>NC_068935.1:76040604-77357790 GCF_023091745.1 Budorcas taxicolor
CAGAAGTATAGATCAATGGAACAAGATAGAAAGCCCAGAGATAAATCCATGCATCTATGGGCACAATATATTTGACAAATGAGGCAAAAATATACAATGGAGAAAAGATAATTTCTTCAACAAGTGGTGGTAGGAAAACTGGTCAACTATGTGTAAAAGAATGAAATTAGAACACCTCCTAACACCATACACAAAAATAAACTCAAAATGGATTAAATTTTAAATGTAAGGCCAGGAACAATAAAGCTCCTAGAGGAAAACATAGGTAGAACACTCTCTTACATAAACCACAGCAAGATCCTCAGTAACCCACATCCTAGAATAATGTAAATAACAAGAATAAGAAAATGGGACCTAATTAAACTTCAAAGCTTTTGTGTAACAAAGGAAACTATAAGCAAGGTGAAAAGACACCCCCAAGAATGGTAGAAATTAACATCAAATGAAACAACTGACAAAGAATTAATCACTAAAATATACAAGCAGGTCATGTAGCTCAATACCACTTAAACAACCCTATCAAAAACTGCCAGAAGACCTAAACAGACACTTCTGCAAAGAATTCATACAGATGCTTAATAAATGCATGAAAAGATGCTCAACACCACTCATTATTCAGTTCAGTCGCTCAGTCTTGTCTGACTCTTTGTGACCCCATGGACTGCAGCATGCCAGGCTTCCCTGTCCATCACCAACTCCTGGAGCTTGCTCAAACTCATGTCCATCGAGTTGGTGATGCCATCCAACCATCTCATTCTCTGTCGTCCCCTCTCCTCCTGCCTTCAATCTTTCCCAGCATCAGCATCTTTTCCAATGAGTCAGTTCTTCACATCACTCAGTATTAGAAAAATTCAAATCAAAACCACAGTGAGGTATCATCTCACACTGGTCAGAATGGCCATCATCAAAAAATATACAAACAGTAAATGCTGGAGAGAGGGTGGAGAAAAGGGAACCCTGTTACACTTTTAGTGGAAATGCAAATTGATACAGCTACTATGGAGAACAGAACTTTTTAAAAACCTAGGAATAAACCTACTATGCAACCCAGCAATCCCACTACTGGGCATATACCCTGAGAAAACCATAATTGAAAAAGACCCATGTACTCCAATGTTTATTGCAGCAGTATTTACAATAGCTAAGACATGGAAGCAACCTAGATATCCATTGTCAGATGAATGGACAAGGAGGTTGTGGTACATATACACAATGGAATATTACTCAACTATAGAAAGGAATACATTTGAGTCAGTTCTAGTGAAGTGGATGAACCTAGAGCCTATTATACAGAGTGAAGTAAATCAGAAGGAGAAAGTCAAATACTGTACATGAAAGCAGATATACAGAATCTAGAAAGATAGTACTGATGATCTTATTTGCAGGGGAGCAAAGGAGACACAAACATTTTGGATACAGTTAGGGAAGGAGAGGGTGGGATGAGATGAAAGAATAGCATTGAAACATACACATTCAGTTCAGTTCAGTTCAGTTGCTCAGTCATGTCCGACTCCTTGCAACCTCATGAATCACAGCATGCCAGGCCTCCCTGTGCATCACCAACTCCCGGAGTTCACTCAGACTCACATCCATCGAGTCAGTGATGCCATCCAGCCATCTCATCCTCTGTCGTCCCCTTCTCCTCCTGCCCCCAATCCCTCCCAGCATCAGAGTCTTTTCCAATGAGTCAACTCTTCGCATGAGGTGGCCAAGGCACTGGAGTTTCAGCTTCAGCATCATTCCTTCCAAAGAAATCCCAGGGTTGGTCTCCTTCAGAATGGACTGGTTGGGTCTCCTTGCAGTCCAAGGGACTCTCAAGAGTCTTCTCCAACACCACAGTTCAAAAGCATCAATTCTTCAGCGCTCAGCCTTCTTCACAGTCCAACTCTCACATCCATACATGACCACTGGAAAAACCATAGCCTTGACTAGACGGACCTTTGTTGGCAAAGTAATGTCTCTGCTTTTCAATATGCTATCTAGGTTGGTCATAACTTTCCTTCCAAGGAGTAAGCGTCTTTTAATTTCATGGCTGCAATCACCATCTGCAGTGATTTTGGAGCCCCCCAAAATAAAGTCTGACACTCTTTCCACTGTTTCCCCATCTATTTCCCATGAAGTGATGGGACCAGATGCTATGATCTTCATTTTCTGAATGTTGAGCTTTAAACCAACTTTTTCACTCTCCTCTTTCACTTTCATCAAGAGGCTTTTTAGTTCCTCTTCACTTTCTGCCATAAGGGTGGTGTCATCTGCATATCTGAGGTTATTGATATTTCTCCCAGCAATCTTGATTCCAGCTTGTGTTTCTTCTGGCCCATCGTTTCTCATGATGTACTCTGCATATAAGTTAAATAAGCAGGGTGACAATATACAGCCTTGATGTACTCCTTTTCCTATTTGGAACCAGTCTGTTGTTCCATGTCCAGTCCTAACTGTTGCTTCCTGACCTGCATATAGGTTTCTCAAGAGGCAGGTCAGGTGGTCTGGTATTCCCATCTCTTTCAGAATTTTCCACAGTTTATTGTGATCCCACAGTCAAAGGCTTTGGCATAGTAAATCAAGCAGAAATAGATGTTTTTCTGGAACTCTCTTGCTTTTTCCATGATCCAGTGGATGTTGGCAATTTGATCTCTGGTTCCTCTGCCTTTTCTAAAACCAGCTTGAACATCTGGAAGTTCATGGTTCACGTATTGCTGAAGCCTGGCTTGGAGAATTTTGAGCATTACTAGCATGTGAGATGAGTGCAATTGTGCGGTAGTTTGAGCATTCTTTTCTTTGAGCATTGAGCATTTGAGTTTGAGCATTGCCTTTCTTTGGGATTGGAATGAAAACTGACCTTTTCCAGTCCTGTGGCCACTGCTGAGTTTTCCAAATTTGTTGGCATATTCAGTGCAACACTTTCATATGTAAAATAGATATCCTGTGGGAGTTAGATGTATGACAGAGGGAACCCAAAGCCACATAGAGGGTGACCACCTAGAGATGTGGGATGGGGAGGGGGTGGGATGGGAGTTCAAGAGGGATGGGGCATGTGTATACCTAATGATGATTCATGTTGATGTATGAGAAAACCATCACAGTATTTAATGTAATTATCCTCTAATTTTAAAAAAACTTACATTGGTATATTACTACTAACTAAACTCCAAACTTCATTCAGATATCACCAGTTTTCCTATTAATGTCTTTTTTTTTAAAGTACTAGAATCCAGTCCGAGGTTTAATCAGTCCATTGCATTTAATCATCATGTGTCGTTACTCATCTCTGATCTGTGGCAGTTTCTCAGTTTTTCCTTTTTTTGTCCATAACTCTAACATTTTTGTAGAGTACTGGTTAGAAGTTTTGTAGAAGGCCTCTCATTTTCTGTTAGTCTGATGTTTTTCTCATGAGCACACTGGGGTTATTTGTTTTGGAGATTGTTGTTATCATTGTTTAGTCACTAAGTCATGTCCAACTCTTTTGTGACCCCATGGACTATGGCCCAACAGACTGCTCTGTCCATGGTATTTCCTAGGCAAAAATACTGTAATGGGTTGCCATTTCCTTCTCCAGGAGATCTTCCCAACCCAGGGATTGAACTCGTGTTGCCTGCATTGGCAGGCAGAGTCTTTACCAACAAGCCCCCAAGGAAGACCTTTTGGAGAAGACTACCACAGAAGTAAAGTGCCATTTTTATCACATTATATCAAGGAGGGTACATAATATCCCATTCATGGATCACAGCCTTGTTGTGACTAAGAGGCTTGCATAACTCAATGAACTATGGGCAATGCCACCCAGGGCCATCCAAGACAGATGGGTCATAATGAAGAGTTCTGACAAAACATGGTCCACTGGAGGAGAAAACGGCAAACCAATCTTGCTGTGAGAATCTCATGAACAATATGAAAGGGCAGAAAGATTTGACATTGGAAGATGAGCCTCCCAGGTCAGAAGGTATTCAAATGCTACTGGGGAAGAGTTCAGGCAATTACTAATAGCTCCAGAAAGAATGAAGCAACTAGGCCAAAACAAAAATGATGCTCAGTTGTGGATGTGTCTGGTGGTGAAAGTAAAGTCCAATGCTGTAAAAAACAACATTGGATAGGAACCTGGAATTAGGTCCATCGATCAAGGAAAATTGAATGTCATTAAGCAGATGTCAAGATTGAACATCAACATCTTAGGAATCAGTGAACTAAAATGGACGAGAATGGGCAAATTTAATTCAGATGACCTTTATGTCTAATACTGTGGGCAAGAATCCCTTTGAAGAATGAAGTAGCCCTCATATTCAACAAAGGAGTCTGAAATGCAGTACTTGGGTGCAGTCTCAAAATACAATAGAATGATCTCAGTTCATTTCTAAGGCAAACCATTCAACATCAGAGTAATCCAGGTCTATGCCCTGATCAGTAATGCCAAAGAAGGTGAAGTTGACAGGTTCTATGAAGACCTATAAGAACTTCTAGAACTAACACCAAAAAAAAAAAAAAAAATGTCCATTTCATCACAGGGGATTGGAATGCAAAGGTAGGAAGTCAAGAGAAACCTGGAGTAACAGACAAGTTTGGCCTTGAAGTACAAAATGAAGTAGGGCAAAGGTTAACAGAGTTTTGTTACGATAACACCCTTTTCCAACAACACAATAGATGATTCTACACACGGACATCACCAAATGATCAATACAGAAATCAGACTGATTATATTCTTTGCTGCTAAAGATGGAGAAGTTCTATACAGTCAGCAAAAACAATACCTGGAGCTGACTGTAGCACAGATGATCAATTCCCTATTGCAAAATTCAGATTTAAATTGAAGTAAGTACTCCTTAGAAGAAAAGTTATGACCAACCTAGATAGTATATTCAAAAGCAGAGACATTACTTTGCCGACTAAGGTCCATCTAGTCAAGGCTATGGTTTTTCCTGTGGTCATGTATGGATGTGAGAGTTGGACTGTGAAGAAGGCTGAGCGCCGAAGAATTGATGCTTTTGAACTGTGGTGTTGGAGAAGACTCTTGAGAGTCCCTTGGACTGCAAGGGGATCAACCAGTCCATTATGAAGGAGATCAACTCTGGGATTTCTTTGGAAGGAATGATGCTGAAACTCCAGTACTTTGGCCACCTCATGCGAAGAGTTGACTCATTGGAAAAGACTCTGATGCTGGGAGGGATTGAGGGCAGGAGGAGAAGGGGATGACACAGGATGAGATGGCTGGATGGCATCACGGACTCGATGGATGTGAGTCTGAGTGAACTCCGGGGGATGGTGATGGACAGGGAGGTGTGGCATGCTGCGATTCATGGGGTTGCAAAGAGTCGGACACGACTGAGCGACTGAACTGAACTGAACTGAAGTAGGAAAAACCACTAGGCAATTTAGGTATGACCTAAGTCAAATCCCTGACACTTATACAGTAGAGGTGATGAATAGAATAAAGGGATTAGATCTGGTTGACAGAGTGCTTGAAGAACTATGGACAGAGATTCCTAATATTGTGCAGGAGGCAATAACCAAAATCATCCCAAGCAAAAAGAAATGCAGGAGGCAAAATGGTTGTCTGAGGAAGCTTTACAAATAGCTGAGGAAAAAAGAGAAGCAAAAGACAAGGGAGAAAGGGAAAGATATACCCAACTGAATGCAGAGTTCCAGAGAATAGCAAAGAAAGATAAGAAAGCCTTCTTATATGAACGATGCAAAGAAATAGGGGAAAACAATACGGTGGGAAATACTAGAGATCTATTTTTAAAAATTGGAGATATCAAGGGAATATTTCATGCAGAGATGGGCACAATATGGAACGGAAATGGTAAAGACCTAACAGAAGCAAAGGCGACTAGGAAGAGGGGGCAAGAATACAGAGACGAACCACAGAAAAACAGTCTTAATGACCCAGATAAGCACTTGGTGTGGTCACTCACCTAGAGCTGGACATCCTGGAGTGCAAAGTCAAGTGGGCCTTAGGAGGCAATGCTACAAACAAAGGTAGCAGAGGTGATGGAATTCCAGCTGAGCTATTTCAAATCCTAAAAGATGCTGTTGTTAAAGTGCTGCACTAATATGTCATCAAATTTGGAAAACCTAGCAGTGGCCACAGGACTGGAAAGGTCAATTTTTATTCCAATCCCAAAGAAGAGCAATACCAAAGAATGTTCAAACTACCATATAATTGCACTCATTTCACATGCTAGTAAGATTATGTCAAAAGGCTTCTGTGGTACATATACACAACGGAGTATTACTCAGCCATTAAAAAGAATACATTTGAATCAGTTCTAATGAGATGGATGAAACTGGAGCCGATTATACAGAGTGAAGTAAGCCAGAAAGAAAAACACCAATACAGTATACTGACACATATATATGGAATTTAGAAAGATGGTAATGATGACCCTGGAAGAGAGACAGCAAAAGAGACACAGATGTATAGAATGGACTTTTGGACTCTGAGGGAAAGGGAGAGGGTGGGATGATTTGGGAGAATGGCATTGAAACATGTATACTATCATGTAAGAAACGAAGTGCCAGTCTATGTTCGATACAGAATACAGGATGCTTGGGGCTGGTGCATGGGGATGATCCAGAGAGATGATATGAGGTGGGAGGTGGGAGGGGGATTCAGGATTGGGAGCTTGTATACACCCGTGGTGTATTCATGTCAATGTATGGCAAAACCAATACAGTATTGTAAAGTAAAATAAAGTTTAAAAAAATTAAAAAAAAAAAAAAAAGGCTTCAAGCTTGGCTTCATCAGTACATGAACCAAGAACTTCCAGATGTACAAGCTAGATTTTTAAAAGGCAGAACCAGAGATCAAATTACTAACACTCATTGGATCATGGAGAAGCAAAGGAGTTCCAGAAAAACATCTACTTCTTTTCCATTGATTACACTATTCATTGACTGTTTCAGTGACTATGCTGTTGACTACACTATTCATACACTGTGTCATTGACTACACTAAAGCCTTTGACCATGTGGATCACAACAAACTGGAAAGTTCTTAAAGTGATGAGAATGCCAGACCACCTTACCTATCTCCTGAGAAACCTGTATGCTGGTTAAGAAGCAACAGTTAGAACTGAACATGGAACAACTGACTGGTTCAAAATTTGGAAAGGAGTAGGACAAGGCTCTAAATTGTCACCATCCGTATTTAACTTCTGTGCAGAATACATCATGTGAAACGCTGGGCTGGATGAATCACAAGCTGGAATCAAGATTGCCGGGAGAAATGCCATCTACCTCAGGTATGCAGATGATACCACTTTAACAGCAGAAAGTGAAGAGGAACTAAAGAGCCTCTTGTTGAGGGTGAAAGAGGAGAGTGAAAAAGCTGGCTTAAAGCTCAACATTCAGAAAATGAAGATCATGGCATCTGGTCCCATCACTTCATGGCAAACAGAAGGGGGAAAAATGGAAGCAGTGACTGATTTTATTTTCTGGGCTCCAAAATCACTGTGGATGGTGACTGCAGCAATGGAATTAAGACACTTGTTCCTTAGAAGGAAAGCTATGACAAACCTAGACATTGTATTAAAGAGAAGAGACATCAGTTTGCTGACAAAGTTCCATCTAGTCAAAACTATGGTTTTTCTAGTAGTCATATATGGATGTGACATTTGGACCATAAAGAAGGCTGAGTGTTGAAGAAGTGATGCTTTCAAATTGTGGTGCTGGAGAATACTATTGAGAGTCCCTTGGACTGCAAGGAGATCAAACCAGTCAATCTTAAAGAAAATCAACCCTGAATATTCATTGGAAGGACTGATGCTGTAGCTCCAGTACTTTGGCCACATAATGTGAAGAACTGACTCATTGGAAAAGACCCTGATGCTGGGAAAGATTGAAGGCAAAAGGAGAAGGGGTGGAAGAGAATGAGATATTAGATAGCATCACAGACTTAATGGAGATGAATTCGAGCAAACTCCAGGGGATAGTGAAGGACAGGGGAGCCTGAAATGCTACAGTCCATTAGTTCACAAAGAATCAGACACAACTTAGTGACTGAACAACAACAATAACATAATATCATGTATCACTAATATCACTACTTAACTTTGATCACTTTGTTAACCTAATATTTGCCATTTTTATCCAAAGTAAAATTTCTTTTTTTGCCTTTCCATTCTCTATTCTTTGGAAGTAGCTCACTAAGTGTAGGCCCCACTGAAGCTTGTCCTTCAGGAAGGGAGAGTATCTACACATATTATTTGGAATCATCCATAAGGAATATCTGTATCTTTTATACATTAATTTATTCTTACATTTATATGTGTATGAACTCACATAAATTTATTTTATACTTTGAGTTTTAATCCAATATTACTTCATTTACTTTGTTGCTCAAAATTCTCACAGCTTTGTCCATCAGGAATTATTTGAGTTTGGCTCCTGTGGCCCTTTGAAATGTCCCCTTCATGGTATCTTTTCAGTATTGCCTTATTTTCTGGTACTACAAGATACTTCAGACTTATGTGGTATTTTCCTTTCCCTAGTCCTAGAATTCACCAATTCTCCAAAGAACCCTAGTTCCTTTTATTGGAAAATTGTATTTCAAAATGAAGGTATGGGAGCCAAAGAAATCTTAAGGAAGAACAAAGCTGGAAGTGTTATGACCTCTGACTTTATACTGCAAAGCTACAGTAATCAAAACAGTATGGTACTGGGACAAAAACAGACACATAAATCAATGGAATAGAATAGAGAGGCCAGCAATAAACTCAAGCTTAAATGGTCAATTAATATACAATGCAAAATGCAAGAATATATAATACATATATACAGATATATGTATATATGATACAATTATATTCAGTAAATGGTATTGGGAGAACTTGGCAGCTATATTAAAAAGAATCAAAGTGGACTACTTTCTCACATTACACAAAATAAATTCAAAATGGATAGAAGATGTAAACGTAAGACTTAAAACAATAAATCTGCAAGAAATATAGACAGTACATTTTTAACATTAATCTTAGCAATATTTTTTTTATCTGTCTCCTCAGGCAAAGGCAACAAAAGCAAACCTAAATAAATGGGACTACATCAAACTAAAACTCTTTTGTACAGTGAAGAAGACAATCAACAAAATGAAACAGCAGTCTATTGAATGGGAGAAGATAGTTGCAAATGATATATCTCATAAAGGGCTAATATCCAGATTATACAAGGAACTCATTCAACTCAACCAAAAAAACAACAACAACAACAACAACAACAAACACTTAATGTTAAAAATGAGCAGAGGCCCTTGACAGACATTTTTCCAAAGAAGACATACAGATGGCAAAGAGTCATAAGAAAAAATGCTCAACATGACTAATCATCAGGGAAATGTACAGCAAAACCACAATGAAATATCACTGCACAACTGTCAGATTGGCTACTATCAAAAACACAATAAATAAAAAATAATTATCAGAGTATGGAGAAAAGAGTACCCTTTGTGCACTATTCATAGGATTGTAAATTGTTGCACCCACGTTGGAAAACAGTATGGGAGTTCCTCAAAACATAGAAAATAGAACAGCCATAGATCCAGGGATTTCACTTCTGGGTATTTACCTCAAGAAAACAAAAGCACAAATTAAGAAAAATACAAGTACACCAGTGTTCATGGCAGCGTTACTTACAATAGCCAGAGTATGGAAGCAACCCAAGTGTCAATCAATAGATGGATGAATAAAGAATGTGTAACATATGTATATATTGTTATTGTTGTTCAGTTGCTAAATCGTGTCCAACTCTTTGCAATCCCATGAACTTCAGCACACTAAGCTTCCCTGTCCTTCACCATCTCCTGGAGTTTACTCAAACTCATGTCCATGGAGTCGATGATGCAATACAACCATCTCATCCTCTGTTGTCCCCTCATCCTCCAGCCTTCAATCTTTCCCAACATCAGGGTCTTTTCCAATGAGTCAGTTCTTCCCATCAGGTGGCCAAAGTCCTGGAGCTTCAGCACCAGTCCTTCCAATGAATATTCAGGACTGATTTCCTTATGAATGACTGGTTTGATCTCCTTGCAGTCCAAGGGACTCACAAGAGTCTTCTGCAGCACCACAGTTTGAAAGCATCAATTCTTTGTCACTCAGCCTTCTTTATGGTCCATCTCTCACATCTGCACATGACTACTGGATAAACCATAGCTTTGACTATACAGATCTTTGTCAGAAAATTGATGTGTCTGCTCTTTAATATACTGTCTATGTTTGTCATAGCTTTTCTTCCAAGGAGCAAGCGTCTTTTAATTCCATGGCTGCAGTCACCCTCTGCAGTGATTTTGGAGCCCAAGAAAATAAAATAGGTCACTGTTTCCACTTTTTCCCTTTTGTCTGCCATGAAGTGATGGGACTAGATGCCATGATCTTCATTTTTTGAATGTTGACTTTTAACCCTGCTTTATCACTCGCCTCTTTCACCTTTATCAAGAGGCGATTTAGTTCCTCTTTGCTTTCTGCCATTAGAGTGGTATTATTTGCATACCTGAGGTTATTGATATTTCTCCTGGCAATCTTGATTCCAGCTTGTGATTCATCCTACCTGGCATTTTGTATGATGTGCTCTGCATAGAAGTTAAATAGGCAGTGTGACAATATACAACACTGACGTATTCCTTTCCCAATTTTGAACCAGTCAGTTGTTCCATGTCCGATTCTAACTGTTGCTTCTTGTCCTGCATACAGGTTTCTCAGGAGACAGGTAACGTGGTCTGGTATTCCCATCTCTAAGAATTTTCCACAGTCTGTTGTTATCCACATGGTCAAAGACCTTAGCCTAGGCAATGAAGCAGAAGTAGATGTTTTTCTGGAATTCCCTTGCTTTTTATATGACCTAGCAGATATTGGCTATTTGATCTCTGGTTCCTCTGCCTTTTTATAATGCAGCTTGTACATCTGGAATTTCTTGGTCGATATACTGCTAAAGCCTAGCTTGAAGGATTTTGAGCATAATCTTGCTAGCATGGTGACTGAACTGAACTGAACTTGCTAGCATGTGAAATGAGCACAACTGTATGGCAATTTGAACATTTTTGGTATTGCCTTTCTTTGGGATTGGAATGGAAACTGACCTTTTACAGTCCTGTGACCACATGGAAATACCAGACCACCTGGCCTGCCTCTTGAGAAACCTGTATGCAGGTCAGTCAGTCAGTTCAATCACTCAGTCATGTCTGACACTTTGCGACCCCATGAACCGCAGCACGCCAGACCTCCCTGTTCATTACCAACTCCCAGAGTCCACCCAAACCGATGTCCATTGAGTCCATTGATGTCCATTGATGCCATCCAACCATCTCATCCTCTGTCATCCCCTTCTCTTCCTGCTCTCAATCTTTCCAAGCAACAGGGTCTTTTCCAAAGAGTCAGATCTTCACATCAGGTGGCCAAAGTATTGGAGTTTCGACTTCAACATCACTCCTTCCAACGAACACCCAGGACTGATCTCCTTCAGGATGGACTGGCTGGATCTCCTTGCAGTCCAAGGGACTCTCAAGAGTCTTCTCCAACACCACAGTTCAAAAGCATCAATTCTTCAGCGCTCAGCTTACTTCACAGTCCAACTCTCACATCCATACATGACCACTGGAAAACCCATAGCCTTGACTAGATGGACCTTTGTTGACAATGTCTCTGCTTTTGAATATGCTGTCTAGGTTGGTCATAACTTTCCTTCCAAGGAGTAAGCATCTTTTAATTTCATGGCTGCAATCACCATCTGCAGTGATTTTAGAGCCCCCCAAAATAAAGTCAGCCACTGTTTCCACTGTTTCCCTATCTATTTGCCATGAAGTGATGGGAGCAGATGCCATGATCTTAGTTTTCTAAGTGTTGAGCTTAAGCCAACTTTTTCACTCTTCTCTTTCACTTTCATCAAGGGGCTCTTTGGTTCATTTTCTGCCATAAGGGTGGTGTCATCTGCATATCTGAGGTTATTGATATTTCTCCCAGCAATCTTGATTCCAGCTTGTGCTTCCTCCAGCCCAGCGTTTCTCATGATGTACTCTACATATAAGTTAAATAAGCAGGGTGACAATATACAGCCTTGACGTACTCCTTTTCCTATTTGGAACCAGTCTGTTGTTCCATGTCCAGTCCTAACTGTTGCTTCCTGATCTGCATACAGGTTTCTCAAGAGGCATGTCCAGTTGGTCTGGTATTCCCATCTCTTTCAGAATTGTCCACAGTTTATTGTGATCCACACAGTCAAAGGCTTTGCCATAGTCAATAAAGCAGAAATAGATGTTTTTCTGGAACTCTCTTGCTTTTTCCATGATCCAGTGGATGTTTGCAATTTGATCTCTGGTTCCTCTGCCTTTTCTATATCCAGCTTGAACATCTGGAAGTTCACAGTTCACGTATTGCTGAAGCCAGGCTTGGATAATTTTGAGCATTACTTTGCTAGCATGTGAGATGAGTGCAATTGTGCGGTAGTTTGATTATTCTTTGGCATTGCCTTTCTTTGGGACTGGAATGAAAACTGACCTTTTCCAATCCTGTGGCCACTGCTGAGTTTTCCAAATTTGCTGACATATTGAGTGCAGCACTTTCACAGCATCATCTTTCAGGATTTGAAACAGCTCAACTGGAATTCCATCACCTCCACTAGCTTTGTTCATAGTGATGCGTCCGAAGACCCACTTGACTTCACATTCCAGGATGTCCGGCTCTAGGTGAGTGTGAGTGATCACACCATTGTGATTATCTGGGTTGTGAAGATCTTTTTTGTACCGTTCTTCTTTGTATTCTTGCCACCTCTTCTTAATATTTTCTGCCTCTCTTACGTCCATACCATTTCTGTCCTTTGTTGAGCCCATCTTTGCAAAAAATATTCCCTTTCCCTGGTGGCTCAGAGGATAAAGCATCTGCCTGCAATGCAGGAGACCCAGGTTCGATCCCTGGGTTGGGAAGATCCCCTGGAGAAGGAAATGGCAACCCACTCTAGTATTCTTGCCTGGAGAATCCCATGGACAGAGGAGCCTGGCGGGCTACAGTCCACGGGGTCACAAAGAGTCAGACATGACTGAGCAACTTCACTTTCACTTTGTATCTCTAATTTTCTTGAAGAGATCTCTAGTCTTTCTCATTCCATTATTTTCCCCTATTTCTTTGCATTGATCACTGAGGAAGGCTTTCTTATCTCTCCTTGCTATTCTCTGAAATTCTGCATTCAAATGGGTATATCTTTCCTTTTCTGCCTTGCTTTTCACTTCTCTTCTTTTCACAGCTATTTGTAAGGCCTCCTCAGACAGCCAGTTTGCTTTTTTGCATTTCTTTTTCTTGGGGATGGTCTTAATTCCTGTCTCCTGTACAATCTCAGGAAGCAATAGTTAGAACTGGACATGGAACAACAGACTGGTTCCAAATAGGAAAAGGAGTATGTCAAGGCTGTATATTGTCACCTGCTTATTTAACTTATATGCAGAGTACATCATGAAAAATTCTGGGCTGGATGAAGCACAAGCTGGAATCAAGATTGCTGGGAGAAATATCAATAACCTCAGATATGCAGATGACACCACCCTTATGGCAGAAAGTGAAGAAGAACTAAAGAGCCTCTTGATGAAAGTGAAAGAGGAGAGTGAAAAAGTTGGCTTAAAGGTCAACATTCAGAAAGCTAAGATCATGGCATCTGGTCCCATCACTTCATGGCAAATAGATGGGGAAACAGTGGAAACAATGGCTCACTTTATTTTGGGGGGCTCCAAAATCACTGCAGATGGTGATTGCAGCCATGAAATTCAAAGACGCTTACTCCTTGGAAGGAAAGTTATGACCAACCTAGACAGCATATTCAAAAGCAGAGACATTACTTTGTCAACAAAGGTCCATCTAGTCAAGGCTATGGGTTTTCCAGTGGTCATATATGGATGTGAGAGTTGGACTGTGAAGTAAGCTGAGCGCTGAAGAATTGATGCTTTTGAACTGTGGTGTTGGAGAAGACTCTTGAGAGTCCCTTGGACTGCAAGGAGATCCAGCCAGTCCATCCTAAAGGAGATCAGTCCTGGGTGTTTATTGCATAGATTGATGAAGCTGAAACTCCAATACTTTGGCCACCTGATGTGAAGAACCGACTCATTGGAAAAGACTCTGATGCTGGGAAAGATTGAAGGCAGGAGTAGAAGGGGACACCAGAGGATGAGATGGTTGGATGGCATCACCAATTCAATGGACATGAGTTTAGGTAGGCTCCAGGAGTTGGTGATGGAGAGGGAGGCCTGGCATGCTGCAGTTCATGGGGTTGCACAGTCAGACACAAATGAGTGACTGAACGGAACTGAACTGACCACTGCTGAGTTTTCCAAATTTGCTGGCATATTGAATGCAATATATATATATATATATATATATATATATATACACACACATATATATATACATACACACACACACACACACACACACATATACATATACAATGGAATTTTTCTCAGCTGTAACAAAGAATGAAAGCTAAGCATCCCATAGTTAAAGCAATCTATCATGCATTGAAACCAATGTGAGTTAAATTGGATTTAAAAAACAGCTCTAAACAACCTTTCCCCTATATTATTGATGCCACAAATTTTATATTTTAAATCTTGTAGAAAATATTAACAAAAAATAGAGTTAGAAATAAAAATTTCAAAAATACTAGTTTATACATTTGCTCACTAGTTTAACTTTGCTAAAGGTCTTTATGTCTTCATATGGCTCTGAGTTACTTAGAGTTTTGGCCTTTATTTTCAACCTGAGAAACTCCCCTTGGGATTTCCTGTAGGGTGGGTTTAGTGATAATGAATGTCCTCAGCTTTTGTCTTTCTGCTCTTTTAGTTTCCAATCAAAATAGGATTTTCCAAAGTTAAGTCACATATCCTCACCTAGCGCAGTTATTTCACACATTTGTAACAGATTCCTTTGTCACAGTCTTCATTCCATCCTTTATCTCTTGACATCCTGGTTTGTCTTTTAATGTGCATACCCTAAGGCTCATTATCTATGAATTATGGTTTTATATATTTTGACAAATGCATAGTATCATGTATTCATCACCCCAAAACCACAAAGAAGAGTTCTGTCACTCTCAAAATTCTTCTGTGTATTCCCTTTGTTATCAACTACCCTCCTTTTTCCCAACATCCAGAAACTACTGATGAGAATCCCATCCCTATGGTTTTACCTTTTCCAGAGTGTCATATGAATATAATCATACAATATGTAGCTTTTATGTGTGCTTTCTGTCTCTTAGCAAAATGTATTTAAGGGTTATCCATGTTGTTGCACATGGCAGTAGTTCTTTCAAATAGTTCTTTTAAATAGTTCCTCTTTATCATTAAATAATATTCCATTGTAAAGATGTTTATCCATTCTCTTATTGAAAGAAATCTTGATTGTTTATAGGTTTTAGAAGTTATGAATAAAGTTTCTATAAACATCACGTGCAGGTTTTTGTGTGGACATAAGTTCACTTGTGTATATACCTTGGAGTGCATTTTCTGCTATGATTAAACTATATTTAATTCAGTCTCTTTCCAAGAAGTATGACTAGAGAATGTGTGTATGGTGCAGTAGAGTATCTGCTGCTGAGCTTGATTGGAATAGTGATCACTCTCATACCATATTCCCTATGGAAGGAAAACAGAATATCCAAAGGGTGTTCCTCTCACGGGTACCAGAAAGATGAAATTTCTATAAATGACCACTAGATGGCAGGGTACTTGCTGGCCCCGTGGGAGTCAGAAATCTTTGGAAGTTTCTGGGAGACTGTTAAAATTGTGGAGAATGGCCTTGGAACACGTATACTATCATGTAAGAAACTAATCGCCAGTCTATGTTTGATGCAGGATACAGGATGCTTGGGGCTGGTGCACGGGGATGATCCAGAGAGATGATATGGGGTGGGAGGTGGGAGGGGGGTTCATATTTGGGAACTCATGTACACCCAGGGTGGATTCATATCAATGTATGGCAAAACCAATACAATATTGTAAAGTAAAATAATGTAAAAATAAAAATTAAAAAAATTGTATCATCCTCACCTCTTTTTCTAGTAAAGGGATATTTGAGTCAGAATCAGGAAATATAATCAATACTTATGTGTCACAGCATGTACCTCACTACTAATTCAGGAAACTAGGCTTCGGTTTCATGTTGGCTAGTATGTCAACAAGTAAACTTGTATAACTATAAACTTTGAGTTAGATAATGAGTTTTGACCTGGCAGCATCTCATCATGTTCGTGTCCCTTGCTGTGTGTGTGCGAGCTCAGTCATGTCTGATTCTGCGACCCCATGGACTGTAGCCCACCAGGCTCTTCTGTCCATGAAATTTTCCAAGCAAGAATACTGGAGTGGGTTGTCATTTCCTACTCCAGAGATCTTCCTGATCCAGGAATCAAATCCATGTCTTTTGTGTCTCTTGAATTAGCAAGCAGATTCTTTACCACTAGTGCCACTTCCTCTACAAAACAGAGGAAGCTTGGAACATTGATACCTGTATTCTAATGCCAGCTATCTAGTGCTCAGCCTCTCCTAGCCTTCTACCCATGACATCTGTAAAATGAGGATAACACCTACCCATTCACATGTAGAGTTATTGCTAGGGATCAACATAAGATGAACAATATGAAATATATAAGTACATTATAAATTTATCACACAAAAGTGAATTATTAAATTTTAATAATCATATTAGAATATAAAATGATACACATATTAGGTGGTATCATACATTTAAAAATTAGTCTTAGGTACTTCCCTGGTGGTCCAGTGGCTAGGGCTTCACACTCCCAGTGCAGGGGCCTGGGTTCAATACCTGGTCAGGAAACTAGATCCCATATGCTGTAACTAAGTTCACATGCTGCAACTAAATACCCAGTGCAATCAAATAAATAAATAGGAGACTTCCCTGGTGGTCCAGTGGTTAAGAGTCTGCCTTGCAATGCAAGGGGCATGGGATTGATCCCTGGTCAGGGAACTAAGATCCCACATGCTACAGAGCAACTAAACCCACACACTGCAACTGGAGAGATGGTATGCTGCAACTACTGAACCTGCATGCCACAACTAGAGAGTCCTGTACTCTGGAACAAAGGATCCCACATGACTCAATGAAGATTTCATGTACTGAAACTAAAACTGAAACATCCAAATAAATAACAAATGAATAAAATACAAAAATAAGTAAATATTCTTAAAAAGAAAATAAAGTAAAATAAAACTCAGTCTTGAAGACATGATTTGTTCTTCCTGCATCAGGACAGGTAGATATTTAGTTATTAAAGTGACCCAATATTTTAAAATTTTTCTTTTTGCTTTAGCAGTGTTGAAAATACATCAACTTGGAAAAAAAAAAGAAAAAAGAAAATACATCAGCTTCATTCCAAATGGAGCTAATTTTATAGCTTCCTTACCCTCACAAAATCAATACTACTTCAGTTTACAAAGTAAATATTGGCGTATTCAGTAGATATTACTGTTTGGGGTTTCATATAGAATTCTTGATTGACTTTGGTACTCTGGGCTAGGTTGTTCCCTTATAACCCGGAGTATCAGTATTGACCTTGGAGTACAAAATGAAGCAGGGCAAAGAATAACAGAGTTTTACTAAGAGAACATACTGGTCATAGCAAACACCCTCTTCTAACAACACAAGAAACGACTCTACACATGCATATCACCAGATGGTCAATACCGAAATCAGATTGATTATATTCTTTGCAGCCAAAGATGGAAAAGCTCTATACAGTCAGCAAAAAACAATACTGGGAGCTGACTGTGGCTCAGATCATCAACTCTTTATTGCCAAATACAGACTTAAATTGAAGAAAGTAGGGGAAAACCACAGAGAAGGCAATGGCAACCCACTCCAGTACTCTTGCCTGGCAAATCCCATGGACAGAGGAGCCTGGTAGGCTGCAGTCCATGGGGTCGCACAGAGTCGGACATGACTGAAGCAACTTAGCAGCAGCAGCAGCAGCAGGGAAAAAACACTAGACCATTCAGGTATGACCTAATTCAAATCCCTTATGATTATACAGTGGAAGTGATAAATAGACTCATGGGATTAGATCTGATAGAGTGCCTGAGAACTATGGACAGAGGTTCGTGACATTGTCTGGGAAGCTGTGATCAAAACCATCCCAAAGAAAAAGAAACGCAAAAAGGCAAAATGGTGGTCTGAGGAGGCCTTACAAATAGAAGAGAGAAGAGAAGCAAAAAGCAAAGGAGAAAAGGAAAGATATATCCATCTGAATGCAGAGTTACAGAGAATAGCAAGGAGATACTTAAAAAAGCCTTCCTCAGTGATCAGTGCAAAGAAATAGAGAAAAACAATAGAATGGGGAAAACTAGAGATCTCTTCAAGAAAATTAGACATAGCAAGGGAACACTTCATGCAAAGATGGGCACAATAAAGGACAGAAACAGTATGGACCTAACAGAAGCAGAAGATGTTAAGAAGAGGTGGTGAGAATACATAGAAGAACTATAGAAAAAAATATCTCTATGACCCAGATAACCAGGATGGTGTGATCATTCACCTAGAGCCAGACATCCTGGAGTGCAAAGTCCAGTGGGCCTTACAAAGCATCACTATGAATAAAGCTAGTGGAGGTGATGGAATTCCAGTTCAGCTATTTCAAATCCTAAAAGATGATGCTGTGAAAGTGCTGCACTCAATATGCCAGCAAATTTGGAAAACTCAGCAGTGGCCACAGGACTGGAAAATGTCAGTTTTCATTCCAATCCCAAAGAAATCAGTGCCAAAGAATGATCAAACTACTGCACATTTGCACTCATTTTACACACCAGCAAAATAATGCTCAAAATTCTTCAAGCTAGACTTCAACAGTACATGAACCAAGAACTTCCAGAAATTCAAGCTGGATTTAGAAAAAGCAGAGGAACCGGAGATCAAATTGCCAACATCTGTTGGATCATAGAAAAAGCATGAGAATTCCAAGAAAACATCTACTTCTTCTTCATTGACTATGCTATAAGCCTTTGACTGTTTGGATCGCACCAAAATGTGGAAAATTCTTAGAGATGGGAAAACTAGACCACCTTACCTGCCTCCTGAGAAACCTGTATGCAGGTCAAGAAGCAACAGTTAGAACCGGACATGGAACAATGGACTGGCTCAAAGTTAGGAAAGGAGTATGTCAAGTCTTTATGTGGTCCCCCTGCTTATTTAACTTATATGCAGAGTACATCATGAGAAATGCTGGGCTGGGTGAAGCACAAACTGGAATCAAGATTGCTAGGACAAATATCAGTAACCTCAGATATGCAGATGATACCACCTTTATGGCAGAAAGTGAAGAAGAACTAAAGAGCCTCTTGATGAAAGTGAAAGAGGAGAGTGAAAAAGTTGGCTCGATGGACATGAGTTTGAGTAAGCTCTGGGAGTTGGTGATGGACAGGGAAGCCTGGTGGGCTGCAGTCCATGGGGTTTCAAAGAGACACAACTGAGTGGCTGAACTGAACTGATGCAGATGATGCCACCCTTATGGCAGAAAGCAAGCAGGAACTAAAGAGCCTCTTGATGAAAGTGAAAGAGGAGAGTAAAAAAAAGCTGGCTTAAGACTCAACATTCAAAAAATGAAGATCATGGCATCTGGTCCCATCACTTCTTGGCAAATAGATGCAGAAACAATGGAAACTGTGACAGACTTTATTTTCTTGGGCTCAAAATCACTGCAGATGGTGACTGCAGCTGTGTAATGGAAAGATGCTTGCTCCTTGGAAGAAAAGCTATGACCAACCTAGACAGCATGTTAAAAAGCAGAGACATTACTTTGCCAACGAAAGTCCATATAGTCAAAGCTATGCTTTTTCCTGTAGTCATATATGGATGTGAAAGTTGGACCATATAGAAGACAGAGTGCTGAAGAATTGATGCTTTTGAACTGTGCTGTTGGAGAAGACTCTTGGACTGGAAGGAGATCAAACCACTCAATCCTAGAGGAAATCAACCCTAAGTGTTCATTGAAAGGACTGATGCTGAAGCTGAAGCTCCAATACTTTGGCCACCTGATGTGAAGAGCCAACTCTTTGGAAAAGACCCTGATGCTAGGAAAGATTAAAGGCAGGAGGAGAAGGGGATGACAGAGGGTGAGATGGTTGGGTGGCATCACCGACTCAATGGACATGAGTTTGAGCAAGTTCCGGGAGATGGTGAAGGACAGGGAAGCCTGGTGTGCTGAAGTCCATAGGGTTGCAGAGTTGGACATGACTGAGTGACTGAACAACAACAGCACAACAAGGGTCCACACTGTACAACTAACTCAACATTCTCCACATAGACAAACAGACTTCTTTTCTTCATGATATAAATCTGTGAAGATCCCCAAACATTGTAATGAAAATGGACTTGCCAACGCCAAAATCAGAGCAGCAAGATCCTTTATTAAAGATCCTTTATCCAAAGATAAAGATTGATTGTTACACAGGTGGTGTCTTCCCATTTTTCCTGTTCAGTGGAAAATCTTGCAGAGCATTGCAAAGCAAAGCTCAGCCCAGGTTTTTGAAACTCACCCAATGATATTTTAATATTGGGGATAAAAGCAAGATTGCAGCCTAATTTATTCATTTACTTTATTGTTCTCTTTCAAGTATATATCATATGTTATAAATATTAAGTTTCACGAAAGGGCAGGGGAATTCGATGGCAGTCCAGTGGTTAGGATTCTGAGCTTTCACTGCTGGGAACCCTAGCTTGATCCCTGGTTGGGGAACTAAGATCCCACAAGCCTCACAGCATGCCTTCCCCCAAAAAATCAAAAACAAGAATTTCATGAAAGGAAATGTATTTCATAAGTTTTATATTTTATCCTATGTAGGCACAGTCTCCTTCCCCCCCCATTTGCAGAACACACAGATACAGTTAGTGAGACAGACCACACAGATGTGTATGTCCTTTGGGAATTTAGAGCAAGGGAACATTATGCTGGCAATATCAGGTCAGAGAAGGCTATAAACTTTCCCTTCCATTCGGGTTTCCCTGGTGGCTCAGATGGTAAAGAACCCACTTGCAATGGGGGAGACCTGGGTTCGATCCTTGGGTTGGGAAGATACCCTGGAGAAGGACATGGCAACCCACTCCAATATTCTGGCCTGAAGAATTCCATGGACTTTATAGTCCATGGGTTCTAACTGACTTTCACTTTCACTTACCCTAATAGTGATACTGAACAAATCAAGCCAGGGTTTTTCTCATATCCATGTGTACAGTTTTATTTATCAAGGATTAGACAAAACGTCTGGGGGGAAGTATGCATAGCAGAACTAGTCATTCTTTAAAGTATAGTATTTTCCTTGCCCGTGAATTCTTGTAGACTGTCAGTAGAGCCTCGGACACTCTAAGGACAGAAATGATGTGTGCAATATGGGGAATAAATGACCTGAATAAACTTTGAATTTTAAAAGTTGTATGGTGCTGACACAAAGATAGAAATATAGATCAATGGAACAAAATAGAAAGCCCAGAGATAAATTCACACACCTATGGAAACCTTATGGACACCTTATCTTTGACAAAGGAAGCAAGAATATACAATGGAGAAAAGACAATCTCTTTTACAAGTGATGCTTGGAAAACTGGTCAACCACTTGTAAAAGAATGAAACAAACACTTTTTAACACCATACACAAAAATAAACTCAAAATGGATTAAAGATCTGAATGTAAGACCAGAAACTATAAAACTCCTAGAGGTAAACATAGGCAAAGCACTCTCTGACATAAATCACAGCAGGATCCTCTATGACCCACCTCCCAGAGTAATGGAAAGAAAAGCAAAAATAAACAAATGGGACCTAATTAAACTTAAAAACTTTTGCACAACGAAGGACTCTACAAACAAGGTGAAAAGACAACCTTCAGAATGGGAGAAAATAATAGCAAACAAAACCACTGACAAAGAATTAATCTCAAAAATATACAAACAGCTCATGCATCTCATTTCCAGAAAAATAAACTACCCAATCAAAAAATAGGCCAAAGAACTAAACAGATATTTCTTCAAAGAAGACATACAGATGGCTAACAAACACATGAAAAGATGCTCAACACCATTCATTATCAGAGAAATGCAAATCAAAACCACAATGAGGTACCATCACATGCCAGTCAGAATGGCTGCTATCAAAAAGTCTACAAACAATAAATGCTGGAGAGGGTGCAGAGAAAAAGGAACCCTCTTACACTGTTGGTGGGAATGCAAACTAGTACAGCCACTATGGAGAACAGTGTGGAGATTCCTTAAAAAACTGGAAATAGAACTGCCATATGACTCAGCAATCCCAGTGCTGGGCATACACACTGAGGAAACCAGAATTGAAAGAGACACGTGTACCCCAATGTTCATCGCAGAGCTGTTTACAACAGCCAGGACATGGAAGCAAACTAGATGTCGGTCGGCAGATGAATGGATAAGAAAACTGTGGTACACGAAGGAATATTACTCAGCTATTTAAAAAAACGTATTTGACTCAGTTGTAATGAAGTGGATAAAACTGAAACCTATTATACAGAGTGAAGTAAGTCAGAAAGAAAAAGACCAATACAGTATATTAACACATACATATGGAATTTAGAAAGATGGTAACGATGACCCTATATGCAAGACAGTGAAAGAGACACAGATATAAAGAACAGACTTTTGGACTCTGTGGGAGAAGGCAAGGGTAGGATTTTTGGAGAGAATAGCATTGAAACATGTATATTAGCATATGTGAAATAGATGACCAGTCCAAGTTCAATGCATGAAACAGGGCACTCAAAGCTGAACAATTCTGAGGGATGGGGTGGGGAGGGAGGTGGGAGGGGGGTTCAGGATGGGGGACACATG
This sequence comes from Budorcas taxicolor, assembly GCF_023091745.1. Lineage (NCBI taxonomy): Eukaryota > Metazoa > Chordata > Mammalia > Artiodactyla > Bovidae > Budorcas > Budorcas taxicolor. Next base: position 76,063,425 of record NC_068935.1, read on the forward strand.
TACACCCATAGCTGATTCATGTCAATGTATGGCAAAAACCACCACAATATTGTAAAGTAATTAGCCTCCAATTAAAACAAATAAATTAATTTTTTTAAGTTTTACTTCTTTTTTTATGTAGGCTTCTGGATATACAGTTATGGGCTGTCAGAGCAGAAAGATACCTGATACCATTGTATCTACCCCTCCAAGCTCAACAAAATTTACTTAGGGAAGTGTTTAGTGTCGTAGGGAAAGAATGAGATTTGGAGAGAATTGTTTTCTAGTTTCAGCTCAAGCACTAACTCCACTCTTGAAGAATTCTTTTGATTTCTCTGAAACTCAGTTTCCTTATATGTAAAATGGAAGTGACAATTCTCATGACATTGTAAGATTGTATTGTTGAATTCCAAGTTCACCCCTAGATTCACTGATATGATAGAAGGATTTGCAGGACTCTGAATTGGAATGTGAAGTCAAGTGGGCCTTAGAAAGCATCACTACAAACAAAGCTAGTGGAGGTGATGGCATTCCAGTTGAGCTGTTTCAGATCCTGAAAGATGATGCTGGGAAAGTGCTGCACTCAATATGCCAGCAAATTTGGGAAACTCAGCAGTGGCCACAGGACTGGAAAAGGTCAGTTTTCATTCCAATCCCAAAGAAAGGCAATGCCAAAGAATGCTCAAACTACCACACAATTGCACTCATCTCACATGCTAGTAAAGTAATGCTCAAAATTCTCCAAGCCTGGCTTCAGCAATATGTGAACCGTGAACTTCCTGATGTTCAAGCTGGTTTTAGAAAAGGCAGAGGAACCAAAGATCAAATTGCCCACATCCACTGGATCATGGAAAAAGCAAGAGAGTTCCAGAAAAACATCCATTTCTGCTTGATTTACTATGCCAAAGCCTTTGACTGTGTGGATCACAATAAAGTGTGGAAAATTCTGAAAGAGATGGGAATACCAGACCACCTGACCTGCCTCTTGAGAAATCTGTATGCAGGTCAGGAAGCAGCAGTTAGAACTGGACATGGAACAACAGACTGGTTCCAAATAGGAAAAGGAGTACGTCAAGGCTGTATATTGTCACCCTGCTTATTTAACTTCTATGCAGTGTACATCATGAGAAACGCTGGACTGGAAGAAACACAAGCTGGAATCAAGATTGCTGGGAGAAATATCAATAACCTCAGATATGCAGATGACACCACCCTTATGGCAGAAAGTGAAGAGGAACTCAAAAGCCTCTTGATGAAAGTGAAAGAGGAGAGTGAAAAAGTTGGCTTAAAGGTCAACATTCAGAAAACGAAGATCATGGCATCCGGTCCCATCACTTCATGGCAAATAGTTGGGGAAACAGTGGAAACAGTGTCAGACTTGATTTTTGGGGGCTCCAAAATCACTGCAGATGGTGACTGCAGCCATGAAATTAAAAGATGTATGCTCCTTGGAAGAAAAGTTATGGCCAACTTAGATAGCATATTCAAAAGCAAAGACATTACTTTGCCGACTAAGGTCCGTCTAGTCAAGGCTATGGTTTTTCCAGTGGTCATGTATGGATGTGAGAGTTGGACTGTGAAGAAGGCTGAGCACCAAAGAATTGATGCTTTTGAAGTGTGGTGTTGGAGAAGACTCTTGAGAGTCCCTTGGACTGCAAGGAGACCCAACCAGTCCATTCTGAAGGAGATCAACCCTGGGATTTCTTTGGAAGGAATGATGCTAAAGCTGAAACTCCAGTACTTTGGCCACCTCACGCGAAGAGTTGACTCATTGGAAAAGACTTTGATGCTGGGAGGGATTGGGGGCAGGAGGAGAAGGGGACGACAGAGGATGAGATGGCTGGATGGCATCACTGACTCGATGGACATGAATTTGAGTGAACTCCGGGAGTTGGTGATGGACAGGGAGGCCTGGCGTGCTGCGATTCATGGGGTTGCAAAGAGTCGGACACGACTGAGCAACTGAACTGAACTAAACTGAAGTCATTATAGTCAGGCTACAGTTCATTTTAGCAAAGGGATTAAAAGAAGAATCAGTAAAGGAAAATGATAGATCAGACACAAGTTGGAGCATACCAGGTAGAAGCTTCCAAGAGTCCTCTCCTAGTGGATTCACACAGGACATACTAAATCCCCCAGCAATGAACTTCAGAAATACATGCAAAATGTTTTCTGCCACGGAAGTTTTATTTTGCCTAATAGTCTAGGGTTTTTATTTGGGTAACTCTAGTGCTGATTGTAGTTACCAAAACTTCAGAACAACCCCCACCCCAAATAAAGAAAACAGATGTTCAGCATAAATTACATTTTTTACACAAACTATCCACACAAGTTGGTATAATGTGGTTCAAGACTTCAGGCAGGCACAGTGCCCTAATCAGTAGCATAGGGAACATTCCAAGACCTCAGTTCCTAGGAGCCAGCCAAAGTCTAGTCATACAAGTAGGCCCTTCTGAGAATGTATACAATTTGAGTAATGCAGGCCTGCTGGGTTAATTCTTTACTTCACAGATAGGTACTAAATTATTGCCAATGTAATGTATTGTGTATACATGTATGATAAAGCAGTGTATTATAAAATACATGCATTAAATTATAATTAAATATAAATAAATATATGAGGGCTTCCTTTGTGCTCTACAATGCAGGCAGACCTGGGTTCGATCCCTGGGTCAGGAAGATCCCATGGAGACGGAAATGGCACCCACTCCCGTATTTTTGCCTGGAGAGTTCCATGGACAGAGGAGCCTGATGGGCTACAGTCCATGGGATTGAAAAGAGTCAGACATGACTGTGTGACTGATTTCCCTTCATATATGTTATATGATACACATGATAAGCAGTACCTTAAATGCAAGGTATTATTATTACAAATAAATAATGAAGACTTAAGTAATGAAGGCTAGAGCGGTCCCTAGAGTATGTCTGAGGAGAGTAATAATGGACAGTTGCAAGGTAACTCTTCAGAGCAGTGAATGAGAGGCTGTGAAAAAAATTCCAAATTGAGTTTTTGTCTGTAATAGAGATAATTTTGTCACCAGAAGCATTTTGTCCCTCTTCAGTTTGACACTATATGTTCTCATCATTAGCTATATATCTCTTGAGGAGGGGTGCACAACCCAAATTGTTCCACCACTCACGAAGGAGTTTTGGCAAGTATCTGACCCTTCCAAGGAAGGTGTAGAATCAAATGTCTGGAAAAATGCATAGGCAGGTGCTTCCTAACAAACCCTGTAAAAGACTATAATTAATAATAAAACTAATACCAGCGGTGAATTTGTGTCTGAATGGAATTTAATTTAGATGAGTTTATATGAACCTGGATACTGTTGGAATATCATTTTGAGCTAAATATTGGGCTAGATGGCCAGCCAAACCCTGTTTTTCCCCCTCAAAAAATGTCCTCTAAGGATGAAGAAAAAGACTATGGAAATGAAATTTAGCATTGTACATTAGAATGATTTCTTTGTGTAGAGGGGGAGAAGGAGGGTCATCCTGAGGAGGCACACACATACTCATACCTAAAACTGCTGAAAGCATTTACCAAAGGATAGTCTGTATTATCTGAACCCAGTTGGTGGTTGCAACCAGTAGATTGGAGAACCACTTGGAGGAGGGAGGATCTTACTGATGGACAACAAGCCTCTTGCTGGAACTTTGGTGAGAGAGTACATGTTATATAGTATTTCAGCTACTGTCAGATTCCTCCTCTGCTTTATACCTATGTAGCTGCTGTAGTGCCCCCCTGCTAACTGCTTAACAGTTGCCCTTATCCTGAATATAAGATAAAAACCAGCTCATTCATATTGCTGGTATGTTCTTTTACCCTTTGTCTTGGAGGTATGTGAGACATAGCAGTGCTTCTCCTCAAACTGGCCATCTGCTGCCAGTTACAGAGCATTATTTGAGGCTCTTTCTGAGTCCCCTGCTGCAAGTGGCTCTGGAAAGTTTTCATGGACTACAATGTAATGTAGGCTCTTTTGTGTGCTGGCAGAAAAGGGCAACTCTGACATCAAGGGAGCCCATTGCTTCTTCTGAAGAAAAGTATTTGGCAGGTTGTAATAAGGGACTGAAGCACTCGTTGCTCCACTTTATCATTCCTTGGAACAGCTTCTCCTACCACTCACCCCAGTTAAAATACTACTGGCCCTTGCATTTGTATGGCATTTTCCTATGTATTGTTTCCTAACACTTTCCTATATATTTTTTGATCTTAGAATACTTTTGTTCATGCAAGTTCCAATGCTATTTTCTACATAGGGAAATGCAAACTTCCTCTAACCTCTTGAGGAACTTTCTATGATGCTCTCTTAATATTTAACCACTTTTCCTATTTTTACTTCTAATTGTTTATAGATACATCTCATTTAGTAGACTGTAAAATCCTTAATGGAAAGATTTAGATAGGATTCAACAATAAGCATAGGGTAAACAAGTAATGAATAATGGAGTAGAAATATAATAAAACACAAATAATTGAAGTTTAGATAACATTGCCAAAGTCATTTACTCTATTTACTGGCCAACCTGGAACTTGAATTCAAAATTTCTCCTAATCTTCTAGTACTATTTTAAATTCTCCATCACACTGCTTCCATTATTCTTACTACAGATCACATTTACTCTTCAGATATGAGGGAGATCAGTGAAGTGTCTAATAGTCAGGAAAGACTTCAAGGAGGAAATGGACTTTGACATGTGGGTATAATTTCACTGGGTGAGATGCAGAGGAAAGGGTGTTCCAGATAGAGCTATCAATGACAGCACATAGGAAGATAGGAGGAAGAGCAGGTCTGTGGAGTAATAAAGCCAAACCTAATAACAAGGGCAGCAGGAATTGTTTGGAGGTAGGTCTTGAAAGCCATGTAGAAATGTTGGGATGTGATATGGTAGGAAATAAGGCCCATGTAGGTGGCTTCATATTGGGGAATGGTCTATAGTAGGGGGACTTAGGGTTTTCTGGTTTCTGTGGACACTTTTGGATTTAGAAATGATGGCCCCTTCTGTCCTGGCTTGTTCAACTCTGAATATGAAATTTATTTTATTAAAATATTCTAAATTACTAAGTAGTATAATATGTTAGTTGCTAAATTTCCAAACCTAAGCTCAGAAGGAGTCCTCTTCTGGACTCCTTGAAACACTTTGAAAGAGTTTCAGAGTTCTTTGTCATGGTAATAAGGATTTTGCCTTCCTAGGAGATGCTGCCAGCTCCTAGAGACCTCTCTCTGGCATAGCAAATTAGAATTTAAAGTAAATGGAGCTACTGAGGGAGAGATGCATCCTTAAGCCACTTTCCCTTCCCTTGACCTTTTTAATCTCTGGATTTAGCAGAGAACGGTGTTCCCTGGTGGCTCAAGAGTAAAGAATCCACCTGCCAATGCAGGAGATGCAGGTTTGAAGAAGTCAAAAAGATACCCTAGAGAAGGAAATGGCAACCCACTCCAGTATTCTTGCCTGAGAATCCCATGGACAGAATGGTGTGGTGGGCTATAGTCCTTAGGGGCACAAAAGATTTGGACATGACTTAGCAATTAAACAATAGAAGCACTGTCATTTAGCCACCATTTTGGTTCAGGGCACTCAAGTTCTTACCTACTGTTACACTTTACAGACTTTCAGATATTCATGTCATTTGGTTGGTTCCCTATATTGTGAAGACTTAAAAAATTCTCAATTAGTCCATCCGTGCCTTGTCCTCAAGGACAAGTATCAATAAACCACTGGCCTCCATAAACAGAATTGTACTATATCCTGGTAAGAGAGTAAATCTTAGTAGAAATTTCATATACACCAAACCTAAGATTTCTCTCTTGTTCTCTCTCCCTCTTTTCCTCCTCTACCTCTTTCTCCATGTACTCTTCCGTTGACTCTCTCTTCCAAACATACTTCTTATAGTTTGCTATTTGGTAATTTGGTAATGGACCAAAATACAAAGTTCCTGCTCTCATATGTTCACACCACTAACTTCCTGATTTGGTTGTCTCTGCATGAGACTCTAGCATCCTCTCCCAATATTCCTTTCCAACTAATATGCTCTTATTCTTTCTCTGGAGCCATAGGGCTTCAGCAGAGTCTCTTCTGTAGCTATTTCAGAAGGTGGCCTCTGAGCACCAAAGAGAGAAGAGACAGAAGGTGGTAAGTGGGAACTGGATCCTTGCAACAGAATTGTAGGAAAAGGAACATTAGGTGTGAAGACTTTGGGACTTAGTTTTCTATTAATTAACAGTTGTCTAGCCTTTATATATATTTCTCACACATTTATGTGCCTGTAGGGTAGGACTGTGGTTCATATTTGTGTCATCTGACAGTACCTAGCACACAGTTGATGTTCAGCTAAGTTACCAGGCACCTCTTGTGCTTTACTATCCCTTCCCCACCCAATTTCTGTGTACATAGGTTTAGGCCTTGCTTCTTTCTTCTCCTGGCTCAAGGCCTTTCTTAACTTTTCTGACTCTGAATTTGTTTCACCTTACACAAAAGAAAGATAATATCTGTTTTATAGTTTTGTTACAGAGATCAAACGAAATAACAGACATGAAGTATTTTATAACCTATAAACTACTGTGAAAATGTAAGACAGTTTTATCAGATTGGTCAAGAAATGTTGAAAGCACACAATTTTATCACATATGTGAATCATGCTTCCAACTAGATTATGTTATAGAATTCCAGGCCTCATTATCTAACCACATTTGCTTAGGATTAGCTCATTTGTACACTTTGATTAAAGTTAACATTAAGAAAGAAAAAAATTCAACCTTTATCTGTGTTTGATACAAAGGCCAATTGCGATTACATCATTTAAATGTAGTTAGATGTCATTTTCCTTTGGTATCGGTGGAATTCCCTAAAGAATGCCCAGGAATAATTAAAGGAGACTGACTCTGGTGGAGGAAGTACATTAAAGGCAATTAGCAAAATGTAACAAACAGATCAAAACTGAATCTGAATCTATCTTCTCTCAGACATTTCCAAGTATAAACTATATAAATCTGTGTTCTAAATTCCCCAAAGAAAATATTTTTTTGGAATCAAGCAGCAAGGATCTAGTGATTCCTTGTTGCATACCCATAACTGTGTACGGGTATGGTATGGCAGTAGATGTAAAATCCTGAAAACCTGCTTTCAGGAGCACAAATTCTTGTTGGGTCCACAAAACATAAGGGAAAAAAAAAAAGGTTTTATTGTTAGTGGTCTGGGCCTTGGAAGGTGGAATTTAGAGAGACAGAAAGGAAAAATGCAAGGAAACCTTGTGTATATTGGGACAGTAAGCATGCCGAGTGCTGTGCATAGTGCTGGGTATGGCTGCTGAGGTATGGTGGAGCCAGATTATGGAAATCCTCGAAAGCCTTGTAGAGGTGACTGGATTTGATGTAATTATAGGTGATGATTCATTTTGAGTAATTGAGCCAGGATATTGATGAATAGTGTGGTTGGAAACAACATGCAGGGTGAATTAAAGTAGAGATAGGCACCTACTATCAAAAACCCATTTGTTAGCTCCCTTTGTAGGATGATGATGATAGACATGAAGAATGACTATTGAAAACAATATATTGGCTAAAAAAGAAAATAACAAGAACAAGAACAATGGGTCATAATAAAAGTCAGGTTGTGTCTCAATTAACAGAACTCTTACATCATAGGTGACTTTTGTGGGAAAAAAGTGTCTGTTCCTTTATAAATTCATTTTACCAATAAATGATTATTTCACCTATAGGCTGAAAATATAGTGCATTCCCAGAGTTGAATCAATGAGTGGTTTCTGCAACTGACCTGTTTCCAGCAGCAAGCATAGGCAAGAATCTTTTCTAGGCTTTCTTAGAGCTGGAAGACTCAGCATTTATGTTTGTGTGCCTGGATTAAAATGAAGGACTCTTCCATCTCTGAAAAGAAATTAAGAAAGTTCCAAAGACAAACTGAACACTACCACAAAAAGACTGTAAACGGAGGGGAAATTACATGAAGATAAGAGAAAAATATTGAAGTAGCAATGTTCTTAGTTACTTAGCAAAGTATCGTTCACTTTTACACACACACACACACACACATCTCTCCCTGCTATTAAAATTTCTGTATGTGGCCTGAACATATTGTCTTAGCACCATGGTAATAGGCTGTGTGCATTTGAGCAAATTACCTTAAACTCCCTTAGAAGCTTCAGTTTTCTAACTTATAAAATGACACTGTTAATTCCTTCTTACTTCACAGGGATTTTATAAGGGTTAAATGCAAATAATATCAACCTAGTTTACAGTAAGTGATGGATAAATGTTAATACCCTTATCATTAGACATCATAAGGTGATAAGTCATCTTAGGTTTTTGGACTCACTTGCATTCATCTGAAAGCAGTCAAAGTATTCTCCAGTTTGCTCTTTAAGCAGTTGCAAATGTGTGGAATTTAACTCAGTCCTATAAGTAGCTGCTTAAATAGCAGCTTGGGTTTCAGTTCATATAATTTCCTGCAGTTGGGTTGGGATTGTGTTGGGGGAGTGGTCAGCAGCTAGTAAATCTGATGTATAACTTGTCCAGGGTAAATACTATATTTTTAACCTTAAAAAGTTGACTTGTTCATCATATATAAGTTAATCTTGAAGAAAAAAAGTGTTAGTTGCTCAGTCGTATCTGACTCTATGTGATCCTATGAGTCTGATCCTGTGATCAGACTCCTCTGTCCATGGGATTCTCCAGGTAAGAATACTGGATCGGGTTGCCATTTCCTTCTCCAGGGGATCTTCCTGACCCAGGGATGGAACCTGGGTCTCCCGCATTGCAGGCAGACTCTTTACCATATGAGCCACCAAGGAAGCCGGGTCCACAAGGAAGAGTAGGTTAATCATACTCTATGAATAAAGTGAGGCCACTCCTAAGGGTAATGTGATTCCAGTTTAACTGGTTCAAAATCTACATCCCTGTATTTCCTCATTAACCTTGACTATGGTGTAGCTTCACTTGGAAGAGCTCAACAAAAAATGAAAGATATCATAAGAGAGATGTTGGCAGCAAGAGCTATTTATTGCCATTCACCTGTGAGTGCTGTCTGTACCACCCAGTCAGGCATACTAGAACAAGAACACCCTCTATTTATCTGCAGTACATTATGAAATTTTTTGCATGCTCATATTTTTGGAGAAATTCCCCTTCTGCTTGAATGGGTTTCCTTCTCTGTTCAATAGGGCTAGGATTTTATCTAAGATAGTACAAATGCTTCCAGGCCATTTCCAGGTAAAGTACCCTGTACATCTTGTCCCCTGGTCCTTGATCACTTTTATGGTTAAATAAATAAATAAGCCAAGTAAGTCCATGCAAGCATGCTAAGTTGCTTCAGTCATGTCTGACTCTGCAGTGCTATGGACCATAGCCCATCAAGCTCCTCTGTCCATGGGATTCTCCAGGCAAGAATACTGGAGTGGGTTGCCATCCTCTCCTCCAGCGGTTCTTCCCGACCTAGGGATGGAACTCGCGTCTCTTACGTCGTCTGAATTGACAGATGCGTTCTTTACCATTAGCGCCACCTCTAAGTAAATAAGTATATAAAGTATGTGTTCAGTATAAATCTACAGAAAAATACCAAAGAAATCAGTTAGCTGTAATTAAATATTTGGAAATCATTGGCCGTAAAGTATTACATAATTCTCCATAATAATTTAGCAGATATTACAATTCTGAGGCTACTGTGGCTTCTCCATCGAAATGGAATAAAATCACAAATTGCCTTATCACTCCAAAGCTTCTTGATGACAAATGGATTACAGCAGAGTTTTAGATAGTGTCAGCAGCTAGACCTGCCACCATGAGGTAACAGGATTGAGCCCTAGTATATTCAAGCTGGGGGCAGAGGTAAGAAGTAGCAACAGACTTTGTCATGTTAACCTACTGAAAAAATTTTCAACTCTCCATACCCATTGAATGGAAAACTCCAACTCCTTGTCTCAATTCTTCATAGTTCAAGAACCCAAGAATACCTCTCTGACAGAGCAAGCTCAGTAATGAGCAAGGCATGAACAAAATGACAGACTCTAAACTGATACTGTGTTGTATTTGCAAACAGCAAAGTGCCTTTTATTAGGTAGTATCAGTGGGAGTTCTGAACTGTTAATAACTTGAACACATTTCAGACACTGTCTTTATAATACTGGCTTTCACCTTTTTAAGCCCCAGCATTCTGGCAGAAAAGAACCCACAAATTCAGACAAATTGTAAGGGAGGATGGGTGTGGGATTACCCTATCTGAATGTGAACAATTATTTCAGAACTATTATAAATATTTTGGAACATTTTGTGACCAGAAGAGGTGAATGATAGCACAAAACTGGTTGAAACAAGAAAATTTGGAAGATAGACCAAAAGTGAAAGGGGGCCAGTAAAAGGTGGAGCAAGAAGAGGGGAATAAAGAAAACATGGATTAAGAAAACAATCTCCTTTCTCTCCCCCAAAACCTTGTCATAGATGCCAAGATGCTGCTGCTTGTCTATAGCCCACAGGCAAGCCTAATATTGGACTCGTTGGTCTAAGACTTTTATCTATGTATATTATGAAAGTTAATTAAGCTATCTGTGTACTGGGAAAAAATTAAAATGTGAGATTTACTTTCTCTTCATCCTGCACCCCATGATGGCAGATGTTAGGAGGCATTATGCTATCTGTCTCTCTCCTGTGATTCACAAGCTTGCTCTGCCTGCCTTCTTGCATATACCTTGATCTTTAAATGAGGCTGATTCCTTTGGATCCTAGCGAGTTCTGAGGAAACTCAGGTTAGGTAAAGAGGTAGCCAGATGAGAGTCAGCAATTGTATCACATTCATCATATTCTTATTTCAATAAATGTACCTAATTCAAAACTACAATGAGATATTACCTCATACCTGTCAGAATGGCTATTATCAAAAAGAACACAAATAAAAATGTTGGTGAGGATGTGGAGAAAAGAGAACCCTTATACACTACTGGTGTGAATGGAAATTGGTACAGCCACTACAGAAAACAGTATAGAGGTTTCTCAAAAAACTAAAAATAAAGCTATCACATGATATGGCTGTTCCACTCCTGGGTATATATCCAGAAAAGCAAGAAAACACTAATTTAAAAAGATACATGCACCCAACTATTCATAGAAGAATTATTTATAATTACCAAGATAAGGTAGCAACCCAAATGCCCATCAAGAGATGAATGGGTAAAGAAGATGTGGTATGTATATACAGTGGAATACTACTCAGCCACAAAAAAGAACAGAATTTTGCCATTTGCAGCAATATATATAGACTTGGAGGATATTGTGTGAAGTGAAACAAAGTGTTTCACTTTTGAAAGTGTCTCTTTCTCAGACAGAGAAAGACAAATAATGTAGGATATCACTTATATGTGGAATCTAAAAAAATAATGCAAATGAATGTATATAGCAAAACAGAAACAGACTCACAGATGTAGAAAACAAACTGATGTTTACCAAAGGGGAGAGAGAAGAGGGCAGGGACAAAGTAGAGGTATAAGATTAACAGTTACAACCAGCATTGAAACACATATAATATCATATATGAAATGAATCGCCAGTCCAGATTTGATGCATGATACTGGATGCTTGGGGCTGGTGCACTGGGACAACCCAGAGGGATGGTATGGGGAGGGAGGAGGGAGGGGGGTTCAGGATGGGGAACACGTGTATACCTGTGGCGGATTCATGTTGATGTATGAATGTTAAGTTTTAAGCCAACTTTTTCACTCTCTTCTTTCACCCTTTTTCATCAAGAAGCTGTTTAGTTCCTCTTCATTTTCGGCCATTAGAATGATATCATCTGTATATCTGATGTTGATATTTCTCCTGACAATCTTAATTCCAGCTTGTGCTTCATCCAGCCCAGCATTTCACATGATATATTCTGTGTTAAATAAGTAAGGTGACAATGTACAGCCTTGTACTCCTTTCCCAATTTTGAACCAGTCAGTTGATCCCTGTCTGGTTCTAACTATTGCTTCCTGACCAGCATACAGGTTTCTCAGGAGACAGGTAAGGTGGTCTGGTACTCACAAGTATATCAACTATCCTTCAATTTTAAAAAGTACCTAAAGTATCCAAAAGCTTAGAGCATATTTTCAGGTCTTATTTCTTCACTAAGAATGTTTTAGATTGTTATGACTGTGTACTTAGGTACCATAAGTGACAACAGAATGAATGAGCCTCCAGAATATTTATTAAAAACTGACAAATTCCTCTAGTCACCAAGGATCTGATGACATATTCAGCATATTTATATCCGTTATTTCTCTCATTTGAGTCCCCAAGAGTCCTGTTAAAGAAAAATGGCAGGGAGATTTATCTTCCTTTGGCAGTTTCACAGGTTAATAAAGGTGATAAAACTATGACTAGAACCCAGAGCCCCTGGCTTCTAGTCCAACATTCCTCTCTGCTACAGCTCTAACTCTCATGATTCATCTTGAGTTGACTACTATTAAAGTATGATTTTGATCATGTCACTCCCCTACATAAAACTGTACTGAAGAAACAATAGCATTCACGACTTCAGGGCCCATCCTGCCCCATCTCAACAACTATATGTTATTACTTCCCTGGTCCTTAGTTTTCTCATCTGTAAACAGAGATTATGCTTATTTTCCTGACTCACTGGGTGGTAATTTTCAGGATATTATTTTTGTAATAATTGTACTAAACTGCCAAGTCCTCTATAGCCCCATCATCATATTCACTTAATTCCTTCAGTTTAATTAGGACTGGTCATGGAAAAATAGTATATATTACCTTCTTAGCTGTGAAAAAGTCTGTTCTTAGATAAGACACTATTGTGTTGGGGGTCTTTTGGTAAGTTTGACCTAAAAAAAAACCTTCAAATAAGTGCTGGTTCTTGATTTCAGGTATTTTTCAAATTGGGAACCTGTTGCCAGCTCTTCTCTCCTTTCCTTCTTTATTTCCTTCCAAGGAATGTTTTATATGTAGAGTTCAAGTGGACTGTTTATAGCGTCATGTCACTGAATTAAAGTTGTCTTATCAGTCTCGGAGTTAGTCCACTTTTATGGTCCCACCAAAGAGTGAACCCTAGCCCTCAGCCCAGGCATCTTGGAAGAAGCCTGTGATGAGTGGAAGGACTGTGAGCTTTGGAGAAACTCAGTGCTAGGTTTGAATCCTGATTCCCTTCCTGCTAGCTAGGTGGGCCTGAAAGAGTTAACTTTCTTCTGTGTCTCAGTTTTCTTATATATCAAAGGGATTATAATATATATCTCACAAGACTTTAAATTAGGATAATAAATATATTTAAAGTACTTGGTAGAATTCCACTGAATAAATGTTAGTTTCTTTCCCTTCCTATACTGTGGATATAGAGTAACCTGGTGAGGTTGTAGATGGATCAGTGTAGAATCTCCCAGTCTTGGAGAAAGTCCTTCTGAGTGCATATCTTAGAGATGGGGAGTGTTCTAATGCTCTAATAACAGCATTATTATAGATACACATGCACAATAAAGACATCATCTTTAATAGCTGTGTTTAGTTAAGTAACAGATTTAGAAAGTAAAGACTTTAATCTATGTTTTCTCCTTGGATTTGATTACCATCTGATTTGTTTTTTTCTGACTAAAACGTGTAATTGTAACTTGACCCCTCCCAGTCCCTTCCTCCAGCACACACATACCAGTCATCCTCTCAAGAACTAGCTGCCTTAAAAAAAAAAAAAAAAACAAAACTCAATTAGCATTTGGAGAACAGGAGGTAGTCGATACCCGAGGAAATAAAGAGTTAAGGACTTTGGAATGAAAGCTTTAATGGCATGTTTGTTTGTTTGTTTTCCCCAGAAGGTCCTGTTTCCTTCATATCTTCTGGGAACAGATGACTCTAGGGATACTACATCAAAGCTTGATGGATAACTAGGTGAGGCCATAAGCAAGATAGAAATTGTCATTGAATGTTAGAAGTTCAGTAGAGGTGTGAGTGAGTGCTAAGTCACCTCAGTCATATTGGACTCTTTGCCACCCTATGGACTGTAGCTCACCAGGCTCCTCTGTCCATGGGGATTCTCCAGGCACAAATACTGGAGTGGGTTGCCATTTCCTCCTCGAGGTGGTCTTCATATCCAGGGATCGATCCTACATCTCTTAAGTCTTCTTCTCAGCAGAGGCAGGTAGTGTAAATACAGGGTTTTCTTTTTCCCCAAGGAGAGGTTGGAAGGGAAAGGTAACAGAGGCTTTTGTCATCAACTTTCTGGAGGCAAAACCCTCTTTCCTCCCTCCACCTAAATTCACAAATGGTTTCTGGATTCAACCTTAGGCCGTTTTGAGAGTAACAGCATCAGCTTCTCAGAACATGGGGGAAAGGCAAAATTCAGTCACCAGGATAGCACTAGTGGGGAGGGGAAGGAGGGAATAAAAAGTAGAATTATACTAAAGCCATGTAAAACCATCCAGTCTACAGCCATGGGGGAACTCAGTTGCATGGCAGAGGGCAAAGTTTTTAAATTTATCTTAAACCATGTCACATCAGGTTCTAAAGCATCCCCCTAACTTAGGACTACTTTTCAGGCACCAAATAGATCGATCATAGGAGCTTTATCATTCCCATTGCTATAAGTACCACAAAATATCTTAGAGATCAACAGGAAAGATAAAGAAAGGACCAGACTGCCCCATTTAGGTAGTTCTCTTCCAACCTGTTGAGTTGGTTTCTGTGCCTCCTGCCTTGAATTACCCCCAAAGATCCTTGGAATTTCACCTACCAACTTAAGAGTATACTGCCAGAATTTTTTTAAATAGTACTCTGGGCTAGGGAGGGAGAAGAAGATAACTACTACTTTTGAGGACCCACTGTGAACCAGGTCCTGTGCTACTTTATGTATATTCATAAACCAGTTAACTCTCACATTAACCTTATGAGGTAACTATTACATGTATCCCCCACTTTTTGAAAATTTGCTTTCCACCACTTCACTTTTATGAGAGACCTACATTAATACCTGTTTCCACAAACTGAAGTAAATCAGAAGACGATTTTCACTTTTACTGAAAAAAAAAAAAAAAGAAAGAAAATCAAAAATAGTGTTCGGTGTTTGTTTGCAGAGAGCTGTTACAAGAGGCGGTGTGCACCCAGATCAGTGAGATTGGCACTACCAAGCTCCTTTCCAGGAACTACACTCAGTATTTCAACATCACACCACCATAGTGTTGAACTGTGTCTGTGAGCATCTGTGCTTTATCTTTATTTTGTGTATCAATTAGCAAGATGTGTCCTAAGGTAATTGCTTCTTCATTTTACACCATTTTGACTTACAAAAGGTTCTCTAGGAGTACTCTTCTTTCAGATAGCAGAGAAACCTGTACTCTTGTTTCACAGATGAGTAAGCTGGAGCTTGGCAGGTTTAAATAATGTCCCCAGAATCACATAGCTGAGACCAGCAGCCAGCCTACTAACTTCATTCAATACTGATTAATTTATTTTCCCCACCCCTACTTTTATCCATCTCTGAAGGAAGATAGCACTACTTAAGTATTAGCTATTATTACTATCATGTACCACCTGCCTCTAGAACTGAAAAAGGTGTAGAGAGAAAAGGGGAGAAAAATGAACTGATATTTACTAAGCCCTAGTCTAGGGCTTACTAGGCACTGAGGGGATGTATAACAGTAACTGGTAACTACTTTCGGACTATAGGCTTAAGGTTGATTTGGGATCTTTAATTCCACAGACCGGATTTATTGAAATAAATCTGATCTGTGTAATCAGGGATTTCAAACTAACCAATTCTGATGCTAGAAACTACCACCATACTGGAGCAATTCCCTAGGCCATAAAGTGTCTTTTGTCCTGTCAACACACAGTTGAGACCTAAAGACTGTGAATAGTCATGTTTACTGGGTGGCTGGGGCAAAGTATGTTTGTTGTTTTGGAAAACTAGAGCAACCATGTGTCACTAAATAAAATTTATGAAAGCAACATTGATGCCTTCATTATAAATGTGCTAAAACATAAACAATTTGATAAAGATATATAGTATGCAGATGTGGGAGATGATGGAATATTATATAACAGGACTGGGACTGAATTGCTAGGCTAAAAGCACATTCATGTCTCTGTCTTTATTCAACACTTCTGAAGAAGCTATGAGTTTCTTTTCATTGTATTGACATTTGATTTTCATTTTCAGGATATGTTTGTACTTAACTGGCAATGTGACAGGTTTCCTACATGTTGTGTGCCTTCTGCAAACCTTGATTATAATCAAGTCTGGGCTAGAAGGGAAACTGAAGAGTACAGCAGGCAATAAAATCCGGCCAAGTGGAGTGTCATGTCATTGAGCCTTCAAACTCTGTGTAGAGAGCTGGAAAAATGTGTCAAGGCCTTCCTGGAGAAAACGCTTTTTTTTTTTTTTTAGGTTGAGAGAGGAGGTAGTGCCAATGTATTGAAGGCAAGAATCTTTATCTACCTAGGCCAATTTGCATGTATCCTAATTGCTTTGGAAAAATTGTCATGACTTTGGCTGAGAAAAAAAAACTATAGATTGGTTCTTTAAAATTTCATTTTTTAATAGCATTTCTCCAGTGCCCAAAGCTCCTTGTTCCTGAGAGAGACTTTCTGTGCTTTGTAAAAACTTGACTCAATATGGCTTGAGTCCATGGACAGGCCATGTTCCTTGCTGCTATGGGCCCATATCCAAGGTGATATTGGTGTCAGAGTGTGGGGATGTCTTCTGTTATTCTCTTTCTCACACATATTATGGAATAGCTTGAGTAGGACCCAATTTTATTGGCTTTGCTGTATTTTTTAATATATCTTTAACAGCTCCTTGAATTTGTTTCTGCTGCTGCGCTAAGTCACTTCAGTCGTGTCCGACTCTGTGTGACCCCATAGACGGCAGCCCACCAGGCTCCCCCGTCCCTGGGATTCTCCAGGCAAGAACACTGGAGTGGGTTGCCATTTCCTTCTCCAATACATGAAAGCGAAGTCAGTCAGTCATGTCCGACTGTTAGTGACCCCATGGACTGCAGCCTACCAGGCTCCTCCGTCCATGAGATTTTCCAGGAAAGAGTACTGGAGTGGTGAATTTGTTTCAGATTTGTGCAAATAATTTTCTTGCTATCATATTGAATTATAAAGTATTCAAATCATCCAGTCCAGCTTCTCCATCCAATACTCAGATCTGTTCTTTAATGTTGCTGAATTTTTGCCTGGCCTCTGCTTCAATAGAGCCACTGAGCTCACTTTTTCTCCTGTGCTCCTCCCTCAACACCTGTTTTGTCTCTGGACATCTCTGTTTATTCATATGTTGAACTACAGTCTTCTTCCCTCAGGTTACTTCCCATTGTGGTCTGACTAAATGAATCTAGCAGATGAAAACTATTATACATAAGGTAGATAAACAACAAGGTCCTACTGTATAGCACAGGGGACTTTATTCAATATCTTGTGATAAACCATAGTGAAAAAGAATATATATAGAATCCGCCAGCAATGTGGGAGACCTGGGTTTGATACTTGGGTTAGGAAGATCCCCTGGAGGAGGAAATGGCAACCACTCCAGTATTCTTGTCTGGAGAATCCCCTTGGACAGAGGAGCCTGGCAGGCTGCAGTCTGTAGGGTCACAAAGAGTCGGACACAACTGAGCGACTAAGCACACACAGCACATGTATGTAAAACTGAGTCACTTTGGTGTACAGAAGAATTTAAATACAACATTGTAAATCAACAATACTTCAAGAAAATTTTTTAAAAGACATCTGAATGCCGCTGTGTAGGAAACAGGGAAAAAATCACAAATTTAATTTCACTTTTTTGTGATTGGTCCTCAAGCATTGGAAGACAGAAAACGCATCTTGAATTTTCTTCTCTGAGTTCCATCAGTTTTCTTCCATCAGTTTTGGATCCCCTTGTCCTGGACTTTTTCCTCTAAATGAGTTCCAATTTGTTTCATCCCTTATCAAAAATGATTAGAACATATCTTTGTTCCCTTTCTGCCACCATAATGACATCAGGTATCCCCTGTTTAATTCCTTCTTTGTATCTATAGATTAATCATTTTTTAAATGATAGGTCATTAATACTGAAAGATGATTTAATTAAAGCACATACCTATAACCTCTCCTTCCCGCCAATCCTCCTTCCTACCCAGAAGACAAACATTCTAATTTGGCATGACATTATCTGGCCTAATAATGTCTAGCATATGAAGTATCTAAAATGTCATCTTGCATTATTTTAGTCTTCTGGAGTAGTTGAATTAAGTTCAAACTCAGGATGATTTTGAAATCTTAAATCTCTCTGGAGATATTTTCCATAATATCTTCAAACTGGATAACACTACAATAAATGAAGTATGCTGCATTGAATTAACAGGTTATTTCCCTAGTGTGTCAGGCTAACACAAAGCATGAACCATCCCACTAGGTGCTGACTGTCTCTGGCTATCAGTGCAGCAATCCTGTCTCCTGTTACGTTTCTAACCCCCACTGCTCGGTGAAAACTTTAGCCAGGAAACTGCCTATTGAACTGAATCTTGAGTGACAGCAAGGCAAAGAAAAGGACTTACAGGAAGACTCAGCAATAAACAGAAGAGATAAGGAACATAACCTGAGTCCAGGTAATAGGAACCAAAGACTAATGAAAAAAACATTTCAAATCAAGAATAGGGAAGAAACCTCTTATAAGACAAGAGCCAAGCAAAAAATGGACAGTGACCATTAACAGGCAAAAAGGAATACCAGTAAGTTACACTATTGAAGGGTAGGACAAGAGTGTGTTCCAGAGAGTGAACATACCCACAATTAAAAGTGAGGTCATATATTCAAATTATAAGTATTTTTTATATGATTTTCTTTGAAGATGTTCTGTGAGCCAGGAATTTCTGCCAGGAGTTCTATAAAATGCTAAGACAGGCATCCTGCTGTGCTGTGCTAAGTTGCTTCAGTCATGTCCGACTCTTTGCCACCCTATGAGCTGTAGCCTGCCAGTCCATAGGATTTTCCAGGCAAGAATTTTACCACTAGCGCCACCTAAGAAGCCCAAGCCAGGAATCTTAGATTTAATAATTATAATGAGAGCTGCTGCTGCTGCTGCTGCTAAGTCGCTTCAGTCGTGTCCAACTCTGTGCGACCCCATAGACGGCAGCCCACCAGGCTCCCCCGTTGCTGGGATTCTCCAGGCAAGAACACTGGAGTGGGTTGCCATTTCCTTCTCCAATGCATGAAAGTGGACTGCAGCCTACCATGCTCCTCTGTCCATGGGATTTTCCAGGCAAGAGTACTGGAGTGTGTTGCCATTGCAAATAGGTTAAATGTGGTGGGTGAACACCATAGAGCATTATGCAGCAGATAAAAACAACAGATTAGATATACATATAGAAGTATGGATGAATCTTAAAAACATGATTCATAGTAAAATTGAAATAATGAGCTCTATAGCATGGTATCATTTTCATAAAATTGTATAATATACACATAAAACAGTATGTTCTTTAAAAAGAACACATACAAAAATAGACATTTACCACATTGCAATGATTAACTATGGAAGAGTGTAGGAATAAATGAAGAATGACAAAAAAGAAGCTTTATTTTGATTACTGATGAATTGAGGAATATGCTGAGATCAATTCTTTTTTGTGAGACCAATAAGATAAATCAAATGCTAAAAATGCAGAGAAGGTGACTAGATGATTGGGGAGTAAGAATAACAGTTATATCTTGTAGAACTTTCTTTGATAATGAAAATGTTCTGTATTTGTGCTGTCCAATATGGTAACCAGTAGCCACATATGATTACTTAGCACTTGAAATATGACTCATGTGACTAAGGGACTGAAATTTTAATTTTATTTAATTTGTATTTTGATTTAAATAACTACATGTGACTAGTAGCTACTGTATTGGACAGCTCAGGTTAGAAGTTGCACGTGAGCCCAGATATTGGCATAGAAAAGATAAATACTTGCTGTCATTGCAGACAACAATCCTTCTGAAAAACACTTGACCCTGCCAGTAGATGCGGAGATAGCAAAGGAACCTAAGAAAGGATCACTAGGAAAGAACAGCACTTATCCTTGCCTTTTCCAGGACCTGGCTTTCTCATTAGTAGGTGAACCTCCAGATCGTCTGGCCCTGGGGGTTCTTCCCTGCTGTTGACTTGGCTGCTGGAACTGGGACAAGTCTTACAGAGCTGACCGCTGCTGCTCAGCAAATGTAGGCTTTGGAATTGCACAGTGTGGTGCTTCCTATTTAGATTTTAATGAGCACAGTGTCCCAGAATGCCATCTTTATGGCTTTATCCAGGATTGGCTTGAGCTGAGTGCTATTTCACAGATTCTGTTGCTATGAGGGCTTTTTTGCGGCCTTGGCTATGGGTTACAGTAATGAATTTCCAGAGGCCGGACTAGAGAGATAATAGTGATAGATGATTGTGAGGCTGTTGTTGCAGAACTCCAACTAGAATGGCAGCATATGTATTCTTAGATTCAATCCCTCTTCTTTTCTGATATATCCCCACCTTGTACACCTATCCTTTCTATTGTTCCCTTGGATAACCTTTCCTGGCCCCATGTAGAAAATTAAAAGAATATGACAAAAATCCTTATGATTGGAAAGAGGTGTGTAGTCTGTGAATATATGACATTGGATTGCTGGGTGCTTTTCTGGGGTTATTGGAATTTTTCCTTCCTGTGCTGAGTAAAACTTCTATAGCAGTTATAAAAATACTATTGTAAATGGTCAAACTCATCTTAAAGTATTTTTCTCTACATATAAGTAATTATACAAAGAGACACTCTGGTGGAGTCTACTTACTGGTGAAGGATGTCTGGGACCTCTGACCTTTGGTAGTGACAGATCTTCTGGTTGTGAAAAAATCCAGCCACTTACCACCTATCAGTTTGAGAGTGTTAAGCTCTGCCAACTACAAGCATATGTGCAAAAAGACTGTGAGGAGGGTGGGGTGGGATTTGAACGAGTAGTCTCACCACTTGCTAAGGGTTGCCTAGCAGCTGTGTATTTAACAAGAACAAGTCCAGAGTCAAGTGGGAAGCTGTACTTATCTTCATGGAGTGATCCAAGATGGATCATTTTTCTAAGCCTTGGGCATATGGATCAGGGGGAAATTTTCCCCCTTAGTGAAGAAAATATTACTTGGACCAATATCTGAAAGACCTATCATGGAGATCAATAAAGCTAGCAGAATAGTTTGAGAGTAAAGTCAACATAGAGAAGTAAATATTTGAGCCAATCTAAGAGTTATCATGTCTCCTGCATGGCTAAGATGGTAAAGAATTTGCTTGCAATGCAGAGACCTGGGTTCAATCCCTGGGTCGGGAGAATCCCCTGGAGAAAGGAATAGCAATCCACTCCAGTATTCTTGCCTGGAGAATTCCATGGAAGAGGAACCTGGTGGGTTACAGTCCATGGGGTCACAAAGAGTCATTCATACATGACTGAGTGACCAACGCTTTCACTTTTCAAGATTTATCACACGGAGAGATATCTGCTATACCAAGTATACTCCTACATCTCCTAGACTATAAGTGGCTTGGCAGTAGAGTTTGTGCTTCTCACTTCTCTTTTTCTCATGGTATAGTCTAACATATAAAACAGGTATTTAATAGTTGTGTGAGTAGCTAACATATGTTCACACTTGTGACAATCCCAGCCTTCCAACCAGCTGTTTGTTCTAGTTTCCACATAGCCAAAAGACACAATGAAGTAGGTACTCAATGAAGCCCCAGATCCATAGATCTTCACCAATGCTGAACTATACTGTTCTTCACTGGTTAGAGTAGAGGACAGGTACCCCTTTTGCAAGTACACATACTGGGAAAGCCTTGGAACTATCTCTGAAATTAGAAAGGAAGGCCAGAGATTTTATCAGTGGTAAAAGTAAAGAACCCAGTTAGTTATAACAGCTAGCTCATCATCTCACGGGATGACTCCAGTAGGACCATGATTGATTCCAAATTCCTGGGCCAGGTTAGTGGCATCACTTTAGCTTATGGGATATTTTGTATTTGGTTATGTGTTGTCTTCAATTTACTTGGAACCATTTATAGATGAGCGACTGAGCATGCATACTTGTCTACTTACTAAAAAATCGCTATCTATCCAGAAATGAGTAGATACATTTGTAATTCCTTAGGGGTTCTAAATAATATAATAGTTGATTTAATGTTTATATTCTTGTTATCTGCTTTGAGGATTAAGATGCAATAAAAGATAAGTAAAAGACTATAATCACTTGGGACTTTTTCAAAAGTCTTTTTACTTGTCATGGTATCTCTGGTCCCCCAAATCCACATATAAAATTTCAACTGGTGTTTTGACTAGATATTATTAAGTAGTTGAGTTTATCTCAGCACTTTCAGATCAAATGAATTCCCACCTCTGCATATCTTCCAACTCTAGTTTAATATGCAGCATTCTACTTTTACAATGAGAAAAGACACTATGATTTTTTCTGAGTATACATGAACATCATGTGTGTGTGTGTGTGTGTGTGTGTGAGAGAGAGAGAGAGAGAGAGAGAGAGAGAGAGAGAGAGAGAGAGAGAGAGAGAGAGAGATGTTTCTGGAAATGCTATACCTATACAAAGCCCTAGAATCCAGAAGTTGGAAGACCAGTGCTTCCTTCCCAGATGGGTTTGGGGTTTGGCTTTTTCTCCACTCCCTTCCACTCCCCACCTTGGGATAAACAAAGACATTTTTCTTATTTGTGACAGTATTCCCACCAGTAAAGACAAAAAGTTGGTAGTTCTCTGATTGGTGGTTATTTTTATTTATAAGGTATATCTTACCTTATATGTAACTTGGTGCCATGGGGATTTTTCAAAGAATGTTTTGTGTTACCAACTCACCGTGTGACATTGACCGAGAAGTTTCTCCTTTGTGGGACTTGGTTACCCCATTGTAAAATGGGGATTTAAGGATTTGACTATCTTCTACGATCTTTTCAGCTCTGTGTTTCGATGATTATATTTCTTAAAATAATTTAATAATAGTTTCAAAATTCTTTTAACAGTCTAGATTAGTAATCAGAAAAGATATTAGAAATCATACAGAGAAAGTTAAAAGATAATTCAGCCTACAATTATTGTACTCAAGCTTTAAATGTAACTTAGTGCAGCCTGGCAATGAAGGACACAATTCTTATATAAACACAATTCTTGTATAAACACAATTCTTCTATTCTCACAAACTGCCAAGCTACAGTGGAACAGTTCTTTCAAAGATTCACCATCTTTTACACATCAATGGGTGTTCCAGGTTAGTCTCCCTGTAATTAATGTGCCATTATACTTCCCGTATGGGTCTGACAACAAGAAGAAAGGGACTCTTTGAAAATAAGAGTAAAGAGTAAATAAATATACATTCTTTACCTGACAAACAGTGCCTGGGCTTCTCTACTACTTTTTCCTTGTACTTGAGAGAGATATCAGGCAGAAGTCTTGAAAATATAATTATTTCACAAAAGTAAAGGAACTCTGAGCTGTGCCAGTAGAGTTGGCCTAAAAGTTTATGAGTTAAAGGACTCAAGATGGCAGGGGTGTAGGAAGTCATGGATTTTACTTCTTCCCACAAATGCATCAAGAATACATCTACATAAGAAAATGGCAATAGGAACATACACACACACACACACACACACACACACACACACATATATATATATATATATCAATAATTACTTTAAATTTAAATGGATTAAATGCACCATCCAAAAGATACAGACTGGCTGAATGGATACAGAAAAAAGACCCATAAGTATGCTGTCTACAAAAACCCACTTCAGACCTAAAGACACATATAGACTGAAAGTGAGAGGATGAAAAATATATTCCATGCAAATGGGAAGAAAAGAAAGCTGGAGTAGCAATCCTCATATCAGACAAAATAGACCTTAAAATAAAGAAGATTACAAGAGATAAGGAAGGACACTACATAATGATCCAGGGGTCAATCCAAGAGGAAGACATGACAATTGTAAATATCTATGCACCCAGCATAGGAGCACCTCAATACATAAGACTGACACTAACAGACATAAAAGGAAAAACTGACAGTAACACCATAGTAGGAGACTTTAACACCCCACTCACACCAAAGGACATATCACCAAAACAGAAAATTAATAAGGAAACACAAGTCCTAAATGATGCATTAGATGAGATGTATCTCATTGATATCTTCAGGACATTCCACCCAACTGCAGAAGAATACACCTTCTTCTCAAGTGCACATGGACCATTCCCCAGGACAGACCACATCTTGGGTCACAAATCAAACCTCAGTAAATTTAAGAAAATTGAAACCGTGTCAAGCATCTTCCCCAACCACAACACTATGAGACTAGATATTAATTACAAGAAAAAAACTGTTAGAAACACAAACACATGGAGATTAAATAACACGTTTCCAAATAACCAACAGGCTACTGAAGAAATCAAAAGGGAAATCAAAAAATTTCGGTAACAAATGACAATGAAAACATGACAACTCAAAACCTATGGGATGAGGCAAAAGCAGTCCTAAGAGGGAATTTTATATCAATGCAATCATACCTCAAGAAACAAGAAAAACATTGAATAGACAACCTAACTTTACACCTAAAACAACTGGATACAGAAAAACAAAAAAAAACATTTAATAGAAGGAAAGAAATCATAAAGATACAAGCAGAAGTAAATGAAAACAAAATGAAAGAAACAATAATAAAGATTAATAAAACTAAAAGCTGATTATTTGAGAAGATAAACAAAATTGACAAAGCTTTAACCAGACTCATCAAGAAAAAAAGAGAGAAGAATCAAATCAACAAAATTAGAAATGATAAAGGAGAGGTTACAACAGACAGTACAGAAATACAAAGAATTATAAGAGACTATTATGAACAACTATATGGCAATAAAATGGATAACCTGGAAGAAATGGACAGATTCTTAGAAAAGTTCAATCTTTCAAGACTGAAACAGGAAGAAATATAAATTATGAACAACCCAATTACAAGCACTGAAATTGAAGCTGTGATCAAAAAATCTCCCAAAAACAAAAGCCCAGGACCAGATGGCTTCACAGGAGAATTCTATCAAACATTTAGAGAAGAGCTAATGCCTATCCTTGTAAAATTCTTTCAAAAACTTGCAGAGGAACAAACACTTCCAAACTCATTCTATGAGGCCACCATCGCCCTGATACCAAAACCAGACAAAAACAATGCACAAAAAGAAAACTATACGCCAATATCACTGATGAACATAGATGCAAAAATCCTCAACAAAATTTTATCAAACAGAATTCAGCAACACATCAACAAGCTCATACACTATTATCAGGTTGGTTTTATTCCAGGAATGCAAAGATTCTTCAATATATGCAAATCAATCAATGTGATATACCGTATTAACAAATTGAAAGGTAAAAACCATATGATAAGCTCAATAGATACAGAAAAGGGTTTGGCAAACTTCAGCACCCATTTATGATTAAAACTGTTCTAAAAATGGGCATAAAAGGAACCTACCTCAACATAATAAAGGCCATATATGATAAGCCCACAGCAAACATTACTCTCAATGGTGAAAAACTGAAAGCATTCCCCGTAAGATCAGGAACAAGACAAGGGCATCCACTTTCATCACTATTATTCAACATAGTTCTGGAAGTCCTAGCTACAGCAATCAGAGAAGAAAAGGCAACAAAAGGAATCCAGGTCAGAAAAAATCTTAAAGATAGTATCAGAAAATTACTAGAGCTAATCAGTGAATTTAGCAAAGTTTCAGGATACAAAATCAATACACAGAAATCACTTGCATTTCTATATACTAACAATGAAAAATCAGAAAGAGAAATTAAAGAATCAATCCCATTCACCATTGCAACAAATAGAATTAAATATCTAAGAATAAACTTACCTAAGGAGACAAAAGAACTGTACACAGAAAATTATAAGACACTGATGAAAGAAATCAAAGATGACGTAAATAGATGGAGAGATATTCCATGTTCCTGGGTAGAAAGAATCAATATTGTGAAAGTGACATACTACCAAATGCAATCTACAGATTCAATGCTATCCCTTTCAAATTACCAATGGCATTTCTCACAGAACTATAACAAAAAATTTCACAATTCATATGGAAAGAGAAAAGACCCTGAATAGCCAAAGCAATCTTGAGAAAGAAGAATAGAGCTGGAGGAATCAACCTTCCTGACTTCAGGTTATACTACAAAGTCACAGTCATCAAGACAATATGGTACTGGCACAAAAACAGAAATATAGACCAATGGAACAAGATAGAAAGCCCAGCAATACACACATGCACCTCTGGGTACCTTATTTTTGACAAAGGAGGCAAGAATATACAATGGGGGCAAAGACAGCTTCTTTAATAAATGGTGCTGGGAAAACTGGACAGCTACATGTAAGAGAATGAAATTAGAACACTTCCTAACACCATACACAAAGATAAACTCAAAATGAATTAAAGACCTAAATGTAAGACCAGAAACTATAAAACTCTTAGAGGAAACCATACGCAGAACATTTGATGACATAAATCAAAGCAAGATCCTCTATGACCATCTCCTAGAGTAATGGAAATAAAAACAAAAGTAAACAAGGGGAACCTGATTAAACTTAAAAGATTTTGCACATCAAAAGAAACTATAAGCAAGGTGAAAAGACAACCCTTAGAATGGGAAAAAATAATAACAAATGAAACAACTGACTAAGGGCCAATTTCCAAAATATACAAGCAGCTCATACAACTCAAAGCCAGAAAAGCAAACAACCCAATCAAAAAGTAGGGAAAAAACCTAAACAGACATTTCTCAAAAAAGACATACAGATGGCTAACAAACACATGAAAAGATGCTCAACATCACTCATTATAAGAGAGATACAAATCAAAACCACAATGAGCTATCACCTCACACTGGTCAGAATGACCATCATCAAAAAGTCTACAAACCGTAAATGCTGGAGAGGGTGTGGAGAAAAGGGAACACTCTTGCACTGTTAGTGTGAATGTAAGTTGACACAGCCACTATGGAAGATGGTATGGAGATTCCTTAAAAATCTAGGAATAAAACCACCATAGAGGAGAGTGAAAAAGTTGGCTTAAAGTTCAACATTCAGAAAACGAAGATCATGGCATCTAGTCCCATCACTTCATGGCAAATAGATGGGGAAACAGTGGTAGACTTTATTTTTGGGGGGCTCCAAAATCACTGCAGATGGTGATTGCAGCCATGAAATTAAAAGACACTTACTCCTTGGAAGGAAAGTTATGACCAACCTAGATAGCATATTCAAAAGCAGAGATATTACTTTGCCAACAAAGGTCCGTCTAGTCAAGGCTATGGTTTTTCCAGTGGTCATGTATGGATGTGAGAGTTGGACTGTGAAGAAAGCTGAGTGCCGAAGAATTGATGCTTTTGAACTGTGATGTTGGAGAAGACTCTTGAGAGTCCCTTGGACTGTAAGGAGATCAAGCCAGTCCATCCTAAAGGAGATCAGTCCTGGGTGTTCATTGGAAGGACTGATGCTGAGGCTGAAACTCCAATACTTTGGCCACCTCATGAGAAGAGTTGACTCGTTGGAAAAGACCCTGATGCTGGGAGGGATTGGGGGCAGGAGGAGAAGGGGATTACAGAGGATGAGATGGCTGGATGGCATCACCAACTCGATGGACATGAGTTTGAGTGAACTCCAGGAGTTAGTAATGGACAGGGAGGCCTGGCGTGTTGTGATTCATGGGGTCACAAAGAGTTGGACACAACTGAGTGACTGAACTGAACTGAACTGTACTGATGACCCAACAATTCCACTTCTAGGCGTATACCCTGAGGAAACCAAAATTGAAAAAGACACATATATCCCATTGTTCATGGCAGCACTATTTATAATAGCTAGCACATGGAAGCAACCTAGATGTCCATCAACAGATAAATGGATAAAGAAGTTGTGGTACATATACACAATGGAGTATTACTCAGCCATTTGAGTTAGGAACGCATTTGAGTGAGTTCTGATGAGGTGGATGAACCTAGAACCTATTATACAGAATGAAGTGAGTCAGAAAGAGAAAGATAAATTTTGTATTCTAATGCACATATACCGAATCTAGAAAACTGGTACTGAAGAATTTATTTACAGGGCAGTAATGGAGAAACAGACATAGAGAATAGACTTTTGGACATGGAGAGGGGAGGAGAGGGTGAGATGTGTGGAAAGAGTAACACGGAAACTTACATTACCATATGTAAAGTAGATAGCTAACGGGAAT
The DNA here is from genome assembly GCF_023091745.1 of Budorcas taxicolor. NCBI lineage: Eukaryota > Metazoa > Chordata > Mammalia > Artiodactyla > Bovidae > Budorcas > Budorcas taxicolor. Next base: position 76,091,661 of record NC_068935.1, read on the forward strand.
TTGCTGTATGGCTCAGGAATCTCAAACAGGTGCTCTATATCTACCTAGAGGGGTGGGATGGGGAGGGAGATGGGAGGGAGTTTCAAAAGGGAGGGGATAGATGTACACCTATGGCTGATTCATGTTGAGGTTTGACAGAAAACGACAAAATTCTGTTAAGCAATTGTCCTTCATTTAAAAAAATAAAAAGAAAAAAAAAAGAATACATCTACAAATGGAACAATTCTCTGTAACCACCTGCTAAACACTAGCAGAGGACCTCAGACGCCTAAAAGCAAGACAGATCCCTGTGTAACCAGGTAGAGTGAAGGAAACCAGAAGGGAAAAGGAAGAGGAGAGGAAGTGGGATGGAACCGATGCCCCTGGGGGACTGCTGAGGAAGAGGCTAGGTTCCTGCATCTGGGGAAACCCCCTCACTGGTGGGGAGATTGCTGCAAAAGAAGGGGAGCTTCAGGGGCTCAGAGGAGAGCCCAGCTACTGGTCTGAGGCAGGCAGGACAGAGTGAGACCTATGCAGATGGTCAGCCACAGCCATGTGCTCCCCAGCCTAACATGTGAGTCTGCCAGTGTAGATGGGGAATAAGTACCGGAAAATGGGGTTTGGAGAGAAGACCTGGGGAGGGGACTACTGTTGGCTATGAGAAGACAGCCTTAGGGGATGGTAGTGAGGAGCTCTGTAATGAGGATTGCTCGTGGAAGAAGCTTGGACCACCATGAAAGTGAAGCACCATTGAGTGACATACAAAAGGCAGGGCCACCATTGCAGCCTCTCTCCCTGTGTGCTAGCTCCTGCATACCCAGGCATTAAGAAGCACTCCTGCTGGGGCAGACTCTCACGCCCCCAACTGCCATGTCCTCCTCTGTGCCCAATCCCCAAAAGGATGGACTCTTATACCCCAGTCACCACCTTCTCCTCTACACCTGATCCTGCCCGGATGGGCTCTCGTGCTCTTAGCTGCCACCTCCCCCTTCACGTCCCCTCCTCATGTGCTCCAGGGCAGCCTCAGGAGCAGATACCTGTGGGTAGCCCACAGAAAGAAGTGGGGCTTAGTAATTAATTAAGCTGAACGTCAAGAATCGTGCAACCAAGGAAAAAGCTGCACAAACTGCAAATTTATACCCCTGCAACTGACTTTGTAAACTCAGTGCCTGCAGAACATCTGAATGAACAATGAGTGCTCCCACAGCCAAGACAAGTCTGGCTTTAGCAACTGTGAATTTCATGGGCACGTGCACGTGGGAGTTGGCCAAGCCAGAGTGTGAGCCCAATAGTGCCCACAGCAGGTCCTGTTCCACACTTAATGCAATCCTGGGACCTGAATTCAGTGGATCAATGCTGGTGGCCTGGTGAAAACAACACCTGAGAGGCACCAGGGCCAGTTGCCAGCATATACACTGTTAAAGTGGGGCTGAGAGCAGTGCCACCAACCTTGTAATCTGAGAGCTCACACAGTGGGTGAAAGGTGACACAACAGAGCACACTCACAGGTGAACAGCTCTAGAGAAGGAATATTCAGTGACTTATTTTCCAGTGGGAGTGCTCCAATCCCACCTACCTCACACTGCAGATCAGAAACACAGCTAAGAAACAGACCTGGGGGCCTCTAACTCCAATAGCTAAGAAGCAGAGACCCTGCCACTGACAAGGCAGTGACAACCACAACACAACAGAGATGCCATGCTCAATACCCAGTGCAGGCTGTGGTCACCACATCAGTCACACCTCCTATCAAGGGAATAATGATCAGAATACACCAAGGAAAGAGGTGGCAGATATCTAAAAAACAGTTCTTGCACCAAAAAATATCAGACCCACACAGAACATGTATTCCCACATAAAAATAGTCCTCCAAGGAAGTCTGAGGGTCTGCATCAAGAGGGAAAACCCTGAAAGCATTTAGCCTTGAGGCAAGTGGGGCTTGAGTGCAGGAGCTCCACAGGGTTGGGGAAAACAGAGACTCCACTCTTGGAGGGTGCACCACAAGGTCTCACATGCACTGGGACCCAGCACAAAGCAGTATCTTCATATGAACCTGGGCTACACCAAGCTAGAGGTTTTGGAAGATCTCTTGGGAAGGCAAGGGTTAGCTATAGCTCACTTGTGGGGGCAAAGACACTGGTAGCAGAGGCCCCAACAAATAGTAATTGGTGTGAGGTCTCCATTTCAGCAAGAAGACCCAGGCACACCCAACAACCTACAGGCTCCAGTGCTGTAAAGCTTCAGGCCAAACAACAAATAAGATAGAAACACTGTCTCAACTATCAGAAGACAGGCTGCCTAAGGTCATACTGAGCTCATAGCCACCTCAAAACTTACCTCTTGATGTGGCCCTGCCCACCAGAGGGAAAAGACTCAGCTCTTGGTCCAACCTCACCCACTGGGGGCAGACACCAGAAGCAAGAGAAACTACAAGAGTGCAGACTGCAGAAAGGAGACCACAATAACAGAAAGTCAGACAAAATGAGACAACAGAGAAATATGTTACAGTTGAAGGAACAAGGTAAAAAACCCACAAGAACAGCTAAATGAATAGGAGATAGGAATTCTACCTGGAAAAAAATTCAGAATAATTATAGTAAGGATGACTCAAAATCTCAGAAAAAGAATGCAGGCACAGTTTTAGAATATACAAGAAATGCTTAACAAAGAGATAGAAGATTTAAAGAACAAGCAAACAGAGGTACAGAGATGAACAAAACACAATCACTGAAATACAAAATACACTAGAAGGAATCAGTAGCAGAATAACTGAGGCAGAAGAAAGAATAAATGAACTGGAAGGCAGAGTGGTGGAAATCACTACCACGGAACACAATAAAGAAAAAAAGAATGAAAAGAAAAGACAGTTTCAGAGACCTATGTGACAACATTAAATGCACCAACATTCACATTATAGGGGGCCCCAGAAGAAGAACAGAAAGGGAGAGGATCTAAGAAAATATTTGAAGGCATTATAGCAAAAAATTTCCCTGACATGGAAAGGAAACAGCCACTCAAGCTCAGGAAATACTGAGAGTTCCCAGGAATGCTGGAGTGGATAGCCTATTCCTTCTCCAGCATATCTTCCCAACCCAGGAATCAAACAGGGGTCTCCTACATTGCAGGCGGATTCTTTAACAACTGAGCTATCAAGAAAGCCCACTGAGAGTTCCAGGCAGGATAAACCCAAGGAGGAACATGCTGAGACACATGTTAATCAAACTGACAAAAATGAAATACAAAGAAAAATATTAAAAGTAACAAGGGAAAAGCAAAAATAATATACAAAGCAATCCCCATAAGGTTATCAGCTGATTTTTCAGCAGAACCATGCAGTCCAGAAGACAGTGGTATGATATATTTAAAGTGATGAAAGGGAAAAACCTATAACCAAGAATATTCTACCTGAAAAAAAAAACACACACACACTCTACCTAGCAAAGCTGTCATTAATATTTGATGGAGAAATCAAAAGCTTTTCATACAAGCAAAGCTAAGATAATTCAGCACTACAAAACCAGCCTTAGAACAAATGCTAAAGGAACTTCTCTAGGCAGAGGGGAGAAGAGGCCACAACTAGAAACAAGAAAATTACAAATGGGAAAACTCATTAGTCAAAGCAAACATGAAAAAATAGTAGGAAATCGTTGGTACATAAATATGATATCAAAACCAAAAACCATGAGAAGAGGAGAATACAAATGTAAGAAACGCACATTGCATTTGAAATTAAGAGACCAGCAAATTACAACAACGCTGTACATATATAGTCTGCTATATCAAAACATCATAGAACCTGTAAACCAAAAAACTAAAATAGATACACACACAAAATGAAAATGCAGCCCAAACGCAACACTAAAGATAGTTATCAAACAGATAGACAAGAGAACAAAGGAAGGGAGGAAAGGAGACCAACAAAAACAAATCCACAATAACCCTGTATGTGAAACAGCAAAAGAGACACAGATGTATAGAACAGTCTTTTGGAATCTGTGGGAGAGGGAGAGGGTGGGATGATTTGGGAGAATGGCATTGAAACATTTATAATATCATATATGAAACGAATCACCAGTCCAGGTTCGATGCGTGATAATGGATGCTTGGGGCTGGTGCACTGGGAGGACCCAGAGGGATGGTACCGGGAGGGAGGAAGGAGGAGGGTTCAGGATGGGGAACACGTGTATACCTGTGGCAGATTCATGTTGATATATGGCAAAACCAATACAATATTGTAAAGTAATTAACCTCCAATTAAAATAAATAAATTTATATTTAAAAATAATTAAAAATTAAAAAAATTTAAAAATATAATAATAATTAAAAAATCCAAAAAATTAAGAAAATGGCCATTAGTTCAGTTCAGTCACTCAGTCGTGTCTGACTCTTTGCAACCCCATGAATCGCAGCACGCCAGGCCTCCCTGTCCATCACCAACTCCCAGAGTTCACTCAAACTCACGTCCATCGAGTCAGTGATGCCATCCAGTCATCTCATCCTCTCTCGTCCCCTTTTTCTCCTTCCCCAATCCCTCCCAGCATCAGTCTTTTCCAATGAGTTCAACTCTTCACATGAGGTGGCCAAAGTACTGGAGTTTCAGCCTTAGCATCAGTCCTTCCAAAGAAATCCCAGGGCTGATCTCCTTTAGAATGGACTGGCTGGATCTCTTTGCAGTCCATGGGACTCTCAAGAGTCTTCTCTAACACCACAGTTCAAGCGCATCAATTCTTCTGCACTCAGCTTTCTTCACAGTCCAACTCTCACATCCATACATGACCACTGGAAAAACCAGATAAAAAGATAGAAACACTGTCTCAACTATCAGAAGACAGGCTGCCTAAGGTCATACTGAGCTCATAGCCACCTCAAAACTTACCTCTTGATGTGACCCTGCCCACCAGAGGGAAAAGACTCAGCTCTTGGTCCAACCTCACCCACTGGGGGCAAACACCAGAAGCAAGAGAAACTACAAGAGTGCAGACTGCAGATGAGTGAGATGAGTGCAATTGTGTGGTAGTTTGAGCATTCTTTGGCATTGCCTTTCTTTGGGACTGGAATGAAAAGTGACCTTTTCCAGTCCTGTGGCCACTGCTGAGTTTTCCAAATTTGCCAGCATATTGAGTGCAGCACTTTCCCAGCATCATCTTTCAGGATTTGAAATAGCTCAATTGTAATTCCATAGAAGCGTACATATTGATAATTACCTGAAATGTAAATGGATTAAATGTTCCAACCAAAGGATGTAGACTGGCTGAATGGATCCAAAATAAGACACAAATATACACTGCCTACAAGAGACCAACACCAGACCTAGGGACACATACAGACTGAAACTAAGAGAATAGAAAAAGATATCCCATGCAAATGGAAATCAAAAGAAAACTGGAGTAGCAATATTCATATCAAACAAAACAGACTTTAAAGACTGTTACGGGAGGCAAGGAAGTACACTACATAATGATCAAGGCATCAACCCAAGAAGAAGATATAGCAATTGTGAACATATATGCACCAAACATAGGACACCCCAACATATAAGCCACATACTAACAGCCATAAAAGGGGAAATCAACAGTAACACAATAACAGTAGAGGACTTTAACACCCTACCTTCATCAATGGACAGGTCATCCAGACAGAAAATCAATAAAGAAACACAGACTTAAATGACACATTAACCTGGATGGACATAACTGATATCTATAGGGCATTCCATCTTAAAGAAGCAGAATACATTTTTTTCTCACCTGCACATGGAAAATTCTCCAGGATAGATCACATCTTCGGCCACAAAACAAACCTCAGTAAGTTTAAGAAAATCAAAATCATATCAAGCATCTTTTCCAACCAAAACATGTGAGAGTAGAAGTAAATTACAGGGGGAAAAATTGTAAAAAAAAAAAAACAACAAACAAACAAAACCACCACAAACATGTAGAGGCTAAACAATATGTTAATGAATAGCCAATGGATCATTGAAGAAATCAAAGAGGACATAAAAAAAAAATACCTAGAGACAAATGACAATGAAAGCACAATGGTTCAAAATCTAAGAGATGCAGCAAAAGCAATTCTAAGAGAGATGTTTATAACAAAACAGCCTTACATCATGAAACAAGAAAATCCTTTAATAAACAACATAGCCTTACACTTAAAACAACTGGAGAAAGAAGAACAAACAGGCCAAAGCTAGTAGAAGGAAAGAAACCCTAAAGATTAGAGCAGAAATAAATAAAATTGAGATGAAGAAAACAATAGCAAAGATCAATGAAACTAAAAGCTGGTTCTTTGTGAAGATAAACAAAGTTAATAAAACAGATACATTAAGATAAAAGGTAGAGAACTTAAATCAATAAAATTAGAAATTAAAAAAACAGTCACAACAGATACCACAGAAATACAAAGTATCATAAAAGAATACTGCATGAAACTATATGCCAATAAAATGGACAAACTAGAAGAAATGGACAAATTCTTTGAAAGGTACAACCAACCTTCCAAGACTGAACCAGGAAGAAATAGAAAATATGAACAGACCAATCACAAGTTTGAGGGCTTCCCTGGTAGCTCAGCTGGTAAATAATCCACCTATAATGCAGAAGACCCCGGTTCAATTCCTGGGTTGGGAAGATCTGCTGGAGAAGGGATAGGCTACCCACTCCAGTATTCTTTGGCTTCCCTGGATCAGCTGGTAAAAACTCCACCTGCAGGAGACCTGGGTTCAATCCCTGGGATGGGAAGATCCCTTGGAGAAGGGAACATCTACCCACTTCAATATTCTGGCCTGGAGAATTCCATGGACCTTTTGGGTATGAGTTGGAGACAACTGAGGGACTTTCACAATCACAAGTACTGAAATTGAAACTGATTAAAATCTTTCAATGAACAAAAGTCCAGGACCAGATGGCTTCACAGGCAAATTCTATCAAACATTTAGAGGAGTTAACACCTACCCTTCTGAAACTCTTCCAAAAATTGCAGAGGAAGGAACACTCCTAAGCTCATTCTATGAGGCCAACATCACCCTGATACCAAAAACAAAGATATCACACAGAAAAAGAGAATTGCAGGCCAGTATCACTGATGAACATACACAAAATACTCAGCAAAATATGAGCAAACTGAATCCAAAAACACATTAAAAGGATCATACACCATGATCAAGTTGGAGTTATCCCAAGAATGCAAGATTTTTTTGCATATCCGCAAATCAATCAGTATGGTATACCACATCAACAAACTGAAGAATAAAAACCATATGATCATCACAATAGATGCAGAAAAAATGTCCACTTATGATTTTTTTAAAAAACTCTCCAGTAAGTGGGCATAGAGGGAACCTACCTGAACACAATAAGAGCCTTATACCACAAACCCACAGTAAACATCATTCTTAATGGTGAAAAATTGGAAGCATTTTCTCTAAGATCAGGAACAAATCAATGATGTCCACTCTTGTCACTGTCATTCAATGTAATTTTGGAAGTCCTCACCATGGCAATCAGAGAAGAAAAAGAAATAAGAGGAATCCCAATTGGAAAAGAAGTAAAACTGTCATTGTTTGCAGATGATATGATACTATACACAGAAAATCCTAAAGATGCTAAAAGAAAACTACTAGAACTCTTCAATGAATTAAGTAAAGTTGCAGCATACAAAATAAATGCACAGAAATCTCTTGTATTCCAATACACTAACAATGAAAAATCAGAAAGCGAAATCAAGGGGAAAAAGTCACATTTACCACTGCATCAAAAAGAATAATACCTGGGACTAAATCTACCTAAGGAGGCAATAGACCTATATTCAGAAAACTATAAGATACCTGATGAAAGGAATAAAAGATGACACAAACAGATGGAGAGACATACCCTGTTTTTGGATTGGGAGAATCAATATTGTGAAAATGACTATACCACCCAAAGCAATCTACAGACTCAATGAAATCTCTGTCAAATAACCAAGGGCATTTTCTCAGAACTAGAACAAAAAGTTTTACAATTAGTATGGAAACAAAAAGGACCTCAAATAGTCAAAGCAATCTTGAGAAAGAAAAACAGAGCTGGAGGAATAAGGCTCCCTGACTTCAGACTGTATTACAAAGTTACAGTAATCAAAACAGTATGGTACTGGCACATAAAAAGAAATATATATCAATGGAACAGGATAAAAAGTCTGGAGATACAGCCGTGCACCTGTGGTCACCTAATCTACGACAAAGGAGGCAAAAATATACAATGGAGAAGAGACAATATTGTCAATAAGTGGTACTGTAAAAACTGGAGAGCTACATTTAAAAGAATGAAATTAGATCACTCTCTAAAATCATACACAAAAATCAACTCAAAATGAATTAAAGAGCTCAATGTAAGACTGGATACTATAAAATTCTTAGACAAAAATGTGGGCAAAACATTCTGACATAAATCACACCAATATATCTTTTTGATCCACTTCCTAGAGTAATGAAAATAAAACCAAAGTAAACAAATAGGACCTAATCAAACTTAGAAGCTTCTGGAGAGCAAAGGAAACCATAAGCAAAATGAACAGATGACCCACACAGTGGGAGAAAGCATTGGCAAATGAAGTACATGACAAGGTATTAATCTCCAAAGTATATAAACAGCTCATGCAACTCAATATAAAAAAAGCAAACAAACCAGTCAAAAAATGGGCAGAAGATCTAAATAGACATTTCTCCTAAGAAGAAATACAGATGGCCAAAAAAGCACATGAAGAGATGCTCAACATCACTAACTAATAGAGAAATGCAAATCAATCACACTGCTCAGAATGGCCATTATCAAAAAGTCTACAAACAATAAATGCTGGAGAGGGTATGGAGAGAAGGGGACCCTCCTACACTGTTGGAGGGAATGTAAATTGATAAAATCACTATGGAGAACAGTATGAATGTTCTTTAAAAACTAAAAATACAGTTATCATATGATCCAGTAATCCCATCCCTAGGAATATATCTAAAGAAAACCATAGTCTCAAAGGATATATGCACCCCGATGTTCACTGCAGCACTATTTACAATAGCCAACACATGGAAGCAACCTAAATGTCCATTGATAGAGGAATGGATAAAGGTGTGGTACATATATACAATGGAACATTACTCAACCATTAAAAGGAATGAAATAATGTCCTTCACAGCAACATGAATGGACCTAGAGATTGTCATACTGAGTGAAGTAAGTCAGGCAGAGAAGGATAAATATCATATGATATTGCTTATATATGGAATCTAAAAAAATGATACAATTGAACTTATTTACAAAACAGAAATAGATTCACAGACATAGAAAACAATCTTACAGTTTACAAAGCAGAAATGAGGGGAGGGATAAATTAGGATTTGGGGATTCAAATGTACATACTACTATATATACAACAGATTTCTAACCTACTGTATAGCACAGGGAACTCAACTCAAAGGAACTCTACTCAATACTCTGTAATGGGAAAAGAACCTAAAAAAAGTGGATATAAGTATATATGTATATAACTAATTCATTTTGCTGTACACCTGAAACTAGCACACATTGTAAATAAACAGTACTCCAATATAAATTTTTAAATATTTATTTATTTATTTATTTTTGGCTGTGCTGGGTCTTTGTTGCTGCATGTGGGCTTTCTCCAGTTGGGGCAAGTAGGGGCTACTCTTTAGTTGCAGTGCATGGGCTTCTCACTGAGATGGCTTCTCTTGTTGCAGAGTATGGGCTCTAGGGTGTGCAGGCTCAGTAGTTGTGACACATGGGCTTAGCTGCCCCATGGCATGTGGAATCTTCCTGGACCAGGGATTGAGCCTGTGTCCCCTGAATTGGCAGGTTCATCCCCAAGTACTGAACAACCCATTAAAACTTTTTTTAAGAATTAAAAATAAAATAATAAAGTGTATAAGTCTAGTGGGGAGGCTGGCTATTCCCAACTTGAGCCTATGAATGCCTCTGCTTGTTTCTGTCCACTTCTAATTCACATCTTATTGCATATAAGGTTTTCTAGCATCTGTGTAGTGCTTTAACATGGACAATGCATTTCACATACTTGCTCATTGATTTATGATCCTATGAACTTGTTCTTCTTGGGAATTTCTTTACAGTGATATCAGAAAGGATGGTGCAGATAATAGTGAGGGAGGGAAAAATAAGAGGAATGGAGATCCAAATATTGAACCACTGAGCTATGCCAAAATGCAGCCACTATAGCTGCTGCCCAGGAACCTAACGGCAAAGACTTATGTCTTAGACTTATGTCTGCCAAAAATCAAGGCAGATGGAATATGCAGAGCCTTGTTACCCAGCTAGTTAGTGGTTGTATTTCATCCATTCTATGATATCAGTCCTTACATGAGTTTTTGTGCATATCCTTTGAATTTTGGACTATTAATTGTGAAAGATGACATAGAATCATACCATACTTCTGAGATATACAGAATTTTTTAGTGTTTTAATGTGATTATCTTTTTTTGATGTCTTTCTTATCCTTAATATTTAAAAAACTTGTATGACTCCTCATTTAAGCATGTTTTCTTAAAAACATCACATGTCCATATATCTAACCTAGTATCTTGAAATCCTGGTAGATGTTAGAAAGTTGAATTAGCCAAGCAGCATTATGGATAACTATGTACTATCTTTACTAATGCTGATTCTGTCATCTGTCAGCTGAGTGGAGTTGAACTGGGAAGATTTAGACTAGATAGATCTTGGCTAGGCTAACCTGGAGAAGTTCTGTGGACCTGTTTACTACAATGGTCTCATTTCATTGATCCATTTCAGTTCCTAACCAAACCCATAGTTTCTCCATCCATATCAGCTTGCTGGTCAGTTGCCTCCTTTCCAGCTAAGACCTTTTTCAGCTTCATTATAGATGTTGGACCTGATGATCAGGCTTATTACTCATCTTGCTTTATTCTCATAAACATCCTGGCACTTGTGTTTCTGAGGTTACTCTGGTCTAGAATCCAACCACTCTTAATGCTCCTTTTACAATCATTTAATAACTCTTTGAGAGCTTCCCTGGTGACTCAGTGGTAAAGCATCTACCTGCCAATACAAGAGATGCAGGTTCAATCCCTGGTCCAGGAAGATCCCCTGGAGGAGGGCATGGCAACCCAATCCAGTATTCTTGCCTAGAGAACCCCATGAACAGAGGAGCCTGGCAGGTTACAGTCTATGGGTTTGCAAAGAGTCAGACATAACTTAGTGACTGCTGCTGCTGCTGCTGCTGCTAAGTCGCTTCAGTCGTGTCTGACTCTATGCGACCCCAGAGATGGCAGCCCACCAGGATCCACTGTCCCTGGGATTCTCCAGGCAAGAACACTGGAGTGGGTTGCCATTTCCTTCTCCAAACTTAGTGACTAAACAACAATAAATTAATTCTTTGACCTCTCTCCTTTCCATATGCCAACTCCTGCTCCCTCACCTGCCACATCTAAATAATTTTCCAAACTCTACAGCATACCTCTGCAATTTACTCAAATCTAAAATCTTTCCATTTTTATTTCCTCTGTCCTAACTCTAATCTTCTTGACTGCTCACCCTTGAACATTGTCTCCTAACATATTTTCTTACCTCTGATTCTCCCTCTCTCACTGATCCTAATGTTCTAATAATAGTATTTCTTTGCTCAAAAACCCGTCAGTGTTTAACTAAGATTTGGGTGGCTTCCACAGTATAGCTCTCATCTTTTCAACCATAGCTTCTTATACGTACCTGATGTTTTAGAAAAAAAAAAAAAAAAACTACTGTTCCCCAAATTCTCCCCCATCATTTTCTATCATTCAACATCATCTTCTAGTCAACTTTTACAGAGTATATACCATATTCTAAACACTATTTGAGCTAAGCCTTATGGAAATGAAGGGTGCTTAGTCTTCTCGGGGTACCAGATATAAAGAAGTAATGTTTATATAAGATGATAAACACGGAGAAGAGCAAAGTTCTTTGGGAACACAGAGAAGGGAAAAAATTAATTTCGCTTGTGGTAGGGAGAATCAAGGGAAGTGTGAGGAAATTTTGAGTGGGGAATAGGAGAGGGAAATGAAACAAAAGCTGGAAAGAGATGACGGGAAGAATAGAGGAAGGAGAAAGAATAGGGAGAGATATTCCAGGCACAGAGAATATCAAGCAAGACACCTGGAAGCAAAAAGTGTTCTAGAATATTAAGTAGAAATATTTTGGAGTATAGGGTAGAGGTGAAGAGAATGAAAGTGAGTATTGATTGAAAAGGGTATTCTCACTGGTCAGAATGGCCATCATCAAAAAATCTGCAAACAATAGATGCTGGAGAGGGTGTGGAGAAGAGGGAACCTTCTTACGCTGTTGGTGGAAATGCAAACTGGTACACCATTATGGAAAACAATGAGATTACTTTAAAAAACTGGGAATAGAACTGCCATATGACTCAGCAGTCCCACTGCTGTGACTATACACTGAGGAAATCAGAATTGAAAGAGACACATGTACCCCAATGTTCATTGTGGCACTATGTACATTAGCTAGGACATGGAAGCCAAATTCAGACTTAAATTGAAGAAAATGGGGGAAACCACTAGACCACTCAGGTATGGCCTAAATCAAATACCTTATGATTATACAGTGGAAGCGAGAAATAGATTTAAGGGACTAGATCTGATAGAGTGCCTGATGACATATGGATGGAGTTTTGTGACATTGTACGGGAGACACAGAGCAAGACCATCTCCAAGAAAAAGAAATGCCAAAAGGCAAGATGGCTGTCTAAGGAGGCCTTACAAATAGCTGTGAAAATAAGAGAGTTGAAAAGCAAAGAAGAAAAGGAAAGATATAAGCATCTGAATGCAGAGTTCCAAAGAATAGCAAGGGGAGATAAGAAAGCCTTCCTCAACGATCAATGCAAATAAATAGAGGAAAACAACAGAATGGGAAAGACTAGAGATCTCTTCAAGAAAATTAGAGATACCAAGGGAACATTTCATGCAAAGACGAGCTCAATAAAGGACAGAAATGGTATGGGCCTAACAGAAGCAGAAGATATTAAGAAGAGGTGGCAAGAATACACAAAAGAACTGTACAAAAAAGATCTTCATGACCAAGATAATCACGAAAGTGTGATCACTCACATCACCTAGAGCTAGACATCCTGGAATGTGAAGTCGGTGGGCCTTAGGAAGCATCACTACAAACAAAGCTAGTGGAGGTGATGGAATTCCAGTTGAGCTATTTCAAATCCTAAAAGATGATGCTGTGAAAGTACTGCACTCAATATGCCAGCAAATTTGGAATACTCATCAGTGGCCACAGGACTGGAAAATGTCAGTTTTCATTCCAATCCCAAAGAAAGGCAATGCCAAAGAATGCTCAAACTACTGCACAATTGCACTCATCTCACACGCTAGTAAAGTAATGCTCAAAATTCTCCAAGCCTGGCTTCAGCAATACATGAACCATGAACTTCCAGATGTTCAAGCTGGTGTTAGAAAGGCAGAGGAACCAGAGATCAAATTGGCAACATGTGCTGGATCATTGAAAAAGCAAGAGAGTTCCAGAAAAACATCTATTTCTGCTTTATTGACTATGCCAAAACCTTTGACTGTGTGGATCACAAGAAACTGTGGACAATTCTTCAAGAGATGGGAATACCAGACCACCTGACCTGCTTATTGAGAAACCTGTATGCAGGTCAGGAAGCAACAGTTAGAACTGGACGTGGAACAACAGACTGGTTCCAAATAGGAAAAGGAGTACGTCAAGGCTGTATATTGTCACCCTGCTTATTTAACTTCTATGCAGAGTACATCATGAGAAACGCTGGGCTGGAAGAAGCACAAGCTGGAATCAAGATTGCTGGGAGAAATATCAATAACCTCAGATATGCAGATGACACCACCCTTATGGCAGAAAGTGAAGAGGAACTGAAAAGCCTCTTGATGAAAGTGAAAGAGGAGAGTGAAAAAGTTGGTTTAAAGCTCAGCATTCAGAAAATGAAGATCATGGCATCTGGTCCCATCACTTCATGGCAAGTCGATGGGGAAACAGTGGAAACAGTGGCTGACTTGATTTTGGGGGGCTCCAAAATCACTGCAGATTGTGATTGCAGCCATGAAATTAAAAGATGTATGCTCCTTGGAAGGAAAGTTATGACCAACCTAGATAGTATATTAAAAAGCAGAGACATTACTTTGCCAACAAAGGTCCGTCTAGTCAAGGCTATGGTTTTTCCAGTGGTCATGTATGGATGTGAGAGTTGGACTGTGAAGAAAGCTGAGTGCCGAAGAATTGATGCTTTTGAACTGTGGTGTTGGAGAAGATGCTTGAGAGTCCCTTGGGCTGCAAGGAGATCCAGCCAATCCATCCTAAAGGAGATCAGTCCTGGGTATTCACTGGAGGGACTGGTGCTGAAGCTGAAACTCCAATACTTTGGCCACCTCATGCGGAGAGCTAACTCATTTGAAAAGACCCTGATGCTGGGAAAGATTGAGGGCAGGAAGAGAAGGGGACGACAGAGGATGAGACGGTTGGATGGCATCACCGACACAATGGACATGGGCTTGGGTGGACTCTGGGAGTTGATGATGGACAGGGAGGCCTGGCATGCTGGTATTCATGGGGTTGCAAAGAGTCGGACACAACTGAGAGACTGAACTGAACTGAGGACATGGAAGCAACTGAGATGTACATCGTCAGATGAATGGATAAGGAAGTTGTGGTACATATACACAATGGAATGTTGCTCAGCTGTAAAAAGAAATGAATTTGAGTCAGTTCTAATGAGATGAAACCTATTATATGGAGTGAAGTAAGTCAGAAAGATAAAGACAAATATATATTAATGTGTATATATGAAATTTAGAAATGTGGTGCCAATGATCCTACATGCAGGGCACCAAGGGAAACACAGATATAAAGAACAGACTTTTGGAATCAGTGGGAGAAGACAAGGGTGGAATGATTTGAAAGAATAGCTTTGAAACATGTACAGTACCATATGTAAAATAGATGACCAGTGCAAGTTTGAGGCATGAAGCAGGGCATTGGTGCTCTGGGAAAACCTAGAGGGATAGGGTGGGGAAGGAGGTGCGAGGGGGGTTCAGGATGGGGGTATACATGTATACCTATGGTCAATTAATGTTGATGTATGGCAAAAAAAAATCACAATCTTTTAAAGTAATTATCTTCCAATTAAAATACATTAATTAATAATAAAAAAAGAGGCTTCCAGTTCAAGATGGTGGAGTAAAAGGATGTGCACTCATCTCCTCCTGCAAGAGCACCAAAATCACAGCTAGCTGTTGAACAACCACCAACAGGAGGATGCTTGAACCTACCAAAAAAAAAAAGATACCCCACATCCAAAGACAAAGATGAAGCTGCAGAAAGAAGGTAGGAGGGGCACAATTACAATAAAATTAAATCCTATACTCACTGGGTGGGTCATCCACAAACTGGAGAACAAGAATACCAAAGAAGTTCCCCCACTGTTGTGAAGGTTCAGAACCCTACCTCAGGCTCCCCACCCTGGAAACCCAACAAATGGACTGGGAATCCTCAGAGAATCTGACCTTGAAGGCCAGGGGCATTTGATTATAAGACTTCCAAGGGACTGGGGGAAACAGAGACTCCCGTCTTGGAGGGCACTAATAAATCCTTGCACACACCAAGACTCAGAGAAAAAGAGCAGTGACTCCACTGAAACCAAACCAAAACTACCTGCTAGTGTTAGAAGGTCTCCTGTGGAGGCATGGGTTGGCAGGGGCTCACCAAAGGGATTGGGGCTCACCACAAGGATGCAGTAACTGTCTGGAAAGGTCCCCTTTGGGGTAAACCTTCTTGGAGGTCACTATTGACCCAACCACAGAGCAAATAGACAAGAGAAGACAACACAAGAGAAGACTCTACACATGGACATCACCAGGTGGTTGACACCAAAATCAGATTGGTTATATTCTTTGCAGCCAAAAATAGAGAAGCTCTATACAGTCAGCAAAAATAAGACTGGGAGCTGACTGTTACTCAGATCATCAACTCCTTATTGCCAAATTCACACTTAAATTGAAGAAAGTAGGGAAAACCACATGACCATTCAGGTGTGACCTAAATCAAATCGCTTACAATTATACAGTGGAAGTGACAAATAGATTCAAGGAATTAGATCTGATAGACAGAGTGTCTGAAGAACTATGGACAGAGGTTCGTGACATTGTACAGGAGGCAATGATCAAGACCATCCCCAAGAAAAAGAAATGCCAAAAGGCAAAATGGCTGTCTGAGGAGGCCTTACAAATAGCTGTGAAAAGAAGAGAAGCTAAAGGCAAAGGAAAAAAGGAAAGATATACCCATTTGAATGCAGAGTTCCAAAGAATAGCAAGGAGAGATAAGAAAGCCTTCCTCAGCAATCAATGCAAAGAAATAGAGGAAAACAACAGAATGGGAAAGACTAGGGATCTCTTCAAGAAAATTAGAGATACCAAGGAAACATTTCATGCACAGATGGCCAAAATTAAGGACAGAAATGTTACGGACCTAACAAAAGCACAAGATATTAAGAAGAAGTGGCAAGAATACACAGAAGAACTATACAAAAAAGATCTTAAAAATCCAGATAACAATGATGGTGTAATCACTCAACTAGAGCCAGACATCCTGGAATGTGAAGTCAAGTGGGCCTTAGGAAGCATCACTACGAACAAAGCTAGTGGAGGTGATGGAATTCCAGTTGAGCTATTTCAAATCCTAAAAGATGATGCTGTGAAAGTGCTGCACTCAATATGCCAGCAAATTTGGAAAACTCAGCAGTGGCCACAGGACTGAAAAAGGTCGGTTTTCATTCCAATCCCCAAAAAAGGCAATGTCAAAGAATACTCAAACTACTGCACAATTGCACTCATCTCACATGCTAGCAAAGTAATGCTCCACATTCTCCAAGCCAGGGTTCAACAGTATGTGAACTGTGAACTTCCAGATGTTCAAGCTGGATTCATAAAAGGCAGAGGAACCAGAGATCAAATTACCAACATACGTTGGATCATCGAAAAAGCAAGAGAGTTCCAGAAAAATATCTATTTCTGCTTTATTGACTATGCCAAAGCCTTTGATTGTGTGGATCACAACAAACTATGGAAAATTCTTAAAAAGATGGGAATGCCAGACCACCTGACCTGCCTCCTGAGAAATCTGTATGCAGGTAAAGAAGCAACTAGAACTGTACATGGAACAACATACTCGTTCCAAATCGGAGTAGGTCAATGCTGTATAATGTCACCCTGCTTATTTAACTTATATGCAGAGTACATCATGCAAAATGCCAGGCTGGATGAAGCGCAAGTTGGCATCAAGATTGCTGGGAGAAATATCAATAATCTCAGATATACAGATGACACCACCCTTATGGCAGAAAGTGAAGAAGAGCTGAAGAGCCTCTTGATGAAAGTGAAAGAGGAGGGTGAAAATGCCAGCTTATAACTCACCATTCAGAAAATTAAGATCATGGCATCCAGTCCCATCACTTCATGACAAATAAGTGGGGAAATGATGGAAACAGTGACAGACTTTATTTTGGGGGGTTCCAAAATCACTGCATATGGTGACTGCAGCCATGAAATTAAAAGACACTTATTCCTTGAAAGAAAAGCTTGACCAACCTAGACAGCATATTAAAAAGCAGAGACATTACTTTGCCAACAAAAGTCCCTCTATTCAAAACTATGGTTTTTCCAGTAGTCATGTATGGATGTGAGAGTTGGACTATAAAGAAAGCTGAGCACCAAAGTATTGATGCTTTTGAACTGTGGTGTTGGAGAAGACTCTTAAGAGTCCCTTGGACTGCAAGGAGACCCAACCAGCCCACCCTAAAGGAGATCAGTCCTGGGTGTTCATTGGAGGGACTGATGCTGAAGCTGAAACTCCAGTACTTTGGCCACCTCATGCAAAGAGTTGACTCATTGGAAAAGACCCTATTGCTGGGAAAGATTGAAGGCGGGAGGAGAAGGGGACAACAGTTGGATGGCATCACCAATTTGATGGACATGAGTTTGAGTAAGCTCCAGGAGTTGGTGATGGACAGAGGAGCCTGGTGTACTGCAGTCCATGAGGTTACAAAGAGTCGGACACGACTGAGTGACTGAACTGAACTGAACTGAGCAGAGCCCTACCCACCAGAGCAAGACCCAATTTTTCCCACCAGTAGTCCCTCCCATCAAGAAGCTTGAAGTGAAGTGAAGTGAAGTCATTCAGTCGTGTCTGACTCTTTGTGACCCCGTGGACTGTAGCCCACCAGGCTCCTCCGTCCATGGGATTCTCCAGGCAAGAATACTGGAATGGGTTGCCATTTCCTTCTACAGGGGATCTTCCCAACCCAGGGATCGAACCCAGGTCTCCCACATTGCAGGCAGATGCTTTAACCTCTGAGCCACCAGGGAAGCTCGCACAAGCCTTTTAGCCCCCTCCATCAAAGAGCAGACAGAAGAGGCAAGAAGAACCAAAATCCAGCAGTGACTAAAATAAAGGCACATTACAGAACGTTAATCAGCATGAAAAAGCAGAAAGTTATGTCCCAGATGAAGGGACAAGATAAACCTCAGAAAAACAACTAAAGAAGTGGAGATAGGCAACCTTCCAGAAAAAGAATTCAAGATAATGATAGTGAAGATGATTCAGAATCTCAGAAAAAGAATGGAGGCAACAATTGAGAAGATACAAGAAATGTTTACCAAAGACCTAGAAGAACTGAAGAACAAACAAACAAATGAATAATACACTAGAAGGAATCCATAGCAGAATAACTGAAGCAGAAGAACGGATAAATGACCTGGAGGACAGAAATGTTGGAAATCACTGCCACAGAACAAAACATAGAAAAATGTATGAAAAGAAATGAAGAGAGCCTGAGAGACCTCTGGGACAACATTAAACACACCAACATTCGCATTATAGGGGACCCAGAAGGAGAAGAGAGAGAGAAAGGACCTGAGAAAATACTTGAAGAGGTCATAGCTGAAAACTTCCCTAACATGGGAAAGGAAATAACCAACCAAGTTCAGGAAGCACAGATAGTCCCAGGCAGGATAAACTCAAGGAGGAACACACAAAGACACATAGTAATCAAACTGACAAAAATTAAAAACAGATATAAAATATTAAAAGCAACAAGGGGGAAATGACAATATGCAAGGGAACTCCCATCAGGCTATCAGCTGATTTCTCAACAGAAACTCTACAAGCCAGGAGGGAATGGCATGATATATTTAAAGTGATGAAAGGGAAGAACCTACAACCAAGAATATTCTACCCAGGAAGACTCTCCTTCAGATTTGATGGAGAAATCAAAAGCTTTTCCAGACAAGCAAAAGTTAAGAGAATTCAGCACTAACAAACCAGCTTTACAACAAGTGCTAAAGGAACTTCTCTAGGCAGAAAACAAGAGAAGGAAAAGTCCTACCTACAGAAAATAAACCCAAAACAATGGTAATAGGATCATGAAAGTGAAAGTGTTAGTCACTCAGTCATATCTGACTCTTTGCTACCCCATGGACTTTAGCCTGCCAGGCTCCTCTGTCTATGGAATTCCCCAGGCAAGAATACTGGAATGGGTTGCCATTCCCTTCTCCAGGGGAATAGGATCATGCATCTCAATTATTACCTTAACTGTAAATGTATTAAATGCACCAACCAAAAGACATAGATTGACTGAGCAGATGAAAACATGTGCATGTATGCACTTCCACTTACCACATTACTCTGCTTGACCCCCCAAATTGTATGTAATTATTTTATATTGTTAGGTTAATCATATTCCTATTATGGCTTGCAATTGTAATCATCTTTTATTTTTTGTCTGACTATTGATTGTGAAAACTGATAAATATCTTTTACTATTGTGATTATGTAAGTATTACTCACTTAATACCATTGTATCATGATGGTCAACAGAAAAAATATAGAATTCTATATCACCAAAACTAGCATTTAATAGCAAAACCTGTAATCACTGTTTAAAATCCAGATGCATATCAGAATTATCTTGGAATTTTTTGAAAAATACAAATGCCCAGGTATTTTTTTTTACCAGAGCTCCAGATATGTTTCTATGAAGCAGCCATGTTTAAAAACAACTGGACTATATGAAGATCTTTTACCTTTATCTAGTTTGTTTCATTTTTCTATTTCATAGTCAGTGCTCCCATTTCATTTAGTTTATGTTTTCCAATTTCTCCATCTCTTCTTTTTTCTTTGATGTTCTTTCTCAAGCTTTTATCAATCATAGTAGAAAAGCTTTTGTATACATATATATATGTATAGCTTATGAATATATATGTAAACTTACAAATTTTTGCCTAAAAAAATTATGACATTTTGATTCCACTTATTTGAGCTAGTATAAATAGAATGCTATATTTCTAATTTTAAAAAAATAGATATGCAACAAGCGACAGAAGCTAACTATATAGCATAGGGAACCATAGTCAATGTCTTATAATAACCTATAACAGAAAATAATTTCAAAAACAATATATGTGCTTATATATAAAACTGAATCACACACAAAAAACAATTATATTTTTGAAATTTTGTCATATTTATCTTTTTACCAGTTTTTCTTTTTTTTAATTTAAATTTATTTATTTTAATTGGAGGCTAATTACTTTACAATATTGTATTGGTTTTGCCATACATCAACATGAATCTGCCACGGGTGTACATGTGTTCCCAATCCTGAACCCCCCTCCCACCTCCCTCCCCATACCATCCCTCTGGGTTATCCCAGTGCACCAGCCCCAAGCATCTTGTATCCTGCATCGAACGTGGACTGGCGATTCGTTTCTTATATGATATTATACATGTTTCAATGCCATTCTCCCAAATCATCCCACCCTCTCCCTCTCCCACAGAGTCCAAAAGACTGTTCTATACATCTGTGTCTCTTTTTCTAAATGTCCTATGGACATCTAATAACAACTTATGAAATACAAAATTTTGAATATATTTGTGTAGCATATGATTAACATAAATTAATTAAATGTAAATCTATTATATTTAGATTATTAATGACATCATTCAAGATGCTTCTATTCTTGTTTTTTCTGCACTTGATAAAATAGTCCCTGAGCAATGTTAATATGTCTCACTATGATTATATATTTTTTTTCACTTATATTTCTTCTGATTTTTGCTTTTGTATCTTTGTTTCTGTGTTGTTAAGATTTCTTTGCTGTTAATGGTTTATGATGTCTATCTTCTTGGTGAATTATACCTTTTATTATAAAAATATTCATCTTCGTTTCATTTAAAATAAATTAATTTTTAAAAAAGAACAATGAAAAAATAAGGAAAAGTGTGTTATATGGAAGGAAAGTGTCAAGCCTATGATTCTGTCACAGTTGTTTAGGCTGACTGGAGTAGGGAGAGACTCATGGCAACTCATGAAGTTCCTGAAGCCTAGAATGCCTTTCTCTCTATCAGTCCCCATTCCTACTCCCTGGAACAGCATCCTTCAAGGTCCAAATCAAATGCTGCTATTAGTGAATCCTTCACTGATTTCCCTCCTTTCTAGAAGTGGAATAATTTCTCTCTATTTTGAACTCCTATAGAAACTTTTTCCCTCTATTTCAGTGAACAAAATACATTTATTAGTATTTGTCTATGACTTGTTTTCTCCCATAAATTCTGAGCAACTTGAGAGCAAGGATCTAGTCTCAGTCAACTACCTTTTCCACTGCAGTTTCTGGTACACCACCATGACCACAGGTAGTACATAGTAAATTTGTTGAATTAATTTAAACTGGTATCCCAGGGATTAGCACTACTCATCCCAAAGGCTATGTTGTCCCAGATCCATAGGCAGAAACATAAATTACTTTCTTGCCTTATTTTTTCCCAGTTGGAAAAGGCCAAGGACAGCCACCAACACAATCGTAGGCATGGGTCATCTAGACTCTGAGACCTGAGCCCTAAAGGCCTTTGGGGAAGAGCATAGCAATCTACTAGGACAAGATCTGTGAGCCTTCTTCAGACCCAACTGAGGGAAGGTCAAGTAGGAGAGGCTGCTTTTCCACTTTAACTGAGCATTTTCTTGCTTCAAAATACCTGTCTCCATGCTAATGTTATATCAGTGCCGTTACACTGCATGATTTACCATGATCAGCAAAGCAGCTTGTACATTATTCCAAATGTGCTAATCAATTTCAGCTCAAAATAGATTTTAATAACCCCATAAAATTTGTTATCCTAAAATGCTGATCGACAGGGAAGAGTTAAACAAGTGCAGAGATGTTTGTATTGCAGGCATAAAAAATTATAATCCTTCTCCCAAATCTTTTTTTATAAACAGCCAAGGTATAAATTAAAATGTGTGAAAATACATGCCTTTAAGTTGTGTCATTTAGAGCTGAGATCTAAAAAGTCATAGGAATGGACTAAAGGATTTTCTGCTCAGGGTTTAGCCTTCTGATTCTGTAGGGGAAAAAAGGCCCAAATAATGGATAATCATTGTTAATATATATGATAGTATCTCTATTAGTATCTAAGTCAGTATCTATGATACTCAGTTTGCCCTTTTGAAAAAAATTAAGGGAGTAAGGGAGCTCCCTGGTGGTCTAGAGGTTAGGATTCAGTGCTTTCACTGCCATGGTCCAGATTCAATCCCTGGTGGGAAAACTGAGATCCCAGAAGCTGCGTGGCATGGCCCAGAAAAAGAAAACAAATAAGAACCTAGTAGAGCCAAAATTACAAGATGATTATAAGTAGAAATGAGAGAACTTCTGTAACTGTATCCAGCCTAGCACCTAGTGCTCCCTTCCTCTCCCCTTCCCAACTTATCAAACTCGCATACCAGTCTCTACCTCTTCTCTCTTTTGCCAAAGCATATTATCTCTATTCTCAACACTTTTTTGCATTTAATTCAGAACAATGAATCCTGGGTGCTTGGTCAGATTTTTTCTGAGAAGAAATTTATATTCTTAGGAAAACAGCATCCCAGAGTAAAGTTACAGTGGCACTTGTATGTTCCATGATTCTTGTTGTAGTATACTTGTTCCAGTATTCTTGTTGTATCTGACAAGATTAGACAATTCTTGATAATTAAGTGCATTGCTCCTGTATATATTTCATGATACATTAATTTTTGCTAGTAGAAGCAGCTGTTCTTTATTTCATTACTTGAAAGGGGATATAAGTATACATTAGTAATCTGTGGAAACATTTTTACAGCCTTGTTTTGGCCAGGGGTTGGAAGCGGTTAAATGTGTTACTATCTGAAGGAAGATGTAAGTTTGCCTGCTTCCTCAGACTTCTGTTTTAATAGTATGGTAGCCAAGAGGGGATAGAAGGATCTAGAATGTATGAATGAAGTGTGAATTTCCAAACTGACTTATATAGTATGTATAAGCTATGAAACAAAAACAATAGTGGCTATGAAGCCAGTCTGGAAACAGGTAAATTCCAGTAAAGCTTTTAAGACCTCTCTAGCTGAAATAACCTTAAAACAGAGAAAAAAATTAGTGACTGATATTATTATGTATTTGAAATGTGCAGGTTGGACAGCATTTGGACTTGGAATGAAACAATAAGAGGTTCCATTCATGGATAACCAACAAGATAAGGCTATTGTTGCCTCAACCAACGGAGAAAACACTATGATTAATGGGGTCAAGGAAAATGGTAAGGGAATTTAATTATAGTATGCATTAGCTCTCCCAGTAGTACTTTGTTATTGCTATAGATTTTCAATATCCACAGAGCAGGGGCAAGTTAAGTCTAGGATACCTCTGAGATAGGTGTTAATCCTAAACTTTATCCCATCAACTCTGTAACTGGACTAGAAGGGTCTCTAGGAGACCTATCTAATCCAACCCCTTTGCTCTCTGAAATCATCTCTATCAAATGAATACTTAGGTTCCCCTAAATTCATAGTGAATTAGAAATCTGCTTTGATGTGGTTTGAAATGTCTAGATTCCGTAGAAGCTTCCAAAACAGAGGTAAGTCTGAAGGATAGGAATATGCCTTAGAGTTTAAAAATCATGAATATATCCCATTTGAGCATTTTCCCACCCTGAAAGCTTTGACTTTCCAATTGATCAAGCAATCCATTTTCCCCTTATTTCTGAGGAGAATGTTGTGTGTGTCTGAAGAAAAAGCTGAACCTAAAGAAATAATTACTTTATACTCTCATAAATGTTCAGTACAAAATCAGGGTCATTCTTTAACTTTGTAGTTTCTAGTTCTAAAGTTAGAGAAGCTGAAGCTTACCTTTTATACATTAATATCAAGTACCAGAAACTGATCAAGGGAAAGAGTTAATGAGTCTGGTCTAAGATCTTTAACTTTATTTCTGTCATTTTCCCCCTTTTCTCTAGATTCAGAGGACCAGGATGTGGCAATGAAGTCATTTGCAGCTCTAGAAGCTGCTGCACCAATCCAGTCTATACCAGTGGCTCAAAAAGAGAACCTGATGTACCCCAGAGGTCTCCTGCCTCTGCCCTCTAAGAAGCCCTGTATGCAGAGCCCTCCCTCTCCTTTGGGCCTGATTGAAGCACCTGAGCATGCTGCTAATAGTGCTTCTGTGAACGCCATCTCCCTTACATCTGGTGTTGCAAAGGGCCTGAACACATGGTCATTGCCCAATGAGTGTGAGAAAGCTCCATTTGCCATAATGGAGCCTGCAGGCATGTCAGCTCTGAATGGGGACTGCCTCATGCAGCCAAGCCGGACTTGCCTGGGCTGCTTCATGGAATCCAAGGATGCAGTAGATCCTGAGCCAGGGATCAGTCTAAAAGTCAGTGATCTAAACAGGGATTATGAAACCTGTGCAGTCTCTGATATAGGGATTCAGTGTATTAATGCTGGAGAAAACATGAAATACGGAGAACAGCTTCTCTCAGATCAGCTCCTAGGCTTCCCCTTGCACAAATCAAGGGCAGGAGATAGACGAGAAGCTGAGAAACCTGACATTGACTTGGAGGACCCAGGTCAGAAAAGTTATTATGAGGCATTATTGTTAGATAAGTGCAATACAGAAGAGGCTTTGCTGGCAAATTCCAATCAGGATTGGGGTTACTTTGAGACTTTCATTAGTGAGAGTAAGATTGAACTACTTGACCTCTGTTCCAAGAATGAGCTGTCTGTCAACCTCTTCTCTGAAGAAGATGTGGATAACTACATGTTTGATGATGATGAGTCAACACTGGGAAGTGATGTCTGCTCCCTGAAAATTCGATATGAGTCCTTCCAGGACAATGTTCGAGACAAGACCACCCTTTTGATGCAGGAGGATGCCCAGTTCAACTTTTTTCCCAGTGTCTTTACTACATGCCCCAAGCGGGAGTCTAAGACTGGGGCCCTGAAGCAAAGTAGTGATTTTTCCCAATTCAAGGTCCCTGATGTGAGCATTATCTGGGGGGAGGAAGATAAAAACCTGGACAAGAAGAAAGGCAAAGAAGAAGGCCAGGAAGAAAAAGGTGCAGAGAAAAAAGATGGGAAGGATAATGATGAAAAATCTGCCTTAAATAAACCATGCAGTGGAACTGAAGTAGGGCAATTTAAGAATCTAAAGCAAGGCCATCTTGCCAGTTCCTTGGAGGCATCAGGGAATTTCAGTGATGGTAGTTCCTTCATTGAGGTCTCATTTGATACCATGGGGGAGATCAAGGACTGTAGCCGCTATATGGCTCGGGACACTAATTCTGGCAGCTCCTCCTCCCAGCAGAACTATGGGCTACGAGCCAAGAGAAAAGTCAGGTATAGTGAAGATTATCTGTATGATGTTGACTCACTAGAGGGTGAAAAAGTAAATGAGAGGAAGGAATGGCTGCCAGGTGGTTCTATAGAAGAAGATGATGATGAATGGTGTCCCAAAAAGAGAAGAAAAGTAACCCGTAAGGAGCCCCCTGTTATTATCAAATATATTATCATCAATCGTTTTAAAGGTGAGAAAAACATGCTGGTGAAGTTGGGTAGAGTGGATGCCAGTGAAACAACAGTTAATTTGAGTGAAAATCAGCTCAACAAATATGCCAAGCTGGCTCCCTTGAAGGGCTTCTGGCAAAAGAAGAAAAAGCAGAGAAACAGCAATGCAGACTCCAGCAAAACATCCTTATGCCAAAAGCAAAGCTTTGAACCAGGTAGCTTTGAGATGTCATTTCTGCCACCTGCTCGCAAACGAAAATCTAAACTTGGCAACAGGCACAGGATTCAAAGAATCCCATCCATAGAAACGTCAGCAAGTGGTAAGCAGGTTTCATTCTGCAATGATGAGAGGCAAGCTAATAATCGTAAAGAAGATGGAGGCCTGAAAGGCACACTGAAGTCAGCACCTCTGGCTGCCCCCAGCTGTGCAAATGGATCACATTTAAGTGACATCACAGGTCCTGACTCAGAGAAAGTCAAAGCCCAAGATGGTCAGTTTAAGGCACCAGAGAGGAAAGTGCTTAACAAAATCAAATTTAAAAGTGAAGCCAGGTTAAAATCCAAAAAAATCAAAGCTGGGCAAGAAAGCAAGCCAGTTGTTCAAATGAGCCCTCTTTTGGAAAACCAATCCTCCAAGGCTAATTCAAAGAATGAAGCTATTGCTGGGACCTCAAACAGTTCTCATCTATCTGAATTTCATGAG
The DNA here is from genome assembly GCF_023091745.1 of Budorcas taxicolor. NCBI lineage: Eukaryota > Metazoa > Chordata > Mammalia > Artiodactyla > Bovidae > Budorcas > Budorcas taxicolor. The sequence goes on from NC_068935.1 coordinate 76,118,236, forward strand.
ACAAAGGTTGCTAAGAATTCTACTTTCCTACCAACCAGCTGCTCTTCTGAAATGCCTCTATCATCTGCTCATGTTGCCAACAATATACCTGTTATTCCTGGAGGGTATCTACAGACATTGTTAGATGCTTCTGACTTGTCAAATAATACTGGTATCTCATACTTCAATCATCATTCTCCAGAGCAAAATGAAGACAGGCTCACTCAAACAGAAAAATCATTTGTACCTCTCCAACCCTCCCAGGACTGTGTGCTTTCCTCACCTTCCGAGTCTGAGCTGCTTCAGTCATCCCAAAACTTCAAAATGGAATCAAGCAGCTATGGAGATGTGTGGCACAACAAACCTACTTCTGGCTCCCAGGAATTCATGGCTGAAGTCTCAAGGGAGATAGTTCCAACCCAGTCCAGTGAATTTGGAGTCTCCCAAGTAGTCTCCATGGAAAATAGCCTCACAGCTACAACATACAATCCAATCTGTCTCAATAGTGGTGGCAGCAGTTGCAACAAGGTCATATATACCTCTGTGCAAGACACCCAGCTCTCATCTGATGACTCTTATCAATTATGTCACTTTAATAATGGAGAGGTCTGCTTTCCTTTCCAGCAGGGTCCAGTCAATATGGACAATGTGCGGCTCTTTAGCTTTGATTCCATTGCCCCACTCTCTGTCAACTCAAGCAATTATTGCTCCTTAAGCTTGAAATCTTGTGAAAAGGATGGTGATGATGATATTGCTGATGACTTCTTGGCCCACTGCAGCCCCAAGCTGGTGATACAGCAGAGCATTGATGAGATAGCACCACTAAAGGAGTCCACTGACCTCCTGGATATCTCCAACTTCACTCCTGACAAATTCCGCCACTCTTCCCTCTCAGAGATATCTCCACCTGATACTCCCAGTCTTTCCCCTCAAATTACCAGATGTGAGAATATCAAGACACTAGGAACACTAAAAGGATTTCAAGAGGGTGTCCCAGGAACACTGGGCAATATGGAGAAAATCAAGTGGGACTGCAGTACCCTTTCACGGCAGGTTCAAGTGGATGATGGATTTACTTTACATAACCATCAGTTTCAGTTCCATATGTTCAATGATGAGGATTCTGTCAGCCTGCTCCAGAAAGCCCCTTGCTTATCAACATTTAATGATCCATCTAGTCAAATAAGTACCAGCAACAAGGTGTCAAAATCAAGAAAGAAAAGTTCACCCAGCAAGAGTGGGGCTATGAACCAAAGTTCTTCTCAGAAAAACAACAGGAAAAAATCCCCCAAAGGCAACAACAAAGGGATTGAAAAACCACCTGGCAAAACCTCCCGCCAGGTCCCTAAGTCAGCAAAGAAAGGGAAATTCATGGCTGCAATCAATGGAGAGAAAATGCAAATTGGCATCAGTTGTGGAGGAGGCCAAATCAACAGCATATCCTCTACAGGGAAGACATTGGCTGAATGTATCCAACATGGCCCTGTGGCCTCTATGAAGATGCCAAGTCAGAAGGGACTTTCTGGAGACTGGTCTTTGGGGAAGGAGAGCAGCCCAGGCTGGAATGACATAAACATGGGCACCAACACCAGTAATCTTTTGGATGATGACCAACGGGAATTTCAGGAGCCTTCATATATCTTGTCCAACATTGCCTCTGGTATGGCAGATGTGCAGAGGTTCATGATGGCCTCCATAGAACCCCTTTGGGAACCCATGGAGCACCATGGGGACCCCAATATATTCTACTCCCCTGAGTCCAATAGTCTAAAATTAAAAACCCTCAAAATATTGGCTGGGACACCACAGGAATCTAAGAAAAAGGTCAACAGTGGCTCTCCAGGAGCCACTAAGAATCACAGGTCTATCAAGGGTGTGAGTAAAAGCAATGGGAAAGCAGCGATAGGTGATCCTGGTCGTGCAAGCATGTCTGGTTATAATGAGGACTCTCGCTCTGCCTTCTTTGATAAAAAGCTTAATAACCTGAGCACTTTAGGCAATAATGTACCAACACACAAAAAGTTATATCGTCACAAAACCAGCTCCAAGGCCCTGAGAGAAGAGAAATGTAAGGGAAAGCGTATGGAGAGAGAACAAGTCCACAAGGATGAGGCTGGGACAGCTTCTTTTGAAAAACTGAGGTAATACTGCACCAAAATGGCTGAGATGATGCACCTTAGCTTTCCTACTCTGCTAAGCCCACAGTCCCTCATTTTTTCCCTCTTGAAAGCAAAAGTTTGCATGAAAGAAACTGTCCCATTCCTTTCTTTTTCAAATTAAAACAAAAAGAAAAAAGTGCATGAAAATCCCTATACCTCTAAGCCACCCAAAAGATTGGGCAATTTTGTTGTGGCTTGACTAGGGATAAGTTTTGACAAGGCTACTTTTTCTGCTAGTCAGCATTAATTTTTACTTACTGAGAAAATACAACTAAAATATGCTTTTGAATGATTTGGGGAAGGGAAGGGCTTTGCAGTAAGAAAAATTTTGACCAACAGAATTTAAAAGTTATATAGACCAAAAAACCAATGTGATTTAAACAAAAAGAGCATAATTTAGAAAACAAAATCTCATCATAAGGCAATTAGGAGTGCTTTCTAGTGCCCCCTGCTATTGGTATCTTTTTCTGCATCATACGGCATCTAGTATGATGTAAACAAATTTAGATTGTATGATCCCTTTGTGGGACATACACTAAATCTAACTAAGATGGCATAAATTGTTTGGTTTTTCTGCAGGGATTCCAACTACAATCTCCTAAATGCAGAAACAACATTTTGGGTTTTACCTGTGTTTGAAGAAGAGACTCTCATTTTCCAGAAAGACATTTGATGTTTGTGTTTTATTTCTTTCAAAATATGCCTTGTGGTATGTATGTTGACATGTAAGTGCTTAAAGAAAAGAATTTTAAAGTGTGGGAATAAGTCTTTAGAAGCAAACTTTAATCTGATGTTCTATGTAAAAGACTTTAGAAGTCATACAGTTGCACAAGTAGTTTATGCACTATTTATCCAAGGGGAAATAAAGGAAAACATTGTGCCAAACTACAAACAGGTGACTGTATTGTATATATTTTTACTTCTATATCAACATTTGGTTGTGAGTATTTGGGGAACTTGTCCCTGTTAATTTAATAGAAACCATCCAGTGATTATTGCTATTAACCACCCCCACTTATGTGGATAGCACCTGTAGATCACAGTGGAAAAATATGTTGTGTTACACAATTTACCAAAACTTAAAGGATACTGTTTGAAATGTGCCAAATTTCCTTACCTCATCTTACATATTCACCCCCACAGTTTAAAGCTCATTAATTAATTTAAAATATAAGAATTCATACCTTATTTTTAAAATTAAAATTCTACTGTCTGGTATGGAAACATGAACCATTAAATAAGGCACAATAAAGGTTTGTTTGTTCCATTGTCTAAGGGTTAAAGTGTTGCAAAAGTCTGAAAGTCACAACAGCTAAGTCCATCAGGGACCCAAGTATATGCATTTACAGAAACTTTTACAAGGAAACAAAGCAGCTGCTTTAAAGTTTGTTTTCTAAAAGGAAAATCTGTATCTGAAAATTATTTAAAGTGCAAAGTTATATTGCTGATACTTTATATCTCAGTTTTATATATTTTATAATAGTCTGGGATAAATTATAAAATAGCTATAAAATCAAGACTATGATAAATGAAATACATAGATTGCTTTTAAGTAGTTTCATAAATGTTTTATTCCAGTTTTGTCAGAAATGCACTCATATCATGGCTTTAATGTTAAGTGTTTAATCTTGCAATGCCAATGTCATTTAAAGAAAATGTTAAGGTATCTCAGTTCGATGCCTATGAACCACATACATATATCTGATAAACTGAATAATTCGTAACAACTAATTGAGGCCATATATACTTAGTCTGAGGATGACTAGAGTATCTGATGCCACACACTAAACTTAAATCTCAATCTTTTATATAAATTTTTGAAATCACATTTTTTATTTAGCCCTTTCCCTTTTTAAAAAATTTCACAGCCCCAACATCCCTCACAACTAGCTTTTTCTTCCCTTTTATTCACCACTTGACTTCTAACATTTGATCTCTTTTCCTTGCACAGTTGAAGGCCTGTGTGTCTGATGACTGATGCATTATGGCACAGATGAGATAATGGATATGAAAGCGCTTTGTAGATCGTAAAGTGCTATACAGATATAGGGGATTAATATTATTAATGTTGTTGGTTGTTGTTGTTGTTACTCTTACTATTCTTACTAATATTGTTACTAACCTATTAACTTGTGGATATATAGGCTGTGGGTGGGAGGGTGGAGAATAGGTGGGTGGGGGAAAAGGGGATTCTACAAAAGGGAATATATTTCAAAAGGAAAATTTTAAGCAAAATATGAACCTACCTAGTCATTGCCACCTAAATATATTCACAAACAGAGAAGCAACATTTGAAAGTAGTCAGAGAGAAATGGAAGGAAGCCTGTCACATGTATAAGTATACACACTTGTCCATGATTCCTTTTACCAGCCAGCTCTACTACTTACAACTAGGTAGTAAAATGAACAAACTTTTCTTCTTGATGGTGTGATTGTGTATGTCTGTGGGGACTGAGTGGGTGAAGAGCATTTCGTGAGGCTGATTCAGGCCTATTCCTAGGTTTTGACACTAGTGTGTGGTGAGTCCTGGAAAATTACTTAATGGGAAAGTACCAGATGTGACATGTCTCCTGCTCTTTAGCAGCCATTCAAAAGGAAAAATAATCAAATGGGAACATTTTCTTCTATTTCTCCACTCTGATAGCTAGCTGTTTTTACTAAATGCTATGGCTGGTTCCTCAGAACTGGTCTTTGTTTTGTTTTTATTTTTCTATTTTCCAGCTGAATTTAGTTTGGAATCACCCACTCTGCCTATATTCTGATCCCCAAGACTCCAAATCTCAAAGTCACCAGCTTACAGGACTGGAGTGCTCTCTATGTAATCTAATGGTGGCAATGAAAGAAGGAATAAAGAAAATGTTCCATGAGTACAGTATGTTTTATAAAAATAAATATGGGAGCAGTTGTCCCACTTTTCCTCAGTATCAGTTCAGCTTTGGCAAATGGGGTGAGGTGGGATAGAAGGACAGCCTAAAACTGTTGGAAACAATTTCCTTGTCAGAACTTGCTATCATGAATCCTTTGGAATGGATACTCTTTCAGTCGCTCCTATGGAGCCCATTAGGAGCCTAATCTAGGACATGGTTTATCCCTTTCTCCGAAAAGAACTGCCATTTTAAAGTACCTTTTTTTCTTGGCCTACAGTTAATTTTATGTTTTTAAGGTTAAATTAGTGGCTTATAACCAATTATTTTGTACTGAAAGATAACAAGGAACCGAGTTTGAGAAATGAACAACGGGATTAGGCAGAAGATGATTGTTCTCTAAATTGCATTCTATATCCCTCTCAGTATATCATGTTCTGAGGTCTTCAGTTTGGGAAGCTTTGTTGGTCTTGTCTCTGCTCTCACAATCCTTTGCTCCCTCTAACAACATAATATGCCTGACTTTTGGAGATTCCTTATTTAACCAGCTGCCTTAGTGGAGTGAGGACCAGTGACAGAAAGGTAGTGTTTTTACCCTATCATAGATATTTGAAATCAGCTATATGGAATTTTCCTGGTCTGAATTTCCTGATTGCCACTGCCTTCTCTCTTCTAAGAAGCTTCTTCTTATAATTCCTCCACCAATAGAATCCCCTTTAATCTTTTCTTTCCTGGGAGTGATATTCTCCATTATTCTCCTTACTTAATTCCAGTTCTTGATCTTAAAAATGTTCTTCTTTTATAATCTTATATTCCACCTCCCCAAGGTGTCAGACTATAAGAACTTTAGCCAGGCTACTTTCTTATGGAAGTTCAAAGGGAAACTTTCATATTCTTAATTACTTTTCATTGCCTTGGCTACTTTCAAATCTAATTTTAAATGCAGATACACATGCACACACATGCAGAATTATATTACATGACTAAGGAAAGTTGGAAACTCCTTTTCCTTGAAGATCTATAAGGAAAGATCTGATCCCTTTCTGCCCTGGTTAGTTGTTGGACTATGAGGAGCAGGGTGCTGAAATAGTGGCCTTGACCAATGTTCTTTGAGACTCTCAGTGTTATGTTTGGTCTTTGATAACTGACCTGAACCCATGGCCTCTCCAGTGTCTCATATACCAGCTTCCTCACAGCTCTCTCTTCTGACTTGTTACTTTGTGTAGTTATGTGTTAAGGCCTTACCTTTTCCTCAGTGTTTTCAAACCTCTGGCACTACCTTGACCATCACTTCATCACATCTTCCTGAAGTCCTTGGTGCTAGATGGACTTTTGTGACAACTTTCACCTTCTCTGACCTTTTCCCTTGCTTCTTAAGAAGCATCTGCATGTGTTCAGGCAGAATAGGGAGGGGGCAAGTGTACATAAAAGAGAGAGGCATAAAGGATGCTCACAAGCTGTAAACAACTCTGGCTAGCATCCTTTGTCCTGTTATGCGAGATTCTGCAGTTCTAGTAAATTTCCATTTTAGTGAGTTCTAATTAGCAGTTATTGCCTAAAGGAGAAAACCCATATCCAAGAACCTCTTAACCAAGCTTGGTCTTACCAAGCTGAACCAGTCTGATGCAGATCTGCCACATCTTCAATTCACAGATGCTCTCAGAACAGTTCCAAGAATGAAAGAGAGCTAAGTTTCTGTGCTGAAGAGAATGAAGCATTAGCTAGTCCTAACTGATGCTAGAACTAGAAGTATTGGTTTTCTCCTGTATTATTGAGAAATTGTCCAGTTTAAGGAGTTTTTGTTTTCATTTAGAAATGTTTAAGTCACTACCCATCACTACAGGAATATGTCCTTTTTATGAAATAAAACTAACATGAGATTGACTTTCTAATAATAAAATTCACTAAGCCCATCATTGTGTTTGGAAGACTTAGTACCAAAACCAAGTATTTTTAGTAACAAATAGGAATCTTGTCAACAAAGTGTAGCCCAGGAATTTTGTAAAGGTTTCTCAAGGAACAAAATAAGATAGAAAAAACTTTAGGTGGGCTGTTTAACTTGGGAAACAGTATCAGCTTGAAGGTCCTCAGCCAGCATGGGCTTATTTTGATGGCAGTACTCAGGCTACCCTTTAAGGTACATTTTTTTTCTCAGAACACTAAACAGTAGCTACAGTTGTGAAGCAGAGCTCCCTATGCAGCTACATGATACTTGAGATGTACTCTTGATTTCAGAATAATAAGTAAGAGATAAAGCATTGGAGAAGGATAATGTGAAAGAAAGAGGTTTAGTTCAAAGTTTACGGTGTGAATGAGGCTTTTAAAATTGGTATCTGAGTAAATAGATATTAAAGATACTAAAGAAGCACTCATCAACTTGATATGGAAAGGATGTCTGTCCATCTAACAAGCTCGGTGATTTCTGAGTCTGAGAAAGACACCCCCTTCACAAAGAAGAAAGGAGATATTTAAATTATTTTGCCTCTTTGAGAGATGCCTAGTTTTACAGCACAAAAGAAAAGGCTTAGAATGAAAACTATAAGAGGCTTTTTGTTTTTGACTCCCAGTGAGAATGAGAGAAAGCTTGAGATGCTCTACTGGGATTCCTGTAGCACTGATTAGAGTTTGCTGCCTACAGAGTGTTGAATGTACTAGTCCTTAATTTAATTTCCATAAAACTGAATGCACCTCTTTAGTAAATTACTGATTTATGGTGCTAAATAAAATGATTATCCCCATTTTTTCTCCTCTCCAAGCCCCTTAAGCATTTAAGAAAATTTAAAAGTGTTAAAGGCCCTTTTTATGAATGTAACCTAAGTTTCTGTTTGACATATGACACTGCAACTTTAAAATGTTAGGAAATTATTTGCCTTTTTCTTTTAGAGTTAAACTTTATAAATAATCTGTAGAGTCAATCGAAGAATAAAGCTTAGGGATCACTCTTAAGACGCCTACAAAATCTTGTATATTTTTAAGTGTGCCAATTTGTAACATATTTTGTAAGTGTATATTTTTCTTAGAAAAGTGCTGTGAAGTGTCTGTATGTGAGAATTTTCCTTTTTCTGCACCACTAGGTGCTAATAAAAGGATATTTACTTCAAAGTTTCTGGTTTTAGAAACCACAATACAAAGAAAAAATACACTTTTGTTGGGAATTTTGTAACACAAAACATGTTGTGAACGAGTGTAGTGATATTGTGCAAAAGAAAATGAACATTTGTGAGCTTCTTGCTGTTTTATAGATTTTCTTGTAAATTATTCTTGTAACACCTCTGGTTTTGTTGTTCTTGTTGCAAAGGTTTTAAATATTTGTGATTGAGTGTATGGTGAAACTGTCATAATGTTACTTAGCTGAGTTTTGTTATTGTTTATGGAATAAATAAAAAAGAAAAGTTTAAAATACTGCTTTAGAATCATATGTAACAGAAACCAACCATTTCTAATTAAATTCTATGTCCCAAATAAAAAGTTCTTCATTGTCTAGATCAATGTTTCTCAAACTGTCTGTGATGAAGGACCAATGTTTTCCTCCAATCCATTACAAACTAATACTATTATAAAACTCAATAAGAGTGAATTTTTAAAAGTAAAATTTAAAACGATATGCAAAATAAAAGCTCTAATATATTCAATTCAATATGTAAAATTACATTTCAAAAGAAACATTACATAGGAAAAAAGGAAAGAATTGCAAAAAATTGGTACCATATTTGAGACAAGTCCACTGTGTGTGAAAGTCGTGTCGAACTCTTTGCGACCCCATGGACTATACACACAGTCCATGGAATTCTCTAGGCCAGAATACTGGAGTGTGTAGCCTTTCCCTTCTTCAGGGGATCTTCCCAACCCAGGGATCGAACCCAGGTCTCCTGCACTGTAGGTGGATTCTTTACTAGCTGAGCCACAAGGGAAGCCTAAGAATACTGGAATGGGCAGCCTATCCCTTCTCCAGTGGATCTTCCCAACCCAGGAATCAAACAGTGATCTCCTACATTGTAGGCGGATTCTTTATCAACTGAGCTATCAGGGAAGCCCAACAAGTCCACTGATCAATGTCAAATTGCCATCAAAGGTTCTAACCACGCTTTGAGTAACACTTTGAATAGGAATAGGAGTATTACCATCATCTGAGAACTCACCAGGAATGTTGAATTCCAGGCTCTACAACAATTCTACTGAATCAGAATCTCAATTTTAACAAGATTCCTAGGTGATTTGTGTTCATGTTAAAATTTGAGGAGCACTGGGTAAGTTTTGTGCAGATGGCTTTTTCTACCCCTTGAGTTGGGGAATCATTTTCTAGTGTGTCTAGTCTTCAAAGGACTTAGGACAAATGATGTCCTTATTTTCTGATTCAGATGGATTTTACAGAGATACAGTCGTCTCAAGGTGTCAAAGCTGTTTATTGGAAAGCAATACATGTTAATTTGCCCAGTACCCAAAAGATATCAGATTTTTCATAATTCTTTTAAACTGAGACTTTCTTAAGTTCTTGTCCCACGGTGCTCAGTATTTTAATATTGGCTATGTCTAGAAAACGACTTTGCTTCCAAGTGCCCAGTCCATGTGAGCCACCTATGAGAACCTAGAGCTCCAGATAACCACAAGGTCACTGTGGCACATACAGCCAACAGCCACTTCATTGGTTTTAAATATACTCAAGGAAATTGAAAAAAAAAAATGTATATGAGAAAGTGACCCTCTATTCTCACTTAAGGATCTCATCCACTTCCACCACTTGAACTATCACTTAGATTCCCTCAAATCTCCCCTGCATTCCCATCCTATATTTCCAGTTATAGGCTGGTTATAACCACTTGGACATTCTACAAGTTCTTCAGACTTATGTATTCAAGATCATTTCATTATCCGTATATCCCCTGAGTATGTTCTTGCTCAATGAATGGTGCTGCCATTCATCCAGTTAGTGACCCAAGCCAGAGAGCAAGCTTTACTAGCAATTCTTTTCTCTTCTATCCTCATATCCATTTGGCCACTCTCAATTCTCCTGCCTTTCTATCCCCCTGCTCAGTGACACTGCATTAATTCAAGCTTTCATGGTATTTCACCTGGACTATTGCAACATTGTCTTAATTCAATGGTTTCCAGACTTAGATTTCAGATTTGGGAAATTTTTAAATAAGGAAAAAGAGATGGAGGGGGAGTCTTTATAGTTACCAACTTTTTATTTTGGTAAGTAAAGACATTTAAAATAAAACTAGTCATTATCAATTCACAGAAGATTATTTTAACACCAAAAGACAATCAGGCAATCCTTTATTTAAATGCACTATATTGTCTTTTTTCTCTTCACCAAAACTATGAAAGACTGAAACCAAGCTCCCAAGCCATTGCTTTAAAGAATAAAAAGAGATTTTGAGTTTCCAGACCAAGGAAATGGGGGAGGATAGAGAATGAGGGACAGAGCAGGTAAAGCCCCCACAATTGGGCCCCTCTAATATTCCAAGTCTTTGCTTTTCCCAATTTCTATGAGTTTCCTGTGTGATGGATATCACAAATGTATATTCTTCACTCTGTGCAGGATTCAGAGGTGTATTCTGGTGACTATGGCCCTAGAGAAAAATTCCTCTTGAACTAAACTAACAGCATGGTTGTAGTGAATAAGGGATTCTATTCTTTCCCAGTGATTTCACATCCTTTTCTTCCCAACTCCTGATCAAAGTTGAGACAGTACCAGAGCTCATGGGGAAGATGGCAAGTCCTTTGTCTAAAGACATTTGATACATCTTGGAGTTGAGCTTTTAATGGACTTAATTTTGGGGAGAGTGATTATCACACTCCTTTTACACAGTATTCTATTTAAAATAATTGGAGCTGTAGTCAATAAATATTTCAGGCCACATACCACTTTAAGAATCTAATTAAATCAATGGGCCTTTGCCCCCTGAAAATGAACATACTCAAAAGTTTTCATAGAATTTCAGAGGATTCACAGGTTAGGAACTCCCATATTAGGGGCATGAATTCTCCAAGATATCTTCCCCACAGTATAATGGAGTTTTAGTCTATCTCCTCCTCTGCACTGAAGCAAAATAATAGCTATTATTTATTGTCTATTATGTGCAAGGCACTTTAATGAATTACTATTTCTCACAACAACTCTGCAAAAGAGGCATTTTCTTCATTTTACATTTAAGAAAATAGGAACATGGAGAGGTATAGTAAACTTCCTCAAGATCATACAATGAATAGTCTTTAAAGATTTTTCACCCAAGCTGACAACACACTCTGTGCTTGTCCCATCCAACCCCATGTCTCTAACTCAAGACATTTATTTCCAGCATAAACTATATTGCTTATACCACTTCAAAAATATAAGTATTAATACTGACAACAATTATTCAATAGATATTCAGCTATGCCAGATATTGTGCTAGACAGTAAAAAAAAAGAAAAGTTTAAATACACTTGACCCTTGAACAACATAAATTTGAACTGTGCAGGTCCCCTTATATGCAGACTTTTTCCAGTAGGAGATACCACAGTACTATAGGGTCTGAGATTGGTTGAATCCACAAATGCAGAACTGCAGATACAGAGTGGCCACTGTAAAGTTACATGTGGATTTTCAACTGGGCAGAGGGTCAGTGCCTCAAGCCCTGTGTCAACTGTATAAAGCACATGCCTTGCCTTCTAGGAGTTCACATATACAGCAGAGAGGTATAATTTAATAATAAAAACACCCACTGGTCAGTTTAATAATGTCACATAAAGTTATTACAGGTATATAGTTCAGAGATATTGCAGGCTTAGTTCCAGACCACTACAATAAAGCAAATATCACACTAAAGCAAGTCACATGAATGTTTTGGCTTCTCAGTGCATATAAATTATGTTTAACTATACTGGTCTATTTAAAGTGTCCAATAGCATTATGTCTGCCAAAAAAAGTACATATCTTAATTTTAAAATACTTTATTGCTAAAAAAATAAAGTGCTAACCATCACCTGAGCCTTCAGTGAGTCGTAAGAGTAACAATAATGATCACAGGTCACCATAAAAAATATAATAATGAAAAGGGTTGAAATATTGCAAGAATTACCAAACTGTGACACAGATACACGAAGTGAACAAATGCTGTTGGGAAAATTGTGCCGATAGACTTACGCTATGCAGACTTGCCCCAACTCTTCAATTTGTAAAAAATGCAGTATATTCCAAGTGCAATAAAGCAAAGCTGAATAAAACGAGATCTACCTATAGTGATTTGCTGTGCTTAAGCATGTGAGCGGGAGGTGTGGGGAACCTTCCATTCATTGTTATGGAGGAAATAATGTCACAAAATGCCACTCCTAGTAATCAATATCTAATCTTCCACTCTACCCCCTATTTTAGAATCAGTTGAGAATGAGCCTAGATCCATTTAATAACTGTGAAATTTGTGATAAGTTACTTTGATAGCTCTGTATCCCAGAGTCTCTGCTTAAACAAAAAACAAACTAGTATAACAAGATTCAGAGAAGGCAATGGCAACCCACTCCAGTACTCTTGCCTGGAAAATCCCATGGATGGAGGAGCCTGGTAGGCTGCAGTCCATGGGGTCGCTAGGAGTCGGACACGACTGAAGCGACTTAGCAGCAGCAGCAGCAGCATAACAAGATTATTGTTCCCATAGACTTATTGTGGATTAAAGATCACACTTGTGAAGTCTTGGAACCAAGTGAGCAGTCAGGTAATACTTAACACTTGCTATTGTTTAACAGGTATGTATAGGTGTTTTCTTAAAAGTTCTTATTTTGGATTCTTAGAAATTACTCCAGCATCTTACCCTCAAGTATTTGTCTTTTTATTAGGCTAAAAAACTAAGAAAATTAGTAAACTCCTAGCTCAAAAAACATTTGATCTTTATTTGGAGAAAGATGCCATCTTTAAAGATGAAATTGAAAGAGTCATTATATTAAACATAATAATATGTTTTATAATTGCATATGTGTAATAGTTCTGTCAGAGTTAATTTATTATCAGTAGCAGAATGAAGTAGTTAAATGTTGTAAATTACTAATCAAGATACCTTGGTTCTATTCCTGGTTTTGCCATTAAATTCAGTGTAAAACTTAGACAAGTCAACTTCCCTTCTTGGCCTCCATTTTTCCATCTGGAAAATGAAGAGGTTGGGTTAGATGGCTTAGCATTTAAGAGCATGGAGTGTGAAGTAAAATGCCTGGAATTGAATTCAGTATTCCCCTCTTGTTAACAGTAAGGCATACCTCAATTTCTCTATCAGTAAAATGGGAATAACTATGGTGCCAATCTCACAGAATTTGGGAAATGAGATAGCTATTTAAAAGAGCACATTTGAATCACTTCTAATGAGGTGGATGAAACTGGAGCCTATTATACAGAATGAAGTAAGTCAGAAAGAAAAACACCAATACAGTATATTAATGCATATATATGGAATTTAGAAAGATGGCAATGACGACCTTATATGCGAGACAGCAAAAAAGACACAGATATAAAGAACATATTTTTGGACTCTGTGGGAGAAGGCAAGTATGGGATGATATAGCATTGAAACATGTATATTATCATATGTAAAATAGATGACTGATACAAGTTCGATGCATGAAACAGGGCACTCAAAGCCAATGCATTGGGACAACCCAGAGGGATGGGATGGGGAGGGAGGTGGGAGAGGGGTTCAGGATGGGGTACACATGTACACTGGTGGCTGATTCATGTCAATGTATGGCAAAAACCACCACCATATTGTAAATTAATTAGCCTCCAATTAAAATTAATTAATTAATTTTTAAAAAGGAATTTAAAATAGTGGCTGGTACATATATAGGATACTCCATATATGTCAGCTATTATTATACTGAGCTGCTGCAGCAAAATTAGAGATTATTGAAGCAACTATGGATACTTGTTCATTAATCAATTAAACAAATTATTTTGAGCACCTACTATGCCCTAGGAACTAGGCTAGGTACTGAGAATACTGATGGTAAGCAAAATTGGACTTTGACTTTCTCCTCATAAAACTTACACTAGTTTATAAAGTCACTTTAATTATGAACATATGATTTAAAACTGATATAAGAGCTCTGAAGGAAAGGAACATAATTTTATGAGAACCACTAATAAAGAAACCTGACCTGATACTTGGACTGGTACACTAAGGATGAGTAGGATTGACCTAGGTGAAGAGGAACATGGAAATGAGAATAGGGAACTTCCCAGAAACACCACATTCAAAGATCCTTTGGCAGAAAGAAATGTGCAGTACTTTAGGAGCTAGAAGAAAGCTAGTATGGCTGGAAAGGAGTAGAGAGATGAGATCAGAGAGCAATGCTTCATGTTTTCCAATTTGACATTTTATAGGAATTTTAATTATGAAAATTTGAGATAGTACAAAATATTGAGTTTGACGATGTGCAGCTTTTGAAATAGTTCAAATTTTTAAATTTTTAAATTATTAGAAAGACCATAATTAGTTTCAAAATGAGCAAGTATGTGAAATAATCTGTTATGCTACTGCAACATCTTTATATTATTTTAACCATTAAATAGAACTTCCTTCCATCTTTAGTCAGAATTATACCAACTTTGAATTAACCACCCTTTCATGAACACACACACATAAAATGAAGACATATGTCACTTTTTCTTTGGGTTTGATTTTTTTTTTAGATCCCACATATAAGTGATAACAGAATATTTGTCTTTGTCTGACTTATTTCACTTGGCATAATACCATCCAGGTTCATCCACATTGTTGTAAATGGCAGATTTTCATTCTTTTTATGGCTGAGCAATATTCTATTGTGTGTAAAATATCTATATAACTATTACATATGTGTGTATGTGTGTGTGTGTGTGTATCCTATATCTTTACCCATTCATATGTTGGTGAACACTTCAGTTGCTTCCATATCCTAAAGTGAGTGAAGTTGCTCAGTCATGTCCAACGCTTTGTGACCCCATGAACTGTAGTCTGCCAGCTCCGTCCATGGGATTTCCCAGTTGCCATTTCCTTCTCTAGGGGATCTTCCCGACCCAGGAATCAAACCCAGGTCTCCCACATTGCAGGTAGACGCTACTGTCTGAGCCACCAGGGAAGCCCACTGGCTATTGTAAACAACACTACCCATGAACATTGAGGTGCATGTATATTTCCAAATTAGCATTTTAAAAATATATATATACCCAGGAATGGAATTGGTAAATCAAATGGTCATTCTATTTTTCGATTTTGAGGAACTTCCATACTGTTTTCCACAATGGCCACACCAATTCATAATCCCACCAACAGTGTACAAGGGTTCTCTTTTCTCCATATTCTTGAAGACATTTCTTGCTTGTGGACTTTATGATGATAGCCATTCTGACATGTGTGAGGTGGTAGCCCATTATGGTTTGGATCTGTATTTCTCTGATGGTTAACAAAGTTGAGCATCTTTTCATATGGCTGTTGACCATCTGTATATCTTCTTTGGGAAAATGTCTATTCTGGTCTTCTACCCATTTTTTAACCTTAAAGTTGGCATTCTAATATAATTTTAGTTTTTTTTTTTAATTGGAGGATAATTGCTTAACAGTGTTCTGTTGGCTTCTGCCCCATGACAATGTGAATCAGCCATAAGTATATGCCTCCCTCCCACTCTCCCTTAATCCCACCCCTCTAGGTAATCACAGAGCACAGGACAGGGCTGCCTGTGTTATTCAGCAGCTTTCCATTAGCTGTTTTACACATGGTAGTATATACATATGTCAATGCTACTCTCCTGACTTGTCCCACTCTTTCCTTCTGCTGCTGTGTCCGCAAGACTGTCCTCTATGTCTGCATCTCCATTCCTCCCTGCAAATATGTTCATCAGTACCATTTTTCTAGATTCCATATATATACATTAACATACAGTGTTTGTTTTTCTCTTTATGATTTACTTCACTCTGTATAATATGCTCTAGGTTCATCCCCCTCATTTCAACTTACTCAAATTCATTCCTTTTTACAGCTGAGTAAATATTCCATTGTATATGTGTACATTGTATATGTATACGTTTATATCCATTCATCTGTCGATGGACGTCTACTTTGCTTCCATGTCCTGGTGATTGCAAATAGTGGTACAATGGACATTGGGATACATACGTCTTTTTGAATTATGATTTTCTCCAGGGTATATACCCAGTAGTGAACTTTCAGGGTCATATGATAGTTTTATTCCAAGTTTTTGCCCATTTTTTCATTTGGTTGTTTGATTTTTTTGACATTGAGTTGTATACACTGTTTATATGTGTTGTATTAATATATTAACCCCTTATAGGTAATATAATTTACAAATATTTTCTCCCACTGGAAAATCCCATGGACGGAGGAACCTGGTGGGCTGCAGTCCATGGGGTCACTAAGAGTTGGATGCAACTGAGTGACTTCACTTTCACTATTCACTTTCATGCATGGGAGGAGGAAATGGCAACCCACTCCAGTGTTCTTGCCTGGAGAATCCCAAGGACGGGGGAGTCTGGTGGACTGCCATCTATGGGTTGCACAGAGTCGGACATGACTGAAGCGACTTAGCAGCAGCAGCAGCTCCCACTCAGTTGATTGTCTTTTTGCTTTGTCAATAGTTTTCTTTGCTGTGCAAAAGCGTTTAAGTGTAATTAGGTCCCATTTGTTATTTTTGCTTTTATTTCCCTTGCTTTAGGAGACAGATCAAAAAATTATTGTAATGATTTATGTCAGAGTGATCCACCTAGGTTTTTTTCTAAGAGTTTTATGATTTTAGGTTTTCAGTTCAGTTCAGTCACTCAGTTGTGTCTGACTCTTTGCGACCCCATGAACTGCAGCACGCCAGGCCTCCCTGTCCATCACCAACTCCCAGAGTTTACCCAAACTCATGTCCATTGAGTTGGTGATGCCATCCAACCATCTCATCCTGTATTGTCCCCTTTTCCTTCTGCCCTGAATCTTTCCCAGCATCAGGGTTTTTTACAAATGAGTCAGCTCTTCACATCAGGTGGCCAAAGTATTGGAGTTTCGACTTCAACGTCAGTCCCTCCAATGAACACCCAGGACTGATCTCCTTTAGGATGGACTGGTGGATCTCCTTGTAGTCCAAGGGACTCTCAAGAGTCTTCTCCAACACTACAGTTCAAAAGCATCAATTCTTCAGTGCTCGGCTTTCTTTATAGTCAAACTCTCACATCCATACATGACTGTTGGAAAAACCATAGCCTTGACTAGATGGATCTTTGTTGACAAAGTAATGTTGCTGCTTTTTAATATGCTGTCTACGTTGGCCCTAACTTTCCTTCCAAGGAGCAAGCGTCTTTTAATTTCATGGCTGCAATCACCATCTGCAGTGATTATGGAGTCCAAAAAAATAAAGTCAGCCACTGTTTCCACTGTTTCCCTATCTATTTGCCATGAAGTGATGGAACCAGATGCTATGATCTTAGTTTTCTGAATGTTGAGCTTTAAGCCAACTTTTTCACTCTCCTCTTTCACTTTCATCAAGAGGCTCTTAGTTTCAAGTTTTACATTTAGGTATTTATTTTTAGTTTATTTTTGTATATGGTGTGAGGAAATATTCTAATTTCTCTTTTTACATGTAACTGTCCACTTTTCCCACTACCATGTACCAAAGAGACTGTCTTTTCTCCATTGTCTATTCCTGCATCCTTTGTCATAGACTAATTGATCATATTGTGTGGGTTTACTTCTGGGCTGTCAAGTCTGTTCCATTAATCTATGTGTTTGTTTTGTGCCAGTACTATGTGGTTTGATTACTGTAGCTTTGTAGTATGATCTGACTTCTGGGAACATAATACTTCTAGCTTAGTTCTTTTTTCTCAAGATTACTTTGGCAATTGGGGTTTTTTGTGGTTCTATATGAACTTCAGGATTATTTGTTCTAGTTCTGTGAAAAATGTCATGGATATTTTGATAGGATTGCATTAAATCTGTATGTTGCCCTGGGTAGTATGGACATTTCAGTTCAGTTCAGTTCAGTTCAGTTCAGTCGCTCAGTCGTGTCCGACTCTTAGCGACCCCATGAATCGAAGCATGCCAGGCCTCCCTGTCCATCACCAACTCCCGGAGTTCACTCAGACTCACCTCCATCGAGTCCATGATGCCATCCAGCCATCTCATCCTCTGTCATCCCCTTCTCCTCCTGCCCCCAATCCCTCCAAGCATCAGAGTCTTTTCCAATGAGTCAACTCTTCGCATGAGGTGGCCAAAGTACTGGAGTTTCAGCTTTTTAGTTTCAGTTTCTTTGGATTTCCTTCCAAAGAAATCCCAGGGTTGGTCTCCTTCAGAATGGACTGGTTGGATCTCCTTGCAGTCCAAGGGACTCTCAAGAGTCTTCTCCAACACCACACTTCAAAAGCATCAATTCTTCAGTGCTCAGCTTTCTTCACAGTCCATCTCTCACATCCGTACATGATTACTGGAAAAACCATAGCCTTGACTAGACGGGCCTTAGTTGGCAAAGTGATGTCTCTGCTTTTGAATATGCTATCTAAGGTTGGTCATAACTTTTCCAAGGAGTAAGCGTCTTTTAATTTCATGGCTGCAGTCACCATCTGCAGCGATTTTGGAGCCCCCAAAAATATTGCACTGTTTCCTCATTTATTTCCCATGAAGTGATGGGACTGGATGCCATGATCTTCGTTTTCTGAATGTTGAGCTTTAAGCCAACTTTTTCACTCTCCACTTTCACTTTCATCAAGAGGCTTTTTAGTTCTTCTTCGCTTTCTGCCATAAGGGTGGTGTCATCTGCATATCTGAGGTTATTGATATTTCTCCCGGCAATCTTGATTCCAGCTTGTGTTTCTTCCAGTCCAACATTTCTCATGATATACTGTGCATATAAGTTAAATAAGCAGGGTGACAATATACAGCCTTGACGTACTCCTTTTCCTATTTGGAACCAGTCTGTTGTTCCATGTCCAGTTCTAACTGTTGCTTCCTGACCTGCATACAGATTTCTCAAGAAGCAAACAATATTAATTCTTCTGACTCAAGGGATACCTTTCCATATTTTTGTATCAACTTCAGTTTCCTTCATCATTATTTTATAGTTTTGAGACTGTAGGTCTCTCCTTGACACAATTATAAATGGGATTGTTTTCTTGCTTTCTCTTTCTGATAGTTCATTATTGGTGTATAGAAAAGCAACAGATTTCTCTGTGTTAATTGCATCTTGCAACTTTACTAAATTCATTTATTAGTTCTAGTAGTTTTCTGATAGAGTCTTTGGGGTTTTCTGTATGTAGTATCATGTCATCTGCAAATGGTGTCAGTTTTTCTTCTTTTGCAAGTTTGATACGTTTTATTTCTATTACTTGTCTAATTCCTTTCCACTTAGCAGTTCATTCCACAGTTTATTTCTCTATGCATTAATCATTAACAGAAAAGAGAAACCAGGCCCTATCTTCTGTACTTTGTTTGGAAATCTCCTCAACTAAATATCCAAGTTCACTATTTCCAAGTTTACTTTCTGTCTAAAGTCAGAACATGATTCAGACAAGCTTTTTGACACTTTATAAAAACAATCACCTTTCCTTCAGTGTTCAATATCTTGTTCATTATTTCCTTCTGATTCCTTACAAGAAGTACCTTTAATGTTCATATTACTACCAACTGTCTATTCAATGCAATCTAGGTTTTTTTTTAAGTCAAGCACCTCAAAATTCCTCCAACCTCTATTTATTACCCAATTTCAAAGCTATTTCTACATATTTAGGTAATTTGCAGCACCTCACTTCCCACTACCAAAATCTGTATCAGTTTCTTAAGGCACAATAACAAAGTACCACAAATTGTGTGGCTTATGAAAACAAAAATGTATTATCTAACAGTTCTTTTTTAATATAAATTTATTTATTTTAATTGGAGGCTAATTACTTTACAATATTGTATTGGTTTTGCCATACATCAACATGAATCCACCATGGGTGTACACGTGTTCCCCATCCTGAACCCCCCTCCCACCTCCCTCCCCATACCATCCCTCCGGGTCATCCCAGTGCACCAGCCCCAAGCATCCTGTATCATGCATCGAAACTGGACTGGCGATCTAACAGTTCTGAAGGCAGGGACATGCTCCAAAATCAAGGTGTTAGCAGGGACATGCTCCTTCTAAAACCTAAGGGGGAGAATCCTTCCTTTCCTCTCCCTAGTTATTGGTGATTTGTTGACAGTCTTTGTCAATACTTGGCAATACTTGTAGCTGTAAGTGCTTCAATCCCTGCTGTCACCATTATGTGGAGCTTTCCTTGTGTGTCTCTGTTTCTCTGTCTCTATTTTTATAAGGACACCAGTCAGATTGGATTAAGGGTCCAGCCTACTCTGGTATGGCCTCATCTGCAATGACCCTATTTTTGAATAAGGTCACATTCTGAGAAGCTAAGTGTTATTATTTTAACATATCTTTTGAGGAAGCACAATTCAACCGATATCAGACATGATGATTGAAACAAAAAATTAAAACTCCATCTGATACTCAAAACAATAATATTTTAAAATTAGGAGGCTACAAGAACCTAAATGGAAGTAAGATTTCCACATCACAATTGAGATGTGATATCACCAGACTGTAATAAGTCGTGTATGGATATTGTAATACCCAGAGCAACCACTAAGAAGGCTATAGAAGATAATATACCCCAGAGAACTACACATAAATAAATATAAAATTGTAAAAATTGATCAAATAACTCACAGGAAGGCAATAAGAGAAAGACAGTGGAATAAGAAACAGTGGAAATGAACAGGAAATAAACAATAAAATGATAAATTTAAGTATTAATAAATTAATGATCATCTTAAATTTAAATGGTCTAAACACATTTAAATGGTCTAAACCATTCAAAAGGCAAAGATTGGACAAGTAAATTAAAAACAAAAACAAAATACAGTACTGGTTATAAGAAACTCACTTCAACTTTAATGATATAGATGAGCTGGGGGAAAAGAGATGGAGACATAAATTAAACATAAATCATGTAAACATAAATTAAAAAGAGCAGAAGTGCCTACATAATGTCAGATGAAGTAGACTTCAGAGAAAAGACTATTACTAGATACAAATAAAACCTTTAAATAGAATAAAAAGGTAAATCCACCCAGAAGATTTAATAATCCTAAATGTGTACACATCAAAAACCTAAGTCCAAGAATTCACAAAGCAAAAATTTATAGAGTCAAAATATGAAATAGACAAATCAACCATTAGAAACTCCCATATCTCACTCTCAGCAACTGATAGATCTACTTACTACACAGAAAGTCAGTAAGGATATAGAAGTACCCATCAACCAACAGTATCTAATTAGCATATATGACACCCCACCCAAAAATAGCAGAATTTTTTTAAGAGCTTATGGAACATTCATCAGGCTTGCCTGATAACTCAGGTGGTAGAGAATCCACCTGCAATGCAGGAGACCCTCGTTTGATTCTGGGTCGGGAAGATCTGCTAGAGAAGGGATAGGCTACCCACTCCAGTATTCTTTGGCTTCCCTGGCTCAGCTGGTAAAGACTCTGTCTGCAATGCAGGAGACCTGGGTTCAGTCCCTGGGTTGGGAAGATCCCTTAGAGAAGGGAAAGGCTATCCACTTCAGTATTCTGGCCTGGAGAATTCTATGGACTGTATAGTCCATGGGGTCACAAAGAGTCAGACAGGACTGAGCAACTTGCACTTCACTATGGAACATTCATCAAGGTAGACCATACCATGAAACAAACTTCAATAAATTTAAAAGAATTGAAATCCTACAGAATGTGTTCTCTGACCACAATGGAGTCAAACTTGGAGTCAATAATAGAAAGACAGAGGAAAATCATGGAATGTGGAAATCAGACTTCTAAATAATTCGTCAGTCAAAAGGAAGTCTTGAAAGGAAAAAAAAAAAAAGCTAAATGTAAATGGAAATACAAAATACCAAAATATGTGCAATGGCAGTTAAAGTGCTAAGAGGGAAATTTATAGCACTAACTGCTTACATTGGAAAACAGGAAAGGTCTCAGAGCAGCAATCCTACTTCTAACTCAAGAAACTAGAAAAAGAAAAGCAAAACAAAGCCAGAGTAAGAAGGAAGGATATAATAAAGAGCCAAAATCAACAACATTGAAAACCAGAGCAAAATCTAGGTAAAAGAAAAGATTGATAAAACTGAATCTATATTGCACTTGAAAATATGTGGGTTATTTTCAAATATCTATTTTTTAATTAAATTTATTTATTTTTAAATAAACACAGATAAATATTAAGGCACAATTCACAAAAGAGATGGACATCATAAACCATTAGACACCTAACAAAGAAACAAAGATACATAAGGCAAAAATCAGAAGAAATATCAGGGAAAAGAAAAAATATATAATCATAGTGAGACGTATTAACATTCTTCTGAGAATATTTTATCAAGTACAGAAAAACAAGAATAGGAGGATCTTGAATTATGTCACTAATACTTTAAAAGTAATAGATTTCTATTTAACTAATTTATCTTAATCATATGCTACTCAAATATATTTAAAATTTTGTATCTCATACATTGTTATTAGATTTCCATAGGGCATTTAGAAAAACTGGCAAAAAGACAAACATTACTAAATTTCAAAAAATAGAATTACTTTTTGTGTGTGATACAGTTTTATATATAAGCACATATATTATTTTTGAAATTACTTTTCATTATAGGCTAATACAAGTTGTTGACTATAGTTCCCTGTGTTAGACAGTAAAACTTTGTTGCTTGTTGCACATCTGTTTTATTAATTAGAAATCTGGCATTCTAATTATATTAAGTCAAACAAGTGGAATCAAAATGTCATAAAATTTTTAGCTAGGCAAAAATTCATAAGTTTTCTGAAATACATATATTGTACACATTATGTATATATGTATACAAAAGCTTTTCTACTATGCATGATAAAGGCTTGAGAAAGAACATCAAAACAAAAGAAGATATGGAGAAATTGGAAAACATAAACTAAATGAAATGGGAGCACTGAATGTGAAATAGAAAAAGTGAAACAAACTAGATAAAAGTAAAAGATCCTCAGAGTCCAGTTGTTTTTAAACACGACTGCTCATTAGGAATGTATCTGGAGTGCTGGTGAATAAAATGCAATTCCTGGGCATTTGTATTTTTCAAAAAATTCCAAGATGATTCTGGTATACATCTAGATTTTAAAAAGTGATTACATGTTTTTCTATTAAATGGTAGTTTTGGTCATATAGAGTTCTATTATTTTTCTGTTAACCAACACAATGGTGTTAAGTGAGTAATAGTTACCTAATCACAATAGTAAATGATGTTTATCAGTTTTCACAATCAATAACCAGACCAAAAATAAAAGATGATTACAGTTGAAAGCCATAATGGGAACATGACTAACCTAACAATATAAAATAATTACTTACAATTTGGGGGGGGGGGGTCAAGCAGAGTGATGTGGAAGTGCATACATGCACATGTTTTCATCTGCTCAGCCAGTCTATGTCTTTTGGTCAGAGCATTTAGTTCATTACGTTTAAGGTTATTATCCATATATATGACCCTATTATAATTTTCTTAATTGTTTTGGGTTTATTTTCTGTAGGTAGGGCTTTTCCTTCTCTTGTTTTCTGCCTAAAGAAGTTCCTTTAGCATTTATTGTAAAGCTGGTTTGGTGGTGCTGAATTCTCTTAACTTTTGCTTGTCTGGAAATCTTTTGATTTCTCCATCAAATCTGAAGGAGAGTCTTCCTGGGTAGAGTATTCTTGGTTGTAGGTTCTTCTCTTTCATCACTTTAAATATATTGTGCATTCCCTTCTGGCTTGTAGAGTTTCTGTTGAGACATCAGCTGATAGCCTGGTGGGAGTTCCCTTGTATATTATTTGTTGTTTTCCCCTTGTTGCTTTTAATATTTTATCTCTGTCTTTAGTTTTTGTCAGTTTGATTACTATGTGTCTTTGTGTGTTCCTCCTTGAGTTTATCCTGCCTGGGACTATCTGTGCTTCCTGGACTTGGCTGACTGTTTCCTTTCCCATGTTATGGAATTTTTCAGCTATCATCTCTTCAAGGATTTTCTCAGGTCCTTTCTCTCTTTCTTCTCCTTCTGGGACCCCTATAATGTAAGGGACAGCACTTAATGTTGCCCCAGAGGTCTCTTAGGCTGTCTTAATTTCTTTCTTTTAACCATTTATCATTTATTTATTATTATTATTATTTTTACTTTACAATATTGTATTGGTTTTGCCATACATCAACATGAATCCGCCATGGGTGTACACGTGTTCCCTATCCTGAACCACCTTCTCAACTCCCTCCCCTTGTATAGAACAGTCTTTTGGACTCTGTGGGAGAGGGAGAGGGTGGGATGATTTGGGAGAATGGCATTGAAACATGTATAATATCATATAAGAAACAAATCGCCAGTCCAGGTTCGATGCAGGATACAGGATGCTTGGGGCTGATGTCTTAATTTCTTTTCATCATTTTTTCTACTTTCTGTTCTGCGGCAGTGATTTCCCCCATTCTGTCCTCCAGGTCATTAATCGGTGCCTCTGCTTCAGTTATTCTGCTATGGATTCCCTCTAGTGTACTATTCATCTGTTTGTTTGTTCTTTAGTTCTTACAGGTTTTTGGTAAACATTTCTTGCATCTTCCCCATTGTTTTCCTGAGATCCTGAATCTTCACTATCATTATTCTGAATTCTTTTTCTGGAAGGTTGCCTATCTCCACTTCAATTAATTGTTTTTCTGGGGTTTTAACTTGTCCCTTCATCTGGGACATAAACTTTCTGCTTTTTCATGTTGATTAACTTTCTGTAATGTGATTTTTGTTTTAGTTGCTGTGAGACTGTGGTTGTTCTTGTTTCTTCTGTCTGCTCTCTGATGAAGAAGGCTAAGAGGCTTGTGTAAGCTTCCTGATGGGAGGGACTGCTAGTGGGAAAAATTGGGTCTTGCCTTAGTAAAGTTTTAATCCAATTATCTGCTGATATGTGGGGTTGCACTCCTTCCCTGGTAGTTTTTTTACCATAAGTGACCCAGACCTTGGGTCTACCTGCTCTGTGGTTGGGTTAATGGCAACTTCCAAGAGGGTTTACACCATGGGGGATATTTCAGGACTGCTGCTGCCAGTGCCCCTATCCCTGTGGTGAGGCCCTGCCCACCCACACTTTCACAGGAGACCCTCCAACACTAGCAGGTAGTTTTGGTTCATTCTTCTGTGGGGTCACTGTTCCTTTCCTCTGAGTCTTGGTGCATGCAAGGTTTTGTTTGTGCCCTCCAAGACTGAAGTGTCTGTTTCCCCTAGTCCTGTGGAAGTCTTGTAATCAAATCCCGCTGGCCTTCAATTCCCTGGGGATTCTCAGTCCTTTTGTCAGATTCCCAGGCTGGGAGCCTTACATGGGGTTCAGAACCTTCACAACAGTGGGAGAACTTCTTTGGTATTATTGTTCTCCAGTTTGTGGGTCACACACCTGGTGGGTATGGGATTTGATTTTATTGTGATTGTGCCCCTCCAACCATCTTGCTGCAGTTTCTTCTTTGTCTTTGAACTTGAGGTATACTTTTTTGGTGAGTTCCAGTGTTGATGGTTGTTCAACAGCTAGTTGTAATTTTGGTGCTCTTGCAGGGGGAGATGAGTGCATATCCTTCTACTCTGCCATCTTGAACCAGAATGGTTATTTTCAAATATCTTTTGATATTGATTATTAATGTAACTCCACAGTGATAAGAGAACAGACTCTACAGTTTCAAAACATTTAGACCATGAAACTTTTGCACCTTGTTTCATGTCCCTGGATATGTTCCAGTGTTTCCTGGTTTATAATCTATGGGGACTTGAATAACATTTGTATCCTGTGGTTGTGTGAAAATTATATAAATCTTAATTATGTTGAATTGGTTCATAGTGCTTTTCAGATCTGTATCTTCCTACTTTTCTGTCTATTCATTCTATTAATTGAGTTTGATATTGAAACTCCAATGAAAAATCTTGACTTATCTACTTAAAAAATAATTGTAATATATAGTGGAACCATAAAAAACTGTGAATCTACACTATCTAAAAATGAAAGTTTAATAAATAAAAATAAAGAAATAATTTTTAAACAGTAAAAAGGCATAAACTATTATTGGAAACATAAATGGTACTCAAATGCCACCTTTCCTAAACATCTTATATAAAATTGCACCTGCACAATTACATCAGTCAGGGTTCTCCAGAGAAACATAATATATATGTTTATATATATAATTTTATTTTAAGGAATTAGAACATGTGATCATGTGATTGTGATTGTGGGGCTTGGCATATCTGAAATCTGTAGACCAGGCCAGCAGGCTGCAAACTCAAGAAGAGTTGATGCTGCAGTCTTGAGTGGGATCTAGGGCAAACCCCACAGGATGGAAATTAGGCAGAATGTGATACCTCAGCCTTGAGGCAGAATTTCTTCCTCCAGGAAATCTGTTTTTTCTCTTATATCCTACAACTAATTGATGAAGCTCACTCACATTATCAAATGTAATCTTTACTTCAGGTTAACTGATTGCATATTTTAACTACATCTAGCATACACCATCACCTATGTAAGTGCTCGATTAAATAACTGGATACAATAAACTAGCCAAGTTGATACATAAACTATCACAGTCTCACCCTTGTCCAATGGGTATCCATACACATATCTCTAAATAAATACAATAACAAAGTCATTTAAAACTGAAAAATGAGCTAACTTTTTCACCATAAGAGTATGCAAAGTCTTTGAGTCATTCCTCTCCTTGATATCCTGTAACTCAAATGCTATGATATAAATTTAATTATCATTAATGCATCTCATGTTCTATGAGGAGATAATGGAGGGAAAAAGGCATTTGACATAAATATACACCCAAACATATTCATAAAAAATAAGGGTTATGTATTATAACAATTATAGCCATTTTTCTGCAACTGGTCACATGGTCATAACTGGTGTTCATAACTACCTTATTCCACTTCTTAGTCCATATTCCTTTTGACCTTCGCAAGCACCTTAGCTGACTGTGGTTCTACGCCTGATGAAGCCATTCAAACCTTTGTTCCTGAAAGGTCTGAGCCATTAGTAGTCCCACTGAATTGAATTATTATAGTTTTACGTTGATTTTAATCACAAGGATAGTAGTATTAAGAGATGCCTTAAGAAACCTAATGTATTCCATACAAGCTCTTCCTTACCTCCATTGTGGTGTAGAGTTCAGTTTCTCCTTAGTAATCAAGATCAATCACTTTAGCCAATAAAGTATCTCCCTTCATTGTCTATTGATTCAAAGGAATGAGGAGCCCAAAGTGGCAAGGTGACACTCTTAACTACAAGTACAATGCACTGTTGTGTCTCCTGGTGGAAGCATTCCAGTCTTTGAAACTAAGACCTGTAGATCTGCAGAGCATAACCTTGCAGAAACAGAAAGCCAAATTTATGCTATTGGATAACTATGGTAATAGTAGTGGTGCCACTCCCATTTCCACCCCTTGGTTCCTAGACCCATAAATTTTGGCTATAGGAGGAATAGCACCATGTATTGGATGCTGATTTAGGGTATGTACAAATTCCTAGAGAACATGCCTCAGCCCTGCAAATATTGTCACCCAGATGGTACTGTAATTGAGCCTTCATACAGCCATTCCATGCTTCTACCAACCCAGCTGCTTCAGGATGAGGGGAAACATGATAAGACTAGTGAATTCCATGAGTATGGCCCCATTGCCACACTTCAAGTACTATGAAATGAGATCCATGATCAGAAGCAATGCTGTTTGGAATACATGGTAGTGGGTAAGGCATTCTGTAAGTCCACAGAGTGTATTTTGGGCAGAAGAACTGAATGGTGGGAAGACAAGTCCATATCTAATGCATTTGTTCCAGTAAAACTAAAGGGCTGTCCCCTCTATGATAGAGGTGGTCAAATATATTAATAAGCCACCTGCCACCAAATAACTGGCTTGATCACCCCTGGAAATTGTGTCTGATCATAGACAAAGCAATGGTTTCTGCTGCTAACAGACTGAGCACTGAGCAGTGGGTGGAGACAAGTTGTCCTTGATGAGTGGAACTTGATGTTTCTAAGCCCATGCATAAATCCATCCCTATCACCATGGCCACTTTGTTCATGAGCCTCTTGAGCAATGACAGGAGTGGCTGAGGAAAGTAGCTGACGGCTATCCAGAGAACAGATCATCTTATCCACTTAATTATAAAAATCTTCCTCTGCTGATGTCACTCTTTGGTGAGTATTCACATTGGACACAAATATCCAGTTTTGTGAAGGGTTTTGCCCATTCACAGAGGCTTACCCACATACATCTTCCCTGGACCTCTTCATCACCAATTTTCCAATCATGTTTCTTCCAAGCCCCTGCTTACCCATCTAAATCATTGGCTACAGTCTATGAATTGGTATATACACACTCATACCTCTGACCATTTCTGTTTCAAAGTAAAAATGAACAAGCATGTTCACTGCTCAAAGTTCTGTGCAATGAAAAGATTTCAGTTCATCACTGTCCTTCAGGGATGTCCCACAAAGAGGTTGTAGGGGTGGAACAGTCTACTTTTAAGTGTTGCATGTGTATCAAACAGAACCATCTTGATATGCATGTATATCAAGCAGGCCCAAATTTTCTCTTCTTCAGTCAAATGATTATAGAGAACTCCCCATGAGGCAATAGATATAGGTTGAGAGAAAGGAGGTAATAGAAGTAGTAGGGGCCATAAGCATTTGAGACATTTCTTTATTTAATTTACCTGTGCCTTCAGAGCCTGCTAAAGCATAATTTTATATACCACTTCTATTTGCTAGTGGAGTGCCAGTGTGCATAGTCAACATTATAGGTTTGTGGGGGAATCAATATCCACTTCATGATGAGCATCTCAGGTCTCATAGTAATTTTGTGGCTCATGGTTAAGTGTTCAGTCTCTACTAAAGCCCAATAGCAAGCAGCTAAAAGCTATTTCTCCAAAGGAGAGTGGTTATCTGCAGAGGAAGGGTTTTGCTTCAAAATCCTAAGGGCATACACTATGATTGACTTATAAGGTCCTACCAAAGGCCCCAAGTAGAATCCCTATCTGCCACTGACAAATACCACTTCAAGTGACACTGAACCTGCTACATCATATGGCCCAATGGCAGAGCTGTTTGTACAGCAGCCTGAACTTGTTGCAAAGACTTCTCTTCTTCTGGGCTCCATGCAGAACTAGTGGTTTTTTAGATTACTTGGTAAATGGATCAGAGTAGCACATCCAAATGAGAAACATAACTTCAAAATCCAAAAAGTCCCACCTGGCATTGGGTCTATATTTTGGTTGTAGGAGGGGTCAGATGCAGCAACTTAGCCATCCTAGGGATATATTCACATAATACCATTGAGCCCCTAGAAGTTTCACTGAGATAGAAAGCCCCTGAATTTTGTAGGATTTATATCCCACCCTCTGACACATAAATGTCTTTCCAGTAAGTTTAGAGTAGTTTCCACTTCTGGCTCACCAGGTCCAATCAGCACAATGTCATCAACATAATGAAGTAGTGTGGTGTCTTATAGAAGTAAAAGGCAATAAAGATCTCTATAAAGTATGAAAATTAGGAGTGGAGCAATTGATATACTTGCAACAAGACAGTATTGCTGCTTTGGAAGTTGAAAGCAAACTGCTTCTGGTGGTGTTTCCTAACAGGCATTGATAAAAGGCATTTGCCAGATCAACAACTGCAATATCCCCAGATACCAAGGGATATATTAGTTTTCTCAAGCAAAGAAACCACATCTGGAATAGCAACAGCAATTGGACTCAACATCTGGTTAAAGTTATGGTAATCCATTGTCATTTTCTAAGGCACACCTGTCTTTTACATAAGCCAAATAGGCAAACTAAATGCAGGTATGGTGGTAATTAACACCCCTTCATCTTTCAAGTCATTAGTGGTGGCACTAATCTCTGCAGTTCCTCTAGAAATGTGGTGTTGCTTTTGGTTTCCTATTTTTCTGGTAGAAGCAGTTCTAGTGGTTTCCTCTTAGCCTTTCCTACCATAATAGACCTCACTACATAGATTAGGGAACCAATGAAAGGATTATGCCAGTTACTGACTATATCTATTCCAACTATGCATTCCAGATCAGAAAAATAACCACAAGATAGATTTGAGGACCCACTGTGTCCACTGTGAGATGGACCTGAGCTACCCATTATCACTTGACATGCATGAGCCTTACTTTGACTAGTGGAGTATACTGTTCTTTTGGTTCTCCTAGAATTAATGTCATTTCAGAGCTCATGATCAATAATTCCTGAAAGTCTGATTATTTATTTTTCCCCAGTGCCTTCTTTACCACTGTAAATAGAGTCATTCATGTATTTAAACCTAATAGATTAGAGAAGCAATTCCAGAAACTCCAGAACCAACTCATAAAACTTATCCTTGGGACTTCCCTGGTGATCTAGTGGTTAAGACTCTATGCTCCAACACTCTCAGACATAAATCACAGCAGGATCCTCTATGATCCACCTCCCAGAATTCTGCAAATAAAAGCAAAAATAAACAAATGGGATCTAATTAAAATTAAAAGCTTCTGCACAACAAAGGAAAATATAAGCAAGGTGAAAAGACAGCCTTCTGAATGGGAGAAAATAATAGCAAATGAAGCAACTGACAAACAACTAATCTCAAAAATATACAAGCAACTTATGCAGCTCAATTCCAGAAAAATAAACCACCCAATCAAAAAATGGGCCAAAGAACTAAATAGACATTTCTCCAAAGAAGACATACGGATGGCTAACAAACACATGAAAAGATGCTCAACAGCACTCATTATCAGAGAAATGCAAATCAAAACCACAATGAGGTACCACTTCACACCAGTCAGAATGTCTGCGATCCAAAAATCTGCAAGCAATAAATGCTGGAGAGGGTGTGGAGAAAAGGGAACCCTCCTGCACTGTTGGTGGGAATGCAAACTAGTACAGCCACTATGGAGAACAGTGTGGAGATTCCTTAAAAAATTGCAAATAGAACTGCCATATGACCCAGCAATCCCACTGCTGGGCATACACACCGAGGAAACCAGAATTGAAAGAGACACATGTACCCCAATGTTCATCGCAGCACTGTTTATAATAGCCAGGACATGGAAACAACCTAGATGTCCATCAGCAGATGAATGGATAAGAAAGCTGTGGTACATATACACAATGGAGTATTACTCAGCCGTTAAAAAGAATTCATTTGAATCAGTTCTGATGAGATGGATGAAACTGGAGCCGATTATACAGAGTGAAGTAAGCCAGAAAGAAAAACACCAATACAGTATACTAACACATATATATGGAATTTAGAAAGATGGCAATGACGACCCTGTATGCAAGACAGGAAAAAAGACACAGCTGTGTATAACGGACTTTTGGACTCAGAGGGAGAGGGAGAGGGTGGGATGATTTGGGAGAATGGCATTCTGTCATGTATACTATCATGTAAGAATTGAATCGCCAGTCTATGTCTGACGCAGGATACAGCATGCTTGGGGCTGGTGCATGGGGATGACCCACAGAGATGTTATGGGGAGGGAGGTGGGAGGGGGGTTCATGTTTGGGAACACATGTAAAAATTAAAGATTTTAAAATTAAAAAAATTAAAAACTATAAAAAAATAATAAAAAATAAAAAGAATGTCAGGCAATAGCAAAAAAAAAAAGAAAAAGACTCTATGTTTCCACTGTAGGGGGCACAGGTTCCATCCCTGGTCAGGGCACTGAGATCCCACGTGCTGTGTGGCATGGCCAAAACAACAATAATAAAAATGAAAACTTATCCTTAAGATTCTGTCCTCTCAAGCCAAACTATACATTTGTCATGGTTCTTCAGATAAACAGAATAAATAGGACATAATTTATATATGTATAAATTTATATTCAATGTATTAATATATTTATAATAAGATATTTATCTTAAGGAACTGGCTCACACAATTGCAGGGACTGTCAGTCATAAATCCATAGAGCAGGTCATCAGGCAGGAAACTGCAAGAAGTGATGCTGCAAAAAAAAAAGAAGTAATGCTGCAATCTTGAGGTAGAATTCTTTCTTCTCCAAGAAACTTCAGGTTTCCTCTTAAGACTTTCAACTGATTGGTGAGGTCCACCCACATTATTTAGGGCTTCCCAGGTGGCTCAGTGGTAAAGAATCCACCTATCAATGCAGGAGACACAAGTTCAATCCCTGGGTCAGGAAGATCCCCTAGAGAAGGAAATGACAACCAACTCCAATATTCTTGCCTGGAACATGTCACGGACAGAGGAACCTAGCAGGCTAGAATTTCTGTTATTGCATCTTTGATCATACAGAACTGAGCAACTGAGCATACACGCAAGCACCCACATTAATTAGGGTAATCTTTAAGTCAACTAATTGTAGATGTTAACCACATCTGTAAAATACCTTCACAGCAACATCTAGGTTAGTATTCTATTAAAAAACTGGGTAGTATAACCTAGCCAAGTTAACAATTAAGATTAACCACCATTGCACTCTATATTCACTTTCCCAGTCTTATTTTTTTTCTGATTTAGCTGATATAACACATTCTCTATTTTCTTTAGATATTTTGAGTTTTGTCTATCTCCCCCAACTTCAATGTACTCTTCAGAATGCAGTAGATTTTGTCTTGTTTATTCACTCTTGTAACACAGCTCCTAGAATAATGTCTGGCACATATTGTAGAGTAAATAAATATTTGTGCACTGAACTAACTGCTATTCATAAAGTGAGTCAATATTCAGTAAAATTGAAGATATCTACAGACCAGTGGTTATCAGTGGGGAGAAGTAAGCAGGTGGTGGGGGGGCAATATAGGGATAAAGGATTAAGAGGTACAAATTATTGGGCATAAAATAAGCTACATGGGTATAATGAACAACACCAGGAATATAGCCAATATTTTATAATAACTATAAATAGAATATAATCTTTAAAATTGTGAATCATTATATTGTCCATCTGTAACCTATAACATTATAATAAATAATACTTCGATTTTAAAATAAGATTAAAATGATCTGAAGCAAGTATGAAAAATGTCAACATTCAGTTAAGTCTAGATAATAAAAACATGGGTGTCTGATTTTTTGTCCTTTTGTGTATTTGTGATAATAACTGGTAATAAAAATATAATGGTAGAAAATGTCCAGTTTCAAATGGCAACAATTAAAACCCTCAGTACTTAAAAATATGAAACTTAAAAGATCTGTATGAAGAAACCTTTTATATACTTTTGACAATCACAGAGTCTTCAATGTTCTGTTACTGGATGGGACTACTCATAGTACAAAGATGTTCTTTCTTGTATGTATTACTATATACGTTTAATTTGATTTTTTAAAGACAACAATAGAGTTTTTTGAAACTGAAAAAACTGATTCTTAAGCTAATATAAAGAAAAGCTCATATCAAGAAAAGTAAGAAAAATTCTGGAAAAAATACTAATGAGGAGGAAATTGGTCTTATGAGATATTAAAGTATATTATAAAGATACAGAAATTAAAAGAACTCTGTGGTACTGATATATGAATTAAATGCCCAAATCTTACCTCATCTATGACCACTTTTCTCTATTCTGCTGTAACTTCCTATTCTAAGCTACTGTTATCTCTCACCTAGATTACTACAATATCCTTACTCCCTACTTGCACCCTGCACACTATCCCACCATACAGTCCATTCTCCACACAACAACAAAAATGATCTTTTGAAAGCATAGACTATGTCATTTCTCTGCTAGAAACCATGAAGAGATAGTCGCATCAGTGGATAAAAGAATTTAGAAATAGGTTCAAATACATAAAAGAGATTGATATATGATAAAGGTAAAATTTCATCAGTGGAGAAAAGGTTTTTTATTTATTTATTACTTAATAAATGGTGTTGGGACAACTAACTAGTCATTTAAAAAAATAAAATGGATTCCTGGATTCACTCTTTTCCCTAAAAAGGAGTTTTGGAATGTTATATTAAAAAATGAAACCTTATAAAACTAATTTACTACCTTGTGTGGGAAAGAACAGGTAGTGACTGTGTGGGAGTACCCATGGATACTGTTCATGTTCTATTTATTGATCTGAATGCTGGTTACAGGGAAGTATTCAGTTTACAAAAATTCATTGAACTACATTTATGACGTGATAATAATCACTTTTATGTACATTATATTTTAATTAAAAAAACTTTTAAAATAAGCAAAATAATAAATTTACTAGAGAAAAGATTGATGAATTTGACTACGTAAAAATCATGGGCTTTATTTCCTGCATGGGAAAAATGCTATAAATAAAATCAAAAGGCACATGAGAAACAGGGGAATAGTTTGTAACACATATAACAAACAGTTAATTTCCTTAATATATAGTTAGTAAGGGAAATTACCAAAATCACTTAATAGAAAAATGGGCAAGGGAATCCCCCAATATTCCAATAGTTAGGACTCAGCACATTCACTGTCAAGAGCCTGGAACTAGGTTGGGTAACTAGAATCCCAAAGTCTCCAACAAAAAGAAAGAAAGAAAAATGGACAAAATATATGTTAATACTCATAGTAAAATATACAAATAACTTTTCTTTAAAACTTTTTATTTTGTATTGAAGTATAGCCCATTAACAATGTTGTGATAGTTTCAGATGAACAACAAAGAGACTCAGTCATGCATATGCATGTATCCATTCTCCCTCAAACTCCCCACCCATCCAGCCTGCCATGTAGCATTGAGCAGAGTTCCCTGTGTTATACAGTAAGCCCTTGTTGGTCATCCATTTTAAATGTAGCAGTGTGTACGTGTCCATCCCAAACTCCCTAACTATCCCTTCTCCTCTTTCCCTTCCCCCAGCCACCACGTTTGTTCTCTAAGTCTGTGAATCTGTTTCTGTTTCATAAATAGTTTGTTTGTATTAATTTTTTAGATTCCACACATAAGCCATGTCATATAATGTTTGTCTTTCTGTCTGGTTTACTTCACTCAGTATAACACTTCCTAGGTCTATCCATTTGCTGCAAATGGTATTGTTTCATTCTTTTTATGGCTGAGTTATATTTCTCTAACTGTTTTTCTTTCTCAAAATTGCTTTGGCCATTCAGGGTCTGTTGTGTTGCCAAACAAATTTTAAAATTTGTTGTTCTAGTTCTGTGAAAAATGCCATTAGTAATTTGATAGGCATTGCATTGACTCTCTATATTGCTTTGGGTAGTATAGTCATTTTGAAAATATTCATTCTTCCAATCCATGAATATGATATATCTTTCCATCTGTTTGTGTCTTATTTGATTACTTTCATTAGTATCTTACAGTTTTCAGAGTATGGGTCTTTTGTATTCTTCAGCAGGTTTATTTCTAGGTATTTTATTCTTTTTGATGATTAAATGGTTTTTATTTTTCAAGTTGTTGATGTAATGTACCACATTGATTGATTTGTGGATATTGAAAAATCCTTGCATCCCTGGGATAAATCCTACTTGATCATGGTATATGGTCTTTTTAATGTATTGTTAGATTCAAAACATTAGTAATGTGCAAAGGATTTTTACATCTATGTTCATCATGGATATTGGCCTGTAATTTTCTTCTTTTGTGTGTGGCATCTTTGGCTAGTTTTGGTATCAGCATGATGGTGGCCTCACAGAATACGTTTGGAAGTTTTCCTTCTCTGCAATATTTTGGAACAGTTCCAGAAGGATAGATGTTAATTCTCTAAATGCTTGATAGAATTCACCTGTGAAGCCATCAGGTCCTGGACTATGGTTTTTGGGGAATTTTTCATCACAGCTTCAATTCAGTGCTTGTGATTATTCTTTTCATATTTTCTATTTCTTCCTGGTTCAGTCTTGGGAGACTGTATCTTTCTAAGAATTTGTCCATTTCTTTCAGGTTGTCCATTTTATTGGCATACAGTTGCTTTCTTATGTTGTCTTGTATTTTTATGGTGCAAGTTGTAACTCTGCTTTTTTGTTCCTAATTTTATTGATTTGAGCCCTCTCCCTTTTTTCCCTGATGAGTCTGGCTAAAGGTTTATAAATTATGTTTATCTTTTCAGTGAAGCAACTTTTAGTTTCATTGATCTTTGCAATTGTTTTCTATGCCTCTGTTACATTCATTTCTGCTCTGATCTTTGTGATTTCTTTTCTTTCACTATCTTTAGGTTTTTTTGTTTTTTTTTGTTCTTTGTCTAGTTGTTTTAGGTATAAGGTTAAATTATCTATTAGAGATTTTTCTTGTTTCTTGAGGTAAGATTGTATTGTTATAAACTTTCCTCTTAGAATTGCTTTTGCTGAATCCCATAGATTTTGGACCGTTGTGCTTTCATTTACGAATATAAATGAAAATTACATTTTCATTTCCATTTGTCTATAGGTGTTTTCTGATTTTCTCTTTGATTTTGTCACTGATCCATTGCTAGTTTAGTAGTGTATTGTTTACTTGCCACATATTTGTGTACTTATGTGTGTGTGTGTGTCACCCCATGAACTGTAGACTCCAACCTCCTCTGTCCCTGGGATTTCCCAGGAAGGAATACTTGAGTGGGATGTCATTTTATTCTCCAGGGGGTCCTGCCAACCCAGAGATTGAATCTGAGTCACTCACATTGACAGGCAGATTCTTTACCACTGAGCCACTTCATGAATCATAGCCTTATCATATCAAAGGGGCTTGTGTAACTCAAAAAAGCTATGAACAATGCTTCTGAGGGACACCCAAGATGGATGGTTGAAAATGAAGAGTTCTGACAAAACATGGCCCACTGGAGAAGGAAACCACTCCAGTATTCTTGCCTGGAGAACACTTTGGATAGTATGAAAAGCAAAAAGATATTACACTGGAAGGTGAGCCCTCCAGGTCAGAAAGTGTCCAATATGCTGCTGGGGAAGAGTGAAGGACAGTTACTAATAGCTCCAGTAAGACTGAAGCAGCTGGGCCAAAGTGCAAAAAACGCTCAGCTGTGGATGTGTCTGGTGATGAAAGTAAAGTCTGATGCTATAAAGAACAATATTGCTTAAGAAACTGAAATGTTAGGTCCATGAATCAAGGTAAATTAGATGTAGTCAACCAGGAGATGGCAAGGTTGAGTATCAACATCTTAGGAATCAGTGAACTAAAATGGACAGGAATGTGTTCAATTCCTGGGTTGGGAAGATCCCCTGGAGAAGAGCACAGGCAACCCACTCTAGTATTCTCACCTGGAGCACACTGGACAGAAGAGCCTGCTGAGCTACAGTCCATGGGGTTGCAAAGAGTTGGACACCATTGAGTGACTAATACTTACCGCTCTAATGGCAGAAGTGAATAGGAACTAAAGAGTCTCTTTTTAAAAATTTATTTTTAATTGAAGGGTACTTGGTTAACAATATTGTGTTGGTTTCTGCCATACACCAACATGAATCAGTCATAGGTATACATATGTGCCCTCTCTCTTAAAACTTCCTCCTCCTTTCCACCGCATCCCACCACTTTTAGGTTGTCACAGAGCCCTGGTTTGAGTTTCCTGAGTCATATAGCAAATTCCCACTGACCATCTATTTTACATATGGTTGTAGATATTTTTCCATGCTACTCTCTCCATTCATCCTACCCTTTCCTTCTCCCACGCTGTGTCCACAAGTCTGTTCTCTATGTCTAAAAATATGGAATGCTTCAGAAATTTGTGTGTCATCCTTGCACAGGGGCCATGCTAATCTTCTCTGTACATTCCAAATTTAGTATTTGTGCTGCCAGAGTGACCACTAAAGACTCTCTTTATGAGGGTGAAAGAGGAGAGTGAAAAGCTGGCTTGAAACTCAACATTTAAAAAATTAAGATCATGGCATCCATCCCATCATGTCATGGCAAACAGAAGAGGAAAACGTGGAAACAGTGACAGATTTTATTTTCTTCAGCTCCAAAATCACTGCAGATGTTGACTGCAGCTATGAAATTAAAAGATGCTTGCTCCTTGGAAGGAAAGCTATGTCAAACCAGACATCCGTACATGACTACTGGAAAAACCATAGCTTTGACTATGTAGGCCTTTTTTATTTATTTTGTTTTTATTTTCATTTTTCTAGGAGGTGCTTCAAAAAAGATCTTACTGTGATTTATGTCAAAGAGTGTTTTTCCTATGTTTTCCTCCAAGAGTTTTATAGTATCTGGTCTTGCATTTGTTGTTGTTGCTGTTGTTTAATCACTAAGTCGTGTGTGACTCTTTGTGACCCCATGGACTGCAGCAAGCCAGGCTTCTCTGTCCTTCACTATCTCCTGGAGTTTGCTCATGCTCATGTCCATTGAGTCAGTGATACCATCCAACTATCTCACCCTCTGTTGCCACTTCTCCTCCTGTCTTCAATCTTTCCCAGCATCAGGATCTTTTCCAGTGAGTCAGCTCTTCCCATCAGGTGGCCAAAGTACTGGAGCTTCAGCTTCAGCATCAGTCTCTTCAATGAATATTCAAGGTTGATTTTCTTTAGGATTGACTGATTTGATCTCCTTGAAGTCTAAGGGACTCTCAAGAGTCTTCTCCAGAGCTACAGTTTGAAAACATCAGTTCTTGGGAAAGCATCAATTTCTTGGCGCTCAGCCTTCTTTATGGTCCAACTCTCACATCTGTACATGACTACTGGAAAAACCGTAGCTTTGACTATGCAGACCTTTTTAGGTCTTTAATCCATTTTGACTTTATTTTTATGTATGGTGCTAGGTAGTGTTCTAATTTCATTCTTTTACATGTAGCTATCCAGATTTACCAGCCCCACTTATTGAAGATACTCTCTTTTTTCCATTGTTTATTCTTGCCTCCTTTGTTACAGATTAGGTAACCATAGGTACATGGGTTTACCTCTGGGCTTTCTATCCTGTACTATTGATTTATATTTCTGTTTTTGTGCCAGTACCATACTGTTTTGATTACTATAGCTTTTTAGTATAATTTGAAGTTGGGGAGCCTGTTTCTTCCTGCTCCATTTTTCTTTCTCAAGAGTACTTTGACTCTTGGAGTCTTTTGTGTTTCCATACAAATTGTAAAAAAAAAATTTTTATTCTAATTCTGTAAAGAATGCCATTGGTAATTTGATAAGAATTACATTTAATCTGTGGATTTCTTTGGGTAGTATATTCATTTTCACTATATTGATTCTTCCAATCCAAGAACATGGTTTATTTCTCCATCCATTTGTGTCCTCTTTGATTTCTTTCATTGGAGTATTATAATTTTATAAGTATAGATCTTTTGCTTCCTTAGGTAGATTTATTCCTAGACATTTTTTTGTTGTGATGGTAAATGGGATTGTTTCCTTAATTTCTCTTTCTGCCTTTGTTAGTGTATAGGAATGCAAGAGATTTCATGCATTAGTTTTGTATCCTGCAAGTTTACCAAATTCACTGATTAGATCCCATACTTTTCTGGTGGAATACTTAGGATTTTCTATGTATAGTAACATGTCATCTGCAAACAGTGACAGTTTATGTGTCTTTTCTTTGGACATATCCTTTCTCTTTAATACAATGGAATTATTTTGGATACCATAGTTTGTTTCCCCCTTTTTTCATTCTGTCCCTCTGTCATGACTGTAAACCAAACTTTCAATTCAGTTCAGTCGCTCAGTCGTTAGTGGGAGACAATAAGGCCTTTAAGTGTTTATAGTTGGTGCCATCTGCCCATATTATGTTGCTGCTTACCTTATTCTGTGTGACTTGTATGCCATACTTCTAAGGCTCTCTTTCCTGTTTCATAAGTTTGTGAATCCGTTCTAGCTATCCCTCAGGTATACCATGATCCTTGTTGTTGATTTCAAAGCCCCAAAGGATGATAGACTTTGTTAAAAACCAAATCAAGAAGTGTGAAAGCCTTAAATACATGGAAGAATACGGTGGCTTTTACAATTAATGTTGCAGGGGTGGGGGGGCAGTGAAATAAATTACTAAAAATTCAAAAGAAAAAGTCAGAACAAAAAAGCAATACACTAAAAGAGACTGTGGCAGTAATGCCTTGGCTTTGAGAATCTGGTTGGCACAGCAACAGCTTAAAGACGTTGGCAGCAGGCAGAGAAAGTACAGCGTGTTGTAAATGAACAGAGAATCACAGCCTAGGAGACCATTTTAGTTTTAGAAATGTCAGAAAGCAAACCAGAGGTTCATCAGGAAATCAAGATTGAGAAGGCTTAAGATCTTAGTGGTCAAATTTGGCTTATATGAAAAGGAAAAGAAGGATAACCCCGCCCCCCACATGTCCCCAGGCCTAAAAGCTTTTTGGTATAGAGTAGGAAAAAGGAGAGTATATGCTCTATTTTTAGGTCAAGGGAGATAACTCAGGTCAAAGAGATTTAACAGAAAAAGAAAGATGAGAGTAAACTGGAATGACCTCTCATTGCCCCTCCTCTTCCCACAAACTAGCCCAGGCCCAGAAAACTATTGAGGAGCCCTCTGAGTATTACAGACAAAGTGTCATTAATAAGAGCAGATTACAGTCCTTTTCATGACAGATTGCAAAATATTCAGGAAAAAAAAATCAAGAGAGAAAGACCACAAGAGCAGCATAGGATACTTCAGGCATTATTTAGTGAATTTCAGGAGACACCACTTGTGATTGGGGAAGCAGGTATAGTTTGGAGCAAAGAGGAAGATGCCCATAACACTTAGAGTTAGAGCTCTAAGGGAAGAGGAGAAAAGATGAAATCACTAAACTAGGATTTCAATATATATGGATCTGGTGTAGGTTAGATATTGGAATGATGCAAAGATATCACCTGAAAGAAATTCTTCTATTCAGGGATGTGAAGATGGATAAGGTAGTTTTATTTGAACTCTGAATGCTTTCTGCAGACTTAGAACTTCTTTTCTTCTTTTTATTTATTTTTAGCTGTGCTGGGTCTTCATTGCTACACCCAGGTTTTGTCTAGTTGCAGTGAGTGGGGACTACTCTTAGTTGCAGTTCATGGGCTTCTCATTGTAATGGCTTCTCTTATTGCAGAGTATGGGCTCTAGGGTGCATGGGCTCAGTAGCTGTGGTACTGGGTTAAGTAGTTGTGGCTTGCAGGCTCAAGACTGCTGGCTCGGTAGTTGTGGCATATGGGCTTACTTCCTCTATGGCATGTGGGCTCTTCCTGGAGCAGGGATTGAACCTGTATCCCCTGCACTGGGAGCGCATTCTTAACCACTCCACCAGGGAAGCACCTAGAACTTCTTTTCTTTACAGTTCTTACTGTGGGAGGAATCCCCTAAGGTAAAGCCTGGAGTATGTTAAGAAAACAAATGTCTTAAACACAAAAGAAAGAGAAGGAAAAGGAAAGACAAAAGACAATATGGTCCAACAAATAGTGTTAGCATTATGCATGGTAAGGAATGTACAGAACCTTAAGAAATAAATCAGGGAGAAATAGAAAGAAATAGAAATAGAAGCATATGCTACTACTTCTGGGGGTAGAGTGCAAAAGAATGTTATACTACAAGTTATTAAAAACCAAAGGGAACGCAAGGTTTCAGGATAGAAGACATGACAGCAGATACACTGGTACTCACTGAGTGGGTGAGTGCCTTTGGAAGTTATCAACAGCAGCCCCTTTGGTTTAGGAATTTGTCAAGGGTTCTTTCCTTATTGGGTCATTTGTGAGAACAAGGGATGAACCTTCCTTAAAAGGCAGGTTTTGTAGTCTGAAGGAACCTGGAGCAGAGAGTGATAACAACAGTCACTGTGACATAGAGCAAAATCCTTAGTATCTTGCTGGGGACAGAGATGTGTATATAGATGAACAAGAGACTGATACTGTGAAGACTGTTAGGACATAAATTTCACTCAGAGAGCTATCTTTTATGAATGTAAAGTACCTTCTCATAACTGGAGGAGGGTATGGCAATCCACTCCAGTATTCTTGCACAAAGAATTCCATGGGCAGAGGAGCCTGGGATCATAAAGTGTCGGACATGACAAAAGCGACTTAGCATGCACCTTCTCAAACAGGAAGTAGATGAGATTGTTAAGAATACAAGAGTCAAAGGGAAATGAAAATGAAAATACAGTTGACCCTTGAACAACATGAGGTTTAGGGGCACCAACATTCCCCTCAGTCAAAAATACAGATATAAATTTACAGTTGGAACCAATTCCTTATCCATGGTTCTACATCTTTGGATTCAACCACCCTTGGATTGTATCATGTACTATATGCATGCATGCATGCTAAGTCACTTCAGTCGTGTCCAACTCTTTGCAACCCCATGAACTGTAGCCTGCCAGGCTCCTCAGTCCATGGGATTCTTCAATCAAGAATACTGGAGTAGGTTGCCATGCCCTCCTCCAGGG
This sequence comes from Budorcas taxicolor, assembly GCF_023091745.1. NCBI lineage: Eukaryota > Metazoa > Chordata > Mammalia > Artiodactyla > Bovidae > Budorcas > Budorcas taxicolor. Next base: position 76,160,548 of record NC_068935.1, read on the forward strand.
ATCTTCCCAACTCAGGGATCAAATCCCCATCTCTTACATTGGCAGGTGGATTCTTTGCCCACTGAGCTACCTGAGAAGCCCATCAGGTACTATATGAAAGTGAAGTTGCTCAGTCGTGTCCAACTCTTTGTGACCCCATGGACACCAGGATCCTCCATCCGTGGGATTTTCTAGGCAAGAGTACTGAAGTGGGTTGCCATTTCCTTCTCCAGGGATTCTTCCCGACCCAGGGACTGAACCCAGGTCTGCTGCATTGTAGACAGACGCTTTACTGTCTGAGCCACCAGGAAATATAGTACATGATAAATATTTATTTAAAAAAACATACATAAATGAACTTATGCAATTCAAACCTGTGTTATTCAAAAGTTAACTGTATTTTAAATATGTAGGATGGATAATGAAGAAAAGGGGGGGCGCTTAGAAAGGATGAAGAGATTTGAGGGACCACTACAATGAATGTGATACTAAAAGAAGACAGAATGTGAGCCTGTCTATCCCAGCTATCTGAAGACAAAACTTGTGCCCTTGAGATCCAATTAGAGAAAAATTCCCATGTATAAAAGAATTAGGACCATCTGATTCCCATACTCTTATGGAGGCATCCACATATTGTACAATTTCTTCTCACAGAGTGACAGTTAAGCACAAATTGAGAATAAAGAGAAGGATCACAGCTTCCTCACCTCTACTACCTCCCTCACAGAGGACCTAGTAATTTGACTGGATCCCTTGAGCCATGTTTGTTAGTGTGTTTAGGCTGGTCACTATGGATTGAAAGATCTTTCTCTTTAGTGCTTTTTTTTTTTTTCTTTTTGCCATTCAGAGATATTAAAACACTAAGCCAGAGTCTTCTGGGTGCCCAACCATCTTGCTTTCCTGTGTCCTTCACTTGATATTTCATGTAGTTAAGAGTTCTTATCAATTCAATGGTCAATTACTAAGGTTGGGACTTGGCAGGAGAATGTGAAGTCCTTTTTGGACCCTGAGCTGAGGTTATTTACTGAAACCTAGCTTTACAGAGAACCCTGTACCAAAGTACTGGGCACTAACTCCACTAATCACAAAGTGATGTTTTAATTTCTATTTATCTTTGCGCCTTATTTATATCTTTCCTTTACTACCTTTGCATGGGTTAAGTCAAAACAATTATTCCTGAGTCCCTGCCTGTAACACCAAATTTCTATCATCAAAAATCTTATGTTAGTACCTAGCAGGCAGGACTTCTGGGATTGGGACTTACAGGACTGACCACATCCAACAGGATATGATTAAGAAACAGACTAGAAGTGAAATGAGGTTGGTCCCTGGAACCATCATCGCTAATACTTTATTTTATGATCTCTAGTTAAAACTTGTCATAGAATCCTTTTCATCTGTAGTTCACCCTTTTTATGACCAGCTCCATCTAAAAGCCCCTGTATCAATGAAATCCTGGTGGAAATGAAGTTAGCTTATTATCATTAAGCTGGTCAATCATTTGGGGGTGGAGGGACAAAGCTAATTTTTCAGTAACTGGAAATAATGTTGCCTTTCTTTCATATGTCTACTGTTTCTTGTGGCCTCTTGCTGTAGAGATGATGAGTGACTTATTTCTTTTTATATATTTCTCCATACTTCCCAAATTTTCCAAACTATATGCTTACCATTTTGATAATCAGGGAAAAGAAAAAAAAAGGAAAGAAAATTCCATAAATTTAAGAAATTGAATCAGAAGAGAGAAAGAAAGTTTCCTTTACCCATAATTCCAGTCTGGTCTTAGAAATAAAACTCATATCCCTCAGGGGAGAATGTCAGTATTGAAATTCTATGATAAGGGATGATGTTCATCATAACAAATGATAAATAATATACTATTTGCTCATTTAATTCTCATTTTGTCTTTAAATCTCAATATGTCTTTAAATCATTTTTTATTCCTCCTAAAACAACTGTTTGTTGTCTCAAAGGGTAAATATACTCTGAAAAACAAAACCAATTATTAAATTATATCTTAGTATCACTCATTCTTAATTGCCCTTTTTATAGATGATTGGGTTAGGGAAAAAGTATTTTCAAATATCTTGCATGCCCTTAAGGCAAAACATGGCCATTAAAAGGTTGGTGAAAGATCTCAGATATTGATAGGGTACAGGGTCCTGATAATGTCAGAGTATAAAATAGGAATACTAACATTTTTGGAGGATAGTTGCTTTACAATGTTGTGTTGGTTTCTTCTGTATGATAAAGTGAATCAGCTATAAGTATACATATACACCCTCCCTGTTGCGCCTCCCTCCCTCTAACCCTAGCATCTTATTAGAGTAAGACTTGAATCACTTTCAAAAAAAGAGATTTTATGTCTAGGAGTAAAAAGTTAAGCTTTTTAGAATCTGTTCTATGAACATGGGCAGTGTATATATTTAGATGACATCAGAGTAAATAATACCCAATATAAATTTGAAGGGCTTTGTTAGTCTGGCTAAGAATTGGTTAGTCTACATTGCATCCCTAGAAGACAGAGTCTCTGAGGTGGCCTCCAAATTCTTCAACTGAGTTTTGTCTTACACCAAGTAGAGATGAAGCAGCCTTGGTTCTCATCATTGAAGGCAAGATGGGCTCTCTGATTTTTATGTGGGTCTGGGATGGGGGCTGCCCTGTTTTTTCAGTCACCTAAAATTTTGTTTTATGTCTATAGTTGAATCAGCATTGATATATACACCACCCCAATCAAGATATAGAATTCCCCTAAATTGCTGCAGGCCTCATGATGGTCAATTTCCTTCCCTAATCCCCAGCCCTATGAAGCTATTTCTGTTTTCTGTAACTGTTGGTTAGTTTAATCTTTTCTAGAATTTCAGTATGTGAAACCATACAGTATATACTGTTTTGTTTGACTTCTTCAAATCAACAGAAAGCTTTTGAGATTCAGCCAAACTGTTAAATGCATTTATGTTCATACTTTTTAAAAGCAGCTTTATTGGAGTATTATTTACATACCATGAAATAAATAAACAGTGGTATATCCATTCAGTGGAATACTATAAAGCAATAAAAATAGTGAGTTAAGAGAAGCAGTAATGTGCCAAGTCCCTCATGCCACAATTCTGAAAACCTAGCTTTATCTTGCTTCACATTTCATTTGTGTGTGGGTATGATGTGAAGTAGAGGTCATGGTTTGCCTTTTTCCCATACAGATATCCAATTTCTCCGGCACTATTTATTGAAAATCCTATCAGTTCTCCATTGAATTGCCTTTGTACTTTTGTAAAAAAAATCAGTTGAGAGAAGATATTGTCAAATCACATATTCAGTAAAGAATATATAACTAATTTTCTCAACTTAATAATAAACAAAGAACTCAGTTTTTTTTTTAATGGGCCAAAGACTTGAACAGATTCTTCACCAAAGAAAATATACAGTTGGCAGCACATACAATAAAATCTACTAACTATTGGTTTTAAAAAACAGTGAGAATCTCAAGTTCAATGACAGAAGCTCCACTGCAGACAGATGCATCCAAGAAGATGAAGATTTTCCCCAGGAGGGGTGGGCAACCAGCATTTCTTATTGTCCTCAGATCTGTTTTGAAGCTTTGTTTCATCTAAGCATGGTTGAGAGGATTGTGGCTCCCTTCCTCTAGCCAGCTTTAAATCATAGTATGGAAGCTCTAACCTAGGCATGTCAGGTCAAAAACACTCGCCCCCAGTCACCCTCACTCCAGTTGACTTATAGGCTATTTTCCACAGCAAGAGAGGCCAAGACACACTGTGCTTTAAAGTAGGTGTGTCATTCTGAAACAGACCACTGATGCCAGTTCCAGCTCTGGAGCAGTGATACAGAGATTTTCCCCAGGAAGAAAGGTGATCCATAAGAACAGCAAATTCTGATGTTCTCCCCAGGGGAACTGAGTTTATTGAAACATGGTATGGGGAAGTTTAAGCCAAAGGGTGCTTTTGAAATGCTGGAGATTTTGGTAGTAATGCATGGCAAAACCAATACAGTATTGTAAATCAAAATAAAGTAAAAATAAAAATTTTTAAAAAAATTTAAAAGAAGAAGAGGCTAGTAGTTTCATGAGACTAAGCAAAACTAATCATAGACCAATTTACTAGAGAGAATGAGGGAAAGAAATAAGAATAGTCCTCCTGTAGTCAGAACAAAACTCAAAGGCTGGCCTCAAAACCTACCTCTACAAAGGGGCACAAATTTAATTAGATTGGACTGAGGAGCAATATATGACATAGGGCAATCTCAAAAGCAGCAGGGTAATTACTTGGCAATTACTGATTCCTAATAGCTCTGTGTGTTACCAGCAGAGGTAGATAGCCTAACAGAGACATCAGAGAAAGAGAAAAAAAGATCTCTGCTAAAACCACTGTCATCTCAGGGTGACTGTATGAATGCCCAAAGCTGTGCTTTTTGAGGAATGACATTAATGGGGAACTGCTCACTATAGGGGAAATAGACTTCATTAAAATAGTCTACCCATATCACTAAACAAAGAAGCAAACAACAACAATAAACCCTGAGTAAGAGAGGGTCAGTACACAGAGCTGCTACAATTAGACATGCAAAAAAGGAAAAACAGGAAATATAACTCATACATGGGTTTTTCCCATACATGGGAAAAAAAGAAGAAACTGAAACTGCCAGTGAGAGGGCCTAGATACCAGTTGAGAAGACAAATATTTCAGAATTGGTATTATAGTAAATATGTTCAAAGTATTATATAAAACTTTACTTAAAAAATTAAAGAAAGGTGTGATGGCAATGTTCCCTTTTTTTGAAGTTTTAATTTAATTTTATTTTTTAAAATAAATTTATTTATTTTAATTGGAGGCTAATTACAATGTATTGGTTTTGCCATACATTGACATGAATCCGCCATGGGTGTACATGTGTTCCCCATCCTGAACACCCCTCCCACCTCCTTCCCCATCCCATCCCTCTGGGTCATCCCAGTGCACCAGCCCCAAACATCCTGTATCATGCATTGAACCTGGACTGGTGATTCGTTTCACATATGATAATATACATGTTTCAATGCCATTCTCCCAAATCTTCCCACCCTCACCCTCTCCCACCGAGTCCAAAAGACTGTTCTATACATCTGTGTCTCTTTTGCTGGATGACAATGTTTCAATAAAAAGAAAATACCATTAAAAATATAAATTAGTTTTAAAAATCAAAATTCTGGAGTTTAAAAGTATAATAACAAAATTAAAAATTCACTATAAGAGATCCAGTAGGCTTCAAAGAGTGGACTTGAACTAGCAGAAGAAAAAAATGGTGAACTTGAAAATAGATCAACAGAGATTATGCAATCTTTCTAATAAAGAGATAAAAGAATGAAGAAATATTAACAGAGCCTCAGAGATGTGTACAACAACATTAAATGCACCAAAATATGCACAAAGAGAATATCAGAAGAAGGAGAAGAGAGAAGAAAAGGAGCAGAAAAATATTCAAATAAATAATGGCTGAAAATTTCTGAGTTTTGATGGAAAACATTAATCTACAATCTAAGAAGCTCAGAGAACTGCAAGTAGAATAAATGCAGAAATCAATACCAAGACACATCATGGTAAAAATATTAAAAGACAAAGACAAAATCTTGAGAGCAGCAAGAGAAAAATCACTCCTCACATGTAGCAAACCCCAGTAAGATGAACAGGTGACTACTAATCAAAAAGCATCGAAAGTAGAAGGGGAGAGTAGGATGATATATTCAAAGAGCTGAAAGAAAAAATTCTGTCAATCAGTAATAATATATCCAGTAGAGCTGTCTTATAAGAATGAAAGCTGAATAAAAATATCCCCAAATAAGCAAGAGCTGAGAGAATTTGTTGCTAGCAGACCTACCTTATAGGAAATACTCAGAAAAATTCTTCAGACAGGAAGCAAGTGACCTCAGGAAAAAATAACTGGTCTGAATATCTCTTGTGACTATAGATATAAAATCCTCAAAAACAAAACAAAACCCCTAGCAACTGAAAATTGGAATCCAGTGATATGTAGAAAGGATTATTTACCACAGCCAAGAACCAAGTAGGACTTACCCCAAGAAATGAAAGTTTGTTTTAAATATGAGAATTAATCAATGTAAGATAATGTATTAATAAAACAAAGGACAAACTACATGATCCTTTGAACTGTTATGGAAAAGCATTTGACAAAATCCAACATGCTTTCATGACAAAAAGAAAACAAACACCCAACACATTAGAAGCAGGAGATTCCTCAATCTGATAGAGAATATCTACAAAAGTACCCATAGGTACTATTGTACATGATAGTGGAAGACCAAAAGATATCCCCCTAAGGTAAGGATCAAGACAAGGATGTCCCTTTTGTCATTTCAATGGAACATTGTACTGGAATTTCTAGCCAAGACAATTAGACGAAAATTAAATAATAGACATGCAGACTGAAAAGGAAGAAGCAAAACTAACTCCATTTGCAGATGACACAATCTCGTATATAGAAAATATTAAAGAATCTCAAAAAAGAGAGAAAAAGAAATGAAAAACCTATTCAAACGAATAAATGAGTTAAGCAATGTCAATTACAAAACCACTGTATTTCTCTACACTAGGAATGGACAATCTGAAAATGAAGTTAAGAAAACAATTCTTGTTACAATGGCATCAAAATAAATAAAATACTTAGAAATAAATTTAACAAGAAAATGCAAGACTTGGAAAATGAAAACTACAAAATGTTGAAAGGAATTAAAGAAGACCTAAATATAGTACGACATCCAATATTTCTGAATTAAAACTTAAATATGAAGTGGCAGTGCTCAAATTGACCATATGGCACAAATTGACAAGCAAATTCTAAAATGTTCATGGCTGTTCAAGGGATTCAGCATAGTCAAAGTAATCTTGAAAAAAGGACAAAGTTGGAACACTCACTCTTTCCTAATTTCAAAACCTACTACAAACCTACAGTAATTGAGACAGTGTGGTACTAGCAGCATAAAGTTAAACAGATAGATCAATTGAGTAGAATTGAATGTCCAGAAATGAACTCTCAAATTTATGGATAGATGCTTTTTGACAAGCAATCCAAGATACTTCAATTGGGGGAAAATATGTCTTTTCAACAAATAAACTTGGACTACTAGATAACACATGCAAAAGAATGAAGTTAGAGCCTTTCCTCACACCATACACACCAGAGGGATGGTACGGGGTGGGGGGGGGAGGAGGGAGGGGGGTTCAGGATGGGAAACACGTGTATACCTGTGGCGGATTCATGTTGATGTATGGCAAAACCAATATAATATTGTAAAGTAATTAACCTCCAATTAAAATAAATAAATTCATATTAAAAAATAATAACTCAAAATGAATGAAAGAGCTAGATGTGGGAGATAAACCAATAAAGCTCTTAGAGAAAAATAGGAGTAAATCTTTGTGAGTTCAACAATGGTTTCTTAGATGTGACACCCAAAACACAACCAACAAAGGAAAAAATAGATAATTAAGACAACAAAATTAAAAATTCCTCTGCTTCAAAGGGCATAATTTAGAAAACGAAAGTGAAGTCACTCAGTCGTGTCTGACTGTGCGAACCCGTGGACTGTAGCCTACCAGGCTCCTTCCTCCATGCGATTCTCCAGGCAAGAATACTGGAGTGGGTTCCAGAGAAAATGAAAAGATCTACCTAAATAATGGGATTAAATATTTGCAAATCATATATCTGATAAGGAACTATACCCAGATATATAAAGGACCTTTTACAACTCAACAACAAATCAATTAAGAAACAGGCATATAATCTGAATAGATATTTCTCCAAAGAGACATACAAATAGGTGATATACACATGAAAAGTTGGTCGACATCTTCAGTTTTCAGGGAAATGTTAATAAAAACCACAGTGAGATACTGCATCTCAACCACTAGGAATGCTATAGCAAAAAAAAAAAAAAAAGGTGGACAAAGTGTTGGTGAGGATGTATAGAAATCTGAACCTTCATATATTTCTGTTGGGAATGTAAAATGATGTGGACACTTGGGAAAATGATTTGGCAGTTTTACATGCAGAGCACATCATGCAAAATGTTGGGCTGGATGAATCACAAGCTGGAATCAAGATTTCTGGGGAAAATAACAGCAACCTCAGATATGCAAATGGTGCCACTCAGTCCATTCTAAAGGAGATCAGTCCTGGGTGTTCTTTGGAAGGACTGATGCTAAAGCTGAAACTCTAATACTTTGGCCACCTCATGCAAAGAGTTGACTCATTGGAAAAGACTCTGATGCTGGGAGGGATTGGGGGCAGGAGGAGAAGGGAACGACAGAGGATGAGATGACTGGATGGCATCACCAACTGGATGGACGTAAGTTTGAGTGAACTCCGGGAGTTGGTGATGAACAGGGAGGCCTGGCATGCTGCAATTCATGGGGTCGCAAAGAGTTGGACATGACTGAGCGACTGAACTGAACTGAACTGAATAGTAGAAAGTGAAGTTGAACTAAAGAGCCTCTTGATGAGGGTGAAAGAGGAGTGAGAAAGCTGGCTTAAAATTCAACATTCAAAAAATTAAGATCATGGCATCCGGTCTCATCACTTCATGGCAAATAGAAGGGGGAATATTGGAAACAGTGGCAGATTTTATTTTCATGGGGTACAAAATCACTGGAGACAGTGACTGCAGCCATGAAATTAAAAGATGCTTGCTCCTTGGAAGAAAAGCTATGACAAACCAAGACAGCATATTAAAAAGCAGAGACATCACTTTGCTGACAAAGATCCATATATATAGTCAAAGCTATGGTTTTTCCAGTAGTCATGTATAAATGTGAGAGTTGGACCATAAAGAAGGCTGAGTTCCAAAAAATGGATACTTTTGAATTGTGGTGCTGGAGAAGACTCTTGAGAGTCCCCTGGACAGCAAGGAGATCAAACCAGTCAATCATAAAGGAAACCAACTCTGAATATTCATTGGAAGGACTGATGCTGAAGCTGAAGCTCCAGTACTTTGACCACCTGATGCAAAGATCTGACTCACTGGAAAAGACCCTGGTGATGGGAAAGACTGAGTGCAAGAGGAGAAAGGAGCAACAGAGGATGAAATGGTTGGATGGCATCAACGACTCCGTGGACATGAGTTTGAGCAAACATTGGGAGATAGAGAAGGACAGGGAAGCCTGGCATGCTGCAGTCCATGGGATCGTAAAGAGTTGGACATGGCAGTGACTGAACAACAACAACAAAAAGTAAAACAAAGCAATACCATCTGAACTGGTATTTCCAAGAGAAAGGAAATTCCAATAGAAACTAAGCATATGCCCATGAAAAATATCTACACAATGTTCACAGTAGCATTATTCAAAATAGTGGGAAAAAATGAAAACACCTATATTGTCTATCAACTGAAAAATGGATACACAATATGTAATACATCTGTACAACAGAATATTGTTCAGCTACAGAAAATGATAAAGTGCTGTAGAGTCTAAAGTCACGGAGCCTGAATCCTCCAGCTCTGTTTTTTCTTTTTCAGTGTTGCTTTGGCCAGCTTTCTTGGTGGCTCAGTAGTAAAGAATCCACCTGCAAGTGCAGGAGAGGCAAGAGACTTGGGTTCAATCCTTGATCCAGGAAGATTCCCATGCCACAGAGCAACTAAGCCTGTGTGCCACGACTATTGTGCCTGTGCCCTAAAGCCTTGGAACCACAACTACTGAAGCCCGAGCACCCTAGAGCCTGTGCTCTGCAACAAGAGGTGCCACTGCAATGAGAAACCCTCACACAACAGCTAGAGAGTAACACCCACTTGCCTCAACTAGAGAAAGCCCACACAGCAACAAAGAACCAGCACAGCCATAAAAAAATTTAAATTTTTTTTTAAAAAAAGATTGCTTTGACTATTTGAGTTCTTTTGTGTCTCCATACAAATTTTGAAATTTTTTGTTCTATTTCTGTGAAAAATGTCATTAGCAATTTGATAGGGATTGCATTGAACGAACTTGTAGATGCCTTGTGAAAGTGAAAGTTAGTCACACAGTCCTGTCCAGCTCTGAGATTTCATGGACTGCAGCCTGTCCTGCTCCTCTGTCCATGGAATTCTCCAGGCAAGAGTACTGGAGTGGGTTGCCATTTCCTTCTCCAGGGGATCTTCCTGATCCAGGGATTGAACCCAGGACTCCTTCATTGCATGTGGATTCTTTACTAGCTGAGCCACAAGGGAAGACCTGATTCTTTGTAGACTGTCTTGGGTGCATCTATGCATGCTCAGTCGCTTCAGTTGTGCCCGACTCTTTGCAACCCTATGGAATGTAGCCTGGGATTCTCTAAGCAATACTGGAGTGGGTTGCCATGTCCTCCTCCAGGGGATCTTCCTGATCCAGGGACTGAACTCAAGTCTCCTGCATCTCCTGTATTGCAGGCAGATTCTTTACCACTGAGTCATGGGGTAGAAGTCCAGATTGCCTTGGGTAGTATAGTCATTTTGACAATATTGATTCTTCCAATCCATAAACATGGTATGTCTTTCCATCTGTTTATGTCTTCTTCGATTTCTTTCATTAATATCTTATAATTTTCAGAGTACAAGTCTTTTGTCTCCTTAGGTAGGTTTATTACTAGGTATTTTTATTCTTTTTGATGCAAGGGTAAATGGAATTGCTTCTTGAATTTCTCTTTCTGATCTTTAGTTGTTAGTATATAGAAATGCAACACAGTCATCGAAACAGTATGATACTAGCACAAAAACAGAAATACAGATCAATGGAACAGGATAGAAAACCCACAAATAAGCCCATGCACCTCAATTTTAACCTGTGACAAAGGAGGCGAGACTATGCAATGTTCGAAAGACAATCTCTTCAACAAATGGTGCTGGGAAAATTGGACAGCCACATGTAAGATAAAAAAAAGAAAAAAGAAATTAGATCACTCCTTAACTCCATACACAAAAATAAGTTTAAAATGGATTAAAGACCTAAATGTTAGACTAGACACTATAAAACTCCTAGAGAAAAAATGCTACTAGAGAAAAACATAGGCGAAACTCTCTCTGACAAAAATGACAGCAACATATTTTTTAAACCACCTCCTAGAATAACGGAAATAAGAGCAAAAATAAACAAATGGGACCTACTTAAACTCAAAAGCTTTTGCACAGCAAAGGAAACAGTAAACAAAAGACAACCCACAGATTGGGAGAAAATATTTGCAAGTGATGTAATTGATAAGGGATTAGCCTCCAAAATTTACAAACAGCTTATGACAATTAATAGTATCAAAACAAACAACCCACTCAAAAAATGGGCAGATGACCTGAATAGACATTTCTCTAAAGAGGACATACACAAGAATAGGCCATTCTTTTTAATGACTGAGTTATATTCCTATAAACACCACATCTTTATCCACTGTTCACTGTTCATAGCCAATAGGCACATGAAAAGGTGTTTAAAATCGCTAGTTATTAGAGAAATGCAAATCAAAACTACAATGAGATATCACCTCACACAGCCAGAATGGCTATCAAAAAACCCACAAACAACAATGCTGGAGAGGATATGGAGAGCAGGGAACCCTCCTGCACTGTTGTTGAGACTGTAAATTGGTACAGCCACTATGGAAAACAGTATGGAGGTTCCTTAAAAAAACTAAAAATAAAAAATAAACTAAAAATAAAGCTACCATATGACCCTGCAATCCCACTCCTGGGCATATATCCAGAGAAAAACATGGCCCCCAAAGATACATACACCCCAGTGTTAGTTGCTGCACTGTTTACAATAGCCAAGACCTGGAAACAGCCTAAATGTCCATAGACAGAGGAATGGATAAATGGATAAAGAAGATGTGATGAATGTTTGTATGTGTGTGTGTATACATATATAAATATATACACACACACACACATATATATATACACACACACACACACATATATATAATGTAATATTACTCAACCCTTAAAAAGAATGAAATAAGGCCTTTTGCAGCAGCATGGATGGACATAGAGAGTGTCATATGGAGTGAAGTAAGTCAGATAGAGAAGGAGAAATATCATATGACATCCCTTATATGTGGAATCTAAAAAGAAATGATACAAATGAACTTACAAAACAGACTCACAGACTTAGAAAATGAACTCATGGTTGCTGGAGGCAAGGGATAGTTAAGGACTTTTGGAAGGTCATGTACACACTGCTATATTTTAAATGGTTAACCAACAAAAACCTACTGCATAGCACATGGAACTCTGCTCGATGTTCTATGCCAGTCTGGATGGGAGGGGAGTTTACTGGAGAATGGATACATGTATATGTATGGCTGAGTCCCTTCACTGTTCACCTGAAACTATCACAACATTGTTAATCAGTTATACCCCAGTATAAAATGTTTTTTGTGCTTAAAGAAAAGTAAAAATAAAATTAGGATAAATGATAAAGGGCTGATGAATGCTACAAAATGGATGGACCTGGAAAACATGCTAAGTGAAAGAAAGACCGTGTATTGTAGGATTCCATGTACATTAAATGAGCAAGCAAATCCATGAAAAGAGAAAGCAGATTAATGTTTGCCTAAAACAAAGATCATGGCATCCAGTCTCATCACTTCATGGAAAATAGATGGAGAAACAGTGGAAACAGTGTCAGACTTTATTTTGGGGGGCTCCAAAATCACTGCAGGTGGTGACTGCAGCCATGAAATTAAAAGACACCTACTCCTTGGAAGAAAAGTTATGACCAACCTAGATAGCATATTCAAAAGCAGAGAGATTAACTTTGCCGACTAAGGTCCGTCTAGTCAAGGCTATGGTTTTTCCAGTAGTCATGTATGGATGTGAGAGTTAGACTGTGAAGAAGGCTGAGTGCCAAAGAATTGATGCTTTTGAAGTGTGGTGTTGGAGAAGACTCTTGAGAGTCCCTTGGACTGCAAGGAGATCCAACCAGGCCATTCTGAAGGAGATCAGCCCTGAGATTTCTTTGGAAGGAATGATGCTAAAACTAAAACTCCAGTACTTTGGCCACCTCATGTGAAGAGTTGACCCATTGGAAAAGACTCTGATGCTGGGAGGGATTGGGGGCAGGAGGAGAAGGGGACAACAGAGGATGAGATGGCTGGATGGCATCACGGACTCGATGGACGTGAGTCTGAGTGAACTCCGGGAGTTAGTGATGGACCGGGAGGCCCGGCGTGCTGCGATTTATGGGGTCGCAAAGAGTCGGACACGACTGAGCGACTGAACTGAACTGAACTGAAAGCTGGAAAAAGGGAATGAGAGGAAAGTAGGAGGGAACATGCTAATTGGTATGAGGATATTTTGTTAGGGTGATAAAAATGTTCTGGAATTAGTGGTGAAGGTTGCACAACTTTGTTAATATACTAAAAACTACTGAAACTAAAAACTACTAAAAGGGTGAATTTTATGGTATGTGAATTTTATCTCAAGCTATTAAGAACACACACATAAAATGAAGTGTCAATTATGGTGGGCTAAATAATACTTCCTCTCCCCCAATTTGCCTACATCATAATCCCTGAAACCTGTGACTGTTATCTAATATTGTAAAAGGTGCTTTCCAGATATAAGCAAGTCAAGGATCTTGAGCTGGGGAGATCATCCAACATTATCTGTATTGACCCAAAATAACCACCAGAATCCTGTTTAGGAAGAAGCTGGAGTATCTGTTGAAAGAAAGGGATGTGACAACAGAAACAAAGATTGGAGTGATATGCTTTGGAGATGGAGAAAAAAACCAGGCATGAGCCAAGGAATGTAGGTGGCCTCTAGAAGATGGAAAAGGTAAGGGAAAGGAGTTTCTTTTGCAGTTTCCAGAAGGAATACAGTCTGTCTTTTGATTTTAGTCTTATGATACTCATTTCAAACTTCAGGCTTTCAGAATTGTACAATAAATAAATTTCTGCTGTTTTAAGGCATTAAAATCATGTTAGTTTGTGCAGCAGCAATAGGAAACTAATAACATTTCATAGCCAATAGATAAATAAATGGCTAAAACAAAAAATGTTAACCACACTAAATGTTTTTTATTGAAGAATAGCTGATGTACAATGTTATGTTTCAGGTGTACAACATAGTAATTTACAATTTTTAAAGGTTATACTCCATTTATAGTTATTATAAAATATTGCCTATATTTCCCATGTTGTACAATATATCCTTATAGCTTAATTATTTTATCATAGTAGCTTGCACCTTTTAATCCCCTACCCCTAACTGGCCCCTCCCACCTTCCTTCTCTCCACTTTAACAATGCTGTGTTAGTTTTAGCAAAGTGATCAGTTACACATACATATATATCTATTTTTTTGAGATTCTTTTTCCATGGAGTTTATTACAAACTATTAAGCATAGTATGCTGTACTATACAGTAAGTTCTTGTTGGTTATCTGTTTTATATAAAGTGTATAAGTCAATCCAAAACTCCTTATTTATCCCTCTCCCTTCCCCAACTTTTATAAATTTTATTTATTTATCTGTGCTGGGTATTCGTTGCTGTGAGTGAGTTTTTTTTTAGTTGCAGCAAGTAGGGGATATTCTCTATTTGCTGTGCATAGGCTTCTCTTTGCAGTGACTTTTCTTGTTGTGGAGCATGGGCTCTAGGGCACGAGGGCTTCAATAGTTGTTGTGCATAGGCTCAGCAGTTGTGGTTCATGGGCTCTAGAGCACAGGCTAAACGGTTATGGTGCACAGGCTCAGTTCCTCCATAGCATGTGGAATCTTTCCAGACCAGGGATTGAACCTGTGTCCCCTGAACTGGCAGATAGATTCTTAACCACTGGACCCCAGGGAAGTTCCCCTCTTCCCCTTTGATAAACATATTTGTTTTCTATGTTTATGAGTCTGTTTCCACTTGTGTAGAAATTCATTCATATCAATTTTTTACATTCTACATATAGGTGATATAATATGATATTTGTCTTTCTCTGGCTTACTTCACCTAGTATGATAATCTCTAGGTCCATCCATATTGCTGCAAATAGCATTATTTCATTCTTTTTCTAGCTGAATAATATTCCATTAAATGAATATACCACACCTTCTTTACCCATTCCTGTTGATGGATATTTAGGTTGCTTCCATGTCTTGGCTATTATAAATAGTATTGCAATGAACACTGAGGTGCATGTATCTTTTCAAATTATAGTGTGGTCTGGATATATGCCCAGGAGTGGGATTGCAGGATCATATAGCAGCTCTGTTTTAAGTTTTTTAAAGAACCTCCACTCTGTTCTCTGGGGCTTCCCTGGTGGCTCAGCAGTAAAGAATCTGCCTGCAATGCAGGAGATGCAGGAGGAATGGGTTAGATCTCTAGGTCGAGTTAGATGCTTAGAGTTAGATGGGTTAGATGCCCTGGAGGAAGGAATGCCAACCCACTCCAGTATTCTTGCCAGGAAAATCCCACGGACAGAGAAGCCTGGCAGGCTACAGTCCACGGGGTTGCAAAGAGTCAGACACAACTGAAACAACTGAGCACAAACACAGCACACACACACACACACACACACACACAGTTCTTTACAGGATATTACATCTTCTTTACCCATTCATCTGTTGATGGACATTTAGGTTGTTTCCATAAATTGGCAGTAGTGAATAACTAATGCTGCTATGAACATTTGGGTGCATTTATCTTTTCAAACTAGTGTTTTTTGTTGCTGTTGTTTTTTAAGATATATACTCAGGGGTGGAATTGATTGTTGGGTTAAATGGTAGTTCTGGGCTTCCCTGGTAGCTCAGCTGGTAAAGAATTCACCTACAATGCAGGAGACCCTAGTTCAATTCCTGGGTCAGGAAGATCCCCTTGAGGAGGACATGGCAACCCACTCCAGCATTCTTGCTCGGAGAATCCCCATGGACAGAGCAGCCTGGTGGGCTACATACAGTCCACAGAGTCACAGAGTCGGACATGACTGAGTGACTAAGCACCACACAGCATGGTAGTTCTATTTTCAGTTTTTTGAGAAACCTTCATACTGCTTTCCACAATGGCTATACCAATTTACATTCCCTCCAACTGTGAATGAAGGTATCCTTTGCTCCACATTTTTGTTCTTTTTGATGATAGCCACTCTGACAGGTATAAGGTGATAGCTCACATTATTTTGATTTGCATTTCCCTGATAATTAGTAATGTTGAGCATCTTTTCATGTGCTTATTAGCCTATTTCCTCTTTGGAAAAATGTCTATTCGGGTCTTCTGCTCATTTTTAAATTGGGTTTGTTTTTTGCTATTGAATTGTATGATGGATGTATGCTGGATGTTAACCTCTTATATATCATATACTTTGCATAAGTCTCCCTTTCAGTAGATTGTCTCTTTTTTTGGCAATAGTTTCCTTTGCTGTGCAAAAGCTTTAAGTTCTCCCACACTCTGGGAGATAGTGAAGAACAGAGAAACCTGTGTGCTGCAGTCCATGGGGTCACAAAGAATCAGACACGTTCAGTCGCTCAGTCGTGTCCAACTCTTTGCGACCCCATTGACTGCAGCATGCCAGGCTTCCCTGTCCAACATCAACTCCTGAAGCTTGCTCAAACTCATGTCCATCAAGTCAGTGATGCCATCCAACCATCTCATCTTCTATCGTCCCCTTCTCCACCTGCTGTCAATCTTTCCCAGCATCACGGTCTTTTCCAGTGAGTCAGCTCTTTGCATCAGGTGGCCAAAATATTGGAACTTCAGCTTCAGCATCAGTCTTTCCAATGAATATTCAGGATTGACTTCTTTTAGGATTGACTGGTTAGATCTCCTTGAAGTCCAAGGGACTCTCAAGAGTCTTCTCCAACACCACAGTTCAAAAGCATCAACTTTTCGGTGCTCAGCTTTCTTTATGGTCTAACTCTCACATTCACACAACTACTAGAAAAACCATAGCTTTGACTGGATGGATCTCTGTTGGCAAACTAATGTCTCTGCTTTTTAATATGCTGTCTAGATTGATCATAGCTTTTCTTTTTTTTTTTTTTAATACATTGAAGTAGTATCCGTATTTGATCATAGCTTCTCTTCTAAGGAGCAAGCGTCTTTTAATTTCATGGCTGCAATCACCATATGCAGTGATTTTGGAGCCCCTCAAAATAAAGTCTGACACTGTTTCCATTGTTTCCCCATCTATTTGCCATAAAGTGATGGGACCAGATGCCATGATCTTAGTTTTCTGAATGTTGAGTTTCAAGCCAACTTTTCCACTCTCCTCTTTCACTTTCATCAAGAGGCTCTTTAGTTCTTCACTTTCTGCCATAAGGGTGGTGTCATCTGCTTATCTGAGGTTATTGGTATTTCTCCTGGCAATCTTGATTCCAGCTTGTGCTTCATCCACCCTGGCATTTGGCATGATATACTCCGCATATAAGTTAAATAAGCAGGGTGACAATATACAACCTTGGCATACTCCTTTCCCTATTTGGAACGAGTCTGTTGTTCCATGTCCAGTTCTAACTGTTGCTTCTTGACCTGCATACAGATTTCTCAAGAGGCAGGTAAGGTGGTTTGGTATTCCCATCTCTTGGAGAATTTTCCACAATTTGTTGTGATCTACACAGTCAAATGTTTGGTGCAGTCAACAAAGCAGAAGCAGATGTTTTTCTGGAACTCTCTTGCTTTTTCAATGATCCAACGAATGTTGGCCATTTGATCTCTGGTTTCTCTGCCTTTTCTAAATCCAGCTTGAACATCTGGAAGTTCTCAATTCACATACTGTTGAAGCCTGGCTTGGAGAATCTTGAGTATTACTTTGCTAGCATGTGAGATGAGGGCAATTGTGTGGTAGTTTGAACATTCTTTGGCATTGCCTTCTTTGGGATTGGAATGAAAACTGACCTTTTTCATTCCTGTGGCCACTGCTGAGTTTTCCAAATTTCCTGGCATATTGAGTGCAGCACTTTCACAGCATCATCTTTTAGGATTTGAAAGAGCTCAACTGGAATTCCATCACCTCCACTAGCTTTGTTCGTAGCAGTGCTTCCTAAGGCCCACTTGACTTTGCATTCCAGGATGTCTGGCTCTAGGTGAGTGATCACACCATCATGGTTATCTGAGTCATCAAGATCTTTTTTGTATAGTTTTTCTGTGTATTCTTGCCACCTCTTGTTAATATCTTCTGCTGAACAACAACATATTAATGTAGTAATCCTTGTGTCAATCTTTTCTCAACAAAATATTTTTAAGAAAATAAATTTAAATGACTGATATAACATAGCTCTACCTCTGGACCATTCTCAGGATTATGAGAATGACCTGCCTACTTTTTATTTTGCACCCAGTGAACAGTAGTTATATCAGGGTAACTGCCGGTTTGTGTTAACTCCTCCTCGTCCTCCTAATATTTAATTCTTATTTAAGTTAGCCTTACTTTTCTCAAGCTGAACTCTGGGTTCCCTAAGAAGAATTATTTGTTTCTCTGAATTTCGAGTGGAAACAATATCCTAATAATCAAAACATAAGGCAAATCTTTGATAAATTCAAATATGTTAAGATTAAGGATTTCTATTCAATATGAAGTTCCATGCAGAAAACTAATAGAGAGATGATAAGGTTAGAGAAAAAATTTCAGTGTCTGAAACTGATGAAGGAATACCTGAAGTATACAAGAACTGGCAAATCAAAAAATAGTCAGCAACTTCATGTTCTATATCTTGACTGTGCTATTGGTTACATGACAGTGTACATTGACAAAACTCTATACACTGAAAAATGCAAATTTCACTGTGTGTAAATTATAACTAAATAAGCTCATTTTTAAAATAAAAAGATCAGCAACTTTAGTAGAAAAATAGGCAAATGATATTTATAAGCAATTTACATAACAGAAAGCCCAGAAGACTAATAAAGCATAGCATCACTATGAACAAAGCTAGTGGAGGTGATGGAATTCCAGTGGAGCTATTTCAAATCCTGAAAGGTGATGCTGTGAAAGTGCCACACTCAATATGCCAACAAATTTGGAAAACCAGCAGTGGCCACAGGACTGGAAAAGGTCAGTTTTCATTCCAATCCCAAAAAAAGGCAACACCAAAGAATGCTCAAACTACCGCACAATTGCACTCATCTCACATGCTAGCAAAGTAACGCTCAAAATTCTCCAAGCCAGGCTTCAGCAATACGGGAACCGTGAACTTCCTGATGTTCAAGCTGGTTTTAGAAAAGGCAGAGGAACCAGAGATCAAATTGCCAACATCCGCTGGATCATGGAAAAAGCAAGAGAGTTCCAGAAAAACATCTATTTCTGCTTTATTGACTATGCCAAAGCCTTAGACTGTGTGGATCACAATAAACTGTGGAAAATTCTGAGAGAGATGAGAATACCAGACCACCTAACCTGCCTCTTGAGAAATCTGTATGCAGGTCAGGAAGCAACAGTTAGAACTGGACATGGAACAACAGACTGGTTCCAAATAGGAAAAGGAGTACATCAAGGCTGTATATTGTCACCCTGCTTATTTAACTTCTCTGCAGAGTACATCATGAGAAATGCTGGAGTGGAAGAAACACAAGCTGGAATCAAGATTGCCGGGAGAAATATCAATAACCTCAGATATGCAGATGACACCACCCTTATGGCAGAAAGTGAAGAGGAGCTAAAAAGCCTCTTGATGAAAGTGAAAGAGGAGAGTTGGCTTAAATCTCAACATTCAGAAAACTAAGATCATGGCATCCAGTCCCATCACTTCATGGGAAATAGATGGGGAAACAGTGGAAACAGTGTCAGACTTAATTTTTTTGGGCTCCAAAATCACTGCAGATGGTGACTGCAGCCATGAAATTAAAAGACGCTTACTCCTTGGAAGAAAAGTTATGACCAACTTACATAGCATACTCAAAAGCAGGGACATTACTTTGCCAACTAAGGTCTGTCTAGTCAAGGCTATGGTTTTTCCTGTGGTCATGTATGGATGTGAGAGTTGGACTGTGAAGAAGGCTGAGTGCCAAAGAATTGATGCTTTTGAACTGTAGTGTTGGAGAAGACTCTTGAGAGTCCCTTGGACTGCAAGGAGATCCAACCAGTCCATTCTAAAAGAGATCAGTCCTGGGTGTTCTCTGGAAGGAATGATGCTAAAGCTGAAATTCCAGTACTTTGGCCACCTCATGTGAAGAGCTGGGTGTTCTCTGGAAGGAATGATGCTAAAGCTGAAATTCCAGTACTTTGGCCACCTCATGTGAAGAGCTGACTCATTGGAAAAGACTCTGATGCTGGGAGGGATTGGGGGCAGGAGGAGAAGGGGACGACAGAGGATGAGATGGCTGGATGGCATCACTGACTCGATGGACGTGAGTTTGGGTGAACTCCGGGAGTTGGTGATGGATAGGGAGGCCTCGCGTGCTGCAATTCATGGGGTCGCAAAGAGTCGGACATGACTGAACTGAAGTGAACTGAAACTAAAGTTAGGATAATTGTATATGGAGAGTGGGAAAGTGAAACAGTAGTCTCATATGAGGATGAAGAGGAATAAACAAGGAATGAGCATTGGCTAGACCAATGACAACATGGAAACAAAATAACAGAATTTTAAAATATTCAGCCAGGAGGCAATAAAAGTAGCCAGTGTCCAGATTTCTATAAAGAACTGAAAAGGCCAGATTTCTGACTCTTCCAAAATCTGTAGGATAAGTAACAAAAAAGGCAAAGTGCATGGCTCAGCCTAGAAACTGAACTGCTAAAGAAAAATATCTAGAACTGATGCTCAGTGGTCACTTTTAGTCAATCTCTCTTTTCAAGTGTCCACTCCCTACAACTGGTCACACATTTTATGATGGACTATATTTTGAAAGTGAAAGTGAAGTTGCTCAGTCGTGTCTGACTCTTTGCGACCCATGGACTATAGCCCATCAAGCTTCTCTGTCCATGGGATTCTCCAGGCAAGAATACTGGAGTGGGTTGCCATTTCCTTCTCCAGGGGATCTTCCCGACCCAGGGATCAAACCCAGGTCTCCCACATTGCAGGCAGACGCTTTAACCTCTGCACCACCAGGGAAGCCCATATTTTGAAAGTTCATTTGTACACAATTTAACACTACTGGGCACTTTAAAAATACCACTTCTCTAGAGTCACTTATTTATTCATCGGGTGAAACTGAGGATGTCACTAAATTAGAGGCTGTGAGTATATTCTATAAGGGTACAGACCTTGCTGTGGTACAGAAGTTTCACAGGACAAGGGTGCGAGTGGGACCATAGCATCCTGCATTAGGAATGTTTTGCTTATAAACCTGTAATTCTCACTGACTCCTGTGCCAGTTCCCATGTTTTCATCAAAAGGGTACCCTCTGTATCTCCCCACAAAATGTCTGGTTGAGGGGCCTCAAAGTGGGTTAGGCTTTTAATTATTCACAAATTAACACTTCCTGGTTAATTTGAAAAAGGAGTACATCTGGGTCACATGAGACCTCACTAGTGCTCTCTGCTATTACATCTTTGCTGAGTGTAGGTATCCTACTGCCAGGTTTTGGGTGTTTGAGACTTATAGGCAGTGGCAACCCACTCCAGTACTCTTGCTGGAAAATCCCATGGATGGAGAAGCCTGGTGGGCTGCAGTCCATGGGGTTGCTAAGAGTCGGACATGACTGAGCGACCTCACTTTCACTTTTTACTTTCATGCATTGGAGAAGGAAATGGCAGCTCACTCCAGTGTTCTTGCCTGGAGAACCCCAGGGACGGGGCAGCCTGGTGGGCTGCCATCTATGGGGTCGCACAGAGTCGGACACAACTGAAGCGACTTAACAGCAGCAGCAGCAGCAGACTTATAGGGCTTGCTGATGAACAGAAAGAATATAAGGTCTGCTTAGTAGCATTTTGGATTTTCATAGGGACATTTTATACCTTGACAATGCATTAAATATGTAAGAAGACAGTGGTATTAGGGTGTCCCCCAGATACAGCCTCCAATGGGTTAACATTGTTGTTGTTCAGCCGCCCAGTCATGTCCGACTCTGTGACCCCATGGACTGCAGCACACCAGGCCACCATCTCCTGAAGTTTGCTCAAGTTCATATCCATTGCATCAGTGATGCCATCCAGCCTTCTCACCCTCTGACGACCTCTTCTTCTGCCCTCAATCTTTCCCAGCATCAGGGACTTTTCTAATGAGTCAGCTGTTCACATCAGGTGACCAAAATACTGGAGCTTCAGCTTCAGCATCAGTCCTTCCAATGAGTAATCAGGGTTGATTTCCCTTAAGATCGACTGGTTTGATCTCCCTGCTGTCCAAGGGACTCTCAAGAGTCTTCTCCAGCATCACAGTTCGAAGGCATCAATTCTTCGGCACTCTGCCATCTTTACAGTCCAGCTCTCACAACCATATGTGACCACTGGAAAGACCACAGCCTTGACTATACGGACCTTTGTCAGCAGAGTAATGTCTCTGCTAGGCAACACACTGTCTAGGTTTGTCATAGCTTTCCTGCCAAGAAGCAATCGTCTTCTGATTTCATGGCTGCTATTACCCTCCGCAGTGATTTTAGAGCCCAAGAAGAAGAAATCTGTCACTTTGTCAAATCCCTATTTGCCATGAAGTAATGGGGCCAGATGCCATGATGTTAGTTTTTTTAATATTTAGTTTTAAGCCAGCTCTTTCACTCTCTTCCTTCACCCTCATCAGAGGCTCTTTATTTCCTCTTCACTTTCTGCCATGAGAGTGATATCATCTGCAATATCTGGAGCTGTTGATGTTTCTCCCGCCTATCTTGATTCCAGCTTGTAACTCACCCAGCCCTGCATTTCTTATGATGTGCTCAGTGTATAGGTTAAATAAACGGGGTGACAGCAGACTGCCCTGTCGTACTCCTTTCTCAATCCTGAACCAATCAGTTGGTTCCATACAGGGTTCTAACTGTTGCTTCTTTACCCACATACAGGTTTCGCAGGGGACAGGTAAGATGGTCTGGTATTGCCATCTCTTTAAGAGCTTTCCACAGTTTGTTATGATCTACACAGTCAAAGGCTTTAAGTGTAGTCCATGAAACCAAGGTAGATGTATCTGGGCTGTAACTCAGATATAGCCTCTAATGGGTTAACGTAATGAGGCAGTATAAATTCACAGATGGTCCATCTGCCCAGATTTCTAAACTCCCACCTCTGTAGTCACCACTTCCCTGTGTACAAACATCCTATAGGAGATTTCAGAATCAATAATTCTCTATCAGAGCATTAAAGAAAGCAGAACTACTACCCAGTTACCAGCTGTGTCTCTGAGGAAAGGCCTGAGCCATGATTAGGCCCCAACCCAAGTACTAGGCTCAGCTACAGCTATAATTAAGGATAAACCACAATCTACCTTTAAAATGTCCGTCACATTCCAAGCCTTCCTTGCACAGCCGTAACTATTTTTAAAAAAATCAAATCATCAAGGACTCAAATTGGGTCTTTATTCTGTCCTATTTCTAAGGTTAAATGTACAAATCCTTAAGCTCTGCTATCTGATTCTGCAGAACTTTAAGAAATCTTTTAAAATAATTTAGTGGTTTTAGGGATTTTAATATTAATTCTCTCTTGGGCACCTGCTGATAACCTAAAGCACAAACTTTGTACTCTTGTCTCAGTTTTGATATGGAATATGGAGTTTTGGCGATGAGAAATGAAATGTGACTAGTGACATATACACCTGCTGCTTACCAGCCTCCCAACAGCTCAAAGCCCATATCACTTCAGCTGATTTAACACTTGCTTATAACTTGGAGCCCAGAGTGGGTACAGATAGCCCATTTACCAGCTGGAGTTTTACTTAAATATTACAAATAAAATGCCCTGCTGATGCTGCTGCTAAGTCGCTTCAGTCGTGTCTGACTCTGTGCGACCCCATAGACGGCAGCCCACCAGGCTCCTCCATCCCTGGGATTCTCTAGGCAAGAATACTGGAGTGGGTTGCCATTTCCTTTTCCAATACATGAAAGTGAAAAGTCAATGCAGTCTACCAGGCTCCTCTGTCCATGGGATTTTCCAGGCAAGAGTACTGGAGTGGGGTGCCATTGCCTTCTCCAAATAAAATGCCCAGATAAACTAATCAGTAGAATTATAGAAAACTGGAACTAGAGCAAACATTATCCAAAGTGAGATAGCACATGCTAAAAAAATAACTGCTTGAGCTAAAACTGACAAGCTTCACTGGTATGCCCCCCAAATCTTTAATGGTCACTTTGTACTCTTAGCTTGGCAAGTATTTTCTTTTCCTAACATATGGTGAAATGTCAATAGAACTATGGCACTTAAAAAACAAACAAACAAATAAAAACCTGTCACTATTTTTCTCATTATTGATGAGAAAGAAGTTGGCATATTTATGCATGCCCACATAGGTACACAGGCTTATATGTATGCACATGCATGAATGCAGTTAGTCAACATTTATTGAATGCAGACCTCTATATAGCAGGAAGAACCAAGGGAAATTAAAACAAAAAACACACCTAATCTCTGCCCACATGATAGTTATACTCTAATAGACAATTTGAGATGCACAGGAAGATGAACAAAAATTGATTACTCTAGAGATAAAAACCTCTCTCTCTTCCATAACATTTACTTTTTTTTCCCTTCTGAGTACAAAAGTAATACATGTTTCTTGCAAAAACTTGGAGAAATAATCACCCGTAATGCCAGTATCCAGAAATATGTATGTATACATTTAAATATATATCCTTCCAGGCTTGTTTTTCCTGTGCTTATAAAATGTCTTTAAAGGCTACATATGGTATGAGTCCAACTATATTACATTCTGGAAAAGGAAAAACTATGGAGATAATAACAGGATAAGTGGTTTTCAGAGGTTGAGGGAGAAGGATGGAGGGATGAATAGAGCACAAAGAAGTCAGAGCACAGAGAATTTCAGGGAGTGAAAACACTTTTTATGATGCTATAACAATGGATACATGTCATTATACATTTGTCCAAAACCACAGATTGTACAACATGAGAAGTGAATCCTAATGTAAACTATGTACTTTAGGTGATAATGATGTGTCAGTGCCAGTTCATCAATTATAACAAAAGTACCACTCTGGTGAGTGATGTTGAAGTGGGAAAGGTTAGCCATGTGTGCAGACAAGGGGGTATATGGGAAAGATTTATATCTTCCCCTAATTTTCCTATGAAACTAAAACTAAAACCAAAATGTAAACTTTTTTAAAAGCTTGTTTTACAGAAACAAAATCACAGACATAGAAAGCAGACTGGTGGTTGACAAGGGGGAGGGTGTTATGGGAGGGTTGGAGTGGGAAGCTGGAGTTAGTAGATATAGGCTTTTATATGTAGAATGGATAAGCAGCAAGGTCCTACTGTATGGCACGAGAACTATGTTCATATCTTATGATAAAGCATAATGGAAAAGAATTTTTTAAAAAAATGTATAGGACTTCCCTGGTGGTCCAATAGTTAAGACTTCATGTTACCAATGCAGGGGGCATGGGTTCGATCCCTGGTTGGGAAAGATCCCGCACGTCATGTGGCATGGCCAAAAAGAAGAAAAAAGAATATGTGTGTGTGTGTGTGTCTGTGTCTAACTGAATCATTTTGTTGTACAGCAGTAATTAACATAACATTGTTAAATACTTCAATAATACTTCAATAAAAAATTGTTTTAAATGTCTTTAAAACAAAATAGAATCATATTATGCATACCTTGCTATGAAATGATTTTTTTAACCTGACATTATGTCACAGTTTTCCACGTCAATAACATTTCATCATAAAGTATGCCATAATTTATTAACAAATATCATAATTCACAACAATGTGAACATACTTAATACTACTAAACTATATACTTTAAAATAGTTAAGATGGTTAAAATAACTTTAAAAACAAACCAAAAAACCCTAATTATTGAAGAGAGGGTATTTTAACTTTTCATTATTATGACTAATTCCATAGTGAACAATCTTTGAGTGTTATTTTTGTGCATGTGCGTATATCTGATTATTTCTATAGGAAAAATTCCTAGATTAGAACTGCTAAGCTAAAGGGAATGTGAAAAAATAGAAATATCTTTATTGTTTTTCCTAATTTTAAAAATAATTTGTGCTTGTCATTTTTTTTTTTCAGAAAATGTCCAAAAATATTTTAAAAAAACAAAACTTACTTTTAACTCCACTATCCAGAGACAAAGACTATTAATATTTTGGAGACTATCCAGGCTTTTTCTTTGAATATATAACTATATATATATTAAAATAAGCATATTGTATTTGGTAACCTGGATTTTCATATTAGAACATATCATGTGTCTTTCCATACCAATAAATAGGCATAATCATATTTCATTCTTGAAATACATTTCACTGTACAAGTATACCATAAGTTTTATAACCAAGCCATATCTCTGAATATTTTGTTTCTAGTTTTGCATTATTATTAATAGTGTTTTCTGAGAAATCTACAACTTTGTGCACTTATGTGATTACTTCCTCAAGATAAATTTCTAAATGCAGAATTGCTAAGTAAAAGTATTTGTAAGGTTTGGGGGATATAATGTTGAATTTTACTTCAAAAAAGATGGACCAATGTATACTTTCACTAATTGCGTGTTTCACTTTTTTCAGGAATTTCATGTTTTATACATAAAATGGTTTCATCCATACAGATATTATTTTTCTACCATTTTGTTCAAAGTTAATTATCTCAAAATCACTGATTAAAAAGTAGTCTATCATTCAGTTGATTTGAAATTCCATCTTTATCAGATATTTACTCGGAATATTTGCATATGGCTCAGGCTGTCTATACCCCCTACCCCAAACTTTTATCTGGCACTACTTTGAAATTCTCTTAACAAAATATTGTAATAAGAATACACCTCATTTGATTCCAATTAAATTCTTCCTTAGGTACTGAAGTCTACAGAATTAACCTTGTCTGTAGTCACTGTGATTTGACAAATATCATCAAGCACTCCCATATGAAAATATCTTCCCCATCAACTTGTTATTTCTCCCCCAGAAGGCCTCTCTTTCGGTTATTCCAAATTTCACAAACAGGTTGCACATTCAAATTACTTGGGGAGGTTTAATTGATTGTTTTTTAAGTACAGATATCTGGACTCCACCTTAGTTCTACTGGAATCAGACTCACCAGGGTAGGCTCTGGCCCCAGTGATTTGGAGGTTTGGCAATCATAGGTTTCTAGAAAAAAGATAACAGTTATTTCAAGAAGGCAAGAGTTAAAACCCATATGTGTTACCTGGAGAGAATCTCTTCTAATCCTTCTCCTATGTTATAAATTGGTTTATTCAATTTGAGCTAATTATCCCCTTGGAATACGCCACTAGAGGCTTGAGCCCTGAAAGGAAAAATATAGAACTGGCTTAATTTGGAAGGGAAGGAAGGAACATAATGCAGTAATAGCATCTGGACAGCACTGGGTTCCAGGCTAGGAATACCAGTCCATAGACAAAGTTTCTCTTGCTTATGTTAGTCAGTATATTAAGTGCAATCAGCATGATCTTAGGTGATATTCAGGTGAACACTGTTTTACTAATTATGTACTGATTTTTCTGATTTTCTTCCATTTATAACAAGTGACACTGGTTTTCCATTTACAATAGTGATACAAAATATCTTTAAATAAACATACATTTTAAAAGGTGGGTAAGTTTAAAGGAAAACATCACTGATAGTAAGGGGATATAATAAACTTTTGACTATAATTAGAAATAACTGAAGTTCACTAAACTCTGACAATGAGATTCCTGGTATAGATGGTTGGAAATTTAGTTAGGGAGGAATGCCAAAGGGAAAACTAAAATGAACTTGTTTGTCTGGTAAGCTTTGCTCAGGGTTAGAGCTAATACCAACTGTATTGGTGTCTTTTAGGTTCCTCACCTCATCTTGTGCTGACTTCTACTATATTTACTCAATGCGCAACATGAACCAGTCAAACTGTACAATTCCAACTCTACACCAATGGAAAGTGACCAGTCAAGCTACACTGCTGCCTAAGTCTGATATTCTGTTTATGACTTTAGGATTCTTGCTCAACCAAGCCCTGGACCAAAGACGCAGGTGAGCACTGTTCAGGCCTTCTTGAAGTCAAAAACTGCACCCTTCCTGTAGGTATTTCCAAGTGCTTTATGTCCTGCCAAAAAGATAAAAATCAAACAAACAAAACCCACAAACACACACAAAACAAGGAACTAACCTAAGCCAAGAAATATTTGACTTTACCTGATTTCTGCAATTATCTGTGAGGGTGGGGTGGAAGGAGGTGAAAACTTTTATTTGAAAAGACCATTCCCATTCAATATCTTTAGTATTGTAAGATATATAGACCTTCTGGGGAATATGATTTCCAGCAAAGTTACGTTTTCTGTCTTTTCAATCATCTTTAAGAACACATTTTTAAATTTATTATTCACTTGATCTCTGGTTTAGGAGCTTGGAGATCTGGGTTGTTAGAAGCAGCATGCACTTACATAATACAAATCTATCTTCATTATTTACCAGCTGTGTGATCTCACACAAATTTTGGTTTTGCTGCTTTAAGCTTCATTTCCCTCAACTATAAAATGCTCATAACATCTCTTAAGATTTTTTTGGTAAAAATTAAATGAGATCATGTGCATAATGTTCTTGGCACATATTAGGGACATAGTATTGTTTTAACTAAAGCCCATCTTCCAAACACTTCTCTGCAGATAACCTGCATCTGAATTTCCTAGAGAGTTTCTTTAAAATGAAGATTCCTTGGATAAAGATGTAATATATATATATATATATATATATATATATATATATATATATACACACACACACACACATATACATATAATGGAATATTACTCAGCCATAAAAAAGAATGAAATTGTGCCATTTGCAGAGATGTGGATGGACCCAGAGACTGTCATACAGAGTGAAGTAAGTCAGAAAGAGAAAAACAAATATCGTATAATATCACTTATATGTGGAATCTAGAAAAATGATATAGATGAACTTATTTGCAAAACAGAAATAGAGACACAGATGTAGAGAACAAACATATGGATATCAAGGGGGAAGGTGGGGTAGGATGAATTGGGAGATTGGGATTGACATATATACACTGCTGCTGCTGCTAAGTCACTTCAGTCATGTCCAACTCTGTGTGACCCCATAGACGGCAGCCCACCAGGCTCCTCCGTCCCTGGGATTCTCCAGGCAAGAACACTGGAGTGGGTATATACACTACTATGTATTAATATAAGATAGATAACTAATGAGAACCTACTGTATAGCATAGGGAACTCTACTTAATGCTCTGTGGTGACCTAAATGGGAAGGAAATTTTAAAAAAGAGGGGAGATATAGATATATATATATAATTGATTCACTTTGCCGTATAGCAGTAACTAACACAATTATTGGAGTATAGTTGTAAATTCCAATAAAAATTAATAATAAATAAATAAAATGCAAAATAAAATAAAGTGAAGATTCTTGGGTTCTATCCTAAAATTTCTGAATCAGATTATTAGAGTGAGGCCTAGGAATCTGTATTTTATCTAAGTGCCCCTCCTAACTCTCCTTCTGGGTTTGAGATATAAAGGCTTTGTGAGGAAAAACAAGTCTGCACTTGGTTTTTTATTTCTCAGTGAGTCTGGAGGGGAGAGGAGGTCTTTTGGAATCTGGCACTTTTCAAAGTGCTGAGAAGGAGAGATCTTTCTATGAATAGACTGAGAAAGCAGGGGAGTGTGTTAGTATTGAGTGTGCAGTCCCAGAGGGCTCCGTGGAAAGTGTTGCTGCTGCTGCTGCTGCTAAGTCGCTTCAGTCGTGTCCGACTCTGTGCGACCCCATAGACGGCAGCCCACCAGGCTACCCGTCCCTGAGATTCTCCAGGCAAGAACACTGGAGTGGGTTGCCATTTCCTTCTCCAATGCATGAAACTGAAAAGTGAAAGTGAAGTCACTCAGTCGTGGTCGACTCTTCGTGACCCCATGGACTGCAGCCTACCAGGCCCTTCCATCCATGGGATTTTCCAGGCAAGAGTACTGGAGTGGGTTGCCATTGCCTTCTCCAGTGGAAAGTGTTGAGAAGCTGTAAAACTGGACAGGTGGTAGTAGAAGTGTATTTACAGCTGATCTCTATGGAAATGAAAGTTTAAATGGGTGTGGGACCAGATGAGCTTGAAGCTTTCATGATGACTGAAGAGGACAGAGATAAGCATGGACAGAGTCATCCCTCTAAACAGAAACTTGGTATAAAGTTGCTTGATGCCAGGGAAAGTGCATAGTCAGCTTAACCTATTTGAAACATTTAGTTATTTGCCATTTTAAATAAGTGACAAAGTATTTATTAAAATAGATTAATAATTGGAGATAAGATGAGTATTTCTTCTCTAAATCCAAGCTTTCTGTCTTCTCTCTGCTATACTGCACTTGATTTGTTACAGGAAGATCACTTCCTGGTTGTTTCTGGCATGAGCTGGAAAACTGCCCTGTGCTTTCTAAACCAGAACATCTGAAACATTGATGTTTCAGTACATAAGGTGCTTGATATTGCTTCCTTAGGCAGGTTATTTTTTATATCCCCCAAAAGCATAGAATGAAAAGGGAACTCTTTAATTGTTGCTGTAATAGCTGGGGAAAAAAGATATGACAGTGAATCTACTGAGTTACCCCACTACTAATGTAATTAACCAGGCATCAGTACATATTTTATTTCTACTATGTTTGAATATTTGCAATAACATTTATTTTTTTCTAGAGTATATTTTACTGGAGGAGAGCAACCTCAGTGAATTAACTTACAGGGCATTGGTTGGAGAAATCATACACATTACTGTATACCTTTTCAAAGAGATGAACTGAATTTTAGAGCAACTAGGCCTTAAATAGCAGTGCTGGTGTAAACATGGCATTGTGCTGCTAGGAATGAAATCAATTGTAATCTTTTTAACTAGTCTAAGGCGAATATACAAGATGTTCTTAAGGTTTTTAGGTTAAAAACATCTTCCACAGATGGTAAAGAATAAAGGGGATTTACTCTTATACTTTTTGTGCTTTACTCTCTTTCGTTTATTTTTAAGACCTCAAACACTCTATAAATACAAACTTGTGGCTGACTTCCTAAAAAGTGTTGCTGGGGCCCCTATAATGGAACCAACAGATAAGCTTTAGCTTCCATATATTGGCACAAAATGGCTGCAGGTGAAATATATCCTCCCAGGATGCCTTTCTTCTAGATTGTGAACTTCCTCAAGACAGAGACTATATCTTTTATATCTGTAGCCCCAAGACCTAGCACAGTGCCATGGCACACAACAAATACTGTTGAATGAAAGACTTAACTGAATCAATGAATAAATGAGTGAATGAGCTCAGCTGTCTCTTCCTATCCTGTTGCCCCTTTCTCAGGGCAAACTGAAGAAAACATTTAAAATCCATTCATGTTTTGAATATTATTATGAACTCCTAAAGAAATGAACTTAAGCAAAATGGAAGTGCTAAGAAGCAGATATTGGTTTTCTGGTTAACTGATTTTGTTTATTAATTCCTGTGCAAAAAATTTTAACAAAGACATTACAGGCAGTATCCAAACTAAATAAATAGATACTTGGGAGGATGCCACAAAGCCTGTTGAATTTCTTAAAAATAAAGGAGTTTGGACTCTTTAAATAGTAAATAAATCCACTATAAAGAAAATGCAAAAAAAAAAAAAATGAACACAAAGCAGCCATAAAGATTGCTTTTAAGTAATCCTTTTAACGGAGAAGGCAATGGCACCCCACTCCAGTATTCTTACCTGGAAAATCCCATGGATGGAGGGCCTGGTGGGCTGCAGTCCATAGCGTCGTGAAGTCGGACACAACTGAGCAACTTCACTTTCACTTTTCACTTTCATGCATTGGAGAAGGAAATGGCAACCCACTCCAGTGTTCTTGCCTGGAGAATCCCAGGGATGGAGGAGGGTGGTGGGCTGCCGTCTATGGGGTCGCATAGAGTCAGACATGACTGAAGCGACTTAGCAGCAGCAGCAGCAATCCTTTTAAAACTCTTCAACAACTAACTTCCCATTGCTCTGAGGATAAGATCCGAAATCTCTAATTTGAACTACAAGCTAATTCATTGATTTGGGCTTCCCTGGTGGCTTAGACTGTAAAGAATCTGCTTGCAATGTGGGAGACATGGGTTCAATCCTTGGGTTGGGAAGATCCCCTGAAGGAGGGGATGGCAACCCACTCAGCTGGACACAACTGAGCAACTAAGCACAGCACAGCAATTCATTGATTCAGTCCAGAAATACTGATGAATGTCTATTATGTATTTCAGGCTTGGAAAATACAGTGGTGAAGGAGTGGGGCTAAGCCTCAGTTCCCACAGAACTTTACACTGGGAGCGGGCCAGTGGGAAGACTGACAGACTATAAACATAGAAATACAATCAGTAAACATCATAAGCAAATAGACAAAATAAATTCCAGTGTGATGAGTGCTATGAAGAAAATAAAATAGAATGATTTTCTAGAGAAAACAAGCTATTCTTTCAGTTTCCTAGTCTCCATTTTCTGACCCCAGGTAATTTGTATAGGTTATTCCCTCCCTCGGGGCTCCTCCCTTATCTTCCTTCCCTCTTTAACCATCATTTTTCCTTCAGCTCAAGTTGCAGCTAAAAACGGCAACTTCTCTGGGTTAAACGTTCCTTTTATATATCCCTCCTATTGTACCCATGTCTCCTTTGTAATGTTCATTACATTTATAAGTATTTGGTCAATGTCTGTCTTGCCATAAGGGCAGGGACTTGTGGTTTGTGATTCACTGATCTATTCCCAGCCACCATTTTATATCTGAGAGATATAGCAGATGGTCAATCTACTGTAGATGATCATCATATAGTAGATGACCAAAACATTTTGCTGAATAAATGAACAGAAGGAAAATTGGAATATTCTTTTATTTTTCTCTGTTAAGGAAGTGATAAAAATTATGTGAACATCACACATATGTAAAAAGCATATGAGAGAGATGTAATTAGGCTGAAGAGAAACTCAATGAGAATTATTCAGTGGTTGCTTCCTTGGGTTCTAGTGTGGCACTGAACGCCATCATGGGATAAACTGTTTTGAGAATTCATTTCCTAGATGTTGGAAGTAAGCACGCTCTGGCTTATAAAAAGCTTGAAAGACTACATGGGGGAGAGAGAAGAAAGAAAGAAAGAAAGAAAGAAAGAAGAGAGTAGACTTGTTGAAACATGGAAGGAATAAGTAGGGGGAGATATTCGTTTTTTTTTTCCAGATTCAAACAGACTTTTCTTTCAAAATAAAAATTGCCCCTCTCCCAATACCAAGTAATATATGCATATTGTAAATATTCAAGACAAAACAGAAAGAGGTAAAGAAGTCAAAATGTCTAATAATTCTTTCATTTTATTTGCACGCATACTCTAGACTTTTTTCTATGTATATATACAGGTATCTTAATATAAAAATAGAACATGTACTATTTTATAGATTGCCTTTCTATTTAAAAACATATTTCTAGATCTACCCATTTTTTTTATTACTCATTTCTAATGGCTATGTAGTAGTCCATTATGTGGATGTACTGTATTTAACTAATTATTGTTGAATAGTTATTTTTCTGATTTTTCAGTATTTCAATACTATACAATTAATCAAGATTAACATCTTTATATATTTAGTAGGTACATTTTTACAAACTTGTCCACTTATTTTCCTTAAAATAAATTTCTATATGTGGACTTGTTGGTCAAACAATATGGATGTTGAGGCTTCTGATACATGTTGCCAGATTACCTTAAAATGGTTATATCAGTTTGTACCAGTAGCATACAAGTGTGCCCATTTCACACCATCTTCATCCACACTTAATATTATAAAATGTTTAATCTTTGACATTCTGCTAGGCAAAAAAGGAGGTATCATTGTTTTTATTTCTGATTACTCATGAGGTTGATTACTCACTCTGATTACTATTATTGTTACGTTTATCAGCCAAATGTTTTCTCCTTCTTTGAATGGAATTCATGTCTTTAGCATACTTTTTAATTGGGGCACTTACCTTTAAAAACATTTATAATAGCATTTCATAGACTACCGATCTTCCTCAATTGATGATGGGATTATGTCCCAAAAAAATCCATCCTAAGTAGAAAATATCCTAAGTGGAAAATGCATCTGATGCACATAACCTACCAAATAGCATAGTTTAACCTAGACTACCTCAAACATGCTCAGATAATTTACATTAGCCTACAATTAGGCAAAATCATCTAACAAAAGTCTATTTTATCATAAAGTGATGAATATATCATGTCATTTATTGAATACTGAAATACAGAATGATTGTGTGGGTACAGAATTGTTACCAGTATCTGGGTTATTTACCCTCAAGATGTGGTTGACTGGGAACTGCAGCTCACTGCTGCTGCCCAGCATTACCAGCATATCACTGCCCAGCATATCGCTAACCCAGAAAAAGATCAAAATTCAAAATGTGAAGTACTGAATAAGTATCACTTTATACTATCTTAAAGTGAAAAAAATTAAGTCAAACCATTATAAATTGGGCAGTTTGTAGTAATATTAGCCATACATGCTTATCATATATTTATCATATATGCAGCATATTTGCCAATTTCCCTTTTTATTATAAACCAGTACTATAAACAAAAAAAAATAAACCAGTACTAATCCTTAGCTATCATATTGAAATTATTTTTCTCAATGTATCATTTGTCTTTTAATTTTATTAATGTTGTGTATTGATATTCAGAAGCTTTCATTTATGAAGTTGTATTTAACAATTATTGCTTTTGTGGATTTTGTGTCATGTTTAGAAAGTCCTTCCACATCCTCAAAGCTATGGACATATACACTTACATTTTCTACTTCTTTTATGATTTTATATTTTACATTAAGCCATGTTTGTCTCAAGAATATGTCAAGGAGTGGCTAATGTTATTGCCATAATCTCAATATCAAGCTTAACAGCAATTTCTGGCCACTGAATAATTCACTTTACACTAGGTAAAAGTTCTAGTATATGACTATGTAATATAAGACAAAAGCTGAGTAGAGATACAGTATCTAATCCACACTCCCATACTGTCAAAAATGGTAATATTAATATGCTTGAAAGTTGAGCAGGTATGAGGGATATTGTAACTGCTTGGAGTGAAATACATGTCTGGCTGATGAAATGGCCATCATGCTGAGGTTGGCACTCTCTCAAATAATATTTGAGGGCCTACTATGAGCTTGTTGGGGATATAACAGTGAACAAGAGACTTACTGTTAAGGGGGTGGGCGTAAACAAATATTTTCAGATGAATTTCTTTAAAGAAAATTAAGCTGGGAAAGGGATGTTGTTGTTGTTGAGTTGCTAAGTCGTGTCCAGCTCTTTGAGACCCCATGGACTGGAGTCCACCAGAGTCCCCCGTCCATGAGATTTCCCCAGAAAGAATACTGGAGTCAGTTGCCATTTCCTTCTCCAGGGGAATCTTCCTGACCCAGGGATGGAACATGTGTCTCCTGCATCGGCAGGTGGATTCTTTGCCATTTAGCCACCAGGGAAGCCCAGTAAGGGCATGGGGGAAGTTGTGATTTCAGATAGGGTGGTTAGGGAAGTGTTTTCTGGGGAGATGACAATTGAGAAAAGGTTTGGGTGATGAGAGCAAAGATATGAAGAAGAAAATGCCAGCCCAAGTAAAGTTGTAGAGGTGGGAACAAGTTTAGTTCGCTGGAAGAATACTAAGAAAGCCAGTGTAGCTGGACTGTTACCTGAAAACACAGAAAGCAGAAAAATGAGAAAAGAAACGAGATAACACTCTAAAACTGTAGTTGTTTTTCTTAACTGTGAAAACGAGAGTTGTTGCTTGGTAGCTCATACTGTACCTTCTTTCACGCATTACTATCTAAGAAAGGCCTTCCTTGGTGGTGGTGGTGGTTTAGTCACTAAGTCGTGCCTGACTCTTGGGACCCCGTGGACTGTAGCCCGCCAGGCTCCTCTGTCTATGGGATTTTCCAGGCAAGGATACTATAGTGGATTGCAATTTCCTTCTCCAGGGGATCTTCCTGACCCAGGAATCGACCCAGGTCTCCTGCATTGCAGAAAGATTATTTACCGACTGAGCTACAAGGGAAGCCCATGTGTTGTTTTTCTTAACTGTGAAAACGAGAGCTGTTGCTTGCTAGCTCGTACTGTACCTTCTTTCATGCATTACTATCTAAGAAAGGCCTTCCTTAACCGCCCTTAAATTCTAACGGTATCAGATTTTCCCACCCTTTTACAAACACCGCCCCTTCTCAAGAATTTCAGAATTACCGTCTGAGAGAGGCCACCTCGGACCACTCTTTTTAAAAACTGCAATTCCCATTTGCCGCCACCGGGCTCTCTCCCACCCACCTTCCCTCGCCTTATTTTTCTCCCTAGCATTTATCATTAATTTTATGTACTATATATATATATAATTATTGTCCCTCCCCCCAAGAATAGAAAGATACACAAGAACTGGGATTTTGGTCTGCTTTAATTTGCGCTGTATCCCCAACATCTATACTAGTGTCTGACACCTACAGTTGGCATTCGATAAATGTATTCGAATAAAAGTAGGATGCTGTATTAACCGGTCCTGACTGTGTGAATCGACGTCAGGTTAGACTAATATCGCGTTTCTCACTCTCTGAAAAGGGCTTCCAGCAGTCATTCGGTGACGTCCTCCAGATTTCAAAATGGGAAAGGTTCTCACAGCTCTCAGAATTTCTCGCCACAATTCAAAATGGCGGAGGAGGGTGGGGCCTGTCACATGGTGGGCGGCACAGCAGCTTTCCTTTTCCAGGCCGCGGCCCGCCCTGCCGCGTCGTCAGCCGGCCACCTCCTCCTCTCACCGAGGGTTTTTCAAGGAATCGCTTGGGATTGGATAATCGGCTGGGACTGGATAATCGGCTGCGGCTGCGGGGCCAGGACGCGGCATCATCACTTCCTGTTGTGGGCAGGCATTTCCTGTCGCTGCTTGGTAACAATGGGGAAGATAATGGCTGCCTGAGCAACGTCTCCGGGCAGGCGCTGGGCTAGAGGCGGGTCTCGACCAGCGACTCATCGGAGGCGGGCTTGAGAGCTGCGGCAGGGGAGGCGCGCAGG
Source organism: Budorcas taxicolor (assembly GCF_023091745.1). Classification (NCBI taxonomy): domain Eukaryota; kingdom Metazoa; phylum Chordata; class Mammalia; order Artiodactyla; family Bovidae; genus Budorcas; species Budorcas taxicolor. Next base: position 76,197,580 of record NC_068935.1, read on the forward strand.
AGCCCCGGCGGCGGTGGCGGCGGCGGCGGCGGCGGCCGAACCGACCGAGTCGGATCCCGACACCAAAAGCGAGTAAGTGAAGCCTTGGGAAATGGATGGCGAGCGAGAGGAAGACAGCGAAGCCCCATCTGCTGCTTTCTCTCAAAATGGCCTGACTGGTGCATCGTGGCGGAGGCTCAACGCCGCCTCCGGACCCCAGGCACCGGTTGCTGCGGGGGGCTCCGTGGCGTAATCTCCGCTGCCATTTTAGCTGGGTGTATAGTCGACAGGCTTTTTGAAGAAGGGGAAGGAGGTAGGTAGTACTTCCTCTCCGTGGCCGCGCGAGCCGCAGCTGGGGCCCTCCAGAACCTTAAGAATTTGGGGGAGGCGATTTTCGAATATTGGCCTCAGGCATGAGAATCTTTGATCGTCTTAGGTTTTCCTCTCCTCTCTGGAGACTTCCTTCGCCTCCTCCTCCTCCCCCTCTCTTTTACATGGCGGGCTTGGGTTTAGGAAATGGGGAAAAAATCAGGCTGCTCTAAGTTAGATGCTGGGAACTCTTGGGCCTTTAGATTTCCCAGGATTTGCAAAATCCCATTTTGAGCCTTCTGCTTCTGCAGGGCACTATCAATTAGGCGCCCCCTGAGGCCACGATGACATCTTCCCGGAGGATCTAAGACAAATGTGGTTTACTCCTTTGCTTGAATAACCCTGGCGTATCCTTTGCCGGATACCACTGCACGGATTCCCCCCAAAAGGGAGGGAAAAGCCGTTGCGTGTTTGTTGTTTTTCCGTGGCTGAGGGTGGGAATTGGGCCAAATGATTTTGAAGTGAATTTCCGTTCAATCCGTGCACAACCCAACCCCTCCCCCCTCAAAAAATGCCTAAGGGTCTCGGCTTCTGCGGGCGGTACCTGCCACGTACGCCATAGCTTTAGTAACTAGTATTAACCGGTTGGGCTTCTGCTTCCTGAATACTCCGTCCCTTTTTCCCTTATGCTGATTAATTTCAAGATGGAGGAGACAGCCACGTTCCTTCCCTAGACAGTTTCACCATACTTATTCCACAGGTTAGTCCGGGAATCTGAGGCCTAGCAGGCTTGTCTATTTAGGTCGTTCTTTCGTTTTGCAGAAAGAGGAAGCATTTATATTAGGTTGTCATTCAGTCTTAGCAAGGCCCCACAATAATTATTTTTTTGCTGGAAATAAGGAGCCCGCATTTCCTGAATCAGAATTAACTGCAGTGGCTTTGGATGATTGAAAGGAGGAAGAAATAAACTACTACTAATCAAATTTTTTTTAATTCTTGTCATTATTGAAGACAAAATACACTTATCACCCCATCAGGTACATTATGTCCGTCCTGGATGACTTGCGAGCAGGCTGGCACAGTTCTCGCTGCCCCAGAATCAGTTTTCTAAGTTGTAGAAATAAAATACCCAGGAAGACCAATCTAAATATTTTTAAAATTTTATTTTAGGATACTCTTCTCTTACTGAAAAAGTGTTTTTCTTTAGCCTAAGATGTCCTGATGATTTTTCATACTTTAGTTCCTGCCTTAGGCTAGTGTAACGTACCAAATAAGTTCTTGAAAGTAACTGTGAGAATCTGAAAATAATTACTGATCTGATGCGTAAAAGCCCATTTTAAGTAAGTTTATATTAAAAGGTAGATGGGCTGTTAACCTTTAAAAGATATCTTCTATCTAACATATAAGATTGTTGGTTCCCTCTGACCTTCTTAGTCTCCCCAAATATCCTAATACTAATGTGGAATTAGGTTGAATTATGGTGGGTGTGTATCTAAAATACATAGGATATGTAATTTTTAGGATGTGTCTGTTTCAAAGAAAATGTCTATCTTATAAAAGAGGAAGAATAATGGATTCTTTTTTTTTCTAGAGCAGAGAGTGAAGAAAACTAAAATCCAGTTTATTGTATACAATACTATGTCATAACAGTCAGGTAATTTTATTTTTTGTTGCGTCTCCTGATGATTTATGTGTAGAATGCATGTTTTAAAATATTTATTCTGTTTTGGGGTCCCTGTAATTGAATGGGCTTCTTTGATATATGTTAGTTGGTGTCGGGCATTCTTAATGGTCAGAATGGGTGTTTTTCACTGGGAATTCAAAGGGTAGTGTTTCTGAGTAGCTGGAACCTCATTAGTGCTCTGTCAATTTTCTTCTTTTAAAATAATGTCTGAAATTTACCAGTACCTGTATAGAACGGAAAGAACAAAATAGAAATTTGCTTCCTTTAATCACTGTTGGAATGGGATGAGTATAAATAAATAGTATTTAAACGTTTATTGAATAACTAAATGAACCAACAGTAGACTGTATTACAGGAATATAATCTCAAGTTATTTTGTGTGACATCTGATATTTTTGCTTCAAGATCCAGAAAGTCATAATATATAATACTCTAATTGATATCAGCCTCTTTCATCATCGTTGTTAAGGTAACCACATAATTTATTGCCCTAGCTAGGATGCTTTTAAGAGAAAAAGGAATATTATTTTCCTGGACAACAGGTGGAAACCAGGATTGTCCCATGCAAATTAGGATGGGTAATTAGCCCAAATTCATAATTAATCTGTATTGAATACTTATGTGCTAGGTCCTGTGCTTCACATGTGTGATTTTGTAATCTTACAGCCAAGCTTCATGAGGATGTTACCTGTTTTACAGAGTAACTGAGACTCAGAGGAGAGATTAGATAATTTGTTCTCTATTAGATAATTTGTTCTCAAAAAGCTAATAAGTGGTGGGAGCCCCCATTTTAACCCAGGTCTGTCTGATGCCAAAGTCAATAAACTTTTATGTCCTTAGACTTGTTATTAGAAATGCAAAGAAAATGAAAGGTTGTAATAAAAAAAATCTATAGGTTAAGTTGCATCTAAAACTTCTGTTAACACTCGAAGGAAATTCGCTTTATGAAGCAAGTGAGACTTATTTAACGATTGCACTCTTTTTCAGTCTGTCAGGGTTCTTGTTTCAGCTGTTACTGCCTGTAATATAAATTGATAAACAATTTAACATTAAAAGTGGTTTTAAGAAGTAGCTTAATAATGAAGTGATATCTAGAAGTGTTAGGCTGGTTGGATATATTTTTCATGTTAGTGAATATGTAGTGAGGCCTTATATACAGTAGATCAAATGGGACATTTGCATTTATCAAATTACAATGTGTGTATTTCTTTTTCTGTAGCTCTAGTGGATTGGGAAATAGCAAACCATTCATCAACCTCCTGGTCCCTTGATTTACCATAGAGTGGATAACAAATTAGAACATGAAAAATCCTCTGTCAAAACCAGACCAGTGAGATGGTAGAATTTTGGGTCAGTGCCTAGGACTGCGACATGTTTTTCTTTTGTAAATCTATTTCCATAACATTTCTTTGCTATACAGACATTTCCAAACCTTATAGCCCATTGATTTTTAAAAGTATCCAGTTTGCATGATCCTTTGACATTTTGTGTAAGAAAGCAATAACACTTCTATTTTTTTCTTTCATTTTTTTGAAATAGAAGTTTCCCAGATAATAAAGCAATTTATTTTAGAGGTAAAAATCTTGACAATCTTAAACAGTTTGGGAGTATATTTGTAAACTTGAGGTTTTGCTGTACATAGTCTTATATTTTGGGTTTCCCTGGTGGTTCAGTGGTTAAAAAAAAAAAAAAATCTGCCTGCCAGTGAAGACGTGGTTCAGTGCCTAGGGTCGGGAAGATACCATGGAGAAGGAAATGCCCACTCCAGTATTCTTGCCTTGGAAATCCCATGGACAGAGGATCCTGGCGGGCTGCAGTCCATGGGGTTGCAAAAGAGTCGGACATGACTTAGAGACTGAACAACAATTTCTTGTATTTTAGTGCTTCAACTCAAGGGTTTAATTTCATTAGTCAAAATATCACATACATATGTTTGGAAGACTAATATCTGTAGATAGTACATGTGTGTATATAGATTTGTGGACTTACTGCAGTAATTTCACAGCAGCAGTTTGGACTGCTATTACAGCATTTGCATGATGATGAACATGATCCATTCTGTGGTGGGAAGGAGATATTTGTGTTCAGTGTTTTCAGATTTTTCTGAAATGAAAAATGGTCTCTTTCCTCTTGCTCTACATTTGATTGTGTGAAGAAAGGGTTTAACTCGTAATTACATTTTTCATTTTGTATTGACCAAAGTTCCTGTTACTGTCAGTTACATTTGAGGTCACCTTATAATTTATCCAAACTGGGACACTTTTAAGAGTGAAAGAAGGCCATATTAATAATCACTGTAAGACAGCAGTTGTAGACTGCTACTCATATGGACAAACTGGGTATATATGGTCACCTTTGTCATCATTTCTCTGTAGGAGCTCTGGTTCAGAAATCACAGTTGTCAGTGTGTTTGGTTCTGTAACACAAAATTATTTTCCTCAGACAATATAGGAGTCATTTGTGTAGATATTTTTCAGTCACGTGATTTTAAAATAGTTCATTTTTGGTGGAAAACTTCTATCTTAAAAAATAGTACTTATTTACTAACACCAGAATTGGCCAGTAATCAATGACTTTTGCATTAAAACATTTTAAAAATAAGCGCATGAGCCTTTTGGGTTTTTGAGTCATTGACTTCTTGCAAATAATGAGAAATCAGAATTGAGTTAGTGTGCATAAGACCAAATGCTAATTTAGTGGCATAGCTTGAGACTAAAAGAACATGAACTGGGTAATCGAAGATTAAATTCCGTCTTAAGTACTTGAGTGAATTGAAATGTCATAATGGGTTCCTTTTTAAACTAACTTGTTCCTGTGAATTTGGCAGCATTTGGCTTGGTCTCCATCCTTTGATTTGTTGACGTTCTTAATATTCTTTTGATTTAGCTGTTTTAGAAGGTTGTTGTCATTAGAATTTTTTGTGAGCTGCAGAATTCCTGCCTAGAGATTAAACACATGCTGAATCCTTTTTTTTCCTGATGTCCTTTTCAAGTGATAAAGATAGAATACAAGTGAGGCTAAGCTAACATTGCCATGCACATATTTTATAATCTCATACTTCTCTAGTAGTATCAGCAGTGGCAGAAGTTTTAGTACCATCCTCCAATAGGCCAGTAATGGAAATAAATTGTGTGGGTGGTGAGAGGTACTGTGTAGTAAGGCAGTGAAACATAAACCCTACCTTATTTTTTAAAGAGGAATGCTTTGTATTTGCTTTTTTTAAAAAATAAGGTAGTCATAAAAAGAGAGAGAAGTGTACGAGTAAAATAGCAGTGAGAAAAGCACAGCTTTTAAGCTTACATCCTAGTTATTCATGTTGTTTCTTGACCTTTATTTTTCCAACCTATATTGTAATGTGATGTGGGTTATATCATAGTCTGGATTCTTAGAATTGGAAAGGTGTCTTGTAGATAGCTTAATCCAGTACACTGATACTGATGGAGATCCTGAGATGCAAAAGGTTAAATAATTGGCCAAATTCACATAGTTAATTTTACAGCCAAGACTAGAACCTAGTATCTTCTCTTTTTTCATTTTCACAGAGCTGAATGCCACCCTGCTACTCAGTCAACCTTTGATTTGTTGGCTGCAAATGCTGTAAAGTTTTAATCATTCTATATAGGAAAAATTCCCAACACTTCTGCTAACTACATATACAATGGTATTTTATATCCAGACCTCAAATTCAGTAGTTCTTTGTGACTTGGCTTTTTTTGTTGTTTTTAACTATATTAAGTATTTTTCATTTTGATGATGGTATTATTGACCTGACATTTTCTTTATACACAAGACTTGCGTGTCATTAAATCTCACAGGCTCTGTGAGGTTCTTAATGAAGGAAAAACTGTTGCAAACAGAATAATGCCTGCCCTTTTTTCAATATGACACATTTTTATGTTGATACCTATTTTTCTTTTTTTTTTTGGCGTGTTGTACTTTAGGACACTATTGAATTTTGTAGCTTGTTTGAACACATCCAAAAGGTGACAATGCCCAAAATAACTTCAGTAGTTGGTTGACATTAGGTTATCTTGATTCCTCCCTCCTGTACTTTCTGATTTTTAAAAAGAAGTGATTTCTTCCAGACTTAATAGATGTGGTTTATTTTAAAATTGATACTCACACAACCTTTTGAATTTCAGAATTCATTTTTTTATGTCTGTTGTTTTTTAACTCTATAGTGCCTTAAATCTTAATTGATGGAGTATGTCCATTGAATATAGTACGTGTGCTTAAATTTAGCACCAGATCTCCTCACCCATTAATACTGAACAGTATGTTTTAAGTGACTTTTTGCCCTAACATCATAACAGAAATACATGTTTTAAAGATTAGTGTACGTGGGTTAGGAGAATTAAATACTTATAGCAGTGGTCAGAAACATAGTAATGTGCATAGTTTATATTAATATATGATAATTACTATAGAAGAATTGAAATCATTAAAAATGCTTTAAAATTCTCAAGGTGAATAAAATCTGCTTTAAACTCCCTAATTATAGAATAAATCTCAAGTTGGTTTTCTTGCTGGCTTTTCCTCCCTGGAATTAAATTTACCTGACACAGTCATACAGTTACTGACCAGATGAGTAGTTTTTGAAATGACTGGGCAAATTTTCTAATTTGGCTACTTACTTTCCAGGAATGGATTTGGCTGTATTGGCACACAGTACCCTGAAAGAAATAAGGTTAATAAAATATGCTATGCATCTGAGGGGCAACTGTATTTAAAACAAAAATACTAAAAGTTGACTTGTTTAAAAAGAAGCCCTGGTGAGTTCATACTGCTTATAAAAGATGTTTTGTCATTTTGGAAGTTTTCATACCAGAAGTGAACATGAACTAAGTGAAAGTAATGAAGTTGCTCAGTCATGTCCAACTCTTTGTGACCCTATGGACTGTAGCCTGCCAGGCTCCTCTGTCCATGCCTCAGGCAAGAATGCTGGAGTGGGTTCCCATTTCCTTCTCCAGAGGATCTTCCCAACTTAGGGATCAAACCCGGGTCTCTCACATCGCGCAGAGAGATTCTTTACCCTCTGAGCCACCAGGGAAGCCCCAAACATCAACTAAAAAGCTGATAGTGAGGTTGAATACATTGGACATGCCTGTGAGGATTGAAGGAATGTATTTTTAAGGTATATGGTCTTAGGATATATTGGGAGGCAGTTGACCATTTATTGAAAAGTTGGCTGGATTTGGAATCAGGAGACCTGGATTTAATTGCTGGCTCTTACCATTTACTAGCCTCATGGCCTTTGGTAAATCGCTTCCTCTCTCTGTGCTTCTGTTTCCTATCTGTAAAATAGAGTTTGTGATTCCTACTTCATAGAATTGTTGGAAGGCTTAAATGAAATATAGGTGAAAGGGCTGTATGAATAGGGCAATGGATATTGCTTTTAACTAGGAAGAGACCTAAGTGATTTAAAAACAGTTACACATTTTTTTCTCTTAAGTTTTATTGGTTAAGTTTTCATAAAAATATTTAAGTTTAAAGTTGACTGATAACTATATTTAATCCAAACTTTCTGACTGTGCGCATGAATATTATAACTCAGTATAAGGTAACTGAATGAAAAGATTTAAAATTTTCTCATTTATGATGATAGAAGGAGCCCAGAGGGTATGGGGATTCTTTTTTTTTCTCATACCTAATTTAGACTGGAAGTGTACCACAATGTTGTTCACCACAGAGTAGAATCTATAAATGGTAGACCCGTTTTATTAACATGATCTTTTCACACCAAAATGGAGAGAGATCTGTATTTGATCATTTGAACTGCAGTCTCCTGACATCTTTGGCATGTTTTAACTTTCTGAACTTGTGATTTAGAATTATTACATCTTTTCATTTTTTTACCGCTTAGGTAGTGAAGGCACTGCTTAAAATGAGACCAGACTCACTGGGTGTATGTTCGTAAGATGATTTTACAAGGCATTTGAAGGCATTGCTTACATTCAAGATTTCCTTTTTTTTTTTTTAATGTAATTAACTTCTAGTCCAGTGGACCTTGGCAGGTGTTAAATCTGTAACTCTCTAAAGCTGTAACATTTGTCTTGCCAGTGCTGGAATCTCTTGACCTCCACTCCCAACGCAGGCAAATGCAGAATAAAGCAGAAAGAATGAATGCTTTGGGCAAAAGTAGGGAAGCAAATAGGCTTTTTCTCTCCCTGTGCCTTAATCAACTGCAAGAAACGAACAGCATTTTATTTTTTTTTCCTTGATAAGAAATTACTTTAATAATTCCATTTGTTGTTCAGTCACTGAGTCATGTCTGACTGTAACTCCATGGACTGTAGCACACCAGGCCTCCCTGTCCCTCACTATCTCCTGGAGTTTGCTCAAACTGAGGTCCATTGAGTAAGTGATGCCATTTAATCATTTCATCCTCTGCTACCCTCTTCTCCTTCTGCCCTCCGTCTTTCCCAGCATCAAGGTCTTTTCCAATGAGTTGGTTCAGCTTCAGCATCAGTTCTTCAGAGAATGTTCAGGGTTGATTTCCTTTAGAATTGACTAGTTTGAGCTCCTTGCAGCCCAAGGGACTCTCAGGAGTCTAGAGCACCACAATTTGAAAGCATCAGTTTTTTGGTGCGCAGCCTTCTTTACAGTCCAACTCTCACATCTGTACGTGATTGTTGGAAAAATCTTAACTTTGACTATACAGACCTTGGTCAGCAAAGTGATGTTTATTTAATATGCTATCTAGGTTTGTCAAAGCTTTCTTTCCAAGGGGCAAGCATGTTTTAATCTCATGGTTGCAGTCAGCATCCACAGTGATTTTGGAGACCAAGAAATTTAAATCTGCCACTGCTTCCACTTTTCGGACCAGATGCCATGATCTTGGTTTTTGTAATATTGTTTTAAGCCAGTTTTTAACTAATTAATTTAATTAACCCAAATTAATTTCTTGATCAGTTTTCTATAGTACATTACTATATTTCTAATTTTTTCATGTGAATAAAACATTGAAGTTGAAAAAATTTTACAAGAATCTCACATGAATATTGTCTTAAGGGAAAAGAAGCTTAAAGTTTAGAGCTTCTTAGGACTTCTGGACCATTTGGCCCAATATTTTTCTTTTTCTTTTTTTAGCCTAGGAAATAACACTTTATTAATACAGTTTCTTTCCACAGTCCTTTCCAACTCCATCCATTTTAAATGGAAATCTATACCTTAGCAAAAAACATGGTGTGTTCTGTTTAATGAAGCCTTACCAGTTTGATTGCAATTTTGAAATAAATGAGTGTGTTGCAAGGATGCCATGTGGGGAAAATAATTTCCTTTATTTTCTCTGGTGTAGGCAGGGGGAAGGGAGAGCAGCATGTTACTATGAAAGTAATAGTAATTTGGATTTGTTTACATGTTACTTTGTGTGTCTCATTGTTAAAATTTTGAATTAAAAAATAAACCAAAATAAAAATCCCTCTTGAATAACCCAGCTTCTAAACTCATCAGGCAGGAGCTATTTAGGATTTAGCAGTCTCCAAAATCACAGTGTTGAGAGGGTTTTGAATAGAGGTATGATTTTTTTTTTTTTTGGGTCCCTAGTTTCCATGTAGGAAATATTAGAATTTCTAGGTCAAGGGTGAACTTGAAGCTTGGTGATTGTAATTAAGAATCATCTATTCCGTGTGTTTTTGTAGAGTATTCATCATTATCTTCCCTAGTGACTCAGATGGTAAAGAGAGTCGGTTTGCAATGCAGGAGACCCATGTTCGATCCCTGGATGGGGAAGATCCCTTGGAGAAGGGAATGGCAACCCACTCTAGTATTCTTGCCCGGAAAATCCCGTGGACTGAGGAGCCTGGCGGGCCCCAATCCATGGGGTCACAGAGAGTCGGATATGACTGAGTGACTAACACTCACCTCACCCTCACTGTTATTATTTTACTTTTGCAGAGTGTAAAGGGGATTCATAAATAGTGGGTTTATAGAGCAGAAACAATATATTGGGAACACTTTAGAGCTGTTTCCATATGTGGAGTTTCTCTAGCTTATGAACAAATTCTTTAAAGCTGCATGCATTGTCCAATATGGTAACCTCTAAGCACATGTGGCTACTGGACACTTGAAATGTCATTAACTGGAACTGAACTTTTAATTTTTTTTCATTTTAATTAAGCTAATAAACAATGTAAATTTTTTCCATTAAACATGACTTGTTTCATTAGGACTGCATTTCACTTTAACCATTGAAAATTTAGCATCCAATTTGAGATGTGCTGTAAGTATAAAATACATACCAAATTTCTCAGACTTAGAATTTTAAAAAAGAATATAATACATCTCAATATTTTTTATATTGATAATGTGTTGAAGTGATCTTTTGGATCTGTTGGGTAAATAAGATATTGAAAGTGAAAGTGGAGCGTGAAGAAGTTGGCTTAAAGCTTCAGAAAACGAAGATCATGGCATCCGGTCCCATCACTTCATGGGAAATAGATGGGGAAACAGTGGAAACAGTGTCAGACTTTATTTTGGGGGGCTCCAAAATCACTGCAGATGGTGACTGCAGCCATGAAATTAAAAGATGCTTACTCCTTGGAAGAAAAGTTATGACCAACTTAGATAGCATATTCAAAAGCAGAGACATTACTTTGCTGACTAAGGTCCGTCTAGTCAAGGCTATGGTTTTTCCAGTAGTCATGTATGGATGTGAGAGTTGGACTGTGAAGAAGGCTGAGCGCCGAAGAATTGATGCTTTTGAACTGTGGTGTTGGAGAAGACTCTTGAGAGTCCCTTGGACTGCAAGGAGATCCAACCAGTCCATTCTGAAGGAGATCAGCCCTGGGATTTCTTTGGAGGGAATGCTGCTAAAGCTGAAACTCCAGTACTTTGGCCACCTCATGTGAAGAGTTGACTCATTGGAAAAGACTCTGCTGGGAGGGATTGGGGGCAGGAGGAGAAGGGGACGACAGAGGATGAGATGGCTGGATGGTATCACTGACTCGATGGACGTGAGTCTGAGTGAACTCTGGGAGTTGGTGGTGGACAGGGAGGCCTGGCGTGCTGTGATTCATGGGGTTGCAAAGAGTTGGACACGACTGAGTGACTGAACTGAACTGAACTGAAAATTAGTGTTTAAAAAATGTAAAAGACCTTGTGAGGCAGGAAGTGACACTAGTGGCACAGGCAAATGCTGTGTGCAGAGACAGTTGAAAAAAATTGCTACCTGAGGTAGTCAGTAATAGCTTCTTAGGTGGTAAGATTTCATTGAACCTTGAGGGGTGAGTGAAACTGGGGAGAGATTAAACGGAGGGCTGAAGGGAGAGCATTAGAAGTGTGAAGATAGTAACGTACAAGATGTGTTGGAGGGAAAGGATGGGGCAATATAAGTGGATTGGTCTTGTTAAGAAAATGTTATAACAAAATTGTGTCACTGGGAATATGTGGCTTAGTATGACCCTAGACCCAGAATTGGAGAAGGCAGTGGCAACCCACTCCAGTACTCTTGCCTGGAAAATCCCATGGATGGAGGAGCCTGGTGGGCTGCAGTCCATGGGGTCGTGAAGTTGGGCACGACTGAGTGACTTCACTTTCACTTTTCACTTTCATGCTTTGGAGAAGGAAATGGCAACCCACTCCAGTGTTCTTGCCTGGAGAATCCCAGGGACGGGGGAGCCTGGTGGGCTGCTGTCTGTAGGGTCGCACAGAGTTGGACACAACTGAAGCGACTTAGCAACAGCAGCAGCAGACCCAGAATAAGGAAACCAAGGGACTGTCTATCCTTAATGACATTTTAGTCCAAAGGGTCTTTTGAAATCAAGTCTGTTCAAACTCCTACCTAATATCTAGCCTCTACTTGAATACTTCCAGAAATTGGTAGTAGCTTACTTCAAGAGACTGCTTGCATCTCTACTTTTGGACAGTCTTATTTGTTTGACTATTAAAAGAGAATTATTTGCTTTATATTTCTTCCAACTCTTGGCTCTAATTTGACCCTGTGGTTTGCTCACTTATATGTTATAACTCCAAATATTTGAAGGTGGTAATCATGTCCATTTTTAGTGTTGTCTTTGGGTTAGACATTTTCAAGTAAGTCAGCCATTTATTTTATGGTATTCCGTGGCTTCTCACCATCTTAGTCACTCTAGATATTTTCTTGTGTTTGTCAGTGCCCTTTTGGATGTATTTTTAATGTTTCAAATACTCTACATGTAGTCTGAACAGCAAGTAGCATTGACACTGCTACCTATTTTTATCTGAATACTGTGACCTAGGAAAGGTTTGTCAACCTGTGACTCCAAGGTTTCTTAACAGTCAAGTCAAACATGCTTTTAACTGAGCTTTTGTTAACTAAAAACTTCAGGTCATCTTCATGTTGCCAGGACAGGTCCCCCTCTCCCCATCAGCTTGATAACCCTTAAAGTGTTTAAAGTAGCACATTTACCATCATTTTTGTTGATTTCCACTCATCCTCACAGCCCACTGAGAATTCAGGATTTTTTTTAATTATTATATACATCTTCATTACTAACTCCCAGCATTGAGTTGTCTATAGATTTGGCTGGCATGTCTTTGACTTGGTTCTTTTCAAAATGCTTAAGACTGGGCTCAGTCTTTGAGAGTGGTATTCAGCAACTGTGAATCTGTTAAATTGTATTGTCATCAAGCTCCTTGCTGCTCAAACTGATTCTAGGATTAGCAGCGTCAGCATTACGTGAAGGCTTACTTAAAATGCATGCTCTCAGGCCTCACCCCCAATCTACTGAATCAGAACCTGTATTTTTACAACATTTCCAGGTGTTTTGTTTGTATGTTGAAGTTTGAGAAGCATGGATCTAGCCTATATTTCTCCATAAAATAGGATGCAAAAACTTCTCAGACTCTGTACAAAAACCAAGCCAGACATTTCAGCAGTATTATCCTGATGCCTCTATCAAAAAGTTTCTCAACCTTCACTGTGCAGTGGAATTACCTGCAGAATTTAAAATGTCGCTGTCTGATTGGCCCCAGAGAAAGCTGCTCAGGTGATTTTAATGTGAGAATCTTGTAAAGCAAGTTCTATGTGAAAGAAGGCTATGTAATGCAAATGAGGTTAATTTGACAGTGAATTTCACTTCTGGTGTGAACATGTTTTTCTACATGTTTGCAATATATTTGATAGTCTATAGCAGAATTCCATGCACCACCCCCCCCCCAGGTTTTGTGCCAGATTTTGCTATGTTATAGTTTATTGACGTCACTTTCTTTGCAAATGAGATCATCTGGTATCCCCTGTTCTCTGATTTCTCAAAGATTGGAAATTTTGCAGTTTGGATTTTGATTTTTTTTTTTTTTCTTTGAGAAACTTGGTTTTTTCCACTACTTCCAGTTGGAAGATGATTCTCTTTGCTGAATAAGATAGAAGTTGAGTGCCTCTACCTACCATCTTCTATTAATATACCATCTGTACCGGAGGCTTAGTAAAAGATCTCATTCTTATTTCAGATTTGTTTTTCAAAGCCATTTAAAAGCTCTTTCCCATACTTTTGAAAGTTTCTGTTCCTTGTGGGCTTTAACCTCTGACGCTATTTTTAAGACTGTGCCATTCTTGTAGCAGTCCTTGGTATGTGATTTTTCTGTTATCTTTGGTTCCTGTCCTTCAGATGTCAGAACTTATCAGAAATTTTTGCCTTCTTTGAAAGCTTTGCATTCTTAAAGCCTTTCAACCCTACTGAGTTTTCAGTTTTTAGAAATTATTTTCAGAACTATTTATTGATCTATTCCTTCATAAGTGGACTTGGTCCTTTCATGTTACTACTATTCAGAATATTAACTGCTTAATATTAGCCAAGTGTGATTTTCTTTGGTTTGGGAAATTATGGCTGAACTTTCTTTGTGCTTTTCTGTATTTTTTTTTAATTAACTGTGTTCTATTTATTACCAATACTAAGTTGTAGAAAATTTTGGCTTGTTTTTTTTTTCATTGCCTGGTCCCTATAACGTTAATGGGTGTTTTATTTAACCTGTTGACTTCTAGTCTTACAGTTTCAAGTTATTTAAAAAACAGCATCTTTCAGAAATTTATATAGTTTAGTCTTACCAAAATTGAGAAATCTTAGTTATGAAATTAGGAAACTCCAAAAATATTAAGGTCTCTCTCCCTTTTCCCTTTCCTTGAGGTAATTCATCTTGTTTAAAGAATGATAAGAATAATGATAAGAAAAACAGTGGAGAGCCAGATGTGCCCATGTATAGACTAAAATTTGTTTAGACTCATCAGACAGGTAGACAGTCTTCTTTGTTTTTTTAATATCTGAAAGATGGCTTGTTTTTATTTTTCTGTAGTATTGACATAAACATCCAGATACTTCATGTTTTGTGTGTTGGATTAAATCGTAGTACCAACATAGATTACTGCTTTTCCACAAATCAGATTTTCACATGTTTCTGAGTTAACTTTTATTTTGTCATTGTGAACTTGAGTCAATCTGGGTTTGGAAGGAAAAGAATATTCTATATATATATTTCCTAGGGCTGTACAAATAGTGAGTGACAATTAAGTTTTGGCTAATTTTATGTACTATCCAGAGTAGGGGTTGACAAACTTTTTCTGTAAAAGGCCAGATAGTAAATTTTTTTTCACTTTGCTAATCAGAATTGAATATATTACATAGTTATTTATATAAAAAGAGAGAAGCCAAATTTCCACAGAGTTTTTCTTGATGTAATAATAAATGAGTACAATGTTTTATAATACAGGTCTACTAGTGAGAAGAATGGTATTCTTTTTGGTAGGATAACATTTTGCTTAATTGGGGCTAAACATTCTTTATCATCAGAATCATTTGCAGATGTCCATTTAGTGTTTTCTGATTTGAAATGAGATTTTACATATTTCGTTGTTGAAAATGTCTTCACACATACAAGTACGCTATCTAATCAATATACAAGCGTATGATTTTAATTGTAAATTTGCCCGACTTGATATATTTTTGCTCTACGCATATTTTTTTTAACCACCATTTCAGTTGTAACACATCTTCACAGATTCCACCTCAGGTTGTGCTGAATTAGTGTTTCTTAGCTTCTTTGAAAATGTTATCACCTGTAGTTAGTTGTTCCATGCAAACTATTCAGAGACTACTTCTTTAGTTACTTCAAACTCCTCAAATAACTTGACTCTTTGAATAAGCAACTGAATAGTATCGGTTATATTTGTCAACTCGTCAAGAACCAAAGGGGACTACTCATTTGCTTCCTTGTTTTTCACTTGATGATTGATATATCCCAGTATCGTCACTTTTTGAGCAACTGTTCTCATTAAAAGGCTAATAATCTTAAACCAGTTTATTTTCTGTGGACTATTTGTTTAGCTTCTGCAGTCAAACACAATTTAGCTAACATATCATTGATAAATGTCTTTCCTTAGCCAACAAATGAGCCACCTAGAAACTTACTCTGGTTGAAGCTTCATTTTTTATTTTTGTGAGAAAATATTTTGTGATATTTGTTTTAAATTTTCTAATTTTTCAGACCATAGGTTTCCTGTAAATTGAAAATACTATGATGAGTGCTTAGTCTAATAATATTAATGTATATTTTATTATTTTAGCACAGGTACAGTTTCAGTGTCATTGCATTATAAATAAAATACTTGCCATCTACACTAATAAAATAATCCATATCCACTGTGCCTTTAGAGATGGTACTCAGTGTTCATCAAGTTTTACTGGAATACAGCTGGACACATTCATTTACATATTGTCTGTGGGCTGCTTTCTTCCTCTAATGGCAGAGTTGAGTAGTTGTGACAGACTATGTGGCACTGTCACTGCTTTGCACTGGTGATCTGTGCACTGCAAGTCACGGTGATGCAATTATAACTTGACAGCATTTCAAGTGCCATGCTTATACTGTAACATTTTTCTAAATTACCAGTGCACACTCATAGTATTAAATGGAGAAAGTGGGCTTGACCATTAGCAGTTTTAGAACTTCTATTCTACATGTCATATCTCTGTGAGAGGCAGTAGAGCATAGAGAAACCTGAATTCAGATTGTCCAGATTCAGCTTCTGGCCCTGTTACTTGTTAGTTGTGTAACCCTGATTAAGTTACATAACCTCTCTATACTTTAGTTTCTTCATCTGTAAAAAAAGAATAACAATAACAACAGTGTTTGTGCACAGTGTCATTGTGAGGACTAAAAAACAAAAGCAATTATAGTGCCAAGAATTCAGTAAGCTGCTTGGGTCTAACCTTGTTGAATAGACACCGTTCAATTCTTGCTACACTGCTGAATTCTTACCTGTATTTCTCTAACCAAACTTTTCTCTGGACAAGTAGCTAAGAATTTATTTATTTGATCTCATATAATTTTCACACATCACAAAATATTCTCTTAGAAAAACATTTAAAAGTATAATAACCATTCTTAGATCTCAAGGAGAAAAAATAGTCACCAGGGCTAAGTTTGGTCTATGGGCCATAGTTTGCCAACCCCTGACCTAGTCTTTTCCTAGTATAACAGTGCTTTTCAGTGTTTGTATTAGGAAGTTTCCATTCATATGAGGTCTTAAAATTCATGTCTCAACCTGAATTCTGGATTTTCACACAATTAAAACTGTTATATAGAAAATATACTGACTTTTGTTTTCAAGAGTGATCTCCTTTCTCCTTTTAGATAATTTTCCACTTGTTCATCAAGATGGAAAGCTCAGATTGTAACGATAAAGGAAGTGGTGATCAGTCTGCAGCACAGCGCAGAAGTCAGATGGACCGATTGGATCGGGAAGAAGCTTTCTATCAATTTGTAAATAACCTCAGTGAAGAAGATTATAGGCTTATGAGGGATAACAATTTGCTAGGCACGCCAGGTATGCAGTGTGTAGTTTAAAGATTTATATATATATATAAATTGCTGGTCTTTAAAAAAACAGCTGTTTTTTAAAAAAATGTTTTGTTTACCATTGTGAAGTATGATTTTAATACCAGGGATATAGAATGAAATTTACTGCTGTACTTATTACTTGATTTTATTCACTCATATTTGGAATTATCCTATGTCAGGATTTTTAGTGAGGAATTATATTATGAATTTATAGTAAGCTGAATTGAAAAGAGTGGAGCTGAACAATCTTTTTGTTATTTATCTTTATTTAACTCTACTAGACAGTGGTCTGGAAGAGCTAATGGGAACTTTGGTTCTTAGGACCTTGGGTAAAACAGTCAGTTATTCAGAAATTTGTGCTTGGTTATTCTTTTTTGTCTCATTAGGTCCCATTTGATTCTAGTTAAAATTCATTATATCACTTCCTCCTCATTTCTATTTAATTCTATTAACGTTTGAGTGATTGCTTAAATTTTAAAAGGTAAGGTGTTAGCGTGGTTATTATGAGATGGAGTGTATTTTGAGCCAGGAGTACCAGACTTGAGTCAGAATGCCAGAGTTGGCATTCTTGCCCTACTATATATTAACGAATCAGCTCACTCACTCTGAGTTTCTTTGTCTTAAAATGCAGATAATATCTATCTCCCAGAGTTGCATTTTTGAAGAATGAGATATTGTATCCAAAAGCATATTGTAAACTGGAAAGGAATACACATAAATAAAAGTTGTAATGTCATGCTCTCAAATAGGTGAATTTTACTCAGGTTCCTACTCTTTGGTTGTCATCTCCGATGGATAAGTCATTGGATTTTATTTATAATTTTGCAAATATTTTAAACTGTTCTCAGGTGAAAGTACTGAGGAAGAGTTGCTGAGGAGACTACAACAAATTAAAGAGGGCCCACCACCACAAAACTCAGATGAAAATAGAGGTAAGTTTTTCTTGGGAGAGGGGTGTAAAGGATGAAATGGATAAGGAGCTTCCTATGATAAATGACAGCCAAAGATAATCCAAATCAGTAGCACAAATTAATTTGGTGTTAAGTAACTGCTCATAAAAAGAACTGGCATTTTCTTGATATTTGGTGAGAATGTTAGCTTTTTTTTTCCTGTTTCACCTGTGGGATTATTTTGAGTGTTAATTGGGATATAGGAATGTCCTGTCTTAAATGTGATCATTTTTCTTTATTTTCCACCTTCATTGAAATTTCCCTGTACCCACTGAATTAGTCCTTCCTTATAAACCTGACTTCCTCACCAGCAGAAAGGTTGCAATCTCTAATCTGATGGTTCTCAGTCGGGTATAATGTCTGGAGACATTTTTGGTTGGGAGTTTGCTGTTTGCTCTAGTGGGTGGAGGTAAGGGATGCTACTGCTGCTACTACTGCTAAGTCACTTCAGTCGTGTCCGACTCTGTGTGACCCCATAGACGGCAGCCCACCAGGCTCCACCGTCCCTGGGATTCTCCAGGCAAGAACACTGGAGTGGGTTGCCATTTCCTTCTCCAATGCATAAAAGTGAAAAGTGAAAGTGAAGTCTCTCAGTCGTGTCCGACTCTTTGCAACCCCATGGACTGCAGCCTACCAGGCTCCTCTGTCCATGGGATTTTCCAGGCAAGAGTACTGGAGTGGGGTGCCATCGCCTTCTCCGAGGGACGCTGCTAAACATCCTAAAATGCACAGCACAGCCCCCACAACAAAGAATTATTTGGTTCAAAATGTAAATAGTCACACTGTTAAGAAATCTTGTTCTTACTCAGGTCTGGTGTTTCTCCTTCAGTGTGAAATACGATAACAATTAGGTTGTTGAATGTGCTGTATATGTACTATGCTAGGTTCAGACTCTTTACTTGTTCTGATCTCTAATTTCATGTTAATTTAAAATCTTGGTAACATGAAGAAGTAATCTTGTATATATTTTTGCAATGTCTAAAGCAGTCCTATAGTTTTTAAATGTCTTGTATTATCCAAGGCACTTAAGTCAAGAGCCCAAAGAAATGTTGTAGGCTAATAAAAATCTAATCAAAAAATGCAATTTGAACTAAAATACTAGCCCTGTACCTTAACTGGTGTTTTACCTTATTTGATTATGTTAGTGTTTTGACAGTGGACTGAAAAAAGTGTCTTCTGACAGTCCCCAGTGGTACACTAGGCTCTGTATACAATGCTAAAAATAGACTTCCTCCCAATTCCCTGTATAAAAAAATGATTTAAATTTCTCTAGGATTCGCTTGCTGTTTTAAAATGGAATTGAAAGTTTCCTGCTTTTACTTGCCAATCAGTGCAGTATAGTTTAAAAAAATCTGTAAATTGAAATTTGTTCAGAATGTTTTTCTATTAATAATATAAAGTTTCAGAGTATAATTTCTTATTTTTAATAGTTCCTTTTCTCCCCTCCCTGTTTAAAAAACAGGTGGAGACTCTTCAGATGATGTATCTAATGGTGACTCTATAATAGACTGGCTTAACTCAGTCAGACAAACTGGAAATACGACAAGAAGTGGGCAAAGAGGAAACCAATCGTGGAGAGCAGTGAGTCGGACTAATCCAAACAGTGGTGATTTCAGATTCAGTTTAGAGATCAATGTTAACCGTAATAATGGGAGCCAAAATCCAGAGAATGAAAATGAACCATCTACAAGACGTTCTAGTGGAGAAAGTATGGACAACAACAGCCAAAGACAAATGGAAAATGCACGATCTGAATCAACATCTGCAAGGCCACCCAGATCAGAACGAAGTTCAACTGAAGCATTAACAGGAGAAGCCCCACCTACCAGAGGTCAGAGAAGGGCAAGAAGTAGGAGCCCAGACCATCGGAGAACCCGAGCAAGAGCTGAAAGAAGTAGATCACCTCTACATCCAATGAGTGAAATTCCACGAAGATCTCATCATAGTATCTCATCTCAGACTTTTGAGCATCCTTTGGTAAATGAGACTGAAGGAAGTTCTAGAACCCGGCACCACGTGACATTAAGACAGCAAATAAGTGGACCTGACTTACTAACTAGAGGTCTTTTTGCAGCTTCTGGAACAAGAAATGCCTCACAAGGAGCAGGATCTTCAGACACAACTGGCAACGGTGAATCTACAGGATCAGGCCAGAGACCTCCAACCATAGTCCTTGATCTTCAAGTAAGAAGAGTTCGTCCGGGAGAATATCGGCAGAGAGATAGCATAGCTAGCAGAACTCGGTCAAGGTCTCAGACGCCAAACAACACCGTCACTTATGAAAGTGAACGAGGAGGTTTTAGGCGTACGTTTTCACGTTCTGAGCGAGCAGGTGTGAGAACCTATGTCAGTACCATCAGAATTCCAATTCGTAGAATCTTAAATACTGGTTTAAGTGAGACTACATCTGTTGCAATTCAGACCATGTTAAGGCAGATAATGACTGGTTTTGGCGAGTTAAGCTACTTTATGTACAGTGATAGTGATTCAGAGCCTAGTGGCTCAGTCTCGAGTCGAAATATGGAAAGGTCAGAGTCACGGAATGGAAGAGGGGGTTCTGGTGGTAGTAGCAGTTCTGGTTCAAGTTCCAGTTCGAGTCCTAGTTCCAGTTCCAATGGTGAAAGTTCAGAGACTAGCTCAGAGGTATTTGACGGCAGTAATGAAGGAAGCTCATCATCAGGCTCATCAGGTGCCAGGCGAGAGGGTCGACACAGGGCCCCAGTAACATTTGATGAAAGTGGCTCTCTGCCCTTCCTTAGTCTCGCTCAGTTTTTCCTCTTAAATGAGGATGATGATGACCAACCTAGAGGACTCACCAAAGAACAGATTGACAACTTGGCAATGAGAAGTTTTGGTGAAAATGATGCATTAAAAACCTGTAGTGTTTGCATTACAGAATACACAGAAGGCAACAAACTTCGTAAACTACCTTGTTCCCATGAGTACCATGTCCACTGCATCGATCGCTGGTTATCTGAGAATTCTACTTGTCCTATTTGTCGTAGAGCAGTCTTAGCTTCTGGTAACAGAGAAAGTGTTGTGTGATTAAGGTCTGAACTCTCAGCTACGTAGCTGGTCTAGTGATGGGCAAACAGGAATCACTTGCTTTCTGTCCACTTTTTGAGTGGTGCTTAAATGTAAAGTAGCAACCAGAATTGAGTCATTGCTTTCTGAATGAGTCATTGTCCTTTCTCTAGTTTCTGTTCCAAAATAAAAGGAAATATTTAAAAGCAACATGTTAGGACATAAAAATCTGACTTCAGTATCAGTAATTGTTATTACTGATGATTTATCATATACTTGTCAGTTTCTCCTTTGTTATCTTAAAAGGTCTGCCTTAGCAATGACTCTTACCTGTTTCATATTGATCTTTAAAGTTTCATATGCCATAGGAAAGAGGGGTGAAGGAAATTCCCAGTTTAGACTCAGTTACAGTACATGTTGCCTAAGTGACTGCTTAAAGCTATACCATTCCCAGTTATTAGTTGGCACACATTCAGCTACATTCTGAATATCATTTGTTCACCTTTCAGACAAGGTGATATTGGACTTATCAGTGTAAATAACACTAAGATTAGGATCTTCTAAGTGTATAACTGTCTTCTAAGCCCATCACTGTGGCACACTGTAGAGTGAGCTTATAGTTTAATTGAGATATTTATCTTGTGGAAATATTAAAAAAAAAGGCCTATGCTTGTGTAAGTGAAAAAATCACATTCATTTGTTTAAAAATGTAAAGCTATTTTGTAGAGGCTCAGTACTTTTTCCAATGCACTGTTGTATTAATGCATTAAAAATTGTAAAGTACCATGCTTAGAAATGAAAAAACTGCTTTTTGTGAGCCAACATAGTGAAAAAAAAAAAAACACACACACACACCAAACAAAGTACAAAGCTGCTTTTGTAAGTGTGTAGATGTAAGAGCAGAACATATCTATAATATTTAATGTGTGTGAACAGCTACTGTGACCTGCAAAGGAAAGGACAGAGTATGGATTTAGGCAGGAAATGAAAGAGGGAGTATAGAGAAAAGCGCTTGGAAGAACTTAAACTTTTCATGAAGACAGTAATTCCACAGACGTGAACTGGTTTCATATGGTGAGATCCTTGGCACAGTATTCTACTTGAGCAGATGAAGCAAATTTGGCAGAGTTTTGGTTTAAGAAAAACAAACCACTACCCCCTAGCACAAGTTACATTGATGTTTTTGCAAGTTTGCTTCTCAAAAAAAAAAAAAAGGAGGAAAGAGACTGTAAACCACTTATTTAGCATAAGAATTGAAGTTGGCACAGATGTGTATACTAGTAGGAAAGTCTCAAATTTGCATTGTTTTCGGTATTTGTTATTCAAGGTACCAGTGCACACTTGTTACTATCTCTAATACAGACCTAATATCTCATATCTAAAGACAAGATGAACTAAGGGAGTTTTATTTTTTGTGGAAAGTGAGTCGTGTTGGGTTATTTGAAATTCTGATTTTAATTGTGCTGCCCATATTTGAAGATGAGAAGGCTGACTGGGATATGCACTTTATGTTGTTTCCTTAGTAAGCTTTGTGAAGAACCCCAGTACTCTTGCCGACTTTGTCTTGAGGCTGGTTGGGGTTAGGATTAGTCTGACTGTGGAGGACTGTCTTTTTCTGGGAAATGCTAGTGGGCCCAAAGAGGGATTGAACACATCCTTGGCTCTTAACAAAGTGAGCTGATTACCCAGGTGTGCATAGTCAGATGCTCTACACAATAAACAAATCTGCTTTAGAAATTATCTGGCTACCTTAACTGTTACCAACTCAGCTGTAAAGATTATTTCAAAGCTCATTCTTTTATATTTTCCTCTGGCTTTCAATCCTACCTAAGTATCAAGGAAATTGTAAATATGGTAGTTGTTTACTAAGGATATGTACTGCTCTTGCAAGAAAATAATGTCCAAACAAAGCTTCACTTATTTTTTTTTAATATAAGCAGATTTTACTGTTTATGGCGCTTATGTAATACATTTTATCTTTCTAAAAAAATTGTCCATGTAAAAGTCAGGATTCGTTTATATTTGTGAGCCTCCTTGTATCCTTTACTAAGGGTGTAATCTACGGTTTTCAGATCTGCAGGGTAGTCCTGATTGGCTAAAAACAAACTCATTTTCCTCTTGGTATAAAATGTCCCATTATAATAGGGGTGTTTATTTTAAATAGTTTAAAAACAACTGCATCACATTCTAAGCATAAAAGAAAGTTATTAACAGGTACCTTCCTAACCTCCCAAGATGTATTATTACTCATTTGTGAAGTATTAAGAGGTAACTCATGCAGAATGCTGGTTATGAATGTAGATACTGAAGCTATTCATAAACACTGGAAATAGAATTTTAAGTTTTTAGCCTTCAGTGCACATATTGGACATGTGCATGTGAAAACCTTTTTCAATAGCACTCATTAATTTCCATTGGACTGTGTAGAATGGATACAAATATTTTAGTGGAATTTGCTACTTGATTATTTTTTTTTTGCAAGGTCCATGACCAATATGTACTTACTAGTATGGACATTGAAGACAAGGTCATTTGTAGGTGTCAGATGTACAATGGAGAACAAAAATCTTTTTTCTCACCTGCATCCAAACAACTGTTCTCTTGAGGGAGTATTTTCTTGCAAAAGACTACATTTCATTTTGTACCTTTGCACTTTTTCTTTATTACAGAAAAGTTCTGTCTTGAAGACCTAGTTTGAACTTCATGCAATAATAGGAACAAGAAAAAACAATGTTGGGACATGACATTGTTCAAAGCATAGGGAAAAAGTACTAAAAACTGAATTTTCTTGAATACTTCAGATTATTTTTAAAAATTCATTTACTAGTCTGAAACGTTTGAGGTGTTTAACTGCAAGCAGCTGACGTGATTGAGATTTATTAGTACTAAAAGCAAAATTGAACAAGTTAGCTTTAAAGTTTGCAGACTTCACCAACACTAGATGAGCCAAACTGTTAATTTGGAATATTTGCTCTAAAAAGTGGTGTTTATACCTTAGTGGTGTTAATAGAGGGTGGGGATTGACAAAAGTGTTCATGTTAGTGTTGGAGTATAAGTAATCAATTGTATAAACAATGACAAAAAAACATTTAGCACCAGGATTGTGTGTGTGTGTGTATACAGGAAATCTCTAAAAACATGATCATGGGAGTTCATCCAAAATTTAAGGTTAGGAAACTGTTACAAGTGTTACCTCAAGTAATCCCCCCCACCCCGCCGAAAATATGTTCTTTCCCTGCCAAGTATTCTCTCCTAATGTCAATGTCTCAAATTATTTTTATGAAGGGTTATCACTTAATATGCTTTGTATTTAATCACCTGCTTCTCAGATGTCCATGACATGAAATGGGGCGGCATCAGCCCTAACTTTTCAGCAGTTCTCAAAATACCCATATAATAGGAAGGTAAATGTTGCAAAATGCTTTTTAAGAAGCCATTTTTACAGCTTGGTAGAATACAGTGGCACCTTGTGGTGGTTTTTGATACTTTTAAAGATGGAAGATATTTTTATTCCCCCTTTACTCCACCCCTTTTCTTTGCTGTTTGTGAACAAGAAACATTTGTAATCTGCCTTATTTGAGTTTTTAAGTTTTACCGGCTTCCCTGTCAGATATATTACCAATACTAAATACGTAGAAGCCACATTTGCAGGCACTTTTGTCTTATAAGACTATGCTGATTGCTACTTACTAAAGTATACTGTACCTTAGTAATGCAAGAGATTGATAAGGCACATGTTCAAATGTGAGGCATTTATTTTCCCTTAATATAATTCTTTAGTATATGTAATGTTCAGTAATGGCTTCCCTGATACCTCTGTTGATAATGAATCCACCTGCAATGCAGGAGACCCAGGTTTGATCCCTGGGTGGGAAAGATCCCTGGAGAAGGCAGTGGCAACCCACTCCAGTATTTTACCTGGAAAATCCCGTGGATTATTCAATAATTGTTATTCGGCAATATTCAGTAACTTGTAATTCATTAATGAGTAAATTGTTCACTTTTGAAAAAATAATTTGAAAATGTAAATCAACTTATGCTTCATTTGGAAAGTTAAAATGCAAGGTCCAAGTAACTAGTATTTCATTTATTTTTAAATTAGATTTTTAGAAAGCAGCTAAGAAACAGCTATGAGTTATATACCTACCCTTTACATTTTTAGCATTCTGAAAAGAGTGCTTAACTGGAACGTTACTAAAATAGGAATATTGGAACAAGTAAGCAATCTCACTTGATTTGAGTAACTCCATTTTGTATCTAAAATGCAGTATATTTGAGCTGATGGAATGTTCAAGGAATAACAACAGTTTATATCAGTTTTATGATTATTTTCATGTCTACATAAGGTGTTCTAATTCAAATATCAAGAAAATAGGCACACCCTCCAACAGTCTCAAAATCACCAAAATACTTACTTTTGGTTAGGATTTGTTTACTAAAGACCCCCAAGCTTAGATTGACTGATACCTTAAAGATATGCAGTGAAAGTGAACCCCATAATGTATGACTGTGCCTAGTTATTTCAGGGTTCCTCTATCAGTTCCTCATATTGCAGATTTTTCTTAATACCAAGATATGGCTGAACTGGCTGCCCAGCCTTAACTCTTTTCAGTGCCCCTTTGCTAACATTCTTTGAACTGAGTGATTTGTATGTGTTTTAACGTCCAATGTTTGGATTTTACCTCTTTATAGCTCCATTTGTTCCAGGTGCTGCTTTTAAAGATGTAGGGCCATGTGATCGGTATCAAGTTGAGTAGGTACGCAATTGGCCTGATTATGTATCTGTGCCTGTTTTGTCTTCTCCCAAGAAGAGCTGCTTTGGTATAGATGTTTACTTAGAGATTCGGATAAAGAACTGGGCAGCCGTTTTGGAAAGCTTTCTGAAGCCTATAAGAATCTAAAGGGATTTGGAGGGGGAACAGTAACAAAGGCGGCCTTTATGTCTTTGAACATGAAGCACATAAATGTATGTTCTGTAAAGACTATAGTGATTGTTATACCAGGGCTTCCTGACCTCTGGGAGAGACTTTCAGAAAAGCAGAAAGGAGCACAAAAGTGAAGTGAATTTGGTTGTCTTACTTTATCTGGTTTCTCATTTTCTTTCAATTTAAAGCTGAACATAACACCCTTTTCCAATATCTATCCAGCAGACTCCTGGTTGGGAAGCCCTGGAGTATTAAATTTTGAGAATGTACCCAGTTTCCTTTTTTGTTTTTTTGTATAGTGCTTTCTTTACACCTGCTAAAAATTAACTTGTTTAAAGCAAAACAAGACCTTGAAAGGTCATATTAAAGCTGGTTTGATTATTAATAGTTATCTTTTAGGAAGAAGCTTTTTCCCTATGTAAGATGTCATACTGCAGATTTAAAATATAGACTATCAATAAAATGCATGAAGTGATCATTTGTGCTTGATCATCTCTCCTTGGGTTTTTCTTTTAAAAGAGGAATCTGATAAAGATTCTGTTGCTTCACACCAATGTCAGATAGACATGGTTTAAAAAATCATGTAGAATTACAGTGCAACCTTGATTTTGGTTCCCCTCACTGTTTGAGTGTGGGCAGGTTCTGGTTTATGAAATAGAACTTCCATTCTGTATTATGTAATGGCTTAATCTTTCAGTGGTAAAATAAAAGATTAAAGTCTATTCGTATATAAGAATCCTGGAAACATTTGTGTAAATGACATTTTAAGTAGGTGCATCTTTGATGTTTCTTGTATTACTATTGACCCGATGACTCCCTTGCTTGACCTCTGTAAGTATAAAGACTTGTCTAGGTGTGCATGTGTACTCAGCCAGCTTTTGTCTTCCATTCCTACTTCCAACCTTTCACACATGTTGCTTAAGCCCCTAAGAGTCTTTGTTTCTAAGTCATCACATTCGGATATGTGGATTTGACTTCCCCTTAATACTGGTATTCGTTTAACTAATAGTGAATTTTAATCATAGCTTCATTTCCTCTAGTGCCTAACTGCAGAACACTATCATTGGCATAGGAACACGGTTCCTTGGAATTTTGGAGTGGTCAATGCTACTTTGCCTCATACCCTCCCAGGGTTTTACTTTTAGTGTTGTTCATGATTCTATTTGTAGCTCAAGAATGCCACTGAAAAGTTCATATTCTAGATAACAAGCAAATACACAGTCATCTTATTGAGGGAAATTTAATGAAAAGGACCATTACCTAGAACAGAGAACCTGGTAGATCAGAGTGGATTATAAACTATATTGTTATGAGGGCTTCCCTCATAGCTCAGTCAGTAGAGAATCTGCCTGCAATGCAGGAGACCCTGGTTTGATTCCTGGGTTGGGAAGATCTGCTGGAGAACAGATGGGCTACCCATTCCAGTATTCTTGGGCTTCCCTTGTCGCTCAGCTGGTAAAGAATCTGCCTGCAATGTGGGAGACCTGGATTCGATCCCTGGGTTGGGAAGATCCCTTGGAGAAGGGAAAGGCTACCCACTCTAGTATTCCGGCCTGGAGAATTCCATGGACTGTATAGTCCATGGCGGTCACAAAGAGTTGGACATGACTGAGCGACTTTCATATTAATGATCATTAAAACAGGAAAGCTAGGGTCCAGTTTCTTTGAAGTCTTTAAATTCATTCGATGTTTAAATCAGACTGTGCAAATGGATTACTAATAGCTATGATATTTCCTGATTGCTGTAAGGTATTTTATTAAGTGTTATAAATTAATCCTCATATTGATTCTGAGGTATATTATTGCCAGTCTATTTGATAATTTGCCCAAAGTCACATAGTGGCAGAGTATTTCCAAGTCAGATCTGATTTGAGAGCTTATTTTCACATTGGGCTCTTAATTCTGCTGCCATAATACAGTCCCTAATTAGTTTTTTTAAGTACTTGTCTCAAGTCCTAGAATAATTACTTATGAGGTGTCATTTCTTAGAATAAGCATTGGGGAAGTTTGCCAAGGAAAATTTAAAGGGCAAATCTGAGGAGGATTAAAGATCACATAGTGTAAATTCTGTAAATCACTTTGGCCACTGTGAGTATCAAAGGATTTCATTTCCAAAAGTTTGGAAGGAGGCAGGGATGTGTTTTACAAATCTTTAATGTTAATGGTCATCTGTCTCATTAAATGTGCTCTTGGCCCTAGTTACAACGATTTGAAACAGGAAATGACTGGGAAAAATTGCAGCCTTTTCTCTTAGTATGCCAACTACTTGATTGGCATCCAAGTCAATGCCCTTTAAAGTCGCTTTGGGCAACCACAGGCATTCTAAGAATGTCATTGTTGCTCAGAAGATATTTGGAACTTGTGAACAACTGAGAGAAGCAGCCCTTATTCAGGTTTGTTCATGTTACTTCTATCCTTGAGATGAATCTTGGCTGTTTCAGAGAATTCTTTCTCTACGTGGAGATTTGCCACCAATAAGCAAATTCAGAAGAATACTATGTACTCTGAAAACAACCAAGAACATGGCATTTCAAGTACTAGATTTAGACTAAGTTGCTGCCGAGGTGAGTGCTTTAAAATTATGATCATGTCTCACTCAACATTTAAACACGGAGAAATAGGATCCCTACTCACAGTTCAGTTCAGTCGCTCAGTCGTGTCTGACACTTTGCAACCCCATGGACTGCAGCACGCCAGGACTCCCTGTCCATCACCAACTCCCAGAATTTACTCAAAACTCATGTCCGTTGAGTTGGTGATGCCGTCCAAATATCTCATCCTCTGTCATCCCCTTCTCTTCCTGCCCTCAATCTTTCCCAGCATCGGGGTCTTTTCAAATGAGTCAGCTCTTCACATCAGGTGGCCAAAGTACTGGAGTTTCAGCTTCAACATCAGTCCTTCAATGAATATTCAAGACTGATTTTCTTTAGGATGGACTGGTTGTATCTCCTTGCAGTCCAAGGGACTCTCAAGAGTCTCCAAAACCATAGTTCAAAAGCATCAATTCTTTGGCGCTCGGCTTTCTTTATAGTCCCAACTCTCAAATCCATACATGACCACTGGAAAAGCCATAGCCTTGACTAGACAGAATTTTGTTGGCAAAGTAATGTCTCTGCTTTTTAATATGCTGTCTAGGTTGGTCATAATTTTTCTTCCAATGAGCAATCATCTTTTAATTTCATGGGTGCAGTCACCATCTGCAGTGATTTTGGAGCCCCCCAAAATAAAGTCTGTCACTGTTACCACTGTTTCCCCATCTATTTACCATGAAGTGATAGGACGAGATGCCATGATCTTAGTTTTCTGATTGTTGAGTTTAAGCCAACTTTTTCACTCTCCTCTTTCACTTGATCAAGAGGCTCTTTCGTTCTTTGCTTTCTGCCATAAGGGTGGTGTCATCCACATATCTGAGGTTATTGATATTTCTCCCAGCAATCTTGATGCCAGCTTGTGCTTCATCCAGCCTGGGATTTTGGATGATGTACTCTGCGTATAAGTTAAATAAGCAGGGTGACAATATGCAGCCTTGACATACTCCTTTCCCTATCTGGAACCAGTCTGTTGTTCCATGTACAGTTCTAACTTGCTTCCTGACCTGCATACAGATTTCTCAGGAGGCAGGTCAGGTGGTCTGGTATTCCCATCTCTTGAATTTTCTACAGTTTGTTGTGATCCACACAGTCAAAGGCTTTGGCACAGTCAATAAAGCAGAAATAGATGTTTTTCTGGAACTCTCTTGCTTTTTCGATGATCCAGCAGATGTTGGCAATTTGATCTCTGGTTCCTCTGCCTTTTCTAAATCCAACTTGAACATCTGGAAGTTCATGGTTCATGTACTATTGAAGCCTGGCTTGGAGAATTTTGAGCATTACTTTCCTAGAGTGTGAGATTAGTGCAATTGTGCAGGAGTTTGAGCATTCTTTGGCATTGCCTTTCTTTGGGACTGTAATGAAAACTGACGTCTTCCAGTCCTGTGGCCACTGCTAAGTGTTCCAAATTTGCTGGCATATTGAGTGCACCATGTTCACAGCATCATCTTTTAGGATTTGCAATAGCTCAACTGGAATTCCATCACCTCCACTAGCTTTGTTCATAGTTACGCTTCCTAAGGCCCACTTGATTTCACATTCCAGGATGTCTGGCTCTAGGTGAGTGATCACACCATCATGGTTATCTGGGTGATGAAGATCTTTTTTGTATAGATCTTCTGTGTATTCTTGCCACCTCTTCTTAATATCTTCTGCTTCTGTTAGGTCCATACCATTTCTGTCGTTTATTGTGCCCATCTTTGCATGAAATGTTTCCTTGGTATCTCTAATTTTCTTGAAGAGCTCTCTAGTCTTTCCCATTCTATTGTTTTCCTCTTTGCATTGATCACTGAGGAAGGCTTTCTTATCTCTCCTTGCTATTCTTTGGAACTCTGCATTCAAATGGGTATACTTTTCCTTTTCTCCTTTGCCTTTCACTTCACTTCTTTTCGGAGAAGGCAGTGGCACCCCACTCCAGTACTCTTGCCTGGAAAATCCCATGGACGGAGGAGCCTGGTAGGCTGCAGTCCATAGGGTCGCAAAGAGTCGAACATGACTGAGCGACTTCACTTTCAGTTTTCACTTTCATGCATTGGAGAAGGAGATGGCAACCCACTCCAGTGTTCTTGCCTGGAGAATCCCAGGGACGGGGGAGCCTGGTGGGCTGCAGTCCATGGGGTTGCTAAGAGTCAGACACGACTGAGCGAATTCACTTTCACCCCCTATACAATATCTGGAACCTCTGTCCATAGTTCTTCAGGCACTCTATCAGATCTAATCCCTTGAATATATTTCTCACTTCCACTTCTACTCCGAAAGCAACCAAGAACATGGCATTTCAAGTACTAGATATAGAATAAGTAAATTGCTGCTGAGGTGAGTGCTTTAAAATAATGATCATGTCTCATTCAACATTTAAACGTAGAGAAATAGGATCCCTACTCACAATAAGCAGATATTTCAATGGGGAAACATCAAGTAGTACAAAAACCTTAAAAGATACACATAGCATAATTATCCATCCCCATGGCAAATGATATTAGAGGGGAGCATTGAGGAGTAATGGAGTGAACAAGGGCCCATCTGAATTTAGAGTTTGTTTCCTCAGCTAATAGGTAAATGTATGTTGTGCTCCCACTATGTACTAGGCATTGTGCTGGTCCGAGGTTTTCCTTCTCCTTGTTTTTGGCGGACCCAAAGCCTCTGAAATATTGTTGAATTTCTCAGTGGATAGTGTTGCTGACTGATACAAAATGCAGTTTCCCCTATCTATACCAAATGTTCTAGAATAGTGCTGTCTAGTGGGAATAAAATGCAAGTCACATGTAATTTAAAAATCTCTAGCAGCTACATTGCTGTTGTTTAGTTGCTAAGTCGTGTTCAACTCTGACCCCATGGACTGTAGCCCTCCCAGCTCCTCTGCCCATGAGATTTCTCAGGCAAGAATACTAGAGTGTGTTGCCATTTCCCTCTGCAGGGGACCTTCCTGACCCAGGGATTGAACCCATGTCTCCTGCATCGGCAGGCAGATTCTTTACCACTGAGCCACCTAGGAAGCTCCAGCAGCCCTGTTACAAAAGGAATAAAGATAATAGTTGCAATTAATGTTAATACAACATTAACAACATTAATACAACAAATAAACAATGGGTGTTTATTTCACCCATTAAATAAAAATATTTAAATGTGATCCATATAAAAATGAAGATACTTTCATTGGGTTTTTTTCATAGTGAGTCTTCAAAATCTGGTATTTTACACTTATAGTATGTCTCATTTTGGACAAGGCACATTCCAAATGCTCAACAGCAACAAGTGGCTAATGGCTACCATATTGAACAGTGCAGTTCTAGAACAATATGGGAGAGATTGATTAAAGTAGGTGTTAGAGATTGATTAAAGTGCAAATGGTGTTAAGTTTTAAAAGTTCACCTGTAGATATGCACACTTCATCTGCTCATCTACACTACCTTAGAACTAAACAGACATTATGCTGCTAATTGTGTATCAAAACTGTGGCTTAGAATGTCTATCCAAGCTTACAAAGCTACCATCTTTCTCCTCCCCTTCTGGGGTTAAAAGAATACACTGCCTACCAAAGCTTGGACATTAATAATTAGCAAAATGGACTTCCCCTGGTGGTCCAGTGGTTAAGACTGAGCTTCCACTGTAGGAGGCATGGGTTCAGTCCTTGGTGGGGAACTAAGATCATGCATCCCACATGCCACGCAAAAAGGAAAAAAAGTTTGAAATAAAATATTTGAACACTTAGCAAAAGACCTTAGCTGGTTGAGGGCTCTTATGATTAAAAGTTAGAGAGGCCCATCACAACTGTAGTATTACATAGCAGCTAATAAACAGCAGGTGTTACATTTACTATATTTACTTATTGCAGAATAAGCACCCAAAGTTTCATGTACTATGTTAAAGTAATACAAATAATTTCCAAGAAGTGCTCTATCGTCTGCATGGGTGGCAAACCTATCTACAGCTCTTGAATCAGACTGCTTACTTGGAAGAAGCCAGAGGAGCACATCATTCAGCTTCTTTCAGAATCTTGGGTGTAGCCCCTCTAGATTAAAGGTGAAAATTAAGGAAGAGTCACTCTGTTTTGTCTTGGCCCTGCCCTTTCCTGGGAGAAGGAAAAGAACGGAAGAGTGTCTAAGGCTCTGTTAACATGAAAGTATAGAATTATTCCTAAGGAGAGACCAACTTGGCAACTAAGCCCAAATTCTGCCCTCCTGTTCAAATTAAAAAGAAAACATCCCTAATAATACTATCTTCTCCAGCATCTGAGTTAATCCCTTTTCTCCACATGTGAGGACCAGTAGCATCTGTATTTTTAAACAGGAAAATCGTTCAGCCTAAATAGGAATATATTCCCAGATTCATTTTAGTGCTATTATCTAACAGCCCTTGTACAGATATTGACTTCCCAGGTGGTGCAGTGGGAAAGAATCTGCCTGCCAATGCAAGATGGTCCCTGGGTCGGGAAGATCCCCTAGTGGAGGAAATGCCAACCTGCTCCAGTGTTCTTACCTGGAGAATCCCGTGGACAGAGGAGCCTGACAGAGTCCATGGGGTTGCAAAGAGTCAGACATGACTGAGCACAGAACAGCAGCATTATACAGATATAGGTACTGACTAAGCCCTTTCTCCGTTGTTTTTTAAGTCTGAGGTCAAAATCACCTGGAGAAAAAGATGGAGAAGCCATTCTTGTTCTTTCTCTCCATCCCACCCCAAAATGTTCCCTTCAGTTCACGCTATTGGTACATTTGATTTTGAATACCTTATAAGTTAACTATCCAGCATATATTAACTATGCCTGGCTTAGACCTTATTTTCTGTTTAAAATGCCAGTTTATAAATCAGCCTAGAAACTTGAGTGGGCAAGATTCCTGACCCTGACATCTTTAGATGACCTGAAATATCTACACACAACTGTTACAGAGAGGTACTGGGGAACGCACTTAAAGGCACACCGTGACTTATAGCACCCACCCTTCAATCACCAGTATTGTATACACACTTTGATTTCACCGGAAAGTTAATGTAAAGTGTCAGCATAGGCCTAAAAGGGAAAGGGAAGGAGAGATGGATATGGATTGAAGAACTGATAAATTCAGTTCAGTTCAGTCACTCAGTCATGTCCGACTCTTTGTGACCCCGTGAACCTCAGCACACCAGGCCTCCCTGTCCATCACCAACTCCCAGAGTTCACCCAAACCCATGTGCATTGTGTCGGTGATGCCATCCAACCATCTCATCCTCTGTCGTCCCCTTCTCCTCCTGCCCTCAATCTTTCCCAGCATCAGGGTCTTTTCCAATGAGTCAGCTCTCCTCATCAGGTGGCCAAAGTACTGGAGTTTCAGCTTCAACATCACTCCTTCCAATGAACACCCAGGACTGATCTCCTTTAGAATGGACTAGAGTCTTCTCCAACACCACAGTTCAAAAGCATCAGCTCTACGACAGTCAGCTTTCTTTATAGTCCAGCTCTCACATCCATACATGACCACTGGAAAAACCATAGCCTTGACTAGACAGACCTTTGTTGGCAAAGTAATGTCTCTGCTTTTGAATATGCTGTCTAGGTTGGTTAGAACTTTCCTTCCAAGGAGTAAGCATCTTTTAATTTCATGGCTGCAATCACTATCTGCAATGATTTTGGAGCCCAGAAAAATAAAGTCAGCCACTGTTTCGACTGTTTCCCCATCTATTTGCCGTGAAATGATGGGACTAGATGCCATGATCTTCGTTTTCTGAATGTTGAGCCAACTTTTTCACTCTCCTCTTTCATTTTCATCAAGAGGCTCTTTAGTTCTTCTTCACTTTCTGCCATAAGGGTGGTGTCATCTGCATATCTGAGGTTATTGATATTTCTCCTGGCAATCAGTCCAGCGTTTCTCATGATGTACTCTGCATATAAGTTAAATAAGCAGGGTGACAATATACAGCCTTGACACACTCCTTTTCCTATTTGGAACCTGTCTGTTGTTCCATGTCCAGTTCTAGCTGTTACTTCCTGACCTGCATATAGGTTTCTCAAGAGGCAGGTCAGGTGGTCCCATCTCTTTCAGAATTTTCCAGTTTCTTGTGATCCACACAGTCAAAGGCTTTGGCATATAAAGCAGAAATAGATGTTTTTCTGGAACTGTCTTGTTTTTTCCATGATCCAGCAGATGTTGGCAATTTGATCTCTGGTTCCTCTGCCTTTTCTAAAACCAGCTTGAACATCTGGAAGTTCACGGTTCACATATTGCTGAAGCCTAGACGTGTTGAATACCTGCCTCTTTATTGGCCACTGAACTAAGCTTTTTTCCCCCTACACTTCCCCTCTTATTTGATACAGCATTTGGGGGGCAATTGAATACTTGCATTTCATGACTGAAATAGAATCATGGGGTAAATAATTTGCTCCAGGTCCCACTGCTAGTACTGATGGTCAGAAATTTTTTTTTATTGGTATCTATATCCCAAGTACCATTCCAAGTGTAGAGGATACAATGGTGAACAAGACAAAGGCCCTTGCCTTCATGGAACTTACATTTTAGTAGGGAGGGGCAGATACATTCATAAATGTAAATGAAGACAATGACTAAATGCTGGGGAAAAATTAAATTGTATGATGTGATTGTGACTGAGATTGAATAGGGTGGTTGGAGAAGACCTCTCTGAGGAGGTGATACAAACCAATACCTGAATGAAAAGGATTAGGGTTATTCCAGTCCCAGAAAATGAGCTCTGCTCATTATTTGGAGGGAGGAAAAGGAGCAATGTTGGAGGATGGAAACCTGTAACAGATGAGTAAGGGACAATTCTTGAAGGTTTTATAGCTCAGGGAAGGGAGATAGGATTTTATTCTGAGATGAGAAGCTGTTGGAGTCTTGATCATGGGAGTGAATTGTTCTGATTTTAACTCCTAAGTGGCAAAATCAAAGACAGACCTGACTCTAGCTTGGCTGCATGTTCCGTAATACCACATAAGACTCTCTCTTCCCTGTCCCTTTACTTCCAAGTGTAAGTGCTGGAAAACTAAGTCCATACTACCCTGCTGAGGTATATTAAGCTTTTGATTTATCTTTCTAGATTTCTTTGTTTTCCTAACAATGTGGCTCTTATGTTATTTTATTCTAATCTGATTCGAACGACTGTTTTCTGCCATCACTGAGAAATTCTCAAGTAATAGAACCCAATGCCACAAATACAGTGTAACAAGCTCTTCTCGCTGAAAACTAGGCTAGCATTGCTCTGTTTTTCTTTGCTAGTACCTGTAGGGGGCAGGGTTGTCCATATAATGAGCCAAAGAGACATCTGAGTTTTAAATTTTGTGTAGGCTAAATTCAACAAGCTCAGGTGAATCTAGTAAATTTAACATACATTTATGGATTAGCTAATATGCCTTGGTATATTATGATTGACAGTCTCTCAGTTCAGCTGTCTGCATCTAGGCAGGTCTAAATTTAAACCATCCCAAGAGAATTGGTGGCTTAAAAACTGGGGACTCTGGATTGAAAGATTCCAGTTATTTATTGGACACAGGGCCCTAACCTAACCATGAGAAAAGGGGTCCCAACCTCAGCGTCCAAGTTACTAGTTCATCTTCTGGGTTTCAGATATAGAAGCCAAAGGAAAGGAAGTTCTGGGCTATAGCATAGGAAACAAGCCCAAATACACAGAAACTGGGTATTTTTCTACTTGTTATGGTGACATAAATTGCTTCATTAGTCTAGTTGGTAGGTCCATGTTGTAGCCCTACCACCTCATCTCTCTGCCATGCCATCACTAATTGAGGGGATATTCCTCCTGGACCCAGCCAAGTCCAGAGATGTTTAGGGCTGTAGGTGAGTGCACATGCAGCCTGGCTCATTTGCAGGGGTATCTCCGTAGATTAAGCAACAAGTTTTGGGAAGAGGCCCTAGTTCAATTTCTGGTTCTAACCTTGATCTAAGTTTATGTGACAAAGGACACTGCAAATAGCATATTTGACATGGACCCTAGTCCTGTGCAAGAAAGACACTTGGCTAGGAATTTTACCTCCTGGCAGCTTTTGTCCCACTGAAACTTCCCTCTATCTTGGCTCCTTCAGAGTAATCTATTCACCTGGAGATCCAACTGAATAATTAGAATTCAGTTCAGTTTAGTTCAGTCGCTCAGTCATGTCTGGCTCTTTGCAACCCCATGAACTGCAGCACGCCAGGCCTCCCTGTCCACCACCAACTCCCGGAGTTCACTCAAACTCATGTCCATCGAGTCAGGGTTGCCATCCAGCCATCTCATCATCTGTCGTCCCCTTCTCCTCCTGCCCTCAATCCCTCCCAGCATCAGGGTCCTTTCCAATGAGTCAACTCTTCTCAGGAGGTGGCCAAAGTACTGGAGTTTCAGCTTTAGCATCATTCCTTCCAAAGAATACCCAGGACTGATCTCCTTTAGAATGGACTGGTTGGATCTCCTTGCAGTCCAAGGGACTCTCAAGAGTCTTCTACAACACTACAGTTCAAAAGCATCAATTTTTCGGCACCCAGGTTTCTTCACAGTCCAACTCTCACGTCGATACATGACTACTGGAAAAACCATATCCTTGACTAGATGGACCTTTGTTGGCATGTCTGGATAAAAACACACGGCACTAGGAAATTTAAAAGGCAATACAAGTGTTCAGGCCCTTACTGACAATGAGCAGCAATGATCCTATCAAGCAAATGGCCCATGTGAGAGGTGATTTGAGGACTTAAAGGTGTAGTGAAAGAATGCATGTTTAAGAGCCAGTTAGATTCATATGCCTCTTACAAGCTGTGTGCTTTTAGATGGCACATCTTCTCTGAGTCTCAATCTTCCTTTCTGCAAAGCAGGGATAATGATGCCTAACTTTGTTGGGAAGCTTAATAATCACGTAGGTAAATTCCCTAGTATTTTAATGGGAGAGACATTCTAATGAGTTATTAATAGCATGGGAGAGGTGGCTGAGCCAACCTCCAATGACTGTGAAATCTGTACATTTAATTTTGAGACGTTTAGAAAATGTTGAGCTTGTGGCCTGGAAAACAACTTCAATAAAGAAGAATGCATCTGCCCAATATTCTTTGGGTGCTCAAAAACAAAACAAAACAAAACAAAACAAAACCTAGGTGTGTGTGTGAAAGAGACAGGCAGGGGACAGATACAGTTGTTCTAGAATGAGATAGGACCTGTCCATTCTGAGACACTAGGGGGATAAACAGAGAAGGTGATGGCACCCCACTCCAGTACTCTTGCCTGGAAAATCCCATGAATGGAGGAGCCTGGTAGGCTGCAGTCCATGGGGTCG
Source organism: Budorcas taxicolor (assembly GCF_023091745.1). NCBI lineage: Eukaryota > Metazoa > Chordata > Mammalia > Artiodactyla > Bovidae > Budorcas > Budorcas taxicolor. The sequence continues at coordinate 76,235,097 of NC_068935.1, forward strand.
CAAAGAGTCAGACACGACTGAGCGACTTCACTTTCACTTTTCACTTTCATGCATTGGAGAAGGAAATGGCAACCCAACTCCAGCGTTCTTGCCTGGAGAATCCCAGGGACGGGGGAGCCTGATGGGCTGCCGTCTATGGGGTCGCACAGCGTCGGACACGACTGAAGCGACAGCAGCAGCAGCAGCAGCAGGGGGATAAGGGCTTCCCTGGTAGCTCAGTTGGTAAAGGATCTGCCTGCAATGCAGGAGACCCTGGTTAGATTCCTGGGTCTGGAAGATCCCCTGGAGGAGGGCATGGCAACCCACTCCAGTATTGTTGCCTGGAGAATCCCCATGTACAGAGGAGCCTGGGGGGCTACAGTCCATGGGGTGGCAGAGAGTCAGACACGACTGAGTGACTTTCACTTTCACTTTCAGGGAGAAAAAAGCCCATGTTACAGGTACCAGGTAAACCAGGATTACACCTAATTGCCTATGAAGCAACAAGTCAATGGCTAGAGATTTGTTGCTATGGCAACTTCTTATTTTTGCTTATTCACCACCTAGCCACTATTTACAGGCTACAGCAGGCTCTGGATAGGCAAAGAATTAGATACACCAGGTGCAAAACTAATGAACAATAAAACTGCCACAAGCTAAAACAAAACAACCAGGGAGTTCCCTAGTGGTCCAGTGGTTAGGACTCTGTGCTCTCACTGTGGAAGGGCACAGGTTCAGTTCTTTGTCAGGGACCTAAAATCCTGCAAACTGAGGGCAGAGCAGAAAAAAAAAATCTGCTGGTAAAATCTTGTGTTCTTCTTTTAAAATTTCCATGTGAGTCAACAAAGATTCCACATGTGCTGTGTGATATTAAAAAAGAAATCTTTGCTACAGTTATAAAAGGGTCAGGAACATCCCCTGGAGAAGGAAATGGCAACCCAGTCCAGTATTCTTATCTGGAGAATCCCCTGGACAGAGAAGACTGGCAACAGTTCACGGGGTTGCAAAGAGTTGGACACGACTGAGAACACATGACATCGAATAAGTATATAATGATATCTCATTATATACTTAGTTTGTATTTCCCTAATGCAAGAAATGTTAAACATCTTTTCATGTGACTATTTGCCAAACATATATCCTCTTTGGTGAAATATCTCTTCACACTTTTTGCCTATTTTCAATTAGAAATTTTTTCTATTGAGTTTTATTTATATATTCTGGATATGAGTTCTTTGTTAGCTGTGTGGTTTGTAAATTTTTTTCTCCCAGCGTGTAGCTTGTCTCTTCATCCCCTTAAGAGTCTTCTGCAGAGCAAGTTTTTACTTTTCATAAAGTCCAATTTATCCATTTTTCCCTCCGGATTGTGTTTTTTCTGGCATGTGTAAGAAACTCCTCTCCAAGCTCTAGGTCCTGAAGATTTTCTCCTGTTTTCTTCCAAAAGTGTTATAGTTTTGAAGTTTACATTTAAGTCTATGATTCAGATATTTAGTAGGTTTGTTTGTTTGTTTGTTTTTGCCTATAGATGTCCAATTGCTCTGACATTATTTGTTAAACAGATTATAAATTGCTTTTGCACCTTTGTCAAAAATCAGTTGATCACACTTGTGTGGAACTATGTCGAGGTTTTTCTGTTCTATTCGGTTGATCTATATAACTAGCCTACGTAGCTAATACTACACACTTGTGATTACTATAGCTATATAATGTCTTGAAATCAGAGGAAGTGATTCTTCTCACTTTGTTATTGTTTTTCAAAGAAGTTATTTTAATTCCTTTACCTTTCCATGTACATTTTAGAATAATCTTGTCCATTTTCCCAAAAAGTAATCTTGTAAGGATTTTGATAGGAATTGAGTTAAAACTATCAGTTTGGGGAAAATAGACATCTTTACTGTATTGAGTCTTTCAATCTGTGAACGGACTATGCCTTTTGGTTTTTTTTTAGCTCTTCTTTCAACAGCATTTTGACATTTTCAGCATACAGATACAGTACATGTTTCATTAGATGTATACCTAAGTATTTAATTTTCTTTGTTGTTGTTCTGTTCTAAGTCATGTCGGACTCTTTGTGACTCCATGGACTGCAATATGCCAGGCTTCCCTGTCCTTCACTATCTCCTGGAGTTTGCTCAGACTCATGTCCATTGAGTCAGTGATGCCATCCAGCCATCTCATCCTCTGTCACCCCCTTCTCTTCTGCCATCAATCTTTCCAGGCATCAGGGTCTTTTCCAATGAGTCAGTTCTTTGCATACATTACCAAAGTATTGGAGCTTCAGCTTCAGCATCAAACTTTCCAATGAATATTCAGGGTTGATTTCCTTTAAGAGTGACTAGTTTGATCTCTTTGCAGTCCAAGGGCCGCTCAAGAGTCTTCTCCAGCACCACAGTTCAAATGTATCAATTCTTCAATGTTCAGCCTTCTTTATGATCCAACTCTCACATCCATACATGACTACTGGAAAAATCATAGCTTTGACTATACAGACCTTTATCAGCAAAGTGGTGCCTCTGCTTTTTAATGCACTGTCTAGGTTTGTCATAGCTTTCCTTCCAAGAAGCAAGTGTCTTTTAATTTCATGGCTGCAGTCACCGTCTGTAGTGATTTTGGAGCCCAAGAAAATAAAATCTGTCGCTGTTTCCACTTTCTGCCCATCTATTTGCCATGAAGTGATGGGACCAGATTTTAGTTTTTTGAATGTTGAGGTTTTAAGCCAGCTTTTCCCCTGTTTTCTCTGTAATGATTATAAATACTACTGTTTTCAACTTCAATGTCTACATCTTCATTGATAGTATTAATATATTGAAATGTGATTGATTTATGTATGTTGGTCTTATCTACCGCGATGTTGCTGTACATATTAGTTCTGTACGATTTTCATAGATTCCTTAGGATTTTCTATGTAGACAATCCTGTTATCTGCAAATACAATTTTGTTTCTTTCTTTCCAATCTGTATATATTTTTTCCTTGTTTTATTGCAGTGTCTAGAATTTCCAGTACTATGTTAAATAGCAGTGGTGAGAATGGGCATCTTTACCTTTTTCCTGATATTAGCAGGAAGGCATAGAATATTTCCTCATAAGTTTGATGTTGACTGTAGATGATTGTCATCAAATTGAATTAGTTCCCTTCCATTCTTAACTTTTGGAGAGCTCATAATCATGAATTACTGTTGGATTTTGTCAAATGCTTCTTCTGCACCAGCTGATATTATCATGATTATTCATCTTTAGTTTATTGGTATGGTACATTATATTGATTGAATTTCAGAGGTGGAAATAGTATTATATCTGTAGAATAAATCCCATTTGGGCATGGTGTACCATTCTTCATATTATTGGATTTGGCTTGCTAATATTTTGTTGAGGAAATTTGCATCTATATTCATAAGGGAAACTGGTGTATAGCTTTCATTTTTGGTTATTGTCTTTGGTTTTATTATCAGGGTAATGCTGGCCTCTTAAAATCAGTTGGGGAGTGTTTTTCATCTTAAGTTTTCTGGAAGAGAATGTGTAAAATTGCTGTTAATTCTTGTTTGGGTGTTTGGCAAAATTTTCCAATGAATCCATGTAGAATTTTCTGTTAGAGGAGCGTTTAAATTACAAATTCAATTTTTTTTAATATAAATTTATTTATTTTAATTGGAGGTTAATTACTTTACAATATTGTATTGGTTTTGCCATACATCAACATGAATCCACCACAGGTATACACGTGTTCCCCATCCTGAACCCCCCTCCCTCCTCCCCTTACCATCCCTCTGGGTGCACCAGCCCCAGTTCAATTTCTTTAATAGGATTATTCAAGTAATATATTTCCTTTTGATTGAATTTTATTTTTTGTTTTGTTTTGATTGAATTCTTGATTGAGTTCTTGTGGGGTTTGAGGAGTTATTGAAGTTATAAGTGGAAAGTTGTTCAAATATTCCATTATTACCTTTTTAACAGCTGTGTGGTTTGTAATATCCTGTTTCATTTCAGATATTGGTGATTTAGATTGTCTCTCTTTGTAGTCAATCTTACTAGAAGTTTATAAATATTATTGATGTGTTCAAAGAGCTAACTTTCTGTTTTATTGCTTTTATCTGTTGTTTTCCTATTTTTCAATTTTATTGATTTCTGCATTTTCTTTCTTTCCTTCTGCTTTCTTTGAGTTTATTTTGCACTTATTTTTCTAGTTTCTTGAGGTAGGAACTTAGATTATTGATTTGAGACCATTCCTAATTTATAAGATAAGCAATCAGTGCTATAAACTTCCCTCTCAATACTGCTTGAGCTCTGTCCCATGTATTTTGATGTGTTTTATTTTACTTTTCATTCAGTTGTCTGTATTTTTTTAAATTTTCTTTGAGACTTCCTCTTTGATCTATGCATTGTTAAGAAGTTTGTTGTTTAATTTCTACTTATTTAGAGATTTTCCTGTTGTCTTTCTGATTATGATTTCTACTTTGATTCCATTACACTGGGAAAACACATTATGTATGATTTCAGTTATTTTAAATTTGTTGAAGTTGGTTTTATGGCTTGAATACTGTCTATTTTGGTATATGTTCCATGAGTGCTTGAAAAAAATGTGTATTCTGCTGTTGTGATGTCGAGTGGTTTTTAAAGTTGATTAGATCTTACTGGGTGATAGTATTTTTAATTCTTCTATGTCCTTACTGATTTTTCTGTTTAGTTTTTCCTATCAATTTTTGAGATACAGTGTTGGAGTTTCCAACTATAATATTTATTTCCCTTTTATTTTCTCAGCTTTTGCTTCAACAGTTTAGGATTGTTATATCTTCTTGATAGACTAACCCTTTTATCATTATGTTTTGTCTTTTTCTCTTTTGATAATTCTACTTGGACTGACATCTACTGATATACTTTTTCCCATCCTTTTACTTTCAACCTACCTATCATTATGTATTTGAGATGAGTTGTGTCATTTAAAAAATAACTCTAATCTGCTAGCTGGTTAGCTCAGTTGGTTAGAGCACAGTGCTAAGAAATCCATTCTGCTAATCTCTATGCTGCTGCTGCTAAGTCACTTCAGTTGTGTCTAGCTCTGTGAGGCCCCATAGACGGCAGCCCACCAGGCTCCTCTGTCCCTGGGATTCTCCAGGCAAGAATATTGAAGTGGGTTGCCATTTCCTTTTCCAATGCGTGCATGCATCCTAGGTCACTTCAGTCATGTCCGACTCTATGCGACCCCATGGACAGCAGCCCACCAGGCTCCTCTGTCCACAGGACTCTCCAGGCAAGAATACTGGAGTGAGTTGCCATTTCCTTCTCTGCTAATCTCTATAGTTGATGTATTTTCACCAGTTGCATTTCATATAATTATTGATATATTATGGCCTAGCTCTGACATTCATTGTTTGTTTTCTGTTTTTTCTCTCCGTATTTTATTTATCACATTTATTCCTGCCTTCCTGTGGGTTAGAATTCTATTTGATTTCTGAGAATATCTATTTGTATTGCTTCTTTAATGGTTGATGTGAGTATTACATTATATATGCATAACTTATCACAGTCAATTGGCATCAGTATTTTACCAGTTTCAGTGAAGTGTAGAAACCTTACCTCCTTTTTTGTCTTTTCACTCTCTCCCATTTTTAATATTTCCTTAAATAATTTCTCTACATACACTGAGAGCCACATCAGATATTATTATAATTTTTGCTTCAATTGTTAATAATTTATTTTATTTTTAAACATAATTTAGAAAAACTGAAGATGATATGAGAAACTTGTTGCATTTACTTATTTTTTGCTCTTTTCATTGTGTTTCCTTCCTTCCTGACATTTCAGATTTCTTCTTTTGTCACTTCTTTTCTATGGGAAGAGTTTCCTTGACCATTCTTTTAGGGTAGTTCTGCTGGCAACAAATTTTCTTAGTTTTCTGTCATCTGAGAATGTCTTCAGTTCTTTTTAATTACTCAATAATTTTTTGCTGGATATACAATTCTGAGTTGATAGTTCTTTTTTTTTCAGTACTTGAAAAAATTTATGACTTCTTCTATCTCCCCACCGTGGTTTTGGATGAGAAATGTACTGTCATTCTAATTGTTTTTTCTCCTTTAATTATGGTGTCATTTTTCTCTTACTGCTCTCAAGATCTTTTTTTGCTTGTGTTTAGTTTTCACATTTGATATGATGTATTTTAGCATAGATTTCTTTGAGTTTCTCCTGTTTGGGGTTTGCTCAGTTTCTTGAACCTGTAAGAATATGTCCTTTACCCAATTTGGGGAGTTTTCAGTCATTAAATAATGACTTTGAAAACTTTTTCAGCCCCATCTACTTTCTCTTCTCCTGGAATTCTGATTACATGAATATTAGATCTTTGTTGTAGTTTCAGCAGGCCTCCTCTGGCAGTGTGCCAGTGAGAGAAAGGGTACACTGCATCATTACTGTCAAGTCGAGGTACTAACAGAAGTCCAAGTTTCCACTGGGCCTTCACTGGTATGCAGATGGTGAAGGGCTTATCATTACTGCTTTTTGGGGTTCATTTCAGGCACCCACTAGGCTACCTCTGATATCTGCATGGCTTCAAGGGACAGGGATGCCTCATTACTATTTCCCACATTTTTCTGCCTGACTGGGATGAAAATCTGGACTCTATATTTGGCTTTCTGTGACCCCACCATGGTGATGGAAGGGAGCAGTGCTTTGTTATAGCATGATGAAGGTGGAAATCTAGACTTTCCACTTTGCCTTTTCTGGCTGTGGTGGGGCCACAATTTTTCCAATGGTGTTTGACTGTAGTAGAACAGTCATTATATAAAAATTTTCTATCTTTCTAGACTGTTGCTTTCCTGATTCTTTGGCTAGAGAGAAAAAAATTTTCATTGGGCTTTTTATGTCATGCCCATTGCCATTTATGGGTTTCTAGCTTCTCTATCACCAACTCTGGGATATTAAGGCAAAACAGAAACCTGCAGCACTCACTTCAAGTCAATCACCCGTCAGGTTCTGCCTCAGGTTCTTCACTCCTACCTGGTCTGTGTTCTTCTCTCCAACTTTCAGAGTCATCTTAGGTTTTATTTATATATGTGCTGTGCTTAGTTGCTCAGTCGTGTCCAATTCTTTGTGACTCCATGGACTGTAGCCTGCCAGGCTTCTCTGTCCATGGGGCTTCTCCAGGCAAGAATACTAGAGTGGGTTGCCATGCCCTGCTCCAGGGGATCTTCCAAAGCTAGGGACTGAACCCAGGCCTTCAGCATTGCAGGCGAATTCTTTACCAACTGAGCCACCAGGGAAGCCCTTTTTTATGTATAATACCCAGCAATTAAGCTGTTCTTCACTGGAAGAATAGGGAAAACCAGACCCAGAAATTTTAGTAGTCTTTTAGGTACCTCTGTAAATCCCCCAAAGAGTCACAGAGTACAGTATGAAAATTACTAGATCAGAAGCTCTCCACTATTTCACTTCTGATCTTTGGGTCTTTGATTTCCTCATGGGAGAACAGTCCTTAACTGTGTTGACCAATTATTGTGAAGAAAGTACTTGGTTGACTGGAAATAGGGAATTAAAAGTTTGTTTATAGCCCCTGTGTTCTATCATTATAATGTTTAAGGTGCTTCTGAAGATTACTAGTTACAACTATATACACAGCTACTGAACTGGAACTAGCTTTGCCTAGAACTTGACTTTCTATGAAACTTGCCTTTCTCTGATTTCCAGGCCCAGTCATTGTGGCTGACAGGTGAGTCCTAACCTTGAAGGGATCTGATTTGGATGCTTGAAGCTATTTACCTTGAAGGAAAGGCTTAGGCTAGGATTTATCAGGATCTGGGAATTTAGAGCCCACCAAAAATATGGTACTGAGAGGTGGAGGCTGCTGGATGACAGAAAGCTCTCTTGCAGATACAGGGAATCCCTCAGCTGGGGGCAGGGGAGATGAGGAGGAGGATAAAGGCCACAGTTGCTGAGAGGCATATATAGGACAAGTCCACTTCAATGAGGTTTGTGGTCAGGTTTTTAGGCATGTTCTCCACTTTTCCTTTCCCTGGGTGCTACCTTGTGAGCTCCCTTACTCTTAATTGCAGGATATTTGCTACCCCTGCTCCACTCCTGTCCACACTGAATCCCCTCTCTATAGCTTGGCAAAGTGCTAGAAGTTGAGAAGAGAAGGAACCTCTGAGCTAGTTGTGCTGACTACTTAGAGACATGAATCCTTTTCCAAGAAAGCAAGGCCTCCCAGGAACTGGTCCTTGCCTCCTCTTCCTTCATAACTAGACCAGACAACGGGTCCTTTGGGGGTCTATGGGAAGTTAGAAAGGCCATGGAAATTAGCCCTCACTGATGATAATTTTATTGAATAATAAGAGAAAGAATGAGGGAGTAAGGCATAGGAGAGCTGTTTGGAGTTTTATCCCATTTTGACCCGTTCATGGATCACAGCCTTGTCATGGAAAAGGGGCTTGTGTAATTCAATGGAAGCTATGAGCCCTCCTGGTCAGGGTCACTCAAGATGGGTGGGTCATAGTGAAGAGTTCTGACAAAATGTGATCCACTGTAGGAGGAAATGGCAACCCACTCCAGTATTCTTGCCACGAGAACTCCATGAACACTATGAAAAGGCAAACAGATATGACATGAGAAGATGAACACCTACCCACCGCCCAATTTGGAAGCTGTCCAGTTTTTTACTGTGGATGATTAGAGGGCAACTACTAATAGTTTCAGAATTAATGAAGTGGGCTGGGCCAAAGCAGAAACGATGTTCAGCTATGGATATGTCTGGTGGTGAAAGTAAAGTCCAATGCTATAAAGAACAATATTGTATAGGAATCTGGAATTAGGTCCATGAATCAAGGTAAACTGAATGTAGTCAAGAAGGAAATGGAAAGAGTGAACATTGACATCTTAGGAATCAGTGAACTAAAATGGACCAGAAGGGTGAGTTTAATTCAGATGACCATTATATCTACTACTGTGGGCAAGAATCCCTTAGAAGAAATGGAGTAGCCCTCATAGTCAACACAAGAGTCCAAAATGCAGAACTTGGGTGCAAATGCAAAAATGGCAGAATGATCTGGGTTCGTTTCCAAGACAAACCATTCAACGTCACAGTAATCCAAGTCTATGCCCCAACCACTGATGCTGAAGAAGCCAAGGTTGACCAGTTCTATGAAGACCTACAAGACCTTCTAGAACTAACATCAAAATAAGGGGAGGGTTGTCCTTTTCCTCATAGGGGACTGGAATCCAAAGTAGGAAGTCAAGAGATACCCAGAATAACAGCCAAGTTTGGCCTTTTCCAAGAAAGCAAGGCCTCTTGGATTACAAAATAAAGCAGGGCAAAGGGTAACAGAATTTTATCAAAAGAACACACTGTTCATAGCAAACAACATTTTCCAATAAATCAAGAGATGACTCTACACATGGACATCACCAGATGGTCAATATCAAAATCAGCTTGATTATATTCTTTGCAGCTGGAGACAGAGAAGCTCTATACAGTCAACAAAAATAAAACCTGGAGCTGACTGTGGCTCAAGTCCTTATTGCAAAATTCAGGCTTAAATTGAAGGAAGTAGGGAAACTCACTAGCCCATTCTGGTATGACCTAAATCAAATCCCTTCTGATTATACAGTGGAGGTGACGAATAAATCCAAGGGATTAGATATGGTAGACAGAGTGCCAGAAGAACTATGGACTATGAGAACTAAGAACTATGTTTGTAACATTGTACAGAAGGCAGTGACCAAAACCATCCCAAAGAAAAAGAAATGTTAGAAAACAAAATAGTTGTCTGAGCAGGCTTTGGTGGCTCAGTGGGTAAAGAATCTGCCTGCAATGCTGGAGACGCAGGAGACCCAGGTTTGATTCTTGGGTTGGGAAGATCTCCTAGAGGATGGCATGGCACCCCAATTCAGTATTCTTGCCTGGAGAATCCCATGGAAAGAAGAGCCTGGCAGGCTACACTGCATTGGTTAAAAAAGAGTTGGACACAACTGAGTGACTGAGCACAAGGAGGCTTTACAAACAGCTAAGGAAAGAAGAGAAGTGAAAGGCGAGGGAGAAAGAGAAAGACATACCCAACTGAATGAAGAGTTTCAGAGAATAACAAGGAGAGATAAGAAAGCCTTCTTAAATGAACAATGCAAATAAATAGAGGAAAACAATAGAATGGAAAAGACCAGAGATCTCTTCAAGAAAATTAGAGACATCAAAGGAACATTTCATGCAAGGATGGGCAAGATAAAGGACAGAAGCAGTAAGGACCTATTAATAACAGAAGCAGAAGAGATTAAGAAGAGGTGGCAATAATACACAGAAGAACTATACAAGAAAGGTCTTAATGACCTGTATAACCATGATGGTGTGGTCACTCACCTAGAGCCAGACATCCTGGATTGTAAAGTCAAGTGGGCATTACGAAGTACTACTCTGAACAAAGCTATTGGACATGATGGGATTCCAGCTGAGATATTTAAAACCCTAAAAGATGATGCTGTTGCAGTGGTGCACTCAATGTGCCATCAAATTTGGAACATTCAGCAGTGGCCACGGGACTGGAAAAGGTGAGTTTCATTCCAATCCTAAAGAAGGGCAATGCCAAAGAATACTCACACTACCATACAGTTGCCCTCATTTCATATGCTAGCAATATTATGCTCAAAATCCTTCAAGCTTGGCTCCTGTAGTCTATGAACTGAGAGATTCCAGATGTACAAGCTAGTTTTGAAGAGGTAGAGGACCAGAAATCAAATTGCCAGTATTTGTTGGATCGTGGAGAAAGCAAGGGAGTTCCAGAAAAATATCTACTACTTCATTGACTATGCTAAAGCCTTTGACTCTGTGGATCACAAACTGGAAAATTCTTAAAGAGATGGGAGTATGAGAACACTTTACCTGTCACCTGAAAAACCTGTGCGCAGGTCAAGAAGCAACAGTTGGAACTGGACATAGAACAACTGACCGGTTTAAAATTGGGAAAGTAGTACATCAAGGCTGTGTATTGTCACCCTGCTTATTTAGCTTACATGCAGAGTACATCATGAGAAACACTGGGCTGGATGAGTCACAAACTAGAATCAAGATTGCAGGGAGAAATATCTGCAACCTCAGATATGCAGATGATACCACTCTAATGGCAGGAAGTGAAGAGGAGCTGAAGAGCCTCTTGATGAGAGTGAAAGAGGAGAGTGAAAAATCTGGCTTAAAACTATATTCAAAAAACTAAGATCATGGCATCCGGTCCCATCACTTCATGGCAAATAGAAGGGGAAAAAGTGGAAGCAGTGACAGATTTTATTTTCTTGGGCTCCAAAATCACTGCAGATGGTGACTACAGCCATGAAATTAAGGGATGCTTGCTCCTCAGAAGGAAAGCTATGACAAAGCTAGACAGCATATTAAAAAACAGAGACATTACTTTCCTGATAAAGGTCCATATAGTGAAATCTATGTTTTTTCCAGTAGTCATGTACAGATGTAAGAGTTGGACTGTAAAGAAGGTCGAGCGGTGAAAAAATGATGCTTTCACATTGTGGTGCTGGAGAAGACTCTTGAGAGTCCCTTGGACTGCAAGGAGATCAAATTAGTCAATTATAAAGGAAATCAGTCCCAAATATTCATTGGAAGGACAGATGCTGAAGCTGAAGCTCCAATCCTTTGGCCACCTGATGCGAAGAACTGACTCATTGGAAAAGACCCTGATGCTTCGAAAGATGGAAGGCAGGAGGAGAAGGGGACAACAAAGGATGAGAAGGTTGGATGACATCACCAATTCAATGGACATGAGTTTGAGCAAATTCCGGGAGATAGTGGAAGACAGAGGAGACTGGTGTGCTGCAGTCCATGGGGTCACAAAGAGTTGGACACAACTTAGTGACTGAACAACAACAACAAACAATTTTGAGGCAAAGAGGAACCCAGAAGACAATACTGTGCACCCCCAGGGAAAGAAAATCAGAGACTCCTAATTCCTCTTCCACATTCTCCTCCCTGTCCCATTCCCTCTAAAAGAGAGGCTGGGATATGTGGTTAGGACTCTGGCTCAGCTTTTGCTGCTTTCTATGCCTTTATCTTGGGGCTGTAGTGCCACTCACTACCCAGTGCCTTCCTTGAAGGGTAGATTGGGCCTGGGGAACAGCAGGTACTAACTCCAGGAGTAGCAAGCAGGCTTTCTGAGAAGTCAAAAGAAAGACTCGCTTACTTCCATACTTTCTATGAGGTGCAGTGGAAAGAGCCTTGGAGAAGGCGTTTGAAAACTGGCATTCAGTTTTTTTCTGGGGCCTACTTTCCCTATCTGTAAAACAGACACAGGAGTAGCTGCCTTCCAGTGCTGGGGGGAGGGTCAGGTGTGATGAGAGGTATAGGAGCACCTATGACCTGTAAACTGCGCCTCCTAACAGGTGAAGATGCCCTGTTATCATTAAAGTGTCCTCAGTGTCCAAATATGCTGGGGGAAGGCTCTTGTGTTCTTGGAGCTCAAGGATGAACGGAGTGTGTCTGCACATGTATGTGGGAGGTCTTGGACTGACAGGAGGAATCTCTGGCCTTTACGGGCTTTAAGGCAGAAGAATCTGCAAGGCTGGGCCTCAGAAGACTCCATCTTGGAGAGAGAAAGGATGTATGTGGATGTGTGTGGGAGGGCAGTGGAGGTGGTTGCCCTGGACCCCTCTTTCACCCCTTCTTAGGCAACCAGCAGAAGGAAGTAGGTTGTTGGAGAGTAAGGTGGAGGAGTGTTGGGTGGGGAGCAAATTGAGGGGGCAGGTCTTAAAGTTAACCTGTTCCATTCCTGGTGGTCTGTCCAGCTTTTAAGGAGGGTTCTGAACCCTAGGAAATCCTGCTAGTTCACCTGTGTGAGCCTAGGGCATTTGGTGGGTGCTCACCTTCATCTTGAGTAGGATCTGGGGGCACTGTGTTGGGAGAGCCAGCCTGAATCAAGAGCTTTGATCAGCCAGCGTGGTTGTCCCTTGGGGTTCTGGGACAACTTTTATGGGGACAGCCAACCCAAGGTTGGAGGTTGGAGAGAAGAGAGAGGAGGATAGCTGCTCTGGGCCACAGCAGAGCATTTTCTGGAGGTAGTTCTTGCTTCTAGTCTCCTCATACCGGCAGGCCTCCTGCCTGGAATCTCTTGCATGTGAACATGCTAAGTCACTTCAGTCATGTCCAACTTTTTGCAACCCTATGGACTATAGCCTGCCAGGCTCCTCTCTCCATGGAATTTTCCAGCGAAATACTGGAGTGGATTGCCCATTTCCTCCTCCATGGGATCTTCCCGACCCAGAGATGGAACCGCATCTCTTATGTCTGCTGAATTGGCAGGCAGTTCTTTACCACTAGCACCACCTGGGATGCCCTTAGGTCCTTGCTAGTTGCAGGTTGACCCCACCATTAGGACCTTGGGGACAGATTTGGTAGGGAGTCGCTGGCGGGGGGCTTGTTATTGGATGGCCCAGACAGAATCACCTCCAGGTTTCTCGACCCAAAGCTCGATGGGGGCAACAATGCTGCAATCCCTGGTGGTGGTGGCCCGGGCAGGGCAGTGGGAGTGGGGTACTGAGGAGGAGCTGAGGTTAGGACATGCGCAGCTGCTGTCTATCCATCTGGCTCCCCAGACAGTTGGCAGGGCCCGGAGTTGGGCCCTCCCACCTTCCTTCCCACCTGCTTCCTCTGAGAGGGAAGACTTGGTTTTCCTGGGTGGGTCTGATTCCCGTTTGAGTAGCAGGAGCATCTCAGTTGGCATGTCTCCTGGGTTCCGACCCCTTCCAGACAGGGAAATGGATGGAAAGCCACGGAGGGGGAAGAACCACCCACCACCCTGCTTAAAGTGACCCAAAGTCAGTGGCAGGACCAGGAGAGCAGCCAGGGCCGGTGAACTGCCCCCCACCCTAGCCCCATCTCTATCCTCAGGCATTCTCCAAGTTGGAGTGGGCATGGGGATCTGGCGGGAAATGGTGCCAGCTAGCACCCACATCTGCGGATCCCACGGCCCAATCCCCAGTCATCGCGAGGGCAGTGTAGGGTGGGTGTGTGTTGGGGAAAGTAGAGTAGCAGTCGCCCCGCGCCTTTCTAGTTCCCCATCTCTGGGGCAGGCAGGACAGGGGAATGAGGAGGCCCTGGGCCAGGGTTGTTGGACAGCCGAAGTCAGACCCCGTGTCAACTGGCCAGCAGGAGTGCACGTGGGTTAGCTCTGTCCTCTCCCTCCAGCTGGACGTGGGTTGACACTTGTTAGTTGTGAGCAATGGACTAATTTTATCTCGCTCCAGCTCAGCAAGAAACCAACGCTGAGGAGAGTGTAGTTCTTCTGAGAGGTTCTGGTCGGGGGAGGCCAGTCTTAGGGCAAAAGGGAGAGGGAAATGCTGAGCCCTCCATCCTGGAAGGGGCGTGGTGGCCCCTGCCTGTGCCAAAGGCATTAAGGTCCATAGGCTCCAGGCACTGGGGTCCAGAAGAGGAAAAGGCATCTTGGAAAGCAGGTAGTTCAAATTCCTTCTTGTGTTTCTTCTCTCTCTTTTTCCTCCACCTCTGTTCCTTTCATTCTTGAAATCCCTGGGTTCTAGCAAAGTGCCTGTCAAAGCAGGTCCCTAGAAAATATTACTGAAATGATTTGAAAACCAGGCATGGAACTTTGCTTCTGGTGACCACTAGAGAGAGCTGAAATGCAAGATTTGAAAGGCCTTCTAAAGAAAAGCCTTCTCAATGCTTGCAGAAGTTGGGTATTTAATCCCTTTTCTTACTCTTCTGGAGTCTCCTCTACATTTCAGCTTATTAGAATTTGAACTTGCTTCAAAGGCTGTGGTTCAAACCAGCACCCACCCTATCTAAGCACCAGCTGTCAGATACCATGGTTTTGCTGGAGGCACATGTAATTCCTGTTAGCTGGCCTGCTCTGCTGCTGTGAAGAGGCAGGGAACTGTTGGTTGCCTCTTCAGACATGAAAAGGCCCCACTGCTGCTGCTAAGTCACTTCAGTCGTGTCCGACTCTGTGTGACCCCATAGACAGCAGCACACAAGGCTCCGCCGTCCCTGGGATTCTCCAGGCAAGAACACTGGAGTGGGTTGCCATTTCCTTCTCCAATGCTTGAAAGTGAAAACTGAAAGTGAAGTCGCTCAGTCGTGTCCGACCCTCAGAGACCCCATGGACTGCAGCCTACCAGGCTCCTCCATCCATGGGATTTTCCAGGCAAGAGTACTGGAGTGGGGTGCCATTGCCTTCTCCAGAAAAGGCCCTAGAGGAGAGCATATGCTCATAAAAATTATACGATTCCACAGCTTTGAAATCTAATGATCCTGAGTGATCAAACACAGACTAGGGCCTTGGAGCTCCTAGAGGAGGATTGGAGGGGGCAGCAGACCTTGGGTGGGAGAACACCCAGGCAGCAGAACAGAGTAATTAGTCTCAGTGGGAAGACATGAGGCTGGCGGCTTGAGGATGTCTGCACTGAGTCAGGGGAGAAACAATAGCCAAGAGCTGGGTGGTAAACCACCTTCTTGCAAAGGAAACCAGTCCCTTCCACTCTTCTCCTATCCAATGTATAGCCACAGGGAGATGGGCTTTATTTGTATGTCTTGGGTTGCTGAGGCTAGAAGGGCAATAGATGGGACCAGCTCTTCAAGGCTAAGGCTGCATGAAAGTCTGAAATGGTTTGAGAAGAGAGAATTCCAAAAGTGTATGTCAGTTGGAAGTGAGAGTTAATTGTGAAAAAATGGGCTATGCTAAAAGTCAGATTTGGCTCAGATTTCATTTTTGCTTGGAGCTGGTCCTGCCAACACTAGTTTGCAGATGGGTTCGATATATAGTTGTTGAATGAAGTGGGCAAGTTATTTCCCCCTCCTGTCAGTTTCTTCATCTGTGAAATGAGAGGTTTGGACTGGACTGGAAGTCAGTGACCTGAGTTCAAAGTTTCAACCTACTCTGTCACTGATGAATTGTGTGAACCTGCTGCAGTGCCTTTTATCCAGACATTAGTGTCCCCAGTTAAATTCAATGCAGAGTATGAACAACAGAGATTCTAAGGTTACGCTTTGTCATTGCTATAGATCTCTCTTCTGTGTTACCCTCAGTTTTAGGCTGCTGCTTGGTTATATAACCCAACTATACTAGTCCCTTCAAGTTACCCCATCAATAACAAGGGAGAAGAAAAGGGGCTTGCACTGGATTATTGGCAAGGTCTTTGATAGTTTTCAACATGGCATTATTGTAACAAGGTGGTAGCCTTGGTGGGGCCTCCACTCCAACTCAGCCACTAACCATGTTCTCACTTTGTGAAGTAAACACTTTTTTACTTCAGAGCTCCCTAAAAATCCAATCATGAATAGTTCACCCAACTTCAAACCCCTATATAGCTCCTTCTCCAATTTCTGCTCTCACAGAGTATAGACCCTGACAGAAATTTGATGTGAAATGATTTTAGTTCTGAAGCTAAACTTCTGCTGTTAACCCGATTAGGACTATTTCACCAGTGTAGGCAACATACACACCAAAGCTGGATTTTTAGATTTGTTTATTTTGTTCCAAACCTTTTGAGTATTTAAACGTCCCAGATCTCAAGCTCCCAAGTTTTGTTCATTCTCCTTGATTTAACTGTAGTGCATAAGAAGCTGCATCTTACCCTAAATATTAATACTGTGCTGCTTTCACCAACCAACATTCTCCCCAAAAGCACACAAGCACACACATGCACATGTACATGTGTGGAAGAAGTAAACTGACACCCTGCCATGTTATATGACCCCTGATAGAGCAGATTTGGGACCCATGAATGTCTTTCCTTCATCTGGAGAGAAGTGGGTGGCAGCCTGATTCTTAAGAGCTGTCCACACCATGAGCAACAAAAGAGGCCCTGCAGAACTGCCCTCAGGTGACTTGGTGGGGGTGGGCAGGGAAGAATGGAATCAGGAGCTTTGTTGCTCCAATATTTTCAGTGGCTTCTTCTGGGAGTTACAAAGCTCCTGGGGGCCAGCTTGTCCTGTTCTACTGCTGTTTGGGATAACAGGGTAGTAATTAGGCAGAGCCAAGAACCAGTGGGTTTTCCTTTGGGGAGTTGATAAGAGCTGGACTGGGACCAATGGAGGGGGCTCCAGAGTTTGGCCTTGAATGAAGTCATCAGAGGCCAACCATGCCCCAGCTGCCTGTCTGTAACGGAAAAACTCATGGGTGGGGACCACTGTCTTCTTTGGATTTCCTCAGGGGCAACCTAATCCTCCTGGCCCTGGGATGGCTCTGGCTCGGAGTAGCAAGTCACTGTTAGCTCTAAGTGACAGCCAAAGTGCCTGGTGAGAAGATTAGGGTAACAGGAATACAACAGAAAAAGACCTAGAATGGGAGAGACAAAAAGAGGCTGAATGAAGAAAGTGGGTGAGCTCCTAATAAGGTGAGTTGTGCTAGCTGGACACAGCCTGGCTGGAAATTCTTTTCAGCAAGAGTGCTGACCAGAGCCTAGGCATAGGGAAGCACCTGGCACCTACTTCAGAGGACGAAGATAGTCCAGAGTCTATCTTTCCTGGCACCTTTAATTCCCATTAACTGAGTGGTCCAGGATGCCCAGCATGGGGGACACATTGGGTAGTAAAAGCTGTGATGGTTTGCTCTTCCTAAAAGAAGTTTTCCAACCCTATGTGCAGCTGCTGCCTCTACATTTGGGGGATCCAGGTTGGAAATACGATTTTCCCTCAAACAGTTCTTTTCCTGGCTTGGCCCAGGTGAAAATGTTGACCTGTCATGAATAATGAGCGATGGAGGAATTGGTCCTTCCCCAGGTCAATAATTATTGCCCCTCCCCCACCATGCCATTCCCCCTGTCATCAGTCTCCCTCTGCCTCCTGAGATGAGAGGAATTTCTTCACATTTTGACAGGTGGGTATAAGGATGGGGAGCTGGAACCACCTGCAGGTTAATGCATTAGCCCAGAAAATCTGTAAAAATCAGTGAATGCAATTTTATAGTGTTTAAGGTCCCTTTCCTATGTGATATTCTATTATTCCAGTCGATTATAGGAGCTTGAGCCAAATGGTGAGATGTAGCTCAGCCTGAGATGAGTTGAACTGATGCTAGTGTTAGGGGTGGGTTGGGCCAAGATGAGGGTTGATTGTTCCAAGCTCTGGGTCCCTCCTTTCTTCAAGCACCCATTAGTCTATGACAGTTATGAAAAGAAATAGAGGTGAATGAGAAGGGACAAGAGGCAGTAGAGGAATACAAGGAGAAAGGAAAGAAGGAGGCAGACTGTTGACTAACCTTATGATGGAGAGACTATCTATACACTTGTAAAATGATGTCACCCACACCTGTTGGGAAGCCACAGCCCTCAGAGACACTGAGGCTAAATAAGATTCCTTGTGTCATTTTACCTCTATGCCCTTTCTGCCACACCTCTCAATGGTTCCCAAGGACAGATGTCAAGGAATTCCTCAGCACACAGAGATTTAGATCTTCCCACCAGGCTCCTGGGGATACAGTAGCACCTTTGGCAGCTGCTTTTAGTGGGTGACTAACAAGCTGGGCCAGGAATTCCCATCCTTCCCCTCCCCCAAGAGTTACAAAGTTTATGGAGTGGTTCCAAAGGCCAGGGGGTGATCCCAAGCTTTCCTAGAGCCTGGAAGGAGACAACCCTGGCAAGTTTAAAGGCATTCATGGGGAGAATTTGGTTAATGAGTTTGGAACACCTGGAGCTTTGGCTCCAAGGGGATGGTCAGGTGGCTGAAATGCTGTGTGTGCAGGTTTGGGAACAAGTGTGCTGGTGGCAAAAATGTAAATGCCGAGCAGGGCAAGGTGAAGGGAAAGGTTTGGGGAGGAGCACACGATGGCAAATAAAAGGCATTAGATTGGTTCCTCAGGGGTAGAGGAGCCTGGCAGCAGCTCTCCATTGGGGTCTGGGTCAGGGGTCAACATCTTATCCTTGCTGGAATCCCTTTGCTCTTTCTTGAACATCCTTTGATGCATCAGAGGGACGAACAAGAGGATTACTGCCCCAACGATTGGGGGTACACCGGCAAAGTAGAAGGCCACATGATAGTCCCCAAAGCAGTTGCGGAGGAGGCCTGAAAAGTTAACAGAGACAAGTCAAGTTTAGCTTTGCTCTACTATACAAAGATGTTCTCTGCTTATTCTAGAAGCCATCAAAATGCCTGTCCAGAGAATCTTGGCCTGTACTGCCTTGACCCGGGAGCCCAACTCAGTTTGAACACTCCTCGATGGAAGACGCAAAACCTCCATTACAAAGACAAGCAGTTCCTCCCTGAGCCACTGGGACTGTAGGCTCTTGAGGCAAATGCTTATTACAAAAGAAGCAAATGAAACTTCTCAAAGTTCTCCATTTTTTACTTTCATAAGCTACAGTTAACTTCTAGTCACTCCGAGGTACGGAGATAGATATGGAGGGAGGCTATTTTAAAAGAACACAGAAGATGAGACTTGTCTTGGTTCACAGTGATACACCTTCTCACACCCAACTTAGGCTAGAGTGTTCTTATGTAATAATTCAGCCAAGTTTCTATTTTCCCTTTCTTTGAAATGCCCATTTGCCCTAAGTGGAGGCTAGGGTTAGGGTATAAGCGTATCTTTCCTTCAAGTTACAGATATGGTTGGCCACTCTGGGTTCTAGGTTGCCAATGTGGTGAATGTGTTTGGCATGGTACATGGAGTCTTCTGTGCTCACCTCCAGAAGCTAATGTGGGATACCTCATAGGGAGGTTGAGCCCAGAAACAGTACTAGTGAAAGGCAGGTAGGTCCTGGGGCTGCTTAATAGGTAAGCAAAGTGGAAAAAGATATGGATTCTGGGATCCACATTTGGAATCAGGAGTTAGGTAAAGGCTCCTCTCCCCCAGTGGACAGTGTGGCTGTTGTACAATGGCCTGAGTAGGAGCCTTTGTCACTGTAATACAGTACAACCAGTGCCCTCACAACACCTTGCACTGAATTGGTATTCAAGAAATAATTGAGTTAGCCTAGTTGGCCAGCTTAAGAGACACTATCCCATGAATCAATATTTGCAATAAATCATAAAGAGGAAATGATGTTCTCTTATTAGTTTTCTTTGTTTCCTGTGTTCTCTAGGGTACAAACCATGCCCTCCTTGGAAGTAGAGAAATTAGGAGTGCTGAAAGATGGCAAGCCAACACTTTGCCTGTTGCCTGCTATAAGTGAGCTTCATTGGTCCAGTCCTGAGTTGTGGTCTTAATTAAATGTTTTCTACAGGCTCAGTTCAGAAGTTGGTAGAGGAGGAAGGGATGTCTCTAAGTATTAATAAAACCAGGGCCCACTTTTGTTTCTCTTCCTGCTCAACTACCTTGAAAATAATTACTTGCTTGTGAAGACAGAGAGAGAGAGAGAAGATTCGGGATCAATAGAATGGTCAGAAGGCCAAACCCATTATTCTCTCTACCCTCCTGGAATCAGCCATTCTGTCTACAATAAAAACTCACAGCCATGAAAAGCCCATCCCCTCAAATGAATCCATGCACATAAGCTGTGCTTAGTCTCTTTCATCAATAGTGGTAAGAGGTTTCATGCACTCTGATGAGACTACTTGAAGAGAGAAGAGGGAGAAAGGGACTTTAAGCAGAGGCACTTAGGAGGGCTAGGTCCCAAGGAAAACAGGACTCCCCTACTCATGCTCTCCCTGCAATGTTAACCTCACCTGCAATGGGGGGTCCGGCAATCATCGGCAGGGCCATCATACCCAGGAGGTAGCCAATGGCCTGTGAGGCCTGCATTGGGCCCACCAGCTCAAATGCGATGGGGGCCATGATGGTGATGAAGAAGCCGTCACACAGGCCCAGGAAGAGGCAGACAACGATGAGGCCCCCGAACCCCCGGCAGAGGGGAATCATCATGGACATCAGGCCCAGGAGCAAGAAGGAGATGACCTAAAGGAACAACAGCCTGAGGTCATGTTGTGCTTGCCCATCAAGCCCACATAGTAAATCACATCTCCTTTCCCAGGGCCTTATTTATATAGTCTGTAAAACGGGGCAAAATGTTAGTCACTCATTTGTGTCCCCCATGGACTGTAGCCCACCAGGCTCCTCTGTCCATGGAATTCTCCAGGCAAGAATACTGGAGTGGGTAGCCATTCCCTTCTCCAGGGGATCTTCCAAACCCAGGGATTGGACCCATGTCTCCCACATTGCAGGCGGGAGATTCTTTACCACTGAGCCACCAGGGAAGCCCATGAAAAATGGGGCAACGGGATGTCAACAGAAAGCCCAGTGGACTAAATAGTTACTTAAGTTCCTTGTAAGTCATTTAGAAGGACTTAGAATTCAAAGTTTTAGAGAGAGCCCTTATTTAATGTTGACTGTCAAGATTTTTAAAAGAAAGGACATGGCCCCTGTCCTCAAGAAGATGTCTTTTGACTAGACTCTGAGATAAAGGGAATTGCTGTTTCTGCTTTCTGATCCTGTGTTTGTCTGCCACAGGCATCAGGGTCTGGAACCAGACCATGCTGGTGTTTCCATATTTAAGTTAGATTTAGGAAGAGGAAGGGGAGGAAGTGAGGATGACTTGAATAATGATTATATGGGGGCATGAATGGAAGGCACAGCTTCCTGAAATGGGGAAGGAGCCAGTGCCCATTTTTGTGGGAGACTGCCAAAAGCAGTTTTCTAAAAGAAAACACCTTAGTATGAGGGAGACCACCAGGAGGTTCACCCAGGTTCCTTAGGTTTTAGGACATGGGACACACCACCATCTCAGATGCTTAAGGCAGTGTGGCTCTAGGGCCTTCTGGATTTGTCTGAGCACCCTGCCAAGGCAACAAAGGGGGCTCTAAGGAGAAGCAAGGCACTCAGAGGAGGTCTAGGGAGCCTGAAGCCAGCCTCAGGGACACTGACTTAGCCACTGGGCTTTCCTTAGGCTGAATAAAATGACTCTGAAGTAATAAAGCTGCTTTTCCAGTGGTTGGTTTTTCCCTCTCAGTAGAGAGAAGGGCCACTGGAAACACAACTGGTTTTTTAAAAAATAATTAATTTAAAATATGTATTTATTTTTAATTGAAAGATAATTGCTTTACAATATTTGTTGGTTTCTGGCATACATCTACATGGAATCAACCACAGGTGTACAAATGGCCCCTCCCTCTTGAAACTCTCTCCCACCTCCCACCCCATCTCACCCCTTTAGATTGTCACACAGCCCCGAACTGAGTTTCCTGAGTCATACAGTAAATCCCCCACAGCTATCTATTTTACATATGGTACTATATATGTTTCCATGCTACTCTCTCCATCCATTCCACCCTCTCCTTGCCATCCTCCCCATGTCTACAAGTCGGTTCTCTGTCTGCACCTCCAGTGCTGCCCTGCAAAGAGGTTCATCAGTACCATCTTTCTAGATTCCATATATATGCATTAATGTATGATATTTGTTTTTCTCTTTCTGACTTCACTATAATAAGCTCTAGGTTCATCCACCTCATTAGAACCAACTCATGTCCATTCCTTTTTTGGGACTGAGTAATAATCCACTGTTTATATATACCACAACTTCCTTATCCATTAATCTGTCGATGGACATCTAGGTTGCTTCTATGCCTAGCTATTGTAAATAGTGTTGCAATGAACATTGGGGTACATGTGTCTTTTTCAGTTATGGTTTCCTCAGGGTATATGCCCAGTAGTGGGATTATTGGGTCATATAGTAGCTTTATTTCTAGTTTTTCAAGGAATCTCGATACTGTTCTTCATAGTAGCTGAACCAATTTACATTCCCATCAACAGTGTAAGAGGGTTCCCTTTTCTCCACACCCTCTCCAGCATTTATTGTTTGTAGAGTCTTTGGTGATGGCCATTCTGACAAGTGTGAGGTGATATCTCATTGTAGTTTTGATTTGCATTTCTCTAATAATAAGCAATGTTGAGCATCTTTTCAAGTGTTTGTTAGCCATCTGTATGTCTTCATTGGAGAAATGTCTGTTTAGGTCTTCTGTCCACTTTTTGATTGGGTTGTTCGTTTTTCTGGTATTGAGTTGCATGAGCTGCTTGTATATTTTGGAAATCAATCCCTTGATCATTTGCTATTGTTTTCCCCCATTCTGAAGGTTATCTTTTCATCTTGTTTATAGTTTCCTTTGCTGTGCATATGTGCTGCATGTGTGCTAAGTCACTTCAGTCGTGTCCAACTCTTTGCAACCTATGGACCATAGCCCGCCAGGCTTCTCTATCCATGGGATTCTTCAGGCAAGAATACTAGAGTGGGTTGCCATGCCCTCTTCCAGGGGATCTTCCCAACCCAGGGATTGAACCCACGTCTCTTACATCTCCTGCATTGGCAGATGAGTTCTTTACCACTGGTGCCACCTGGGAAGCCCTTCCTTTACTGTGCAAAAGCTTTCAAGTTTAATTAGGTCCCACTTGTTTATTTTTGTTTTTATTTCCATTACTCTGGAAGGTGGGACATAGAAGATCTTGCTGTGATTTATGTCATATAACGTTCTGCCTGTGTTTTCCTCTAAGAGCTTTATAGTTTCTCATCTTACATTTAGGTCTTTAATCCATTTTGAGTTTATCTTTGTGTATGATGTTAAGAAGTGTTCTAATTTCATTCTTTTACATGTAGCTGTCCACTTTTCCCAGCATTTCTTATTGAACAGACTATCTTTTCTCCATTGTATATTCTTGCCTCCTTTGTCAAAGATAAGGTGCCCATAGGTATGTGGGTTTATCTCTGGGCTTTCTATCTTGTTCCATTGGTTGATATTTCTGGTTTTGTGCCAGTACCAAACTGTTGTAATGATGGTAGCTTTGTAGTATAGTCTGAAGTCAGTGCAGTTGATTCCTCCTGCTCCATTCTTTTTCAAGATTACTTTAGCTATTCGGGATCTTTTCCCTACAAATTGTGAAATTTTTTGTTCTAGTTCTGTGAAAGATACCATTGGAAATTTGATAGGGATTTCATTGAATCTGTAGACTGCTTTTGGTAGTATAGTCATTTTCACAATATTGATTCTTCCAACCCAGGAACATGGAATATCTCTCCACCTGTTTATGTCATCTTTGATTTTTTTTCATCAGTCATATAGTTTCCTGTATACAGCTCTTTTGGCTCCTTGTGTGTGTATGTGTCAGTAGCTCAGTCATGTCTGACTCTTTGCAATCCTATGAACTGTAGCCTGCCAGGCTCCTCTATCCAAAGTATTCTCCAGGCAAGAATACTGGAGTGGGTTGCCATTTCCTTCTCCATTTGTTTCCTTAGGTAGGTTTATTCTTAGGTATTTTATTCTTCTTGGTTACAGTGCTAAATGGGATTGATTCCTTAATTTCACTTTCTGATTTTTCATTGTTAGTGTATACGAATGCAAATTATTTCTGTGTACTGATTTTGTATCCTGTGACTTTACTAAGTTCACTTATTAGCTCTAGCAATTTTCTGATAGTGTATTTACAGTTTTATATCTATAGTTTCACATCATCTGTGAACAGTGAGAGTTTTACTTCTTTTCCAATCTAGATTCCTTTTTTTCCTTTTTCTTCTCTGATTGCCATAGTTAGGACTTCCAAAACTATGTTGAATAGTAGCAGTGAGATTGGGCACCCTTGTCTTGTTCCTGATCTTATAGGGAATGCTTTCAGTTTCCTACCATTGAGAATAATGTTTGCTGTGGGTTTGTTGTATATGGCCTCCTCAGATATGTAGATGACACCATCCTCATGGCAGAAAGTGAAGAACTAAAGAGCCTATTGATGAAAGTGAAAGAGAAGAGTGAAAAAGTTGGCTTAAAACTCAACATTCAAAAAACTAAGATCATGGCATCCAGTCCCATCACTTCATGGCAAATAGATGCGGAAACAATGGAAACAGTGACAGACTATCTTTTCGGCTCCAAAATCACTGCAGATGGTGACTGCAGCCATGAAATTAAAAGATGTTTGATCCTTGGGAGAAAAGCTATGACCAACCTAGACAGCATATTAAAAAGCAGAGACATTACTTTGTTGACAAAGATCTGTCTAGTCAAGGCTATGGTTTTTCCAGTAATCATGTATGGATGTGACAGTTGGACTATAAAGAAAGCTGAGCACTGAAGAACTGATGCTTTTAAACTGTGGAGTTGGAGAAGATTCTTGAGAGTCCCTTGGACTGCAAGGAGATCAAATCAGTCAATCTTAAAGGAAATCAGTCCTGAATATTAATTGGAGGGACTGCTGCTGAAGCTGAAGCTCCAATACTTAGGCCACCTGATGCAAAGAACTGACTCATTGGAAAAGACCCCGATGCTGGGAAAGATTGACAGCAGGAGGAGAAGGGGACACAAGAGGATGAGATGGTTGGATGGCATCACCAACTCGGTGGACATGAGTTTGAGCAAGCTCTGGGAGTTGGTGATGGACAGGGAAGCCTGGCGTGCTGCAGTCCATGGGGTCACAAAGAGCTGGACACAACTGAGTGACTTAACTGAACTAATGTTGAGGTAGGTTTCTCCTATGTCCATTTTTAAAGAGTTTTAATCATAAGTGGGTGCTGAATTTTGTTGAAAGCTTTTTCTGCACCTATTGAGATCATCATATGGCTTTTATCTTTCAATTTGTTAATATGGTGTATCACATTGATTGATTTGCATATATTGATGAGTCCTTGCATCTGTGGGATAAACCTGACTTGATCATGGTGTATGATCTTTTTAGTGTGTTGTTGGATTCTGTTTGCTAGAATTTTGTTGAGGATTTTTGCATCTATGTTCAGCAATGATATTGGCCAGTAATTTTCTTTTTTGTGTGTGATGTCTTTATCTGGTTTTGGTATCAGGGTGATGGTGGCCTCATAGAATGAGTTTGGAAGTGTTCCTTCCTCTGTAATTTTTCAGAAGAGTTTGGAAAGAATAGGCCATTAGCTCTTCTCTAAATGTTTGATAGAATTCACCTGTGATGCCATCTGGCCCTGGGCTTTTGTTTTGGGGGAGAGTTTTGATCACAGTTTTGATTTCAGTGCTTGTGATTGGCTTCCTCATAATTTCTGTTTCTTCCTGGTTCAGTCTTGGAAGGTTGAATTTTTCTAAGAATCTGTCCATTTCTTCCAGGTTGTCCATTTTATGGGCAAATAGTTCATAATACTCTCGTATGATCCTTTGTGTTTCTGTGATGTCTGTTGCAACTTCTTTTTCATTTCTAATTTTGTTGGTTTGATTTGTTTCCCTTTATCTTGATGAGTCTGGCTAGTGGTTTGTCAATTTTGTATAGCTTCTCAAAGAACCAGCTTTTAGTTTTATTAATTTTTACTATTGTTTCCTTCATTTCTTTTTTGTTTATTTCTGCTCTAACCTTTGATTTCTTTACTTGTACTAACTTGGGTTTTTTTGTTCTTCTTTTTCTAGTTGTTTTAGGTGTAAAGTTAGGCTGTCTATTTGATGTTTTTCTTGTTTCTTGAGGTAGGATCTTATTGCTATAAAGCTCCCTCTTAGAACTACTTTTGCTGCATCCCATAGGTTTTGAGTCATCATGTTTTCATTGTCATTTGTTTCCAGGAATATTTTTTATTTCCCTTTTTATTTCTTCAGTAACCTGTTGGTTATTTAGAATCATATTGTTTAATCTCCATGTGTTTGTGTTTTTACTGTTTCTTTCCCCCATAACTGATATCTATTGTTATAGCATTGTGTTCAGAAAAAATGCTTGATATGATTTCAATTTTCTTAAATTTACTGAGGCTTCATTTGTAACCCAAGATGTGGTCTATCCTGGAGAGTTTCATGTGCACTTGAATTCTTGTATTCTTGAATTCGTGTATTCTTTCATGTGCACTTGTATTCTTCATTTGGATGGAATGTCCTGAAGATATCAATTAGGGTCATCTGGTCTAATGTGTCATTTAATGCTTGCATTTCCTGATTAATTTTCTGTTTTGATGATCTATCCATTGATGTAAGTGGGGTGTTAAAGTCCCCTATTATTGTGTTACTGTCACTTTCTCCTTTTATGTCTGTTAGTGTTTGCCTTATGTACTGAGGTGCTCCTACATTGGGTGCATAAATATTTACAATTGTTATGTCTTCTTGGATTGATCCCTTGGTCATTATGTAGTGTCATTCCTTATCTCATAATATTCTTTATTTTAAGGTCTATTTTGTCTGAGAATTACTACTCTGGGTTTCTTTTGATTTCCTTGTGCATGGAATATATTTTTCCATCCTCTCTTTGAATGTGTCTCTAGGTTTGAAGTGGGTGACTTGTAAACAGCATAAATATGGGTCTTATTTTTGTATCCATTCAGCCAGTCTGTGTCCTTTAGTTGGAGCATTTAATCCATTTAATTTAAAGTAATTTTTATATGTATGTTCCTATGACATTTTATTAACTGTTTTGAGTTTGTTTTTGTAGGTCTTTTCCTTCTCTTGTGTTTCCTGCCTATAGAAGTCCCTTTAGCATTTGTTGTAAAGCTGGTTTTGTGATACTAAATTCTCTTAACTTTTGCTTGTCTATAAAGCTTTTGATTTCCCATATATTTTGAATGAGATCCTTGCCAAGTAGAGTAATCTTGGTTGTAGAGTTTCCCCTTTCAATACATTAAATATATCCTGCCATTCCTTTCTGGTCTGTAGAGTTTCTACTCAAAGATCAGCTGTTAATCATATGGGATTTCCCTTGTATGTTACTTGTTGCTTTTCCCTTGCTGCTTTTAATATTTGTTCTTTGTGTTTAATCTTTATTAGTTTGATTAGTATGTGTCTTGGCATGTTTCTCCTTGGGTCTGTCCTGTATGGGACTCTGTCCTTCTTGGATTTGATTGACTATTTCCTTTCCCATGTTAGGGACATTTTGAACTATAATCTCTTCAAAAATGTTCTCAGATCCTTGATTTTTCTCTTCTTCTTCTGGGACCCCTATAATTTGAATGGTGTGGCATTTAATATTGTCCCAGAGGTCTCTGAGACGATCTTCAATTCTTTTCATTCTTTTTCCTTTATTCTGCTCTTCAGTAGTTATTTCCACCATTCTATCTTCCATGTCACTATCCATTCTTCTGCCTCAGTTATTCTGCTATTGATTCCTTCTAGAGTATTTTTAATTTCAGTAATTGTCTTGTTCATCTCTGTTTATTCTTTATTTCTTCTAGATCCTTGTTAAATGTGTTAATTGAGTCTTTCATTTTCTCCATTCAATTTTCAAGGTTTTGAATCATCTTTATTATCATTTGTCTGAATTCTTTTTCAGGTAGTTTGCATATTTCCTTTTTGTTTATGTGGTCTTGTGAGTTTTTGTTCCTTCATTTACACAATATTTCTCTGTCTTTTCATTTTTTTCCAACTTACTGTGTTTGAGTTCTCCTTTTCCCAGGCTTTGGGGTCATATTCCTTCTTCCTTTTGTTTTCTGCCCACAACTGGCCTTTTGATTAAGGTCACTTGCAATGTGTGTCTGTGAGCCAGACTGAAGACCTGGGCTCCACCCACTGTAGCCAGCAGAGGCAGGTTGTCCCAGAGTCAGGGCTAAGAGTTGATCTGTTAACCAAGGCTTTCACAGGATCCAGGATTTGTAATAGCGCCCACTGGCAAGCTGAGGTAAGTCACTACATGGTAAGTGTAAATGTCACCACATCACCAGATGGAAGGCAGATAGGAGGGTCAAGGCTATTTCAAGCCCTAAAGATTTTCTATGTTGTTGCTGGTAGTGTGTTTGATAGGCTGATTGGTTGGTTTTTTGAGAGGATAAGAAATGTCCTGGTCATGTCATCTGAGGAAAACTCTTATTTGAGGAACTTTTGAAGTTTGCCAAGGCTGTTTTGGGATAGATATGCAGAATCTAGGAATATATCCCATTTCCTCCCCTAAGAGATTCATGTAAGATAAAACCAGACCTACCTATCAACCAAGTCATAATGCTGTGCCAATTAAGGAGTTAATATCATTAAATACTACAAAGTACCCTGTTAACTGGTGATAATTACTATCTATTGTATCTAGCTGCCTCTTAATATCCTCCATGAGGCTTTGCCAAGGTTTGGAAATTAAAAATCCCTCTTGGAACAAAGAAACCGGTTTCAAGATTTGACCCAAAGTGAGGTTGTCCTGCAAGTTGTCACTATTTGCTTTCCAACAGACTGTCCAGGGGCTTTACACCAGACACATGTGCCTCTCTGTCAGTAGTAGGAACCAGAAGGTCTAATGGATGACTTTTCTGAACCTGAAGCTATGTACACTCCTTTCCTCTCCTAGACCTGTACTCCTGCTCTGACCCAGGGAGAAAGGGAGGCAAATTCTTGTGAGCAAGAAGATTACAACAGTAGCTCAAGAGGAAGAAGTTCATTCATTGTTTCATGCTCTCAGCCTAAGACACTTACCAGCACAATGTGTTTGAACAAATTGCTTTCCCTCTCTGGGCCTCAGTTCCTCAGTTTATAAAATGAGGAATTTGGGACTATGAGTTGATGAAGATATGTTTCAGCTTTAAAGTTCCAAGATTATTATTTTTTTAAAGTGGTAAAACTTGGTCAACTAAGAGTGGGAAAAGGGAGAGAATGTTGGATAGGTAGGGGAAATGGACAGCAGAAGCACTGAGCCATAAGCCTAGTAATGCTTCGGACTGGTTATTGCCTCTTCCTCCCTTGGAACTCCCTCTTGGAATAATAGAAAA
Source organism: Budorcas taxicolor (assembly GCF_023091745.1). Lineage (NCBI taxonomy): Eukaryota > Metazoa > Chordata > Mammalia > Artiodactyla > Bovidae > Budorcas > Budorcas taxicolor. Next base: position 76,264,582 of record NC_068935.1, read on the forward strand.
CAAGAGCTGCTTGAGCTCTACCTCTCTCCTAGGGAATATGTTGAGAAATTAACTATATGGGTAGGCAAAGGCTGCTTCCACTCCTTAAGATAAAGCCCTGGCCCAATGCTAACTCGGAGAAGGCAATGGCAACCCACTCCAGTACTCTTGCCTGGAAAATCCCATGGGCAGGAGCCTGGTAGGCTGCAGTCCATGGGGTCGCAAAGAGTCAGACATGACTGAGCGACTTCACTTTCACTTTTCACTTTCATGCATTGGAGAAGGAAATGGCAACCCACTCCAGTGTTCTTGCCTGGAGAATCCCAGGGACAGGGGAGCCTGGTGGGCTGCTGTCTATGGGGTCGCACAGAGTTGGACACGACTGAAGTGACTTAGCAGCAGCAGCAATGCTAACTTATTTCCAGCACCCTTTGGCCACAATGGGGACATGTGGAAGAAGCTGGGAAAGCCACACATAGTCCTATACAAAAAGCCACCCAGGTAAGGTCTTGCTGATATGGGCACAGGAAATTAAATTTTCATAATTGGTTTATCTCAATCACAGGCTTTTGGTTTGACCTTGGTCAAGTCACTTATCATGTCTGGGACTTGGTTCTGCCATCCATCACTTAGGGTAAAGCAGAATATGAAAAGAATGCTACATAGGTGTTCAGCTCTGCCATGACTATCTTGAGTCTTTTCCTCTGTTTCTCCATCACTGTAATGAGAGATTGGATTGGATGGACCATAATGGTGCCCCTAAGCTCTGACAAAGCAGATTCACCAGCTCTTGCAAATCTAACACAAAGTTAAAAACAATAGGAAACCTTATTCATATCCTCATCCAAGATATATGATGGTATTTAGGAAAACAGTTGGGGCTATCAGAAGACAGAGAAATCCCTGCTGTGTGTAGTCAGGGCCCCTTGGAAGTGCTTTCAGGACATCTCCAGTAGAGTCAGAACTCAACCACCTTCCTAATGGATTCCTTATGACTCACATGTTATCTGGGGCTGCGTTACTCCTCCATAGGGTTCCACACTTGGGTACCTTCTGGTACACTTGCTACCTCTGCTGTAGCAAAAACCATGAGCCAGGTCAGAAAGACAATATTGTTATCCAGTAGATAAAGACAGACAGCTTGAGCAGTAGTCTGTATTCAAGCCAGACCAGAGCCTAGTTCACACAGAAAGTGGCCTCTCAAGCATGAATACTGCCCACAATATGAGGCTACCTGTGTCACTTTGAGAAAGAATATAAGTTTGCATAGTTAAAACATTTTTTATTTCTCAAAGCCTGGTCACATCTTTATTTCTTTTGATCCTCACCTGTGAGGTGAGATAGGAAGGAAAGAATTATTCTCATTGTACAGAAGAGGAGAGTGAGGCCTGGAGAGGGCACGTGAAGTCTGGCCTTTTCTGGCACTTTTTTTGTGTCCATCAAGAGGATGGCATTTGAGAGCCAGTGTTTGGTGCCAAGTAGTTCTGGAGGTATAAGAAGTGATGCACTTGGGAAAAAAAAAAGAAGTGATGCACTTGGGCCTAGAGGAGAGAGACATTGGGCCACAGAGTACTACAGATGCCTAAGATTCTCCAAGAGAGTATAAGGTACCAATGAGTTCAGTCCTCAGGGCAGGCAGCATCTAATTCCTGGCTTCAGTTTCCCTCTCTCAGATGGTAGAACTTCTATAAATAAATATTTTCTTTGAAAGTGTTCTTGGAGTTTCCATTTACAATGGCTGCTCTTACTAGATCCTTATTCCATCTTGAGGAAGGAGCAGAACACAGATGATGATCTTCACTTGAAACCTAGGGAAACTGAGGCTTTGAGACTTTAATTGATTTCCCATGTTACATAGCAAGCTGTGTCAGATATACCCTACCATTATATCCCAAAGGCTGGAGATAACCCAGCATCATGTGGCAGGCTGTTCTGTCCACAGTAGACAGGGTAGTCACACTCACCTGCAAGTAGATCTTCTTAAGTCCAGGAATGGAGTCACTGACACGGCCTGACACAAGGCGCCCAAGGCCTGAGGTAGCCCCAATACACACCAAGAGCACCCAGGTCTGCTTGATTTCCAAGAATTCCTCTTCCACATACTTCATCTGAAAAGCATAACACCAGACCCCCAGGATAAGAGAAAGAAGAAGATCTGACTGGTTAATTGTTGGCATACCCAGAATCGTCTACTGCTTACTTCCCTGGAACATGACAAGAGTGCATCCCCCTCCCCTGTAGCCTTAGCTCCAGAACCAGCTCTCTGGTTGTTTCCAACAGCTTAAAAGGCTGCATATCCCTTGGCTCTCTGGATTTTGGGCTTCTGAGCAACAGCTGAGGGCAGTGGGTGTCTCTAAGCCTCTTCCAAGCCTTGGCAGGACAGAATACAGCTTTAACAACTGAAAAAAATATAAGACTTCCTTTATTGTCTCCCCATTCCCTGACCCAGAACTGACAGCCTAGGGTAACAACAGGTCACCAAGGGAGAAGGATCCATCAGCTTCCAGGTAACACTCCAAAACTATGTTTTAAGAAACACAATGTCTGTGGAAGATAACAGCTGGAAACAACCAACATTTCTGTGATCATGTAAGTTGGGTAGATGCTGGTTAAACAAAGGTGAATAGAGTTTTTTTTTGTTTTGTTTGTTTTTTTTTTTTTTTTTACTGTATTTAGGGATCTTTTGGTACCTTTATAAGATTGCTACACATTATGAAGGTAGACAGATCTAGTACACATTATTTCCTAAACAAAATTACTTGACTACAAAGACCAGCATTCCTTAAAACACTCTCTTAGAAAACCCTATTGTTGGTTCATCTAGGGGCAGTCTCCTGTGTCTCAGTGATGCTTATCTTCTCTTGAGCATCCATCTAGATTTATCAGTAGGGGAAACCATAGGCATAGGCCTTTCCCTAAGGGATTTCCTCCATTTCCCACTGAGGTCTTCCCTCAGCCTGGGCTGTTTCCTACTCTCCAAATACCTCTTTTGTCTTTTTTCAAAGATCCTAGCTCTGCCCTTTCAATGTCCTCTGCTCCTACCCTCTGAACTTCAGGCAGATTACAGGCAGCTTCTTGGGGTCAGGTAGGGTAGACCCACCCTGGTATTTCTCACCAGGTGTACATAGGGAACGAAGTAGCCAAGGGCAGCAGCAGCGATCCCGAAGGCCCAGATGCGGTAGGTACGTTGGCGGAACACTCGCATGTTGAAGTACTTCCTGAGCTGAGCCAGAAAGCGTTGGCACAGGGTGTGGACACCTCTCTTGCTTGGGGTGTCTTGCGAGCTTGGCAGGAGGGGTCGGTAGGTGAGTGAAAGCAGCGTAAGAATAAACATAAAGGTACTCAGCACCTGGAAGGTTTGAGCGAGCTTGATCTTAGCCCCCAGTGTTTTGATGAGGAGGGGGAAGGATATGGAGAAGATGCTACTCCCAGCAGACACCACACCATTGGCCAGACCCAGACGGCGTTGGAAGTAATGGCCCAGGATGACGAGAGATGGCTGAAAGGCGAAGGAACAGCCACAACCAAAGAGAATCCCATAGGTGAAGTAACGCAGGCTTAGTGAGCTGTGGGAGAGACACCAAGAGCTATTCTCAGAGGCCTGACCAGCAATTTACCTGCCCTTCTCGGCAACCCCCCACCCAGACCAAGATCTATATCCCCCACCCTTAACCCACAGCCCCACTTATTGCTGACCCTCAAAATAGATAAGAAATAGAACCTTCTGATCCCCATTTTATAGATAGGTAGAGAGAGTTTCAGAGAAGTAATTTACCCAAGGTAGCATAACTGGGTGCTTCCTTGGTAGCTCAGCTGGTAAAGAATCCACCTGCAATGCAGGAGACCCTGGTTTGATTCCTGGGTTGGGAAGATCCTCTGGAGAAGGGATAGGCTACCCACTCCAGTATTCTTGGGCTTCTCTGGTGGCTCAGATGGTAAAGAATCTGCTTGCAATGAGGGAGACCTGGGTTTGATCCTTGGGTTGGGAAGATCCCCTGGAGGAGGGCATGGCAATCCACTTCAGTATTCTTGTCTGGAGAATCCCCATGGACAGAGGGGCCTGGTGGGCTACAGTTCATGGGGTTGCAAAGAGTTGGACATGACTGAGAGACTAAGCACAGCACAGCACAGGATAACTGGGAATGAACAGAGCTTGGACTTGTCTCTAGGCCTGTGTGACTCTAGTTTGAATTATAGGGCCCCATCAGCACTGTTCAAAAGAAAGCCACAACTATCCTATACAAAGTCTAGACGAGGGGCTACAAGAGGAAATTAGTGGCTTAGAGAGAACAGTTTCACTTACTGCTCATCTAGACAACATAGGTAGGGTGGTAACCAAAGCTTTATCCCAAGTAACAAGAAAATTCTGCAAGGAACCAAGATTCTGGATGTTTGAGACCCTCCATGGTACTTTTCAGTGTCTTTCTCCATGCTCAGGGCCCTTAATATTTCAGAGAGTGGTTGGTGGTATCCTCAGAGATACTTCTTCCTCAACCATACCCATGGTCTGGATATCCCAAAACCCTTTACTCCAGGCCCTAGATAATCTCCATAGGGATCCTAAGATAAGGAGTTCCTTTAACTTCTGAAGCCTGGCTCCTGTTCCTGAACATTATATGGACTAGTTTCCCAGAGTAGCTTGGCTACTTGGTGGGAAATGGGACCTCAAAGAAGTTACTGGCCCGGCCATGTAGGACAAGTTCTGGCTAAAACTCTTAGGCTCTGCTTTGGCCATAAGCTTCTATAACAGAAGGCAAAGTATCAGAATGGAAAAGGCTATGGGAAGGTCAGCTTGGCTGGCCATCTGCCATCAGATGACACTGGCATAAACTAGTAAAAAATTTTGTTTTCTTTTTGATGCTTCCACATATTTTGCAATACTTTTTATCTGGCCACTTAATAACTTAGTGCTTTCCATGGTCAGGCAGTTCCTCTTCATGAATAGACCTAGTCCTCGTACTAAAGGACTGGACCTATGGCACAGAGATGAAGTGGTGCTAGCTCTCATGATTCTAAGACAATCACCGTCATCATTGCTTTCCATCTGTTTGCATTCATTGGGTATGAGCAAGGGCTTTGGTTTCAAAAGGGTTGCCTCTACTTAGAACACATAGCTAAGCCAATTGCTCCTCTTCTGTCAAATTCCTTGGGGCTTCCCTCCATTAGAATAGAGGTACCCTTTGGGATTGACCCAAGCTAGGGGCCTTGCTAAGGGAAATGCATTATGAAGGTCTGAAGGAGATACTCAGGGAGGGGGCCAGTGGGAGTAATGCATGAGATTCTGTTCAGGGAGCTGTGTAGTAGATCTATTTCTACCTGGGCCACGAGGCAGGAGGCCCCTGAGTAGGCTTGCCAAAGCCCTGCCCAAACTTTGCCCCATCTCACAACATCCAAAGGAACTCAGAGCCCTGATTTAGACACAACAGAAGAGATGACTTGGAGTTCTAGCCATAAACAGAACCATATTCCACTGGATGTGAGGCCATCCAGAAAGTTTCTTGGCTCTAAAGATGTTCTTACAGAAAGGGCAAAGGGAGTGGGGGAGGAGCTTAAAGGCTGGGGAACAGTGTGCCTAAAGAAGAATGCCAGGAGAAAGCACATATGAGCTCTTTCCCCTCCTGTAACTGAGCTCATGTGGATTGGAAAGAAAATAGGATCCGTATGTTGCTAATTTGTTTACACTTTGCTCTGCTTGGCCTTAAAAACAGGCCGCTGCTGAGTAGTGCTGAGGCTGGAGCTGCTTCTGAGGCCTAACTCCTTCCCACAAGAAGCCAGGCACCAGCCTGCTGAGGGCAAATGAGGCCGGCCACCAGAGGGGTCCTGAAAAGATTTGGAGCTGCAGCCCTGGGAGGGCTGAGAAGATTACAGACAGGATGTGGTTTTCTCTGCCTCTGTTCCAATTGGATAGAACCAAGCCAAGAAACTATTGCAGGCCAGACCCAAGCTCTGCTGGAGGGTAGACTGGGCAGCCAGAAATACTCAAGTCATAAAGTGGACTCAATCTCACAGGGCCCAGTTGTGGCAGAACACAATTATCATTCTCTGCTGTGAGTGGATCCTTAGGCCTAGAGTGCATAACCATGGTCCTCTGGGAAGCCAAGCTTAGAAAACAGGTCTCTGACAAGTTAGCCATGTCTCCAGGTCAGCATTCTCCTATACCAGGAGATTGGAAGCAGGAGGTACCATAACTTCCAAAGTGTCTTTGGCAGAAAATTATTGGAGTTCTTTTGGAATGTCATATTCTTCAAGCTGTGGTGGAGGGTTTTGCCTTCTCCCCTCTCCTACAGATATGCTTCTGGAGAGCAGAAGAGATAAGGAGAATATGAACTTGTAACCTATTCCTTGCCGGACACTGAACAAATTCTGCCAGTGGGATCTATGGGACCAGAATTTGAGTTTACCTAAGTTTAGGTCTAGTTGGATAGCTGGGTGTTGGGTCTGTATCTCAGTGAGGGATGCTGCTGAACATCCTTTCTCATGCTCAAGACGTGAATCTTTATCTGTCCCAAATTGTCCTAACATTTGTTGTTGTTTAGTCACTAAGTCATGTCCAACTCTGCTACCCCATGGACTGCAGCAGACCAGGCTTCCCTGTCCTTCACTCTCTCTTGGAGTTTGCTCAAACTCATGTCTATTGAGTTGGTGATGCTGTCTAACCATCTCACCCACTGCCATCCTCTTTTCTTTTTGCTTTCAATCTTTCCCAGCATCAGGGTCTTTTCATTGCCATGCAGAAATGGAAAAGGATCAGAAGTGCCAAACAGCCTTGGGCTCAGCTGACCTCTTTTTCAACATAAAAAGAATCCTCTAATGGTAGGTGTTCAGATGGTCTTACTCTAGATTTTCATTCCTAGGAGGGCAGTTGAGGTCATGAGATGTGTGGCATATTGAAGGGAAATAGAATGGCAGAGTGGAAGACACACCTGAAAAGACCTGATCTAATTTCATGTTGTAGATATAAAAATTGAGGCCCAGAGAGGGAAATGATACTCATCAATTGTTCCATTGCCATTCAGTGGCCAAAATTGAACATGGGCTCAGCTGTATGAATGCCCAAGCTTAAGCTTCTCTTACTACTTTGGAAATCTTGAGTCCTCTTTGGGTGTATTCCCTACCAATATGTCCTTGGGGACTCTACCTAGATAAATCCCATTGAACAATAATTCCTGGGAGCAAGGTATTTGAAGACCTTACAAGGAAAAGGCCACAGGGGATCTGCAATGAAAAGAGTGTCTCCATTTGAGGCCCAGAAAGAAGCCAAGGGCAAATGGCCAGCAATTCCTAGCCTTACCTGGTGAAGGAGCTGGTATGGAGGCCAATGAAAGCAACAGCAGCCCCTGCAGTTGCTGTGATTCGGCAGCCCAAACGATCAGTGAATATACTCACAATGGGAGAACAGAAGAAGATCATTCCCATTGAGAGGGCTCCTACCCATGCTGCAGAGAAAAGAAGCACAAAGACATCTTAGTTTAATGTGGTACCTGGTGGTGCAGCTGGTATGTCAGTTCTTCTCTGACCTTTCACGGGGGCATTGTGTTGGCCTGCACTGCCAGCCTGCTAGTCCCTAATGGCCAGAGAGGTTAGGCAATTTTCAAAGTTCCTGTAACAAGGCAATGTGAGAACCAGGGGTCTAGTTCATAAGCATACCTAGAACTTCAAAGCTGGGGTAAGGGGCCTTTAAAGATCAAGTCTGTGGTAGAGATGTCTAGGTAGCTACCACACAGCTGCACTACATTTCTTAGCCTGTTTCCTGTGGCTATTTGGTATGACCATGTGACAGAATTCTGACCAATAGAATGTGGGTAAAAAGGACACATGCCACTTCTGGGTTTGGACCATAAAAAGACTCCCATGATGTTTCTGCTTTCTTGGATGCCATGTATTAAGACTGGCAGAACTGCCATCAGTTCTGTCTGGGACCCTGAATGGAGTTCCTCCTTTCTCTCCAGTCTGGAACCCTTGCCCTGGATGTTACCTAAGAATTAAACTTCTTTTCCTTTAAGCTACTGAATTTTTGAGGGCTATTGTTATAGCAGTTAAATAAACACAAACTAAGACAAAGAGATTCCTCTACTACCATTTTATTAATAAAGAAACAAGTCTAGAAATGTGAAGGGACTTGCCAAATATCACATAGCAAGTTAAGTGGCAGAGCTGGGCCTCAGACCTAACTCTCCTTATTTCTACTTCAATGTTCATTGTATTATATCTCTAATTAGGATTAATGAAGCTCCCATCATTGGAAGTGTGCAAGCAGAGGCTAGATATAAAACAAGGGATCCAACCACTGGTGTCAGATTTGGACTAGCCAGCATTTCAGGCTTCCTTCCAGGGATACTAAGCCAGATTTATAGCCTTAGGCACTAGGCTACTTGGTTTCAGTGCCAAGGAACATGAAAGTTAATTAAGCCTTCAGAAGCTTAGGTAAGATTTGTCTTGGTCACTGGAACAGTTCTGTGAAAATGCTAAGACTAAGGAGTAAAGAAGGCCACAGACAAAGGCCTCCTGGAATTGACACAGGGCAGGTTTAGGAGTCACCCAAAGATTTATAAGGACACTGTACAAGAGAGTCATATAACCCTCCTGCTGAAATCCTTCATCAGAGTCCATGTTTGGCAAATCCCTGGGGTGACCCAGAGAGATGGTATGGGGAGGGAGGTGGGAGGGGGTTCAGGATGGGAAACACATGTACACCCGTGGCAGATTCATGTCAATGTATGGCAAAACCAATACAATATTGTAATTAGCCTCCAATTAAAATAAATAAATTTATATTTAAAAAGTAAAAAAAAGAAAACAAGAGTTTACTCTGTTTATAAAGGCTTTAAGTGTTTGTAACAGTCCTCAACAGGGAGGAAGAGATTTGCCCTTTTACTTAGATTCTTGCTCAGCCATCAGAAAGAAAGCCCAAGCTTTTTTTTGTTTGAAGGCTGTTACCAAGTTTCATTGTGAGCCTCTCTTTTCTAGGCTAAACAATCTTAGTTTCCCTAACTTTTATTCTTAGCTTTAATTCCTAATTCTGTAATTCCTTTGAGAGCTCTCCTCTGAGTATGTTCCAAGTCTTCTTCATCATCATCAAAAAGTATTCACTGAGTGTCACCCAAACAGCGAGCCAGGCCAGCTTCTGGCTCTCGAATTGTGCAGCCCCAGAAGGGCCAGAGGAGTACAGTCTGAGGTTAGACAAGTCTACTGTCTGTGTCTCTTACCTCAGTACCTAATAGGTTGTTCAGATCTCCACTGGGAATCTTTATTTTGCTAGGGGTGCCATCTTAAGTCTTAGTGGCTGGCTCCAAAAGCACTGGCCTGAGACAACAGGAGACCTGAACTCTCATCAAAATTTTACCTTACACCTTTCAGGTTCACCTCTTATCAGCTATGGGACCTTGAGCAAGTCACACAGCACTCCTCTAATCCTTAGTCTTCTCATTTATAAAATGGGGATTGAAATTCTCCACATACCTTCTTCAAAGTTTTTTTTTAATCTAATGATTATCAAATGTGATCATATGTATGAGAGCTTTGTAGATACCAATAATCACACCATATATAAAAATTAATACAAATGGATCAAGTAAAACAAAATTTTTAGAAGCGAGTATAGGAGAAAATCTTTCTAGTCTTTAGTTAGGCAAAGATTTCATAATTACCAAAAGTATGATCCATTAAAAAATCAACACTAGACTTCACCAAGATGTAAAACTTCTGCCCTTTGAAAAATAGTGTTATGAACATGAAAGGGCAAGCCACAGACTGAGAAAAATATTTATGACACACACGCCTTATAAAAGTCTGATATCCAGAGTACAAGTGTGAGTTGACGCTCATAACTCAGTAAGAAGACAGCAAACAATCCAGTTTAAAATATGGGCAAAAGATTTGAACAGACATTTTACACACACACAAATGCATGACATGAATAGCAATTGAGTACATGAAAAGATGCTCAATATTATTAATCATTCAAGAAATGCACGTTAAAACCAATACCCCTGTATAACCACTAAAAAAGCTTTTTTTAAAAAAATGACAATACCTAGTACTGGTGAGGATGTAGAAGAACTGGAAATCTCATACAATGCTGATGGGGATGTAAAAATGGTATACCTGCTTTGGAAAACAATTTGGCAGCTTCTTAAAAGTTAAACATGCAATTACCCTATGATCCTGAAATCACTCTCTTGGGTACTTAGCCAAGATAAATGAAAAATTATATTCATAAAAAACCTGTACCTAGATGTTTTTGCAGATTTTTCATAACTGCCAAAATGTGTCAATAACTGAAAATGTACTTCAACTGATGAATGGATAAATAAGTGAATATACATTAATATAATGGAATACAACTCTGCAATAAACTGTAATAAACTACTGATACATGAAACGACTTTTATCAACGGCATTATGCTAAGTGAAAAGAAGCCAAACACAAATGATTCCATTTATATGTAATTCCAAAAAAGGCAAAACTGTGCAGTCAAACAGATCAGTGAATGCCAGGAGGAAGGGTGAGGGGAAATGACTCATTATAGAGGAGTATGGGGGAACTTTTTGGAGTAATGAAATACTATATATCTTGACTGTAAGTGGTGGTATTCTTTTGTCAAAATTCATAGAATTGAGCATATAAAAAGAGTGACTATTACCATATGTAAATCATACCTCAATAAATCTGTTATAAAAAAGAGAAGAGCAAAAGGAGCAGAGAAGCAAGAAGTGCAAGTGGGAGATCTCATTTATAATATATGTATTTTTATTCTGGCCAGATTTTCAAAAAAATTAGTTCAAGTGTATTGAACTTGAACAAAAATGAAAAATTAGTTAAATTTAGTAAATTATCTTACTGATATTTTATCAACTACAACTCACCATTATCTGGCCCTTCTGAAAATATCTAAAATACAGTGAAAACTGATGATGATTGGGCTTTAAAGTATCTTTTGCATAGTCAAAGAAAGTTTAAATTACATTGGATATAGCTGTTTACATTAATGACATATATTCATCATTATGGTATCATATAGAATATTTTCACGGCTGTAAAAATTCATGCTCTGCCTATTCATCCCTATTCCCCTCCAAACCTCTGGCAACCACTGATCTTTTTACTGTCTCCATAGTGTTGCCTTTTCCAGAATGTTATATAATTTGAATCATATAGTAAATAGTCTCTTCAGATTGACTTCATTTACTTTCATACACTTAAATTTCCCCTATACCAAAACCTGACAAAGATGCCACAAAAAAAGAAAATTACAGGTCAATATCACTGATGTACATAGATGCAAAAATCCTTAATAAAATTCTAGCAAACAGAATCCAGCATATTAAAAAGATCATACATCATGACCAAGTGGGCTTTATCCCAGGGATGCAAGGATTCTTCAATATCCGCAAATCAATCAACATAATACACCACATTAACAAATTGTAAAATAAAAACATATGATTATCTCAATAGATGCAGAGAAAGCCTTTGACAAAATTAAACATTCATTTATGATAAAAAAAAAACCTCTCCAGAAAGCAGGAATAGAAAGAACAGTCCTCAACACAATAAAAGCTATATATGATAAGCCCACAGCAAACATTATCCTCAATGGTGAAAAAGTGAAAGCATTTCCCCTAAAGTCAGGAACAAGACAAGGGTGCCCACTTTCACTGCTACTATTCAATATAGTTCTGGAAGTTTTTGCCACAGCAATCAGTGCAGAAAAAGAAATAAAAGGAATCCAGATTGGAAAAGAAGAAGTAAAACTCTCACTGTTTGCAGATGACATGATCCTCTACATAGAAAATCCTAAAGGCTGCACCAGAAAATTACTAGAGCTAATCAATGAATATAATAAAGTTGCAGGATATAAAATCAACACACAGAAATCCCTTGCATTCCTATACACTAACAATGAGAAAACAGAAAGAGAAATTAAGGAAACAATTCCATTCACCATTGCAACAAAAAGAATAAAATACTTAGGAATATATCTACCTAAAGAAACAAAAGACCTATATATAGAAAACTATAAAACACTGGTCAAAGAAATCAAAGAGGACACAGATAGATGGAGAAATATACCATGTTCATGGATCAGTAGAATCAATATAGTGAGAATGAGTATACTACCCAAAGCAATCTATAGATTCAATGCAATCCCTACCAAGCTACCAACGGTATTTTTCACAGAACTAGAACAATTAATTTCACAATTTGTATGGAAATACAAAAAACCTCAAATAGCCAAAGCAATCTTGAGAAAGAAGAATGGAACTGGAGGAAACAACCTGCCTGACTTCAGGCTCTACTACAAAGCCACAGTCATCAAGACAGTATGGTACTGGTACAAAGACAGAAATATAGATCAATGGAACAAAATAGAAAGCCCAGAGATAAATCCATGCACCTATGGACACCTTATCTTTGGCAAAGAAGGCAAGAATATACAATGGAGAAAGGACAATCTCTTTAACAAGTGGTGCTGGGAAAACTGGTCAACCACTTGTAAAAGAATGAAACTAGAACACTTTCTAACACCATATACAAAAATTAACTCAAAATGGATTAAACATCTAAATGTAGGACCAGAAACTGTAAAACTCCTAGAGGAACACATAGGCAAAACACTCTCCAACATAAATCACAGCAGGATCCTCTATGACCCACCTCCTAGAATATTGGAAATAAAAGCAAAAATTAAAAAAATGGGACCTAATTAAACTTAAAAGTTTTTGCACAACAAAGGAAATTATAAGCAAGGTGGAAAAAAAGCCTTCAGAATGGGAGAAAATAATAGCAAAACGAAGTAACGGACAAAGAATTAATCTCAAAAATATACAAGCAACTCCTGCAGCTCAATTCCAGAAAATTAAATGACCCAGTCAAAAAATGGGCCAAAGACCTAAACAGACATTTCTCCAAAGAAGACATACAGATGGCGAACAAACACATGAAAAGATGCTCAACAGCACTCATTATCAGAGAAATGCAAATCAAAACCACAATGAGGTACCATTTCATGCCAGTCAGAATGGCTGCGATCCAAAAGTCTACAAGCAATAAATGCTGGAGAGGGTGTGGAGAAAAGGGGACTCTCTTACACTGTTGGTGAGAATGCAAACTAGTACAGCCACTATGGAGAACAGTGTGGAGATTCCTTCAAAAACTGGAAATAGAACTGCCATATGACCCAGCAATCCCACTGCTGGGCATACACACTGAGGAAACCAGAATTGAAAGAGACACATGTACCCCAATGTTCATTGCAGCACTGTTTATAATAGCCAGGACATGGAAACAACCTAGATGTCCATCAGCAGATGAACAGATAAGAAAGCTGTGGTACATATACACAATGGAATATTACTCAGCCATTAAAAAGAATACATTTGAATCAGTTCTAATGAGGTGGATGAAATGAGCCTATTATACAAAGTGAAGTAAGCCAGTAAGAAAAACACCAATACAGTATATTAATGCATATATATGGAATTCAGAAAGATGGTAATGATAACCTTGTATGTGAGACAGAAAAGAGACACAGATGTATAGAACAGTCTTTTGGACTCTGTGGGAGAAGGCAAGGGTGAGATGATTTGGGAGAATGGCATTGAAACATATATTACTATATGTGAAATGAATCACCAGTCCAGGTTCGATGCATGATACAGGGTACTCGGGGCTGGTGCACTGGGATGACCTAGAGGGATGGTATGGGGAGGGAGGCGGGAGGGGGGTTCAGGATGGGGAACACATGTACACCCGTGGCAGATTCATGTCAACGTATGGCAAAACCACTACAATATTGTAATTAGCCTCCATTTAAAATAAATACATTTATATTGAAATAAATAAATAAATTTCCCCCATGCATTTTCATGACCTGAAAGATTTTTTTTTCAGCACTGAATAATATTCCATTGTCTAGATGTACCACAGTTTATTTATTAACTCACTCCCTGAAGGAATCTTGGTTGCTTCCACATTTTGGCAATTATAAATAGATGTGTATAAATTTTTGTGTTGATGTATGTTCTCGACTCATTTGGTTAAACACTAAGGAGCATGCTAAATTCTATGTTTAGTTTTGGAAGAAATTGCCAAGCTTTCTTCCAAAGTGGCTGTACCATTTTGCATTCCCAACAACAATGAATGAGAATTCTTGTTGCTCTACATCCTTACCAGCATTTGGTGATGTCAGTGTCCATATTTTGGTCATTCTGATAGGTATGTAGTGACATCTCATTGCTTTCATTTGTATTTTCTTTTTTTTTAATATAAATTTATTTTTTTTAATTGGAGGCTAATTACTTTACAATATTGTATTGGTTTTCCCATATATCAACATGAATCCACCACGGGTGTACACATGTTCCCCATCCTGAACCTCCCTCCCACCTCCCTCCCCATATCATCCCTCTGGGTCATCCCAGTACACCAGCCCTGAGCATCATGTATCATGCATCAAACCTGAACTGACGATTCATTTCACATATGATATTATACATGTTTCAATGCCATTCTCCCAAATCATCTCACCCTCGCCCTCTCCTACAGAGTCCATTTTCTTGATGACATATAGCACTGAGTATCTTTTAATATGTTTATTTGTCATCTATATATTTTCTTTGATGAGCTGTCTGTTAAGGTCTTTGGGCCATTTTTTTAACTGGGTTGATCATTTTCTCATTGCTGAGTCTCAGGAGGTCTTTGTACATTTTGGATAACAGTCCTTTATCAGATATGTCTTTTGCAAATATTTTCTCTCCATCTGTGGCTTAGCTTCTCATTCTCTTGACATTGTCTTTTGCAGAGCAGAAGTTTTAAATTTTGATGAAGTCCAATTATTTCTTTCATGGATTATGACTTGGTCTTGAACCTAAAAAGCTGTAATCAAACCCATGGTCATTGAAGTTTACCCTAAGTTATTTTCTAGGAGTTTTAGAGCTTTGTGCTTTATATTTAGGGGCTTCCGTAGTGGCTCTGATGGTAAAGAATCTGCCTGCAATGTCTCCTGGAGAAGGGAATGGCTACCCACTCCAGTATTCTTGCCTGGAGAATTCCATGGACAGAGGAGCCTGGTGGGCTATAGTCCATGGGATTGCAAAGAGTCAGACATGACTGAGCAACTAACACTTTCACTTTCAAAGAACTAAACACTTAGTGTTTCTACAAATGTTTTATATTTAGGTCAGTGATCCATTCGGTTAATTTTTGAGAAGGAGGTAAGGTCTGTGTCTAGATTAATTTTTTTTTTTGCATGTGCATATCCAGTGGTTCCAGAAACACTTGCTGAAAATATTACTTTTGCTCTACTGTCTTGTCTTTGCTTCTTTGTCACAGATCAGTTGGCTACATTTATGTGGATCTATTGATATTTCTGGGCCTTCTATTCTGTTCCATTGATCTAGTTGTCTATTCTTTCATCAATACCACACAGTCTCGAATATTGTAGCTTTATAGTAAGTCTTGAGGTCAAGAAATGACAGTTCTCCAACTTTTTTCATCTCTTCCAATACTCTGTTGGTTATTTGGAGTCTTTTGCTTCTCTGTGTAAACTTTAGAATTGGTTTGTCAATATCCAAAAAACAAATTGCTAAGATTTTGATTGTGATTGCACTGAATCTATATATCAAGTTGGGAAGAACTGATATCCTGACAATATTGAGTCTTCCTGTTCATGAACATAGAATATTTCTCCATTTATTTAGTTCTTTGGATTTCTCCATTTATTTAGTTCTTTGAATTTTAGTTCATCAAAATTTTGTAGTTTTTCATATAAATTTGTACATATTTTGTCAGATTTATACCTAAGTATTTAATATTTGGGGGTGCTAATGTAAATGTTATTCATTTTTAAAATTTCAAATTCTACTTGTTCATTGCTAGTATATAGGAAAGTGACTTTTGTATATTAATCTGATATCCTGATACCTTGTAGTAATTGCTTTTAAATTCCAGAATTTTTTGTCAATTCTTTCTTATTTTCTACATAGATTAATTTGTCATCTGTGAACAAAGAAAGTTTATGTCTTCCTTCCCAGTCTGTATACTTGTATTTCTTTTTCTTGTATTATTATATCAGCTAGAACTTCCACTACAATGATAAAGGAGTAGTGAGAAGGGACAGCTTTGTCTTGCACCTGACCTTAGTAGGAAAGATGAAATTTTCTCACCATTTTGTATGCTATTATCAGTAGTTTTTAAAATATAGATTTTTAAAAGTTAATCTGAGTTTTTTTAACTTTTAACTTTTGAAATAATTATACAGTCACAGGAAATAGTCAAGATAATCGAGAGATGTCCCATGAACCCTTCACCCAGTTTTCTCCAATGATTACATCTTATATAACTAGACTATAGTATCAAACCCAGAAAGTTGCACTGCTATAATATGTACATATACTTATTATTTTATTGCATGTGTAGATTTCTATAACCACCACTGCAATCAAGATACAGAACTATTCCATCACCACAAAAATCTCCTTTGTGTTCCTCCTTTATAGTCATACCCAGTCCACCATCCCTCACTCTTGGCAACCACTTTTTTTTTTTAATCTCTATAATAGTATTTCATGAAAGATATAAATTGAGTCATATAATCTGTGACTTTTTGAAACTGGCTTTTTCACCCAGCATGATTCCCTGGAGATATATATTTGAAGTTTCTTGTAGACAGCTTATGGTTGTATTTTTTTCTGCCAATCTCTGTTTTTCATTTGATGTATTTAGACTATTTGCAAGGACAATCATTGATATGTGAGAGTTGGACCATAAGGAAGGTTGAGTGATGAAGAACTGATGCTTTTGAATTGTGGTGCTGGAGAAGACTCTTGATAGTCCCTTGGACTGCAAGGAGATCAAACCAATCAATCCTAAAGGAAATCAACCCTGAATATTCATTGGAAGGACTGATGCTGAAGCTGAAGCTCCAGTACTTTGGCCACCTGATGTGAAGAGCCAACTCACTGGAAAAGACCCTGATGCTGGGAAAGATTGAAGGCAAAAGGAGAAGAGGGCAGCAGAGGATGAGATGGCTAGAAAGCATTACTGACTCAATGGACATGAATTTGAGCAAAGTCTAGGAGAGAGTGGAGGACAGAGGAACCTGATGTGACAGAGTTCATGAGGTTGCAGAGAGTTCTTTCTTCCTTCTTGATGATCCAAGATTTCATTTTCTACTGTTTCCTTTTTGTTTGGAGAAATTCCTTTGGCCATTCTTTAAAGGTAGGTCTGCTGGTGGCCATTCTTTAAAGGTAGGTCTGCTGGTGACAAATTCTCTTGGTATTCAGTCATTTGAAAATGCCTAGATTTTCTCCTTCTTTCCTGAAGCACAGTTTGACTGGATATGCAATTCCAAGTTGACAGTTTTTTCTTTCAGCACTTGAAAAATGTTTTATCACTTCTTACTTCTGCCCTCTGTGTTTTGTTTTGTTTTTATGAGAAATCCAGTATCATTTAATGGCTTTTCCCTTAATTAGGGTATCACTTCTCTCTCAATATTTTCAAAAGTAGTGTGTGTTTATATTTCAGAACTTTGACTCTGATGTGGTTTGGCATAGATTTCTTTGAGTTCATCCTCTTTGTAGTTCACTTAGCTTCTTAATACTGTAGGTTTGTCTTTTGTCAAATTTGGGAGATTTTCAGCCATTATTTCTCTGAGTAGTTTTTCAGCTGCACCTTTTTTCTCCTCTCCATCCAGCACTCTTATGACGACAGAAACATTACATCTTTTTTTATAGGACCACAGTTCTCTGATGCTCTGTTCATTTAAAAAAATTTATTTCCCCCTCTTGTTCACATTAGATAATTTCTATTGTTCTATCTTCGAGTTTACTCATTCTTTCCTCTGCCTTCTCCATTATTTAGTGGAACTCATCCAGTGAAATTTTTTAAATTATCATTATTTCAGTTCTATGTTTTAGTTCTAAAATTTCCATTGTTTCTTCTTTATATTCTCTATTTAGTTGCTGAGACTTAGTATTATTTCACTTGTCTCAAATATGATTGTAATTGCTTATTAAAACATTTTAATAGTGAGTGCTTTAAAATGCTTGTCAAATAATTTCAACATCTGTGTCATCTTAGTGTTGGTGGCAGTTAATTTTCTTTTCTCATTGAAGTTGAGATTTTCTTAATCTTTGGTGTGACAAGTGGTTTTTCTGTTGTACCTTGGGCATTTTGAATATCATAACACTTCGTGTCTTATTTAAACCTTGTGTTTTAGTAGGCCTACTATGACACTGTGCCAGCATATCTCCTCATTATTTCTAGATAGGGTGGAAGAGATGGGGATGGAGGTTCCAGGTCCAGGTTCCCTGCTTAGCCTCCATGGATACTGTGGGGAGGATAGGTGCATTGTTATGGTGAGCAGGGGTTGGTGTTCAAGATCCCCACTTGTCTTCCTCTGATACTTAACTGGTTGGGAGAGGTAAGAGTCTTTTCTTACTATTTTCCATGTTGCTTCAATGGATCGTATACTGAGTGATGCTAAAAGTCCTAATTTCCTACTTGGCATTCACTGACACCATCTTTGTACCTCTTCAGAAATGGAGGGAAAACTGGAGGTTACAATCTAGCAAGGGTGAATGTCCAGTCTCCCTGCATGGTCTCCACTAACACAGTGTTTTAGGAATAGGCCTTGTTGCCACTAAGAGGGAATGACATTTCTGGCTCCCTACTCAGTTTTCTCTAATACTACCTTGGAATGGTAGAGGGACAGATTAGGGCACCTTGTTACAACTGGGTGAGTTTATAAGTCGAGGTTCCTTATTAGGCCTTTTTGGTAAAGGTCAGAAGAGACACATTTTTTCCCCATGGTGTTTGGTTAGAGTAGAGTGGTTATTGTCCAAAACTTTTCTGTCTTGCTAGGCTGCTCCTTTCTTGGTCTTTTGGTTAGAGAAATCAGGCTTTTCTTGGTGCTCATTTTATCTGTCCATATTGGCATTTCCCAGTTGTAAGTTTCTTCAGCTCCATGTATAAGATATATGAGGCAAAAAAAAAAAAAAAAAAACCCTCAGGTAATTCAACACTGTGTTGTTCCTTGAGTCTTGAGATACTTAGTCCATCAGCTTTGTTCTCTTTACCTTTCAGTCTTCTTAAATTTGTTTTATATATAGTGGCCAGTGCTTTTAGCCATACTTCATGTGAGGAATAGGGAAAATTACTTTGATATAGCTTTTGATGCTAAATGTACCTTTTAAAATGAAGCTATTCATTTGTTTAACAGTTATTTAACATCCTCTCTCACCCAAACACATAGCTATCTTACAGCACTGAGGGTGCTGAATAAGTGACATATGGTCTTTGTGGTCAAGGATCTCACAGTAGAATAGGGGACACTTTTTACATAGAGCATTCCCTGGGTCAGGAAAAACCCCTGGAGGAGGAAATGGCAGCTCACTCTAGTATTCTTTTCAGGAAAATCCCGTGGACAGAAGAGCCTGGTGGGCTACAGTCCATGGGGTTGCAAAGAGTCACACATGACTGAGCACCCAAGCATGCACAAAAATGTATAAATCACATGGTTTAAGACCAGAGTAAAATTTTTATTTGAAGATTTTCAGAGAGGTCAGACATTCTAAGTGAAAAGAAAAGTTGCTAGATTAAGGATGTATGTGTGTGTGCTCAGTCACTCAGTCATGTCCAACTCTTTGTGACCACATGGACTGTAGCCTGCCAGGCTCCTCTGTCCATGGAATTTCCCAGGCAAAAATCCTGGAGTGGGTTGCCATTTCTTACTCCAGGGGATCCTCCTGATCCAGAGACTGAACCTGTGTCTCCTGCATTGGCAGTTGGGTTCTTTACTACTGAGTTGCCAGGGAAGCCCCTCAACTTCTAGTGTGTGTGTACATGCTAAGTTGCTCCAGTCGTGTCCAACTCTTTGAGACCCTGTGGACGGTAGCCCACCAGGCTCCTCTGTCCATAGGATTCTCCAGGCATGAATACTAGAATAGGTTGCCATGCCCTCTTCCAGCAGATCTTCCTGACACAGGGATCAAACCCATGCCTCATTATGTTTCCTGCATTGGCAGGCAGGTTATTTACCACTAGCACCACCTAGGAAGCCACCAATTTCTAGTACCAGTTCTAACAAAGTACATGCATATGCTCACCATAGTTCTAAAAAATGTGAAATCCTTGTATTACCAGTAGATGCAGGGAACTTCACATTGCATTCTTGAAGAGGCAGAATTCCATTTGCAAGAGGGCCATCTAGTCCTTCTGCCTTGAATGGAACAGCTCCCTCCCTGTCCTCATGGTTCAGAGTACAGGGGCCACAGGATGGGCTTTCTGAGCCACACACAGCACATGATGAATCCTCAATACACGGTTGGCTTGCCATGAAGGAAACATCAGACACACAGCCCAAGCACCCAGTGAGGAGGGGCAGGGCAGCAGGGAACAAGAACATGGCTAACTGGAGAGAAAGGGAACAGAGCAGAGCTGCAGGATCACCTGCTCAGCTCCCGAAGGCATGATAGGACAAGCCATGACAGGAGGGTCAGACTGGTCCTTAGGGGCAGGAGGAGAACCATCTCAGTGGCCTGGAGATGACAAATCTTTTCCTTGGCTAAGAACATACGAGTCAGGGGCTCAAGCATCCCAAGGATGTTTGAGGCTGGACAAGGTCCTTCTTATCCCCTTGGGGCACCTACTGAGAGCCAACAAGACAAGAAGGCCACCTGAAATCCAGGCTGACAGCATTCTCCCCATTGCCACATAGCTGGGTCTCCTTTCCTCCTCAGAAGAGTCTGTCCTCAGCCCTCACACCCCAAGTAATTCAACCAAGAAGCCGTCCTGGTAGGGAGCAATGGCCCCAGGAGAAAACCCAGCTTGTGCCAGCCCTAGAATGCACTAATGACTATGCCCATGCCCTTCCCTGGCTGCCCACCATGAAGAATCCTCTGCAGGACACTGTGACACAGTGGCCTCTGTCCCCACATATCTCCTCCTTCCCTTGCTCACTACTAGATCTCTCTGTCTCAGGAGATCTCCCCACAAGTGATCAAAGAGAACATACTCACCCCCAAGTTCACCCCACAGCCAAGCGCCTGCTCGGACAATGGCTTACTAGGAAGGAAGGATCAGGGATCGTAGGCCACTTCTGTCTCCCAACTTGGCCACCCGCCTGTCCTGGATGAGGCAGGAAAATGATACCAGACTCCATGCCCCTTAGTCTTTCACAGAGCTTGGAGGGGTAAAAATTGTAGCTGTAATTTGAGCTCCCAGAAATGGAGACCACATGAAATGTTTGTGGAGAACACAGCCAGAGGACCTACAACACCATGAACACAGACCAGAGCTCTGGATAGCTGACTTCCCAGAGAATGGATGACAGCAAACATAACTTTATCAGAGGCAGAAGACTCACCCAGGCCCCCAGTGGCATGCCTGGGAGAGATATGCCCACCTTCTCCTGGCCACGAGTGCAGTCAGGTGCACTCAGCACAGCACTCAGGGGAAGGGCCGCCAGAAAAAAAAAAAGGTAATTTAATAGCTAGATTAATGACTGAAGAAAAGTGGCATAATTGTTAGCAAGAAAAGTTATCAGAGGAAATTTTATAAGAAAAAAACAATCAAGGGATGATTATATTTAAAAAAGGAACCAATAGTGATAATACAAATAATGATAATTATAACCATGCTGATGATTAAAGAGTGCTATCAGTTATTCTTTATCTTTCTTGCACTTAGTTTCCTTTTTTGGAAAATACAAGACATGTGGAGGTTTTCTAGAATGCTTGACAGTCCTTGAATCAAAGCTAGAGAGTTTTTGTTGTCCCACATATTACCCCTGGGCTTTCCTGGTGGCTCAGACAGAAAGAATCTGCCTGCAATGCAGGAGACTTGTGTTCAGTCCCTGAGTTGGGGAGATCCCCTGGAGAAAGGAATGGCAACCCACTCCAGTATTCTTGCCTGGAGAATTCCATGGACAGAGGAGCCTGGTGGGTTAACAGTCCATGGGTTCACAAAGAGTCGGACACAACTGAGCAACTCACACACACACATATTATCCTTGCTCTCATGAGGTAGACAAAGAAGTATTTTTGATGAAGTGGTTGAGATGTGGGAGAGTTCAAAGGGTGAAAAATAAATTTTAATGGGAGATACAGAGGGTCATTATAAAAAGGGTCTTTATATTTATAAAGGGTCATTTATAAAGACAGTCTTTATAAAAAGACTTGGCAAAATCAGAGATAACACCCCACAATGTTCTAT
Source organism: Budorcas taxicolor (assembly GCF_023091745.1). Lineage (NCBI taxonomy): Eukaryota > Metazoa > Chordata > Mammalia > Artiodactyla > Bovidae > Budorcas > Budorcas taxicolor. Next base: position 76,286,777 of record NC_068935.1, read on the forward strand.
TAGGCAGAAAGCATTTTTTTCCAATGTGCAACTGTCCTAAGTGCTAAGCAAGTGCCTAATTTCTGACTAATAAACTTTCTGTCCAACATAGCCCAGGACTTTAAGAATTAAATATGTACAAACCTATCATACACAATTTTCTGCCAATGAGTCCCAGAGTTCCCTTCAGCCTCAAGTACTACCCTTAAGTGAGTTAAGTACTCCCAAAAAGTTGGCCCCCAAAAGCTCTGTACCTGAAGTGAATACAATGTCTGTATTCATTAGGCACTCCCTCTTTTTTTCCTCTAAGCACCCATTGCCAGCCGGGTTTCTGTTGAGCCTGGGCAGTGCAAAAGCAGAATCCTGGCCTCTCCAGCTCCATTCTGGACCTATTGGCCCTCAAGTTTCCTTATATTCAAAGTCTTTTCACTCAAGTGCCCAATTAGTGCTCTGGCTCCTTACCCAGGCTCACAGGCTAAAGTCTTTGAAATACAGGGAGGCTGCTCAGAAAAGAACTCAAATGTGAGACCAGATTCCCCACTCCTTGGCTGCCAAAAGCCAAACTCTCTGAGCTCTCCCTCTGAGTTGGAAATGGGGAGAGGGTATTCTAAGAGCCAAACTCTCCAAATAAATTACAGGCTTTCACAAATTCCTGTTACTGTGGGGGAACTAACAAAAGCTCAAATGAGGGAATGATGGAGCAAGGCCAAAGAAAAGGCAAAGCTGGGGAAGGGCAGATGAGAGGGAGAGGTGAAGGGGGGTGAAATGAGGGCAGAGCTGTCTCCATTTAAGAGCCCCTGCTTTAGGACAGGGTGAACAGTATGATGAAAGTCTAGCAAACAGTAATAGGAGGCCACACTCTGAGGCTTGCTTAGTACCCAATGCTAAGCAGAGAAAATGTCACTATGAATTGGAGTCTCTGTTGCCAGAAATATTCCTGTTTCTGCCCCATCTCCACTGTTTTAGAGTCCCAAGATCATAGTAAAGAGACTAAACCTAGTTGTGATAAGTGAGCATAGTAGGACTGGCATAGATATGGCATGGGGACCATGTGGGGTTGGTAGCAGATAGCTCAGGACTGTGCTGATGGTATGCTGGCACATCTAGCCAGGTAATCAGCACACCTTAGTAAGATGACTGAAAGCATTGGTGGAATACATTTAAAAGGAGTCAAATAAAAGCACTTTAGGGATCAGCTGGGGTGCTGTAAAGAAAAAAAAAAATGCAACACTTTGGTCTTCCTTAGGGAATGAGATAGCAGGAGCCCTGCCTGTCATTCTCTCTGTGGCTGACTAGAGAGTGATCTCCAACTGAGCTTCATTTTCTGTTTCTTTAGCCTTGTACAGAGCTTAGAGTTAAGCGCTAGGTAGCTATTTTTCCAGGGAATAAATGTAATGCTCTTGTTCAGGAAAGCTGATTCCAAACCTTTTTCCATATTCTGATAAACATTATATTGAGAAGCTTTTACGTCCAGCTTTCAGCCTATCTAGGTCCATTTACTTTGGTAGCTACTCACCATCCACTGTGTCTAGAACTCTTCTCTAGATCTGTAACAAGCCTTTATTTAAAAATCCCAGAAGTGTTTTCATATTTGTTCTGGAATTTTTTATTTTTCCTCATTAGAATGTGATAATGTTTTTCTTGGTTGGCACAGCAATACTGGAAAACATTCTTTTCCAAGCATTCATCATCTAAACAAACCCCATTTTTAACCTTCCATACTTTATCTTAAAACATGCCAACTTTAATGGGCTACCTACTTTTGAATGTCAAAACTTGTAAAGTCAAATAATCACTGAAAACATAAGTTGTCTTATTACCCTCTTATTACTGTATTTAACCTCCTTCTCTGTGCTGCTGTTGTTTATTTACTTCCATTTTTGGAATCAGAAGATCTAGAGATCCAGTTTCTAATTTTACAGATAGACTGAAGCCTGGAGAGACTCACTTGGAAGTACCCACATAAGGTCTGAAAATGCAGTCTTTCTAGCTCCTGTCTCAGTCCTTAAGGGATGACAGGCTTTACTTAATGTGTTATGGCCACTGATTTGGCAACCACTGGTGTAGGACAGTGGTCAGCTATCTACTCTAACGGCTAATGTATATGAGTGGTGGTTCTTGAACCCAAATCATCAGTGCTTTAGAGAAACTACAAATTGAAACAGTTTCATCAGTTTTATCTGAGGGGGCTGGTTAGCACCTAGAAACTCTGATTATCAGACATGAATTCACCTGATAAAGTATGGAAAGGAGGCAGGAGTCAGTGACAGAAAATAAGGAGACAGAGAGATGTACATATCTAAAATGTAAAGATTGACGGTAAGCATCTTACTAGAACTGCAAAGTGTTAAAAATGAAAGGGCCCTCAAGAATCATAGAGGGTATGTATGGCAAAACCAATACAATATTGTAAAGTAATTAGTCTCCAATTAAAATAAATAAATTTATACTAAAAAAAAGAATCATAGAGGGTTAAACAAGATGGCTTCACTGGTGAATTACAAACATTTAAGGAAGAAATAATAATAAGCCAACACAAACTCTTACAAAAAATAAAACAGGAGGCAATATTTTACAACTCATTCTGTGAGCCCAGTGTTACCTAATACCATAGCCAGATAAAGACATCACAGGAAAGAAAACTACAACTGAATTATCCCTCATAAACACAGTTGTAAAATTCTTAACAACATTTTAGTACATTGAATCCAACAATATATAAAAAGGATAAAAATATGAATAAAAAAGGATAAATAAATATTCTTATTTATTCCAGAAATAAGACAAGAAGAAGAAATAGAAGACATACAGATTATAAATAAGAACAACATAGTTTTAAAACTATCTCTATCTACAGACAATATGATTGTCTATCTAGAAAACTTTAGAGACTAAAATAAAGCTACTATCAGTAGAAGTAATAAGTAAGTTAAACAAGCTCACAAGGTATAATACAAAAAACAATTGTATTTCTATATATTAGCAATGAATAATTAAAAATTGAAGTAAAAATGCCATTTACAATACCATCAGAAATTTGAAATACTTATGGATAAATTTGATGAAAATAATGAACACATTTGTGGAAAATTTTACCTCTACAGTAAAAATTATAGAATTTTGATGAGCTAAATTGAAGAAGACCTAAATAAATGAAGGGATATATTTTTTTCATACATTAGAAGACTTAATATTGTTCATATATTAATTCTCCCCCAATTTGTCTTATAGACACAATACAATCCCAATCAAAATCCCAGCAAGGTTTTTTTTTTTTTCATAGAATCTGGCATTGATTCTCAAATTTATTTGTAAATGTAAAGGATATAGAATTACAAACATAATTTTTACATTGAAGAACAAAGTTGGAAGATATATAATGAGTTGATTTTAAGACTTACTATAAAAATATAGCAATTAAGACATTATGGTATGGGCGTAAAGATAGATGTATTGTTCAATGGAACATAACAGAGTCCAAAAATGAGCCCACACATATATGGCTAGTTGATTTTCAATTAAAAATGTCAAAATAATTCAAAGGGAAGGATAGTATTTTTCAACAAATGGTACTGAATCAACTGAATATTCATATAGAAAAGAACAAAGTTGAACTAATATCTCACACCATACTCAAAAATTAACTCAAATTGGATAATAGACCTAAATGTAACATTAAAACTATAAAACTTCTAGAAAACATAGGATAAAATCATAGTAACTTTGGTTAGACAAAGATTTCTTAAATAGAGCATAAAAGTATAAAAATAGAGCACAAAGTATAAAAATAAATAAAATTGACTTTATCAAAATTTTGAAATTTATTCTTCAAATATACTTTTTAAAAAATTTTTATTGCAAGATATTTGCCTTACAATATTGTGCTGGTTCAAATATACTTTTAAGAGAATTAAAAAACAAGTTACAGATTAGGAGAAAATATTTGACAAAAATATATCTAATAAAGGAGGATTTATATCCAGAGTGTATGAGAATAATTTCTTATTTTCAAAAACAAGAAAATAAAGAACCTGACTGAAAATAAGCAAAAAGATTTGAACTGACAGTTTTCCAAAGAGTGGTAAACAAATATATGAAAAAAATGCTCAACATCATTAGTCATTAGGGAAATACAAGTTAAAACCTAACGAGATGCCAATACACACCCATTAAAACATGTAACATTTTAAAAACTGAACATACCAAGTGTTAGTGAGGATTTGGAACAACTGGAACTCTTGAGTTCCAGTTGAATAGTTGCTAGGACTGTAAAGTGGTGCAGTAACTTTGGAAAACAGTTTAGAAATTCCTCAACTGGTTAAATATAGAGTTACAATGACTCAGCAACCCTCCAAAATGAAAGCGTATGTCCACATCAAGACTTGTACATGAATATTTGTAGCAACTATATTTGTAATAGTAAAAAAAACCCAGAAACAATCATGTCCATCAATATATAAATATATGTGGTATATTCACATCAAGAAATGGTACTCAGCAATAAAAAGGAATGAACTACAGATATATGCAACAGGTTGGATGAAACTCAAAACAATTGTAGTGAGTACAAGAAGGCAAATTTTTAAAATGCCTACTTTTTTATTCCATTTATATAAAAATATCTAGAAAATACATATTAATCCATAATGATAGGAAGAAGAACAATAGTTGCCTGTAGTTAGGAAGAGGACTTTGGAAGATGATAGATATGCTCATTATCCTGAATATGGTAATGGATTAATGATATATACATATATCAAAACTTCTCATTTTATACATTTTAAATATGCGTTGTTTATTGTATGTCAACTATACCTGGAGAAAGCTATTCAAAATAAAGTAACATTTCCTTACTTTTAAAAACAGCCGCATATTTTCACAATTGAAAAATTAGGAAAACAAATAAGGAAGGCAAAAAACTCCATAATCCCAATCACTTGAAGACAAGTATTTTTACCTTGATATGTATTCCTCCAGATTTTTCTATGTATATATATCTATATAGTTGTTTCAAAGACAATATATATAGTACATGTGACTTATAAGCTGCTTTTAAATTTTTAAATATGTTTTGGAAACTTTTCCATGTTAATAAAATTTAACATCATCTCAAACTAAATAATAGAAGGAAAGAAGGAAGGTAAGAAGGTTGGAAAGAACAAACCAGTGATACATGCAACAACATGGATGAATCTCAAAATAATTAAGTTTTGTTGGCTTGAAAGAAGCCAGAGCTTACCAAAAAATACATATCATATGACTCTAGTTATGCAAAACTGTAAAAACTACAGACTAATTTATAGTGAGAGAAAGCATATTAGTGGTTGCCTGGGGAAGGACAAAAAGTAGAGTGGGAGAGAGTAATTATAAAGAGACACAAGATAACTTTTGGGGGTGATGGGTATGTCCATTACTTTGATCATAGTGATGGTTTCATGAGTGTGTACACAGGTCAAAACTGGTCAAACTGTATCTTTGAAATATATGCAGTTTATTGATTATTAATTCTTCCTTAATAAAGCTTTAAATAACCATTAATGGGGAAATCAAGGCTCAGAGAGGCCATAAACTATTCAAGAAGACATAGTAGGTCCATTGCTGCTGCTGCTGCTAAGTCGCTTCAGTCGTGTCCAACTCTGTGCGACCCCATAGACGGCAGCCCACCAGGCTCCTCTGTCCCTGGGATTCTCCAGGCAAGAATACTGGAGTGGGTTGCCATTTCCTTCTCCAATGCATGAAAGTGAAAAGTAAAAGTGAAGTCATTCAGTCGTGGCTGACTCTTAGCGACTCCATGGACTGTAGCCTACCAGCTGAGCCAGAACTAAAACCCCTATCTTTGGACTCCTAACCTAGTGCTCCTTCCACTGTACCACAATGCCCAACAGGCCTCCAATGATCTGTCCAACCACCAGGCAAAAGCAGCAGGGATCAGATGGCTGATTTTCTAATCTCTGCTTTCAAGAATCATCAGCGCCTCTGCAGAGCCAGAACAAGAAACAAATGCTGAAATGATAAGCCACTTCCAGTCCTGAGATTGAAACTAGATAGAGCTCTGCCCTCAGCTTTGAGAACACTCTTGAGCTAAGGAGGTAGCCAGTTTGGGTAGTTCCTTTGAGTAGGCAGGTGATAGCTCTGTGTCCAGAAGCAGCTCTCCCCATACTTGCAGTCCAGCAATTAGTAAGGAAACCTTGGATGGTAAGCCTGAGACATATGACAGGGTAATCAATCAGCTGACAGGGTAATCAATCTGGCTGATAGGATCAATAATTTTTTGATCCTCAAATCTGAGATAAACACTAATGTTAGTGACACAGTTAGGGACCTCCTGCTATGGCTTCAAGGATGTATGAAGGCCAGAGTAAATCTCACTCCTGATATTAGTCCATGTTCCTGCCTCTGAACAGGAATCTGCTAACAATCCCTAGCACTACTGGATTCCTTATTAGAGCAGAGGGATGGGAGGTAGGGAAAAGATGGCAGAGGGAGGCACTGGGAAAACATGGGTAGAACCCATTTTTCAATGTAAAATACCTTTTCCAAGAATACTGACCCTTTCTGTTGAGTATTTTATAAAAGAGATGGAGAAAATGAGGAAAAGAACAGAGGGAGAAAAATTAAGTTCCTGCATGCCACAAGTGGTTGGCAACCTTCTTCCCAACTGAGAAATTTCCTATAGCTTCAACCTGGCCATCCTGGAACCAGGCTGGGACCTGTACCACTACAAGGAAGATTCTGGAATGGATTACTCTTTCTATAATGTATAGGTTAAGAGTACAGTCTCTGAAGTCAAATAGACATGGGTTTAAGAACAAGATCTACTTACTTGCTGGTTGATGTTGAGCAACTTTCTTTATATCTCTAAGCCTCAATTTCCTCATCTGGAAAATAGATATTATAAAAGTGCCAACTACTGCATGGATGAAAAGGGAGTTTGAGGGAGAATGGATACATGTATATGTATGGCTGAGTCCCTTTGCTGTTTACCTAGAACTATCATAAAATTGTTAATTGGCTATACTCCAACACAAAATAAAAAGTTTCTTTTTTAAGTGCCAACTAAATGTTTGTTTTGTGAAGACTAAGTGAGGTACTATAAAATACCTGACATGAATAAATGCATGAAAAGATGCTCAATATTGCTCATTATTAGAGAAGTGCAAATCAAAACTATAATGAGATATCACCTCACATTGGTCAGAATAGCCATCATCAAAAATTCTACAAACAATAAATGCTGGAGAGGATGTGGAGAAAAGGGAACCCTCTTGCACTGTTGGTGGGAATGTAAATTGTTACAGCCACTATGGAAAACAGTACGGAGATTCCTTTATTTATTTATTTTTTAATGTAACTTTATTTTATATTGGAGTATAGTTGATTTACAGTGTTGTGTTACTTTCAGTGTACAGCAAAGTGATTCAGTTATACGTATACATATATCCATTCTTTTTCAGATTCTTTCCCCGTACAAGTTATTATAGAATATTGAGTAGAGTTCCCTATGCTATATAGTGAGTCTTTGTTGATTATATATTTTATATATTCTTTTTCATATTCTTTTCCTTTATGGTTGATTACAGAATATTGAATATAGTTTCCTGTGCTACACAGTAGGACCTTATTTATTTTATATATAGTAATTTGTATCTGCAGAGTAGGCAATGGCACCCCACTCCAGTACTCTTGCCTGGAAAATCCCATGGATGGAGGAGCCTGGTAGGTTGCAGTCCATGGGGTCGCTACGAGTCGGACACGACTGAGCGACTTCACTTTCACATTTTACTTTCATGCACTGGAGAAGGAAATGGCAACCCACTCCAGTGTTCTTGCCTGGAGAATCCTAGGGACAGGGGAGCCTGGTGGGCTGCCGTCTATGGGGTCACACAGAGTCAGACACGACTGAGGCAACTTAGCAGCAGCAGCAGTTTGTATCTGGGCTTCCCTGGTGGCTTAGTAGGTAAAGAGTCTGCCTGCAGAGGGAGACCTGGATTTGATCCCTGGGTTGGGAAGATCCCTTGGAGGAGGGCATAGCAACCCACTCCAATATTCTTGCCTGGAGAATCCCTATGAACAGAGGAGCCTGGTGGGCTATAGTCCATGGGGTCACAAAGAGTTGGACGTGACTGAGCAACTATCTACTAATTCCAGACTCCTAATTTATCCCTCTTCCACCCTCTTTCCCCTTTGGTGACCATAAGTTTGTTTTCTATGCCTGTGAGTTTACTTCTGTTTTGTAAATAGTTCATTTGTATCATATTTTAGATTCTACATATAAGTGATAAAATATTTATCTTTCTCTTTCTGACTTACTTTACTTAGTATGATAATCTCTAAATCCATCCATGTTGCTGCAAATATTATCTCATTCTTTTTATGGCTGAGTACTATTCTATTATGTATATATACCACATCTTCTTTATTCATCTGTTGATGGATACTTAGGTTGCTTATATGTTTTGGCTGGACTAGGAATAAAACCACCAAATCACCCAGAAATCCCACTACTAGGCATATACCCTGAGGAAACCAAAATTGAAAAAGACACATATACACCAATGTTTATTGCAGCTCTATTTACAATAGCTAGGACATAGAAGCAACCTAGATGTCCATCAACAGATGAATGCATAAAGAAGCTGTGGTACATAAATACAGTGGAATATTACTTAGCCATAAAAAGGCACACATTTTAGTCAGTCCTAATCAGGTGAATGAACCTAGAGCCTATTATACAGAGTGAAGTAAGTCAGAAAGAGAAAAGCAATTATATATTAATGCATATATATGGAATCTAGAAAGATGGTACTGATGAACCTGTTTGCAGAGCAACAGTGGAGACACAGACATTGAGAACAGACTTATGCACATGGCTGGTTGGGGGCGGGGGAGGAAGGAGAATGTGGGATGCATGGAGAGAGTAACATGGAAACGTATGTTACCATATGTAAAATAGATAGTCAATGGGAATTTTCTGTATGACTCAAGGAACTCAAACTGGGGCTTGGTAAGAACCTAGAAAGGTGGGATGGGGAAGGAGGTGGGAGGGATGTTCAAGTGGGAGGGCACATGGGTAAATCTATGGCTGATTCATGTTGATGTTTGGTAGAAACCAACACAATACTGTAAAGCAATTATCCTCCAATTAAAAATAAATTAATTAAAAAAGAGAGACCTGGCATGTACTAATAGAAATTAAATAATGTCCTGGAGACAGCAGATGAAGACAGTCACTTCTCTCAAGCTGCTACTGAAGGGAATCCCACACCCAGACACATATATCCCTCCTTTAACCAGCCCAGATTTGTTGAATGGTCATTATGCAACTGATCTTTGTGTGCAGAAGTTAATGACTGCTCAGAGAAGTGAGTCTTCATGGCATCCCATGGGTTCCAGCACACTCCAAAACTTGAAATGCAGCAGCAGCAACTAAAAGCCAGACCCTCAGCAGAGCAAATGAAAAGTGCTGTATGGGCCTGGGCTGGGCACTGGCTACTTATCTGAGAGATGACTCTGCAGTAAGGGTGGGAGTGATAATTGGCAGAGGGATGGAGGTCAAGGTTTCAAATCTCCTCTTCTAATTCAGTCTGCCAGGAGGAATAAATCATCATAATGGCAAGGATAGGTGTGTAGGAGGAAAAGGAAACAGCCCTTCATGCCACCACTGAGGAAGCCAGAGCTCACAGACTCAGGATAAACCTCTTGGCAACAAGAGGACCTAACACCTTTGTGTTTTAATTACAATATCACCTCACTTTTGAAAAGTCCTTTTATCTTCCAAACCCTTTTCCAGAACTTATATCATTACATCCTCACAGCAAGTATATAATAACCTTATATAGATAAGCCAGCAAATGTCTTCCCCCAAGTCTTCCTTTTCTTCATAGTAGTAGCAGTAATAGCTGACACTTGTATAGTACTTACTATGTGGCAGGCACTAGGTTAAATTCCTTATGTATATTAGCTATGTCATCTCATTAAATCTTCATAACCTCATCAGGTGAATACTGTTAGTGCCCCCATTTACTTTCCCTGGTGGCTCAGACAGTAAAGAATCCATCTGCAATGCGGGAGACCTGGGTTTGATCCCTAGGTTGGGAAGATCCCTTGGAGGAGGGCGTGTCAACTCACTCCAGTTTTCTTGCCTGGAGAATCCCCATGGACAGAGGAGCCTTGTGGTTTATGGTACATGAGGTCGCAGAGTCGGACAAGGCTCAGCTACCAAGCACAAATAAGTAAACAGACCAAAAAGGATTTGGTGACTAGACTAGGCACATTGCTAGTAAGTGGTAGAGCTGGGACACGAACCCAGGTCTATCTGACTTTAAAGCCCTTTCTCTTAGCTACTATGCTAAGGTACATAACCCTATTTTACAAAAGGAAGATAATGAAGCCAGAGAGCTTGAGTGGCTTGCCCAAGGACACAAAGCAAGCTAGTAATAAAATGCGGCCTAATTTGGGCCTTCTGACCCTCAGCCTAGAGTTCACTCCCTTATTCACTTCCCAGCCATTGGTACTACCCTGCAGGCACCCTGTGGTCACCATATACTTGGAATGCCACAGATCAGGTGAACATGCCATCTATCAGCAAGGTCAGAGTTTAATCTTTCATTGTTTCATGACACCTGATCTGTAGATGAGGTACTACTACTACTAAGTCGCTTCAGTCGTGTGCAACTCTATGCGACCCCATAGACGGCAGCCCACCAGGCTCCCCTGTCCCTGGGATTCTCCAGGCAAGAACACTGGAGTGGGTTGCCATGTCCTTCTCCAATGTATGAAAGTGAAAAGTGAAAGTGAAGTCGCTCAGTTGTGTCCGACTCTTAGTGACCCCATGGACTGCAGCCCACCAGGCCCCTCTGTCCATGGGATCTCCCAGGCAAGAGTACTGGAGTGGGGTGCCATTGCCTTCTCCATAGATGGGGTAACCAAGGTGCAAAGAAAGCAAATAGCTTGCCCCAGATTTCCTGCTGTACCAGGAGCAGAGAAATTCCTTGAAGTTCTTAACTCTCAAGTCTGGGCTTGTTTCACTTGAATACCTATGTGCGTGCCCACAAGGCAGCAAGGAAAGCAGTGTGGGTCAAAAGAGAATCAGATAAAAGAAAGCCAATATACTCCCTGTTTCCTTTTAACTGGATATGTGGAGCCCTCAGGGCTTGGACAAAGATTGCTGACACAAAAGTGAGGTTACTGAAGAGAATGTCAGGGGTTTGCAGGGATAGGACAAGAGAAGTTTTTAAAAAATCATATAATTTGGGTAGAGGTAGAGGGTAATGTCAGGGTCTTGAAGGCTTGGAGTTTCTTTTTGTAGAGGCTCTGAGTTGGTGGTGCTAATGGTAAAGAACCTGCCTGCCAATGCAGGAGACATAAGAGACACGGGTTCAGTCTCTGGGTCTGGAAGATCCCCTGGAGGAGGGCATGGCAACCCACTCTAGTATTCTTGCCTGGAAAATCCCACGGACAGAGAAGCCTGGTGGGATGCAGTCCATAGGGTTGCAAAGAATTGGCCATGAAAAGCAACTTAGCATGCACGCATGTGTTATCTCTAAAGAGGGTATGGAGAGGACAGGAATACAGGAAGAGTTACAAGCACATTTCTATCCTGGTCTTCAGTCATGATATGAACACTGTCAAAGAACCTGCCAGGGTTTTGGCTTCATACCGGAGCCTGAAGTGGCTATGAAGCAATGAAAGCCAAGGTCTAGCCAATCCAAGAAGCTAATAAACATATAAAGGGAGCTTGTCCAGTGATCCCAAATACCAGCCTGAGGACCATACTTGTCTGGCTGCATATGCACCACCTAGGTAATTCAAGGGCACTGTCGAGTTTGGGAAGCTCTGGATTGGCTCAACTAGTAGTGTTCAGTGTCAGGGACCACATTGTGGGAAATGGTCAGAAGGACAACTTGGCAGAGGCTGTCATTCAGAAAAGATCTCCAATGTAGACCCTATTAATCTTGTAATTGTTTTGTAAATGACATACATTGATTGCCTTGTATTTATGTGATACATGTTGAAATGTTAGTTGTTAAACTAAATATTTCAAAACTAAGACAATTTCTGATAGCATATTTTGACAATTCCTTGTTTAAGAGTACTCAGAGACCCTCACAGGATGGATGCCTTGAACCTTTCTTCAGCTCTGAGTGTGGAGAGCTTTGAATGGCAGAGTCAGGAAAAGGACCTGAATCTTTAGGTAAAGGAGACCCCTCACACAGTTGAAGTGAAATGTTCAAAAGATAACTGTGGTAAAGTAATTAGCTTTCAATTAAAATAAATTAATTAATTAAAAAAAGATAACTGTGGTCATTGTGGCCATAAGAGTATGGAGGCAAGATTGGAAACCACCACTGATGAGGCCAATGTCAGAATTTTTTAGGGATGTAGGAAGAAGCTTAAACTGGAGACCTGCCAGTAAGAACAGACTTAAGACTGAAGGACATACACAAGAGTTCAAAACAGCAACACTTAGTGTTCATCAAAACCTACCTTCTCACTTTTATGGTTATGTTATGCTGTGCTCAGTCATGTTTGACTCTTTGTGACCATATGGACTGTAGCTGCCAGGCTCTTCTGTCCATGGGAGTTTTCAGGTAAAACCAACATTCTCATTTTACACATGGAGGAACTGAGGCCCAGAGAAATTAAATGTATCACCCAAAGTCACTAATTTGTTAGACCTTTAGGTAACATGTTATATATTTCTAGTACACAAGTGAAGTGAAAGTCACTCAGTCATGTCCAACTCTTTGTGACCCCACGGACTATACAGTCCATGGAATTCTCCAGGCCAGAATATTGGAGTGGGTAGCCTTTCCCTTCTCCAGGGGATCTTCCCAACCCAGGGATCAAATCCAGGTCTCCTTCATTGCAGGCAGATTCTTTACCAGCTGAGCCACAGGGGAAGCCCAAGAATACTGGAGTGGGTAGTCTATTCCTTCTCCAGCAGATCTTCCCAACCCAGGAATTGAACTGGAGTCTCCTGCATTGCAGGTGGATTCTTTACCAACTGAGCTATCAGGGAAGCCCTTCTAGTACACAAAGACTTAAGATATTAAAGAGACAGGATAGAGGAGAGAGCTGAGGAGGACTCCAAGGTTTCAATACGTACCTCTATCCCAGACAGTGCTTGGACCTAGGACCCTCCCACCCTGGGGAATATGAATAGGATTTCAGGGAACACTTCAAAGGAAATGGCTGAGGGCCTATCCTCAAGGGGTTTTCCATGAAGTGGGCTAAGTGTTGGTCTGGGCTCTGGGTTAGGATCCACACCTGATGGGTTATGGTGGAGCAGCAGGTATCTATAAAACCCAGGCTGCCCAGCTTCCATTGCAACCTGTTCCATTCTTCTATGTGGGTGGTATTCCTCAAAGGCCATGTGGGGGCAGGATGAACAAGCTAGCAAACACCAAGGTGAAGAGGAGCAGAAGCTATTTGTTGAGACATGTACTCTTTGGAGGGAGTAGCCTCATGCCAAGACAAACTCCTCCAAAAATAAATATGGTACATAAAAGACTAATTATGAGTTTGGACTTTGGGATTTAGTAGGAGAGAAATGGCTCTGTTCGGATGAACAGAGCAGTGCCAGTTGTTAGCAGGTGAACATGAAAGGTCAGGGTGGGAAGTGGTGTCTCCAGTACCCTTCAGCAGTCTCCTCTGTATAGAAAGGAGGAGACAAGTTTTATAAAGTTGGTTTCACTAGAAACTGAAACAAAACAGAGCCAGAGCAGAGATGGAGCCCACCAGAGATGGCAGCAACTGCACTGGGTTCTTCCCTCCTTGCCCAAAGGGCTTCAAACATATCCTCTCCAACCTTCTTCATCAACTGGCTTGTGCTGTTATCATCAGTTGCCATGAAAAATTTCTTCATCATCAGCCCTGGGAAGAGTAGCCCTCTAACCCCTCCCACCCTGAGTTGCATATTCTCTGAGATATCTGCCCAGCCCAGGCAAATAGTATCTCCAACATGGCACAGGTGGAAGCCAGGTAGCTATTCTATACACAGCCTAGGCCTTTCTGGTGAGACACATTAAAGAATACTCTGACAATTGAATGCCCAGCTATAGCTTCATCATTACCTTCTATATAACTTCATAGAATTAACCCCTTAAAATTAATTTTCCTACTCTGTAAAGTGGGGGTAATGGTAGTCATATTATAAGGTTATTAAAAGGACTATATAAAATAATGCATGACTGTCACTCTGTCTCCCCTAAAGAAAATAGAATAAAAATGTATATAAGGGAGAGCAGAATTGCCTCTTTCTCATTGGATATAAAGCATCTTGAAAAGCTGTTGCCAGGCCTCTGGACCTGACAGGACCCTATAACTCTTTATCTGAACTGTACTGGGCTGAAATAAGAGGTAAAGATCCTAAATCATCCATTAAAATTTCTTAAAACTGTTCCTAGAGACAAGATAGCAGAGTAAAAGGACATGAGCTCACTTTTCTCATAGAAATACCAAAATCAAAACTAACTGATGAACAACAATCAACAAAAGATGCTGAAAGCTACCAAAAAAGATACTCTATATTTAGACTACAGTCCATGGGGTCGCTAAGAGTCGGGCACGACTGAGCGACTTCCCTTTCACTTTTCACTTTCATGCACTGGAGAAGGAAATGGCAACCCATTCCAGTGTTCTTGCCTGGAGAATCCCAGGGACAGAGGAGCTTAGTGTGCTGCTGTCTATGGGGTTGCACAGAGTCGGACACGACTGAAGTGACTTAGCATATTCAAAGAAGAAGCCACAATAAGATGGTAAGAGGGGTTCCAGTGCAATTAAATCAAATCCAATACACACCAGGTGGGTGAGTCACAAACTGGAAAATAATTATTTCACAGAAGTTCTCTCACAGAAGTGAAAGTTCTGAGCCCCACATCAGGTGATGGGAGGAAGAACCACCAGAGAATCTAGCTTTGAAGTTCAGTGAGGTTTGATGGCAGGAATTCCAAAGGACTAGGGGAAACAGAAACTCCACTCTTGAAGGGAACACACAGGGTCTCATGTATACCAGGACCCAGGGGAAAAAGCGGTGACTTCATAAGAGACTGGGCCAGACTTAACTGCTAGTATTGGAGGGTTTCCTGTGGAGGTAAGGGGTGGCTGTGGCTCACTGTGGGAACAAGGACACTTGTGACAATTCTAGGGAGTACTCATTAGCACAAGCCCTCTTGGAACCTGCCATTTATTCACCAAGATGTGACCCCACACAACAGCCTGTAGGTACCAGTGCTGGGATCTCAGGCCAAAAAACAAACAGGGCAGGAACACAGCCACACCTATCAGCACACAGTATGCTTAAAGCCTTCCTGAGCACACAGCTGCCTGATAAACACAACTCCTGACAAGGTTTCTACTCACTAGAGGAACAAGACCTAGCTCCACCCACCATGTGCAGGCAGTCACCATTCCCACCTGCTGGGAAGCCTACACAAGCCACTGTTCCAACCTCACTTACCAGGAGGCAGACACCAGAAGCAAAAGAACTACAGTCTTGTAGCCTGTGGTAAGGAGACCACAGACACAGAAAGTTAGACCAAAGTAGATGACAAAAAAATATGTTGCTGAAGAATGATCAAAATAAAAACCTAGAAAAAACAATCACAAAAGATTATAAGAAACTACTGCAAGGAATTACATGCCAATAAAATGGACAACTTGGAAGAAATGGACAAATTCCTAGAAAAGTATAACGTTCCAAAACTGAACCAGGAAGAAATAGAAAATCTTAACAGACCCATCACAAACAGGGAAATCGAAAATGTAATAAAAAATCTTCCAACAAATAAAAGCCCAGGACCAGATGGCTTCACAGGTGAATTCTGCCAAAAAATTAGAGAAGAGCTAACACTTATCTGACTGAAACTCTTCCAGAAAATTGCAGAGGAAGGTAAACTCTCAAATTCATTCTAGGAGGCCACCATCACCCTAATACCAAAACCAGACAAAGATGCCACAAAAAAAGAAAACTACAGGCCAACACCACTGATGAACATAGATGCAAAAATCCTCAGCAAAATTGTAATAAATAGAATCGAACAACATATTAAAAAAATCACACATCATGACAAAGTGGGCATCTCTTCCAGGGATACAAGGATTCGTCAATATTTGCAAATCAATCAATGTCATACACATTAACAAACTGAAAGATAAAAACCATATGATTATCACAATAGATGCAGAGAAAGCCCTTGACAAAATTCAACACCCATTTATGATTAAAAAAAAAAAAACTCTCCAGGAAGCAGGGATAGAAGGAACATACCTTAACATAAGAAAAGCCATATATGACAAACCCAGAACAAACATTATCCTCAACAGGGAAAAGCTGAAAGCATTTCGCTAAAAACAAGAACAAGATAAGGGTGCCCACTCTCACCACTATGATTCAACATAATTTTGGAAGACCTAGCCACAGCAATCAGAGAAGAAAAAGAAATAAAACCAAATTGGAAAAGAAGTAGAACTCTCACTGTTTACAGATGATATAATCCTTTAATAAATATAGTAAAGTTGCAGGATATAAAATTAACACACAGAAATCCCTTGCATTCCTATACACTAACAATGAAAAAAAAAAAGAGAGAGAGAGAGAAATTAAGGACACAATCTCATTCACCATTGCAATGAAAAGAATAAAATACTGAGGAATAAACTTACCTAAAGAAACAAAAGACCTATCAGTCAGCTCAGTTCAGTTCAGTCGCTCAGTCGTGTCTGACTCTTTCTGACCCCATGAATCACAGCACACCAGGCCTCCCTGTCCATCACCAACTCCCGGAGATCACTCAGACTCACGTCCATCAAGTCAGTGATGCCATCCAGCCATCTTATCCTCTGTCGTCCCCTTCTTCTGAATCCCTCCCAGCATGAGAGTCTTTTCCAATGAGTCAACTCTTCACATGAGGTGGCCAAAGTACTGGAGTTTCAGCTTTAGCATCAGTCCTTCAAAGAAATCCCAGGGCTGATCTCCTTCAGAATGGACTGGTTGGATCTCCTTGCAGTCCAAGGGACTCTCAAGAGTCTTCCCCAACACCACAGTTCAAAAGCATCAATTCTTCGGTACTCAGCTTTCTTCACAGTCCAACTCTCACATCCATACATGACCACTGGAAAAGCCATATCCTTGACTAGGTGGAACTTTGTTGGCAAAGTAATGTCTCTGCTTTTCAATATGTTATCTGGGTTGGTCATAACTTTCCTTCCAAGGAGTAAGCGTCTTTTAATTTCATGGCTACAATCACCATCTGCAGTGATTTTGGAGCCCCCAAAAATAAAGTCTGACACTGTTTCCACTGTTTCTCCATCTATTTCCCATGAAGTGATGGGACAGGATGCCATGATCTTCGTTTTCTGAATGTTGAGCTTTAAGCCAACTACTTCACTCTCCTCTTTCACTTTCATCAAGAGGCTTTGTAATTCCTCTTCAATTTTTGCCATAAGGGTGGTGTCATCTGCATATCTGAGGTTATTGAGATTTCTCCCAGCAAACTTGATTC
Source organism: Budorcas taxicolor (assembly GCF_023091745.1). NCBI lineage: Eukaryota > Metazoa > Chordata > Mammalia > Artiodactyla > Bovidae > Budorcas > Budorcas taxicolor. The sequence goes on from NC_068935.1 coordinate 76,304,260, forward strand.
CAGCTGTGCTTCTTCCAGCCCAGCTTTTCTCATGATGTACTCTGCATATAAGTTAAATAAGCAGGGGGACAATATACAGCCTTGATGCACTCCTTTTCCTATTTGGAACCAGTCTTTTGTTCCATGTCCAGTTCTAACTGTTACTTCCTGATCTGCATATAGGTTTCTCAGGAGGCAGGTCAGGTGGTCTGGTATTCCCATCTCTTTCAGAATTTTTCAGTTTCTTGTGATCCACACAGTCAAAGGCTTTGGCATAGTCACAAAGCAGAAATAGATATTTTTCTGGAACTCTCTTGCTTTTTTGATGATCCAGAAGATGTTGGCAATTTGATCTCTGGTTCCTCTTCCTTTTCTAAAACCAGCTTGGACATCTGGAAGTTCACGGTTCATGTATTGCTGAAGCCTGGCTTGGAGAATTTTGAGCATTACTTTACTAGCATGTGAGATGAGTGCAATTGTGTGGTAGTTTGAGCATGCTCTGGCATTGCCTTTCTTTGGGATTGGAATGAAAACTGACCTTTTCCAGTCCTGTGGCCACTGCTGAGTTTTCCAAATGTGCTGACATATTGAGTGCAGCACTTTCACAGCATCATCTTTCAGAATTTGAAATAGTTCAACTGGAATTCCAACACCTCCACTAGCTTTGTTCATAGTGATGCTTCCTAAGGCCCACTTGACTTCACATTCCAGAATGTCTGGCTCTAGGTGAGTGATCACATCATCATGATTATCTTGGTCATGAAGATCTTTTTCATACAGTTCTTCCGTGTATTCTTGCCACCTCTTCTTAATATCTTCTGCTTCTGTTACGTCCATACCATTTCTGTCCTTTATTGAGCCCATCTTTGCAGGAAATGTTTCCTTGGTAGCTCTAATTTTCTTGAAGAGATCTCTAGTCTTTCCCATTCTGTTGTTTTCCTCTATTTCTTTGCATTGATCACTGAAGAAGGCTTTCTTATCTCTTCTTGCTATTCTTTGGAACTCTGCATTCAGATGCTTATATCTTTCCTTTTCTCCTTTGCTTTTCTCTTCTCTTCTTTTCACAGCTATTTGTAAGGCCTCCTCAGACAGTCATCTTGCTTTTTTGCATTTCTTCTTCTTGGGGATGGTCTTGATCCCTGTCTCCTGTACAGTGTCACGAACCTCCATCCATAGTTCATCAGGCGCTCTATCTATCAGACCTAGTCCCTTAAATCTATTTCTCACTTCCACTGTATAATCATAAGGGATTTGATTTAGGTCATACCTGAATGGTCTAGTGGCTTTCCCTACTTTCTTCAATTTCAGTCTGAATTTGGCAATAAGGAGTTCATGATCTGAGCCACAGTCAGCTCCTGGTCTTGCTTTTGTTGACTGTATAGAGCTTCTCCATCTTTGGCTGCATAGAATATAATCAATCTGATTTTGGTGTTGACCATCTGGTGATGTCCATGTGTAGAGTCTTCTCTTGTGTTGTTGGAAGAGGGTGTTTGCTATGACCAGTGCATTTCCTTGGCAAAACTCTATTAGTCTTTGCCCTGCTTCATTCCGCATTCCAAGGCCAAATTTGCCTGTTACTCCAGGTGTTTCTTGACTTCCTACTTTTGCATTCCAGTCCCCTATAATGAAAAGGACATCTTTTTTGGGTGTTAGTTCTAAAAGGTCTTGGAGGTCTTCATAGAACCATTCAACTTCAGCTTCTTCAGTGTTACTGGTTGGGGCATAGACTTGGATTACAGTGATACTGAATGGTTTGCCTTGGAAACTAACAGAGATCATTCTGTCGTTTTTGAGATTGCATCCAAGTACCGCATTTCCAACTCTTTTGTTGACCATGATGGCTACTCCATTTCTTCTAAAGGATTCCTGCCCACAGTAGTAGATATAATGGTCATCTGAGTTAAATTCACCCATTCTAGTTCATTTTAGTTCACTGATTCCTAGAATGTTGACGTTCACTCTTGCCATCTCTTGTTTGACCACTTTCAATTTGCCTTGATTCATGGACCTGACATTCCAGGTTCCTATGCAATATTGCTCTTTACAGCATTGGACCTTGCTTCTGTCACCAGTCACACCCACAGCTGGCTATTGTTTTTGCTTTGGCTCCATCCCTTCATTCTTTCTGGAGTTATTCCTCCACTGATCTCCAGTAGCATATTGGACACCTACCAACCTGGGGAGTTCATCTTTCACTATCCTATCATTTTGCCTTTTCATACTGTTCATGGTGTTCTCAAGGCAAGAATACTGAAGTGGTTTGCCATTCCCTTCTCCAGTGGATCCCATTCTGTCAGACCTCTCCACCATGACCCACACGTCTTGGGTGGCCCCACGGGCATGGCTTAGTTTCATTGAGTTAGACAAGGCTGTGGTCCTAGTGTGATTAGATTGACCAGTCTTCTGTGATTATGGTTTCAGTGTGTCTGCCCTCTGATGCCCTCTTGCAACACCTACTGTCTTTCTTGGGTTTCTCTTATCTTGGACGAGGGGTATCTCTTCACGGCTGCTCCAGCAAAGTGCAGCTGTTGCTCCTTACTTTGGATGAGGAAACGGCCTATGCTGCTGCTGCTGCTGTTAAGTCGCTTCAGTTGTGTCTGACTCTTTGTGACACCATAGACGGCAGCCCACCAGGCTCCTTCATCCCTGGGATTCTCCAGGCAAGAGTACTGGAGTGGGTTGCCATTGCCTTCTCCAATGCATGAAAATGAAAAGTGAAAGTGAAGTTGCTCAGTCATGTCCGAATCCTAGCGACCCCATGGACTGTAGCCCACCAGGCTCCTCTGTCCGTGGGAGTTTCCAGGCAAGAGTAGTGGAGTGGGTTGCCATTGCCATCTCCAAAAGGCCTGTATATACATAAAACTATAAAACACTGATGAAAGAAATCAAAGATGACACAAATAGTTGGAGAAATACACCAGGTTTGTGGATTGGAAGAATCAATATAGTGAAAATGAGCATAGCACCAAAAGCAATCTATAGGTTCAATGCAATCCCTATCAAGCTACCAATAGTAGTTTTCACAGAACTAGAACAAATAATTTCAAAATTTGTATGGAAGTACAAAAAACCTTAAATAGCCAAAGCAATCTTGAGAAAGAAGAATGGAACTTGAGAAGTCAACCTTCCTGATTTCAGACTATACTACAAATCCACAGTCATCAAGACAGTATGGTACTGGGACAAAGACAGAAATATAGATCAATGGAACAAATAGAAAGCCCAGAGATAAATCCATGCACCTATGGATATCATATCTTTGACAAAGGAGGCAAAAATATACAATGGAGAAAAAACAATCTCTTTAACAAGTGGTGTTGGGAAAACTGGTCAATCACATGTGAAAGAATGAAACTAGAACACTTTCTAACACCATACACGAAAACAAACTCAAAATGGATCAAAGATCTAAATGTAAGACCAGAAACTATAAAACTCTTAGAGGAAAACATAGGCAAAACACTCTGTGACATAAATCACAGCAAGATCCTCTATGACCCACCTACCAGAGTAATGGAAATAAAAATAAAAATAAACAAATGGGACCTAATTAACCTTAAAAGCTTTTGCACAATGAAGGAAACTATAAGCAAGGTGAAAAGGCAGCCTTCAGAATGGGAAAAAATAACAGCAAATGAAGCAACTGACAAAGAATTAATGTCAAAAATATACAAGCAGCTCATGCAGCTTCAATACCAGAAAAATAAAAAACCCAGTAAAAAAGTGGGCCAAAGAATGAAACAGACATTTCTCCAAAGAAGACATACAGATGGTCAATAAACACATGAAAAGACGCTCAACATCATTCATTATTCAGTTCAGTTCAGTCACTTAGTCGTGTCCGACTCTTTGAGACCCCATGAATTGCAGCATGCCAGGCCTCCCTGTCCATCACCAACTCATTATTAGAGAAATGTAGATAAAAACCACAATGAGGTATCATATCACACTGGTCAGAATGGCCACCAGCAAAAAGAAATGCAAACTAGTACAGCCAATGTGGAGAACAGTGTGGAGATTCCTTAAAAACTGGAAATAGTACTGTTATATGACCCAGCAATCCCACTGCTGAGCATACATGCTGAGGAAAGCAGAATTGAGACACATGTACCCCAATGTTTATTGCAGCACTGTTTACAGACCTCAGAGACCTCTGGGACAACATTAAATACACCAAAATTCACATTGTAGGGGTCCCCGAGGAGAAGAGAGAGAGAAAAGGCCTGAGAAAATATTTGAAGAGATAATGACCAAAAACTTCACTAACACAGGAAAGGAAACTATCACTGAAGTCTAGGAAGCACAGAGAGTCCCAGGCAGGATAAACCAAGTAGGAATATGCTGAGACACATAATAATCAAACTGACAAAAACTACAGACAAAGAAGAATACTAAAAGCAACAAGGGAAAAGAAACAAATATCATACAAGGAAATTCCCATAAGGTTACCAGCAGATTTCTCACCAGAAACTGCAGGTAAGAAGGTAGTGGCACAATATACTTAAAATGATGAAAGAGAAGAACCTATAACCAAGAATACTCTAACCAGCAAGACTCTCATTCAGATTTGATGGAGAAATCAAAAGGTTTACAGACAAGCAAATGCTAAGATAATTTGGCACCACCAAGCTCCTGGGCATATATCTGGATAAAACCTGGTTTGAAAAAATACATGCACCCAGTGTTCATTGCAGTGTTGTTTACAATAGCCAAGACATGTAAACTATATAAATGTCCCTTGACAGATAAATGGAAAAAGAAGATGTGGTGCATGGATACAACAGAATATTACTCATCCATAAAAAGAATGAAATAATGCCATTTCCAGGAACATTGATGGATCTGGAGATTGTCATACTAAGTGAAGAAAGACAGAGAAAGATAAATATCATATCATATCACATATATATGGAATTCTAAAAAATGATACAAATTGGGATTTCCCTGGTGGCCCAGTGGCTAAGACTCCACATGGCTAATGCAGACAGCCCAGGTCTGATCCCTGATCAGGGAACTAGATCCCACATGCTGCAACTCAGACCTGGTACAGTCAAATAAATAAATAAAATAAATATAAAAAATGATACAGATTATCTTATTTATAAAACAGAAACATACTTATAGAATTAGAGAATGAACTTGTGGTCAGTGGGGGGTAGTGGTGAAGGAATGGACAGATTGGGAGTTTGGAATCAACATGGACATATTGCTTTAAAAAAAAGAAAAATTAAAATAAAAACTAATATAATGCATATGAAATAAAGTGAATGGTATGTAAAGAAGGGGAATACTTAATTTATCATCCATACTATGCCAATTTTCACATGAAATTTTAATTTCAATAATAAGAATGGGATAAGATATATAAATTATGACATCCAGTTATTCTATTTACAAAGGTTAGGTATTACTAAGTAAAGAGTTTCATTGTGCAGACGATCACTGCGGGACACTGAGAAAATGACTCTAGAATTTGTCTATTTGTGAAATAGAATAAATAAAGTACAGGCTCAGAATTATATCAATGTTTATATTGATATTTGTATTGATGTTTTGATGTTTATATTGATATACTGATGTTTATAATTGTTCTTTTCAGAATCATCAGGATTGTGCATTTTACTTCAGAATATTTAAAATTTAAAGCACTGGTTTAAATGACTAATAACTAAGTAAAATAGAGACTTTCAGCTTTCTGATCACTATACAAACAGCAACTGCCCTGTGTTCCCTAGGTCTCAGTCGCAGCTCTGAGAAATAAAGGGCTAGATGCCACCACACCTATGCTTCCTCTCTTATTCCAAAGTCTGACAGGGATGGGGCATGGCATGGGGGCCAAATGGGAGGTGTGGCCCCCCAAAGGACTGAAGGCCCACAGGGATCACTGTTTTTCATGGACACAGGACCCACACCAGGGTCAGTGGCAAAGACAGATCATATGGACAGAGTCTGTGGGAGGGGACCCCAGGGACCAGAGGGCCCTTCCTCTTGTTCCCAGAATACATACAGCTTCTCAATACCTCAGTACTTATGAAACAGCCTGGAAACCAGAAGACTCGGAAATCAAACAGCAGGGATGACTAGGCAGGTAAAATTGTTTTCTTATTTTTTTTTCCCTGAAAGTTACTCATCTCTGTGTGTCCCTGAGCTCAGTAAGAATCCACAGGACATTTTCCCATACTTTTCCCCTCTTCCTTCCTGTGTCACTTCCCCCCCAACCCCACACACACACACTCCCACATACATAGGAGAAGAGCAGCAGGGATGGAGAAAAGGGGCAGCCTTGTTTCCTACCCATTATGTCAATTGTCAAGGTCGATGGAAGCTAAATCACAAACACAGGTTTGAAGAAGGAAATATCTCAGCCCTCTGCAAGGGGTAAGGGGTGGGGGAGTGGGAAGGAAACTTTTTTCAGAACAGTTGAACTATTGCCATTCTTGGAGGCCTTGCAACCCATTCTTGGCATCACAAAAGCCAGCAAGGGGAAGGGCACCCCGCTAATATGCAACTTCTGCTCAGAAGAGACACTGAAGACTCAACAGTGAGCTTGGGGGTCCCAGGCCACTACTTTGAGAACCCCTGGTCTGCTGAAGGGGAGCCTCACCTCTTCTCCAAGCCCCAGAAGTTGCCTGGTTATCACTGACATGACAAAATGTTCCAGAGGGTCATCTGCAGCCTTGACCATGTCTGCCTGGCCTGAAGAGAGGAGACCAAGCCTCCCCAAGGCTACCTTCCCAATCAACCAGAATTGACTGTTCCAGAAATGGGCACAGACAGCCAGGAAAGGGCCTGCAGCACAGGTTGGTCCCTGAACCCCTGAGGTGGGCTCCGCTGGATTCCCACTGCCCCTGGGGTGGGGCAGTTCCCTGGGTTGGACTCTCCTCTGGAGCACTTGCCCACCTGGCTAGGCTGCAAGCTGAGAGGGCAGGACCACATCCCACTTGTTCACTGTTCAGCTCCCAGTCACTCGGGTCACTATTTGTTGAATAAAAGAAGCAGCTAGGATACTCAGTGGCTCCTGGTGGGTAGTCAAGTTAGAGTCCCAGCTCAGGCACTTGGGAGAGTGAGGTGTTTATGACCTCTTTATGACTTATGTGGTGTGCACGCATGCATGTGTGCATGTGGGTGTGTCTTCAGGGTGGCTTCCTGAGGGTGGGTTTCATAAACTGGTTTTAGTTCATGCCACAACTCTGCTCCTTAGGGGTCTGGCTCTCCACTTCACCATCAGCCACCCTGCCCAGGAAAGATCCCTCCTGAGGAGGTCCCCAGCTCCTTCCGACCCCAAGCTCCTCCCTGTCCCTGCTCTGTGTGGCCTTGGACAAGTCCCTGTTTCCTTATCTGGAAAGTGAGGATGTTGGGCTACATTAAGGGCAAGGCTTGGTGCCACAATTGCTCATCTCCATGATGTCTGAACACTGCTGCTTCCTGAATACCTCAGGGATTGGGAGCAGGGCCTTGAGGGTTCTAGAGCTCACTCTCCTACCATTGACACTGAGTTGTGATGGAAATGGCTGTCACTGCCCAGGTACTTCTGGGTCAATCAAGAAGCTTAGCTCATTCCAGGCCTCGGCCAGACAAATGAGGTTCAGAGACAGTAGGACACAGGCAGGAAGACCCTCTTGACTGTAAACATAATTAAAACCAGCAATCACTTACTGAGGAATGTTGTGGGTCTCCCTTTCCTGGAGATCACAGAAACATGGAAGCTAATGGGCCCCTGGAGATGGACGGGTGCAGCCCCCTCATTGTATAGATGAGGAAGCTGAGAGCCCCAGGGAGGAAGGAGCCCGCCCAGGGTCATGAAGCAGTGTACCGACAGAGCAGAGACCCAGACCTGTGACCAGGGCTCCCTGGCAAGAGCCAATTTCATGACTCCAGACTGAGAGGCTTCCTTCAACTGCAGGGCAGCCCAGGCGATTCTCTGGAGTGTATTCTCTGCACACATGAAGACTTCCTGAGGTCTCGAGGGTAAATGACCTATGAGAGGGAGGAGTGAGGCCAGAGGCTTCTGTCTTCATGATGCCCAAGTCCAGGCTGCTCCCTAGACAATCCCTTTCCTTCTCTGCAGGCAAGAGAGACCCCCTATCACTGTGGAGTATATCTGATGGCTGCTCCAGTCTGGGATCCGGGATCTCTCCTCAAAGCCTCGCCTGTACATCCAGCCCACTCACCCTCCAGAAGGCCCTTCACTCAGGCAGGCAGTCAGTCAGTCAGCTGCCCTTTGGGGAGCACCTTCCAAATGACTGTGGGTGAGGCTCAGCTGGGGCAGGTCACATATATCCAGAACCTACATCCATGTACTTGGCATGCTTCTGGTTGAGGGAGAAACTGAGGTACATGCACCCAAGGGCAGATACCTGGGAACAGAGAGAAATAGGCCAGAGTGGTCAGAGGAGTTGGGAATGTGTCAGTCTTTGACACATTCTGGGTAAGACCTGGACTAGGAGGTGGGCGCAGTGTGGAGGCCTTCCCTACGTCTGGAGGCAGGACGGGTGGAGTGGCAGGGCGTGGTTGTTAGGAGTTTAGGCTCCTGATGTGAGTTACCAGCCTGGCCTAGTGCCTCAGTAGCTGGGTGACCTTGAGCTCTTCATTTCATCACTTTGAATCTCAAGATTTGGGAATTAATAATGCCTCACATAACTCAAGGCAGAGCTCACAGGAGGCCTCCTGGGAAGAGCCCGGAGTTAGTGGTTTGCAGGGTAATTTCACTTCCTTGTGATTTCAGCATACTGTTCGGACACACTTGGGACCCAGAGTTGGTATAAAGATTATTTTAGCTGAAGATATTTGTGATTCGATAAAAAACAGGGTAAAAAGCCTTTTTGGAACTTCCTTTATCTGACTAAAAGCAGCAACTTCTAGGAAATGAAGCTGCCAAAAATTCCTTCTCTGGAAGGTAGAATAAAGTCTACCCCAAATATTTTCTCTGAGTAACTTTGCGGCCCTGAAAAAGAAAGACCACTCACACCTATATAGACAAACATTATAGCCTCTCCTATCAAGTGTTTGTTTTCCTGAATATCCATGTATGTTTCCAAAAAATCCATTTATATTCCTGGCAAGGACCTTTCTCCCCCATTTCATCTAGTAAGTTGGCATGTAAACCCCAAATTCCAACCACAACATTGAGTTATCATCACTGAGTTCTTCTGTGTATATGGAAGTTGCACATGTAAATAAACTCTGGGTTTTCTTTTTCCTCCTGTCAGACTCTTTTACCAGTTTTCATTCACAGGGCCTAGGTGCTAAACCTAAGAGAGTAGAAGAAAAGGTTTTCCTCCCCCAAAATATTCACAAAGGGGAACCTCTAGATTTCTATGTGTCCTTTTTTTAGACCTTGACTCAAGTAAACTGTGAAAAAAAACAACAGTCAACACCTCATGACATTGATGAGGTGTTTGAACTTTGAACACTGCCTGGATATTTGATGACATTATGGAATTATTAATTACTTTAGATGTTGTAATGACATTGTAGTTCTGTTAAAAGAGAGTTCTCATGTTTCAAAGCTACATACTGAAGTGCAGATTCAATGATATGATATCTGGCCAGGGGTTGCTAATTGTTGATGCTGGGTGATGTCCACAGGAGGTTCATTATGCTATTCTACTTGTATATAGGCTTGAAATTTTCCACCACAAAAAGCTTTTAATATGAAATAGAAAAGGGTGGATCAAGGAGATGTTTACCCAAATGTGGCTTAGCTGCCTGCCATTGGAAGGGTTTTCATTATAGGGAACAACAATCACAAATTTAAGAAAAGCCTGGTATCTGCTTTGCGAGCAACAGCGACATATGACTAGAGACTGATTTCACCCCCTCACTTCAGCCCCCTCATTAGGCAGCATCTGTGCTGCTCCTCTCAGCCTGTGGCAGCCCAGTTTGGTTGCCAGGCGATGGAAGCCAGGAACCCTTTTCTTGGGAGGGAGAAAAGGGAAAGGGAGGGAGAGAAGCAAGGAGTGGGGGAAAGTAGAAACAAGTTGCCCAGAGGAAAACTTGTCCCTGCCTAGCAGCCTGGCCCAGGGGGAGAGATGGGGGCAGGATCTCTTGTTGGATGCTGGTTTCCCACAGCTCCCACTTTCCATGGTTTATTCCTGGGGGCAGCCTTATCATCAGAGCTTGAGGCTCCACAGAAGCAGGATGGGGGTGGGGTGGGTGCACATGTGCACCTCCTGCAAAGATTAGGGAGGTCTGTGATTAAGTAAGATGCCAGTTAGCACCTACTCAGAGTCAGAAATTTCAGACAGGCCTCCTCTGGGGATGTTCCTGAACTCTTATTGAGTTAAAAACAATCCTGGGAAAGCAGCTCGTCAAATGGAATTCTGCACTGGTGAGCACCCTCTGTTGGGGCCATTCCAGAAGGCAGGAGGGCAGGAGGCTTCCTCTTTGGGGTGGAGAAATCTGTCTGCTCTGTCCTTTGGGGAGAGAAGGCAGAAGCCTCTGGTGCTGCACAGTGGCCTGGCAGTCTCATGGACGCCGACTGTGTTGGGGAGCCCTGTGTCCTGATGTTGATTCAGACCCACCTCTCACTGGAAGGCTGTGTGGGCCTGAGCCCATCTCTGAGCCTCAATTTCCTGATCTTTAGATGCCCTGAGTGTGGAACCCTGCCTCTCTTCAGGCTCAGATGGGCTGGGATTACAATGCACTCCCCACCCCCAATTTCTGGGCAGGAATTGCTCTCACCTAGGGTGGGGCAAAAGGAGCCTGGCCCTCTTTACTTCCACCCACCAGGCCAGACTGGAAGAACCACATAGCCAGCGCCCTCTGAGAGACAGAGGGAGGGCCTTTCCTAGAGCCACCTTGCTGTGATCATGAGCTACTTCCTGCTGGCCTGGAAGGTGGGATTCAGAGAAGGTCTAGGCAGGTGGGATGGGGGGTGAGGTCAGGCAGCTGCCCAGGAGATCAGCCTTTCAAGACCCAGCATCTGAGAAGGCTGGCTATACTCATTTAGAAAGACATCAGGGAGGCAGCAGTCAGGAGCTGAGCAGGCGCAGGGCCCAGACAGCCCCTTTTCTCTGCAGCATCTTTGTGGCTCCTGGTTGCTAGGAGCAGGCTCTTCCGTTGCTAAGCAACTGAAGCCTGGTGGATTAAAACCAATTTTCTGAGCTCACTGGAAGGGGAGGGAGAGAAGGTGCAATGCAGATGCCCTGGGGAAGCTCATCCCTGCCTCCAACCTTTGTTGGTGGATGTGAGTGGAGGTGAAGGGACTGGTGAGGTGCAGCTGGGAGCTGATCTCTAGGGAGAAGGTCGAGGGTGGGGCAGCTGGGGGCAGGCTATGCATCAGGTATTCATTATAAAGACCAAAAAACCAGAGTGAAACTGGCAATTAAATGCCAATTAGAGCACTAATGAATGCTAATACTGTTCCTTTTTGAAACCCCAGAAAAGGCCTGCAGTCCTTGGGGTGTTTCTGAGCCACTTGACCAGGCCAGATGGGATTGGGCAAGGTTTGTCTTCCAAAGATGGGGTATTGGAGCATTTTAGGGTCCATGGGCCCCCAACAGTCCTGGGGTCCTACCTCCTGGTGAATGACAGAGGCCCCTCAACACACTGCCCTCTGCTTAGGTAATAACCCCCAAATGACAGGGAGCTACTTCTTCCTGCAACGTCCCTTTCTGTAGCTTCCCCTTAGAAAGTGTTTTGCCCGACATGGCCCAAGTCTGTCTTCCTGTGGCTCTTTCCTGCAGGGGCCAAGGGTGTTATCCCAATCTGCTTTGCTGCAGGGACCTGTAGCCTCTCTCTTCCATAAGGCCTACCTCTTACTCTTGCCACTACTCAGGGGACAGAATGGCTGGGGCCTCACCATGACTTGGTGCTTTCTGATTCCCCACCCTCAGCATGGTCTTTAGACTCCTTAAGGAAGAAGCTACTAGGATGGAAAAATTTACAAGGGGGTCCTGGATCCAATTCGTGTCCCAGGGTTCAGGCTTCTCCCACTATCTTGCTGAGATGAGATCTTGGGTCAGAAAGAAAAGAGTCTATGTGTTTGTATATGTGTGTGTGTTTGTGTGTGTGTGAGAGAGAGAGTGAGAGAGAGACATGTAGGAGGGTGTTTACAAACTTAGAAGAAAGGGTTCCAGTTTAAAAATGGTGGTGTATGGATCCGTTTTCTAGGGAAAAAGCCATAATTGGTACAATTCCTTAAATTTTATTAAGAAGCTGTTCTTATGACATATAACAAATGGAGAGGTATTTATTCAAAATACCATAATAAATCTTGATAAGAACAGCAATAGCCCATGGCATTTGGGCCATGACTTACTCCCATCTCTGCCTTCTCCTGCTCAGTGTAATACAAGCTCTATTCCAGGTGACTGTGGCCAATAATAGGGAGCTCTGTCTTTCTCCAGGTCCCAGTATTGGTCTCCAGTGTGACTCCTGGAAGTATAGGATACAGTTACCTCTCATCCCTCCCTCAGCTCTCTGTTATAAAATCTTTGTTCCAGACAAGCAGAGCCAGGAGGACTGAGGAGCCTTTCTGCCACTCAGCTCTTACTGGTATTGTGAGAGCTCTACTCCAGGCATGGCACCAAGAACATTGTCTCTGATTACCTCTGCCCTCAGTTCAGTTCAGTCGCTCAGTCATGTCCGACTCTTCCCGACCCCATGGACCACAGCATGTCAGGCCTCCCTGTCCATTACCAACTCCCAGAGTTTACTCAAAGTAATCTCCATTGAGTCAGTGATGCGATCCAACCATCTCATCCTCTGTTGTCCCCTTCTCCTCCTGTCCTCAATCTTTCCCAGCATCAGGGTCTTTTCAAATGAGTCAGCTCTTCACATCAGGTGGCCAAAGTATTGGAGTTTCAGCTTCAACATCAGTCTTCCCAATGAACACCCAGGACTGATCCCCTTTAGGATAGACTGGTTGGATTTCCTTACAGTCCAAGGGAATTGCAAGAGTCTTCTCCAACACCACAGTTCAAAAGCATCAATTCTTCAGTGCTCAGTTTTCTTTATAGTCCAACTCTCATATCCATACATGACTGCTGGAAAAACCATAGCCTTGACTAGACAGACCTTTGTTGGCAAAGTAATGTCTCTGCTTTTGAATATGCTGTCTAGGTTGGTTAGAACTTTCCTTCCAAGGAGTAAGCGTCTTTTAATTTCATGACTGCAATCACCATCTGCAATGATTTTGGAGCCCAGAAAAATAAAATCAACCACTGTTTCCACTGTTTCCCCATCTATTTGCCATGAAGTGATGGGTTAGTTTTCTGAATGTTGAGCTTTAAGCCAACTTTTTCACTCTCCTCTTTCACTTTCATCAAGAGGCTCTTTAGTTCTTCTTCACTTTCTGCCATAAGGGTGGTGTCATCTGCATATCTGAGGTTATTGAGATTTCTCCTGGCAATCTTGATTCCAGCTTGTACTTCCTCCAGCCCAGCATTTCTCATGATGTACTCTGCATAAAAGTTAAATAAGCAGGGTGACAATATACAGCCTTGATGTACTCCTTTTCCTATTTGGAACCAGTCTGTTGTTCCATGTCCAGTTCTAACTGTTGCTTCCTGTCATGAATACAGATTTCTCAACCTCTGGCTCTAGTTCACTAATAAGTTGTAGGTTCCATGCTAGGAAAGACAAGTCAAAAAAATCAGGATCTACTATCTTGCCTAGCACCCTTCTCATAGAGTAATGGCACTATGGGAATGTGGGATCCTCTCTCTACCTCGAGCTCAAGTACAATAAAGCAGAAGTTCAACCCAGAAGAAAGAAAGTATTTTAAGATTTGAGAGCCCCTTTAGCTCTCCCTAAAGGAAATAACTTTATTTAGAAAAGAGATTGGAAAAATTCTTGCTTAAGGGTATTGTCAGAAATAATTTAGGTCTTGGTGATAAGCAATTAAGAAGGGACCAGGGACTTCAGAATTTTTAGTAGGGGACTGTAAAATAGTAGACCAGCTAGAAGTTTAAAAGAGAGAATCAGGGAAAGAACTAAGAACTGTTCTAGAGTATGAGCAAGCCTCAGAGACTGATAACACTTTACTCCTGCAATGGAGCAGCAACTTTAATTGGATCGGATTGTGGAACAACTTATGCCCACAGGCATCATTAAAAAAAACAATAATGAAATTAAGGAGTAATTACTAGAGGCTAATAGCTGGGTATGATACCACTAACTAGAGTTACATCACTCAGAAGCTAAGTGGGGATCTCAGTGGAAGAAACAGAGTCCATTTGAAATCACAATAATCACTGGCTGCAACTTTAGAGGTTGTATACTGTAGGAAATAGACTTCACCAACCTTGTCCAGAAAAGTCAGTAACAGTAGCTAGAGTTGCTACAGTATATTATCTGACTTGCTATATATGTCTAGTTTTCAGCAAAAAGCTATGAAACATGCACAACTACGAAACAGGAAAGTGTAACCCATAAACTGGAAAGAGATATTAGGCAATAAAACTGTCTTGAGGGGGCCAAATGTTGGACTTAGAAAATAAATCAGCTGTTATAAACATTTCCAAAGAATTGAATGAAATCATACTTAAAGAATTAAAAGAATGCATGATGACAATGTCTCATCACAAAGAGAATATCAATAAACAGAGATTTTTTAAAAGAACCAAATGAAAATTCTGGAGTTGAGAAGTATTATAAGTGAAATGAAAAATTCAATAAGGAGCTGATCTATGTTGGTTTATGGCAGAAACCAACACAATATTGTAAAGTGATTATCTTCCAATTAAAAATAAATTAATTAAAAATAAGGAGCTCAACAGTAGATTTAAGATGGCAGAAGAAAAGAATCAGAAAATTTGAAGGTAGATCAATGTATATCTTATGCAAATTGAAAAAGATTGAGAACATAGAATGAAGGAAAATGAACAGCCTCAGAGAAATGTGGGACACCAATAAGCTCACCAACATATATGCAGTGAGATTTTAGATTACATGGTGGCTCAGATGGTGAAGAATCTGCCTGCAATGCAGGAGACCCAGGTTTCAGCCCTGGGTCAGGAAAGAATACTCAAAAATAATGAAAACTTCTCAACTTTGAAGAAACCATTAATCTACATATCTAAGAAGCTCTACAAATAACAATAGGATAAGCACAAGGAGGGATACCCCAGAGACATCATAGTCAAAACGTTGAAAGCCAAAAACAAAGGGAAATCTTGACAGGAGCAAGAGGAAAATGACTCATCATGGACAAGAAAAACTATAAGCTTAATGGCTAACTTCTACCAAATAGAACAGAGGTCAGAAGGCAGCAGGATGACATATTCAAAATGATGAAAGAGAAAACCTGTCAACCAAAAATATTTGCTACAGAATGTCCAGAATAGGCGAAATCCATACAGACAGAAAGTAGATTACTGTTCACCAGGGGCTGGGGAATGGGGAAGTTGGGAAGAGATTGCTACTAGGAACAGTCTTCTTGGGGGTGATAAAAATATTCAGAAATTAGAAAGTAGAAATGGTTGGAAAACATTGAAAATATACCAAAAACACCAAATTGTACACTTTAAAAGGACAAATGTTATGGTATGTGAATTTTTACCTCAACAAAGGATTAAAAGAAAACAAAATCTCAAATCATGAACCTAATTTTCCAGCTAAAGGAACTAGAAAAGAAGAGCCAACTAAACACATAGCATGCAGAAGGAAGGCAATAATTAAAACTAGAACAGAAATAAATAAAAGAGAGAATTAAAAATGGAGAAAAACAATGAAACCACAAGTTGATTCTTTGAGATATCTACAAAATTGGCAATCCTTTAACCAAATTGATCAGAACAATAAAAGAGAAAATTTTCATTAGTAAAATTAACTACGAAGAGAGGCTATCACTACAGCCATACAAAAATAAAGGAGTACAAGTGGTTGCAGCCATGAAATTAAACGATGCTTACTCCTTGGAAGGAAAGTTATGACCAACCTAGATGGCATATTCAAAAACAGAGACATTACTTTGCCAACAAAGGTCCATCTAGTCAAGGCTATGGTTTTCCCAGTGGTCATGTGTCGATGTGAGAGTTGGTCTGTGAAGAAAGATGAGTGCCGAAGAACTGATGCTTCTGAACTGTGGTGTTAGAGAAGACTCTTGAGAGTCCCTTGGACTGCAAGGAGATCCAACCAGTCCATTCTGAAGGAGATCAGTCCTGGGTGTTCTTTGGAAGGACTGATGCTAAAGCTGAAACTCCAATACTTTGGCCACCTGATGCGAAGAGTTGACTCATTGGAAAAGACTCTGATGCTGGGAGGGATTGGGGGCAGGAGGAGAAGGGGACGACAGAGGATAAGATGGACGGATGGCATCACCAACTCGATGGACGTGAGTCTGAGTGAACACCGGGAGTTGGTGATGGACAAGAGGCCTGGCATGCTGCAATTCATAGGGTCGCAAAGAGTCGGATGTGACTGACCGACTGAACTGAACTGAACTGAAGTGAATACTGTGAATAGGTGTGTGACACTAAATTAGACAACTTAGATGAAATAGACAAAGTCATACAAACCAAAAACCACCAAAATTGTTGCAAGAAGAAACAAAGCACATGAAGAGAAATATAACAAAAGATTGAATTAGTAATCAAAACACTTTTCACTCTATAAAAAATAAAAAATCTAAACCAAATGCCTCTACTAATGAATTGTGTCAAACATTAGAGAATTAGTATCAATCTTCCCTTCACAATAGGGAAGAACATTTCTCAACTCATGAGGCCAGTATTATCCTGATACCAAAGCAAGCAAAAGCCTTCACAAGAGAAGAAAACTGTAGTTTTATCTCTTATGAATATCAATGTAAAAATCCTCGATGAACCGCTAGCAAGTTTAATACAGTAATACATAAAAGAAAGATTATACACTATGACCAACTGATGTTTATATCAGGAATGCAAGATTGACTTAAAATCTGAGAATCAACTAATGTAATACACAGTATCAATAGAATGAAAGAAAAAAAATATGGTTATCTCAAGAGAAGCAGAAAAGTCATTTGAAAAATCACAACATTCCTTCATGATAAAACATTTGACAAGCTAGGAATAGAGTGGAACTTTCTTGACTTGATAAAGATGATTTATTAAAAACCCAAGGGCAATATCATACTTATTGGTGAAATACTGACTACTTTACCTGTAAGATCAGAAATAACACAAGGGTGTCTGCTGTCAACATGCCTGTTCAACATTGAATTCAAGGTTCCAGCTAGGCCAGTTAGGCAAGAAAAATAAATAAAAGGCATCCAGATTCAAAATGAAAAATAAAACTATCCCTGTTTGCAGATAACATGATCTTGCATATAGAAACTCCTAAGGAATCTTCAAAAAAAAAAAAAAAAAAACAAACCCCAAAACTATTCAAATAAATTAGCATGGCTGCAGGTTACAAAATCAATATACAAAGATCAATGGTACTTCTGCATACTAGTAACAATTTGAAAATGAAATTAAGAAAAATTCTATTAACAATAGCACCAAAATATAAATTACTTAGAAATGAAATTAACATGGCAGCCCACTCCAGTATTCTTGCCTGGAGAATCCCATGGATGGAGTAGCCTGGTGGGCTACAGTCCACGGGGTAGCAAAGAGTCAGACATGACTGAGTGACTTCACTTAAAATTAACAAAAGAAGTAAAAACTTACACTCTGAAAATTATAAAATATTGTTGAAAGAAGTTAAAGAAAACCTAAATAATTGAAACTATAGCCCATCTTCACAGGTTAAAAAGTTTAATGTCTTTAATATTGTTAATATGGCAATCTCTCCAAGCTGATTTATAGGTTCACTATAAAAATCCCAGTGGCATTGTTTTTTTGAGAAACACAGATGTATAGAACAGTCTTTTGGACTCTGTGGGAGAGGGAGAGGGTGGGATGATTTGGGAGAATGGCATTGAAACATGTGTAATATTATATATGAAACGAATTGCCAGTCTAGGTTCAATGAATGATACTGGATGCTTAGGGCTGGTGCACTGGGATGACCCAGAGGGATGGTATGGGGAGGGAGGAGGGAGGGAGGGTCAGGATGGGGAACACGTGTATACCTGTGGCAGATTCATGTTGATGTATGGCAAAACCAATACAATATTGTAAAGTAATTAACCTCCAATTAAAATAAATTTATATTAAAAAAATAAAAAATAAAGAAAAAATTGAGGAAGTTGACCCCAAAATTTGCATGGAAATACAAGAGACCCAGATGACCAAAGCTTGAAAAAATTAAGGACTCATACTTCCTGATTTAAGATTTATTACAAATCTACAGCAGTCAAGACAGTATAGTACTGGCATAAAGATAGACACATCTATTAACGGAATAAAATGGAAACTCCAGAAAATAAAATGGAAAGTCCTGAAAAATTGCATTTATTGTGAATTTAATGTTTGCAAGAGTGCCAAAATAATTCAGTGTGGAAAAAGTAGTGAATTGAATAAATGGTGATGAGTCAATTGGATATCCACATACAAAAGAACGAAGTAAAACCCCTGCTGCTGCTGCTGCTGCTGCGGCTAAGTCACTCCAGTCGTGTCCAACTCTGTGCGACCCCATAGACGGCAGCCCACCAGGCTCCCCAGTCAGTGGGATTCTCCAGGCAAGAACACTGGAGTGGGTTGCCATTTCCTTCTCCAATGCATGATAGTGAAAGTGAAGTCGCTCAGTCGTGTCCGACTCTTCGCGACCCCATGGACTGCAGCCTATCAGGCTCCTCCACCCATGGGATTTTCCAGGCAAGAGTACTGGAGTGGGTTGCCATTGCCTTCTTCGAGTAAAACCCCTACATCACACCAAATATAAAAATTACCTCAAAATGAAGCATAGTCTTAAATATAAGAACTAAAACTATAAAACTCTTAGAAGAAAGCACAAAAGTAAATCTTCATGACCTTAGACTAGGCAATGGTTTCTTAGTTACAACAATGAAAGCACAAGCAACTAAAGAAAACAGTAGATAAATTGAACTTCATGAAAATTAAGAATACATTTTGGTTACATACTCAAAATAATTTAAAACGGGGATTTGAACAGATATTTGTATACTTACATTCATAGCTGAAAGGTGGAAACAACCCTAATATCAATTAATGGATGAGTGGATAAACAAAATGTGATATATACAAACATAGACTATTATTCAACCTTAGAAAGGAAAGAAATTCTGATGTATGCTACAACATGGATGAACCTTGAAGACATTCAGTTCAGTTCAGTCGCTTAGTCATGTCTGACTCTTTGCGACCCCATGAATCACAGCACGCCAGTTAAATGGGTTTAAAAAAAACAAATATTGAATAATTTCTCTTATAATAAATTACATAGAGTAATCAAATGCATTGACACAGAAAGTAGAATGTTGGTTGCCAGTGGGTCATAGGAGGATAAAATGGGAAGTTATTATTTAATAAGTATAGAGTTTCAGTTTGGGAAAATAACAAAGTTCTGGATATGGGTGGTGGTGATGATTGCACAACAATGCAAATGTACTTAATACCACTGATAGATAGATAGATAGATAGTGAAGTCTCTCAGTCATGTCCGACTCTTTGCGACCCCATGGACAGTAGCCAACCAGGCTCCTCCATCCATGGGATTTTCCAGGCAAGAATACCGGAGTGGATTGCCATTTCCTTCTCCAATACCACTGAAGCATATGCTTAAAATGGTAGGTTTTATTATATATATTTTACCACAATAAAATATTTAAACTTTTATGCTTCAAAGGCCACCAGCAAAAAAGCGAAAGACAACCAACATGATAGGATAAAATATTTGCATATTATTTATCTGAAAAGGACTGAGTATCCAGAATTTATAAAGAACAGTTACAAGTCAACATTAATATCCTAACAAGTAATAAAAAGCTGAACAAACTGAAAAATCAACAACTCTTCTTAGATTCATTAGAGAAGTGAGGTCACAGGGCAAAGTACTATACTAAAATTATACTAAAAAATTACAAAACATACTTAAAAGGTAAAACAGAGTTTAAAGAGACAGAGAGAGCATCAGAACCAGACCAGATATGGCTGGGGTGTTGGAATTATCAGACCAAGAATTTGAAACAACTATGATTAACATGGGAAGGGCTCTAATGGATAAGGTAGACAATATATAGGAACAGATGGGCAACGTACACAGAGAGAAGGAAATCCTAAGAAAGAATAAAAAAGATATACTAGAGATTAAAAAATAGTGTAACCTAAATGAAGAATGCCTTTAATAGTCTCATTAGTAGATTGGACATGGTTGAGGAAAGTCAGTGAGATTGAGAGTATGTCAATAGAAACTTCCAAAATTGAAAAGCAAAGAAAAAGAGACTGGAAAAAATGGAACAGAATATCTGTAAACTTTGGGACAACTATAAAAGATGTAACATATGCATAATGGGAATACCAGAAGGAGACAAAAGAGAGAAAGGAACAGAAAATATATTTGAAGCAAAAAGGACTAAGAATTTCCCCAGTTAATGTCAGACACCAAATCACAGATCCAAGAAACTCAGAGAACACAAAACAGAATAAATGCTCCAAAATAATACTTGGGAATATCATATTCAAACTGTAAAAAACAAAGAAAAAGAAAAAATCTTGAAAGAAATTATCCTACCTAAAGAAAAGTAAAGATAAGAATTATATCTGGATTCTACTCAGAAGTCATGTAAGCAAGATGAGAGTGGGATGAAATATTTAATATGTTAAGAGAAAAAAACTCACCAATTTGAAATTTTGTATCATGGGAAATTAACCTCCAAAAGTAAAGGAGAAATACTTTCTCAGACAAAAATTGAGAGAATTTGTTGCCAGTGAACCTGCCATGCAAAAAAATCTTAGAAGAAGTGTTTCAGAGAGAAGGAAAATAATATAGGTCAGAACTTCTGATCTACATAAAGAAAGAGAATTGGAGAGGAAATGAGTTAAAACTTTTATTTTTCTTATTTTTAATTGATCTAACAGATCATTTTTTTTTGCTCAAAATAATAGCAACAGTTTCAATACTTAATATATAAGTGAAATAAATGACAGCAATGACAGAAGGGGCAGGAAGGAAGAATTAGGATTATTTTGTTTTTATAAGATACTTACACTACTAATGAGGCAGTATAGTGTTATATAAAAGGGGAAATGGATTAGTTGTAAATGTATATTGCAAACTCTAGGGCAGCCACTAGAAAAAGTAAAAAAAAAAATGTATAATTTATCTGCTATGAAAAGAGAGAAAATGGAATCATACAAAAAGCTCAATTAAAACCACAAATGGCAGAAAAAGAATGGTAGACAAAAATTAAAATGAAGAATAAGAGCAACAAATAGAAAACAGTGACAAATGTGGAAAATATTAATCTAATCCAACAATATCAATAATCACTTTAAATGTTAATGGTCTAAATATATCAATTAAATGACATTGCCAGAGGGGATAAAAAAATAAGACCCAACTATGTGTTGCCTACAAGGAACCCACTCTTAATATTAATACTCACACAGATTAAGAGTAAAGGGATGAATAAAGACAAAAAAGAAATTAAAGAAAAATCTAAAACTAACTCCATGCTAACACTAAGCAAAATAAAGCTGAAGTAGCTACATTAATTTCAGACAGGGTTAAAAAAAAAAATTACAGACAGGGTAGATTTCAGAGCAAGAAATGCTCTCAGGAATAACATTTACATAATGGTCCTTGGAAGAAAAGTTATGACCAACCTAGATAGCATATTCAAAAGCAGAGACATTACTTTGCCAACTAAGGTCTATCTAGTCAAGGCTATGGTTTTTCCAGTAGTCATGTATGGATGTGAGAGTTGGACTGTGAAGAAAGCTGAACACCGAAGAATTGATGCTTTTGAACTGTGTTGTTGGAGAAGACTCTTGAGAGTCCCTTGGACTGCAAGGAGACCCAACCAGTCCATTCTGAAGGAGATCAGCCCTGGGATTTCTTTGGAAGGAATGATGCTAAAGCTGAAACTCCAGTACTTTGGCCACCTCATGCGAAGAATTGACTCATTGGAAAAGACTTTGATGCTGGAAGGGATTGGGGGCAGGAGGAGAAGGGGACGACAGAGGATGAGATGGCTGGATGGCATCACGGACTTGATGGACGTGAATCTGAGTGAACTCCGGGAGTTGGTGATGGACAGGGAGGCCTGGCATGCTGCGATTCATGGGGTTGCACAGAGTCAGACACGGCTGAGCGACTGAACTGAACTGAACTGAAAGGAGTCAATTCTCTAGGAAGACATTGCAGTCCTTAATGTGAATATGCCTAAGAACAGAGTGCCAAAATATGTGAAACAAAAACAGATAGAACTGCAAGGAGAAATAGATGAATCCACTATCCTAGTTGGAGAATTTAACACCCCTCTCTCAGAAATGGATAGATTCAGCTGGCAGAAAATCAGTAAGCACATAGTTGAACTAAAGAGCCCCGTCAACCAAATGGATCTAATAAACATCTACAGATTATTTCATCCAACAACAACAGAAGAGACCTTCTCCAGCTCACAAGGAACATTCATTAACACAGACCATTTTCTGGACCACAAAACGCACCTTAACAAATTTGAAAGAATAGAAATCATACAATATCTGCTCTCAGGACACAATGGGTTAAACTAGAAATAGATAAAAACAAAAAGGTGGAAAATATGAAAATATTTGGAGATTAAACAACTCACTTTTAAATAACATATGGGTCAAAAAAGGAGTATCCAGAGAAATTTTAAATTTTGAATTAAATGAATATTAAAATATATCAAAATTTATAAGATGCAGTGAAAGCAATGCTTATAGAGAAATTTATAGCATCGAATGCCTATATTAGAAAAGAAAAAAACCCTATAAATCAATAACCTAAGCTTCTACCTTAGGAAGCTAGAAAAAGAAGAGCAAATTAAATACAAGTAAGCAGAAGAAAAAATAAAAATCAGGTCAGAAATCAATGAAATTGAAAATAGGAAATCAATTGAGAAAGTCAATAAAACTAAAAGCTAATCTTTGGAAAGATACATAAAATTGATAAGGCTCTAGCCAGGCTAACCAAGAAAAAAAAAGAGAGAAGACATAAACTACTAGGTTGGGAACATGTGTACACCCGTGGCAGATTCATGTTGATGTATGGCAAAACCAATACAATAGTGTAAAGTAATTAGCCTCCAATTAAAATAAATAAATTTAAATTAAAAAAAAAATGAAAGAGGGATGTCATTACAGATCCCATGGACATTATAAGGATAATAAAGAAATATTATGAACAACTCTATGGCACACATTTGATAACCTAGATAAAATAGACCAGTTCATTGAAATACACAATTAGCCAAAACTCACACAAGAAGAAACTGACAATCTGAATAAGGCTGTATCAATTAAAGAAGTTGAATCAATAATTAACAATCTTCCAAAACAGAAAGTTACCAGGCCCAAATGGGTTCACTGGTGAATTCTGCCAAACATTTAAGGAAGAAATGATACCAATTCTTTGCCGTCTCTTCCAAAAGATAGACGCAGAGGGAATCATTCCTAGCTCATTCTGAGACCAGCATTACCCTATCACCAAAACTAGACAAAGTCATTACAAAAAAACTACAGACCAATCTCTCTCAGGGACATATGTGCAAAAATCTCAACAAAATATTAGACTCCAACAATGGATACAAAGATATATATACCACAACCAAGTAGAATTTATCACAGGTATGCAAGGCTGGTTCAACATTCAAAAATCAATTAATGCAATTTATCATAACCAGACTAAAGAACTAAAATGAAATGAGCACATCGATAGATGCAGAAAAAGCATTTGACAAAATCTGAAACCTACTACTGATAAAACTCTGAGCAAACTCTAGAGGGGAACTTTCTCAACCTGGTAAAGAACATCTGCAAAAAAACTTATAGTTAACATCACACTTAACGATGAGAAGCTAGAAGTTTTCTTACTAAGATCAGGAACAAGGGAAGGATATTCCCTCTTACCACTCTTTTTTCTATATTGTACTGCAATAACTCTAAAACTCCCAGAAAATAATATAGGAGAACATCTTGACAACCTTAGCTGTGGTGATGACTTTTTAGATATGATCCATGAAAGAAAAAATTGATAAATTGTCCTTCATTAAAATTTAAAACTTTTGTTCTGTAAAAGACAATATTAATAAATGAGAAAATAAGCCACAGATTGAGAGAAAATATCTGCAGAGGACATATCTGATAAAGGAATGTTTACTATCCAAAATATAAAAAGAACGGAAAATTCAACAAGAAAATGAACAACTCAGTTAAAAATTGAGCAAAAGATTTTAACAGATAACTCACTGAAAAAGATATATAAATGGCAAATAAGCATATGGAAAGACATTTCATATCATGTGTTATTAGAGAATTGCAAATGAGAACAATGAGATACCACTATGTACCTATAAGAATGGACAAATCCATAACCTTGACAACAAAATGATGGTGAAAATGTAGAGCAACAGAAACTGTCATTTGTTGCTGGTGAGAAGGCAAAATGGTACAGTCACTTTGGAAGACAGTTTGGCAGTTTCCTACAAAACTAAACATATGATCCAGCAATTATGCTCCTTGGTATTTAAAGAAATTAATCAAAAAACCTATGTCCATGCAAAAATCTGCACATGATTATTTATAGCAGCTTTATTCATAACTGCCTAAACTTGGAAACAATCAAGATGTCCTTCAGCAGGTGAATGGATATGGTTCATCCAGAAAATGGAATATCATTCAGTGCTAAAAAGAAGTGAACTATCAAGACATGAAAAAACATGGAGGAACTTTAAATGCACATTACTAAATGAAAGAAGCCAATCTGGAAAAGGTACATACCATATAATTTCAACTATATGACAGCCTGAAAAAGGCAAAACTATGGAGACAATAAAAGAATCAGTGGTTTCGTGGGCTTCAGGGGGAGGGAGAGAAGAATAGGTAGGCCACAGAGGATTTTTGAGACTGTGATATTATT
Organism: Budorcas taxicolor; assembly: GCF_023091745.1. Classification (NCBI taxonomy): domain Eukaryota; kingdom Metazoa; phylum Chordata; class Mammalia; order Artiodactyla; family Bovidae; genus Budorcas; species Budorcas taxicolor. The sequence goes on from NC_068935.1 coordinate 76,329,178, forward strand.
CTGTATACTATAATGGAGGAGTTCAACATCTGTCAGAGTTCATAGAATGTACTGATACCAAGAATGAACCTAACGTAAACTATGGACTTTGGATACTGATGACGTACTGATGTAGGTTCACTCATTGTAATAAATATATCACTCTGGTTTGGAATGTTTATAGTAGGGGAGGCTCTGTGTGCATTGGGGCAGGGGGTATATGAGAAAATCTCTGTACCTTCCACTCAATTTTGCTGCAAGCCTAAAAGTGCTTTGAAAATACCTGTGGCGGATTCATGTTGATGTATGGCAAAACCAATACAATGTTGTAAAGTAATTAACCTCCAATTAAAATAGATAAATTTATACTTAAAAAATATATAGTCTTTTTCAAAATCAGACCAAAAAAATTTGGATAGACATTTCTCCAAAGAAGAAATACAAATGGTTATTAAGTGTATGATAAGATGCCCAACATCATTAAAGAAGTGTAAATCAAAAGAAAAATGTAAAAGTGTGAAAAAAAAAACAACAAAAAACTTAACACTGAGTAGGGTTGTTATAGGGCTTCCCCGGTAGCTCAGTGATAAAGAATCCACCTGCAATGCAGGAGACATGGGATCTATGCCTGAATGGAGAAGATTCCCCTGGAGGAGAGCATGGTGACCCACTCATGTATTCTTGCCTTGAGAATCCCATGGACAGAGGAGCCTGGCTGGCTACAGTCCATAGGGTCACAAAGAGTCAGACATGACTCAAGTAACTGAGCCCGCATACATGTAGGGTGGTTATAATAATAATTAAAGAGGAAAATTACAAATGTTGGTAAGGATGTGGACAAACTGAAATCATCATTCACTCCTGGTGGGGATATAAAATGATTCAGTTACTTTAGAAAATATTTTGGCAGTCCCTTAAAACGTTAAAAATAGAGTTACCATATAATCCAACAATTCTATTTCTAGGTATATATGCAGGACAAATGAAAATATATATCTACAAAAAAACTTGAATATGTGTTCATAGCAGCATTATTTATAACATCACCCAAATGGAAACAACCCCACTGTGCATGAATTGATGAATGGATAAGTAAAATGTGATATATCCATATAATGGAATATTATTCAGCCATAAAAATGAGTAAATTAATAATACATGCTACAACATAGGAGAATCCCAAAAACATTATACTAGGTGAAAAAGCCAGTCAAAGAGAAGACCACATATTGTATAGTTTAGTGTATATGAAATGTCCAGAACATGAAAGACATGTAGAGAGAAAGTAGATTAGTGTTTGCTAAGATGCAGGAATGGGGAATTGAAGGGTGAGAGCTAAAGGGTATAGGCTTCTTTTTGAAGATGACAATGTTCTAAAATTCATTGTTGTGACGGTTACACAATCCTGTGAATATACTAAATACCACTGGATTGTATACTTAAGATGTGTTATTTGTATGGCATATGAATTTTGTCTCAATAAAACTGATATTTTTTTTAAAAGCTTAATAGAATAGCAGCTGATCTTTGAGTCCTGAAGGATAATTAAGTAATCACAAAATAAAGAAAGGATTTCAAGAAGATGGAACAGCATGAACAATGGTTTGGATGCTTGAAATATGAATGACATGAAGGTAAATGGAGAAGGTATGTGTGGGTGATTTATGTAGGTGTTGGGTGGAAGACTATGAGCCTGGGAATTTGAATAACATGCTCAGGAGTTTGGAACTAATCTTACCAAGTAAATGGAGATCCAAGATTTGTATCTGGGCTGGGAACTGACAAAGTCAGATTTCCACTTTATGGAGCATGCCCTGACAATAGTCAGTCTGTAGAATATATGAGAGGAGGCAGGAATACCAGTTAGGCTTTTGTAAACTGTGTAGACTGCAAAAGTTATCACTGGGAGCTTTCTCAATTGTCTTCTCTGAGTTGCCTCCCCCAGGGCCTGCCCTGAGCCTTGTTCCCACAGGGTCTCACTATACTAAGATTTTATTCTTGGAAAATTAAATATGCACAATTTTCAAGCTCCAAAAGAATTACTCAGAGGTGGCATCTCTGTTTCTGAGAGATACTTTGGTGCCAGTCCTAGGAACCCGCTAGGTAAATAGCAAACCAACTCTAGAGGTGGCCACGAAGTCTGCAGTATAGGTCTTAACCTGTCTTCTGCATGCCCCACCCCAACCCTACACACTTGGATATTCTCTGTTTTAGAAGCTTCTTTCAACCCACAGCCCTAGACTCCAGTTAGCTCTACCACTAAGCTGCTCTGTGGCCTAAGTCAAGTCCTTTATTCTTCTAGATCTTTGTTTCTCTATCTACATCACAAAGGATTCTGACAATATGTTCTTTAACGTATGGGCACAGGAGGAGCAGAGACAGAGATAGACAGGAAAATAGATAAGAGGGGTAAACCGTTTAAGGGCCTTAAACCTCTCTCTCTGGCTGAGAGCTCACTGGGTATACAGTGACCTAGTTCAGCCTGGGAAGGGTGGGGACTGTCCCTAAGCCAAACATGCTACCCTCAATCTGGCATCTGCCCCTTGGGAGGATTCAACTTTCAAATTCAAAACGTACTTCACGTTTTCCAATGTTCTAAGTGTCTCCAAATCAGGGAAAGCATTTTGTTTTGGGTAAGATAGGAACCTATAAGAAGCATACCCTTCATTAACCACCTCCACTGAACAATGGCAAGCACACCAAAAGAACCTTGGCACTCAAGCTTAGCTTACTTGTGGTGAGAATCCTTGCCCTCATCCCACTAGCCCATCTGGATTCCTGACCATACTTCACAGAGGCCTTACAACTGGGGAGAAACAACCCAGAGAAGAAGGTCTACCACTCTACAAAGCAACCACAGTTTGAGAGACTAGTATGGCAGTGTCACAGAAACAGGGGAGCCAGGTTTGAAAGCAGCAAGTTGGGAGCATGGACTCATTCCCTGGGGCATGTAAACGGCTGATGGGAGCTTAGTGACCACCTATTCCAGTAGCCCCTAACTGAGAATGGTAGAAGGTAGTAAAGAGGGAATGGAAGGGAGGAGAGAAATCATTGAATGAATCCAAAACCCTCAAAGAAATTCTAGATTGACCCAAGATAAGGTGACATGTAGCATATGCTCACTAAAGTGTGAAATTTCTTTCTCTTTGCCTGTAACAGTCATTATCTTTACTGGTCAGAAGTTCTGATGGGCAGTTATGACTTGGGCTAATAAGATGAGGAAATAAGTTATCATGTAAGCAATATATTTATAGGTTAAAAAATCTTGCAAAATATATGGTCCAGGAGGGGAAATATTTTTAAGGGTGAAAAATTTGGGAACAGTAAATAAAGGCTTCCCAGGGCACTAGTGGTAAAGAACCTGCCTGCCAATATAGGAGACATAAGAGACATGGGTTTGATCCCTGGCTTAGGAAGATCCCCTGGAGGAGGACATGGAAACCTATTCCAGTATTCTTCCCTGGAGAATTTCATGGACAGAGGAGCCTGGTAGGCTAAAGTCCATGGGGTTGCAAAACAGTCAGATACAACTTAGGGACTAAACAACAACATCAGTTCAGTTCAGTTCAGTCACTCAGTCGTGTCCGACTCTCTGCAACCCCATGAACTGCAGCACACCAGGCCTCCCTGTCCATCACCAACTCCTGGAGTTCACTCAGATTCACATCCATCGAGTCAGTGATGCCATCCAGCCAACTCATCCTCTGTCGTCCCCTTCTCCTCCTGCCCCCAATCCCTCCCAGCATCAGAGTCTTTTCCAATGAGTCAACTCTTCACATGAGGTGGCCAAAGTACTGGAGTTTCAGCTTTAACATCATTCTTCCAAAGAAATCCCAGGGTTGATCTCCTTCAGAATGGACTGGTTGGATCTCCTTGCAGTCCAAGGGACTCTCAAGAGTCTTCTCCAACACCACACTTCAAAAGCATCAATTCTTCAGCGCTCAGCCTTCTTCACAGTCCAACTCTCACATCCATACATGACCACTGGAAAAACCATAGCCTTGACTAGACAGACCTTAGTCGGCAAAGTAATGTCTCTGCTTTTGAATATGCTATCTAGGTTGGTCAAAACTTTTCTTCCAAGGAGTAAGCGTCTTTTAATTTCATGGCTGCAGTCACCATCTGCAGTGATTTTGGAGACCAAAAAAATAAAGTCTGACACTGTTTCCACTGTTTCCCCAGCTATTTCCCATGAAGTGATGGGACCGATGCCATGATCTTCGTTTTCTGAATGTTGAGCTTTAAGCCAACTTTTTCACTCTCCTCTTTCACTTTCATCAAGAGGCTTTTTAGTTCCTCTTCACTTTCTGCCATAAGAGTGGTGTCATCTGCATATCTAAGATTATTGATATTTCTCCTGGCAATCTTGATTCCAGCTTGTGTTTCTTCCAGTCCAGCGTTTCTTATGATGTACTCTGCATATAAGTTAAATAAGCAGGGTGACAATATACAGCCTTGACATACTCCTTTTCCTATCTGGAACCAGTCTGTCATTCCATGTCCAGTTCTAACTGTTGCTTCCTGACCTGCATACAAATTTCTCAAGAGGCAGGTCAGGTGGTCTGGTATTCCCATCTCTCTCAGAATTTTCCACAGTTTATTGTGATCCACACAGTCAAAGGCTTTGGCATAGTCAATAAAGCAGAGATAGATGTTTTTCTGGAACTCTCTTGCTTTTTTGATGATCCAGCGGATGTTGCCAATTTGATCTCTGGTTCCTCTGCCTTTTCTAAAACCAGCTTGAACATAGTGGAATCCAAACATTTAATTTTACTCATGAGGAAACTGAGACCCAAGGAAGAGAAGTAACTTGTCTAAAGTCACATAGTGAGTAGACCTGCCAGATGTGGAACCCAGATCTAACCACCAGCCAGCACCGTTTCCTCTCCTCCACTTCAAGACTACCTATCCCTCCACAACAAAGTAGGTACTCAGGAAAGGTTTGTTGAATTGAACAAAACCCATCAGTTTTTCCAGGAAAAGCATCTGGCTTGATTGGTTCCCTGGTCATTAAGTTACCTGGATTGGCAGAATTGGGCCAAGAAAGTAGAGCCTGGGCTAAATACTCTAGGGAGAGTATTAATAAGTACACAATAAGTATTGTGTATTATTACAAAGCCATGGACTTCTGAACCATGCTAGACCTATGGTAACCATAACTTCAATCAGGATATCATGATTTCAACCCAAATGATATATATCAGAATTCCCAGACCCCTCTTACCAGGTGATTTTTTTTAATTTATTTTTTATTGATGGATAATTGCTTTACAGAATTTTGTTGTGTTCTGTCAAACCTCAACATGAATCAGCCAGTTCAGTTCAGTCACTCAGGTGTGTCCAACTCTTTGTGACCTCATGGACTGCAGCACGCCAGGCCTTCCTGTCCATCACCAACTCCCAGAGTTGACTCAAAGTCATCTCCATTGAGTTGGTGATGCCATCCAACCTTCTCATCCTTTGTCGTCCCCTTCTCCTCCTGCCTTCAGTCTTTCCCAGCATCAGGGTCTTTTCAAACGAGTCAGTTCTTCACATCAGGTGGCCACAGTATTGGAGTTTCAGCTTCAGCATCAGTCCTTCAAATGAATATTCAGGACTGATTTCCTTTAGGATGGACTGGTTGGATCTCCTTGCTGTCCCAGGGACTCTCCAGAGTCTTCTCTAACACCACAGTTCAAAAGCTTCAATTCTTTGCCACTCAACTTTCTTATAGTCCAACTCTCACATCCACACATGACTACTGGAAAAACCATAGGTTTGACTAGATGGACCTTTGTTGGCAAAGTAATATCTCTGCTTTTTAATATACTGTCTAGGTTGGTCATAATTTTTCTTCCAAGGAGCAAGTGAATCAGCTATAGGTATACATATATCTCCTCCCTTTTGAACCTCCTTCCCACCTCCCTCCCCATCCCACCCCTCTAGGTTGATACAGAGCCCCTGTTTGAGTTCCCTGAACCATACAGCAAATGCCCATTGGCTATCTATTTCACATATGGTAAGGTCTGTCTAGTCAAGGCTATGGTTTTTCCAGTGGTCATGTATGGATGTGAGAGTTGGACTATGAAGAAAGCTGAGAGACGACGAATTGATGCTTTTGAACTGTGGTGTTAGAGAAGACTCTTGAAAGTCCCTTGAACTACAAGGAGATCCAACCAGTCCATTCTGAAGGAGATCAGTCCTGGGTGTTCATTGGAAGGACTGATGCTGAGGCTGAAACTCCAGTACTTTGGCCACCTCATGCGAAGAGTTGACTCATTGGAAAAGACCCTGATGCTGGGAGGGATTGGGGGCAGGAGGAGAAGCGGATGACAGAGGATGAGATGGCTGGACGGCATCACCGACTCGATGCACATGAGTTTGGGTGAACTCCGGGTGTTGGTGATGGACAGGGAGGCCTGGCGTGCTGCGATTCATGGGGTTGCAGAGAGTCGGACACGACTGAGCGACTGAACTGAACTGAATGTAAGTTTCCATGTTACTCTCTCCATACATCTCACCCTCTCCTCCCCTCTCCTCATGTCCATAAGTCTATTCTCTATGTCTGTTTCTCCATTGCTGCCCTGTAAATAAATTCTTCAGAACCATTTTTCTAGAGCCTTTGGAGTGGGAGCAAGGTGATGTTTTATTGTGCCTTCAATGTCATTGAACCAGTGCTCAGAGTGGCTGTAAGTGGGTTGGAGCTTGGAAAAGCAATTCAGGGAAGGGCAACTTTGTTTTCACCAGGCTCAGTGGGTCAATTTCTTGGTGTTGAGGATAGGCACAAAGAAATAATAGTCCTAGAAGCAGCATGGGTCTGCAACAAATCTCAGATAAAATACATTCAAGTGAGAGGAATGGCATGAAGGGAATCAGAGAAGTGCTGCTGTTGCCTGAGTAGCTGTTTGGCTTTTGTAGCTCTTTAAAGGCAGGTCTAGAAGAAGCTCATAAAGACAAAGAAAGTAAAAAGTTCACACCAGCCCCCAAGCACCAAGGCTTTTGAAGCATTGGTGAGAGAGTATGGAGTCTGAATCCACCGCCCATCCGGACTCCTGGAACCCTGGGGCGTTGGATGGAGTCTGTATCCTTCTTCTTAGGTTTCCCCCAATGGCGTTGCCTGCTGGGTTTGCAGTTCTCCTGGTTCCCTTCTCATTTCTCCTTGGAGGTGGTATTGACCAGCCCTCTCCCACCAGATAAGGACATCATGTTCTTCCTGATCTAGGAGAGCAAAGCAATCCTCATTCCCTGGGGTCTGGGAGGGCCGGAGAGGGAAGTTCTAATGTTTGTAAGCAGATCAGTCAGTCTCCTGGGCAGCCCCAGGGGCTCCTCGACCAGATAGCCTCCACCACCTCCTGTTTAGTCCCCTCCTCATCATCCCCCTCCCCTACAGCCTCTAGACTGCTTTGTTCATTGCCCAGAAACTTGCAGTTAGCCAAGAACAATGCATCCCACCTCCCTGGAATTGTCACTCCAGCATGGGGGTTGGCTGAGGAAGAAAAGTGCACTGTGCTCCTCACTAGGCCTCTCTCCAACTCTCTCCAGCCCTTTCCTGCCTGCTAGTGGGGACTGTTCTGGTGCACAAACACTGTCTCCAACCTACAGGATGGGCTGAGCACCACCCCCAGCCTCCCTGGAAGCCTAGCATAGCAAAAAATACTTAAATAGCTGGTTTGAGTGGCCTCAAGGCCGAGGGGAAGAATCTGAAGGGTAAGCAAGGGCAGCAAAAACCTGGAGGGCTGCAGTTGCTGATGAGTCAGTGCTTTCTAAAGGGTTCTGTTCCTGCCTTTCTCTGTAGTAATTCATTCTCAGGAACACATGCAGAGACTCCAGAGTCCAGGGCAAAGTTTTTGTGCTTGGATTCCCCATTCCAGGCTGCCCCTTCTCACACTGTGACAAAATCTTCTCAAGTCACACTCTCCTGGACTGAGAGTTATTCTTGGTTTTAAAATAGTTCCATGAGGCCATTTTAAATTTTGTTAAGGAAATATAAACTTAAATAAAATAAGAATGAAATAAAAGTATGGCAGTTTCCTTGGGGATTCCTAGAAGGAAGACATGAGATAGATCTCATATTCCATTCTAGTAATAGTTCTATTAACAGATGCACACCATGTGATCTCTCTCGGAACCCCTTTCCTGAAACAACAGCTGTTTGCTGGCCATGGGCCAGCCCAACCCTGAAGGCCAGGTTCCTCTATGTTGCCATATTCTCTGGCTCAGTAACAGAGCAATAGGTCTGAAACTGATTATTTTAGGATTGTGTCCCCTCTCCCACTTATGGACTTCTAGTCTCTCCTAACTGAAGATCCTAGCCTTTGTCTAGGCCAGTGCCTTTAAAAAGAAATTAATTCTGTCCTTTTTTGGTATTATTATTAGTTTGCTTTAGTAAACACATAATATTTACAAAAGTTTCGGCTCTCATTCCCAGCCCACCCCAGACAACTTCCTGTATGAAAAGTTTTAATTTTTTAATTAAAATTCTTCCTACATGGATGGGTTTTCAGAAACCCATTCCTCATACTCGGGGAAGTGCTACTGTAGGGTCAACAATGTATAATAACATCAAAAGGATGTAAAATAGCAACAACAACATTAACTGCCAAAAATAGCATTGAGGACAAAAGAAAAACACAAATGCAACATTTGCCAAGTCAGTTTCTGCTAAACACATTTTGAACATGGAAGTCATCAGTTAAAATGTACTTGTAAATGACTTATACATACATATTCATAACAGCTTTATTTGTAATAGTCTGAAACTAGAAATAACTTAAACATATGTCAACAAGTGATAAGTGTTATACCCATACAGTAGAATGCTACTTAGCAATAAAAAGAAACAAAATGTTGATATACACATTATTTTGAATCTCAAAATAATTACACTTAGTGAAAGAGTTTCTAAGACAAAAGAGCACATACTGTATGCGTCCATTTATACAAAATTCTAAAAACTGCCAACTAATCTACAGTGACAGAAGACAGATCAGTGGTTGCCTGGGGATGGTGATGGAAGGAAAGATGTACTGCACAAGGGCATGAAGAAACTTTTGGGAGTGATATGTTCATTATCTAGACTATTGCAATGAATTCATGGGTACATTTATTGGCCAAAATTTACCAAATTATAAACTTTAAACATATACAGTTTATTGTACATCAATTATAGCTTCATATCCTATTAAAAAGTAATTAGATACAGAGCACAGAGTCGGACATGACTGAAGCGACTTAGTAGTAGTAGTAGCAGATACAGAGCAAAAAAGTTTATTGTAGCAGATGCTGCTGGGCTCACTCAATATCCATTTTTATTCTCTATTTCTGTCACTACTACAAAAGCTACAAAAGCTAATTGCTTAGGTTTCCAGACTCCAAGCTAAAAGTTATAAAGTTAAAAATCTTTTTAAATCCATGGAATCTCTTTTAGTTTCCAATTGCAATTTTACACTGAAGCACATTGTATAAATCATATAAAAGCAGGCCTGCATTAGTGTGATGGGGGTTCTTGTCAGGATACTGGAAACTCCACTCAATCTTTTCTCATTTACTTTTTCCTCATCCATACTGTCCCTCTGCTGTAGTCCCTGAGGGGTTCTGAATAATCTCGGAGTTATATAGATCTCATCTTTCTCAGGCTAGCTACTGTCTCACTATCTGTCCTAAAAGATGATGGAGCCTAGTCTCTTCATTTGATAGATAGGGAAACTGAGCCATGAAGAGGAGAAGGGACCTGCACATGGTCTCACAAGACAGAAGCAGACACTGGTGGCCCAAATGTTTTGGGAGTCCCAAGACAGATCCCTGTGTTGAGCCTGTGGGTGGTATTTCTGAAGGGCTTTTATTTTGATGGGATTTTCTTTTAGTTTCTTTACAGGTGTCTTGAATCCCTAATGAATTCCTGCTCCCCTAGTCCTAAGCACAGCTACTTCTCTGTCCCCTGATCAGTCCTATAAAACCTTCCCCCTCCTTTCTGGAGAAGACCTTTCTCCATGGATATGCAGCAGGTTTAACAGCAAAGTTGTGACATGCTCAGACAAGAACACTAAACTGGAATCAAAAACTCTGGGTGAAACACTAGCAGTCAGAAGTCTCCCCAGGAAACTTGTACCTCAGTACAAGTGCCACTTTAAATGAAGAGAACCTCAAGCCTCAAAGTAGCCATGGAACCAGAAAACACAAACAACCTTGATTCCCAGTTGTTCTCTGGATGCCTGTAAGGGGCTCCACCCAAACTCAGAGGGGCAGCTCCAGACTCCCCAGTATTCAAAGATACTGGGTTAACAGAGGTGGGGTTTCCACCGTTAGGGAGAAGAAGAGACAGAAAGAGGGAGTCCAGGGGGAACAGCAGCTATGAAAGCAGCTGGCATGGCCTAGGCTGAAGGGCTCATGAAGACACACTCCACTGAGGGTAGTGGAGAGTGAAGGCCACTGCAGGGCACAGGCTTAGATTTAGAGAAATCAGGAGCTTGGAGCAAAGCACCCGGCCTCTCCATATGGGGCTGGAGATGGGATTAAGGCTGAATCTCTCCTAGGAGGAATTGGAAGTGATTAAGTTTTGAATCTCTGGGGTGGTTTCTGGCAACATAAAGCTAAGAGCTAGAATGTTTTTCAACTTTGTAATTTCTTTAATTTGGTAATGATACCAGAGCTGCAGACCCTCTGTTCCATATATCTGTATGTCATTTAGTGGTAGATCCAACCCAGGCCAAGGAACAAGGTAAAGAAGATTGTAACTACAAAAAGAGCCTTCTTGCAAAAAGTAGGTCACCATGTGTGTTGCCTAGCACTGTGTGTGAGGGAACCGCCAAGCAAAGCTGGAAACAAGCTGCATGGAGGGGATGTCTCTTCCCACCCTACCCCACCCTTCTCACACATACACTGCACACACTCATTTACCAACACATTGCTGTCCTTTAGAAGAACTTGAACACCATGATTTAGATAAGAAAAGACTGACAAAAGAGAGAAAAAGTGGTAGTCACAAAAAATAAGAGCTGAGGCCCAGGAAGGGAAGGTCATAGAGAGAGTAAGGATTTGTTCAAGGTGACATGGTTTGTTAGTGGCAAATTTGGAGATAGACTTCCCTGACTCCCAATCCAAAAAGGAGATCAAGATGGAATGAATGTTTCTTAGGCAATACAATAGCTAGACTAAAGAAAGAGCTTCCTATGAAATCTTGCCATTTGTGACAAGATGGATGGACCTTGACGGCATTATACTAAGTAAAGTAAGTCAGAGGGGAAAAGATAAATACTATAAGTCAGAGGGGAAAAGATAAATATTATATGATCTCACTTGTATACAGAGTCTAAAAATAAAACAAAAAGCCAACCAAACAAAAAACCCCAGAGCTTGTGGATATAGAGAACAGATGGGTGGTTACCTGAGGCAGGGGGTTGAGGTGGAGGAAGAGGGTCAAAAGGTATACATTTCCAATTAAAAATGAATAAATCTTGGGGATGTAATGAACAGCATGGTGACAATAGTTAATAATACTGTATTGCAAACTAACACAACATTGTAAAGCAATTCAGTTCAGTTCAGTCACTCAGTCGTGTCCGACTCTTTGAGACCCCATGAACTGCAGCACGCCAGGCCTCCCTGTCCATCATCAACTCCTGGAGTCCACCCAAACCCATATCCATTGAGTCAGTGATGCCATCCAACCATCTCATCCTCTGTTGTTCCCTTCTCCTCCTGTCCTCAATCTTTCCCAGCATCAGAGTCTTTTCAAATGAGTCAGCTCTTCGCATCAGGTGGCCAAAGTATTGGAGCCTCAGCTTCAACATCACTCCTTTCAATGAACATCCAGGACTGATCTCCTTTAGGATGGACTGGTTGGATTTCTTTGCAGTCCAAGGGACTCTCAAGAGTCTTCTCCAACACCACAGTTCAAAAGCATCAGCTCTACGACAGTCAGCTTTCTTTATAGTCCAACTCTCACATCCATACATGATCACTGGAAAAACCACAGCCTTAACTAGATGGACCTTTGTTGGCAAAGTAATGTCTCTGCTTTTGAATATGCTGTCTAGGTTGGTCAGAACTTTCCTTCCAAGGAGTAAGCGTCTTTTAATTTCATGACTGCAATCACCATCTACAGTGATTTTGGAGCCCAGAAAAATAAAGTCAGCCACTGTTTCCCCATCTATTTCCCATAAAGTGATGGGACCAGAGGCCATGATCTTAGTTTTCTGAATGTTGAGCTTTAAGCCAACTTTTGCACTTTCCTCTTTCACTTTCATCAAGAGGCTTTTTAGTTCCTCTTCACTTTCTGACATAAGGGTGGTGCCATCTGCATATCTGAGGTTATTGATATTTCTCCCGGCAATCTTGATTCCAGCTTGTGCTTCCTCCAGCCCAGTGTTTCTCATGATGTACTCTGCATAGAAGTTAAATAAGCAGGGTGACAATATACAGCCTTGACATACTCCTTTTCCTATTTGGAACCAGTCTGTTGTTCCATGTCCAGTTCTAACTGTTGCTTCCTGACCTGCATACAGATTTCTCAGGAGGCAGGTCAGGTGGTCTGGTATTCCCATCTCTTCAAGAATTTTCCACAGTTTATTGTAATTGTAAAGCAATTATATTGCAATAAGAATACTATATTACGTACTTAAAAGTAGGAGAGTGGAATTTGAAATTTCTCATAATAATAAAAATTTTGTAACATTTGGTGATGGATGTTAACTGGACTTATTGTGGTGATCATTTTGTAATATATATAAATATTGAATCATTAGTACACCTGTACATCATTATAGTACTACTATAATGTTTTATCAATTATGCCTCAATAAAAAAGATGTTCCTCCATAAGAAGTCATATAAGATACTGAGTTAGGAAACCTGTTAAAAACATATGCTATTCATATAAGATACTGATTTGGAGTGAAGCAAGACAACACAAAGTTTCTCTAAACTCTAGGGATTCTTCCTCAAAGTTTAGAAAAGTGCTGACTATTTTCTAAGGGTGTCCCTTGTCTTCCAACCACAAAGGACCCTGGCTAAAGATCCAAACTCCAGGTCAAATCATTTGATTTCACATTGCCCAGAACCTGTATTATTCTGGAGTTCCAAGGATCAGACAATAAAATAGGATTAAATGTTCAAGGATTTACTAAGGGAAATGAGAGCATGGCCTTTCACTTTTCACTTTCATGCATTGGAGAAGGAAATGGCAACCCACTCCAGTGTTCTTGCCTGGAGAATCCCAGGGACGGGGGACTCTGGTGGGCATCCGTCTATGGGGTCGCACAGAGTCGGACACGACTAATGTGACTTAGCAGCAGCAGCAGCATGAGAGCATGGAGAAGGGGGACTGGGAAAGTTAAGAGAGCCATGAGAATGTAATCTAAGTCTGACCCTGAACAAAAGAGAAAGGTAGAGAAGTTTGGGTAGAGGTGTCCCAGTCTGCTCTACACTCTAAGGAAGGTTTGAAAAAGCCATCAGGGATTTATGTGACTGATGTCAGTAGGCAGAGGAGTTCTGTGTTTCTCATGAATGGGTCTACCTTAGTATCTGTGCCATGTAGTGGGCACCTTAGCACAAATGCTGGGGTGGGTTTCAGAGCACAGCAATCACTTAAGCTCCTTGTTGTCAGAGGTCATCAAGGTACATTCTCTCGAGTACCAAAGAACTCTATCTTTATCTTCAGTAGAATATACCCCTTCTTTGCCCAGATACATATGATTTCCCCATATCCATAGGGCAACTGGAAACTTGAGTCTCTAGAGAGAAAGAACAGAAGAGGACCAGGGACCAGAGAGCCTCTCCCTGGAACAATGAAGTCAGACCACCTTGAGCTATGGGTTCTTTTCTTCCATGGACCTGCCCTCTGTCATGCCCATGCTAGTTGTCGATCAAAGCCATTCAGTGCTAGCAGCCCTTCCAAGTACCCTGAATGTATAGACTGTTTCTTGTTCCAGTGAAGTGAAAGTGAAGTCGCTCAGTCGTGTCCAACTCTTTGCAACCCCATGGACTGTAGCGTACCAGGCTCCTCGGTCCATGGGATTTTCCAGGCAAGAGTACTGGAGTGGGTTGCCATTTCCTTCTCCAGGGGATCTTCCCAACCCAGGGATCGAACCCAGGTCTCCCGCATTGTAGGCAGACACTTTCCCGTCTGAGCTACCAGGGAAGCCAAGCACACTCTTGTACTTTCTTTCTCTAGCTTCTTAATCACCTGGGCCTGGAGAACACAAAGCGAACAAAGAATGGCCAGGGAGGTGGGGTGAAAGTTGGAGAGAATGCCACAAACAACTGTCTTCTTCCAACAGTGGGTGTTATTACAGGGATCAAGCCAACATTTTGCTGACCGCCCCCCACCCCCACCCAATAAACCTAACCTCTATTAGTCTATACATCTGTACTAACAGACAATTAGTATATCCGCTTAGTGGATGAGAAAACTGAGGATACATGTAAGCCACTTGCATACAGTCACACAATTCTAAGTAGCAGAGACCCTAAACTTATAATGGACCAAAACCTTGGTGGGTGGGGACCCAAATTTTGTCCCTCAGTGACTTTTCCCTCTTTCAGAACCACTGGAGGCCACCACTAATCTGCATTTTCTTTCTGGTAACTGCCATGCCTTCAACTCAGCTCCAGCCACTGGGGTAGCTACTGCCTCAGTGTCTCTTTCCTAGACTACCTTTCAGCTTCTAGACTTGATAGGAGGCAGGAAACGTCCTGGATTAAGATCAGAGTCAGAGCTCAGTTATAGGTAGAGACCAAAGTGGAGGTTTGGAACTGGCTTGAGGGGATCCAGGCAGGACTTTGGTGAGACAGGGATTAGAGCTTAGCTGGGCTTTCCAGGCACCCTAGTCTACCCACCACTTACTGGCATGAACAGAATAAACTATTCCCCTACAACAATGCAACTTCCCTGGTGACTCAGACGGTAAATGCGTCTGCCTACAATGCGAGAGACCTGGGTTCAATCTCTGGGTTGGGAAGATCCCCTGGAGAAGGAAATGGCAATCCACTCCAGTACTCTTGCCTGGAAAATCCCATGGATGGAGAAGCCTGGTATGCTACAGTCCATGGGGTCCCAAAGAGTTGGACACGACTGAGCAACTTCACTTTCACTACAACACTAGTCCAAAGGGATTTCTTTATTGTGCTAGCTTTGATTTTACATTTTAAAAGCCCACAGAATACCAGCCCAGGAGATTTAACAAGCACATTCTTGGGCACTGAGTCATTGGTGGTAGGAGGTAGAGGAAGAAGCAGAAATCTGACCAAGTCTTTTGTTGTAGTCAAAGACTACAGCATAGCAAAGTGTCTATGTTGCCAAACAATTATTGATATTCCCTTCCAGCCTGATTATTTAAAGATAGGTATATAGAGTATGTTGAAGAGGATGTTCTTTTTATTCAGTATCACTAATGTTTCATTTTACTAGTAGAATAGTTCAATAAATTTTACTTTTCTGAAGAAAGAAAAGACTACTTGGTGATGTGGGAAAACATATATATATCTCTATCCCTCATTCCTGGGTAGGTTAAGCTTACACACAACCATGGGCCCAGAGCCAGCAAGAGAGCAAGCAGAGATGAACAGACATCAGAATTCCCAGTGCCCAGTGTCTCTCTTCTCCGTCCTCTGTGCTAACTCTCCCTAAAGTTCTGGTGCATAGGAGGTAGGCTCTGTGTGAGAACTGCAAGTAGATGAGGTAGAAGCTGAAGGATGTTCTAGATAGCATGAGTCCTTTGGAGGGAGCCAGAGAAGAAATGTTCATTATATGAGAGGGTTCCAAGAAAAGTCAGAAACTGGCCCAAACTGTTTGTGGGCTTCTCATTGGAGGTAGGCAGTCTCTTCATAAGCATTCGTGATAGGTAAAGAAAGAGTAAGAAAGCTGGAAGTAAAAGACTTCTGATCTAGCATGAGGGGAAAGGTAATGACAAGGGGGTCAGTGGGGCTTAGGACAGTATCAGTGATTCTGAATCTCAGACTTTTAGAATCCTAGGCTCTCTATATTTCAGGGTTCAGGGTCTTATTGAGGTGCAGGGTGACCCAGAGTCAATGGAGCAGAGGCTGGGAAGCCTGATTTGTTGGGAGTCTGTCCTTCAAGCCTCACAGATATAAGGTTTGCTTTCTGTAGAGCAAGTTGTGTTTTTTTTTTTTTTCAAATCTTGACTGCACATTAGAATCACCTAGAGAACTTTTAAAAATGTTGCCCCTCCACCCCCACTCAGAGATATTGATTCAGTTGGCCTGGGATAGGGCAAGCCCATCAGCATTTTTTGGAAGATCCCCAAGGGTTTCCCTGGTGACTCAGATAGTAAAGAATCTGCCTGCAGTGCAGGAGACCTGGGTTCAATTCCTGGGTTGGGAAGATTCCCTGGAGGAGGAAATGGCCACCCACTCCAGTATTCTTGCCTGGAGAATCCCATGGACAGAGGAGCCTGGCAGACTACAGTCCATGGGGTCACAAAGAGTCGGACACAACTGAGCAACTAAGCACAAGGGATTTTGATAGGCAACTTGGATTGAGAACCATTGCTCTGGAAGAAGTCCATAGTCTCAGTATGATGCCAGCTTAGATAACAGGTCAAGTGACTTGGAGTTGGTAGAGACAGAGAGGGAAGAAGTAGCAAGAGATGGATGCCGTATAAAGCACACACTGGCCTATATGAGCCAGGAGACCTAGGTTGAGGACTTGTTTCTGCCACTGCTTTACTGTGTGACCTTGGTCAAGTTCCTGTCTCTTTCTGTGCCCTTATATCTCCACCAGTAAAACAAAGGAGTTGGATTTCATGGCCTCTAAGTGTTCTTCCAACTTCTTCAACATTCTAGGAATTTACCAGGCAGGAGAAGGTAGTGGGAGATGCTTTGCTGCTGCTGTGTACTCAAGGCTTGACCTGTAGGGGATGCAAAATAGCACTGCTAACCCAGCCTATGGGGAAAGGTTGGTCTCAGGGACCTGCCTATCTAGAGCTCAAATTGAAAGGAATCGAAACTATTCTTAATTGTGAGCCCACTAGGTAGAGGCAGTGACTAAGTGCAGGCTCCTTTGATAGCATCACATACATATTTATTAACAGTATTTGCAGCAATAGTAGTAGTAGTGATTAATGATCTTAATTTGATATCTACATTTCCATCTCATGACAGCACAAGTGTATCTACAGTAGCATCCTAAAGAGCTTAAACCACTTCAACTGCATTTTCTTCTTCATTCTTATTATCTCCTCACTGGGAAGATGAAGGCCCAGGGAACTGAGGTAGAAGTAAGTGTATGTAGTAACTCCTATTTCAAGTCACTGTTTTCCAAGCTCAAATGTGGCCAAGACTCTCAGCCCACACAGTGGATGCTAAGAATGGCTTGCTGCCCAGTTGGGAAAGGAGTAAAGTGTCTTCTTCCACCTCCAATTCAACTCATAACTTCTCTTCTCTGTACTTCCTTTCCCAGCCAGTAGGGCACTACTAGACTCCTGGCAGTTTCTTCATCCATTTCCTGCCTCTCCCCTGTAGCCCTACTCATGAACTACAACTACAGAACACAATCCATTCAATAACAATTTCACCATGTAACAATCACAACTCAGAAGTAAGTCAATTACTTAGACTGGAAGCTTCCTGGGAAAGAGATCTTGCTTGCTTTCTCCTCAGTCCCTTACAGCTTAACACAGAACTGAGCAGTCACTGCATACCTTTCACAAGAGGCCAGTTGGCTCATCTGATAAAGTTGCCAGGGCTAATCAATCAAGGATTGTAAAAGCCCAGTGCAATAGCCAGATATTCATGGATTTTGTGAGTATATATTTTCCCTGATGGCTCAGATGGTAAAGCGTCTGCCTGCAATGCAGGAGACCCAGGTTCGATCCCTGGGTCAGGAAGATCCCTTGGTGAAGGAAAGGGGAACCCACTTCAGTACTCTTTCCTGAAAAATTCCATGGACTGGTATGCTACAGTCCATGGGGTTGTAAAGAGTCGGACACAACTGAGTGAATTCACTTCATTTTGGAATACAGATCCAAAGCCTTGGCTTGCCACTGCAGGCTGTTCTTGTCCCTCTTTCACATAGTACACTCCTACAGCACACAGTATACTCCTACCTGTGCCATAGAACTACTCCTGCCTGCTCCTCACATGGCTTTCATGCCCTGGTACCTCCTCTTCAGGTTCATTCTCCCTTGACTCAGGTCCTCTATACCAGCAGTAGAATGTAGGAGGAGCAACACTCCACCTCCTTCACCACCCCTCACCTTACCTGGGTCCACTCTGCCTGGAATGGCCTTACTCTTATCAAGGTTAGTACTACCCATTCCTTTTTCATTGCTTCCTCCTCATCATCACAATTCTTCCCTATTCTCCCAGCCAGAAGAACTTCTAAATTCCCAGAGGCCCTTTGCTCCTCTCTCTCATGGCCCTTAGCATTTTCTATTTTACTTTATAATTAACCCCTCAATAACACTAAGATAGCTCACTTGTTGTGTGACCTTTCAAGTCACTTAACCTCTCAAGCTTTAGTTACTCATCTGTAAAATGGAGATAACAATCTTTGCTCTAACCACCTCCCAGATTAAATGAGATATAATATATGAAATATATAGTACATAATCAAAATGATAGATAATGTTTATTACCTATCATTATATGTGCAAGGCACTATTCAAAGTACTTCATATGTATATCAATTCACTTAAACCAAGCAACCCTATGTAAAACTTATAATTATTATCCTGATTTTGAGGAAACTGAGACATATAGAGAGATAAAGTAATCTGCACAATGACACACAATTAGTCAATTGTAGAACTAGATTTGAATCTAGGCAGTCTAGCTTTTGAGTGCTCATGTATGACTTAGTAATACAACTCCAATGCAGGCAACAAGATATTAATTTTTATATATACACACAGATGCATACATACATATATATTCTTATGAATTTTAATGTTAAGTGTGATGTAATAGGAAAAGAAATAGAAATTTAGAAATTCAGAGAATAGATTGATATGATTTATACCTGTTGAATAAAGCACCATGGAATATATAGTGAATTAAGCTATATCATGAAAGATGAATTAGAGCAAGAAGAGTATCATAAGATTAGTGTTTAGTGTAGTCAAAAGCCCAGAGGCAGAAGTATGTCTGGGGTACAGGGATGAAAACAGTGAGGACATCAAGTTGGCTGGAGTTGGGGCATAATGGAAGCCAGACAGTGAAAGGACAGATGAACAGTAAAACAAGTGGCCTATAAAAAAATAAACATGACCTGCTGAACAAGAGCTACGTGGGGTTTAGATGTAGGTCTCTCTGGGCCAATGAAATCAAATTTACATATGCATGAGGATGGTCAAGGATGAGATATGTAAGTGGATTCACAAAAAGGTGAGTCAAAGTGAAAGGTATACTGCAACAAAGATAAATGACGGTTAATCTACTTGGAATAAAAAGAAACCTGCACAGTTATAGAATGAAGGAGCTATGGCTTAATAGAGACCTATGAGAGATAGTTAGGAGTTTTAGACAATGACAAGTTTAACAGGTATCAAAGTCGTGATGTTCCATCTTATTGGAAATCTTGAGCTGAGCTGTCCAAAATGTACTGATCAGAACAAAGGAGGAGATAGTTGTTCTTTCTTCTGCTCTGAGCAGACTACCACCTGGAGGGATGCTGGGGTTCCAGGGCCCCACACACAAAGAGCAACTAGAATGTGTCTAGAGGAGAGTAGACTGAGGACAATTGAAATTATATGAGCATCAGTGAAAGAAGACCTGTGTATATTTGTATATCTATGTGTATTTATATGTACAAAATATATATGTATTACACATACCTATATATGTATATGCCACATTTGTGTCATGATGCAAAACATATATATAATCTATATTTTAAATATACATTTGATATTTACATATACCTTAAACAAATTTAACAAAACAGTAATTATTCCTACTCTTTGTAACAAACTAACATTTTCTAATGTATTGTATTATTTTTAAATGTAGAATGTTACCTACTAAGTTAATTTCTAAATTAATTAATTTCTAAATTACTAAATGACCCGCTAATGGGGTATAATGCACACTTTGAAAAACAGTGTACTAGATAAATCTAGAGGGTCCCACATGCTATAGGCCCCTACCCTTCTGTGTTGCTCATCTCTTGCCTCCTAATCCAAAATGGTACCTGAATTATGGGCATGTCACTGCTTTTCTTTTCTAGAGTAGGAGCTATAAGACTGCCTGCATTAGGACAAAAGAGAAGGCTTGCCCCTCTCCAGGCTAGTTCTCAAATCCACTCCATTGAGAGCAGGGTGGTAATGCTTCAGGAAAGAGAGCTGACTGGCAGTTAGAAAAGTAGTGGAAACTGGGTGGCCCAGCCTCAATGCATGTCCAGTTGGGGTGGGAGTGCCTAGGGGGCTTACCAATTCCATTCTGGTCATTTTACCATGATCCGAGGGGGTTCCAGGACCAATCTGCTGCTAGTCATTTAGCTCAAACTGTGCTCAAACAGTAGACAAAGGCATTGACTTTTCCTTTCTTCATATAGAGGGCATCCTTGGACCCTTTTGCTAACTATGGGCTCCTCCAAGCCTTTTAATAATGGTACATCCCTTCTTCTTCTGAGAGAGCATGACATACTTGAATCCAGCTTCATTTCCCCCTATTTATAACACCAGGGAAGCTAAATACACCAAAAGCATTTGATCGGTGTGGCACATTTAAACTGTCACATTCTCCAATGAAACATTTGTCCCATGGCAGGTGGAAGACCCCCCAGGGAGATGATATGTCAATGCAAATAGGTATATCACTATGAGAAATTCCCCCTCATACACATTCACACTTTTCCTTTATAATCCCTTTCTGAGCTACTGGGCCCTGAGGATTCAGAGTTTTCCTTGCTTCATAGCTTATCCCCTCATCACTAACCAACAACCTTCCATGTCAATTCATAGCCAAGCCTACCAAGGTCTAGCCATATGACATGGTCATTTCTTCCTTGCCTGGAATAAAACATTGAAAATAACCTCAGAGATATCATTGGTAAACTGCATTTAAAGCCTGAATAATCTCATAAAGTCATAGCATGAACAGCAGAACTGGAACATACCTCAAATATTATGTTGCCTAAATCTGATGTTTGATCATGAAGCCTAACTGTAAATATGAGGGAAAGTGGGAGGTATGAGTGCTCAACTTTTCAATTTATTGATTATACTTTTTAGGCTATATACATACTTTGTCCAGTGAATGTTTTTTTTGCCTTTCCTCGAAAGCTGCCTCTACCTCCCCTCTGAAACTCACCATATACTCACATACCCACTGCCTAACCCCACTGCCAGCCTTACTTATCACACTCAAAGAATATACACAACGTTCTTGACTTCAGACTATACTACAAAGCTACCATCATCAAGACAGTATGGTACAAGCACAAAAACAGAAATATAGACTAATGGAACAAGATAGAAAGCCCAGAGATGAACCCACACACCTACAGACACCTTATCTTTGACAAAGGAGGCAACAATATACAATGGAGAAAAGACAGCCTCTTCAATAAGCAGTTTGGGAACACTGGACAGCTATATGTATAGGAATGAAATTAGAACACTTCCTAACACCATACATAAAAATAAACTCAAAATGGATTAAAGACCTAAATGTAAGATAAGAAACTATAAAACTTAGAGGAAAACATAGGCAGAATACTCTTTGACATAAATTGCACCAAGATCTTTTATGACCCACCTCCAAGAGTAGCAGAAATAAAAACAAAAATAAACATGTGGGGCATAATTAAATTTAAAAGGTTTTGTACAACAAAGTAAACTAAAAAAAAAGGTGAGAAGACAATCCTCATAATGAGAGAAAATAATAGCAAATGAAACAATTGACAAAGGATTAATCTCCAAAATATATAAGCAGCTCATGTAACTCAATACCAGAAAAACAAACAACCCAATAAAAAAGTGGGCAGAAGACCTAAATAGACATTTTTCCAAAGAAGTCATACAGATGTTTAATAAACACAGGAAAAGATGCTCAACATCACTCATTATTAGAGAAATGCAAATCAAAACTACAATGAGGTATCACCTCTCATCAGTCAGAATGGCCATCATCAAAAAATCCACAGACAATAAATGCTGGAGAGAGTGTAGAGAAAAGGGAACCCTCTTGCACTGTTGGTAGGAATGTAAATTGATATAGCTACTATGGAGAACAGTATCGAGATGCCTTAAAAAACTAGGAATAAAACTACCATATGACCAACAATCCTACTACTGGGCATATACTCTGAGGAAACCATAATTGAAAAAGACCCAAGTATCCCAATGCTCATTGCAGCTCATTTACAATAGCTAGGAAGGACATGGAAGCAATCTAGATGTCCATCGACAGATAAATGGAAAGAAGCTGTGGTACATATATACAATTGAATATTACTCAGCCCTAAAAAGGAATGCATTTGAGTCAGTTCTAATGTGGTGGATAAAACTGGAGCCTATTATGCAGAATCAAGTAAGTCAGAAAAACAAATATCATATATTAACATGTATATATGGAATCTAGAAAGATGGTACTGATGAACCTATTTGCTAGCAGCAGTGGAGATGCAGACATAGAGAATGGACTTGTGGACACAGTGGGAGGAGGAGAGGGTGGGACAAATTGAGAGAGTAGCATGGAAACATATATATTACCAAATGTAAAATAGATAGCCAGACAAAATTTGCTTATGATGCAGCAAGCACAAACTGGTGCTCTGTGACAACCTAGAAGGGTGGGATGGGGTGGGAGGTGAGAGAGAGGTTCAAGAGGGAGGTTCATATGTATACCTATGGCTGATTCATGTTGATGTATGGCAGAAACCAACACAATATTGTAAAGTGATTATCCTCCAATTAAAAATAAATAAATATTTTTTAAAAAGGATATGCACAAAGCACCTTTTTACTGGTTATATATTTGGAATCAGAATCATACATGTCAGGGATTGGAAAGTTTCTTAAAGGTTATCCTTAATAAAAAGCGTCCTTAAAACTCAAGTGCTTTACCCACAGAGCCTTATAGAAACCCAATACAGAGGGACAAGAAAAGAAAGTTAACTAAGAGAGATTCTACCTTTTCTGTCTTTTTACTGCTTAATTTCCTTCAATTCCAGACAGGTAAACCTGTATATATTTTACGGCCGAATGAGACCTTCAAAGTCAAGACAAGGATTTGTTCTTTCATGATGAAGACTCCCAAATCTTCAGGAACCTGCCCACCCTAACCACCACTAGAGCCCAGGGGACACCATTTGTACAAAATACTTCCCATAGGCCATCAAAGAAAGGGTAGGAAGGGCAAAAATGGGGGACCTGCAATGTTGTGACTTTCACTCACTGAAGTGAGACCTGATCAGTAATCCCCATTGTCAGGGAGGCAGTGCCTTGTCTGACTTTGGATTGATTCAAAATCCAGAGTTCAATTCTTTTTTTCCACTAACTTGAGTCAAATACTATGTGATAAGTAGATGGAGGTTTCTTTCACTTCTTGTGGGTGGGCATTTGGTATTAGAGTTCAGATCACAGAGTCATAACTGACAGAAATGGAAGATTTCTAAGGGACCACTGAATTCAGCATCCAATTCTATAGAGGGAGAGACTTAGACCCAGAGAGAGAAAGGAATATGATCAAAGTTTCAAAAAGAGTTAGTGGCTGATTCAGGTCTTCTGACTCAGCCAGCATGATTTCCTTTGGTTTTTCGGTCTGTTTAGTCTCCATTTGTTCAGTATTATTCATTCAACAAATATTTATTTAGTATCTATTATGTGCCAGTCAGACCTTGTGTTAGGCCCTGAGGCATACAATGGGGCGTCCATAATTTCTCAATAGGAAGGGCACAAGGAAAGCAATTTGGCTGGAAGGAGATGATTAGAGGACTTGTCTTGCTTGCTTATATAACAAGTGCATGAATTTTGCTTAGATTATCAATTTATTAATCATGACTCTGAGAGATGCTAAAGTTTCCCAAGGCAGCCCTTGTTACTGGTGGTAGAGGAAGGGTGGGCCTGTTTCAAGACAAAAACCATCCCATTATCCCTAGAGGATTAGGGTGGAGGGTGAGGAGGAGGAGGAGGGAGGGAGGGTCATTGGGAGGAGAAGGGTTAGGCAGAGGAGAAATCCCCAGAGTAAAATTGCCAAACAGAAGAGTTCCCCACAACAGGATGAATCAAGACCTTTCCAGTCAGAGAAACCACAGGCTGCCGGCAGGTGACCTAGTTAGAGGGGTGTGTGGCTAAGGCAGTCAATGTGCTAAAAAGCCCCACAGATGCTGCAGACCAGGCAAAAGACAGCCAGGGATCCTGAAAAGCGAAATTAGCTGTATCCTCAGGCTTTCATATCCAGTGGGAAAATCAATTTTCTGTTGTACCTGGCTGCCTTCAAGAAGCTGAAATATCTGAAATGCAATGGAGCCAGGCTGCACTGAGATATTGCCCAGCTGAGGCCCATTGAAGGACAGGGACATGTTAAGTAAATTGCTCTGGAAGTTAGATCTTGAACCTGGGGTAATCACACAACTTCTCCAAGAATGAACTGAAGATGTGGGATCAATAGGGCACCATGGGGTCGGGGAATGGTCAACACCCATTAGGTGACCCTACAGCATGGCTCTTAACTTAGCATCATTCAGTCAAAAGTGAAAGGTTCCTAGTACTACCTCTTCATTGTGTGGGTGGGGAAACAGACTTAGAGGGGTGAGGGCCTGCTCTCCAGTCACATCAAGTAGTGGTGAGGCTAGAACCCAGGTCTAATGACAGTCAGTGCTCTCTCTACCATACTCCCCTACCTAGCTTGGCACTGAGCTCACTTCAAAGAATAAAAATGCAAACAAGTCAGGCCTGCCTTGCCCTCCACTAGCCATCTTTCCGTTCTGCTTCCTAGCCTAGTCCTGAAGAAGAGCAGGTCAAAGCTGTGGGCAGCCCTGCAGACTTAGGCAGGGTGAAACACAGTGCTGTGAGAGTGATAAGCACAGCTTAAGATGTGGACATGCAGGAACAACTCCCAGGGTTTGCCTCAATGCTGCGTAATTGACGTTTGAGGCATTTTTCAAAGCATGTCATTATCCTCGCACTTAAGGCTGCCGCCAGCGATAGTGTGATGGGAATAAGGCCAAAATTCCCCAAGATATACAGACACTTAGCCCCAGTCTGAGCTTTAGGTAACCTGCTGCCACTAGACATTCTGCCTCCCTCAGCACAGGAACTGAGCTCCCAGCTCCCACACAGCTCTGGGTAGATCTCTGGCAGTACACACATTTGAAACTTTACAGCTGGCCCTGCTCTTTGAAGAAAGAGAGGTGCTGTGGCTCCTACCTCAACCTTTTATCCCTGGAAAAATGAAGGTACAGAGGCTAAGAATATGCAGCAATCTGACAGTCTGTCTTCAAAGATCAAACTCAAGAACTTGGAGGTCTCAGAGATGGATCTGACTTTGTCCCATCATCAAAGTATCCATAATTCTGGAGACACAGAAAGATAAGAAATGGCAGAGTGCATGTGGGTGTTGTATGCAAAGAGGGCATGGTAAGAACCAAGGCAGAATGTCTCTGCCCTTATTTTCATGTCTGGCCACTTTGCTGCAGGCCACTGACCCAAACCCAAAAGATTCAACCAAGCAGTTCCCAAGCCTGGTCTATTATCAGAATCACTTGATGAGATTTATAATACAGTGCAGACTCTGGGCCTCACCTCAGAAACTGAATCACTAGATTTATCTTGGGCCCCAGAGAAGCTGTATTTTTAACACATTCCTAGATGATTCTGATGGTCAGCCAGGGCTAGGAACCACTGAACTAGATGACTGCTGTGGACCTTCCAGACATGACTATCTATGAATCTAAGTCAAATTTGGACCAAGGACTTTATCACGATTATCAATGTTACTATCCAAAAAGCCTTTATCATGCAATTACCTTCACATGACTCAGATCTAGGCATTTCACATAGGGAGTTTGTGGGCGTCTCTGAGGACTCAAAAAGATTGAAATTGACCATGTATTCAGGCCCAAAGGACATAACTATGGTCTCTTGAACACTGAAACTTTTATTTGAATAACTAAGTCAATAACTTAAGAACCTTATTTAGGAAGAAAAGGGCAAAAGCTTATTGAGGGGTGGCAAAGGGAGAGGTATTCAATTACATGTTGGGGCAGGACCGGGTGGGGAGGAATGTATTCTCTGTTGCAGTTAGGTAACTCTGTCATTCTGTCATCCTCATCTTCATCCAGGCCCTAGGCCAAAATCTGAACTTCTGACACTAAGAAAATAGATAGAGACCTTCATCTCTCTGGCATGACTGGAGGCAGGAAGCTGAATCCAAGGCATTATGTAGAACTGTATCTGTAACAATGTCTTAGAATTCTCTTTTTGCTCCAAGTTTACCTCACCAGTAATTTGGTCTTTGTATGAGAGGTAGGCAAGCTTAAAATACCAATCCTTAAATAATCATATGGGCTTCCCAGGTGGCGCTAGTGGTAAAGAACCCACCTGCCAATGCAGGAGAAGTAAGAGATGCGGGTTTGATCCCTGGGTTGGGAAGATGCCCTGGAAGAGGGCATGGCAACTCACTCTAGTATTCTTACCTGGAGAATCCCACAGACAGAGGAGCCTGGCAGGCTATGGTCCATAGGGTTGCAAAGAATCGGACATGACTGAAGGAACTTAGCATACAGGATAATTATATCAAAATCCACTTGAAGCTGGTATGCAATCTACTTGCTCCACCCAAAGGTGTCACTGAGCAGACAAGAAAGAAGCCCCCCACCAACCAGATATTCTCATAAAGGGGAAAGAAAGCAGAAAATTGACTTAGATTGAGTCTGAAAAATGGGGGTTGGAAGACCAGGCTGCCCAGAGAAGGACAGAGCAGATGTCTGGAAAATTTAGCTTGTCTAGCTGCCCCTGGAATACAGACAAGGCAAAACATCTTTGAGAATTTCAGACTCAGCCAGGGGATGGGTGAGAGTGTAGTTCTCCTCTTGAATTGAGAAACCTGATTTGTCCCAGAGGAAAGAGGCAGAGGGAGGGGTGGAATCTTGGCCTGACAACTAAAATCAGAGTTCATAGATGGGGCAAGGAAATGGGAAAGTCATTTGCCAGGCATCCAAGAGCAAAGCGAAGTTTGGGGGCTTCCTATGAGATTTCTTAGGCAGAGGGGCATAGTCAGTAGTCAAAGGAAAAGCCAAAATCTCAAACCTTGGCTGTTAAGAACAATGATTTGGAAAACAAATACATCCCACCTTTAAAGTAGCCTTGCAAATAAACCCTGAGAAGTTAGCAGTGTATCCTGAAGTAGGGGGCATGAAACATGTCCACATTGCATTAACCTTTCCCCAAACATGCCCATGGTCTCCTACTTGTGTCCCTCATTTTTTTCAATACACATTTATCACACACTTACTATATACAGTGCATTGTGTTATGTGCGGGATGACCATATCATTCTTTATAAATCACTCCACTCAATTATATGTCTGTTCATACAGACATGAAACATGAGACAGTTCTCTACTTCACCTCGACCATCTGATCATAGCACCTAGCAAAATGTGCTATATATATTGTTGCTGTTGTTCAGTCACTCAGTTATGTCCGACTCTTTGCAATCCCATGGACTGCAGCACGCCAGGCTTCCCTGTCCTTCACTGTCTCCTGGAGTTTGCTCAAACTCATGTTACTTGAGTCAATGATGCCATCCAACCATTTCATCCTCTGTCATCCCCTTCTCCTGCCCTCAATCTTTCCCATAATCAGGGTTTTTTCCAGTGAGACAGCTCTTTGCATCAGGGGGCCAAAGTATTCGCACTTCAGCTGCAGCATCAATCCTTCCAATGAATATTCAAGATTGATTTTCTCTAGGATTGATTGGTTTGATCTCTTTGCAGTCCAAGGGACTCTCAAGAGTCTTCTCCAACACCATAATTCAAAGCATCAATTCTTCAGTGATCAGCCTTTTTTATGGTCCAGCTCTCACATCCGTACATGACTACTTGAAAAAACCATGGCTTTGACTAGATGGACCTTTGTCAGCAAAGTGATGTCTATGCTTTTTAATAAGTTGTCTAGGTTGAGCATAGCTTTTCTTCCAAGGAGCAAGCATCTTTTAATTTCATGGCTGCAGTCACCATCTGCAGTGATTTTGGAGCCCAGAAAAATAAAGTGTGGCACTGTTTCCATTGTTTTCCCATCTGTTTGCTATAAAGTGATGGAACCAGATGCCATGATCTTCATTTTTTGAATGTTGAGTTTTAAGCCAGATTTTTCACTCTCCTCTTTCACCTTCATCAAGAGGCTGTTTATTTGCCATAAGGGTGGTGTCATCTGCAAATCTGAGGTTATTGATATTTCTCCCAGCAATCTTGATTCCAGTCTGTGCTTCATCCAGCCTGGCATTTCGCATGATGTGCTGTGCATATAAGTTAAATAAACAGGGTGACAATATACAACCTTGATGTATTCCTTTCCCAATTTTGAAACTGTCTTTTGTTCCATGTCCAGTTCTAACTGTTGCTTCTTGACCTGCATACAGGTTTCGCAGGAGACAAGTAAGGTGGTCTGGTATTCCCATTTCTTTAAGAATTTTTCATGGTTTGTTGTGATCCACACAGTCAAAGCCTTTAGAGTAGTCAATGAAGCAGACGTTTTTCTGTAATTCCCTTGCTTTTTCTATGGTCCAACAGATATTGGCAGTTTGATCTCTGGTTCCTGTGTCTTTTCTAAATCCAGCTTGTACATCTGGAAGTTCTCAGTTCATATACTGTTGAAGCCTGGCTTGAAGGATTTTAAGCATTACCTTGCTAGTATGTGAAATGAGTGCAATTGTGCAGAAATTTGAACATTCTTTGGCATTGCCCTTGTTTGGGATAGGAATGAAAACTGACCTTTTCCAGTCCAGTCCTCTGGTCACTGTTGAGTTTTCCAAGTGTATGGGCATATTGAGTGCAGCACTTTAACAGCATCATCTTTTAGGATTTGAAATAGCTCAGCTGGAATTCCATCACCTCCACTAGCTTTGTTCATAGTAATGCTTCCAAAGGCCTACTTGACTTAGCTCTCCAAGATGTCTGGCTCTAGGTGAGTGACCACACCATTGTGGTTGTCCAGGCCATTAAGACCATTTTTGTACAGTTCTGTGTATTCTTACCACCTCTTAATATCTTCTACTTCTGTTAGGTCCATACCATTTCTGTCCTTTATAGTGCCCATCTTTGCATGAAATAATCCTTTGGTATCTAATTTTTTTTGATGAGATCTCTAGTCTTTCCCATTCTACTGTTTTCCTCAATTTCTTTGCATTGTTCACTTAAAAAGGCTTTCTTATCTCTCCTTCCTATTCTTTGGAATTCTGCATTCAGATGGGTATATCTTTCCTTTTCTCCTTTGCCTTTCACTTCTCTTCTCTTTTCAGCTATTTGTAAGGCCTCATCAAACAACTATTTTGCCTTTTTGCATTTCTTTTTCTTGTGGATAATTTTGATCACCACCTCCTATACAATGTTACAAACCTCCATCCATAGTTCTTCAGGCACTTTATCTATCAGATCTAATCCCTTGAATCTATTTGTCACTTCTACTATATAATCATAAGGGATTTGATTTAGGTCATACCTGAATGGCCTAGTGGTGTATACAGTGAAATAAAATAAGTCTTCCTGTAGGAAATCAAGCCAAACAGAGAAGAAGATTAAAAGGTAGTGCACAATCAGTATCTTTTTGGTGCACTGCTTGACTTTTATTAGGCTTACTGCCTGGTTTTATTTGATTCCTGGAGACTGATGGCTACCTTAATAGCTAATCCAGACTTTTTACCTCTCATATGCTTCCAGATGAACTTCCTGCCCACCTCAATACACACACACACACACACACACACACACACACACACACACACACACACATATTCATACACACAACTTAGAACCTATCCCTTATTATGTGCCCTTCACGTCTCTGAGCTTCAGTTTCCTCATCTGCAAAAATGGGCTAAAAATATACTAAGACAAGCTGCATCTTTCCAAATAGATTTCTCCCTACTGATTTGCACTGACTTGAGTTTGCCACTGCTCTTCTGGGTAAGGTGAAAAAGAATTTATGTGCAAAAAAGTCCAGCTAAGTTTGTCCCTGCATTAAGAAAGAGGGCCCTGTGGGAACCTTGTGATTCTCTGCCATAGACATAGAGAGTCTAGGAACAGATGACTA
The DNA here is from genome assembly GCF_023091745.1 of Budorcas taxicolor. Taxonomy (NCBI): domain Eukaryota; kingdom Metazoa; phylum Chordata; class Mammalia; order Artiodactyla; family Bovidae; genus Budorcas; species Budorcas taxicolor. Next base: position 76,359,348 of record NC_068935.1, read on the forward strand.
CCTAATCTTCAGAGCAAGCATCAGAGGAGAACAGGACATTAGCCAGACTGGGTAACTTTGAATATATATGTATGGCAAAGCAGTTAGGGAACCGAGGGTATTCACAATAGCAGCTCCTCCTGTGCAAACAGCACTTTAGAGCTCACTCAATATTTACAGTTTATTCTCTCATCTGATTCTCAAAATAAGCAAAAGAAAGGTCCTAGATATTTCTGCATACTTTTTATTTAAATCTTGAGTCAAACCTTAAAAAACAGTTTATTTTTTCCTGTTCACAGATAATGGAACTGAGTTTCAGGGCAATAAAGTACATCATTCAAAGTCACACAGGGAGATAGTGGTGAAATTTGCAGATAGTAGTAGAACTCACATTTTCTGATTCCTTTCAGGGTTCTCCTTTCCCTGTAACACATAACAAGGGTGGAGAAGTGGGGCAGGGGCAGGATACAATTCCAGGAAAGCAAGGTAGTATAGAGAAGGAAAGTAGCATCAAGATGAAAGAAGAAGAATGGAAAGGTATCCAGACCACAGCCCTTCCACCCATAGTAACTTCTCAAGTGCTGCTCAGGACCCTCCTCTGAGAACTCCTCTACCAAGATGTTGCTTCCATAGGCATCTTGGCTCATCCCATACTCTGGCCACCAGGTACATGTGAGTCATCCCTAATTGGATAAATCAGTATCACCTCCACCAGGTACCAGACCCTGACTAATATCATTCTGTGAGCCAAATTGCCTTCTTCTGATCAAGAAAAAGATGGAAAATTCATCGTCAGCTCCCAAGAGGAAAAGGTCTGATGGAGCAGGCAGAGAAGGAAATATTCATCTCAGCCTACTAAAGAGATTCAGAATCAAGGTTGATCTCTATCTGGGTTAATATCCAAAATATATAAACAATTTCCACAAATCAACATTAAAAAAAATCTCATTAAAAGATGGGCAGAAGAGCTGGATAGACATTTTTCTGCTGCTGCTGCTACTGCTAAGTCACTTCAGTCGTGTCTGACTCTGTGCGACCCCATAGATGGCAGCCCACCAGGCTCCCCCATCCCTGGGATTCTACAGGCAAGAACACTGGAGTGGGTTGCCATTTCCTTCTCCAATGCATGAAAGTGAAAAGTGAAAGTGAAGTCCCTCAGTCATAACCGACTCTTAGCGACCATGGACTGCAGCCCACCAGGTTCCTCCGTCCATGGGATTTTCCAGGCAAGAGTATTGGAGTGGGGTGCCATTGCCTTCCCCTGGATATTTTTCTAAAGATATACAAATGGCCAACAGGCACATGAAATGATGCTCAACATCATTGATCATGAGAGAAATGCAAATTAAAACCACAATGAGATATCATCACCTTACACCTGTCAGAATGGCTATCATCAAAAAGAACCCCAAAAGCAAATGTTGGTGGGGATGTGGAGAAAAAGGAATCCTCACATACTGTTGATTGGAATGTAAATTGGTACAGCTACTGTGGAAAACAATATGGAGGTTTCTCAAAAAACTAAAAATACAACACTATGTAACCCAGCATTCCACTCCTGGATATATAGCTGAAGAAAACAAGAACACTAAATTGAAAAGATACATGCATCCCAGTGTTCACGGTAGCATTACATACAATAGCCAAGATATAGAAGCAACCTAAATGCCCATCGACAGATGAATGGATGAAGATGTGGTACACATACACACAATGGAATACTACTCAGCTATAAAAAAAGAATGAAATTTTTCCATTTGCAACAACATGGATGGACTTAGATGGCATTATGCATAGCAAAACAAGTTAAGACAGAGGAAGACAAATACTGTATGATATCACTGATATACGGAGTCTAAAAAATACAATGAACTATGAAAATACAAAAATGAAAACAGACTCACAGATGATGTAGAGAACAAACTAGTGATTACCATTTGGTGGAAGGAATATGGTAGGGGCAAAACAGGAATAAGGAATTAAGAGGTAAAGGCTACTATATATACAAATGAATAAATAAGTATAAATTATTCTACAAGCATACATTGTACAACATGGGGAATATAGCCAATATTATACAATAACTATAAATGTAACATAACTTTTAAAAATTGTGACTATATTGTACACCTGAAACTTATATAAAATTGTATACCAATTAGGGGTTACGAAAAAGTTTTTGTTTTTTAAAGGTTGACCTCTGTCTGCAATTCCTGGCTGTACCATACACCCAGAGAAATGAGCACACAAACACAGGCACAGTCACAGAAAGCATGGAAGCAGCTTCTCTGTGCCCCTTTTGCAGGATTTTATCATTTGCCAATTTAAGGAGATATTTCCCATTTTTTTACAGAGGGAAAGAATTACAGGGCCCAGGCCTAGAGCCCAGAGCAGCTTCTGAGGTTGATACAGAAAGCACCTCACCTGGTACTTGGGGCCAGCAGTGGGGGAGGTGAGTCAGAGCCCCAGGCCAACAGACTAAGCTGATTGGGGATCACTTGCTCACTCTTCCCTAGTGGGAAGGAGAGCATGGCAAGAGAATAAAGCCAAGTGACTTAAGGCTGCTTGAGTTAGTGGGGAAGGGTTACCACAGAGTTGCCAAGCTCTAGAATGTCAAAACTGGAAGGGGTTTTAGGAATCATCTTGATGGGGAATCTGATATCCATGGTGGGTCAGGGAAAAAAACCCTAGACTTGGGAATCAACAGGCAATATTAGTGCTATAGTAGCACTAGACCCTGGATGAGTTACCTAGCACTTCTTTTCTTCAATACCCGTATCTGTAAAAAAGGGAGGAGTATCCTCCCCATAGGGCTATTTTGAGAATTAAGTGAGATATGTGTGCTAAGTTGCTTCAGTCATGTCTGACTCTTTGTGATGCTATAGACTGTAACCCGCCAGGCTTCTCTGTCCATGGGATTCTCCTGGTAAGAACACTGGAGTGGGTTGCTGTGCCCTCTTCCAGGGGATCTTCCTGACCCAGGGATCAAATCTGAGTCTCTTATGTCTCCTGCATTGGCAGGCAGATTCTTTACCACTAGCGCTACCTGGGAAGCCTATTAAGTGAGATAATCCACAGAAAAATATTAGCATAGCGCCTGGCATGCAGTAGGTTCTCAATAATTTATTTTAAATGTAAATAGATTTATTACCACTAATCAAGCAAAGCTGTGGTTGAATTCTGATTTCCCCATTACTAGCTGCCTTAATTTAAGCAAGCTCCTCTTGGAGCTTCTTAATGAGATGAATCCTACTTCACAGGGCTGTTGTGAGGATTCAAGGAGATAATTAACACAGGTAAAAGTTTCTCATGGTGCTAGGCATATAGCAAATATTCAATAAACACTGACTGAGTCTGAAGTGGCATATCACAACGTGAGACCTGGGTTGTTTTCTCATTGTGCTGCAGCACCCCATACTCTCTTGCTTTATCCTTTGTGTCACTGGTCAGGCAAATGCATACAACACGAACAGAAGCTTGAGAAAGCTGGATGTGCTCAAGTGAGGAGTGAACCATGGTTTGGAATTTGGCTTCATTCACTTGGGGTTAATGCACAGCTTGTACTTACTTGTACAGATAACTTCTCAGCCACAGATAGAAAAAGCCAGAGCTCATGAGAGAGTCCCCCAACCCTCCTGGGGGCACAAATTCCCATTCTAACAACCAACTATGATACTCCTGGAGCCTATCTAGCTATTTCCTTTGCCCAGAGCCCAGAATGATGAGGGCAGGAGCCGTATGGTCACAGATTAGAAGGGGAGAGGCTTTCCTGTCTTATTGCTCAATCTGAGGATACTTTCAGCCTATGTCTAGCCCACTTCCTGTGAAGGCCTCTAGTGGGTCTTTACTATCTGGGTTTGTCTCCAAGGTAAATCTCATCTGTACATTGTATGTTTGGAGCTGGGAGGCTTTGTGTGATGTTCAAAACACTGGAAAGTTTCCATTATTTGAAAAGGTCTTTCAGGAAGGCAGGCTTAGGGGAACTGGCCATCTGTCAAATCTTTCCCTTGTGCTCAAATCTAGGCTTACAGGTACCTCAAGCTTACTCTCAAGAAGCTTCTTCCCACACTTGCCAAGCACCTGTTGTTTTCAGAAACCTTAAAGAAACAGCTAAGCTTTTACTCCAATGCATAATCCACTGGCAGGTGGCTCCCAGTCAGGATTATTGTGACTGTCACTAGTCTACCCCCAACCACTGATAAGAAAATAGTAAAAGTAGGTCTCATCACACAAACTACAGTTTCCTCATGTGTAAAATGAGGTGGTGGTCTATGTGATTGTTGTCTGGAAGTTAAAAAGTTCACAACTTAATGAATTAGGGGGTCAGGTCTGGCAATTATGTGCACACACACACACACGCACACACATCTTTATTTATGTTCACCACATCCATGTTCAATACACTCACACGTCCATTCACATGTACATGCCCATAAATACACACAGTTAAATATACTCATTTTTCCAGTCACCCTCATTTGCTGTTTGTTGTTCAGTCACTAAGTTGTGTCCAACTCTTTGCGACCACATGGACTATAGCCCACCAGGCTCCTCTGTCCATGGGATTTCCCAGGCAAGAATACTGGAGTGGTTGCTATTTCCTTCTTCAGGGAATATTCATACAAGCTTTCAAAGCTTTGACACATACATACACACAATACACAAAATTACACACACACACAAAATGTCTCCTTTTCTGAAACTGACTAGGAAATAAACATACTCAGGATAGAGTTCCATTATATATTTATGGACCACAACAATAAGAGGAATTTGTGTTTAGAATAAACAATCCCTAGTCTCAAGACCGGAGAAGGCAATGGCACCCCACTCCAGTACTCTTGCCTGGAAAATCCCATGGACGGAGGAGCCTGGTAGGCTGCAGTCCACGGGGTCGCAAAGAGTTGGGACACTACTGAGTGACTTCACTTTCACTTTTCACTTTCATGCATTGGAAAAGGAAATGGCAACCCACTCCGGCGTTCTTGCCTGGAGAATCCCAGGGACGGGGGAGCCTGCTGGGCTGCCGTCTATGGGGTCACGGAGTCAGACAGGACTGAAGCGACTTAGCAGCAGCAGTAGTCTCAAGACTGAATCTCCCTGCCCTGCTCCCCACTACCCAACAACCCCCTCACACACATTTTTTAAGTCATGCTTGTGAGGAGTCCTTAGTGTGTCCTTTCCTAGAAAACTAGAGCAATATGGCCTAAATCTAGAATGAAAATATATCTTGGTCTACCCGGGACAATCCTAGTTTATGCCTATTGTCTCAGAATAATATTAATAGTGTACCCTTTTATTCTTAAATTATCACAGTTTGGAACGTAAATTATCTAATCAGTTCAGTTCAGTTCAGTTCAGTCGCTCAGTCATGTCCGACTCTTTGCGACCCCATGAATCACAGCACGCCAGGCCTCCCTGTCCATCACCAACTCCCGGAGTTCACTCAGACTCACGTCCATCGAGTCCCTGATGCCATCCAGCCATCTCATCCTCTGTCGTCCCCTTCTCCTCCTGCCCCCAGTCCCTCCCAGCATCAGAGTCTTTTCCAATGAGTCAACTCTTCGCATGAGGTGGCCAAAGTACTGGAATTTCAGCTTTAGCATCATTCCTTCCAAAGAAATCCCAGGGCTGATCTCCTTCAGAATGGACTGGTTGGATCTCCTTGCAACCCTACCTAAAGCTCTCCTCATCCTGGGCCATGATTAGGCCCCCTGGAGGGGGGCCCATTACATCTGGCCTGGGCTTGCTCTCTTCCCGGGAAAGCATTTTGCTCTTTAACTAAGTTTAACTTCTCAATTCTATCACTAGGGAGTCTTTACTGTTCCCACCCTGCACACAAGCAAAACCATTTACTAGCTCACATCTAGGTGATAAAGGGGAGGCTGGGGTGGTTTGCCATCCTAGATGGCCTCAAAGTAGGCAATAATCCACTTCGTTTAGGTGTCACCCCCATTTAATTCCCCAGCTATATTCTTCTAGCTTATAATCCCAGAAATCCGAACTTTTTTCTTCTCTTTCTTCTCCTTCCTTCCTCCCAAAGAGGGCTTGATGACCACAGGATCTCTCTGATTCCAATACACACCATGTGAACACAACCCCCCCTCCCCTTACCACTACCATGAGAGAGAGAGGAGGGAGAAGGAGGAGGAGACAGGGGAGGAGGGAGAAGAAGGAGGAGAGGAATGGGAAGAAGAAGAGGAGGAGGAGAAGAAAGGAGAGGAGATATTGATTGATTCAACCTCATTTAGGCTCTGACTAATTTTCATTAGGCTTTCTGCCTAATTTCTTTTAGCCTCAGGGCATGTGGGCCAGTGACTATTTTCATGGCTAGATTAACTTGTTTTGAAAAAATATGAAACAGCTGTCAAATATGGATAATAATATATTGCGCATAATAGAGTGCAATTCACAGAGCAACTGAATAAGGATCCATGTTCTCCAGACATGTGGATACCACATACTATGCAGCTTGAATTGTGGCAGCAGCTGTGCTAATCTGTAAACAAAATGGAAGCAAGGAAGAAGCCCCAGCAAGGACAAAAGGGACAATTTCAGTATGAAATGGGGGAATTAACAAACAGGACCTTTCTCAGACCTTTAGAAAAGTGAATAGTCTGGGGAGAAGGTATGCTCACCTATACAGCTAGGGGTGGTACATATATGTACATATGCATGTAAAAACATACATAGATACATATACATCTGCTTATGTGTGGATATATATGTGACAGAGAAAGAGGCTGTCAATATAGATAAATGTTTATCTGTATGCCTATGTGTATGCTTTTAGTTGCCTACGTCATGATTATGTATATAGTTTTGTATACACAAGTGGTTGCTTATACACATGTGTGTTTTTGGTTATGCCACAATTCAGCTCTACATGCATGAGTACATGTGCAAATCTATAGATAAACTTATGTACCTGGCAGCCATGACGATAATCCATACATAAGGCTCAAATCAGTTTTCAAAGGACTGTCACATCCACCCTCTTATTTGAACCTCATCACAAGACTGTGAGAGATTATTACTACCCCTCCCACCGCCACTTTACAGATGGGTAAACTGAGGCTCAGAGATGCCAAATGACCTGCCCATGGGCTGCAAATTAGGTAAATGACAAAGTTAAGACTCTAATGCTGGTCTATCTGATGTCAGATCCTGTTCCCTACCCTATAACAGATAGCACAAGGAGAAATAAGGCAAAAGGGACTTGAACTTCAGGGTCTTTTTTATAACCTCCCATTCCAAGGTAATCTTTTTTGTTAGTGCTGAAACAACTTCCAGGAAAAGAAAGAGGGCTTTAGGACCTGTACTATTCTCTTGAGCCATGGTCTGGAGACTGGCTTTCAGGTTTCTTGTCCTGCCTGAAGATATGGCCAAATCCACTCATGGGACACATAAAAGCCATGGCTCCCTTGAGTGGGTGTTCACTGGTGCTACCTTGGAGCCTAAGGGGAGGCTTCCTAGGGTTAGGAGCCAAGACGATAGGTTTGTTCCTTCTTTATTCTATCCTCTGGCTGTCTGTCTTTCTCTTCCTAAAAGCTGCAGGCCCTCAACATCTGGTCTGACTGGTTCCACTGAGCCTTCCATGTTTGAGATACTCTGTGAATAGTGTAGGGAGCACAGGCTTGGCTAGGCTTGAATGTGAGTGGTGCCATCGCAGGGCAAAACAACAAATGAACCTGTTTGGGGTCCTGCTAACCTCCTTTACCCTGACCAACAGGTCCCTCCAGCTGGTTAACCAGAAGATTTAAGGACAACTTGCCTTTGACTAGTCTTCCCATTGGCAAAATCTAGGTCAAAGCAAAAAAACCACTATGGCTCTTGGAATACACACAACTTTCCAGTTGTTCACCATTTGAATGGTTAGAACCTGGTCAAGAGTTGTAGAGATAATGTTAGTAACTCCAAATCTTCAGGATCATTAATTTGAAGGTCTTGTAGGAGTCAGGGCTCAGGGAAGTGGGGAGGGTCTCTTAGTCATCTGGATGCAGGGGATCCTCACCATTCCCTGTCTTTACTACTCAGTCATCCCCACTAGTCACCAGAAGTTTAACCCGCTAATGTTTAGAGCTTCCTGCAGGGGATCCCTCTTGGGACTTCCTGGCACCTGTCTTCCCCTCCCCACCCGAGAAGATAAATCCTCTTTCTAAGTAATAGGATGGGATGTCCCAGTGGGCAAGGAGGTCAAGGGGCTTGGTAGGATAAGCTCCTGGGAGGCAGGACACAGAGCACCTTATTGTAGATGTTGTTGTTCAGGTTAAAAATTGTTGTATGTGGATGAGTAGATAATCCACAATCATTGGTTCCTTCCAGAATTAAGGGAGGAGCTTATAGCCTGATGTGGCCAGTGCAGGATTATCCTACAGATGGACTAAGTATAAGCTTAGGACATCAACAAAGCAAGGGCACCCAAAATGAAAAAATTACAAATTTATTGAATTGTTCCAGAATTTGGCAATTGGAAAAACAGTGCATTGGGCCTCTAAAGGTATTAATCTGGTCCTGGGAATGACCAACATCAGAGCAGCCCAGATGGCATCTTGAGAAGACACATTTACCTTCAAAATTCCTGAATGAGTGGTGCTAAACTCCCTTGGGCTCCCTTGGGGTTACACTAGCTTACTAGGGAGATAATAACAGCAAAAGCTTCTATAGCACTTACTGTTCTGAGACATATATAATTCTGAGATATATATAACTCTTTTAACAGTCTTACTGGTAAGTACTCTTGTTATCCTCCCCTTGTGCTTAGTTGCTCAGTCGTGTCCAACTCTTTGTGACCCCATGGACTATAGCCTGCCAGGCGCCTCTCTCCATCGGGATTCTCCAGACAAGAATACTGGAGTGGGTTGCCATTCCCTCCTCGATCCTCCTCTTACATGTGAGGAAATAGTGGCACAGAGATGCTAAGTCCCTTGCCTAAGTACACAGCTGGTAAATGGTGGAGCCAGACTTACCCAGGCAGTTGGGCTCCAGGGTCAGTGCTCACTCAAGAGGGCTCCATGAAACTAGGACTTCAATGGTACTTTGTCCATAAGATACAAACTCTCTTTAAAAAAATAATAAAGCTAAGATCTTAGAAAAGTGATGTTAGTAGAGAATATTCAGGAGAGAGTTCTAGGCATTGGCTCAGCATATCATAACCTGTCCCACCAAATCTTAGTTTCACATTGAGGTACTCACTCACTTGGGCATACATATTCTCTTTGCCTCTCATGGGTGGAATTCTTCAAGAAGATAGAATAGAGACCATGGGATAACTACACTTCCCAAGACTCATCTTTTTCTCAAATCTGGGAGTATCTGTTTTCAATTTCCATCAGAGAAGTTGTCCCTATATCCTCTGGCCCCTTGCCAGGGAGCACCCAATGTCTCTTTGGTTTATATAAACCATTGGTTCTAAGCACCACTAAGTTTCTGGGAGGCCCGGCTTTCTTATCGCTTAAGGGGAGAAGTCAAGGCCCAGAAAGTGGAAGAGACTTGTCAGGGTCACAAACACAGTAGTAGAGCCAGAAGTAGAGCTTTGATCTCCTGACTCCCAGTCTGGTGCTCTTTCTTGACCTCAGCCAGCAGGTCTTAGTTATGCCCATATCCTTCCTTCCATGACCCTTGTTTCTCTCCCCCTTAGTTTTTTTATTTCAATTTGTTTCAGGCTGCTATCAAGTTGAGGGAAAACTGTTACAGGTATTGGGGAGGTCCTACATCTCAGCCCCCATGGAACATGGGATTGGGATCCCTGGCTTCTAGTTTCAGCTCTGTTAAATATTAAGTATATGACCTTAGGCCACTCAGTTGCCTTCAATCTGCTCTCCATTTTCTGTAACTATAAAATGGGAATACGAACAAAGTAACAATTTTGAGTAACAATCGATCTGTCCAATTTGCAAGTCTCAGTTGACCACTGCCCATAGGCTCCTCCCCACTTAGCTAAATCTCTTTTCAAGGTACAACTGTACTAGCAAAGCTCTTTTGATTCCTTTGGCCCTTACACTTACCTCTCCTTTTCCACAAAAGTGAAAGAAAGTGAAGTCGCTCAGTTGTGTCCAACTCTTTGCGACCCCATAGACTGTAGCCTACCAGGCTCCTCTGTCCATGGGATTTTCCAGGCAATAGTACTGGAGTGGATTGCCATTTCCTTCTCCAGGGGATCTTCCCAACCCAGGGCTCGAACCCGGGTCTCCTGCATCTGAGCCACCAGGGAAGTCCTCCTTTTCCACATCACCACACCAAAAATGCATTCAATTTCACATATACATATTTTTTCTAGCTAGCAGTGATCTGTGGTTGTTTGGTATGTTATGTCTTCTCAAAGAAATTATAAACTTCTTGAGGGACACTTTTCCTTCTCTGGTTCATCCAAGGTCCAACCTAACATGTAATAAACACCTATTGACTTGAATTGAACAGGTGGAGAGTATGAGAAAGGCTTATGAGCAGGGTGTGACTATTCAATATTTATTGAACCCTTAGTATGTGCCAGGCTGTATGCTAGATGTTTTATATGCTTCCTCTCATTTAATCTCCACACCAATAATGACTGATGTTATTATTATCTGTATTTTATACATGTGAGAACTCAAACTTCAAGAAGTTAAAATCTTTGTCAAGGTCAGCCATATACTGAGTATTTTAATTTAGTGATGTTTGATTCTAAAGCCTATATTCAAAGATTGGTTATAGTTTTAATTTCTATTAGCAGAGTGCTGAAAAATTACAGCATATCCATATAATGGAATACTGTGCAGTTATTTTTTTAATGTAATGATTTTACAGACTTACTGTGTAATAATAGTCAAGATATACAGCAAGGAGAGATAAGAAAGCCTTTTTAAGTGAGCAATGCAAAAAATAGAGGAAAACAATAGAATGGAAAAGACTAGAGATTTCTAAAAGAAAATTAGAGACACCATGGGAACATTTCATGCAAAGATAGGCTCAATAAAGGACAGAAACAGTACGGACCTAACAGAAGCAGAAGATATTAAGAAGAGGTGGCAACAATACATGGAAGAACTGTACAAAAAAAGATCTTAATGACCTGGATAACCACAATGGTATGATCACTCACCTAGAGCCAGACATCTTGGAGTGTGAAGTTAAGTGGGCCTTAGAAAGCATCACTATGAACAAAGCTAGTGGAGGTGATGGAATTCTAGCTGAGCTATTCAAAATCCTAAAAGATGATGCTGTGAAAGTACTGCACTCAATACAATAGCAAATTTGGAAAACTCAGCAGTGGCCACAAGACTAGAAAGGTCAGTTTTCATTCTAATTCTGAAGAAGGGCAATGCCAAAGAATGTTCAAACTTCTGCACAATTGCACTCATTTCACATGCTAGCAAGGCAATGCTCAAAATCCTTCAAGCTAGGGTTCAACAGTACATGAACCAAGAACTTCCAGATGTATAAGCTGGATTTAGAAAAGACAGAGGAACCAGAAGATCAAATTGTCCACATCCATTGGATCATAGAAAAAGCAAAAGATTTTCAGAAAAAAACATCTACTTCTGTATCGCTGACTATGCTAAAGTCGTTGGCTGTATAGATCACAACAAATCATGCAAAATTCTTAAAGAAATGGGAATACCAGACCACCTTACTTGCTTCCACCAAAACCTGTATGCAGGTCAAGAATCAATAGTTAGGACCGGACATGGAACAACAGACAGGTTCAAAATTGGGAAAGGAGTACATCAAGGTTGTATATTGTCACCCGTTTATTTAACTTATATGCAGAGTACGTCATGCGAAATGCCGGGCTGGATAAAGCACAAGCTGGAATCAAGATTGCCAGGAGAAATATCAATAACCTCAGATATGCAGATGACACCACCCTTATGGCAGAAAGTGAAGAACTAAAGAGCCTCTAGATGAAGGTGAAAGAGGAGAGTGAAAAAAATTGGCTTAAAATTCAACATTCAAAAAACAAAGATCATGGCATTCAGTCCCATCACTTCATGGCAAATAGATGGGGAAACAGTGACAGGCTTTATTTTCTTGGGCTCCAAAATCACTCTGGACGGTGACTTCACCCATGAAATTAAAAGACACTTGCTCCTTGGAAGAAAAGCAGTGACAAACCTAGACAGTGTATCAAAAAGCAGAGACCTTACTTTGCTGACAAAGGTCTGTCTTGTCAAAGCTATGTTTTTTTGAGTAGTCATGTACGGATGTGAGAGCTCGACAATAATAAAGGCTGAGCACTGAAGAATTGATGCTTTTGAACTGTGGTGTTGGAGAAGACTCTTGAGAGTTCCTTGGACAGCAGGGAGATCAAACCAGTCAATCCTAAAGGAAATCAACCCTGAATATTCATTGGAAGGACTGATGCTGAAGCTCCAATTTTTTGGCCACCTGATGTTAAGAACTGACTCACTGGAAAAGAGCCAGATGCTGGGAAAGATTGAAGGCAGGAGGAGCAGGGGACAATGGAGGATGAGATGGTTGGATGGCATCACCAACTCAATGGACATGACTGCGCAAACTCCGGCAGATGATGAAGGACAGGAAAGCCTGCCATGCTGCAGTCCATGGGGTTACAAAGAGTCGGACATGACTGAGTAACTGAACAACAACATAAAAGGCAAAGTGGAGGATAATGTGAATTACAGGTTACCACTGTGTTTTTAAAATAGGATATACACATACATACACAATTGTTTGTATATATACAGAATATCTTTGGAAGAACACCCCAGATAACATTAGTGGCCTCTAGGGAGGGGAACAAGGCAGCTGTAAGGTAATGTAGCTTCCCTGATAGCTCAGTTGGTAAAGAATCCGCCTGCAATGCAGGAGACCCCAGTTTGATTCCTAGGTCAGGGAGATCTGCTGGAGAAGGGATAGGCTACCCACTCCAGTATTCTTAGGCTTCCCTTGTGGCTCAGCTGGTAAAGAATCTGCCTGCAGTGCGGGAGACCTGGGTTCGATCCCTGAGTTTGGAAGGCCCCCTGGAGAAGGGAAAGGCTACCCACTCCAGTATTCAGGCCTGGAGAATTCCATGGACTGTATAGTCCATGGGGTTGCAAAGAGTTGGACACAACTGAGCGACTTTCACTTTTAAGATAATGTAGCAGGGAGACTTTTCACCATCCCACCTCTTGAATTTTGTCGCATATTAAGTAAATGAAATTACACCTATTACAACATAATACAGTCTCTTTATGCAACACAGTACCTGTGGATTGACTTTAGAAAAGTTCAGGGAGATATAAAGTGGACAGTATGCCAGTGATTGAACTGAGGAACTCCCAAGGTGCCAGGAGCATTACTTCTTACACCCATACCCAACTTATAAACCAACCTTGACTACAATCATCTATCTGTAATACTGACTGAGGTTATATCTTTCCAGATGTCAGTTCTCCTATAAAATGGGAACCAGATAGATAGGAATGGGTAGTCTCTAAAATGCCTTTCAACTCACATGTTTAAATAACTGAAAATCAAGATGGTAAGTCTTAGTATACTTGAAATCTTGTCTCAAAGAAGGACTTGAGAATTTAGTTTTGTTGTTTACAAAAACAACAACAAAAGACAAATATTTTCATCGTGAGATGGTATAAACATTTGCCTACTAAATGGTCTTAATGGAAGTTCCTAAGTGGTCACTGAAATGCTGCGCAAAACTGCTATTGCAGGCCTCTTCCAGGCTTCTGGCCTTCTGTGGCCTCTGTTCTCTGGGGCTATCCTGTTTAGAACATAAGGAAATTGGCCCACTCAAAACCTGAATACAAAGGAGCAAGGTCCCTTCTTTGCTTAATGTCCCCTGGCCCAGACCTTCTGACCCTAAATATCCCTTTCCTTCTTTTCACTACCTGCAGGAGAACAGAGGCTCTGTGAGAGACCCTCGGGAGGAAATGACACCCTAACTCCACCCACCATCTGCCCCCAATGCCTAGTAATCCTTATTTTAAAAAAAAAAAAAAAAAGAAAGAAAGAAAGAAAAAAGTCAGTCCTTGACTCAAAGGGAGGTTTGTGAGCTCCTGCCAAGAGCTGTAAATATTTCAACATGCCTTGTTTCCTTGAATGTATATGGCCTGGGATCTGGCCCCTCCTCTCCCTGGGCTTCTAGAGAACTAAGGAACAAAGGAAACATGGCCAGTGGCCAATCCTTAGCTATGAGACACCCGGGTAAAATTGCAGAAGAAAACAGACAGGAGATGGAGACGAGATGGAGTGGGGAGGGGTTGATTCCTCTTTCAGAAATATTTAGAGAAAGGTGTAACAACTCACTTTCTAGGAGCTGGAAAAGGCTACTGGATGATGATGATGATGATGATAATGATAATAATAATAATGCCAACCCCTTCACAACTGACAAATACCACTCACATACAGAATCTCATACGCTCCTTCACAGTCTTATAAAAGTAAATACAATCGATCTCACAATGAAGATGAGAACACCGAAGCCTTGAAAGTTTATGTGACATTCAGGCTAACCAACTAAAAAGAAACAGTTTCTCTGGCCCTTTTTTGGACCCAATGACCCATGACTCTAGGTAGAGTAAAATGAGTGGTTAGAAGAGTATACCTTGTATCACAAGACTGTCAGACTTTTGTTTACTAAGCCCTTTCATGGTCATCTCATATATCACTTAATCATAAGGATGCCCGGAGGCTAAAGGAATGGAAAACTCTGTAGTAGTCCTTCTTGGTACCTGGCCCCTTTCATCTTTAGATGTATTAAATGATACCTGGATTCATACTCCCTAGGTTCAAATATTGGCTCTGCCATTATTTGCTATATGAGCTGAAGTGAGCTACTTAATTTCTGGGCATCTGTCTCTATCTGTGAAATGGAGGAAATAATAGTACCTACCTCATAGAGTCGTTCAGAATTGAAATGAGTTGGTATATGTAAAGTGCTTAATATAATGTCTAGCACAGAATTGGGCTTCCCTTGTGGCTCAGCTGGTAAAGAATCCACCTGCAATGTGGGAGACCTGGGTTCAGTCCCTGGGTTGGGAAGATCCCCTGGAGAAGGGAAAGGCTACCCACTCCAATATTCTGGCCTGGAGAATTCCATGGAATGCACAGTCCATGGGGTCTCAAAGAAGCACAGAATTAATTGATAAACACTAAATAAAAGTTAGCAATTACTCTTATTATTATCAGGCTGCTTGATGGAAGTAAGAAGCTAAATGTCAAAGAAATCACACTGTGAAATAGCAGATACCACTAGGCTGTGTGCTTTGTTACTTTTTCCCCCATAAAAAAGAAGGTTTATAGGGAGTCATCTCCACACTTATACCCAGTCCTCTTGGAATCAGTGGCAACCACACATGAAGGGCATGAGTGGTGAACATAAGAAGAGTTCTTTTCCTTGTAAGAAGCTCAGTAACCTAAAATTGTTACCTGAATCTCATAGGCATCATATTCTAAGCAACTGTGCTAATTGGCTCAGACAGATATCACACACCCAGCTATACACACGTACCCACAGGTCTGGACACATGGGCACATGCACATACCCTTCCAGCCTGGGTAAGAAGGTGGGTGGACAGAGCCACAGGATAAGTTAAACAAGAGATTCTGTGGGGACTGCTGATTTAGTGACATTTCCTTTTTTCCCTTCAGTTGCAGGGAAACAATTAACCTGGGAGTTTCATTTCCTCCCTCTTCATCCTCACTAAAAGCACTTTTAAGTCTAGTGTGTTTGTCTCCTCCCTCCTCCAACTCCTCTACAATCAATTCTGTAGTATCTTTTTTTTTTTTTTTTTGGCAAGAAGAGAGATTGATAGGGGATCAAAATAGAGTGGATATTTCTATTTTATTCAGAACCCCTCAGGCTACTAAATACCAATCTTAAGTCTCTAGAAGTTCAGCAGGCTCAGTAACTGAGAGACAATGGTAGTGCAGATTTGAAGAGAAAGGGTGCAACTGACCAGGACATTTGTTGAATACTATTGAGTAAGACCTGCTACAATACTATCTCTTTGACTGGGGTCCCAGGGCTGTGAATCTTACTGCAAAAATCCAGAGGCGATAGCTTCTACACTCTTAAGTGTTCCATAGGAAGTCACTCTTCCCTCAGAAAGTGGAGAGTAAGAGAGAGGGGAAAGGAGGAAAGAGACACTTTCACAGGGTGTATGGGAACGGGCCTGCGATCCAGTCTGGAGTAAGGACTGTACAACATCTGAAACCCTAGTTGTTCCTCTAATTGAGTGAGGGAAAGAAAGAAGAAAGAACAATACTAGGAGCAAAAGGATGGCATCTCAAGCAGAGGTTTTACAAATGCCCTATGAAAATAGGAGGAGCCAAGAAAACATATGGTTGGGATAGCCATTTTTATCCCTCTTCTACTAACCCCAGAAGAAGCAAACAAGAGAATAGAGAAGGGCAAGACTACTAGAGTGAAAAAGCATGTAGTTCCTTAAGCCACCCAAGCAGGCCACATTCTCCACCCACAAATAAGTGTCAAGTGATTTCACATTAGTAATCACAATACCTCGGCTTCAAGGCAAATGATTTAACATCCCTAGGCTTAGTCCTCTCTCACCCTTAAAATGGGAGAGGGCTGGAGTATCCTAAACCCTCTTCCCAATAACTTTTGAATGGGATGCAGGATAAGGGGAGGACTGAAGCAGAAAGAAACTTATATAAATGTTTCCAAGCACTACTATAGGGGAGTTGCAAAGAATCCATGCCAAGAGGTACAATCTAAGCTGACCATATTCTCTCCATCACTCCTCCTTAACAAGTTTTCTCAGTCTGGGCCCTTTGTACTACTCTCACACAAACCCTACAGAAGCTTCTGTTACATTAAAACCTAACTGCATAAGCAGACGAGAAAAGACCTTTTCAAGCAGAATACTCATAACCATGGCTTGAGGTGTAGAGTATGTGTATGTGTATGTGTGTTTATGCATGAACATTTTATGAAAAAAGTGTTTTCTCTAAGGTTTACTCATTCAGTCCCAGGTGAGATAGTTCCTTTTAAAACAGGAAATCCCACTCCATCTTTCACACAATATGAAAAGAGTAAATGATTCTTTTTTTTTTTCAAAATGAAAAACAGGACTTCCCTGGTGGTCTGGTGGTTAAGAAGCTGGCTGCCAATGCAGGGGACACCGGTTTGATCCCTGGTCTGGGAAGGTCCCACATGCCACGAGGCCACTAAGCCTGAGCTGCAACTGCTGAGCCCATGGGCCTAGAGTCTGTCTTCCACGACAGGAGAAGCCACCACAATGAGAAGCCCATGCACCACAACTAGAGAAAGCCCTGGCATAGCAACAGAGACCCAGCACAGTCAAAAACAAAATCTTAAAAAATGCAACAAAACAAAAAGATGCTGATGGGAAAAGTGGCACACTCTCCTGGGAAACTGGTCTGCTCAAAATGTACAGATGACATCCTTTATATGTTTTTGCAAATGCTGACAGTCCATCTGCTTATTTACTCTTCATGGCACTGGAGGAAATATTTCCAAAGCAAGTATAAATTCAGAAAAAAGAAAAGATAGAGCTCTGTGCCTGCTACTTCAGTAGTCACTCTCAGTAAACCCTGAGTGAAGCTGAAGTTGCCCAGAAATTGGGAATAATGAATATGGCCTTCTCTAGGATGAGAAGCAGCAGCTCTCTCACACCCACTACCAAGCAGCAGCCCTTAGCTAGCTATAAGGATGCCCTGTCTGAAGCTCCCTAAAGGAAACCACTTTATTGAATTTATAAATCTTGGTTTACTCTTCTATCCTGAAGTAACAGCAAACCAAGGTCATACTAACCATGCATTTCTGAGAAATGAGAATGAGCTGTAGAAAATTAAGTTTCAAGAGAGGGGTCCAAACTGAGGCTTAAGGGAATGCTTTCAGTTTAATTCTTTATAGGAACAGGCTCAAATGCCGGGAAACAGCAGCATACAGAACCACTCTGCTGGCCTGCCACAGGCCAAGTTGAGAGAATTCTTTTGGAGGTCCAATTCTATGCTAAGCAAGACATTCTGGGGGAAGTAGTTGTGGATCTGAAGTTACCATTACATACTATGCTTTTTCCAGTGGGTCTTTTCAACCAATATTGGTACATATGAGTAGCATATGTACACACAACATGGAGAAATGCTGTCTGTATAGCTTTTCATTGCTTTCCCAATCTCCTCCCAACCCATTCAAACCCTCATTCAGGCAGATTAGCATATTTCCATTTGTTTGAATGAGTCAAAATTTATGCCAAGTGAATAGTAAAGAATAAAATATCATATAATTTTAGAAGGATAGAACAGAAGAGCTAAGAAGTCCATCTAGTACTCATCTAGTCAAAACCCTTTCACTTTACAACTAGATAAACTGAGGTACAGAGAGGTAAAGTGACTGCTCAAAGTCACAGAGCAAGTCAGGGGCACAAGTTGTCTAACTCCTAGTCACTGCCCAGCTGGTATTACTGAGATCATCAACCCATTAGGACCCAGATTTAGACTTAGAATGAGCACTTGAGGTCACTGTACAATGAGCCAGGGATCTAACTTCAATTAACCACTCCAGCTCAAACAAGCACCCCCCGGTTGGCTTCCAAATACCCCCAACCTCTCTTCCTCATCCCCTCCAGTATGAGTCAGGGTCTCAGTTTGGGACCCAATTTGATTGGAGAGGAGTCAGAAGAGTGGCTTGAAAGATGCCTGGCCCTGTGTCCCAAAGCTCCATAGCAGGCTCTGAGCCAACCTCCTATGGCTGACCAAGGTTGGTTCTCTGAGCCAACCTCTGTCTTCTATGGACAGTAGGCAAAGACCTTCAGCCAAAGGCAGGACATTGGAATATTTGCTCGAAAGATACCTGGCTTCCAAAGTCAGCAATCTAGTGGTCATCCCAGTGAGACACTGAACTAAGCAATGAAAGCCTCTAAAATAAGGAAGAGAAAGATAGCCTAAATTGCCCCTGGCCTCACCTATCTTTGGGACTCTTTGCTCAAAGACAGAATGTATCATTTATCCCATGCCTAGAAAATTCTGTCTCCATCAGAGTGACCCATGAGCATGAACTATCTTGTACCCAATAATGAACCTTCCTGACCATTATTACCCCTTTCTCTGGGTGGTGAGAGACAGCCCCCCACCCCGACCTGGGAGACCACAAGGGTCATGCTTATAAACTGTCAAGGTTTATAATGTCATGATGCCTCCCATCATGTTTTATGACTCAGTGCTAGACTGGAAGTCAAGGTGGAAAGTACAGGGTGCTGAGTTTACTCTGGGGCATGTCCAAAAAGACCTAAGCTTGGAGCCAGTGTTAACAACTCTGACTTGTTCTGCCTTGTCTTCTGGACCCCCAACCCTAACTTGCCCCTGATCCAACTCATTTAGGGCTCCAATAATGATCTGAGGCCTGCAACCAATGCTACCTTGCTCTTTCTTTTCCCCAAAAGTCTCCATTCTCATATCAGGCGGGCATTACAGACTTCCCATCAAATTGTTGGGTTGCCCCTGTCTTGTATGCTGCTTGGTCTGGGTTACGGGAACTCACAAATTTCCCACAAGCTCTACAAAAAGTATAGGCTCATTTCTCTCTTGATCTTTTCCTTTTTCCCCTAAATCAGACCTTAGTCACTTGCCTTCATCTCAAGGACTTTTTGCCTGCCGGTCCTCCCAGGCTTAGGACCCAGGGAAAGCTGGTTTCCTTTTCAAAATAGGTGAAGAGAAAGGACAAGATACACTGCCATCACAGAACTGTATGTACCACAGAGTTCACAAAGACTGGACATTGCATGCTCTAGAATGCCCTGAATTCCATCCTTACACTTCCTATGACTTTTTCCCATGTCCAGAGACCACTATGATGTGGAGTTAACCACTAAACATCAAAACAATCTTTTGGGGGAGGGGCACGTTCATAATAGTCCCAATCATCTACAGAACCTTACGCCCATTAAGCCAATCAGCACAGCTTTAGGGCTGTGAAGATATTCAGTTCAGTTCAGCTCAGTCACACAGTCATGTCTGACTCTCTACGATCCCATGAACTACAGCACACCAGGCCTCCCTGTCCATTACCAACTCCCTGAGTTTACTGTAACTCATGTCCATTGAGTCAGTGATGCCATCCAACCATTTCATCTGCTGCCATCCCCTTCTCCTCCCACCTTCAATCTTTCCCAGCATCAGGGTCTTTGCAAATGAGTCAGCTCTTCGCATCAGGTGGTCAAAGTATTGGAGTTTCAGCTTCAACATCACTCCTTCCAATGAATAGTCAAGACTGATTTCCTTTAGGATGGACTGGTTGGATCTCCTTGCAGTCCAAGGGACTCTCAAGAGTCTTCTCCAACACCACAGTTCAAAAGCATCAATTCTTCAGTGCTCAGTTTTCTTTACAGTCCAACTCTCATATCCATACATGACTGCTGGAAAAACCATAGCCTTGACTAGACAGACCTTTGCTGGCAAAGGAATATCTCTGTTTTTTAATATGCTCTCTAGGTTGGTCATAACTTTCCTTCCAAGGAGTAAGCGTCTTTTAATTTCATGCTTGCAGTCACTATCTGCACTGATTTTGGAGCCCAAATAAATAACATCTGCCACTATTCCCCATCTATTTGCTATGAAGTGATGGGATCAGATGCCATGATCTTAGTTTTCTGAATGTTGAGCTTTAAGCCAACTTTTTCACTCTCCTCTCCATTCTCACTCTACTCTGGTTCCAAATAGGAAAGGGAGTACGTCAAGGCTGTATATTGTCAGCCTGCTTATTTAACTTATATGCAGAGTACATCATGAGAAATGTTGGGCTGGAGGAAGCACAAGGTGGAATCAAGATTGCAAGGAGAAATATCAATAACCTTAGATATGCAAATGATACCACCCTTATGGCAGAAAGTGAAGAAGAATGAAAAAGCCTCTTGATGAAAGTGAAAGAAGAGAGTGAAAAAGCTGGCTTGAAGCTCAACATTCAGAAAACTAAGATTATGGTATCCAGTCCCATCACTTCATGGCAAATAGATGCGGAAACAGTGGAAACAGTGACAGACTTTATTTTTCTGGGCTCCAAAATCACTGCAGATGGTGATTGCAGCCATGAAATTAAAAGACGCTCACTCATTGGAAGGAAAGTTATGAGCAACCTAGACAGCATATTAAAAAGAAGAGACATTACTTTGCCAACAAAGGTCCGTCTAGTCAAGGCTATGGTTTTTCCAGTGGTCATGTATGGATGTGAGAGTTGGACTATAAAGAAAGCTGAGCACTGAAGAAGTGATGCTTTTGAACTGTGGTGTTGGAGAAGACTCTTGAGAGTCCCTTGGACTGCAAGGAGATCCAACCAGTCCATTCTAAAGGAGATCAGTCCTGGGTGTTCATTGGAAGGAGTGATGTTGAAGCCGAAACTCCAGTACTTTGGCCATCTGATGAGGAGAGCTGACTCATTGGAAAAGACTCTGATGCTAGGAAGGATTGGGGCAGGAGGAGAAGGGGACAACAGAGGATGAGATGGTTGGATGGCATCACCAACTCATTGGACATGGGTTTGGGTGGACTCCGGGAGTTGGTGATGGATGGAGGCCTGGCGTGCTGTGGTTCATGGGGTCACAAAGAGTCGGACATGACTGAGTGACTGAACTGAACTGAACTCTGCATATAAGTTAAATAAACAGGGTGACAATATACAGCCTTGATGTACTCTTTTTCCTATTTGGAACCAGTCTGTTGTTCCATGTCCAGTTCTAACTGCTGCTTCCTGGCCTGCATACAGATTTCTTAAGAGGCAGGTCAGGTGCTCTGGTATTCCTATCACTTTAAGAATTTTCTACAGTTTATTGTGATCCACACAGTCAAAGGCTTTGGCATAGTCACAAAGCAGAAATAGACGTTTTTCTGGAACTCTTTTGCTTTTTCAATGATCCAGTGGATGTTGGCTATTTGATCGCTAGTTCCTCTGCCTTTTCTAAAACCAGCTTGAACATCTGGAAGTTCACGGTTCACGTATTGCTGAAGCCTGGCTTGGAGAATTTTGAGCATTATTTTACTAGCATGTGAGATGAGTGCAATTGTGTGGTAGTTTGGGCATTCTTTGGCATTGCTTTTCTTTGGGAGTGGAATGAAAACTGACCTTTTCCAGTCCTGTGGCCATCGCTAAGTTTTCCAAATTTGCTGGCATATTGAGTGCAGCACTTTCACAGCATCATCTTTCAGGATTTGACATAGTTCAACTGGAATTCCATCACTCCACTAGCTTTGTTCATAGTGATGCTTCCTAAGGCCCACTTCACTTCACATTCCAGGATGTCTGGCTCTAGATGAGTGATGAGACCACCGTAATTATCTGGGTCGTGAAGATCTTTTTTGTACAGTTCTTCTGTGTATTCTTGCCACCTCTTCTTAATATCTTCTGCTTCTGTTAGGTCCATACCATTTCTGTCCTTTATCCAGCCCATCTTTGCATGAAATGTTCCCTTGGTATCTCTAATTTTCTTGAAGATATCTCTAGTCTTTCCCATTTTGTTGTTTTCCTCTATTTCTTTGCATTGATCACTGAGGAAGGCTTTCTTATCTCTCCTTGCTATTCTTTGGAACTCTGCATTCAAATGGGTATATCTTTCCTTTTCTCTTTTGCTTTTCACTTCTCTTCTTTTCTCAGCTATTTGTAAGGCCTCCTCAGACAGTCATCTTGCTTTTTTGCATTTCTTCTTCTTGGGGATGGTCTTGATTCCTGTCTCCTGTACAATGTCATGAACCTTTGTCCATAGTTCATCAGGCATTCTGTTTATCAGATCTAGTCCCTTAAATCTATTTCTCACTTCCACTGTATAATCGTAAGGGATTTTATTTAGGTCATACATGAATGGTCTAGTGGTTTTCTCTACTTTCTTCAATGTAAGTCTGAATTTGGCAATAAGGAGTTCATGATCTGAGCCACAGTCAGCTTCCGGTCTTGTTTTTTGCTGACTACATGGAGCTTCTCCATCTTTGGCTGCAAAGAATATAATCAATCTGATTTCATGTTGGCCATCTGGTGATGTCTATGTATTGAGTCTTCTCTTGTGTTGTTGGAAGAGGGTTTTTGCTATGACCAGTGTGTTCTCTTGGCAAAACTCTATTAGACTTTGCCCTGCTTCATTCTGTACCCCAAGGCCAAATTTGCCTGTTACTCCAGGTGTTTCTCCCAACTTTTGCATTCCAGTCCCCTATAATGAAAAGGACATCTTTTGAGGGTGTTAGTTCTAAAATGTCTTGGAGGTCTTCCTAGAACCATTCAACTTCAGCTTCTTCAGCATTACTGGTTGGGCATAGACTTGGATTACTGTGATATTGAATGGTTTGCCTTGGAAATGGACAGAGATCATTCTGTCGTTTTTGAGATTACACCTAAGTACTGCATTTCAGATTCTTTCATTGACTATGGCTATTGGCTATCATTGGCTACTCCATTTCTTCTAAGGGATTCCTGCCCACAGTAGTAGATATAATGGTCATCTGAGTTAAATTCACCCGTTCCAGTCCATTTTAGCTCGCTGATTCCTAGAATGTCGATATTCACTCTTGCCATCTCCTGTTTGACCACTTCCTATTTACCTTGATTCATGGATCTAACATTCCAGGTTCCTATGCAATATTGCTCTTTACAGCATTGGACCTTGCTTCCATCACCAGTCACATCCACAACTGGGTACTGTTTTTGCTTTGGCTCCATCTCTTCATTCTTTCTGGAATTATTCCTCCACTGATCTCCAGTAGCATATTGGGCACCTAACAACCTGGGTAGTTCATCTTTCAGTGTCCTATCTTTTTGCCTTTTCATACTATTCATGGGGTTCTCAAGGCAAGAATACTGAAGTGGTTTGCTATTCCCTTCTCCAGTGGACCACATTTTGTCAGAACTCTCCACCATGATCCATCTGTCTTGGGTGGCCCTAGATGGCATGGCTCATAGTTTCATTGAGTTAGACAAGGCTGTGGTCCATATGATTAGATTGGTTAGTTTTCTGTGATTGTGGTTTTCAGTCTGTCTGCTCTCTGATGGAAAAAGATAAGAGGCTTATGGAAGCTTCCTGTTGGTAGAGACTGACTGAGGGGGAAACTGGGTCTTGTTCTGATGGGCGGGGCCATAGGCCTAGCCAAAGAGAATTTGGGCTGTGGGGTGCTTCCAAATATTTAATTCATAGATATCTAGAGATGGAATGCATGTCAGACATTAATAGAAATAGACGATGCACCAACCTCCTTGATTGTATGTATGGGTTTACATTCCATGTTCCCCAGAATGGCTATTAGGCAAACACTGGCTGACAAAGATCTCAGCAAGCTTCTACTGGCTTCTTCTGTCCTTTTGAGACACCAGTAACGTGGCACAGGTAGCTGAGAAATTCTGAGTAAACTGCAGAAAGTGTAGGGAGGCAGAGACATATCTGGAATCTCAGGACCTAAATGGCTGCTTGGGAAAGTTGAGGGGCTCAAGAAGGGTAGTGGTGAGGATAAGATTTTCTAGGAACTAAGGAAAGTAGTGGGGGGGGGGGGGGGCGCTCCTGACATTTTAAAAATAAAAACTGAGGTGCTCCCCAGAGCCTCCAGTATCAAAAATAATTTTCATGAATTCAAGACACACACAGCAAGGACCCAAGCCAAAGTAGTTTGAGACCCTAGGGATATACCAAATTCCTTTCCGTCCTTTCCTGACCCATACTCACCATAATTTAAACAAGTAACCCCGGCCCCTCAATGGACCTAGTCTGTGTCAGAGTACACACCAGCCACACCTCGGTACAGCTCACTGCCACCCCCACTTCCCAGTTTCACTGTGAGGTCTTGACCGGAAAGTCACAGCCAGCCCTCCCCCTGAGTCCCCTATGATCACCTACTTTGAAGTTTGTTCCCCAGCAGTGGACCTCTTCCTGGTAAAATAGTGGTTTTTCCAAGTTTTATTTCATACTCCCAAGGCCCCTGCTCTAGGCCTGCTCACTCACATGAATGCCAGGGTCTAATTTCAGCCCATTCCCCACGACCTCGCATGAAGTTTTCCCCAGACTTTACCACTGACCTAAAAGGCCAACAGCCTGTCTTTAACCACAGGGCAGTGCTCGGCAGGTGCCCTAAAAGGTAATCTAGGCAAAAGCCAGAGACCTTACCCTGGCTGCCTTCCCAAGAGCCCCTGAACTGCTCAAATCAGGGAAAATGTAGTCCCAGGGGTGAGTGTGGTAGTGACCTTCTGCCCAGATGTTCCACACAGTCAGGAACCCCTTCCACTCAGGCATCAAAGCAGCCTGGGCAGTCCTGTGAACTGCCTTGTACAGCCATTCACATGCACTCAAACTTTCAAGTGGGGCCTGCACATTAGGACGCCAATGGATCACAAGGCCAGGGGCACCAAGAGTCCCAAAACCTCTTTAAGGGCAGCCCAGCGAAGCTGCAAATTAAAAAAACAAAAGAGTTCTTGATTGAGAGCAGTAGGAGAGGCTCTCCAAGGGCTCAGAGAATCCACAGGTGGATGCTCACAGAATTCAAGGTTTCTATTTACTAAATAATCCCCAGTGCTCCTTAGAGAGCAGCAGAAGTGTGTGTGTTTGGGGGTGGGGAGAGGAGGGAACCCTTCAGTCCCAAGGCAACACATTCTGAGCTGCGTTTTTAAAAGCCACGTATTCTAAGCTTTGAACTTGCGACAGGTCTAGAGTGGAGCTGTCCTGAGGAGCCACAAGAGGGAGTGAGCCTTGAGGAAGGCATCCCAAGCCCTTCAGTTCGCTCCTGAGACTCCTCATCAAAACGGGTTACGGGCTTCACCGGCGGCTTGCTGAGAAAGCCGGATGGCTACTTCAACTTCTCTGAGTCCACTGGCAGGCTCAATGGGAGGAGCGCGCAATCCTGTGGTTCTGCAGCCAGCTTTGAACAGCGAGAGCTATGCCCCCAGTCCTGCTTTTCTTAGGGAAGAAGACCAAGTCAGCACCACCCGAAGACAGGAGGGGTGGAGGCCGGCTTTCTGGCTAAAGACTAACGAGGCACCCCGCGGATAGCGAAGAGGCGCGAGGCGCCAGGGAGGGCAAGGCTGAGGTTGGAGGCGGTGCAAAGTGAGTCTCAGGGCCCAGTCTGCCAGCCGCCTCACGCCTCTCTGGAGACTGCCTCCCTGCCTGGTTTGGGGTTCAGCTCAGAGGGCACAGAGATCCGCTCGCTCCCTCAGTGTGGCAGAGGACAGCCCGCCCTGTTGGGCAGTAACCACTGCAGGCAAATAGACGCGCGCACACCCCTCCACTCGCACTCCTTCCCTCCCTTCCTCTCTCTCCAATAGATACACACGCCTGCCATGTGTTTGACTCTTCGCTCAGTCATCAGGATTCCTAAAGTGTTTTTGACAGAAAACACCTCCACTTCCTGTACAGGAACAGAGGCTGCTGCGGACATCTGAGGTACGGTATTTCTCTCAAAGTCCTCCCAACCTTCCAACTCTCTCCTCTCTCCATGGCTTCACACTTCACCCCCCACCCCCACGAAAACAAAACAAAACAACAACAACAACAACAAGAAAAACCTTTCTGCAAATATTTCCCTCTGTACAGACGCTCAGAGTACTTTAAACAAACCCGAAGGGTGCGTCTGGATATGTCCCAGAACAAAAAAGTTCACTCTTTGTGTATGATCAACGAAGGTCCCAGGTCCCACCCCCAGGGATTTCTTGCAGCTAGTCTCCACAGCCGAGGCTGCCCAGAGCCAGGCAACCCGCGCCCTAGGAGCGCCAAGGGCTAGGGGTAACGGCGATAAGTCCAAGCGGCGCACTATAGAGGGGCGCTTCGGGCCAGGAGATATGAGATCTGCAGCGGCCGGAACGAACACCCTTGCCTAGAACGCCAGGTGGGGCGCGCGGGGCCGCTCACCTGCTTGGAACTCCACTTGGCGATTTTTCTCTCTTTCCTCCTGCAGCAGCATGGAGTAAAGAATCCCGAAGGAGTTCTGGATGCCGAAGATGGAGCCGTTGCACCAGGTGGCAGCGAAGACCACCATCCAGCCGAAGCCACCTTCGGGGGGCTGGAAGCCACGCGCGGTGCCGCGGGTCTCCACCGTGGGTGTAGGGTCGGGTTCGTGCATCGGCTCAGGCTCAAACTCCAGCTCCGGCATTGGTGCAGGGTCCGGTAGGGGCTGGGGCTCCGGCTGAGGTTCTGGCTGGGGCTCGGGTGGGGGCACTGGCACCGGCTCCGGCTCCGGTTCGGGGCTACCCACCGGCTCCTGCTGTTCCTGGTCTGCCTCCCGCCAGGGCCCTTTAGCTTCCTCGCTCGCCGGGCTTTGCAGCGCCATCTCGGCCGGGGGACTGTGGCTGCTCGGGCCGGAGGAGCCGCTCTGTGGCTGGTACTTGTTTCTGCTGCTGCTGCTCCAAGCGCTGCTGCTGCTGCCTCCTCCTCCCGGCTCCGCGCCCCAGCTGGCCAGCCTGTCCCGAGACAGACGGTCCCTCGAGCCCTCTACTCCTCCTCCCCCGTCCAATCCCCCTCCTCCTCTCCCCATGTCATCTCTCTCCTCCCCCTCCTCCTCCTCCTCTCCCTCCCCCTCAACCTCTTCCTCCGTCAACAGGCAGCCCTACAGCCTCGCTCTTCTCCCCAGCCCTTCCTCCTCCTCCTCCTCCTCCTCCTCACACTTGCCTACCTCCTCCTCAATTCGCCACTGCCTTCCTCAACTCCCTTTCCGAATCCCGTTCTCCTAGTCCAGAAGCCCAGTAGAGGGATAGTTAAAATGAAAAAACGAGAGCATAAACTATCCTGTTCTCCTTCCCTCTCCTCCCCGCAGGCTCCAAACAAGCATTGATCAACCCAGAATCCCCAGGGAAGACCCCGCCTATCCTTTACTCCCACTCTCTCTCCTTCCTCACAAGTAGCCTGGAACTAGGGTCTCCCCAGGGACCCCAGGACGAGAGATGGCCCCTAAGAACCCCATCCCGCCCTCAGTAGTCCCTCTGCCCCTCCTTGGGCTTAAGGGGGACTTGGAGGACACAGCCCAAGCTTCAGACAGACGGTGGGCACAGTCGAGCTCAGGAGCTCAGCCCCCACCCACAGTCCTGCGCCACAGCCCCCCCCCACCCCAGTCTCTCCCCCTCCGCCCCCGCCCTTCCCGGCAAATCCCTGGCGGGGCGCGGATGGGAGGAGGCGGCCCGGCAGCGAGGCCCGCCCCTCCGGGCAGTCAATCAGGGCTTTGTTTGCGCCAACCTGGAGCCCAGAGGAGCCGTAGAGGGCCGGGTCTGGGCCGGGGGCCGGGCCAGGTAGGGAGGGAGGTTCAGTGGCACCGGAGGGGGCCGGGCCCAGGCGGGGCACGAGACGGAGCTCAGCGCTGGCTTCTCCCGGCTCTCTGTCCCGCATTGGAGAAGTAGGAGTTGGGGCCAGGTCGAGCCGCCAGTTTGGGCAAGGGCCGCTCTGCCCTCAACATCCCGGCTGGGCTGGTCCCTTGGGTCTCCGCCGCGGCTTTTCGGGCGCTCGAGAACTCGGCCGAGCCGCTAGCTGGGGGATGTCTTCCCAGCACCCACCGCGCCCTTCCGCCCACCTCTGGCGTAGAGACACAGGAGTCCCGCGGAAAGTCCGAGACTAAGGGCCTGGCCCTGCGAGGGAAAGGGAGAGTTTGCTCCCTAGAGAGTGAGCGGGTCCCGGTATGCGGGAGGGGTGATCTGCCCCGCGGGCGGCTGGGCTCCCTGCCGGAATGCACGGCTGTTTCCAGCCTCGGCCCTCGGGGCCGGCCCCAGCGATCCCGGGAAGCTCTGCTTCCCCTAAGGGCCCGCGCGTCTAATGCACTAATCAAGAATTCGTGGTGTGGTTACCAAGCTACTTCACTCCCCACCAGCGGGCGGGCAAGCGCCAAGCCCTTTCTACCCAGCATCTCATTAACCTTCTTGTTGGGGGAAAAGACTGTATGGCAGGTGAAAATGCAGCTCAGGGTTGCAGCAGATGGCCAGGAACATAGTCAATAAGCAGCTGAAGGCGGGGTGAGCTGAGCGGGAGGATAGAGGTGTCCCAGGTAGCTTGCCATGCTATGAGAGGAAGAAGCCACATTCACAAATCATGGAGCCTCCACCAGTCAGCAAAGCAGCCATTGCTAGAGGAATAGAGCACGTTCCTTACTGCCTGGAGGTGTGTTTTTATCACCTGCTTTTTCCAGGCTGGAAGATTGAGGCTTAAGGAAATCAAGGTGTTTATTAGTCTAAGGTCATGGGACAAGTCAAATACAAGCTGAAATTCAAGGCAAAGTCTTGAGCTCCCTGAGCTTCACAACAGGCCACTGGGGAGGTACTCCCCGGGAGAGGGACAGAGGAAGGAAAGGCAGGATGTGGTTGAGTTATCACAGTAGGCTTCCGGAGGAGACAGTGGCTTAGATGGCCCTTGAATCTTGAGAAGGATTTTAACAGGCTGGGGATGGAGGTTGGGTGTCCCTACCTAAAAGGGACAAAGTAAAGAGGCATGAAGAATTCTACTCATAGAAAGAGGTAAATGAAAGCTAATCAGGCCAAAAAGTTAATATGCATACTGCCTCTCCCAGGAAACGTTTGCATTTTAATAAAAATCCTCAATGCTTCAGTCATGAGGAGTGACGAATCATGGACGTTATATGCCTAAGATTTGATTTTTTAGTCAGCAGTCTCACAGGATCAACTATTGCCCTAGCCTTGGCATCCATTTGCAGGGAACTTGATTAAAACACTGAAAAGGGTTATTTCCAAACCCAGAACCAGGAATAGACCCTGGAGTCTTGTAGCCCATGTCGGACTCCTGTCTAAATTCTGTTCTCATTTATAGATTTTGTTTTGTTCTGTTTTTTAGATCACTGGAGTGGGGGTTGTGATGACACTAAGAAGCTCTTGTGAACCTAGAACTATGCTAGCCCTTTACAAAAATGATCTCATATGATCTTCATAACAATGCTATAAGATTGAAATGATTTGTCCCTGTCTCACAAGTGAGGAAGCAAGTGAGGAAACCTCTTAAGTCAATTTTTTAAGTCTACAAAGCCATCAAGAGGTTAGAACAGGAATCTTAATTCATTTGTATGAACTTCACATTATGTTCCCCATCCAAAAGACAAGATGATGTAGCCACTATCTTACCATTCTCGAAACACATGCAGTGCCTACCATTTATTCCCTGTTTAGAAGGTATTTTATAATGGTAGAGCACTGGACTCTGGAGACCTGGATTCTAATCATGATTCTATCATTGTAAACTTGTGTAATCCTAAGCAAGTTGTTTTCCCTTTCCGAGCTTCAGTTTCTTTATCTGCAAAATGGAGTTAATACCCCACACCACAAAGTTGTTAAATAGCATGCTGAGAAGTATTAGATTTTATTTTGGATATACAAGAGAGCCAGTGAAGATTACTGAGTAGGCAACTAATATCAGATCTGCATTTTAGGGGAAAAATCCATGGTGACAGTGTAAAAAGTTACTGTGACTTGGAAAGATAAGAGGTAAGGAAACCAAGCAATGAACCAGGTCATAAAAAGTTGATGATCTGAAATAGGGCACTGACTAGGAATGAGGACAAAGGGATGGCTCTGTGAACTATCGTTATGGTAAAGTTGACAGAATAGATTTGGATAGTAAGAGAAAAAGAAGAAGCAAAGATGACGCTGACATTTCCTTCTTTCTTGAGTGAAGGAAAGGATGATAGTAGTGTTAGTGATGGAGAAGGCGATGGCACCCCACTTCAGTACTCTTGCCTGGAAAATCCCATGGACGGAGGAGCCTGATGGGCTGCAGTCCATAGGGTTGCCAGGAATTGGACACGACTGAGTGACTTCACTTTCACTTTTCGCTTTCATGCATTGGAGAAGGAAAATCCCAGGGCCAGAGGAGCCTGGTGGGCTGCTGTCTATGGAGTCACACAGAGTCAGACATGACTGAAGCGACTTAGCAGTAGCAGCAGTGTTAGTGAAGATTGGAAGTTGAGAGCCAAATGAGATCTGAAGGTGCCTGTGGCTTTCTGTCTCTTCTTCTAAACAATCTTGTCAATTACAACTTTAAAATACAATTTTAATCATGACACTTCTCTGTTTTAAAAACTTTCAGTGATTCTCTCTTTGAGTTAAGTTTAAATTCCTCAACTAGGCATAAAAGTCCTTTATGCTTTGGGACCACCCACAATTATTCAGCAAGTGTTTACTAAGAGCCTCTGTGTGTCAAACTATAGTATATACCAAGGACACAAAAAGACCTGGTACTTGGCTCTGAGACATTCACATTCAACCTGTCTAGCTCCACCCTTTAACATTTTCTCCCCTTCCCTTTCTCCCATTCATGGCAGGCCCCAAGCATACTAGATTATCCATCATTCCATGACATACGGACACCTGCTCTTCTCTCATCCCTCACCACCCATTTTCCTCACTATCCTCCAGTTGAGAGTCTATGCCTTTCATGCATCTCCAGAGTGGGTTCAACAAAGTATATAGGAGGGTTAGTCTTAAACTGGGGAGACATGCCTCTTGCCTTTGTCATACCAGTCATTCATTTCACAAATAGTTATTAAGCAAGTACTATGTGCCAGTCACTAAGTCAAGCCCAGGAACATACAATGGTCCTTGTCCTCTTGAGGAAAAGGAAAGAGAAGGATGTAAAGGATTAGACAATGTTGAGAGTGAGGTGACAGAAGTAGAGTTAAAGTCTCAAGATGAGTGAAATTTTCTCTACAAATTTCTATATCAGACTTGGTTCACAGATATCATCAATAGGAACAAATCATTAGAGAGCACCTACTGTGTGTTGTTGTTGCTATTGTTCAGTCATGTCTGACTCTGTGACCCCATGAACTGCAGCACACCAGGCTTCCCCGTCTTTCACCATCTCCCGGAGCTTGCTGAAACTCACGTCCATTGAGTTGGTGATGCCATCCAACCATCTCGTCCTCTATCATCCCCTTTTCATTCAATTTGGCTTATGCTCTTGAGAAGTGAGTGTGGCCCCTGTAAACTCTCTAAATTACTTTACTTATCTGTCTGTGGATCTTAGAAAACCCCCACAGAGGTCTCTGGTTTACACTGCAAGGGAAAGAACGTACTCTATTTCTGTCTCTAACAGAATAATCCCACAATGGAACCATTCCAATTACTTATGTCCTTGATTAATCATACAAGTGGTGAAGCAAAGCAGTAGTTCCCTAACCTGGTTACACATTAGAATCACCTAGAGACTTGTGTACAAATACTGACTCCTGGGTCCCTCTCCACACTTGCTGAATCAAATCTTCTGGGGATGGGAGCCAGGACTTCCCTGGTGGCTCAAACAGTTAAGCATCTATCTACAGTGCGGGAGACCTGGGTTTGATTCCTGGGTCAGGAAGATCCCCTGGAGAAGGAAATGGCAGTACTATTGCCTGGAAAATCCCATGGACAGAGGAGCCTGGCAAAGAAGACTGAGTGATTGCACTTTCACTTTCCAGTAATATTACTGCACTGCCAGGTTTTGAAACCACTAGACCAAAGCATTAATAACCACAATTTTAGATCTCAAAGACTAGTACAATTTCTCTAAAATTTCTCCCAAAACTTTGGGGATCAACATAAAGATGTCAACTTTTAATATTGTCTTGTAAGGGCATGTATCATCACTATCATATCATTATTGTAATGATGTCTTAATACTGACATATAGAAAATGTAGAAAGGACATAGTCTTTTACTGAGGAAAATCTTTCTCAAGAAAGATCAGTTGACAACAAGTTTTGTAGTGTCAGCAGACTGATGAAAATGTCACAGACTGCCATCGGTCTGCAGATTATTGCTTAGGATTCACTAGACCAGATGATCTCTGAAAGCCCTTTATCCCTGACATTCTCAATTTCAGGTCAAATGTACTTGCTTGCGTTGGGCCTTTATTTTTTTCAATAGAAGTCTCAGAACTCAATAGGTCATTCTCATCATCCCTCTGTCCTGTGCCTAAATCATCCTAACTACTTGAGAATGAATGACATATTGAGAACTTTCTCAAGAAGCGTGTGTGCATGCTCAGTCGCTTCAGTCATGTTCGACTATCTGTAACCCTATGGACTGTAGTCCATCAGGCTCCTCTGTCCATGGGATTCTCCAGGCAAGAATACTGGAGTGGGTTGCCATGCCCGCTCCGGGGGATCTTCCCATCCCAGAAATCAAACCTGCATTTTCTGCATCTTCTGCATTGCAGGCAGATTCTTTACCCACTGAACCACCTGGGAAGCCCTTCTCAAGATGAGTACATAATTTTTCCTTCCTTTGTTCACTTTTCTTTATTTATCTCTATAAGGGTAACTGAAGAGTTCTGATGACATGGCACCACCTTGTATCTGACAGCCAAGTATGATTGATTGTGAAAAGGAGCCAGGATGCTTGTAGTGGCAAAAGAAATGGTGATGGCAAAAGAAGTCCAAAGGCAAAGAAGACTTAGGTTTTGTTGTCCAGAATCAGGAAAGAGTACTGATGGAAATCCGTATTACTGGGAAAGGAAATTGAATGTTGACACCTCCTAGGAGCCACAGTGGAGGCATGGAAGGAAAAAGATATTGGATGTAGCCTAATTTCAGTTTGAGCCAGCAGCCTATTCATAATAATAGGTACATTAAAAACAAATCAATTGACCATATGCATGAAGCCTGCTTCCTGAATGCCAAGGAAGCAATTCTGCTCAATCGTTGGTCTATTATTAGAGCAGGCATAGAGGAGAAAGACGACAGAAGCAGCAGGAGCTTTATAAAGAACAATGAGATGGGATTTAACCCTCTGAGAGCTAGTACAGAGCAGCAAAGCTTGAAGTGAGAGAAAGGGTGAAATGGATTAGTTTATTGATCATATCTAAGGTAGAAATGGAATGGGTTTTTAAAAAGCCTTTTGTTAATTAATTTTTTCATTTATTCAAGAGTATTTATTGAGAATCTGTGTATGTGTGTGCACGCATGCATGCTCAGTTGTTCAGTGACTCCATGGATTGTAGGCTGCCAAGCTCCTCTGTCCATGGAATTTTTCAGGCAAGAATATTGGAGTCGGGTGCCATGTCCTTCAGGGATTTTCCTAGGGATCAAACCTGTCTCTCTTGCATCTCCTGCATTGGAAGGCGGGTTCTCTACCACTGTGTCACCTGGGAAGCCCAACTGAGAGCCTACCATCTTCTGAACATTGTGCTAAATCTTGGCTAAAAGATTCCCATCCTAAGGAGTGGCTCCCTTGTGGGACTGAAACAGAAGTGTCTTAAGTATATGGTTACAATGCAGTGTAAGGATGAGCCTTGCCCTTTATATTGGTTTCCTCTCCTAGTCTGTGACCTCCTTGAGCATAGGGTCAGCATTATTTATCTTTATATCCTTAGGATTTAACACAAATGCCTGATACAAACAGGGTGCAATTAATTAATTAATTAAACTATTTAGTGTAACAAAGCCCATACAGTAAGTACCCTACATACAAACCTTCGAATTGCGAACTTTCAAAGATGTGAATGTATATTCTAACAATGTTAGATGTGAGTGAAATTGCAGCTTTCCTTCCATCTCCTATTGCTGACAGTCCTTCAGTTCTACCATCTCCCACCTCTTCTCCCTCCTCCAGTCAGTAACTCTTCTTGCCTGTTCACTTGATGCCAGCCACTGTATGCCAGCTGTTGTACTGTATTACTGTACTTTTCAAAGTACTGCACTGTAAGGTTAAAAATGTTTTCTGTATTTTTTGTTTTTTTTTTTAATGTATTATTTGTGTGAAAAGTATTGTAAACCTATTACAGTACAGTACTAGATAGCTGATTGTGTTAGTTGGAAACCTAGGCTCACTTTGTTAGACCTATGAACAAATTGGGCTTATGAACATGCTCTTGGAACAGAACTCATTTGTATGTAGGAGACTTACTATAAACAATAGAGAAGAGGCTTATTGTTAAGGTTTATTGTAAGGATGAGAAATAAGATATGGAAAGCAGCTGGCACAGCACCTGGAAATAAATGTTAGCATGTAGTAAATGCTCAATAAATGTTAACAACAAGATGGTTTTCAGAATGCTTTCATTGGAAAAAGAAGAATACAACATAGTATGTTCTTTGGCATTGGTTCAACTCCAGAATCTAGAGCCTAGCTGTCAGAGCTGGAAGGTACCTTCCACAAAATCCAGTCTCCTCATTATACAGATGGGAACATTGAAGCCTAAAGAAGCAGTAGGACTTACTTAAGGTGCTCTCTAAATTATCTCAGCTTTTCCTTCTAATTACCTCGAATCCTTGTGAACATCAATATGACATACATACATATAAGGCAGGGGCATCATTTTACAGTTAACACAGGGAAAAGTTAAATCATTTACCCGAGGATCTATGATTCACACTGTGACAGTCTACCTCCAGAGTCTGTGATTTTTAATCACTAACACTTCTCTATCACAGCACTTATGAAATTGTATTAAAATTATCCATTTAACACATCTCCTCACTAGAACCTAAGTTCCTTAGGGATAAGAATGGTGTCTCACTTCCATTGTGGATAGGTATTCATTCACAAATATTTATTGAGCAACTATAATACAATCAGGAATTGCTAGCCTTAAGATCAAGCCATATATTTGAAGCCAGAATTATCTAGCTCTGTGGTACTGTTGGTTTTTGTTTCCCTTCTGTTATTTCCTTCCCTTTTCTAGTGTCTTGCTGAACATTTCAGTTTAGTCTCCTCTGTTCTATGGCGCATGAAGTTCTGTGCTAGGCTTTGGGTCAGACTATTAAAGGAGAATAAACAGTGAGAAACTTCAAGAAGACAGTGTAGTGTCAGAGACATGTTGAGATATGGGAGTTCCTCATCACATCAAGAAGCTTCTTTTAGTAAAATCTTCTGGGTATTACATTTGGCAGGTTTTTGTTTTGTTTTGTTCAATTTAAGAAGTGCTCTGGTTTTACAGGATCTTTTGTCTGCCCCATACCCATTTGTCCTCCTAAGAATTCAGTCTAGCCAAAAAGGTAAGTCAAACACATCCAGAAATATAACTCCCTTACCACCAGGTCAGTGGTAGAGACACTAACTGCTGAGGAGAGTATAGGAGGGCCAAATGGGGGAGACCTGGGTGGGGGTAGGGTGGGGTTCAGGTTAGCAGTGGGAAGGCTTGGAGTAGACAAAGTGTGTCTGCATTCTCAGACATTTCCTGGTCCATTTCTTTGGGGTAGCTTTTCAGACTCTAAGATAGCCACAGACCTAAGGCCTTTAGAAACCCCAAGGCCCTTACACAGGAAATTTCTAGAGAGTAAGAGACAGAGGATGAAACAGTAGTGAGCATTAACGCCAGAATCAGGTATCAGCCGCTGAGTTAGAGGAAAGTGACTGGTATGCTCTGGCTCAGGGGCCAAGTTTCAAGTCTAACTTGCTGATCTTGCAGGTAAAGAAAGCCAGTTAAATGGCAGGAAAAAATCATTCAAATGGAGCAGGGGCAAGGGTGCAAGGGGCAGGGGCAAGGGATTTGGGTGGAAGGGAAGGACAAAGAAGAATAAGTTTATTTTTCTCCTTCAGTACATATTTACAGAGTTCCTTCTGTGCTCAATTAAACTCTCTTTCCCGAGGGCCTCTTTTTGGATGGAGGAGGAGACAAAGGAGGAAGGGTATATTTTGTTGAATCTTTCTGAGACTTGAAGGTATTAATCCACTTGACCAAGGTCATGCTGTGAGACCAGAAACCTTCTTTCTTAGCTCTTAATCACAGAACATTTCTCCATGCCGCACTACCTCTTATAATGTCATTTAACTCCTTAAAAATCTGAAATGATTCCTCACTGCTTAAAAATTAAAGTTCAGACTCCTGAGCTGCCCCACTGGGCCCCTCCACATCTGGGGTCTGGTCAATTCTCTAATTTGTTTCTGGACCACTTCCCAGAGCTCTTTCCTTTCCCCCAAATGCCTTTGTCTCCTTTTCTCAACTCAACCCCCCAAAGTTGAAATACATTTACCATGAACACCTGTATACTCATCACTGGATTCTATATTAACACTTTACTCTATTTGCTTTATCACATAACTATCTACCCAATTCTCTGTTGATCTATGAATCCATATTATTTTTAATGCATTTCAAAGTAAATTGAAGACATTAGTATACATTTTTCCCTCAATATTTCTGTATGTATATTATCAAAGTTCAATTTTCTTGCAGTTTTTCCTTTTTGGGTAAAACTTACATGTAGGATAATACATAAACCTTAAGAAAACATTTGCTGAGTTTTGACAAGTACTAACCCAAACCCTGAAGAATTGATGCTTTTGAACTGTGGTGTTGGAGAAGACTCTTGAGAGTCCCTTGGACTGCAAGGAGATCCAACCAGTCCATTCTGAAGGAGATCAGTCCTGGGATTTCTTTGGAAGGAATGATGCTAAAGCTGAAACTCCAGTACTTTGGCCACCTCATGCGAAGAGTTAACTCATTGGAAAAGACCCTGATGCTGGGAGGGATTGGGGGCAGGAGAAGAAGGGGATGACAGAGGATGAGATGGCTGGATGGCATCAGGGACTCGATGGACATGAGTCTGAGTGAACTCCGGGAGTTGGTGATGGACAAGGAGTCCTGGCGTGCTGCAATTCATGGGGTCTCAGAGAGTTGGACATGACTGAGTGATGGAACTGAACTGAACTGAACCGAAACCCCTGTTAAGAACATTACCATCACCCTGCAAACTTCCTTCATGGGCCTTCCCAGTCAAACCCACCCCCTCTCACCCTCGAGAGAACCACCATGAATTAGTTGTGCCTTTTTAGAGATGCATATAAAAGGAATAATTCAGCTTGTAGGTTTTTGAACATAGTATCTTTCACAGCATAATGCTTCTGAGATTTAGCTGCGTTGTGCTGGGTAGTATTCCATGTATTTGTATTGTATTTGTATTGTATTCACCAATTGATGGGCTTCTGGGTTGTTTCTAGCTTACAGCTTTTATGAAGAAGGCTGCTATGAATTATTTTTTCATGGACATATTTTCATTTCTTTTGGGTAGATACCTAGAAGTGGAAATGTCAGGTCATAGAGTAAGATAGATGTTCAACTATATAAGACACTGTCAGAACTGTCAGAATAAGTTGTTCCATTTTATACTACTACTACCAGCAGCGTGAGTTCCAATTACTCCATATTCTCACCAGTGTTTGGTATTTTCACTTAAATTTTTTTCATTTTAGTCATTCTAGTAGATGAGTAGTGGTTTTAACTTGAAATTCCTTGATGACTAATGATGTTGAGTATTTTTTTTCATGTCCTTATTGGCTTTATCTTTTGTGAAGTGTATGTTCAAATATTTTTATATTCTTAATGCCAAATTTATGTATTTAAAAAAAAATTCTTTTATTTCTTGGCTCTGCCACGTGGCTTATGGAATCTTAGTTCCCTAACCAGGGGTTGAACCTTGGCCACCACAGTGAAAACGCCAAGTCCTAACCACTGGACTGTGAGAGAACTCCCTGTGTACTTTTAAATTAGGTTGTCCATCTTTTATTATTGAGTTTTCGGAGAACTTTACATGGCCTGAATCCTTTGTCAGATGTATGTTTTGCAAATTTTTTTCCCAGTCTACAGTTTGATTGCCAATTTTCTTGACAATGCCTTTTGATGAGTAGACATTTTTAATTTCAACAAAATCTAACTTAGTCTCTTTTTTTCTTGTTTGCGTATTCTTTCTGTGACTTGTTTAAGAAATCAATGCATGTCTGCAAGTCATATATATTCTCCTATGTTTTCCTCTGAAAGCTTTATGATTTCAGATAATACATTTAGACTTATGATCCATTTCAAATGAATATTTGTGTGTGATATGGAGATCGTATTATTCTTATGCTATTTGGAAAGACTTCCATTTGCTCCATTGGACTGTTTTAGTTTCTTCTATTTTTGCTATTAGCTCATCTGTGTAGAAAAGTGAATGTGTACATATCATTGGATTTCACAAATGGGACACTCCCATTTAACCAGCCCCCATATCCCAGTAACTGTATCATTACTAGCAACCTAGATGCCCCCTTTGTGCCTACTTAGAGTTACAACCTCTCCTTCCGCTGTGGTGGTAACCACTATCCTGATCTCTGTTAGCACAGATTCAGTTCAGTTCAGTTCAGTTCAGTTGCTCAGTTGTGTCCGACTCTTTGTGACCCCATGAATTGCAGCACGCCAGACCTCCCTGTCCATCACCAACTCCCGGAGTTCACTCGGACTCACGTCCATCGAGTCCATGATGCCATCCAGCCATCTCATCCTTGGTCGTCCCCTTCTTCTCCTGCCCCCAATCCCTCCCAGCATCAGGGTCTTTTCCAATGAGTCAACTCTTCGCATGAGGTGGCCAAAGTACTGGAGTTTCAGCTTTAGCATCTTTCCTTCCAAAGAAATCCCAGGGCTGATCTCCTTCAGAATGGACTGATTGGATCTCCTTGCAGTCCAAGGGACTCTCAAGAGTCTTCTCCAACACCACAGTTCAAAAGCATCAATTCTTTGGCACTCAGCCTTCTTCACAGTCCCACTCTCACATCCATACATGACCACAGGAAAAACCATAGCCTTGACTAGACGGACCTTAGTTGGCAAAGTATTATTTTTTGGGGATCCAAAGTCACTGCAGATGGTGACTGCAGCCATGAAATTAAAAGACACTTACTCCTTGGAAGAAAAGTTATGACCAACCTAGATAGCATATTCAAAAGTAGAGACATTACTTTGCCGACTAAGGTCCATCTAGTAAGTTAGCACAGATTAATTTTACCTAATTTTTATACTTTATATAAACGGAATAATACTTGTGTACTTTTTTGTGTCTGGCTTCATTCCTTCAATTCTGTTTCTGAGAGTCATCAATTTTGAGTATAACCATAGTTCATTCATTTTCATTGCTGCATATTATTTTATTGAATGAATATACTACATAGCCTGGGAAAAGTCAGTCCTCATCCAAATCCGCAAGAAGGGTAGGACCAAAGAATGTGCTAACCATCAGACAATTGCACACATCTCCGATGCTAGTAAGGTCATGCTTAAAATCTTGCATGGCTAGGCTTCAGCATTATACAAACCAAGAACTTCCAGACGTCCAAGCTGGACTTAGAAAAGGAAGAGGAACTAGAGATCAAATTGCCAACATTTGGTGGATTGTAGGCGGCTGCGAGAGCCGGCGCACTAAGCGCCGGCGGCTGCGAGAGCCGGCGCACTAAGCGCCGGCGGCTGCGAGAGCCGGCGCACTAAGCGCCGGCGGCTGCGAGAGCCGGCGCACTAAGCGCCGGCGGCTGCGAGAGCCGGCGCACTAAGCGCCGGCGGCTGCGAGAGCCGGCGCACTAAGCGCCGGCGGCTGCGAGAGCCGGCGCACTAAGCGCCGGCGGCTGCGAGAGCCGGCGCACTAAGCGCCGGCGGCTGCGAGAGCCGGCGCACTAAGCGCCGGCGGCTGCGAGAGCCGGCGCACTAAGCGCCGGCGGCTGCGAGAGCCGGCGCACTAAGCGCCGGCGGCTGCGAGAGCCGGCGCACTAAGCGCCGGCGGCTGCGAGAGCCGGCGCACTAAGCGCCGGCGGCTGCGAGAGCCGGCGCACTAAGCGCCGGCGGCTGCGAGAGCCGGCGCACTAAGCGCCGGCGGCTGCGAGAGCCGGCGCACTAAGCGCCGGCGGCTGCGAGAGCCGGCGCACTAAGCGCGACCGAGAGGAGCTACCCCACGTCCGAGGTCAAGGGCAGTGGCCTAAGTGCCAGGCGCAGTGACGGCACAGGAAGCTACCCTGTGTCTGAGGTTAGTGGCGGCCGGGAGGAGCTACCCCGCATCCCAGGTCAGGGGCGGCGGCCGGGAGGAGACACGCCCCGTCCAAGGTCAGGGGCGGCTGGGAGAAGCCACCTCGCACCCGAGGCCAAGGGCAGCAGCTGGGAGGAGCCACCTACGCCCGAGGCCAGGGTCGGCGGCCGGGAGGAGCATCACGAGGAGCGGTGGCTGCGCAGGCGCAGGAGGGCCTAGAGGAGCTATCCCACGTTGAAGGTCAGGAACAGCAGCGGTAAGGAGATACCCCTCATCCAAGGTAAGAGAAACCCAAGTAAGATGGTAGGTATTGCAAGAGGGCATCGGAGGGCAGACACACTGAAACCATACTCACAGAAAACTAGTCAATCTAATCACACTAGGACCAAAGCCTTGTCTAACTCAATGAAACCAAGCCATGCCTGCAGGGCAAACCAAGACGGGCGGGTCATGGTGGAGAGGTCTGACAGAGCATGGGCCAGTGGAGAAGGGAATGGCAAGCCACTTCAGTATTCTTGCCTTGAGAACCCCACGAACAGTATGAAAAGGCAAAATGATAGGATACCAAAAGAGGAACTCCCCAGGTCATTAGGTGCCCAATATGCTACTGGAGATCAGTGGAGAAGTAACTCCAGAAAGAATGAAGGGATGGAGCCAAAGCAAAAACAATACCCAGTTGTGGATGTGACTGGTGATAGAGGCAAGGTCCGATGCTGTAAAGAGCAATATTGCATAGGAATCTGGAATGTCAGTTCCGTGAATCAAGGCAAATTGGAAGTGCTCAAACAAGAGATGGCAAGGGTGAACGTCGACATTCTAGGAATCAGCGAACTAAAATGGACTGGAATGGGTGAATTTAACTAAGATGACCATCATATCTACTACTGCAGGCAGGAATCCCTCAGAAGAAATGGAGTAGCCATCATGGTCAACAAAAGAGTCCGAAATGCAGTACTTGGATGCAATCTCAAAAATGACAGAATGATCTCTGTTTGTCTCCAAGGCAAACCATTCAATATCACTGTAATCCAAGTCTATGCCCCAACAAGTAACGCTGAAGAAGCTGAAGTTGAACGGTTCTATTAAGACCTACAAGACCTTTTAGAACTAACACCCAAAAAAGATGTCCTTTTCATTATAGGGGACTGGAATGCAAAAGTAGGAAGTCAAGAAACACCTGGAGTAACAGGCAAATTTGGCCTTGGAATGAAGCAGGGCAAAGACTAACAGAGTTTTGCCAACAAAATGCACTGGTCATAGCAAACACCCTCTTCGAACAACATAAGAGAAGACTACACATGGACATCACCAGATGGTCAACATCAAAATCAGATTGATTATATTCTATGCAGCCAAAGATGGAGAAGCTCTATACAGTCAACAAA
The DNA here is from genome assembly GCF_023091745.1 of Budorcas taxicolor. Taxonomy (NCBI): domain Eukaryota; kingdom Metazoa; phylum Chordata; class Mammalia; order Artiodactyla; family Bovidae; genus Budorcas; species Budorcas taxicolor. The sequence continues at coordinate 76,401,320 of NC_068935.1, forward strand.
AACAAGACCAGGAGCTGACTGTGGCTCAGATCATGAATTCCTTATTACCAATGTCAGACTTAAATTGAAGAAAGTAGGGAAAACCACTAGACCATTCAGGTATGACCTAAATCAAATCCCTTATGATTATACAGTGGAAGTGAGAAATAGATTTAAGGGACTAGATCTGATAGATAGAGGACCTGATGAACTATGGAATGAGGTTTGTGACATTGTACAGGAGACAGGGATCAAGACCATCCCCATGGAAAAGAAATGCAAAAAAGCAAAATGGCTGTCTGGGGAGGCCTTACAAATAGCTGTGAAAAGAAGAGAGGTGAAAAGCAAAGGAGAAAAGGAAAGATATAAGCATCTGAATGCAGAGTTCCAAAGAATAGCAAGAAGAGATAAGAAAGCCTTCTTCAGCGATCAATGCAAAGAAATAGAGGAAAACAATAGAATGGGAAAGACTAGAGATCTCTTCAAGAAAATTAGAGATACCAAGGGAACATTTCATGCAAGGATGGGCTCGGTAAAGGACAGAAATGGTCTGGACCTAACAGAAGCAGAAGATATTAAGAAGAGGTGGCAAGAATACACAGAACAACTGTACAAAAAAAGATCTTCATGACCCAGATAATCATGATGATGTGATCACTCATCTAGAGCCAGACATCCTGGAATGTGAAGTCAGGTGGGCCTTAGAAAGCATCACTACGAACAAAGCTAGTGGAGGTGATGGAATTCCAGTTGAGCTGTTTCAAATCCTGAAAGATGATGCTGTGAAAGTGCTGCACTCAATATGCCAGCAAATTTGGAAAACTCAGCAGTGGCCACAGGACTGGCAAAGGTCAGTTTTCATTCCACTCCCAAAGAAAGGCAATGCCAAAGAATGCTCAAACTACCACACAATTGCACTCATCTCACATGCTAGTAAAGTAATGCTCAAAATTCTCCAAGCCAGGCTTCAGCAATACGTGAACCGTGAACTCCCTGATGTTCAAGCTGGTTTTAGAAAAGGCAGAGGAACCAGAGGTCAAATTGCCAACATCTGCTGGATCATGGAAAAAGCAAGAGAGTTCCAGAAAAACATCTATTTCTGCTTTATTGACTATGCCAAAAGCCTTGTCTGTGTGGATCACAAGAAACTGTGGAAAATTCTGAAAGAGATGGGAATACCAGACCACCTGACCTGCCTCTTGAGAAATCTGTATGCCAGTCAGGAAGCAACAGTTAGAACTGGACATGAAACAACAGACTGGTTCCAAATAGGAAAAGGAGTGCGTCAAGGCTGTATTTTGTCACCCTGCTTATTTAACTTATATGCAGAGTACATCATGAGAAACGCTGGACTGGAAGAAACACAAGCTGGAATCAAGATTGCCGGGAGAAATATCAATAACCTCAGATAAGCAGATGACACCACCCTTATGGCAGAAAGTGAAGAGGAACTAAAAAGGCTCTTGATGAAAGTGAAAGAGGAGAGTGAAAAAGTTGGCCTAAAGCTCACTTTTCAGAAAACGAAGATCATGGCATCTGGTCCCATCACTTCATGGGAAATAGATGGGGAAACAGTGGAAACAGTGTCAGACTTTATTTTGAGGGGCTCCAAAATCACTGCAGATGGTGATTGCAGCCAGGAAATTAAAAGATGCGTATTCCTTGGAAGAAAAGTTAATGACCAACCTAGATTATATATTCAAAAGCAGAGACATTACTTTGCCAACTAAGGTCCGTCTAGTCAAGGCTATGGTTTTTCCTGTGGTCATGTATGGATGTGAGAGCTGGACTGTGAAGAAGGCTGAGCGACGAAGAATTGATGCTTTTGAACTGTGGTGTTGGAGAAGACTCTTGAGAGTCCCTTGGACTGCAAGGAGATCCAACCAGTCCATTCTGAAGGAGATCAACCCTGGGATTTCTTTGGAAGGAATGATGCTAAAGCTGAAGCTCCAGTACTTTGGCCACCTCATGCGAAGAGTTGACTCATTGGAAAAGACTGATGCTGGGAGGGATTGGGGGCCGGAGGAGAAGGGGACGACCGAGGATGAGATGGCTGGATGGCATCACGGACTCAATGGACGTGAGTCTGAGTGAACTCCGGGAGTTGGTGATGAACAGGGAGGCCTGGCGTGCTGCGATTCATGGGGTCGCAGAGAATCGGACACGACTGAGCGACTGAACTGAACTGAAGGGAATTTCAAAAAAAATATGTTTCACCGACTGTGCTAAAGCCTTTGACTGTGTGGATTATGACAAACTGTGGAAAGCTTTTAGAAAGATGGAAATACCAACCGGACCATCTTACCTATCTCCTGAGAAACCTGTATGTGGGTGAAGAAGCAACAGTTAGAACCCTGTATGGAGCAACTGATTGGTTCAGGATTGAGAAAAGAGTATGACAGGGCTATCTGCTGTCACCCTGTTTGTTTAACCTATGTGCTAAGCACATCATGAGACATGCCGGGCTGGATGAGTTACAAGCTGACATCAAGATAGGCAGGATAGGCATCAAGATAAACATCAGCAACTTCAGATATGCGGATGATACCCCTCTAATGGCAAAAAGCGAAGAGGAACATAAAGACCTCTTGATGAGGGTGAAGGAGGAGAGTGAAAGAGCCGACCTAAGACTAAATATTAAAAAAAAAAAAAAAAACTAAGATCATGGCATCCAGCCCCATTACTTCATGGCAAATAGCAGGGGAAATGGTGGAAGTAGTGACAGATTTCCTCTTCTTGGGCTCCAAAATCACTACGGATGATGACTGCAGCTGTGAAATCAGAAGACGATTGCTTCTTGACAGGAAAGCGATGACAAACCTAGACAGTATGTTGAAAAGCAGAGACATTATTACTCTGTTGACAAAGGTCCACTATGGTCTTCCCAGTGGTCATGTACAGTTGTGAGAGCTGGACCATAAAGAAGGCAGAGGGCTGAAGAATTGATGCCTTCAAACTGTAATGCTGAAAAAGACTCCTGAAAGTTCCTTGGACAGCAAGGACATCAAACCAGTCAATCTTAAGGGAGATAGACCCTGAATATTCACTGAAAGGACTGATGCTGAAGCTGAAGCTCCAGTATTTTGGTCATCTGATGCGAACAGTTGATTCATTGGAAAAGTCCCTGATGCTGGGTAAGATTGAGGGCAGAAGGAGAAGAGAATGTCAGATGAGATGGCTGGATGGCTTCACCAATGCAATGAACATGAACTTGGGCAAACTCTGGGAGATGGTGAGGGACAGGGAGGCCTGGTGTGCTAGAGTCCATAGGGTCACAAAGAGTCGGACACTACTGGCAACTGAACAACAACAACTACATGGACATGGATGTTTGGGTTGTTTCCAGTCTGACTATAATGACTGGTGTCACACATAAGTCTGCATTTCTGTTAGATGCATACTTAGGAAGTGGAACTACTAGCTCATAAGGCATGCATATCTTTACATTTTAGTTGATGCTGATGAACAGTTTTCTGAAGTGATTATTTCAATATGTACTGTCACTAGTAGTCACTTTACATCCTTGACAATACTTGGTATTGTCAATCTTTTTCATTTTATTTATTCTGGTGTAAATGATATTGTGGCTTTTATTTTATTTCCCTTATTAAAAGGTTGAGTACTTTTAATATATTTATGAAACATTTATTTATCCTCTTGGAATTATCATCTTTTTACTTGTGACCATCCTGGCAGGTGATTTACTTCCTTTTATACTTACTAAACGGAGAAGGCAATGGCAACCCACTCCAGTACTCTTGCCTGGAAAATCCCATGGACGGAGGGGCCTGGTGGGCTGCAGTCCATGGGGTCGCTAGGAGTCGGACACGACTGAGTGACTTCACTTTCACTTTTCACTTTCATGCATTGGAGAAGGAAATGGCGACCCACTCCAGTATTCTTTCCTGGAGAATCCCAGGGACGGGGGAGCCTGGTGGGCTGCCATCTATGGGGTCGCACAGAGTTGAACATGACTGAAGCGACTTAGCAACAGCAGCATACTTACTAAAAATATATTCTACCTTTAAGATTCAGCTCAAATATCACCTTTTTCATAAGGCTTTTCCCATTTTATATGCCTCATAAATGTCTCCTCAGAATTATCATAGCACTCGCACTCAATTATATTTCACTTTTATTTGGCATCTATTTTCATGCATTACTGGGTTAAACTGTTAAGACAACACCAGATTTGTGTCATGGGCCTATCTTCTTGTAATTACCTCTTTTACTTGGCTAGAAGCTCTTCAAGGACAGAAGTTCTACCTTGTTTAATTCTGCACACCGTTCTCTATTTACTATTCCCACACTTACAGAGTGATAAGTGCATAGTAGCTTCTCAATAAACATTTGTTGAATTAAATGCATGTTATTGAATATATGACACATTACTTTGGATCTACACAGGACCTCAGCAAATGGTTGATAATGTCAAATTAATGCTAAAATACATTTTGTGTGGAAAGGATTAAATCAAGTCATTGAAAGCTCTTCCATAGCCATTAGGCTCAGAACTAGACTCTGGATTCAGTTTCCTAGGCCAGAAGGACAAGGGCTATTTTTCTTAGGTACCTGCCATGCTCCAAGGATGTCAGTTTCATGGGAGGGAGTATTATCTCCAGTATCTAGAAGGATGCTTAACACATGGTAGGTGCTTAATTATTGACTGTCACATGATTGATCAAGTCAACAAAGTGGCTTGAGCCTCCACCATCTATCCCATCCTGTCCTGATGTTTAAAATGCTGTATTAATGGCTGGTTCCTTCAAGTTATGCTCTTTCAAAATACCAGTGCCCAAAGAGTTGTGACTCACTTAACATTTCACATGTATATTGTGATTGGCTCTTCACAAAGCAACTTCATGTCCAGTATCCTCTTTGATCTGTACAGCAGTTTTCTGAGGTAAGTGGGTCAGGGGTTATCATGCCTGTCTTGCAAAGAAGAAACTGAGGGTCAGAGAGGTGAAATTATTTTGTTCAAAGTTACACAACTGGGAAGTGAAAAAGCCAAGACTTGAACCCTTGTTTTCTTATCTCCATCCAGAAATTTTCCCACCACAAATGAATTTATCAGATTGGCGAAGGCTGGGGTAGTTGAGTTTCCTGGGGGTGTGAATGGAGTGAGAAAGAACTACAGAGAAAACAACAAAGGGGAAGAAGGATCCTGAAGAGAGAAGTGGGGAGAGACAGTTGAAGATGAGTCTGATGCTATGGCTGGTCTGTACTCTTTCTACTCATTGCCTCAGTGGTGCCAGTTTTACCAGGGTGGCTAAGTCTGGTACCTATATCAGTAGAGCTCCTTCAAGGTGAACACTTTCCTAGCTGTGAGGTACCAATCCAGGAGATACTTATGAAAGAAACAACATTTCAGGTCTTCTTCCTTTTAGGTTTTTGAAGCTTTTGGAGGGTATGTGGGAAAGCAGAGATGATGATAAACATGGCCCTTAAGGCCATGCCAGCCAATCAGCAACAAAATCCCTATGCCCAGTCCAGGTTTCTGGGGAAGCACCACATGTGTGATGGGGCTGGGAATGGATCCCCAACTTCTCATCCAACTATGGAAAGCCAAATACAGTTATCAGAATCAGGACTTTCCTGGTGGCTCAGATGGTAAAACATCTGCCTACAGTGCAGGAGACCTGGGTTCAATCCCTGGGTCGGTTATCAGAATCAGACATTGCTAATCAGTTACAGACCCATTTCCAACACTTGTGCCCCATGAACAAGTCTGGGCAGGGGAGGAGTTTGGGAGGAGCCACAGCCCAGCACTAAGTACTTTTGGAGTTGAGCTTTCTGGTCACATTCAATTTGTTCATTCCTGTTTGCAGAGTGAGTCCTGTGTTTGCAACCAATATGAAGGAGTAGAGTAAAGGAAGGAACATTGATGACAAATGTCAGTGGTTAAAAATAGCAAAAGACTCTATGGATATGGCCTTGCAACTCTAGACTTTGAAGGGTATTTAACACCTATCAGTCTCCATGGTTGAGAGAAGAGAAAATCAAGCCTTTGGACCAAGGCTTCTGAAGTTGTGTAGGGCAGGGCTTGTGCCCACTCTCCTCCCCCTCCCCACTTTCATCAAGCTTTTTTCTGCTCTTGCAGCAACCTGTGTTCCCCATCCCAGCACTCTAATTGGCTGTTTGCTGAGATGTTTCACTCACTGGAATTTAAGTTCCTTTTTATCTTCTCAGGCATGTAATAGGTGTTCTATGATTTCGTGTTGTGTGTATGAGCAAATGAGACTAGGATTTAGAAGATGAGACCTCACAGGTACTTGACCTAGAGACACATGAGAAATCATTGTACCCCACACCTGCCTTGGGACTCCAGAGTCACAGGTTCTGTAGCAGTCCAGTTCAATAAGCAAATAGCATTTCTTCTTCTTCCTTTCCTTCCTTCTTTCCCACAGGAGATTCTGGATAGTGAAGGGGCTTCCTAATACCCTTGGAATATGATACAGTGAAAGGAACAAAGGACTGGGAGTCAGTAGACTTGGGTTTAAGTCCCAGCTCTGTCACTGTGTGACCTCAGATAACTACCTGTCCTTTCTGGGTCTTTTAGTGTCTTTCCCTGACAACAGAATGAACTAGGACAAGTACTTTCTCGACTGTGTTCTTTGGTGCCATAAGGTCATTTCCTGAAGTGCAATACAAGGACAAGAGACAATTCTAAGTGCTATCAAAAATAAATCTTACATTTCAATAGTTGTGGATGTATTTTAATATGAATTAGAAAAATATGCTTAGGACATTAAATCTATATTACATAATATGATGCTGGATTTATTTAAGAAAAAATGAGTCAATTTAAAGAAACATATTAAATAAATATTATCACACTGGCTGGTAGATAATGCATAATTATATAGGCACTCTGAGTAGGACTGAAAGTTGGACCACACTGCCCTAAAGTTCTGAGGCATCTCTTCAGGCTAAGGTTGAGCCCAGGTCCTCCCCCTGTCAACCATCACCACTATCAACCATCACCACTATCCTTTAATCAAAAGAGTTGCATCTTATTTAAAGAATGAAAAAACAAAAGCAAATCCCCAAGCCCCCGAACCTGACCTAGGTGATCCTCCAAGGGTCTCCCAGTGCAGACATTCTCACATTTTAACACAACAGCCAGACTTGGATATTCTGTTAGTCCAAGGAGTAACTTGATGACTATGTCTGAATCATGTGATTTGAAAAGCTGCCCACTTTCCTGCAGTGCACTTCAGACTCCAGGGCAAAGTTATCAGAAGAAATTTAGAATCTGCCATTCAAAATTAGTTTTGAGGGGGCAGGGTGGTGGTGTAACAGTCTCCAAAGCCCAGCTGCCCCCTAGTGGCCATAGGATAGGCATCAATGTGCATGGATAGTGAGTTCCTTTTGACCCAGATTGGCATCCATTCAGAGCAGATAGTTCCAGAGCACAGTGGTTTTCAATAAACCTCAGAGGCCATGGAGGACAGCAGTGCAGGGCTGAGAGTGGAGTAAGAAAAATATCTGAGAAATCTTTATAGCTCTGGCTGTTACACATGAGTCAGCTATATACTGCCTTCAGCCCCCAAACCGAATGATAGTAAGACTCGCTAAACCCTGGACTTAACCCAACATTTAGACAGTTTGCTTGACTCCCAAGTCCATCTCAAGAAGGGACTATTGTTTTTTGACCAGGCTCATCTTCCTATCCTCACATGTAGTCTTAGAAGCAGCTCCCCAGTCAAAGAACCACTTGCTATTTCCATAGCACTAAGAGGCCTGGGAAGGATTTAATACCTTGCCACATAATTTCCATCAGTTCTCATGCATCCATGATATTAAAAAATGGTGTTTTCTCAAATTTATGCAATGCACTTCGCAAACATGACTTAAAGAAAATTTCCCTAGTCTGCTTCTCTAACCAATCCCCTCTATCACCCCTAAAAGTTGACTGTAAATTCTAGAGCCACTTCAGTCCTTGGATTGCAAGTAGCACTCATAACTAGCAGAGGTAGTATTTCAAGAATTAGGATAGATCAATCACTGAAAATTATGTAATAGGGCACTCTAGGTACACAGTTCAGTTCAGTCACTCAGTCGTGTCTGACACTGTGCAACCCCATGAATCGCAGCACGCCAGACCTCCCTGTCCATCACCAACTCCTGGAGTTCACTCAGACTCACGTCCATCGAGTCCCTGATGCCATCCAGCCATCTCATCCTCTGTCGTCCCCTTCTCCTCCTGCCCCCAATCCCTCCCAGCATTAAAGTCTTTTCCAATGAGTCAACTCTTCGCATGAGGTGGCCAAAGTACTGGAGTTTCAGCTTTAGCATCGTTCCTTCCAAAGAACACCCAGGGCTGATCTCCTTCAGAATGGACTGGTTGGATCTCCTTGCAGTCCAAGGGACTCTCAAGAGTCTTCTCCAACACCACACTTCAAAAGCATCAATTCTTTGGCGCTCAGCCTTCTTCACAGTCCAACTCTCACATCCATACATGGCCACAGGAAAAACCATAGCCCTGACTAGACGGACCCTGGTCGGCAAAGTAATGTCTCTGCTTTTCAATATGCTATCTAGGTTGGTCATAACTTTTCTTCCAAGGAGTAAGCATCTTTTAATTTCTTGGCTGCAATCACCATCTGCAGTGATTTTGGAGCCCCCAAAAATAAAGTCTGACACTGTTTCCACTGTTTCCCCATCTATTTATTATGAAGTGATGGGACCAGATGCTATGATCGTCATTTTCTGAATGTTGAGCTTTAAGCCAATTTTTTCACTCTCCTCTTTCACTTTCATCAAGAGGCTTTTTAGTTCCTCTTCACTTTCTGCCATAAGGGTGGTGTCATCTGCATATCTGAGGTTATTGATATTTCTCCCGGCAATCTTGATTCCAGCTTGTGTTTCTTCCAGTCCAGCGTTTCTCATGATGTACTCTGCATGTAAGTTAAATAAGCAGGGTGACAATATACAGCCTTGACGTACTCCTTTTCCTATTTGAAACCAGTCTGTTGTTCCATGTCCAGTTCTAACTGTTGCTTCCTGACCTGCATACAGATTTCTGAAGAGACAGGTCAGATGGTCTGGTATTCCCATCTCTTTCAGAATTTTCCACAGTTTATTGTGATCCACACAGTCAAAGGCAACCCTCCCCAAAAGCAGCAACTAAGCTAGGAAAACTATCAGAATTAGCTTTAGAAAAGCTCTGCAATCTAGTAAAACAAAAACAGAAACTTCCAATGGGACTTAAAACACCAAAATTTGCTAAAGAAAGATATTGCTTTGTAGTAAGAAAGTGCTGAGATAAGGCAATGGCAACCCACTCCACTACTCTTGCCTGGAAAATCCCATGGACGGAGGAGCCTGGTAGGCTGCAGTCCATGGGGTAGTGAAGAGTCAGACACGACTGAGTGACTTCACTTTCACTTTTCACTTTCAAGCATTGGAGAAGGAAATGGCAACCCACTCCAGTGTTCTTGCCTGGAGAATCCCAGGGATGGGGGAGCCTGTTGGGCTGCCATCTATGGGGTCGCACAGAGTCAGACATGACTGAAGCGACTTAGCAGCAGCAAGAAAGTGCTATGGTGTTTTAAATCATTCACTTACCATCCACCACCCCCTAGATCAGCAGCAGCTGTGAGGACAGTACCTGGCGCAACTGATGCAAGTTGTTAGTCCCAAAGGGAGCAATATAGACCTTACTCTTAAAGAATTGTGTTGTAGATCTCAACCTGTCTAGAGTTTCCCTCAGGAACTGGTAAAAAGGTTTCTTTTTCTTTTGCTTGACTCAAAGTCTCCACTAGGGTCAGGTAGCTTCCAGGGAGGATATTACCAAAAGTGTTTAAATACAAAGATATTGGGCACAGCAGCCTGGGACAAAGGACAACATAGACAAACAATAGATCTAGAAGCCTGGGAAAGAAGAGACTGGGCAGGTGATATGTGTGAGAATAAGGACTATCAGAAGGTTTTATGGGGGAGAACAAGATGATGGAGGAGTAGGTGATCATGGAGTACATCTCTCTCCACGGATACATCAAGAATACACCTTCAGACAGACACAGAAGTGCATGCAGAATACCAGTTGAGAGCAGACAGGAGTACCTGACCAGCAGAAAAGAATATATAGACCCACACTAAACTCGAGATCAAGCCCTGAGCTTTTGGAGTGGGAGCACTGACTCCAAGACCCTAGACCACCAGAGAACTAACCCTATGGGGTATAAAATAGTGAGAATTCACACAAAGGAAACCACTGGAACACAAGACTTGGCATCATCCACCACCAGTAGCACCCTGTGCAGGACACCTCACCTAAACAACAAACAACACAAAAATACAAACCCAATCACCAACAGACAGGATTACCAGCTCACTCAGCCTTGCCCATCAAAAGAAAAACAAACAAAAGCTCAGCACAAATCTCACCCTATAAGAAGCTTACAAAAACCACTGGACCAATCTTGAAGTGAAAGTGAAAGTGAAGTCGTTCAGTCGTGTCGACTGTTTGCGAAACCATGGACTGTAGCCTACCAGGCTCCTTCCTCCATGGGATTTTCCAGGCAAGAATACTGGAGTTGGTTGCCATTTCCTTCTCCAGGGGATCTTCCCAACCCAGGGATCGAACCAGGGTCTCCCGCATTGTGGGCAGACGCTTTAACCTCTGAGCCACCAGGGAACCTTAGGAGGGCAGAAAACAAAAGGAAGAAAGAATTCAACCTTGAAGCCTGGGAAAAGGAGACCTCAAACACAGTAAGCTAAAAAATAATAATAATAATAATGAAAAGAAAGAGAAATACTACACAAATGAAGGAACAAACTAGAAACATAGAAGTCCAAATAAATGAAGAGGAAATAGGCAAACTACCTGAAAAATAATTCAGAATAATGATAGTAAAGATGATTTAAAAAAAACCTTGAAAGAGAAATGGAGAAAATGCAAGAATCAATTAACAAAGACCTAGAAGAATTAAAGAATAAACATACAGAGACAACACAATTACTGGCATTAAAAATACTCTAGAAGGAATCAATAGCAGAATATCTGAAGCAGAAGAACGAATCAGTGATCTGGAAGATAAAATGGTAGAAATAACTTCTGAAGAGCAGAATAAAGTAAAAAGAATGAAAAGAACTGAGGATAATCTCAGAGACCTCTGGAACAATATCAAAAGCACCAACATTTGAATTATAGGGGCCCCAGAAGAAGAAAAAAAGAAAGCTTATATGAGAAAATTTTTGAAGAAATTATAGTTGAAAATTTCCCCAACATGGAAAAGGAAATAGTCAATCAAGTCCAAGAGGCACAAAGAGTCCCATATAGGATAAACCCAAGGAGAAACATGCCAAGACACATGCTAATCAAACTAACAAAGTCTAAACACAAAGAAAGAATATTAAAGGCAGCAAGGGAGAAGCAACAAGTAACATACAAGGGAAACCAAATATGCTTAACGGCTGATCTTTCAGCAAAAACTCTGCAGGCCAGAAGGGAATGGAAGGATTTATTTAAAGTACTGACAGGGAAAAATCGACAACCAAGGTTGCTAGGATCTCATTCAAAATTGATGGAGAAATAAAAAGCTTTTCAGACAAGCTAAAGTTAAGAGAATTCAGAGAAGAACATTAGATGAGATGGATCTCATTGATATCTTCAGGACATAACATCCAAATGCAGAAGAATACACCTTCTTCTCAAGTGCACATGCAACATTCTCCAGGATAGACAACATCTTGGGTCACAAATCAAACCTCCAGTAAATTTAAAACTGAAATCAAACCAGCTTTACAACAAATGTTAAAGGAATTTACATAATCAAGAAATACAAGAGAAGAAGAAAGATCTACAAAATCAACCCCAAACAATTAAGAAAATGGCAATAGGAACGTATATATCAATAATTGTTTTAAATGTGAATGGATTAAATGCTCCAACCAAAAGACACTGGTTGAAGGGATACAAAAACAAGACCCATATATATGCTGCCTACAAGAAACCCACTTCAGACCTCAAGACACATATAGACTGAAAGTGTGAGGATGGAAAAATATATTCCATGCAAATTGGAAGTAAAAGAAAGCTGGAGTAGCAATCCTCATATCAGACAAAATAGACCTTAAAATAAAGACAATCGCAAGAGATAAGGAAGGACACTACATAATGATCAAAAGATCTATCCAAGAGAAAGACAAAACAATTGTAAATATCTATGCACCCAACATAGGAGCACCTCAATACATAAGACAAACACTAACAGACATAAAAGGAGAAATTGACAGTAACACAATAGTAGGAAACTTTAACACCCCACTCACACTGATGGACAGATCATCAAAACAGAAAATTAATAAGGAAACACAAGTCTTAAATGATACATCAGATGAGATGGATCTCATTGGTATCTTCAGGACATACCACCCAAATGCAAACGACTACACCTTCTTCTCAAGTGCACCTGGAACATTCTCCAGGATATACCACATCTTGGGTCACAAATCAAACTTCAGTAAATTAAGAAAATTGAAATTGTATCAAGCATCTTCTCTGACCACAATGCTATGAGACTAGATATCAAGTACAAGAAAAAAAAACTGTAAGAAACACAAACACATGGAGATTAAACAGCACGTTTCCAAATAACCAACAGGCTGCTGAAGAAATCAAAAAATTTCTAGAAACAAATGACAATGAAAACACAACTCAAAACCTATGGGATGCAGCAAAAGCAGTCCTAAGAGGGAAGTTTATAGCAATACAATCCTACCTCAAGAAACAAGAAAAACACAGAATAAGCAACCTAACTTTACACCTAAAACAACTGGAAAAAGAATAACAACAACAACAACAACAAAAACCCAAAATTAGTAGAAGGAAAGAAATCATAAAGATCTGAGCAGAAATAAATGAAAAAAAAATGAAAGAAACAATAGTAAAGATTAATAAAACTAAAAGCTGGTTCTTTGAGAAGATAAACAAAATTGACAAACCTTTACCCAGACTCATCAAGAAAAAAAAAGAAAAAAGGATCAAATCAACAAAATTAGAAATGAAAAAGGATAGGTTACAACAGACAATGCAGAAATACAAAGGATTATAAGAGACTATTATGAACACCTATATGGAAATAAAACAGATAACCTGGAAGGAATAGACAGGTTCTTAGAAAAGTTCAATCTTCCAAGACTGAACCAGGAAGAAATAGAAATTATGAACAGTCCAATTACAAGCACTGAAATTGAAGCTGTAATAAAAAATCTCTCAAAAAACAAAAGGCCAGGACCAGATGGCCCCACAGAAGAATTCTATCAAACATTTAGAGAAGAGCTAATGCCTATCCTTCTAAGACTCTTTCAAAAAATTGCAGAGGAAGGAACACTTCCAAACTCATTCTACAAGACCACCATGATCCTGATACCCAAACCAGACAAAGACAACACACAAAAAGAAAACTACAGGCCAATATCACTGATGAACATAGATGCAAAAATCCTCAACAAAATTTTAGCTAACAGAATTCAACAACACATCAAAAAAACTCATACACCATGATCAAGTTGGGTTTATTCCAGGAATGCAAGGATTCTTCAATATATGCAAATCAATCAATATGATACACCATATTAATAAATTGAAGGATAAAATCATATAATCTCAATAATGCAGAAAAGGCCTTTGACAAAATTCAGCACCCATTTATGATTAAAATTCTTCAAAAAATGGGCATAGAAGGAACCTACCTCAACATAGTATAGGCCATAAATGACAAGCCTACAGCAAACATTGTTCTCAATAGTGAAAAACTGATCCCCCTAAGATCAGGAACAAGACAAGGGTGTCCACTTTTACCACTATTATTCAACATAGTTCTGGAAGTCTTAGCTACAGAAATCAGAGAAGAAAAAGAAATAAAAGGAATCCAGATCAGAAAAGAAGTAAAACTCTCACTGTTTGCAGATGATACAATACTGTACATAGAAAACCCTAAAGATACTATCAGAAAATTACTAGAGTTAATCAGTGAATTTAGCAAAGTTGCAGGATACGAAATCAATACACAGAAATCACTTGCATTTCTATATACTAACAATGAAAAATCAGAAAGAAGTTAAGGACTCAATCCCATTCACCATTGCAACAGAAAGAGTTAAATATCTAGGAATAAACTTACCTTTTGTAGCTCAGTCAGTAAAGAATCTGCCTGCAGTGCAGGAGACCCAGGTTAGATCCCTGGTTGGGAAGATCCCCTGGAGAAGGAAATGGAGACCCAGTCCAGTATCCTTGCCTGGAAAATCTCAAGGACAGAGGAGCCTGATGGGCTGCAGTCCATGGGGTTGCAAAGAGCTGGGCACGACTGAGCGACTAACACTTACTTACTTACTTAAATAAGGAGACAAAAGTACTGTACACAGAAAATTATAAGACATTGATGAAAGAAATGAAAGATGACATAAACAGATGGAGACATATTCCATGTTCCTGGGTAGGAAGAATCAATATTGTGAAAATGACTATACTATCAAATGAAATCTACAGATTCAGTGCAATCCCTATCAAATTACCAATAACATTTTCCACAGAACTAGAACAAAAAAATTCACAATTCATATGGAAACACAAAAGACCCAAATAGCCAAAGCTGTCTTGGGAAAGAAGAATGGAGCTGGAGGAATCAACCTCCCAGACTTCAGATTATACTACAAAGCCAAAATCATCAGGACAGTATGGTACTGAGAAAAAAACAGAAATATAGACCAAAGGAACAAGATAGAAAGCCCAGAAATAAACCCATGCACCTATGGGCACCCTATTTTTGACAAAGGAGGCCAGAATATACAATGGGGCAAAGACAGCCTCTTTAATAAATGGTGCTGGGAAAACTGGACAGCTACATGTAAAAGAATGAAATTAGAACACTTCCTAACACCATACACAATGATAAACTCAAAATGGATTAAAGACCTTAATGTAAGACCAGAAACTATACAACTCTTAGAGGAAAACATAGGCAGAACACTCAATGACATAAAGCAAGATCCTCTATGACCCACCTCCTAGAGTAACAAAAATAAAAAGAAAAGTAAACAAGTGGGGCCTGATTAAACTTAAAAGCTTTAGCACAACAAAGGAAACTCTAAGCAAGGTGAAAAGACAACCCTCAGAATGGGAGAAAATAATAGCATATGAAACAACTGACAAAGTATTAATTTCCAAAATGTACAAGCAGCTCATATAACTCAATGCTAGAAAAACAAACAACCCAATCAAAGAGTGGGGGAAAGACCTAAACAGACATTTCTCCAAAGAAGAAATACAGGTGGCTAACAAACACGTGAAAAGATGCTCAACATCGCTCATTATTAGAGAAATGCAAATCAAAACCACAATGAAATATCACCTCACACCAGTCAGAATGGCCATCATCAAAAAGTCTACAAACAATAAATGCTAGAGGGTGTGGAGAAATGGGAACACTCTTGCATTGTTGATGGGAATGTAAATTGATACAGCCACTATGGAAGACGGTATGAAGATTCCTTAAAAAACTAGGAATAAAACCACCATATGACCCAGCAATCCCACTCCTAGGCATATACCCTGAGAAAACCAGGGTTTACAAAGACACATGTATCCCACTGTTCACTGAAGCACTATTTACAATAGCTAGAACATGGAAGAAACCTAGATGTCCATCGACAGATAAATGGATAAAGAAGTTGTGGTACATATACACAATGGAATATTACTCAGTCATAAAAAGGAATGTATTTGAGTCAGTTCTGATAAGGTGGATGACCCTAGAACCTATTATACGGAGTGAAGTGAGTCAGAAAGAGAAAGATAAATGTCATATTCTAACACACATATATGGAATCTAGAACAATCATACTGAAAAATTTATTTACAGGTCAGCAATGGAGAAACAGACATAGATAATAAACTTATGGACATGGGGAGAGGGGAGGAGAGGGTGAGATGTATGGAAAGAGTAACATGGAAACTTACATTACCATATGTAAAATAGATAGTCAACTGGAATTTGCTGTATGGCTCAGGGAACTCAAACAGGGGCTCTGTATCACCCTAGAAGGGTGGGGTGGGGAGAGAGATGGGAGGGAGATTCAAAAGGTAGGGGATATATGTATAGCTATGGCTGATTCATGTTGAGGTTGGATGGAAAACAACAAAATTCTGTATACCAATTATCCTTCAACAAAAAAATAAATTAAAAAAACTTTTGTATATACCAGGGAATTTTTTAAAAACCCATGTATAAAACAAGGGCAAGACACATGCTTGAAAAGGCCTGAGAAGACCCTAAGCTTTAATTTCTGACTGGTCTTCAGGCTTGACACAAGTAGGAAGTAGAAGCTGAGGCAGAGTTGTAAATGACCCAGCAAAGCACTGAAGGAGGACCCCAATACCAAACCAATAAGCAGAGATTGTGAGAATATTTTTTTTTCCTTTCTTGTTTTTCTTCTATTTTGCATTTCTCAGCTCCAGGTTTTTAGGGTAACTGTAAAAACAACTGATCATTAAGCTAACAGAACACAGATTTCAGTAAGCATAGAATGAAGAATATAGACTTCATAAGATAGTTTAGAAAAGTCACTATACAAGTAAACAACAACCCACAATAGTCACCAGAAACAAACCCTGAAGAGGAGGGAGAATCTAGTTTCCAGAATGTCACATTATAATATTCAAAATGTCCAGTTTTCAGTGAAAAATCAGAGGCATCAAAGAAACAGGAAAATATGGTCCATTCATAGGAAAACAAGACATGAGCAGAAATTTTCCATAAAGAAGTTCAAGCATTGGACTTACTATACGAAGACTTTAAATGTATGGTTTTAATATGCTTAAAGAAATGAGACCATGAACAAAGAACTAAAGGAAATCAGGAGAGTGATGTCTGAGCAAATAGGGAATATCAACAAAGATGGAGAAATTATAAAAAGGAGCCAAATAGAAATTTCAGAGCTGAGAAATACAATTATTGGGAGGGGTTCAAGAGAAAAAATCAGTAAAGTTGATTAACAGTCAAACAAGACTATCTATTTTGGGGAGTAGAAAGAGAAAAAAATGAAGAAAAATGAGTAAAGCCCAAGAGACCTGTGGGATAACATCAAAAGTACCAGATTGCACATAATGGGATTCTCAGAATGAGAGAAGAGAGAGAACAGAAAGTACATTTGGAAAAAAATATGACCATAAACTTCCAAAATTTGATGAAAGACATGAATTTATACATCTAAGAAGCTCAACAAACTCCAAGTAGTATGAAATGAAAGAGATCCATACTCAGATATATTATATTCAAAGTGACCAAAGCCCCCAAAAAAGGCAACAAGAGGGAAGTGACTGAACATGTCCAAGGGATCCCCACTAAGATTAAAAGCCAATTTCTTACTAGAAATCATGGAGGCCAGAAGGCAGTAAGATGACATATTGAAAGTGCTGGGGGCAATGTTTGTTGCAGCACTGTTTACAATAGCCAAGACATGGAAGCAATCTAAATGTCCATCAATAGAGGGAAAAATAAAGAAGATATGATACATATATACAATTGAGTATTGTGTTAGTCGCAAAGTCATGTCCGACTCTTTGTGACCCCATGGACTGTAGCCCACCAGGTTTCTATGTCCGTGGAATTCTCCAGGCAAGAATACTGAAGTGGGTTGCCATTTCCTTCTCCAACAATTGAGTATTACTCAGCCATAAAAATGAACGAAATAAACTTTAGGGTCTTTGAGATAGGCAGGATCCTTGTAGGTAACTGGCATAAACCCCAATATTTGAGCTCTCTTAATTGCTTTTGTGATTTCTTTTTGTTTCTTCCCACAAAGACCTGTTATGTGCCTTCCATAAATGCATCCAGTAAATGGAGAAATAAACTGGGATAAAAGCTGTACATTCTTATAATCTACACGTTTTTCACACAAGATACATTTTTTCAGAGGCTCCTTATAAGGATTTTCCGTTGGAATAGGCAGGTCCTCACTGCTGGTTACCTGTTTATATTGTGAACAACTTCTCCACAGCACTGCACGAGTCCCGGGATTTGTGAGGCAGACAAAAGCCGTTGGGAAACACGTAAACTTTCTCTTCCCTAGAGTTATCATCAATAAACGTATTTTGCAATTAAAAAAAAATGAACGAAATAATGCCATTTGCAGCAACATGAGTGAACCTAGAGATTGGCATACTGAGTGAAATAAGTCATACAGAGAAGGAGAAATATTGTATGACATCTCTTATATGTGGACTCTAAAATGAAATGATAGAAATGAACTTACAAAACAGAAATAGATTCACAGACTTAGAGAGAATGAATTATGGTTGCTGGGAAGAAAGATGGGGGGAAGGGATAGTTAGGGAATTTGGGATGGACATGTACACACTGCTATATTTAAAATGAATAACCAACGAGGATCTACTGTATAGCACATGGAACTCTGCTCAGTGTTATGTGGCAGCCTGAATGGGAGGGAAGTTTGGAGGAGAATGGATACATGCATATATGTATGGCTTAGTCCCTTTGCTGTTCACCTGAAACTATTGTAACTTTGTTAATTAGTATACCCCAATACAAAATTAAAAAGTTTGAAAAAAATTAAAAATACAGGTAAAACATTTTTTAATAAATAAAGTGCAGGTGGCAAAATCAAGCAAGGAGTATATATTCAGCAAAAAAAATAACCATCTAAAATGAAGGAAAGACATCTACTTTCCAGCACATGTATGGAGCTTGCAAATCATCAGTCTAAAAACAACTGAAAAAACTGAACAAGTTAAAAATCAGCAACTCTTGGGAACTTCTCTGGTGGTCCAGTGGTTAAGATTGTGAGCTTCCAATGCAAGGGGCGTGCTCTTGATCCCTGATCAGGGAACTGAGATCCCAAATGCCACGCAGCATGGCCAAAAATAAACAAACAAACTGAAAAGCAACAACTCTTCATAGATCATCAGAGAGAATTGAGGATACAGGACAAACTGAAGTGCCCCAAATTAGAGAGACAGACAGGCAGATACAGAGAATTACATTTACCAGAACAGAAACCCAAAGTGGAAACATCCATGGAGACCAGTTCTGGGGTAGGAAAACCTGAACTATAAGTGATGAATAGCTGGTAGCTCAGTGTGGGCAAGTTTGAGAGTTAAAAATTCCAGAGGGTCTAGTCATAGAGATGCCCTAACACTTTTGTGATTTTTCCCTTCAAAAGCCCTACCAAGTTCCTACAATGAAGATCAGAGAAAAATATCCTTGTGCTTCTAATAGAAAAATGGGAAAAGGAGCCGTTTGGAAACATGCCCAGAGCATTCTTTTCTTCACAGTGAGGCTATACCTTCCAAACTATTTTATCAGGGTGTAACCTACTGGGCTTTTATCAGAGACTACCCAACCTGGGGAAAGGGAAATATCCAACTTCAGCACACTCTGACCTTCCTGACCCACATAAGGGGAAGAAACAACTGAGAAGCACTTGTGAAAGTCATTACCCAGGAGCACAAGCTCACTAAAAGACTGAGACCTAATCGTAGGTCTGTAGAATGTTTCTCTCCCACACCTTAATACCACGTCAGTAAAAGCCAGCTTTTGCCTACATCACATATGGTTTTTGACAACAAATTGTAAGGCATTCTAAAAGGTAAAAAACACACTTTGAAAATAAGCCAGACAAACCAAACATTAGATCCAGACTTATATGGCAGGGATGTTGGAGTTACCACACGAGTAATTTAAAATAAAATATGCTGGGACATCCTTGGTGGTCCAGTGACTGGGATTCTGCACTTACAGTGTGAGGGCCCCAGGTTCAGTCCCAGTCAGGGAGCTGGATCCCACATGCCACAACTGGGGGTCCCACATGCTCCAAAAGAGACCCAGTACAGCCAAATAAATAATTGTTTTTTTAATATCAATAAAGTATGCTAAAGGCACTAGTGAATAAAGTAGATAGCATGAAAGAACAGATGGGTAATTCTAAGCAAAGAGATGGAAAATCTTAAAAAGAATCAAGAGAAGTGTTTGAAATTTAAAAAATAAAACACTGTAATGGAAAAGAAGACAGCATTTGAGAAAATAATCCAAGTGTCCATAAACAAATGAATGGATAAAGAAATATTATACACACACATGCATGCACATGCATACAAACACAATAGACTATTATCAAACTTTTAAAAAGAAGGAAATCCTGCCATTTGCAATAACATAGATGAACCTGGAGGACATTATGCTAAATGAAATAAGCCAGTCAGAAATACAAATATCACATGATTCCACTTACATGAGGTATGTAAAATAGCCAAACTCTTAGAAACAGAAAATAGAATAGTGGTGTCTAGGGGCTGACAAAGACGTAAATAAAGAGTTGTTGGTAAATGGATAGCAAGTTCCAGTTACACAAGATGAATAATTTCTAGAGATCTGCTTTACAACTTAGTGTCTACAGTTAAAAATACTGTACTGTGTATTTTAAAATATAAGGGGATAAATCTCATGTTCAATGTTCTTACCACAAACACAACAAAACAAAAAAGCACAAGAAATGTTTGGAGATGATGAGTATGTCTATAACTTGATTATGGTGATGGCTTCATGGGTGTGTGCATATGTCCAAATTCATCAAATTGAATACATAATATAGGTACAGTTTTCTGTATATCAACTATATCTTAATACTGTTTTTTAAAAAGCAATATATTTGATAAGCTCAGTAGTAGACTAGACATGACTAAGGAAATAGTGAGTTTGAAGATATATCAAATTTCTAAAACTGAAAACAAAATGAAAAAAAAAAAAGATACCCCAAAACTGTGGGACAACAATTATGAAAGGTGTAACATATACACAATGGAAATACCAGGAGAAGATAGAAAGGAACAGAAAAAATATATATCTGAAAACTTTGTAAAATGTAAAACACCAAACCAAAAATTCAGAAATCTCAGGGAACAGAAAGCAAGATAAAAACCAAAAAATCCACTCCTAAGCATATCACATTCAAACTGCAGAAAACCAAAAATAAGGAAAAAATCTTGAAAGAAACCAAAGGGTAAAAATCACTTTACCTATAGAGAGACAAGGATAAGAATTACATCAGACTTCCCCTCAGAAACTAGGCAAGCAAGAAGAGAGTGTGGTGAAATATTTGAAGTATTGACAGAGAGAAAGGAAAAAAAGCACCAGTATAGAAATCTGTACCTAGTGAAATTATCCTTCAATAATACCAAAGAAGTTTTCCCATTGTTATTAAGGTTCTGAGCCCCATGTCAAGTTTCCCAGCCTGAGGATGCAGCAGAGAGACTAGGAATCCCCAGGGAATCTGACTTTGAAGGGCAGTGGGATTTGATTGCAAGACTTCCACAGGATCAGGGGAAACAAAGACTCCACTCTTGGAGGGCAAACAGAAAATCTTCTGCACACTAAGACCCAGGGGAAAGGAGCAATAACCCTGCAGAAGACTGAACCAGACATATTTGCTGGTGTTGGAGGGTCTCCTGTGGAGGCATGGGGTGGCAGTAGCTCAACACAGAGACCAAGTCACTGGTAGCAGCAGTTATGGGAAGTGTGCATTAATGTGAGGCCCATGTGGAGGTCATCATTAACCCAAAAATAGAGCCTGTAGACTCAAGAGCTGGGATGATTTAGGTCAAACAACTAACAGGGAGGGAGTGCAACTCTACCCATCAGCAGCCAAGTGGACTAAAGTTGTACCAAGCTGCCCCCCACGTACTGGAGCAAAACCCAATTTATACCATGGCCAGTCTGTCCCATCAGGGAGCTTGCACAATCCTCTTAGATAGCCTCATCCAGTCAGAAGATGCAAGAAGAAGTACAGTCTTGCAGCCTCCAAAACAAAAGCTGCAATCACAAAATGTTAATCAAATGAAAAGGCAGAGGATCATGTCCCAGATGAAGAAATAAGATAAAACTGCAGAAAAACAGCTAAATGAAGTGGAGATAAGCAAATTTCCAAAAAATTATTCAGAATAATGACAGTGAAGATGATCCATGACCTCAGAAAAGGAATGCAGAAGATGTAAAAAAATGTTTACCAAAGACCTAGAAGATCTAAAAGAACAAACAGGCAAAGAAGAAAAATACACTAGAAGGAATCAATAACAGAATAATTAAGACAGAAGAATAGATAAGTGACCTGGAAGACAGAATGGTAGAAATCACTGCCACAGAACAGAATATAGAAAAAAGAATGGAAAGAAATGAAGACAGCCTAAGAGACCTCTGGGACAACATTAAATGCAATAACATGTGCATTATAGGGATTCCAGAAGGAGAAGAGAAAGAGAAAGGACCTGAGTAAATATTTGAAATTATAATAATGGAAATTTTCCTTAACATGGGAGAGGAAATAGTCAACCGAATCCAGGAAGTGCAAAAAGTGCCAGGCAGGATAAACCCAAGGAGGAAAACACTGAGACACATAGTAATCAAACTGTCAAAAATTAAAGACAAAGATAAAATACTAAAAGCAACAAGGGAAAAATAACAAATAACATACAAGGGAACTCCCATAAGGTTATCAGTTTATTTCTCAACAGAAACTCTGCAAGCCAGAAAGGGGTGGCAGTATATATTTATTAAATTGATGAAAAGGAAGAACCTACAACCAAGAATACTCCACCTGGCAAAGCTCTCATTCAGACTTGATGAAGAAATAAAAAGCTTTATAGACAAGAAAAAGTTAAGAGAATTCAGCACCACCAAACCAGCTTTACAGCAAATGCAGAAGGAACTCCTCTAGGCAGGAAACATAAAAGAATGAAAAGATCTACAAAAGATAAACCGAAAACAATCAAGAAAATGGTAGTAGGATCATACATATCAATAATTACCTTAAATGGAAATGGATTAAATGCACCAACCAAAAGACATAAACTGGCTGGGTTGATACAAAAACAGGACCCATACATGTGCTGTCTACAAAAGACCCACGTTAGACCTAGGGACACATACAGACTGAAGTGAAGGGATGAGGGAAGGTATACCATGGAAATAAAAAGAAAGCTGGAGTAGCAATACCCATATCTGACAAAATAGATTTTAAAACAAAGACTGTTATAAGAGACAAAGAAGGACACTACATAATTATCAAGGGATCAATCCAAGAAAACAATAATTATAAACATATATGCAACGAATATAGGAGTATCTCAATATGTAAGGCAAATACTAACAACTGTGAAGGGAGAAATTGACAACCACACAATAATAGTGGGAAACATTAACACTTCACTTTCATCATTGGACAGATCATCCATACAGAAAATAAATAAAGAAACACAGGCCTTAAATGACACATTAGACCAATGGACTTAATTGATATATAGAGCATTCCATCTAAAAACAGCAGAATATACATTCTGCTCAAGTGCACAAAAAACATTCTCCAGGACTGGCCACATGCTGGATCAAAAGACAAGCAATGGTAAATCTGAGAAAATTGAAATCATACCAAGCATCTTTTCCAATTACAATGCTATGAGATCAGAAATAAAGTACAAGAAAAATAAAACTATAAAAAACACAAACAAGTGGCAGGTAAATAATATGCTGCTTAACAACCAATAGATCACTGAGGAAATCAAAGAGGAAATTAAAAAAAAAAAAAACTACCTAGAGACAAGTGAAAACAAAAGCACAATGATCCAAAACCTATGGGATTCAGCAAAAGCAGTTTTAAGAGCAAAGTTTGTAGCAATAAAATCTTACTTCAAGAAACAAGAAAAATCGCAAATAAACAGCCTAACCTTATACCTAAAACAACTAGAGAAGGAGAAGCAAACAAAACCTAAAGTAAGTAGAAGGAAAGAAATCATAAAGATTGGAGCAGGAAAAATTAGTTAGTTGAATTTTAGATGAAAAGACTAGTTCTTTGAAAAGATAATCAAAACTGACAAACCTTTAGCCTGACTCATCAAGAAAAAAGAAAAGGACTAAAATAAAATAAAAAAATTGAAAGTGAAAAAGGAAATACAAAGGCTCATAAGAGACAACTACAAGAAACTGTATGCCAATAAAATAGACAACATGGAAGAAATAGACAAATTCTTAGAAAAATACAGTCTCTTCCAACTGAACTAGGAATAGAAAATATGAACAGACCAATCACAAGCACTGAAACTGAAAGTGTGACTAAAAAACTCCCAACAAACAAAAGTCCAGGTCCTGGTGGCTTCACGGACCAATTCTATCAAACATTTAGAGAAGTGTTAACACCTATCCTTCTGGAATTATTCCCAAAACATTGCAGAGGAAAGAAAACTTCCAAACTAATTCTATGAGGCCACCATCACCCTGATACCAACACCAGACAAAGACACCACAAACAATTAGAAGTACAGACCAATATCACTGATGAACACAGATGCAAAAATCTTCAACAAAATGCTAGCAGTCTGAACTCAACAATATATTAAAAAGACCATATACCATAATGAAGTGATATTCATCTCATGGATGCAAAGGATTTTTCAATATCCACAAATCAATCAATGTGATACACCACATTAACAGATTGAAGAACAAAAATCATACGATCATCTCAATAGATGGAGGGAAAAGCTTTTTAACAAAATTCAGTACTCATTCATGATAAAAACAAACTCTTCAAATAGTGGGAATAGAGAAAACAGGTTGTTGTTGTTTAGTCACTTAGTCATGTCCAACTCTTTTACAACCCCATGGACTGTAGCCCACCAGGCTCCTCTGTCCATATGATTTTCCAGGTAAGAATAATGGAGTGGAGTGTCATTTCCTTCTCCAGGGTACATCCCAACCCAGGGATCAAACCAACATCTCCTACATTGGTAAATGGATTCTTTCCCACTGATCCACCAAGAAATCCCCAGAGGGAATATACCTCACCATAATAAAGACCACATACAACAAAACTACAGCTAAATCATACTCAATAGTGAAAAGCTGAAACCATTTCTTCTAAGATCAGAAACAAGAAATCATACTCAATAGTGAAAAGCTGAAACCATTTCTTCTAAGATCAGAAACAAGACAAGGATGTCTACTCTCACCACTTTTACTCAACATAGTTTTGGAAGTCTTACCTATGGCAATCAGAGAAGAAAAAGAAAAAAGGCAATCGAAATTGGAAAACAAAAAGTAGTGCTGTCACTGTTTGCAGATGACATGATACTATACATAGAAAATCCTGATTTGTTACCAGAAAACTACTAGAGTTCATCAATGAATTTGGTGAAGTTTCAGGTTACAAAATTAATACAGAGAAATCTGTTGCATTTCTATACACTAAGAACAAAAGATTAGAAAGAGAAACAAAGAAATAATTCCACTTATCATCACATCAAAAAGAATTAAATACCTAGGAATTAAACTTTAAGGAGACAAAAACGATAGGATGATCTCTGTTCATTTCCAAGGCAAACCATTCAATGTCACAGTGATTCAAGCCTATGCCCCAACCAGTAACACTGAAGAAGCTGACGTTGAGTGTTTCTATGAAGATCTCCAAGACCTTTTAGAATGAACACTCAAAAAAGATGTCCTTTTCATTATAGGGGACTGGAATGCAAAAGTAGGAGGTCAAGAAACACCTGGAGTAACAGGCAAATTTGGCCTTGGAATACAGAATGAAGCAGGGCAAAGGCTAATAGTTTTGCCAAGAGAACACAGGTTAATAGTTTTGCCAAGAGAACACACTGGTCAAAGCAAATACCTCTTCCAACAACACAAGAGAAGACTCTACATATGGGCATCACCAGATGGTCAACATTGAAATCAGACTGATTATATTCTTTGCAGTCAAAGATGGAGAAGCTCTATACAATCAGCAAAAACAAGACCGGGAGCTGACTGTGGCTCAGATCATGAACTCCTTATTGCCAAATTCAGACTTAAATTGAAGAAAGTAGGGAAAACCACTAGACCATTCAGGTATGACCTAAATCAAATCCCTTATGATTATACAGTGGAAGTGAGAAATAGATTTAAGGGACTAGATCTGATAGAGTATCTGATGAACTATGAACAGATGTTTGTGACATTGTACCGGAGACAGGGATCAAGATCATCCCCAAGAAAAAGAAATTTAAAAAAACAAAATGGCTGTCTGAGGAGCCCTTACAAATAGCTGTGAAAAGAAGAGAAGTGAAAAGCAAAGGAGAAAAGGAAAGATATACCCATTTGAATGCAGAGTTCCAAAGAATAGCAAGGAGAGATAAGAAAGCCTTCCTCAGCCATCAATGCAAAGAAATAGAGGAAAACAACACAATGGGAAAGACTAGAGATCTTTTCAAGAAAATTAGAGATACCAAGGGAACATTTCATGCAAGGATGGGCTCAATAAAGGACAGAAATGGTATGGACCTAGCAGCAGAAGATATTAAGAGAGGTGGCAAGAATACACAGAACAACTGTACAAGAAAGATCTTCATGACCAAGATAATCACAAAGGTGTGATCACTCACCTAGAGCCAGATATCCTGGAATGTGAAGTCAAGTGGGCCTTAGAAAGCATCACTACAAATAAAGCTCGTGGAGGTGATGGAATTCCAGTCGAGCTATTTCAAATCCTGAAAGATGATGCTGTGAAAATGCTGCACTCAATATGCCAACAAATTTGGAAAACTCAGCAGTGGCTGCAGGACTGGAAAAGGTCAGTTTTCATTCCAATCCCAAAGAAAGGCAATGCCAAAGAATGTTCAAACTACTGCACAACTGCACTCATCTCACATGCTAGTAAAGTAATGCTCAAAATTCTCCAAGCCAGGCTTCAGCAATACGTGAACAGTGAACTTCCAGA
The DNA here is from genome assembly GCF_023091745.1 of Budorcas taxicolor. Lineage (NCBI taxonomy): Eukaryota > Metazoa > Chordata > Mammalia > Artiodactyla > Bovidae > Budorcas > Budorcas taxicolor. Next base: position 76,428,068 of record NC_068935.1, read on the forward strand.
TGTTCAAGCTGGTTTTAGAAAAGGTAGAGGAACCACAGATCAAATTGCCAACATCCGCTGGATCATGGAAAAAGCAAGAGAATTCCAGAAAAACATCTATTTCTGCTTTATTGACCGTGCCAAAGCCTTTGACTGTGTAGATCACAATAAACTGTGGAAAATTCTGAAAGAGATAGGAATACCAGACCACCTGACCTGCCTCTTGAGAAACCTATATGCAGGTCAGGAAGCAACAGTTAGAACTGGACATGGAACAACAGACTGGTTCCAAATTGGAAAAGGAGTATATCAAAGCTGTATATTGTCACCCTGCTTCTTTAACTTATATGCAGAGTACATCATGAAAAACACTGGGTTGGAAGAAGCACAAGCTGGAATCAAGATTTCTGGGAAAAATATCAATAACCTCAGATATGCAGATGACACCATCCTTATGGCAGAAAGTGAAGAGGAGCTAAAAAGCCTCTTGAAGAAAGTGAAAGAGGAGAGTGAAAAAGTTGGCTTAAAGCTCAACATTCAGAAAATGAAGATCATGGCATCTGGTCCCATCACTTCAATGGAAAATAGATGGGGAAATGGTGGAAACAGTGTCAGACTTTATTTTGGGGGGCTCCAAAATCACTGCAGATGGTGATTGCAGCCAAGAAATTAAAAGATGCTTACTCTTTGGAAGGAAAGTTATGACCAACCTAGATAGCATATTTAAAAGCAGAGATATTACTTTGCCAACAAAAGTCTGTCTAGTCAAGGCTATGGTTTTTCCAGTGGTCATGTATGGATGTGAGAGTTGAACTGTGAATAAAGCTGAGTGCCAAAGAATTGATCCTTTTAAACTGTGGTGTTGGAGAAGACTCTTGAGAGTCGCTTGGACTGCAAGGAGATCCAATGAGTCCATCCTAAAGGAGACCAGTCCTGGGTGTTCACTGGAAGGACTGATGCTGAGGCTGGAAATCCAATACTTTGGCCACTTCATGAGAAGAGTTAATTCGTTTGAAAAGACCCTGATGCTGGGAGGGATGGGGGGCAGGAGGAGAAGGGGACGACAGAGGATGAGATGGCTGGATGGCATCACGGACCCAATGCACATGAGTTTGCGTGGACTCCAGGAGTTGGTGATGGACAGGGAGGCCTGGCATGCTGTGATTCATGGGGTCGCAAAGAGTCGGACACCATTGAGCGACTGAACTGAACTGAAGGAGACAAAAGACCTGTATTCCAAAAATTATAAGCTGCTGATGAAAAAAACAAAAGAAGGCAGAAACAGATGAAAAGATATATATCATGTTCATGGATTGGAAGAACGAATATTGTCAAAATGACTGTATTACCCTAGGCAATCTAAAAATTCAGTGCTGCTGCTGCTGCTGCTAAGTCGCTTCAGTCATGTCCGACTCTGTGCGACCCCATAGATGGCAGCCCACCAGGCTCTGCCGTCCCTGGGATTCTCCAGGCAAGAACACTGGAGTGAGTTGCCATTTCCTTCTCCAATCCATGAAAGTGAAATCACTCAGTCACGTCTGACTCCTAGTGACCCCATGGACCCTACCAGGCTCCTCCATCCATGGGATTTGCCAGCCAAGAGTACTGGAGTGGGTTGCCACTGCCTTCTCCAACAAATTCAATGCAGTCTCTATCAAATTACCAATGACATTTTTCACATAACTAGAATTAAAATGTCTTAAAATTTGTATGGAGACACAAAAGACCCTGAATACCCAAAGAAATCTTGAAAAGAAAAATGGAACTGGAAGAATCTCTGACTTCAGAATATACTACAAAGATACAGTCATCAAAAGAGTACGGTACTGGCACAAAACTAGACATATAGATCAATGGAATAGGATAGAAAGCCCAGAAATAAACCCATGCAGCTATGGTCAATTAATCTATGATAAATTAAAGAATGCAAGACTGCAATGTTGGGGGGCAGTCCTAAGATGGTGGAGGAATAAGACAAGGAGACCACTTTTTCCCCCCAAATTCATCAAAAGAACATTTGAATGCTGAGCAAATTCCACAAAACAACTTCTGAATGCTGGCAGAGGACATCAGGCACCCAGAAAGGCAGCCCATTGTCTTCAAAAGGAGGTAGGACAAAATATAAAAGATAAAAAGAGAGACAAACAGGTAGGGATGGAGATCCATCCCAGGAAGGGAGTCTTAAAAGAAGAGAAGTTTCCAAACACCAGGAAACACTCTCACCAGCGGGTCTGTGGGGAATTTTGGAATCTCAGAGGGCAGCATAACCAGGAGGATAAATAAATAAATAAAACCCACAGATTATGTGCCTAACGGCAACTCCCAGTGCTCGCAGCCACCACCAGGAGTGGGGCTGAATAGGGAGGCACAGGCTGCGTTGCTTAGGGTAAGAACCAGCCCGAATGCCCTGAGGGCAATCTGAGGGAACTAACTTGAGATAGCAACCCAAACTGTGGATTAGCCAGAGAGGGGGGTGGGGGGGGGAAGAGAGAGACAGAGAGAACAATTTCCCAAAAAGCCCTAACCTAAGGCACTGTCAGGCCCGCTCACAGAACAAAGGACTGAGAGAATAACAGAGGAGAGCTAGCAGGCTGTGGACCGGCCCATCCCCCACCAGAGACAATGAGGCGGGGGTGGGGGTGGGTGAAGGGGGGGAGGGGGCAGCCAGAGCCGGAAAGGGGCAATCTCAGCCCCAGAGAGGCATCCTCTACTAAAATGCAAGCAGGCTCCATTGCTAACCAAGACTTTTTGGGATTCTGGATGGTTGACTTCTGCCAGGAGGGTTGCAGCCAGAGATCAGCTTCCCAGAAGAGACACACAGCACACCTAGGACGGCATGTCCACTGCACACCCAGGAAACTGAGCAGCTGGGACAGTTCATTTCAGTCGCTCAGTCGTGTCCGACTCTCTGCGACCCCATGAATCACAGCATGCCAGGCCTCCCTGTCCATCACCATCTCCCAGAGTTCACTCAGATTCACGTCCATCGAGTCCCTGATGCCATCCAGCCATCTCATCCTTGGTCGTCCCCTTCTCCTCCTGCCCCCAATCCCTCCCAGCATCAGAGTCTTTTCCAATGAGTCAACTCTTTGCATGAGGTGGCCAAAGTACTGGAGTTTCAGCTTTAGCATCATTCCTTCCAAAGAAATCCCAGGGTTGATCTCCTTCAGAATGGACTGGTTGGATCTCCTTGCAGTCCAAGGGACTCTCAAGAGTCTTCTCCAACAGCACACTTCAAAAGCATCAATTCTTTGGCGCTCAGCCTTCTTCACAGTCCAACTCTCACATCCATACATGACCACAGGAAAAACCATAGCCTTGACTAGCTGGACCTTAGTCGGCCAACTAATGTCTCTGCTTTTGAATATACTATCTAGGTTGGTCACAACTTTTCTTCCACGGAGTAAGCATCTTTTAAGGGAGGCAATAAGATGCACCCCCCCCCCCCAACTGGGGGGAGACTGTGCTGGCCAAGCACCTGGTCTCCTGAGCTGCTCAGACCTGGGAACAGCACAAAACACAGGCCGAACCAACTCTGTGCCTTTGTGGAGTACCCGAGAACCTGAACCTCAATGGCTTAGACCTGGGAAGTATACACAACCCAGGGCCCACCTCAGACAGTTCCCCGGCAGAGCAACCTAGAGCCTGAGAAGTGTAGACCATGAAAGCACACACACTGTGAGCGAGGGGAAACCCAGTGTGGCTGAGACACAGTGAGCACTCCCCACACACGCTAGTGACATTTGTTTGCCATGTTCCTCCCTCCCCACAGCATGACTGAACAAGAGAGCCTAAATAAGTGACCACATTTGCCCTCTTGTGTCAGGGCAGAAATTAGACACTGAAGAGACCAGCAAACAGAAGAAGCTGAAATAAACAGAGGGAACTGCTTTGGGAGTGACAGGTGCAACAGATTAAAACCCTGTAGTTAGCACCAACTACATTGGAAGGGGCCTATAGATCTTGAGAAGTTTAAGCCGGATCAAGGAGCTATCTGAAGCTGAACTGACCACACACTGTCCACAACAGCTCCAGAGAAATTCCTAGATATGTTTTTACTATTATCAGTTTTTTAAATTTTTTAAAATATATTTTTAAAAACTTTAAGTCCTTGATTGCTCCTTTAATTTTCATTTTTATAACCTACTATTACCTTGCCAAAAAAAAGACCCTATTTTTAAAGCAAACCATATTTTTTTTGTGTGATTTTGCTTTGTTAATATTGTATTTTTGAGAGTCTAACCTCTAGTCTAGATTTTTAATCTTTGCTTTTTGGTATTTGTTATCAAATTTTGTACCTTTAAGAACCCAGTCTTCAATACTGAGATTTACTTAGGAGTGTGATTACTGGCTTGATTGCTTTCTCCCACTTTAGACTCTCTTTTTCTCCACCAGGTCGCCTCTATCTCCTCCCTCCCCCTTCTCTTCTCTACCCAACTCTATGAATCTCTTTGTGTATTCTGGGCTATGGAGAACACTTAGGGAACTGATTACTGGCTGGATCTGTCTCTCTCCTTTTGATTCCCCCCTTTTCTCCTCCTGGTCACCTCTATCTCCTTCCTCCTTCTTCTCTTCTCTGTGTAACTCCGTGAACATCTCTGAGGGGCCCAGACTGGAGAACACATAGGGAATTAATTACTGGCTAGTTTGCTCTCTCCCCTTTTGATTCCCCCTCTTCTCCTCCTGGTCACCTCTATCTCCCTCCTCCCTCTTCTCTTCTCCATGTAACTCTGTGAACCTTTCCGGGTGTCCCTCACTGTGCAGAAACTTTTCTCCATTAAACTAGATGTTTTATCATCAGTGCTGTATAGATAGAGAAGTCTTGAGGCTACTGTAACAATAAGACTGAAAACCAGAGGCAGGAGGCTTAAGTCCAAAACCTGAGAACACCAGAGAACTCCTGACTTCAAGGAACATTAATTGATAAAAGCTCATCCAAAAGCCTCCATACCTACACTGAAACCAAGCACCACCCAAGAGCCAACAAGATCCAGAACAAGACATACCATGCAAATACTGGAAACTTCATTGCACTCCAGAGAGAAGAAATCCAGCTCCACCCACCAGAACACCAACACAAGCTTCCCTAACCAGAAAACCTTGACAAGCCACCCGTCCAACCCCACCCACAGCAAGGAACCTCCAAAACAAAGAGGAACCACAACTGCCAGAATACAGAAAGGCCACCCCAAACACAGCAATGTAAACAAGATGAAAAGGCAAAGAAGTACTCAGCAGGTAAAGGAACATAATAAATGCCCACCAGATCAAACAAAAAAGGAAGAGATAGGGAATCTACCTGAAAAAGAATTCAGAATAATGATAGTAAAAATGATCTGAAATCTTGAAAACAAAATGGAGTTACAGATAAATAGCCTGGAGACAAGGATTGAGAAGATGCAAGAAAGGTTTAACAGGGACCTAGAAGAAATAAAAAAGAGCCAATATATAATGAATAGTGCAACAAATAATATCAAAAACACTCTGGAGGTAACCAACAGTAGAAAAACGGAGGCAGAAGATAGGATAAGTGAGGTAGAAGATAGAATGGTAGAAATAAATGAATCAGAGAGGAAAAAAGGAAAAAGAATAGAGGACAACCTCAGAGACCTCTGGGACAATGTTAAATGCCCCAACATTTGAATCGTAGGAGTCCCAGAAGAAGAAGACCAAAAGAAAGGCCATGAGAAAATACTGGAGGAGATAGTAGTTGAAAACTTCCCTAAAATGGGGAAGGAAATAGCCACCCAAGTCTAAGAAACCCAGAGAGTCCAAACAGGATAAATCAAAGGCAAACACCCCAAGGCACATATTAATCAAATTAACAAAGAACAAATAATAAAAGCAGCAAGGGAAAAACAACAAATAACACATAAGGGGATTCCCATAAGGATAACAGCTGATTTTTCAATAGAAACTCTTCAGGCCAGAAGGGAACAGCAGAACATAAAGAGATGAAAGAGAAAACCCAACAACCCAGATTACTGTATCCAGCAAGGATCTCATTCAAATATGAAGGAGAAATCAAAAGCTTCACAGACAAGCAAAAGCTGAGAGAATTCAGCACCACCAAACCAGCTCTTCAACAAATGCTAAAGGATCTTCTCTAGACAGGAAACACAGAAAGGGTGTATAAACTCAAACCTGAAACAACAAAGTAAATGGCAATGGGATCATACTTATCAATAATTACCTTAAATGTAAATGAGCTGAATGTCCTAACCAAAAGACAAAGGCTGGCTGAATGGATAAAAAAAATAAGACCCCTATATATGTTGTCTACAAGAGACCCACCTAAAAACAAGGCACATACAGACTGAAAGTGAAAGGCTAGAAAAAGATAATCCATGCAAGAGACCAAAAGAAAGCAGGAACAGCAATACTCATATTAGATAAAATAGACTTCAAAATAAAGGTTATGAAAAGAGACAAAGACACTACATAATGATCAAAAGATCAATCCAAGAAGAAGATACAGCACTTATAAATATATATGCGCCCAACATAGGAACACTGTAATATGTAGGCCAAATGCTAACAAGTATGAAAGGGGAAATTAACAATAAAACAATAATAGTGGGAGACTTTAATGCCTCACTCACACCGATGAATAGATCAACTAAACAGAAAATTAACAAAGAAACACAAACTTTAAATGATACAATGGACCAGTTAGACCTAATTGATATCTATAGGACGTTTGACCCAAAAACAATGAATTTGACTTTTTTCTCAAGTGCACATGGAAACTTTTCCAGGATAGATCACATCCTGGGCCATAAATCTAGCCTTGGTAAATTCAAAAAAATTGAAATCATTCCAGTCATCTTTTCTGACCACAATTCAGTAAGACTAGATGTAAACTACAGGAGAAATACTATTAAAAATTCCAGCATATGGAGGCTGAACAACATATTGCTGAATAACCAACAAATCACAGGAGAAATCAAAAAAGAAATCAAAATATGCATAGAAATGAGTGAAAATGAAAACACAACAACCCATAATCTATGGGACACTGTAAAAACAGTGCTAAGGGGAAAGTTCATAGCAATACAGGCTTACCTCAAGAAACAAGAAAAAAGTCAAATACAGAACGTAACTCTCCACCTAAAGCAACTAGAAAAGGAAGAAATGGAGAACCCCAGGGTTAGTAGAAGGAAAGAAATCTTAAAAATTAGGTCAGAAATAAATGCAAAAGAAACAAAAGAGACCATAGCAAAAGTCAACAAAGCGAAAAGCTGGTTCTTTGAGAAGATGAATAAAATAGACACACCATTAGCCAGACTCATCAAGAAACAAAGGGAGAAGAATCAAATCAACAGAATTAGAAATGAAAATGGAGAGATCACAACCGACAACACAGAAATACAAAGGATCATAAGAGACTACTATCAGCAATTATATGCCAATAAAATGGACAACTTGGAAGAAATGGACATATTCTCAGAAAAGTACAACTTTCCAAAACTGAACCAGGAAGAAATAGAAAATCTTAACAGATCCATCACAAGCATGAAAATTGAAACAGTAATCAGAAATCTTCCAGCAAACAAAAGCCCAGGTCCAGATGGCTTCACAGCTGAATTCTACCAAAAATTTCGAGAAGAGCTAACACATCCTACTCAAACTCTTCCAGAAAATTGCAGAGGAAGGTAAACTTCCAAACTCATTCTATGAGGCCACCATCACCCTAATAGCAAAACCAGACAAAGATGCCACACACACAAAAAAAGAAAACTACAGGCCTATATCACTGATGAACATAGATGCAAATACCCTTAACAAAATTCTAGCAAACAGAATCCAACAACATATTTAAAAGATCATACATCATGACCAAGTGGGCTTTATCCCAGGGATGCAAGGATTATTCAATATCCACAAATCAATCAATGTAATACACCACATTAACAAATTGAAAGATGAAAACCATATGATTATCTCAGTAGATGCAGAGAAAGCCTTTGACAAAATTCAACATGAAGGAACATACTGAAACATAATAAAAGCTATATATGACAAACCCTCAGCAAACATTATCCTCAATGGTGAAAAATTTAAAGTGTTTCCCCTAAAGTCAGGAACAAGACAAGGGTGCCCACTCTCACCACTACTATTCATCATAGTTTTGGAAGCTTTGTTCACAGCAATCAGTGCAGAAAAAGAAATAAAAGGAATCCAGATTGGAAAAGAAGAAGTAAAACTCTCACTGTTGCAGATGACATGATCCTCTACATAAAAACCCTAAAGACACCACTAGAAAATTACTAGAGCTAACCAATGAATATAGCAAAGTTGCAGGATATAAAATTAACACACCGAAATCCCTTGCATTCCTATATGCTAACAATGAGAAAGCAGAAAGAGAAGTTAAAGAAACAATTCCATTCACCATTGGAATGAAAAGAATAAAATACTTAGGAATATATCTACCTAAAGAAACAAAAGACCTATATATAGAAAACTATAAAACACTGGTGAAAGAAATCAAAGAGGACACAAATACATGGAGAAATATACCATGTTCATGGATCAGAAGAATCTATATAGAAGCAACAGTTAGAACTGGACATGGAACAACAGACTGGTTCCAAATAGGGAAAGGAGTACGTCAAGGCTGTATATTGTCACCCTGCTTATTTAACTTATATGCAGAGTACATCATGAGAAACGCTGGACTGGAAGAAACACAAGCTGGAATCAAGATTGCCGGGAGAAATATCAATAACCTCAGATATGCAGATGACACCACCCTTATGGCAGAAAGTGAAGAGGAACTAAAAAGCCTCTTGATGAAAGTGAAAGAGGAGAGTGAAAAAGTTGGCTTAAAGCTCACCTTTCAGAAAACGAAGATCATGGCATCCGGTCCTATCACTTCATGGCAAATAGATGGGGAAACAGTAGAAACAGTGGCTGACTTTATTTTTTTGGGCTCCAAAATCACTGCAGATGGTGACTGCAGCCATGAAATTAAAAGACGCTTACTCCTTGGAAGGAAAGTTATGAGCAACCTAGATAGTATATTCAAAAGCAGAGACATTACTTTGCTGACTAAGGTCCATCTAGTCAAGGCTATGGTTTTTCCTGTGGTCATGTATGGATGTGAGAATTGGACTGTGAAGAAGGCTGAGCGCCAAAGAATTGATGCTTTTGAAGTGTGTTGTTGGAGAAAACTCTTGAGAGTCCCTTGGACTGCAAGGGGATCCAACCAGTCCATTCTGAAGCAGATCAGCCCTGAGATTTCTTTGGAAGGAATGATGCTAAAGCTGAAACTCCAGTACTTTGGCCACCTCATGCAAAGAGTTGACTCATTGGAAAAGACTCTGATGCTGGGAGGGATTGGGGGCAGGAGGAGAAGGGGACAACCAAGGATGAGATGGCTGGATGGCATCAGGGACTCGATGGACGTGAATCTGAGTGAACTCTGGGAGATGGTGATGGACAGGGAGGCCTGGCATGCTGCGATTCATGGGGTCGCAGAGTCAGACACGACTGAGCGACTGAACTGAACTGAACTGAACACAAAGCAATCTGTAGATTCAATGCAATCCCTACCAAGCTACCAATGGTAGCTTTTTTTTTTCACAGAACTAAAACAAATAATTTCACAATTTGTATGGAAATACAAAAAACTTCAAATAGCCAAGGCAATCTTGAGAAAGAAGAATGGAACTGGAGGAATCATCTTGCCTGACTTCAGGCTCTACTACAAAGGTACAGTCATCATGACAGTATGGTATTGGCACAGACAGAAACATAGATCAATGGAACAAAATAGAAAGCCCAGAGATAAATCCATGCACCTATGGACACCTTATCTTTGACAAAGGAGGCAAGAATATACAGTGGGGAAAAGACAATCTCTTTAACAAGTGGTTCTTAGAAAACTGGTCAATCACTTGTAAAAGAATGAAACTAGAACACTTTTTAATATCATACACAAAAATAAACTCAAAATGGATTGAAGATCTAAACATGAGACCAGAAACTATAAAACTCCTAGAGGAAAACATAGGCAAAACACTCTCCAACATAAATCACAGCAGGATCCTCAATGACCCACCTACCAGGGTAATGGAAATAAAAACAAAAATAAACAAATGGGACCTAATTAAACTTAAAAGCTTTTGCACAACGAAGGAAACTATAAGCAAGCTGAAAAGGCAGCTTTCAGAATGGAAGAAAATAATAGCAAATGAAGCAACTGACAAAGAATTAATCTCAAAAATATACAAGCAACTCATGCAGCTCAATTCCAGAAAAATAAATGACCCAATCAAAAAATGGGCCAAAGAACTAAACAGACATTTCTCCAAAGAAGACATACAGATGGCTAACAAACACATGAAAAAATGATCAATATCACTCATTATCAGAGAAATACAAATCAAAACCACAATGAGGTACCATTTCATGTCAGCCAGAATTGCTTCTATCCAAAAGTCTACAAGCAATAAATGCTGGAGAGGGTGTGGAGAAAAGGAAACCCTCTTATGCTGTTGGTGGGAATGCAAACTAGTATAGCCATTATGGAGAACAATGTGGAGATTCCTTAAAAAAAACTGGAATAAACTGTCATAGGACCCAGCAATCCCACTGCTGAGCATACACACCAAGGAAACCAGAATTGAAAGAGACGTGTATACCCCAGTGTTCATTGAGGCACTGTTCATAATAGCCAGGACATGGAAGCAACCTAGATGTCCATCAGCTGACGAATGGAAAAGAAAGCTGTGGTACATACACACGATGGAATATTACTCAGCCATTGAAAAGAATACATTTGAATTAGTTCTAATGAGGTGGATGAAACTGGGGCTTATTATACAGAGTGAAGTAAGCCAGAAAGAAAAACACCAATACAGTATACTAATGCATATATATGGAATTTAGAAAGCTGGTAATGATAACCCTATATGCGAGACAGGAAAAGGCACACAGATGTATATAACAGTCTTTAGGACTCTGTGGGAGAAGGCGAAGGTGGGATGATTTGAGAGAATAGCATTGAAACATGTATACTATCATGTGTGAAACAGATCGCCAGTCTAGGTTCAATGCATGAGACAGGGTGCTCAAGGCTGGTGCATTGGGATGACCCAGGGGGATGGGATGGGGAGGGAGATGGGAGGGGTGCTCAAGAAGGGGAACACATGTACACCCATGGCTGATTAATGTCAATATATGGCCAAACCACTACAATATTGTAAAGTAATTAGCCTCCAATTAAAATAAATGAAATTTTAAAAATACAGGAAAAAAAAAAGACTGCAATGTTGGAAAGACAGTTTCTTCAACAAATGGTGCTAGGAAAACTGGACAACCACATGTAAAAAATGAAAATAGATCACCCTTTAACACCACACACAAAACTAAGCTCTTAATGGATTAAAGACCTAAATGTGAATCCAGAGACTATAAAACTCTTAGAGGAAAATATAGGTAAAACACTCTCTGACATAAATTGCAGCAATATCTTTTTTAAATTTTTAATTAATTTATTTTTTATTGAAGGATAATTGCTTTATAGAATTTTGTTGTTTTCTATCAAATCTCAGCACGAATCAGCCATAGGTATACATATATCCTCTCCCTTTTGAAACTCCCTCCTCCCTTCCCATTCCACCCCTCTGGGTTGATACAGAGCCCCTGTTTGAGTTTCCTGCGCCATACAGCAAATTCCCGTTGGCTATCTCTTTTACATATGGTTAAATTGTAGCAACCTTTTTTGATCCATCTCCCAAAATAACGGAAATATAACCAAAAATAAGCAAATAGGACCTACTTAAACTCAAAAGTTTTGAACACCAAAGCAAACAATAAAAAAAATGAAAAAAATACCCAACAGATTGGGAGAAAATATTTGCAAATGATGTGATTGACAAGAGATTAGTCTCCAAAATTTACAAGTGCTTCATGAGGTTTAACATTATTAAAAGACACAATCCAATAAAAAACTGAGCAGGAGATCTAAATAGATATTTCTCCAAAGACATACAGATGGCCAAAAGGCTCATGAAAAGATGCTGAACACCACTAATTACTACAGAAATGCAAATCAATACTATAACCTCATACCAGTTAAAATGGCTATCATCAAGAAATCCACGAAAAATAAATGCTGGAAAGGGTGTCTAGAGAAGGGAAGCCCTCAATACTGTTGGTGGGAATGTAAACTGATATAGCCACTATGGAGAACAGTATGAAGGTTCCTTAAAAAATTAAAAATAGACCTACTGTGTGATCCAGCAATCCTACTCCTGGCCATATACCCAGAGAATAACATGGTCCAATAGGATATATGCACCCCAATGTTCATTGCAGCACTGTTTACAATAGTTGAGACATGGAAATAAGCTAAATGTCCATTGATAAAGGAATGGATAAAGAAGATGCAGTACATATATACAACAGAATATTACTCAGCCATAAAAATGAAATAATGTTATTTGCAGCAACATGGGTGAACCGAGAGATTGTCATACTGAGTGAAGTAAGTCAGGCAGAGGAAGAGAAACATTGTATGACATCCCTTACATGTGAAATCTAAAAGGAAATGATAATAATGAACTTATCTACAAAACAGACTCACAGACTTAGAAAAAGAACTTATGGCTCCCAGGGAGGAAGAATAAGGGAAAGGATAATTAAGGAGTTTTGGAACAACCTATACACAGTGCTATATTTAAAATGGATAAGCAGCAAGGTCTTACTGTATAGTACAGGGAACTCTACTCAATGTTAATATGGCAGCCTGGATGGGAAGTGAGTTGTGGGGAGAATGGATACATGTATATGCATGGCTGAGTCCCATTGGTGTCCCCTTGTAACTATCACAACATTGTAAATGGCTATACTCCAATATAAAATAAAAAGTTTTTAGAATACATGAGGCAAAAACTAATAGAACCACAAAAATAACAGATGAATCCACTATTACCATTGAAAACATTAACATCTTTCTATCAGTAATGTAAAGAGCCAGTAAGTAAAAAATTCTGTAAAGGCATAGTTGAATTCAGCAATACTACAAGTCAGATGGGCCTAATTGAATAGATTATTTCATCCAACAGTAGCAGAAAAAGCATTCTTTTCAAGCTCACATGGAACATTCACTAAGGTAGACCATAAAATGCACATTAATTAAAATAGAAATCATATAATGTCTGCCCCAGACCACAATGGAATTAAAATAGAAATAAATAGCAGAGAACTTGCTGAAAATACCAAAAGATTCAGAAATTTAAAAACAAATATCTACCTAAATATAGACATTTTTCAAAATAAGACATGCAGATGCCTAGCAGAAACTTGCATGGAACCACAAAAGACTTCAAATAGCCAATGTAATCTTGAAAAAGAAGAATAAAACTGCAGGCATCACACTTCCTGATTTCAAACTATACTACAAAGCTATAGTAATCAAAATAGTATGGTAGGCATAAACATAAACATATAGACCAGTGGAACATAATTGAGAGCCTAGAAATAAACCCTCATATATCAGTCAACTAATATTTGACAAGGAAGCCAAGAATATGCAATGGGGGAAGGGATGGTCTCTTCCATAAATGGATACAGAAGAATTAAATTGTATCCCTATGTTACACTACTCATAGAAATTAACTCAAAATGGACAAAGACTTAGATACAAGTTCTGAAACTGAAACTTTCCTAGAAGAAAATCCAGGGGGAAAGCTCATTGACATTGGTCTTGGCAGAAATTTCCTGGATATAATACCAAAAACACAAGAAAAAAAAGTAAAAATAAATAAGTGGAACTACATCAAACTAAAAAACCTCTGCACAGCAAATGAAACAATCAACAAAATGAAAATTCAGCCTATGAAAAGGGAGAAAATAATTGCAAAACATATATCTTAAAAAGGAGAAGGAAATGGCAACTCACTCCGGTAATCTTGCCTGGAAAATTCCATGGACTGAGGAGCCTGGTGAGCTACAGTCCATGGGGTCACAAAGAGTCAGACACGACTGAGCAACTTCACATCCAAAATATATGCAAATGACTCATTTAATTCAATAGCAAAAACATAAACTTATTCAATAATCAGCAAAATAACTAAATAAACATTTTTCCAAAAGTGAGTGAAAGTTTCTTGGTTGTGTCCAACTCTGTGGGACCCCATAGACTGTAGCCACCAGACTCCTCTGTCCATGGAATTCTCCAGGCAAGAATATTGGAGTGGGTTACCATTTCCTCCTCCAGGGGATCTTCCTGATCCAGGGATCAAACCCCAGTCTCCTGCATTGCAGGCAGATTCTTTACCATCTGAGCCACCAGGGAAACTTATTTTTTCTGAAGAAAATAGACAAATGGCCAATATGTACCCAAAAAGGTGCTTGATATCACTAATTATTAAGGAAGTGCAAATCAAAACCACAATGAGATACCACCTCACACTCATTAGGATTATCAGTATCCAAAAAAAAGAAAGAAAAAACTGAGTTTTGTAAGGGAAGAAATTATAGCACTTGTGCATTGTTAGTGAGAATATAAAATGGTGTATGTAGCTGCTACAGAAAAAATAGAATTATGACATGATCCAGCAATCCCATTTCTGGGTATAAATTAAAAAAAATAATAATAAAACAGGATCTTGAGTTAATTTTTATGTTATTAGGTAAGGGTCCAACTTCATTTTTTGCACATTCACTTTTTAGTACCATTTATTGAAGACACTGTATGATGAATGATTTCTTTTGTTAAAAAAATAAACATTTTCATATTATGAATATTTTTAGCAACTTGAGAGATCTTCAAAGTTCTCACCACAAAAATAAATGGTAATTATGAGAGGTGATGGAGGTGTTAACTAACTCTACTTTGGTAGTCATTTCACAATATATGTGTATCAAATCATCACATTGTACACCCTAAACTTATACAATGTTATATATCAATTATATCTCCATAAAGCTGGAAAAAAATTCACAGATTTGCATGGGAAAAACATGATTTTTTAAAATTGTACTTCATCCAAATATAAAACGTTTGCTATGTGCAAGATCTTAATGAGATGATGGAAAGACAAGCTACAGATAGGGAGAAAATATTCACAAACCAGAAATGCAACAAAAAAACTGTATCTAGATAACATAAAGAACCACTGAAAACAACAGTAACAAGCAAACAACAGTACTAGAAAATGGGCAAGAGACATTTCATCAAAGAAGATATATAGATAGCAAATAAGCGCACAAAACATATTTAACATTACTAGCCACTAGGGAAATGCAAATTAAGACTACAGTGAAATATCACTACACATGTATCAGAATGAGTAAAACAGGTCTCAATAAATTTAAAAAGATTCAAGTCATACAAAGTATACCCTCTGACCTCAATGGAATTAAACTAGAAATCAATAACAAAAGATCCATGGAAAATCCCCAAATATCTGGTAACTCAATAACACACTTCTAAGTAACAGAAGATCAAAGAAGTAAAAGGGAAATTAGAATATTTTTTATACTGAATGAAAATAAAAATACAAAAATATCAAAGTTTGTGGGATGCCACTAAAGTAGTAATTCTTAGGGGAAGTTTTAAAACATTAAAGGCCTTCCAGATGTTCAAGCTGGTTTCAGAAAAGGCAGAGGAACTAGAGATCAAATTGCCGAACATCACTGGATCATGGAAAAAGCGAGAAAGTTCCAGAAAAACATCTATTTCTGCTTTATTGACTATGCCAAAGCCTTTGACTGGATCACAATAAACTGTGGAAAATTCTGAAAGAGATGGGAATATCAGACCACCCTGACCTGCCTCTTGAGAAATCTGTATGCAGGTCAGGAAGCAACAGTTAGAACTGGACATGGAATGACAGACTGGTTCCAAATAGGAAAAGGAGTACGTCAAGGCTGTATATTGTCACCCTGCTTATTTAACTTATATGCAGAGTACATCATGAAAACTCTGGACTGGAAGAAACACAAGCTGGAATCAAGATTGCCGGGAGAAATATCAATAACCTCAGATATGCAGATAACACCACCCTTATGGCAGAAAGTGAAGAGGAGCTAAAAAGCCTCTTGATGAAAGTGAAAGAGGAGAGTGAAAAAGTTGGCTTAAAGCTCAACATTCAGAAAACGAAAATCATGGCATCCGGTCCCATTACTTCATGGGAAATAGATGGGGAAACAGTGGAAACAGTGTCAGACTTTATTTTGAGGGGTTCCAAAATCACTGCAGATGGTGACTGCAGCCATGAAATTAAAAGACGCTTACTCCTTGGAAGAAAAGTTATGACCAACCTAGGTAGCATATTGAAAAGCAGAGACATTACTTTGCCGACTAAGGTCCGTCTAGTCAGGGCTATGGTTTTTCCAGTGGTCATGTATTGATGTGAGAGTTGGACTGTGAATAAAGCTGAGCGCTGAAGAATTGATTCTTTTGAACTGTGGTGTTGGAGAAGACTCTTGAGAGTCCCTTGGACTGCAAAGAGATCCAACCAGTCCATTCTGAAGATCAGCCCTGGGTGTTCTTTGGAAGGAATGATGTTAAAGCTGAAATTCCAGTACTTTGGCCACCTCATGCGAAGAGCTGACTCGTTGGAAAAGACTCTGATGCTGGGAGGGATTGGGGGCAGGAGGAGAAGGGGACGACAGAGGATGAGATGGCTGGATCGCATCACTGACTCGATGGACGTGAGTCTGAGTGAACCCCGGGAGTTGGTGATGGACAGGGAGGCCTGGCGTGCTGCGATTCATGGGGTTGCAAAGAGTCGGACACGGGACACGACTGAGAGACTGAACTGAACTGAAAGGCCTATATTAGAAAATAAGAAAAGCTTTTATTCAATAACCTCAGTTTTCATCTTAATAAACTAGAAATAAAGAGCAAATTAAACCCAAAGAAAATGAAATAAAGGAAATAATAACAGTTGAATGAAAATTAGTGAAGTAAGAAACAGATAAACAATTGAGAAAACTAATGAAAGCAAAAGCTGGGGGTTTTTTGAGAACATGAATATAATTGATAAAATTTGATCAGAAAAAAATGAGAAAAGACACAAATCGCTAATATCAGAGATGAAGGTGATGATACTTTATAACTATTAAAAGGATAAAAAGGGAATATTATTAACAACTTTATGACAACAAATTCAACAATTAAGACAATTGAAATAGACAATTCTTCAAAAGACACAATCAAAGTTCATTGTTTTACTCTGCTCTCATCTGGAGCTTGTGGTCCAAGCTCACTAGTTGTTGGCAAATTTTATTTCTTTGCAGTTTTAAGACAGAGATTCCCGTTTTCTTGCTGGGTATTGGAAGTAGGTCACTCTCTGCAACTAGAGGTTGACCTCACATTCCAGCCACATTGCCTTCTCACAGCATGGCACCTTATTTCTTCAAAACCAGCAGAATATTTCCCAGTGTGCTAAGACAGTATATTGTCAAAAGAGTGACTGTCCCATCACCTTTGCCATATAATATAACCTAATTAAGGTGGTGGTTGTCACATCATATTCACAAGTCTAAGCCACATTTTTGGAGAAGGAAATGGCAACCCACTCCAGTATTCTTGCCTGGAGAATCCCAGGAACGGGGGAGCCTGGTGGGCTGCTGTCTATGGGATCGCACAGAGTCAGACACGACTGAAGCAACTTAGCAGCATGCCACATTTAAAGGCAGGGGATTTTTACAGAGAATGTATAACAGGGAGAAGATCTTAGGGACCAGTTTAGAATTCTACCCAACACAATCAGGAAAGAATAGATAAACTGAATAACTTTACATCTAATTTCTAAAAATTGAACTTGCAGTTAATAATCTTCCCACAAAGAAAATTTCAGGCCTAGATGGTTTCACTGGAGAATTCTACCAATAATTTAAGAAAATAACAATCCTACACAACTGTCAAGAAATTTTTTTTTTGGAGCACTTATTGTGAATTTTATTTAATTAAATTGTCTCTGACAACTTAAACTGCCATTAAAGAGTTAGGTGGCACTAGTGGTAAAGAACCCTGCCAATGCAGGTTAGACATAAGAGACACCAGTTTGATCCCTGGTGGGGAAGATCCCCTGGAGAAGGGAATGCCAACCTACCCCAGTACTATTGCCTGGAGAATCCCATGGACAGAGGAGCCTGGTGGGATACAGTCCATAAAGTCGCACAGTCAGACATGACTGAAGAGACTTAGCAAGTCAAAAATTTAGTGCTGAATATTTTTAACCTTTCAAATGCCTGAAAGAGTACATTAACCATCCTTAACATATTAGGGCCTTCCAGAGAAATACAGACAATAGGAGATATATGTATATATAAAACAAGATCTATTATGGGGAATGGGCTCATGCAATTATGGAGGCTGAAAAGTCCAACGGAGTGCAGTCTACAAGTGGAGATCCAGGAAAGTTAATGGCATAATTGATCTGGAGGCCTGAAAATCAGGTGACTCAATGGTGCAAATCCCAGTCAAAGGGCAGAGGACAAATGTCCCTTCTTCCACTTTTAGTTCTATTCAGGCCCTTAGCTGATTGGATTATATCCACCCACCTTGGAGAGGGCAATCTACTGAGTCCACCAATCAATTCAAATGCCAATCTTAATCAAAACATTATCACAGGCACACCCAGAAATGTTAACTTGGGACATCCCATGGCCCAATCAAATTGAAACAAAATTAACCTTTAAAAGAAGTAATATTCAACTTCAATATAAACTGTGGACCTTAATTAATAATAATGCGTCAATATTGGACAATTTAATTTTAACATATGTACCACATTAATGTAAGATGTTAATAATAAGGGAAAATGTACAGAGGAGTGAAGGAAATGGGTATATGAAAACTCTACTTTATGCTCAATTTTCCCATAAGCTTGAAGGTTCTTTGGAAACTGAAATCTTTAAACAAACAAAAAAAAATTAAAGTGAGGAAATATTCCCCAACTCATTTTATTAATATGCCAACAGATTTACAATAAAACAAAAGCAAACAACAATGCTAAAGAAAACGATAAACCAATAACCCTTGGAACTTGAGGACAAAATCGTAAAAAGAAATTTAGCAAATCAAATGCAATAACAAATAAGAAGGATAACACATTACAAGTGGAGCATATCACAGGAATGGAAGATTGGTTTAACATTTGGAAACCAATCATAGAAAGTCACCATATTAGCAGACTAAAAATAAAAAACTATATGGCCATCTCAATAGACACAGATGAATCATCTGAGAAGGCCAACATCCATTCCAGATAAAATTTCTCAACAAAGAACTGAAGGGAATTTCCTCAATCTGATAAAAGGCATCTATAAAATATCTACAAACATGATTAATGGTGAGAGACTGAATGTGTTTCCCCTAAGATTAGGAATAAAGCAAGAATGTCTGCTTTCACTACTACTATTCAATATTGTACTGGATATTTTATGAGTAAAATCAGGGAAGGAAAAGGGGGAAAAAAAGCTCGAAGATTGGAGAAGAAGTAAAACTGCATTTATTCATATGATTATCTATATAGAAAATCTGATGAAATCTAGAAAAAAGCTATTAGAACTAATAAACAAGTTTAGCAAGCTTAAAAGATTCAATAGTCAATTGTTTTTATATATAATAACAACAAACAATTTTTAAAAACCAATGCCATTTACAGTAGCATCAAAAATTTTGAATAACAGAGGTAAATGTGACAAGACATGAAAGACCTGTACACTGAAAACTAAAACATTGCTGAAAGATATTAAAGAAGATCTAAATAAATTGATAGATATACTGCATCCATGATTTGGAAGATTCAATAACAGTAGATGTTAACTCCTTTCAAAATGATGTACAGATTCAATGAAGTAGCAATCAGAATTCCGACAAGATTTGTGTGTCTGTGTGTAAATTGACAGGATGATTCCAAAATTTAGATTAAAAATAAAAAGGACCTAGAATGACCAAAACAAATTTGAAAAAGAACAAAGTTGCAGTAGAAAACACCAATTGATTTCAAGATTTATTATAAAAAGACATTAATCAAGACAGTATGATAGTGGTATAAAGGAGACAAATAGATCAGTGGAACAGAATAGAAAGTCCAGAAACAGACCCACACATATATGAACAATCAACATGTGACAAGGTTGCAAAGGCAATTGAGTGAAGAAAGGAGAGAGAGTCCTTTCATTAAATTCTGCTGGAGCAATTGAATATCTGTATGCAAAAAAAAAATTTTTTTCAATCATAACTTGCACCACATAAATAAAAATCAACACAAAATGGACCATAGATCTAAATGCTAAATCTAAACCTATAAAATTTCTAGAAGAAAACATAGGGCAAAAAATCTGTGTGACCTGGTATTTGGCAAAGATTTCTTATATACCACACTCAAAGTTGTTGTTGTTCAGTCACTCAGTCATGTCTGATTCTTTGTAACCCCCTGGACCACAGCATGCCAGGCTTCCCTGCCCTTCACCATTCCCCAGAGCTTGCTCAAACTCATATCCACTGAGTTGGTGATGCCATCCAACCATCTCATCCTCTGTCGTTGCCTTCTGCTCCTCCCTACAATCTTTCCCAGCATCAGGGTCTTTTCTAAGGAGCTGGCTCTTTGCATCAGGTGGCTAAAATATTGGAGCTTCAGCATCAGGCCTTCCAGTGAATATTCAAGATTGATTTCCTTTAGAATTGTCTGATTGGACCTTCTTGCAGTCCAAGGGACTCTCAAGAGTCTTCTCCAACACCACAGTACAAAAGCACCAAATTTTTGGCATTCAGCTTTCTTTATGGTCCAACTCTCACATCCATACATGACTACTGGAAAAACCATAACTCTGACTATATGGACCTTTGTTGGCAAAGTAACATCTCTGCTTTTTAATACACTGTTTGTTATAGCTTTTTCCCAAAGAGCAAGCGTCTTTTAATTTCACGGCTGCAGTCACCACCTGCCGTGATTTTGGAGCCCAAAAAAATGAAGTCTGTCACTACCCATAAAAGATCAAACTGATAAACTACACTTCATTACAATTTAAATCTTCTACTCTTCATAGTTAAATGCTTCATTTCATTTATATGACATTCTTGGGAAAAAACTATCATGGCAGAGAATCAACCAATGGTTTCCAAGGATTATAGTGGGAGGTACAATAGAATGTGACTTTAAAAGGACAGCATGAAAGAGATTTGAAGAGTAGTGGGAACAATTATGGTGTTCTTTACACAAACCTATACATTTGTTAAAACTTATGGAACTGCTATAAATATTCAGGTACAGGTTTTTGTGTGAACATTAAGTCTTTATTTTAAACTTCCAGGAGTATAATTGCTGAGTCATATGGTAGTTAAATGTTTAATCCTTTGTTTTGTTTTTAGAAACTGCCAAACAATTCATCATCCCATCTTACATTCCCACTGGCAACGTATTAATGATAGTGTCTCTGTATCCTTATCACTATCACTTTAAAAAATTTTTGTTTATTTTTAATTGAAGGATAATTGCTTTACAGTATTGTGTTGGTTTCTACCAAAAATCAACATGAATCAGCCATAGGTTTACCCATGTCCTCTGCCAACTTGGACTACAAGGAAATCAAACCAATCAATCCTAAAAGAAATCAATCCTGAATATTCATTAGAAGGAGTGACACTGAAGCTGAAGCTCCAATACTTTGGCCACCTGATGCAAAGAGTCAACTCATTAGAAAAGACCCAGGGAAAGATTGAAGGCAGGAGGAGAAGGGGACAACAGAGGACAAGATGGACATGAGTTTGAGCAAGCTCTGGGAGATGGTGAAGGACAGAGAAACCTGGTATGCTGCAGTCCATGGGTCACAAAGAGTTAGACATGACTGAACCACTGAACAACAACCACTTGAACATCTGTCCCATCTCCCTCCCCACCCCACCCCTCTAGGTTGTTACTGAGCCCAGGTTTGAGTTCCCTGAGACATACAGCAAATTCCCATTGGTTATCTATTTTACATATGGTAATGTAGGTTTCCATGTCATTCTTTCCATACATCCTACTGTCTCCTTCCTCCCCTGCCCCCAGCCATGTCCACAGGTGTATGGTACTATCTCATTACAGTTTTAATATGCATTTCTCTGATGGCTAGTGATTTTTTTAGTTCAGTATAAGAAAGATTTACTGGCATTTAGACTTATCCAGAGATGGATTGGGCATCTTTGGTAATTAGCAAGCTATTTATGGGAGTGTATAGGCACAAATGTGTAATTCACAGACATCAGATGGAATGGTGGAAGCTTAGATTTTATCTAGACCAATTCCCACATTGTACAATTGAAGAAATATATGCCTAGAGACACACAGGACCTTGCTCAAGGTCAAGCATAAATTCAGCAGCAGAATCAACATTCATGACGAACATCCAGAGTTACCTGTTTAAAAAGTTGAGGTATTAGAACACAATGTAGTAACTGTAATAGTTACATAACTGCATAACTGTTGCATAACTGTTGAGTCACAGATTTCACTGAGATTAGTCGTGTTGTTTGACTTCATTAATTCATTTATATAGAAAACATATTTAACATGAAAACACCTTTAACATGAAAGTCACTGTGAAGCTTAAGATGTAATATTTAGAATATATTAAAGTTATTTCATCTTTAGTTTCAATGTTATAAATTAATTAACATAGAAAGTACAGTGCTATGGTCAGTTGTGATGGCTAATGACTTTTTTTATTAATTTATTTCTTTTAATTGGAGGCTAATTACTTTACAATATTATGGTGGTTTTTGCCATACATTGACATGAATCAGCCATGGGTGTACATGTGTTCCCCATCCTGAACCCCCCTCCCACTTCCCTCCCTATCCCATCCCTCAGGGTCATCCCAGTGCACCAGCCCTGAGCACCCTGTCTCATGCATCGAACCTGGACTGGCGATCTGTTTTACATATCATAATATACATGTTTCGATACTATTCTCTCAAATCATCCCACCTTCACCTTCTCCCACAGTCTAAAAGTCTGTTCTTTACATCTGTGTCTCTTTTGCTATCTCATTTATAGGGTCATTATTACCATCTTTCTAAATTCATGTATATGCATTAGTATACTGTATTGGTGTTTTCCTTTCTGGCTTACTTCACTCTGTATAATAGGCTCCAGTTTCATCCACCTCATTAGAACTGATTCAAATGTATTCTTTTTAATGGCTGAGTATTACTCCATTGTGTATATGTACCACACCTTTCTTATCCATTCATCTGCTGATGGACATCTAGGTTGCCTCCATGTCCTGGCTATTATAAACAGTGCTGCGATGAACATTGGGGTATACATGTCTCTTTCAATTCTGGTTTCCTCAGTGTGTATGCCCAGCAGTGGGATTGCTGAGTCATATGGCAGTTCTATTTCCAGTTTTTTAAGGAATCTCCACACTGTTCTCCATAGTGGCTGTACTAGTTTGCATTCCCACCAACAGCATAAGAGGGTTCCCTTTTCTCCATACCCTCTCCAGCATTTATTATTTGTAAACTTTTGGATCGCAGCCATTCTGACTGGTGTGAGATTGTACCTCATTGTGGTTTTGATTTGGATTTCTCTGATAATGAGTGATGTTAAGCATCTTTTCATGTGTTTGTTAGATGGCTAATGACTTTAAACTTGTTTTCGTGTGCCTATTTGCCATCTGTATAGCCTCTTCAGTGAAATGTCTCTTTAGATCTCTTGCCCATTTTGTAATTGGATTATTTGGTCTTTGTTTTTTACTTTTGAGTTTTGAGAATTCTTTATGTAATCTAGATTCTATTCTAGTGCTGAATGGTTTGTTGGGTATATGGTTTGGAAATATTTTCTACAATTCTGTAGTTCATATTTTCATACACTTAGTGAGATTTTACACAAAACAAATGTTTTTAATTTTGATGATGTTTAATCTAATTTATCAATATTTCCTTTTTGTATTGTGCTTTTGAAGTTGTCATAGAACACTTTGCCTAGATCTGAACATTTTTTGTCTAAATTTTTTTCTAAATGTTTTATAGTTTTACATTTTACATAAGTGAGACTTAGGCTGAGGTTCAATTTTTGCCTATGGATATGTATTTGCTCCAGCACAATTTGTTGGAAAGCCTACCTTTCCTCCATTGAATTGCTTTTGAGACTGTCAAAGGGTATTTTAGTGTGGGTCTATTTTTGAGTTTTCTGTTCTGTTCCATTCATCTATGTTTCTATCTCTTCACCAATACCACACACTCTTAATTATTGTAGCTAAATAATAAATCTTGAAATTGAGTAGACTGATCCCTGCCACTTTGTTATTCTTTCTCAAGATTGCTTTTTCTATTCTAGATCTTTTGGTTTAGCACACAAATTTTAGAATTGTCTATGCCTACTGAAAATCTTGCTGGGAAGAAAATAAATAAATAATGAAAATAAAAATAAGTAAAGAAAATCTCTCTGGAATCTTGATAAGAATTGTACTAAACCTGTATATCAATTAGAGAGAATTGAAATTTTTACTATATTGTCTTCCAATTCATGAACAGAATACGTCTTTTAAAATATTTATTTATTTTCAATTGATTGACTATTGCTTTACAATATTGGTTTGATTTCTGTCACACATCAATATGAAATAAACACAGGTGTACATATGTCACCTCCCTGTTGAATCTCCCTCCCACCTCCCACCCATTCCCACCGCTCTAGGTTGTTAAAGAGCTCCAGTTTGAGTTCCTCGAGTCATACAGCAATTTCTAATTGGCTATCTATTTACATATGTTAGTGTATATGGTTCCATGCTACTCTGTCCATTTATCTCATTCTCTCCCTCTTCTCCCCACCCTTGTCCATAAGTCTTTTCTCTATGTCTGCATTTCCATTGCTGCTGTGAACAAGCTCATCAGTGCCATCATTCTAGAGTCCATATATATATGTGTTGACATACAACATTTGTTTTTCTCTTTTTTACTTACTTCACTCTGTATAATAGCAAAGAATCTGCTCTTGTAGGTTCAAAAGCATCAATTCTTTGGTGTTCAGCTTTCTTTATGGTCCAACTCTAATATCCATACATGACTACTGGAAAAAAACATAGCTTTGATTATACAGATCTCTGTTAGCAAAGTAACGCCTCTGCTTTTTAATATGATGTCTAGGTTTGTCATTGCTTTTCTTTCAAGGAGCAAGTGTCTTTTAATTTCATGACTGCAGTCACCATCTGCAGTGATTTTGGAGCCCAAGAAAATAAAGTCTGTCACTCTTTTCATTGTTTCCCCATCTACTTGACATGAAGTGATGGGACCAGCTGCCATGATCTTCATTTTCTGAATGTTGAGTTTTAAGCCAGCTTTTTCACTCTACCTTTTCACTTTAATCAAGAGGCTCTTTAGTTCCTCTCTGCTTTCTATCATAAGAATGTTGTCACATGCATATCTGAGGTTATTGATATTTCTCCCAGCAGTCTTAATTCAAGCTTGTGCTTCATCCAGCCTGGCATTTCTCATGATGTACTCTGCATATAAGTTAAGTAAGCAGGGTGACAGTATACAGCCTAACAAAGATCATGGCATCTGGTCCCATCACT
This sequence comes from Budorcas taxicolor, assembly GCF_023091745.1. Lineage (NCBI taxonomy): Eukaryota > Metazoa > Chordata > Mammalia > Artiodactyla > Bovidae > Budorcas > Budorcas taxicolor. The sequence continues at coordinate 76,453,577 of NC_068935.1, forward strand.
TCATGGCAAATAGATGGGAAAACAATGGAAAGAGTGACAGACTTTATTTTCGTGGGCTCCAAGATCACTACAGATGGTGACTGCTGCCATGATATTAAAAGATGCTTGATCCTTGGAAGAAAAGCTATGACAAACCTAGACAGCATATCAAAAGGCAGAGACATTACTTTGCCGACAAAGGTCCATCTAGTCAAAGCTATGGTTTTCCCAGTAGTCATGTGTGGATATGAGAGCTGGACCATAAAGAAGGCTGAGTGAAGAAGAATTAGTAGTCTTGAACTGTGGTGTTGGAGAAGACTCTTGAGAGTCCCTTGGACTGCAAAGATATCAAACCAGTCAATCGTAAAGGAAATCAGTCCTGAATATTCATTGGAAGGCCTGATGATGAAGCTGAAGCTCCAATACTTTGGCCACTTGATGCAAAGAACTGAATCATTGGAAAAGACGCTGAAGCAGAAAGATTGAGGGCAGGAGGAGAAGGGGGCAACAGAGGATGAAATGGTTGGATGGCATCACTGACTCAAATAGACATGAGTTTGAGCAAACCCCAGTAGACAGTGAAGAGTAGGGATGCCTGGCATGCTGCAGTCTGGAGTTGGATTCAACTTAGCAAATGAACAAGACAACAACACTATGGAAATGTAATCAGGAAAAACCAGTTTGTGGCAAATTTTATATGACAACCTGATGAATTAAACAAATTACAAGAAAAAAAAAGAGATGGTGAGGTAACCTATAGGTTTAAAAAGGATAAATATTTAACTAGCACTTAGGTATGTATACTTCATCAATAAAACAGTAAATAAAAGTAAAGAAATGATTGCTGTAAAAGTCAGGATAGTGGTTCTCTTGACTAAGGAGGGCAAATGGGAGGGGTTGAATCATATGGTGGTTGAAATGGAGTACATGGAGGTCTTCTTCGGTGGCTGGCACAATTCTGACTCTTGATCCACATGGTGGTTCCAAGCATGTTCATCCTGTAATTGATTTAGCTGTATGTTTATGTATGTAGTTTTCTGTTTATACTATATTTAAAAACAAAAATCTAAAGTGAAAAGTAAAGAAGAATAGAAATTGATTGAATAGAGGCAACTGTAATGGGAAATTGCAAGAACTGAGCCTTATGATGTAGCTAAAACTTGTTGACTGGAGATTTTATTAAAATGTTATTTTGAGGGAATTACCTGGTGGTCCAGTGGTTAGGACTCCAAGCTTTCACTGCTGAATGCCCAGGTTCCATCTCTGGTCAAGGAACTAAGACACTGCAAGCTACATTGCACGGCCAAATAAAATAATAAAATGCTATTTTGAGAAGATTCATCATAATCTGTTGGTAAATAACCATTGGAATGTAATAAAATGGGGTTGGAGTGCTGAAAACTGTTTCTAAGAAGCCAAATCTGGCAGAAGTGATGAGAAATTGGAAAGCCAGCCAAGAGACCACTGTAATGAGGTGGTAATGATAAGGTAATGATGATAAAGATTTAATTGGGTGATGTTTGTAGGAACAGAGCTAAAACAACCACTATTATGTTAAGCAACAGAATAGTCAGCAATATTAAGCGACAGATTAAGTATGGCTGGTAGATATAAACTCATATTGTCTGTTGAGGAGGTACTGGGGAATTCTGTAAGAATAATTCTTGGTGATAGGCTAGAGCAAAATCTGGTGTTTCATCTCATGCTGTATATAAAATCCCAAAGAAATGGTTGCTAGATGAACTCATATGCTAGTCTTATTACACTGGCAAGAACTTTCTGAACTTATGCTCAGTAACAGTGGGAGAGCAGACATTCTTTCCTTATTCCCCAATTTAAGGGGCACAGATTCAGTATTTCTCCATTAAATAAAGTGTTACCTTCATGTTTTTTATAAATAATCTTTATCAAGTTGAGGAAGTTGCCCTCTATCCCTATTTTCCTGGGAGTTGTTATCATGTATAAGAGGTTATGGGGAGAGTGAAAAAGTTGGCTTAAAGCTCAACATTCAGAAAACGAAGATCATGGCATCTGGTCCCATCACTTTATGGGAAATAGATGGGGAAACAGTGTCAGACTTTATTTTGGGGGGCTCCAAAATCACTTCAGATGGGGACTGCAGCCATGAAATTAAAAGACACTTACTCCTTGGAAGGAAAATTATGACCATCCTAGATAGTATATTGAAAAGCAGAGACATTACCTTGCCAACAAAAGGTCTGTCTAGTCAAGGCTATGGTTTTTCCAGTAGTCATGTATGGATGTGAGAGTTGGACAGTGAAGAAAGCTGAGCGCCGAAGAATTGATGCTTTTGAACTTTGCTGTTGGAGAAGACTCTTGAGAGTCCCTTGGACTGCAAGGAGATCCAACCAGTCCATTCTAAAGGAGATCAGCCCTGGGTGTTCTTTGGAAGGAATGATGCTAAAGCTGAAACTCCAGTACTTTGGCCACCTCATGTGAAGAGTTGACTCATTGGAAAAGACTCTGATGTTGGGAGGGACTGGGGGCAGGAGGAGAAGGGGACGACAGAGGATGAGATGGCTGGATGGCATCACGAACTTGATGGACGTGAGTTTGGGTGAACTCCGGGAGTTGGTGATGGACAGGGAGGCCTGGTGTGCTGCAATTCATGGGGTTGCAGAGTCAGACATGACTGAGCGACTGAACTGAATTGAACTGATAGGAGGTTAATTTTGTCATCCATTGATAAGATCTTATGATTTTTCTTTTGTCTTTCAATTGGTGGGTTGCACTGATTGATTTTCAAGTGTTGAACCTGCCTTACATCCATGGAATAAACTCCACTGAGTCATAATGTATAATTCTTTTTATGTATCACTGAATTCTATCTGCTAATATATTGTTAAAGATATTCATGAGGGAAATTGTTCTGTCCTTTTCTCTTTCTGCACTCTTTGTCATGTTTTGGTATCAGGGTAATATTGGTTTTATAAAATGAATTGAGACGTATTCTTTCTTCTCTTTTTCTGGAAGATTGTGTAAAATTGGTGTTAATTCTTTAAGTATTTGGTAGAATTCTCCCATAAGAGCCTCAGAGCTGGAGGTTTCTTTTTTTGAAGTTTTATGTTTTTTATTAAGTCAAAATTTCAATGTAAATCTTTTTCATCTCTCACATAGAATAATAGAATAGTTTTAAAAATTGTGATTATATATATATTTATATATATATATATAAAACATAAAATTTGCCATTCTATCATTACATGGAGTTAAAGGAGGGAGAGTAAGGAGTTTGTACATAAAGGGTGCAAAGTTTAGAGATATGAAACCATCTTGGAAACAGATAGTGATGCTGGTTGTACAACATTGTCAATGTAATTAAGGTCATTCATTTGTTACTGAAAAATGGAGGTTTCTTTTTTCAGGAGTTTTTAAATTGTGAATTCAGTTACCTTACTAAGTATAGGGCTGTTCAAGTGAGCTATATCATTGTATGAATTGTGATAGTTTGGGTTATTTGAGAAACTGATCCATTTTGTCTAAATTGTGAAATTTATGTCTCTAGAGTTTTCACAGTAATCCTTTATTACACTTTTGATGTTTGGAGTATATGTAGTGATACTCCATTCATTCCTGATTTAGCTATTTTGTGTCTTCTCTCCTTTTCTCTTTTTCAGTCTTTTTGGTTTGTCAATTTCATTAAACTGTTTTAAAAAAACAGCTCTTTATTTCACTTATTTTTCTCCATTGTTTTGCTATTTTCAATTTTACTGATTTTTATTCTATTGTTTCCTTCCTTTGCTTGCTTTTGGGCTTATTTTCCTAGGTTCTTGATGTGAGAGCTTACTGATTTAAGATGTTTCCTCTTTATGAATGTATGCATTTACTGCCATAAATTTCCCTATCCACATTCCTTTAGCTGTGTTCTACAAACTTTGATGTGTTGTGTTTTCATTTGCATTCAGTTCTATATACTTTTTACTTCCATCTTTGATCCATGGATTGAAATTGTGCTGTTTAGTTGCCAAGTGTTTGGAGATGTTCTTCTTTTCCTCTTACTAATTTCCAGTTTGATTCTACTGTGCTCTGAAAACACAGTCTGTATGATTTCAGTTCTTTAAATTTATTATAAATTTTTTAAGGCCCAAGATATGGTCTATCTTGGTATATGTTTCCATGAGCACTTGAAATGAGCATGTATTCTGCTCTTTTGGGGTAGATTGTTGTATAAATGTCAATGAAATTATGTTGGTTGATAGCAGTATTAATTCTTATATATTCTTACTGATTTTCTGTTTAGTTATGTTATCAATTGTTTAGATAGGAAGTTTGAAGTCCCTAAGCATAATTGTGGATTTTTATATTTCTACTTTTATCTATTATGCTAGTTTTTACTTCACATGTTTTACAGTTCTTTTTGGGGGATGCATAACATTTTGGATTATTATGTCTTTTTGGTAAATTGATGTTTTTATCACTGTATTATGTCCTTATCTATCTTTTGTAAGTTTTTTGCTCCAAAATCTACTTTATCTGATGGTGTAGCCACTCCTGCCTTCCCTTGATTAACTTCTGCATGATATTTTTTTCATTCTTTTCTTTTCAACCTGACTATATATTTATAGTTGAAGTGAGTTTCTTTTAGATAGCATATAGCTGGGTAGTAATACTTTTTAATCCACTCTAGTAGTCTCTATCTTTTAATTAGTGTATTTAGACCATTTGTATTTCTTATAATTATTGTTATGATAGCACAGAAGTATACCATTTTTTTTCTCTCTTTCATTTTCCTTTCTGTTTTCTCCTCCCCCTCCTTTTCTTTCTTTTTTGACTTTATTTTACTTTACAATACAGTATTGGTTTTACCATACATCAACATGAATCCACCATGGGTGTACACGTGTTCCCAAACCTGAAGCCCCCTCTCACCTCCCTCCCCATACCATCCCTCTGGGTCATCCCAGTGCACCAGCCCCAAGCATCCTGTATCCTGTATCAAACCTAGACTGGCCATTCATTTCTTATATGATATTATATGTGTTTCAATGCCATTCTCCCAAATCATCTCACCCTCTCCCTCTCTCACAGAGTCCAAAAGTCTGTTCTATACATCTGTGTCTCTTTTGCTGTCTCACATACAGGGTTATCATTACCATCTTTCTAAATTCCATATATATGTGTTAGTATACTGTATTGGTGTTTTTCTTTCTGGCTTACTTCTGGCCTACTTACTCTGTATAATAGGCTCCAGTTTCATCCACCTCATTAGAACTGATTCAAATGTATTCTTTTTAATGGCTGCGTAATACTCTATTGTGTATATGTACCACAGCTTTCTTATCCATTCATCTGCTGATGGACATCTAGGTGGCTTCCATGTCCTGGCTATTATAAACAGCGTTGCAATGAACATTGGGGTACATGTGTCTCTTTCAATTCTGGTTTCCTCAGTGTGTATGCCCAGCAGTGGGATTGCTGGGTCATAAGGCAGCTCTATTTACAGTTTTTTAAGGAATCTCCACACTGTTCTCCACAGTGGCTGTACTAGTTTGCATTCCCACCAACAGTGTAAGAGGGTTCCCTTTTCTCCACCCCCTCCCCAGCATTTATTGCTTGTAGACTTTTGGATCACAGCCGTTCTGACTGGTGTGAGATGGTACCTCATTGTGGTCTTGATTTGCATTTCTCTGATAATGAGTGATGTTGAGCATCTTTTCATGTGTTTGTTAGCCATCCGTATGTCTTCTTTGGAGAAATGTCTATTTAGTTCTTTGGCCCATTTTTTGATTGGGTCGTTTATTTTTCTAGAATTGAGCTGCATGAGTTGCTTGTATATTTTTGAGATTAGTTGTTTGTCAGTTGCTTCATTTGCTATTATTTTCTCCCATTCTGAAGGCTGTCTTTTCACCTTGTTTATAGTTTCCTTTGTTGTGCAGAAGCTTTTAATTTTAATTAGATCCCATTTGTTTATTTTTGCTTTTATTTCCAGTATTCTGGGAGGTGAGTCATAGAGGATCCTGCTATGATTTATGTCCGACAGTGTTTTGCCTATGTTCTCTTCTAAGAGTTTTACAGTTTCTGTTCTCAAGTTTAGATCTTTAATCCATTTTGAGTTTATTTTTGTGTATGGTGTTAGAAAGTGTTCTAGTTTCATTCTTTTACAAGTGGTTGACCAGTTTTCCCAGCACCACTTGTTAAAGAGATTGTCTTTACTCCATTGTATATTCTTGCCTCCTTTGTCGAAGATAAGGTGTCCATAGGTGTGTGGATTTATCTCTGGGCTTTCTATTTTGTTCCATAGATCTATATTTCTGTCTTTGTGCCAGTACCATACTGTCTTGATGGCTGTGCCTTTGTAGTAGAGCCTAAAGTCAGGCAAGTTGATTCCTCCCGTTCCATTCTTCTTTCTCAAGATTGCTTTGGCTATTCGAGGTTTTTTGTATTTCCATACAGATTGTGAAATTATTTGTTCTAGTTCTGTGAAAAATACCACTGGTAGCTTGATAGGGATTGCATTGAATCTGTAGATTGCTTTGGGTAGTATACTCATTTTCACCATATTGATTCTTCCAATCCATGAACATGGTGTATTTCTCCATCTATTAGTGTCCTCTTTGATTTCTTTCATCAGTGTTTTATAGTTTTCTATATATAGGTCTTTAGTTTCTTTAGGTAGATATATTCCTAAGTATTTTATTCTTTTCGTTGCAATGGTGAATGGAATTGTTTCCTTAATTTCTTTTTCTACTTTCTCATTATTAGCGTATAGGAATGCAAGGGATTTCTGTGTGTTGATTTTATATCCTGCAACTTTACTATATTCATTGATTAGGTCTAGTAATTTTCTGGTGGAGTCTTTAGGGTTTTCTATGTAGAGGATCATGTCACCTGCAACAGTGAGAGTTTTACTTCTTCTTTTCCAATATGGATTCCTTTTATTTCTTTTTCTGCTCTGATTGCTGTGGCCAAAACTTCCAGAACTATGTTGAATAGTAGTGGTGAAAGTGAGCACCCTTGTCTTATTCCTGACTTTAGGGGAAACACTTTCAATTTTTCACCATTGAGGATAATGTTTGCTGAGGGTTTGTCATATATAGTTTTTATTATGTTGAGGTATGTTCCTTCTATTCTTGCTTTCTGGAGAGTTTTTATCATAGATGGATGTTGAATTTTGTCAAAGGCCTTCTCTGCATCTATTGAGATAATCATATGGCTTTTATTTTTCAATTTGTTAATGTGGTGAAGTAGATTGATTGATTTGTGGATATTGAAGAATCCTTGCATCCCTGGGATAAAGCCCACTTGGTCATGGTGTATGATCTTTTTAATGTGTTGTTGGATTCTGTTTGCTAGAATTTTGTTGAGGATTTTTGCATCTATGTTCATCAGTGATATTGGCCTGTAGTTTTCTTTGTTTGTGGCATCTTTGTCAGGTTTTGGTATTAGGGTGATGGTGGCCTCATAGAATGAGTTTGGAAGTTTACCTTCCTCTGCAATTTTCTGGAAGAGTTTGAGTAGGATAGGTGTTAGCTCTTCTCGAAATTTTTGGTAGAATTCAGGAGTGAAGCCGTCTGGACCTGGGCTTTTGTTTGCTGGAAGATTTCTAATTACTGTTTCAATTTCTGTGCTTGTGATGGGTCTGTTAAGATTTTTTGTTTCTCCCTGGTTCAGTTTTGGAAAGTTGTACTTTTCTAAGATTTTGTGCATTTCTTCCATGTTGTCCATTTTATTGGCATATTAAATAGCTGATAGTAGTCTCTTATGATCCTTTGTATTTCTGTGTTTTCTGTTGTGATCTCTCCATTTTCATTTCTAATTCTGTTGATTTGATTCTTCTCCCTTTGTTTCTTGATGAGTCTAGCTAATGGTTTGTCAATTTTATTTATCCTTTCAAAGAACCAGCTTTTTGATTTGTTGATATTTGCTATGGTCTCTTTTGTTTCTTTTGCATTTATTTATGACCTAATTTTTAAGATTTCTTTCCCCCTACTAAACCTGGGGTTCTCCATTTCTTCCATTTCTAGTTGCTTTAGGTGTAGAGTTAGATTCTGTATTTGACTTTTTTCTTGTTTCTTGTGGTATACCTGTATTGCTATGAACTTTCCCCTTAGCACTGCTTTTATAGTGTCCCACAGGTTTTGGGTTGTTGTGTTTTCATTTTCATTTGTTTCTATGCATATTTTGATTTCTTTTTTGATTTCTTCTGTGATTTGTTGGTTATTCAGAAGTGTGTTGTTCAGCCTCCATATGTTGGAAATTTTAATAGTTTTTTCTCTGTAATTGAGATCTAATCTTAATACATTATGGTCAGAAAAGATGACTGGAATGATTTCAATTTTTTTGAATTTACGAAGGCTAGATTTATGTCCCAGGATGTGATCTGTCCTGGAGAAGGTTCCATGAGCACTTGAGAAAAAGGTGAAAATCATTGTTTTGGCGTGAAATGTCCTATAGATATCAATTAGGTCTAACTGGTCATTGTATCATTTAAAGTTTGTATTTCTTTGTTAATTTTCTGTTTAGTTGATCTATCCATAGGTGTGAGTGGGGTATTAAAGTCTCCTACTATTATTGTTTTATTGTTAATTCCCCCTTTCATACTCGTTAGCATTTGTCTTACATATTGTGGTGCTCCTATGTTGGGTGCATATATATTTATAATTGTTATATCCTCTTCTTGGATTGATCCTTTGATCATTATATAGTGTCCTTCTTTGTCTCTTTTCACAGCCTTTGTTTTAAAGTCTATTTTATCTGATATAAGTATTGCTACTCCTGCTTTCTTTTGGTCTCTATTTGCATGGAATATCTTTTTCCAGCCCTTCACTTTCAGTCTGTACATGTCCCTTGTTTTGAGGTGGGTCTCTTGTAGACAACATATATAGGGTTTTTGTTTTTGTATCCATTCAGCCAGTCTTTGTCTTTTGGTTGGGGCATTCAACCCATTTATGTTTAAGGTAATTATTGATACATATGATCCCATTGCCATTTACTTTATTGTTTTGGGTTCTGGTTTATACACCTTTTTTGTGTTTCCTATCTAGAGAAGATCCTTTAGCATTTGTTGGAGAGCTGGTTTGGTGGTGCTGAATTCTCTCAGCTTTTGCTTGTCTGTAAAGCTTTTGATTTCTCCTTCATATTTGAATGAGATCCTTGCTGGGTACAGTAATCTGGGCTGTAGGTTATTTTCTTTCATCCATTTAAGTATGTATTGCCATTCCCTCCTGGCCTGAAGAGTTTCTATTGAAAGATCAGCTGTTATCCTTATGGGAATCCCCTTGTGTGTTATTTGTTGTTTTTCCCTTGCTGCTTTTAATATTTGTTCTTTGTGTTTGATCTTTGTTAATTTGATTAATATGTGTCTTGGAGTGTTTTGCCTTGGGTTTATCCCGTTTGGGACTCTCTGGGTTTCTTGGACTTGGATGATTATTTCCTTCCCCATTTTAGGGAAGTTTTCAACTATTATCTCCTCAAGTATTTTCTCATGGTCTTTCTTTTTGTCTTCTTCTTCTGGGACTCCTATAATTCGAATGTTGGAGTGTTTCATATTGTCCTGGAAGTCTCTGAGATTGTCCTCATTTCTTTTAATTCCTTTTCTTTTTTCCTCTCTGATTCATTTATTTCTACCATTCTATCTTCTAATTCACTAATCCTGTTTTTTGCTATTTGTTTTATTCTACTATTTGTTGCCTCCAGAGTGTTTCTGATCTCATTTATTGCGTTATTCATTATATTTTGACTCTTTTTTATTTCTTCTAGGTCCTTGTTAAACCTTTCTTGCATCTTCTCAATCCTTGTCTCCAGGCTATTTATCTGTTATTCCATTTTGATTTTAAGATTTTGGATCATTTTCACTATCCTTATTTGGAATTCTTTATCAGGTAGATTACCTATCTCTTCCTCTTTTGTTTGGTTTGGTGGGCATTTATCCTGTTCCTTTACCTGCTGGGTATTCCTTTACCTGCTGGGTATTCCTTTGTTTCTTCATCTTGTTTATATTGCTGCGTTTGGGGTGGCCTTTCTGTATTCTGGCAGTTTGTGGAGTTCTCTTTATTGTGGAGTTTCCTCGCTGTGGGTGGGGTTGTACAGGTGTCTTGTCAAGGTTTCTTGGTTAGGGAAGCTTGTGTTGGTGTTCTGGTGGGTGGAGCTGGATTTCTTCTCTCTGCAGTGCAACAAAGTGTCTAGTAATGAGTTATGGGATGACAATGGCTTTGGAGTAACTTTGGGCAGCCTGTATATTGAAACTCAGGGCTGTGTTCCTGTGTTGCTGGAAAATTTGCATGGTATGTCTTGCTCTGGAACTTGTTGGCCCTTGGGCGGTGATTGGTTTCAGTGTAGGTATGGAAGCGTTTGATGAGCTTCTATCGATTAATGTTCCCTGGAGTCAGGAGTTCTCTGATGTTCTCAGGATTTGGACTTAAGCATCCTGATTCTGGTTTCCAGTCTTATTTTTACAGTAGTCTCAAGACTTATCCTTCTATACAGCACCATTGATAAAACATCTAGGTTAAAAATGAAAAGTTTCTCCACAGTGAGGAACACCCAGAGAGGTTCACAGAGTTACATGGTGAAGAGAAGAGGGAGGAGGGAGTTAGAGGTGACCCGAATGAGATGAAGTGGAATCAAAAGAGGAGAGAGCAAGCTAGCCAGTAATCACTTCCTTATGGTGCTCCACAATCTGGACCACTCAGAGATGTTCACGGAGTTATACAGAGAAGAAGGAGGAAGGAGACAGAGGTGGCCAGGAGGATAAAAGGGGGGAATGAAAAGGAGAGAGACAGATCCAGCCAGTAATCAGTTCCCTAAGTGTTCTCCACCATCTGGAACACACAGAGATTCACAGAGTTGGGTAGAGAAGAGAAGGGGGAGGGAGGAGAGAGAGGTGACTTGGTGGAGAAAAAGGAGAGTCCAAAGGGGGAGACAGCAGTCAAGCCAGTAATCTCGCTCTCAAGTAAAAATGGGTACTGAAGATTGGGTTTTTGAAGGTATAAAATTGATAACAAATACCAAAAAGCAAAGATTAAAAATCTAGAGTAGAGGTTGGATTTTCAAAAATACAATATTATTCTTTAAGAAGAAGAAGAAAAAACAAAGTCACAAGAATTATTTTTAAAATATATATATATATATATGAAGTTTGCTTTAAAAATAGGGTCTTTTTTTGTAAAGTAATAGTAGGTTATAAAAATGAAAATTAAAGAAGTAATAGAGGACTTAAAAATTTTTAAAGTAAAAAAAAGAAGAAAAAAGAAAAGAAAAAAATCATAAAAATAGTAAAGATATATCTAGGACTTTCTCTGGTGCTGTTGTGGGCAGTGTGGGGTCAGTTCATTTTCAGATAGTTCCTTGTTCCAGCTTATATTTCTCAAGATCTATAGGCCCCTTCCTATGTAGTTGGTACTAACGACAGGGTTTTAATCAATTGCACCTGTCACTTCCAAGGTGATTCCCTCTGTTTTAGCTGCTTCTGTTTGCTGGTCTCTTCAGTGTCTGATTTCCACCCTGACACAAGGGGGGCGGGGGTGGACACTTTTTTTAGGCTCACTTGTTCAGTCGTGCTGTGGGGAGGGAGGGACGGTGCAGACAAATAACACTGGCGTGTTTGCAGTGTCTCAGCCACACTGGGCCTGCCCCCGCTCATGGTGCACACAGCTCAGGCTCTAGGTTGCTCCACCAGGAACCATCCAAGGCCAGCCCTGGGCTGCATGCACCTCCCAGGTCTAAGCCACTCAGGTTCAGGCACTCAGGTAGTCCTCAGAGGCACAGACTTGGTTGGGCCTGCGTTTTGTGCCCTTCCCAGGTCCGAGTAGGTCAGGTGTTTGGCAAGCATGGTCGCTGCAACTTATCACCTCTCTCATCCCTGCTGCTCAGTTTTCTGGGTTTACAACTGGTGCACCTTCTCAGGTGGATGATGACTGTCCAGAACCCCAAGAAGTCTTCATTAGCAAAGAAGCCTGCTTGCAGTTTGGTAGATAATGTCTCTCTGGGGCTGCGATTGCCCCCTTTCGGCCCTTTCGGCTCTGGCTGCTTGTCACCAGAGGGGGATGGTCTGCAGGCGGCTAATTCTGTTCTGTCCTTTGTTCTGTGCGCGGTCCTGGCAGTGTCTTATGTTAGAGCTTTTCTCATGGTAGCTATCCCACAGTCTCATTTGCTAGCCCAAGTTAGTTTGCTCTGGTTACCCTTGGGGCATTCCGGCCCGATCCTTAAGTGCACGGGGATGATCCAGAGAGATGATATGGGGTGGAAGGTGGGAGGGGGGTTCAGGACTGGGAACTCATGTACACTGTGGTGGATTCATGTCAATGTATGGCAAAACCAATACAGTATTTTAAAGTAAAATAAAGTAAAAATAAAAATTAAAAAAAAAAAAAAGAAGAAGAAGAAGCAATGCAGCCCACACCTCCCTGCCCAGCTCCTGCTTGCTAGTGGTGGATGCAGGCATTTGCGCTGCTTTTCCGCTGGGGGAGTTACTGTTGGGCTCGTAATCTGTGGGTTTTAATTATTTATTTATTTTTCCTCCCTGTTATGTTGCCCTCTGTGCTTCCAAGGCTCGCCACAGACTCAGCAGTGAGAGTGTTTCTTGGTGTTTGGAAAATTCTCTCTTTTTAAGACTCCTTTCCTGGAACGGAGCTCCCTCCCTACCTCTTTTGGCTCTTTTTTTGTCTTTTATATTTTTTCCTACCTCTTTTTGAAGACAATAAGCTGCTTTTCTGGGTGCTTGATGTCCTCTGCCAGCATTCAGAAGTTGTTTTGTGGAATTTACTCAGTGTTTAAATGTTCTTTTGATGAATTTGTGGGGGAGAAAGTGGTCTCCCCGTCCTATTCCTCCACCATCTTCTCTGTTTTCTTTTTCCTGCCTTCATGTGGGTGCCTTGAAAAGTTTTTAGAATCACATTTATGTTTATAGTCTTTTAAAGTGCACTTCTCTGTATATTCTTATTTGTGGTTGCTCTAGATATTACATTTCATAAGCATAGCTTATCACAGTCTACTGGTGTTATCACTTTACCAGTTCCAATGAAATATACAAATTATACCTTCCTTAATGTCCCTTTACTCACTCCTGTTTATAATATATTTTCTTAAAAATTTTCTCTACATACATTTAGAACAACATCAGGCAGTGCTATGTTTTTTTTGTTTTGACAATCAAATATAACTTAGAAAACTCAGGAGGAGAAAAAAAAGCCTATTGTATTTCCTCATATTTTTGCTTACCAGGTTCTTTCTACCTTCCTATGTGCCAAGTGTCCTTATTTTTTCCTTTCTATTTAGAGAATTTCCATTAGATTTTCTTCAAGGTAGATCTGTCATTGACAAATTATCTTAGTTTTCCTTTATCTGAGAATGTCTTGATTTCTCCTTTCTTCCAAAAGGATATTTTCAATGAGTATTGGATTCTGGGTTAACAGTTCTTAAGCATCTGAAAAATAGTGTGTTAATTCCTTCTCATTACCATGGTTTTAGATGACAAATCCACTGTCACTCCAATTATTTTTCCACCATAGATAAGGTACTGTTTTTATTTGGGTGCTTTTAAGGGCTTTTTCTTTTCTTTTCTTTTCTTTTTGGTCTTTCATTTTCAGAAGACTATTTAGCATGTGTCTTTGTATGGATAACTTTGAGTTTTATCTGTTTGGAGTTTGTTCTGATTCTTAAGTCTTTAAATTTGAGGTTTTCAGCCACAATTTTTTTTAGTATGTTTCAGCCTCACCCTCTTTCTCCTCTTCTTTTGGGACTCTGATGACACAGATGTTAAATCTTTGTTTTGTTGTCTCCCATGCCCCTGAGTCTCTTCATTTTTTTCAGTGTTTTTCTATCTGTTGTTCAGATTGGGTCATTTCTGTTGTACTATCTTCTAGTTCATTGATTCTTTTGTCCAGCTCCTCTATTCTGCTGTGGAGTTCATCCACTGAGGTTTTTATTTCAGTTACTGTGCAGTTTTTTACTTGTAAAATTTCCATTTTGTTCTTCTATATGTCTTACATTTTTGTTGGAACTTTCTTTTTCACGTGTCTCAGGTGTGTTTGTCATTTCTTATTGAAGCATTTTTATCAACACTGCTTTAAAATTTTTGTCAGATAATTCTAACATTTCTGACATCTAGGCATTGGCTAGACTATTGACTATTTTTTTCATTAACTTTGATACTGTCTTATTTCTTCGTTTGATAAGTGATTTTCAGTTTAAACCTGAACATTTTCATATTATGTTATGAGACTCTGGACATTATTTAAAATCTTCTATTGTAGCTGGCTTTCTCTGATATCACTCTTGCAGAGGAAGAGAGGTACTGCCTTATTACTTCTGCTACTGCTAAGTCACTTCAGTCATGTCCAACTCTGTGCGACCCCATAGACGGCAGCCCATCAGGCTCCTCCATCCCTGGGATTCTCCAGGCAAGAACACTGGAGTGGGTTGCCATTTCCTTCTCCAATGCAAGAAAGTGAAAAGTGAAAGTGAAGTCGCTCAGTCGTGTCCGACTCTTAGTGACCCCATGGACTGCAGCCCACCAGGCTCCTCTGCCCATGAGATTTTCCAGGCAAGAGTACTGGAGTGGGGTGCCATTGTCTTCTCCATTATTATTACTTCTGCTGCTGCTAAGTCACTTCAGTCATGTCCAACTCTGTGTGACCCCACAGACACCAGCCCACCAGGCTCCCCCGTCCCTGGAATTCTCCAGGCAAGAACACTGGAGTGGGTTGCCATTTCCTTCTCCAATGCATGAAAGTGAAAAGTGAAAGTGAAGTTGCTCAGTCGTGTCTGACTCTTAGCGACCCCATGGGCTGCAGCCTACCAGGCTCCTCCGTCCATGGGATTTTTCAGGCAAGAGCGCTGGAGTGGGGTGCCATTATTACTTCTAGGAGGATGTAAATAGAATTCCCACTGCCTTACTTGGCTTCCATTGACAAAGGGTGGGGGATATTCTCATTACTGATAGGTGGTGATGAATGTTCTGGTTCCTCATGTCTTCTCCATTGACAACATAGTGCGGATGTTCTTGTTACTACTCAATTATGGTGAAATCCTGACTCTTTCCTAGGCCTCTTCTGATACCACTCCAGAGGGGAGTGGGAAAGAAACTTCATTATTGCCGGGGGAAATGGAAGTCCAAGTTTTGACATGGTCTCCAGTAACACCATCGGGTGGGCAGCTCATTATTTGCTGGTAATGAAATACTGAGGTTCCTTACTTGACCTCCCCAAAACTGATAAAGATGGTTCACTATTCATAGACTGTACAAATGATTAAGATAAGGTTTATGTTGCATACTTGTTTCTCTTCTGGGAGTCTGGGATTTTGGTATGTGCTAGACAAAGGGTGCCTATGTGACCAGCTCCAAATGAAACCCTTGAGTACTGAGTCTTCAATGGGCCTCCCTTGGCAGAGACACAGTGCATATGTTGGTGCATTTTGTCATTAAAGGAATAGTGCTCTTTGTGTGACCACTAATTGGGGGCGGGAGAGTATAAGGAAGCCTGCATAGAGATTCCTCTAGTAAAGTCTATTTTTTCCCCATAATGATCATACTATCCATCTTTACTACATCACTATAATAAATTTGTCATGAGTAGAACTATATGCAGTGTCCTGTGCATCCTTCTAGCGAATCTCCAAATGGGATGGTGTTGGAAACCAATTTTGAAAACAGTTTTGTAGTTACTGTTAGGCGCAACATACATCTACTATGCGATCAAATCATTCCATTCTTAGATATTTTCCCAAGAAAACTGAAAGCATATACCCATACAGACATTTCTACATAAATGTTCATAACAACATTTCTAATAGCTCAAACTTGAAACTACACACGTGTCCAGCAACAAGTGAATGGATAACAAAACTGCAGAATCAGTTCAGTTCAGTCACTCAGTCGTGTCCGACTCTTTGCGACCCCATGAATTGCAGCACGCCAGGACTCCTTGTCCATCACCAACTCCTGGAGTTCACTCAAACTCACGTCCATCGAGTCAGTGATGCCATCCAGCCATCTCATCCTCTGTCGTCCCCTTCTCCTCCTGCCCCCAATCCCTCCCAGCATCAGAGTCTTTTCCAATGAGTCAACTCTTCACATGAGGTGTCCAAAGTACTGGAGTTTCAGCTTTAGCATCATTCCTTCCAAAGAACACCCAGGGCTGATCTCCTTTAGAATGGACTGGTTGGATCTCCTTGCAATCCAAGGGACTCTCAAGAGTCTTCTCCAACACCACAGTTCAAAAGCATCAATTCTTCAGCGCTTAGGTTTCTTCACAGTCCAACTCTCACATCCATACATGACTACTGGAAAAACCATAGCCTTGACCAGATGGACCTTTGTTGGCAAAGTAATGTCTCTGCTTTTCAATATGCTATCTAGGTTGGTCATAACTTTCCTTCCAAGAAGTAAGCGTCTTTTAATTTCATGGCTGCAATCACGATCTGCAGTGATTTTGGAGCCCCCCCAAATAAAGTCTGACACTGTTTCCACTGTTTCCCCATCTATTTCCCATGAAGTGATGGGACTAGATGCCATGATCTTAGAATACTACTCAGCGATAAAAAAAAAATGATTACAAAGCAGCATGAAAAAACTTTGGGGGTGGTGAATATGTTTATTATCTTGATTGTGGTGATAGTTTTGTGGGTATATCATATGTCAATACTTACATTATGTACTTTAAATATGTACAGTTATTTGTGTGTTAGCTGAACCTCAGAAGGATATATGCCTTGCATGTTGTATATATTTTATGACTATTCTTTATTGACTCAAGATTTAATAAATCAGTTCAAAAGTACATATATTTTCCCTATTAATTCTTCTTTTTGAAAATAGATGACCACATATAAACATTCAAGAATATTCACTTATGAGTTTGTTCAAGAATATTTATTGCTGCATTATTTAAATAAATAAGAAATTAGAAATAACTACCCATCAAGTAATGTACACAGCAATAGGGAATATATACTATTAATATATAGCAAGTTCTTCAGAATCAATAAGAAAAAGACAGATAATCCAGGGAAAAATAGGAGAAAATACTTGACAGGCCGTTCATAGAAAAAAATGTAAATGGTCAATTAACATATATATGAAACACTCAACTTCACTTGTAAGTTAATAAATGCAAATTAAAGCGCCAACGAAACATCTTTTTCCAATGGGCAAAAATAAAAGTTTTGATAGTTTCCATTTTTGATGAGGGAATAGTAACAAGTCAGTCTCATACAAAAGCTGGTCATGTAAAGGAAAAGATTGATCAATATATTAAGTCAGAATAGTGGTTACCCTTGAAGAGTGAAGAGTATGACTGGAAGGAGCCTCAGGGGACTGCTAGAGTACAAGCAATGTTATGTATGATCTGGATACTGACTATAGGGATGACTTAATATTGTAAAACATCATCGAGCTATACATTTATGACTTGTGTATTTCTCCGTATGTATAATATAGTTCAACAATTTTCTTATTCCTTAATGCAAAAACAGGATGCATAAAAAGGTGTCTATCTGGAAAAATACATGTCAAATATTATTAGAGGTTATTTCTGGGAGTTGAGATTTGGGGAAATTTTTTAAGTTTACTTCTTATACATTGACATATTGTTCACATTTCCCACAATGTGTCTATATATTTTTACTGTAAATTCATAAATGTTGTCGTATATATGCCTTTTTAAAATGTTTTTTCTTCCCATTTTTTCCTACTTTCTCTCTTCTGAAGAGAAGACAGCATATCAACATGATCCTCCACCTTATCATTGTTAACATATTTTTAAAATTTTCATAACATTCCATATTTTTAATATCATATATAGATATATACACATATATTAGGGGTACTTTAAGTTCTTGTTTTACCAAAAAAACAGAGGTGGGAGAGATGACAAACACACTTTTCACATATTTCTATTTCCATTAATTATACAGTACAGACATGAAGATCTAGGAAGCACAGAGAATTCCAAGCAAAATCAACCCCAAAACGTCCACACTAAGAAACATTATAATTAAAATGGCAAAAGTCAAAGAGAGGTTATTAAAAACAGTAAGAGGCTTCCCTGGTGGCTCAGCTCTCCTGCCAATGCAGGAGAGACAGGAGACATGGATTCAATCACTGAGCTGAAAAGAGTCCCCAGAGAAGGACATGGCAGACCACTTCAGTATTCTTGCTGGGAAAATCTCATGGACAGAGGAGTCTGGCAGGCTATGGCCCATGGGGTTGCAGAGAGTTGGACATGACTGAAGTGACTGAGCATGCATGCATTAAAAACAGCAAAGGAAAAGCAACTAGTTATATACAAAGGAACTCCCATAAGACTATCAGCTGATTTTCTGGCAGAAACTTTGCAAATCAGAAGGGAGTGACAGTATATATTTAAGCGTTAAAAGAAAAAAAGCCTACAACCAAGAAAACTTTACCTGGGAAGGCTATCATTCAGATTTGAAGGAGACTATAGTTTTATAGACCTTCAAAAGCTAAGAGTTTAGCATCATTAATCTGGTTCTATAAAAAATGTTAAAGGGAGTTCTTTAAATGGGAAAGAAAAGATAACAATTAGAAATGTGAAAATATTGGAAGAAAAAAGTCTCATTGGTAAAGGCAAATATACAGTAAAGGTAGATCAATCATTTATAAAGCTAGTAGGAAGGTTAAAAGACAAAAGTAGTACAATCATCTGTGGCCACAATAAATAATTAAGGGATACACAAAATGAAAAGATATAGAAGATGATGTCAAAAATCTTGAATGTGGGAAAGGGAGTAAAAATGCAGGGTTATTAAGATGTATTTAGGGATTTGTATGTGATTATTTTAAGTTGATGATCTCTTAGATTTAAGAGATCATCAACTTATGTGATTATTTTAAGTTGATGTGATTATTTTAAGTTGATTATTTTAAATCTAAGAGATCATCAACTTAAAATAATCACATACAAATCCCTAACATCATACACAAAAATAAACCCAAAGTGTTTTAGAGACCTAACTGTAAGGTCAGCCACTATAAAATTCATAGAAGAAAACATAAGCAGAACACTCTTTGACATAAATTGCAGCATGATCTTTTATGACCCACCTCTTAAAGTAATGAAACTAAAAGCAAAAATAAACAAATGGGACCTAATTAAACTTAAAAGCTTTTGCACAGCAAAGGAAACCATAAACAAGATGAAAAGACAACACTCAGAATGGGAGAACATATTTGTAAATGAAGCTTCTGACAAGCAATTAATCTCCAAAATACTCAAACAGTTCATGCAGCTCAATACCAAAAAAACAAACAAGCCAATCAAAAATGGGCAGAAAACCCAAATAGACATTTCTCCATAGAATACATGAAGATGGCCAACAGGAACATGAAAAGATGCTCAACATCACCAAATATTATAGAAATGCAAATAAAAACTGCAATGAGGTGTCACCTCACACCAGTCAGAATGGCCATCATCAAAAAATCTACAAACAATAAAGGCTGGAGAGGATGTGGAGAAAAGGGAACCTCTTAGACTGTTGGTGGGAATGTAAACTGATACAGCCACTATGGAGAACAGTATGAAGGTTCCTTAAGAAACTACAGGTAGTACTGTATGACCCAGCAAGGCTACTTCTGGGCATATACCCAGAGAAAACCATAATTCAAATTACATGCACCCCAATATTCATTGCAGCACTATTTAAAATAGCCAGCAATGGCTATTGTACAAGGAAGCAACCTAAATGTCCATTGACAGATGAATGGATAAAGAAGATGTGGTACATATATATAGTGGAATATTACACAGACATAAAAGGAATGAAATTGTGTCATTTTGAAGAGATACAGATGGACTTAGAGACTGTCACACAGAGTAAAGTCAGAAAAACAAATATCATATATTAGCACATATAAGTGGAATCTAGAAGAAAGTACAGAAGAACCTATTTGCAAGGAAGAAATACAGACACAGATGTAGAGAACAAACATATGGACACCAAAGAGGGAAAGGGGAGGACAAATTGGGAGATTGGAATTGACATGTACACACTACTGTGGGAATCTTACATGATACCACTGTACCAGTGGTACGCTTTCACAATATAACTAGTGAGAACCCACTATGTAGTGGGGGGAGGGAGGTATAATCTGTTTGTAGGACATATATTAAGTTAACCTTAAAAATTCATTCCAATATACAGTAGGTACAGATAAATAC
The DNA here is from genome assembly GCF_023091745.1 of Budorcas taxicolor. Classification (NCBI taxonomy): domain Eukaryota; kingdom Metazoa; phylum Chordata; class Mammalia; order Artiodactyla; family Bovidae; genus Budorcas; species Budorcas taxicolor. Next base: position 76,473,697 of record NC_068935.1, read on the forward strand.
TGTATGATTCCACTTATATGAGGTATGTAAAATAGTCAAATTCATAGTCAAAAAGTACATTGGTAGATGCCAGGGGCAAGGGGCTGGAGGAATGGAATGGGGAGTTAGCTTTTAATGGGGACAAAGTTTCAGTTTAAGAAGGTGAGAAATTTGGGAGATGGATGATGGTGAGATTTGTACAACAATGTGAATGTACTTAGTGCCACTGAACTGTACAGTTAAATATGTTTAAAGTAATATACTGCATATTATTTTACTCTTATCACAACAAAAAAACAGTCAAAAATAATAATCACATACATATGTATAGTCTGTTATATGTAAACATCATGGTAACCACAAGCTAAATAATCCATAATAGATACACAAACACACAAAGAGAAAGGAAACCAAACATAACACTAAAGATAGTCATCAGATTACAAAGGAAGAGGGCAAAAGAAAAGGAAAGGAACAAAAAAGAACTACAAAAACAACCTTAAAATAATTAACAAAATGGCAATAAGTACATACCTATCAATAGTTACTTTAAATATAAATAGACAAAATGCTCTAATCAAAAGTCATGGAGTAGCTGGATGGATAAAAAAACAAGATTTGCCTACATATATTGTGCCTACAAGAAATTCACCTCAAATCTAAAGACACACAGAGACTGAAAGTGAGAGGGTGGGAAAAGGTATTCCATGAAAACGGAAATGAAAAGAAAGCTGGGATAGCAGTACTTATATCAGACAAAGTGTTAGTCACTCAGTCACGTCTGACTCTTTGCAACCCCATGGACTGTACCCCTCAGGCTCCTCTGTTCATGGGATTCTCCAGGCAAGAATACTGGAGTGGGTTGTCTTCTCCAGGGGATCTTCCCAACCCAGGGATTGAACCCACATCTCTTACATCTCCTGCATTGGCAGGTGAGTTCTTTACCACTAACTAACACCACCTGGCTTTAAAACAAAGACTGTAAAGAGAGACAAAGACTGTAAAAAGAGCATTACATAATGATAGGGCTTCCCAGGTGGTGGTAGTGGTAAAGAACCCACCTGCCAATGCCAGAGACATGAAACCTGGGTTTGATCCCAGGGTAGGGAAGATCCCCTGGAGGAGGGCATGGCAACCTACTCCAGTTTTCTTGCTTGGAGAATCCCATGCACAGAGGAGCCTGGTGGGCTACAGTCCAGAGGGTCACAAAGAGTCAGACATGACTGAAGTGACTTAGCACATACACACACACACACACACATAATGATAAAGGAATTGATCTAACAAGAAGATATAACAATTCTAAATCTATATATGCACCCAACATAGGAGTACCTAATACAAAACACAAATGTTAACAAACATAAAAGTATAAGTTGAAAAGTAGCTTAAAAATAGTAGGGAGCTTTAACACCCTACTTACATCAATGGACATATCATCCAGACAGAAATTCAATGAGGAAACACTGGCCTAGATCAGAGGGGATTAATAAATACATGTAGAACATTCCAACTAAAAGCTGCAGAATATGCATTCTTTTCAAGTGCACATGGAGCATTCTCTAGAATAGATCACATGTTAGGGCACAAAATAAGTCTCAATAAATTTAAGAATATCGAATTTGTATCAAGCATCTTTTCCAACTGCAGCAATATAAGACTAGAAATCAATGACAAGAAAAAACTGCAAAAAACCACAAACATATGGAGGCTAAACAGTATGCTACTAAACAACCAATGGGCCAATGAATAAAAGAATATGTAGAATAGATCCTGGGCTTCCTAGGCTTATACTTTTTCTCCATTATTTATTTGTTCATAAGTTTAGATAGTTACTCTTTGGGCTTCAGTTTCTGCATCTGTACCATTGGGTTAATAATAACTATTCTTCAGAGATTATATGAAACCAGAAATGAGTTAATAAATATAAACTGCTTTGTCCAAAGTAGAATAGAAGTAATGTCCCTATAAGGGAGTCCCATCACAACTGTTCTACTGTTTGGGTCTAAAGACCTTTCTCAACCTTAGATTGAGAAATCAACCACTATCTCAGCCATTTTCCTTCCTCCCATATTATGGCACATTCCACTCTCTTATGCTCTTCTGGATCTTTATAATTTTCCTATATGGATATGTTAATTAAGGTACTAGAATTACCCACACCATACTCTTAGTGAAACTGCCTTGCCCACCACTGGTATTGGCCATGTAGCCACATTTTCTACCCCTCGTTCTTCTTCCTCATGCTGCAACTAAATTTTTTGGCAAGGGAGGGGAAAAGACCTTTTACAAGGGCATAAGCTGGTCTGTATAAACCGGCTTGAGAAAATTAGCTGGGCTAGTCAGATACTTTATTTCTTAAATATAAAATATGAAACAGAAAGCAACAATAATAAAAAAAAAAACCTGAATTGTTATAGCTAAAAGATCACGAAGTATATTTGGGGTTGGAGAAGCCATGATAGGCTATGTTAGGGAGAATTATGAGTAATAATAAATAATTAGAGACAGTCAAGTGGCAGTGGGATGGAAAGAAGCAATCACTTAGTCACTAGAATAAAGACTCTAAACACTTACTGAAATTCTTTCATGCTACCTTAAAGCCAAAACTATCCCCCAGTCTAATATTGATGATGTTCATTCCCATTACAGTGTTTGTTCTTGTATTTCTACACTACTTCTACACCATTACTTTACTTATTGCCTTAGAATAAACTTAACTTTATGAGTTAACTTGAGTGAATTTCTTGTAACCCTTTGAGCCTAAGTAAACTCTCTGTTCTTCAATTTTTCATGGATTATAATGGGATATTTTACTCTGGATAAAATTACCAAATATAAAGTTGGATTTCATTTACACAAAAGTTGCACCAAATAATGATAGATATTAGTTGCAAGCACAACCATGATAAAACCAGATGGAATGAAATGGAGCTCTTTGATAGAATGCATGATCATTTGACATAGGTTGAAGAGCTGCAGTGGCAATTAGAAAGGGGCTCATCCAAAGCATGTTGATATAAGTATGGGGGTGGGAGTGTGATCTTCCAGAAATAATCAGGAAAGCCCAAGTCACTGCCTTTAAACCTCTTGACTCTTCTAGCTATATCAGCACAATATGGGCTACCCTGTCTGGTTTGGCTGACCTCTAGATAAATCAATAGGTTCTTAAATTGACGCTTTTAGAATGTTCTGATTTGTCTCTAGGGTTTTCTACCTCATTTTTCTTCCATCATATCACCTTATACCTTCAAATTTGTCCCTCCTTTTCCCTGCCTTGGACTTTTTATCTTTTCTGGTTGCTTAATCTTTAGCTGTTTGTTACATTTCTGCCCTCCCTGCCTCAGAAGCAAACCTACATATCATATAGCAGTTTACTTATATGACAACTTAATTTTTGGAGAATTGACCTAGAGTTCTCTGCTCTATCCTTTCTGAGATCCTTGGCTAAGATCCTATAGATGGTCTGATAAATGTGTTTTATTCCTCTACAGATTTGGTGTCTATGTTCACTCTGGAACTCTCCATCCTTCCACTTCTTCCACAACAACCTCCCAACCTATTATAAATTCATATATATAAATTATCTACTGCTACAGACCGGAAATGAACACAACTACTTTGCTGGCATTGATCTGTGGCTTGGCTCTACCTCACCTACTGGAATACTAGCGAGAATAACTGAACTGCAGCATGTTAGCCAGTGGAAAGAAAGGGCCTGGAGAATGGACTAAAGCATAGGGTAGAGGGCATTCTTGAACATTGTTTAGACAAGGTACTAATAGACAAATTAAAGAAAATTAGTTCAGGGACTTAGGTATAATGTTAAACCTGACTAAGGTGTCTATACTAAGATTCTTCAGCTACAAGTAACAGAAACCAATGAAAGCTACTTCAGGAAAAAATAGAGGAATTTATTTTAAGCACTTAGGGCTGTCTCACAAAACCCAAGATCAAAACCATTACTGGATCTCAGGAATGGACTGGAACAAGCAGCTACAAAGTCTTCAGAAAATCAAAAAATATCATTTATCCTTCCCTTTATAATGTTTCTTTTTGTTTCACTCTCTGATGAACAGCTCCTCTGCTTCTCAGAAAGCATGGGGAAATATAGCTTCCCTTCAGGGCCATGGTATTATTGTTTACTTTCTAAGGCACAGCCACAGAAAATAAACAAATCTCCCTCTCTTTCACCACTGTAATTTCAAACTCCTGGAAAGAACTTCTAAAAACTCACATGCTCATCCTTAGGCCAACTGACTTAAACCTAGGATTGGAACAACAGTTATAAACTGTATTCACTGCCACAGTATCATCCCTATAAGGAAGAGAGTGGAAAATGGAGGACAATTTAAGGAATTATATGCAGTATGCAGATACTCCAAAAGGGATTCATCACATTGGCCATCACAGTGGCCAAGCAGTTTCCTTTCAGCACCAAAGTGCATACATCTGAGAACAAGCCCTAAAGGCCTCTGCTTCCTTGGCAACTTCTCTCAGCTTTTAGTCCTCTAATAGTAAAGAAGACAGAGATTTAAATACAAAACGAAGTTAAAGTAGTGAAATAAAATGACTAGTAGCCTGCTTAGTGTGTTGAGTCAAAACAAAATGTGCCTGTCGCATAATAGGCACTCAACAAAAATTAGTTGTTATTATGGAAATCAGAAAAGGCTGGGTATAGTTAGACTCTGAGCAAAAGGAACTGGTTAATCTTTACAGATAGTTCCTGCAGAACACAAAGGAACCTGGGAACTGTTTGCACTCCTTAGTGGAATATACCTCTATAAGAACCAAGATTTAGATCTGCCACATACAACTCTCTTCCTTGCACAGAGCTGATCAACACTGACAAATTCTTGGATATTTTTCAAGATTCTGTGTAAACTTCCCTTTTGTTATGACAACACAACAGTGACCTCATCTTTCTTATGGTTGAACCCAAGACAACTCCCCTCAATGAATTCCATTCCAATCACTTCTACTTCAGAATCAGCCTGATTGAACTTGGAAGGCTTTTGATGTCTTTGATTATGTTTAGAAAACATGTAATATATATTATTGAAATATGGGAAACACTCAAATAACAATTTTATAAGCATATACTTTCTCTCCAGGTTGGCTAAATGTTGTTAATCTCCCATTCCTATTCATTCTTAATAATTTCAGTTTGAGAAGCATTTTCTGACTTTGTATCCAAAAGTACCCATATGGGGGTGTGTGATTTCCTCTGGATAGTAGAGTCACATTATATACACATGTGGGAAAAAAGAAAATTGGAATGAATCCACCTACCATTCCACTCAGTAAGTCTACATCTTAGTAAGGATTGGGAGACTTGAATCTGTCCTTCACTTAGGTGATGTCAGGTCCTGTGAGCTTCTCATAGTGTAAGTATGTCACCACCATTAGTGTGGTTTTTAGTGTTTAAACATACATAGCTTTCAGGCAACAGGACTTTAAACTCAAGCCACCTACTTAATCTGGTATTCAACTGAAGAAACAGTGATCTGTTGCAATGCTGGTCCTATTGATAGACATTGTACAGGTCTTTTGCATGTAACTTTCAAAGATTATTTTGACTATATGTGATTTTCCCTTAAAAATCTGATCCCCTTTAGAATTTGACCTCAGCATAAAATGCAATTTCACTGCACTAACTATAGTCTACTGGTTTGGAAAATGACTTTTGTCTCCCAGCTAACTGAAAGTGTGTTTTGGAAGCTACTAAAAAGGAAGCATATCATATAGAGGACAGGAAAAGCCTTGGTCATGTACACCAATCCTCTCAGCACTTGACAAGTGGTAGTGAAATTCCCCAGTTGGTACTTGGAGATGGGGATTGGAGATGGGTGTTGTATCCTTGTATCCCACTTTGCAACTCAAGATTTCATTCTGTCAGTAGAGAAAAATTGTATGGAAAAATCATGAATTTATTGTTTAGTTGCTAAGTCATGTTTGACTCTGTGACCCCATGAACTGCAGCACACCAGGCTTCCTGTTCCTCACTATCTCCCTGAGTTTGCTCAAACTTATGTCCATTGAGTCGGTGATGCCATCCAACCATTTCATCCTCTGTTGCCCCCTTCTCCTCTTGCCCTCAATCTTTTCTAGCATCAGGGTCTTTTCTAGTGAGTCAGCTCTTCACATCAGGTGGCCAAAATATTGGAGTTTCAGCTTCAGCATTAGTCTTTCCAACGAATATTCAGGGTTCATTTCCTTTAGGATTGACTGGTTAACCTCCTTGCTGTCCAAGGGACTCTCAAGACTTCTCCAGAACCACAGTTTTAAAGCATCAATTCTTTGCTCAGCCTTCTTTAAGGTCCAACTCTCACATCCATACATGACTACTGGAAAAACAACAGCTTTGACTATATGGACCTTTGTTGGCAAAGTGAATCTGCTTTTTAATATGCTGTCTAGGTTTGTCATAGCTTTTCTTCCAAAGAGCAAGAGTCTTTTAATTTCTTTTAATCATGAATGGGGTAGTACATTTTCAAATCAGGACCCAAGAAAAAGACAAAAAATGTGCAGGCTGAGGGCTGAGGAGTAAGATGAAGTTCTGTTCAAATGAAGGCACTGATAAGGAAGGAATAAGATCCTGAAAATAGGAGTGGGGGCCTATGGGAAGATTCCAGTGAAGCTGGGCATGTCAGATCCCTAAATTCTACTGAGTCTTCTCACCAGCCTTTCCACCTCTTCCTGTGAAGGTTAGCTCTGGTTTGCCCAAAAAATCTGTAAGGCCCTCCCTTAAGGTAGTTTCCTTGCAAAGCACTGCTAACTCTCCTCAGCACCTACCTCACAACCCCTCTTTGCTTTTAGATATACACGTAGACTCAAGTCCCAGAAGACCTTGAAGAGTGACCCACTAAAAGGTGTGCTACACACCAAATCAGGTGTATGATTTTTTCTAATTTATATAGATATAAAACTAGAGTGTATGTGTGGGAATAGATATTAAGAGGGTGGGATAATGATGGAAGGAATATAAAATTGAGTCAGGCCAAATGTATTGATATATATCCAGTAAAATGAAATTATGAATTCAATGTTTTAGCTCAAAGTGTTAGAATTGGCTCTAACAATTCAATTGTTTGGCTGAAAATGGGCCAAAAAGTTACCTATTTAAATAAAGTTGAAACACCAGAACTTCCTTGGTATACTATAAGGAAGGGATCCAGAAGCTTAGGGAGACTGGAATGTTAGAGTGAATTTATCATTTAAGGTCCACTCATCCACCCTAGAGCTCACACCTTTCACCAGGACTGTGAGAAATAAATTTGTGAGGGAAATTCTAGCATCATTGAAGAATTCTATGGTCACTCTTCTCTGTAGGTCAGAAGTTACAGTGAAAACTGCTGTCACTGAACTAGAATCTTTAAATATAATGAGGATAATTAGATCCTAGGGTTGCAGGTGCCAAAAGGAACTTAATTACCAAAGACAAGATGGGCTTGGTTGCCATAACTGACTGGTGTCAAAGCAGTAAACAGAATAGTCTGACTTACAGAAACCATTGGCATTGCTTAGTCAATCATTGTGTCCCTAGAAAAGAAATAGATGGGCAATCTACTAAATTCTTACTTGATCTGTATAAGTGCAAGAGTTCTAGTTTGAGTGAACATCTCATTTGAATCACAAAAACAGAGATTAATTGTCTTTCAATAAATTTCCTGACTTGAGTCAGGTAATAGAATTCTTTGAACGAAGAGGAAGCATGTTCCTTTAAGGAAAGACCCTGCTATACTGCCAAACAGGTATACTTACACTGTAAATGTTTCTCCCAGCTTTCCTCAAAGGAACCTATGGCCATTTACCAGGGGATTATGCATTGGGGGAGAAAAATCAAATATTTGGAGGATTACTGCACAGGACTAAGAACTGGCACTAATTCAGTGATATCCCAAATGTTACTGTGACTCAACATTTTGAGTACGGGCTTATGAATGTCAAGTAATCAATGTACTTTTAGCTTAGGTCCATCTCACAGTGGGTCCAGTGAGTCTTCAAACCCATCCTGTGGTTATTTCTCCAGTTCCAGAATACATCATTAGAATAGGCATACTCAACAACTGTCAGAATCTACATGTTGGTTCCTTGATTATGGATTGAGGGCTATAATGGTAGGTAAGGCCAAGTAGAAGCCACCAGAACTGACTCTACCCAGGAAAATAGTAAACTAAAACAATACCCCATTTCTGGAGGGAATGCAAAGAGTAGTGCCACCGTGAAGGACTTAAAAAGATGCAGGGGTGGTGAGTTTCACCACTTCTCAATTCAACTTACCTATTTGGTCTGCGCAGAAAACAGATGGATCTTAGAAAATGACAGTGAGTTACTGTGAATCTAACCAGGTGGTGGCTCCAATTGTAGCTACTATTCCAGATGTGGCTTTCTTGCTTAAGCAATTAATGCTTTCCCTGGTGCCTGGAATACAGCTATTGTTCTGGCAAATGCTCTTGGTATCTGTTAGTAAAGACAACCAGAAGCATTTTGCTTTTAGTTGACACTGCCAGCATACATCTTCACTGTTCTATATCAGGAAACTTTTAACTCTTAAGCCCTATGTCATAATTTTGTCTGAGGGGGACTTTATCACCTTTGCCTTCCACAAGGCATCACATTGGTCTATTACATTTATGATATGCTGATTGGACCTAGTAAGTAAGAAGTAGAAACTACTCTAGACATATTGGTGAGACATGTCAGAGGGTGGGAAATTAATCTTCCAAAATTCAGGGCACTTCCATCTCAGTGAAGTTTTTAGGTGTTCGTTGGTGTAGAACATGGAGATATCACTTCTAAGGCAAAGGATAAGTAGTTGTATGTGTCCCCCACTACATTAAAAAAAAAAAAAAAAGAGGCAAAATGCCTAGTAGGCCTCCTTAGAAGGCAACATATCTCTCATTTGAGTGTGCTATTCTGGCCCACTTATTAAGTAACCTAAAAAGTTGCTAGTTTTGAGAGAGTCAATTCCTAGGCAGGTTGATAAGAAGTCTTGGATTCTCTAGGAGGAGATAGGGGTCTGGAATTCTCAAGGAGGAGGAAAGGACAAATGTCTTTTTTCCTCTACATTCCTTAGTCTTAGTCACATAAAACATTTTTTTCTTTAAGCCCAGAACTGATGATTACACAATCAATAACTCAGTTTAAACTCTGTACTAAGGATTATATAACAACAATGTATCCTGTTTGAGGACAGTTTCCCCTTCCTGAGGAGAATGTATATTGTGTGTTTGTGTGTGTGTGTGTGTGGGGGGGGGGGGGGTCTAGTAAAAATTTTCTATTGTTAAGTTCTAATCCTGTTATCTTAAAATGTAGATTGTGGGTCTGGTAAACTTTTTACAACCTTAAGACATTCTTTTGATTTATTGTAATAGCTAATTTTAAAAGTATATAATTCCTTTGCTAAAGGCTAGTGAGGGGGGCACTCTCTATACCCCTTCTGATGTCTACGTCAGAAGTGTTCCTGTCCCTTTTCACTTTAATAGAACTCTGCTATACAAAAGCTCTTGAGTCTGAGGAGCTGTTATATGGATAAATCTCTTTGAATAGACAAAGAATGTGAAGATATCTGTATCCCTTCTAATTCTCATCAAAGCATGACCTCCACAGAGGATGATTTTAATAATCAAGCAGATAGAATGGTCCTTTTGGGGGCTATCTCATAGAGTGTACTACCATGTCTTAAGATGGAACATTGGCAAGGATGTGGAGAAAAGGGAATGCTCATACATTGCTGGTGGGAATAGAAATTGGTACAGCCAATGTGGAAAACAGTATGGAAGTTTCTCAAAAAGCTAAGAACAGAATTACCATATTACTCAGCAATTCCACTCCTGGGTATATATCTGAAAAAAAAAAACAAAACACTAATTCAAAAGGACACATGTACCCCACTGTTCATAGAAACATTATTTATACTGTTCATAGCAGTATTATTTATAATAGCCAAGACATGGAAGCAACCTAAGTGTCCATCAACATATGAATGGATAAAGAAATGTGGCATACACACACATGCAATAGAATATTACTCAGCCATTAAAAAGAGTGAAATAATGCCTTTTGCAGCAACATTTTTGGAGGGCATTATGCTAAGTGAAATAAGTCAGAGAAAGACAAATACCATATAACATCACTTACATGTAGAATCTAAAAAAACAAATTAGTGAAGATAAGGTAAAAGAAACAGACTCACAGATAAAGAGAACAAACTAATGGTTAGCAGTGGGGAGAGGGATGGGGGAGGAGTAAGATAGGAGTAAAGCATTAGGAGGTACAAAGCATAAAATAAGCTACAAGGATATATTTTACAACATACAGAATATAGCCGATATTATATAATAACTATAAATGAAGTGGGCTTCCCTGGTGGCTCAGATGGTAAAGAATCCACCTGCAAAGCAGGAGACCTGGGTTCGAATGAGAAGGAAATGGCAACCTACTCCAGTATTCTTGCCTAGAGAATTCCATGGACAAAGCAGCCTGGTGGATTACAGTGCATGGGGTCACAAAGAGTTGGACATAACTGAGCAAGTATCATTCACTCACTCATAAATGAAGTACAACCTTTAAAATTGTGAATTGCTACTTTGTACACCTGTAACACACCTGTAGAGATCTTTTCAAGAAAATTAGAGATACCAAGGGAACATTTCATGCAAAGATGGGCACAGTAAAGGACAGAAATGGTATGGACCTAACAGAAGCAGAAGATATTAAGAAGAGGTGGCAAAAATACACAGAAGAACTATACAAAAAGATCTTCAAGACACAGATAATCATGAAGGTGTGATCACTCACACTCACCTAGAGCCAGACATCTTGGAATGTGAAGTCAAGTGGGCCTTAGGAAGCATCACTACAAACAGAGCTAGTGGAGGTGATGGAATTCCAGTTGAGCTATTTCAAATCCTAAAAGATAATGTTATGAAAGTGCTGCACTCAATATGTCAGCAAATTTGGAAAATTCGGCAGTGGCCACAGGACTGGAAAAGGTCAGTTTTCATTCCACTCCCAAAGAAAGGCAATGCCAAAGAATGCTCAAACTACTGCACAGTTGCACTCATCTCACACACTAGTAAAGTAATGCTCAAAATTCTCCAAGCGAAGCTTCAGTAATATGTGAACTATGAACTTCCAGATGTTTAAGCTGGTTTTAAAAAAGGCAGAGGAACCAGAAATTAAATTGCCAACATCCGCTGGATCATCAAAAAAGCAAGAGAGTTTCAGAAAAACATCTATTTCTGCTTTATTGACTATGCCAAAGCCTTTGACTGTGTAGATCACAATAAACTGTGGAAAATTCTGAAGGAGATGGGAATATCAGACCACCTGACCTGCCTCTTGAGAAATCTGTATGCAGGTCAGGAAGCAACAGTTAGAACTGGACGTGGAATAACAGATTGGCTCCAAATAGGAAAAGGAGTACATCAAGGCTGTGTATGGTCATCCTGCTTATTTAACTTATATGCAGAGTACATCATGAAAAACGCTGGGCTGGAGGAAGCACAAGCTGGAATCAAGATTGCTGGGAGAAATAACAATAACCTCAGATATGCAGATGACACCACCCTTATGGCAGAAAGTGAAGAACTAAAGAGCCTCATGATGAAAGTGAGAGATGAGAGTGAAAAAGTTGGCTTACAGTGCAACATTCAGAAAACGAAGATCATGGCATCTGGTCCCATCACTTCATGGCAAATAGATGGGGAAACAGTGGCAGACTTTATTTTGGGGGGACTCTAAAATTACTGCAGCTGGTGATTGCAGCCATGAAATTAAAAGACGCTTACTCCTTGGAAGGAAAGTTATGAGCAACCTAGACAGCATATTAAAAAGCAGAGACATTACTTTGTCAACAAAAGTCCGTCTAGTCAAGGCTATGGTTTTTGCAGTGGTCATGTATGGATGTGAGAGTTGAACTATAAAGAAAGCGGAGCACTGAAGAATTGATGCTTTTGAACTGTGGTGTTGGGGAAGACTCTTGAGAGTCCTTTGGACTGCAAGGAGATCCAACCAGTCCATCCTAAAGGAGATCAGTCCTGGGTGTTCGTCAGAAGGAGTGATGTTGAAGCTGAAACTCCAATACTTTGGCCACCTGATGCGAAGAGCTGACTCATTTGAAAAGACCCTGATGCTGGGAATGATTGAGGGCAGGAGGAGAAGGGGTTGACAGAGGATGAGATGGTTGGATGGCATCACCGACTCAATTGACATGGGTTTGGGTAGACTCTGGCAGTGGGTGATGGACAGGAAGGCCTGGCATGCTGCTGTTCATGGGGTTACAAAGAGTTGGACACAACTGAGTGACTGAACTGAACTGACATCTTTAACACAATAAAATAATATACAGCGACTATACCAAAATTTGATATTTTTTAATAAATTTTAAGATATGTTAAGAATAATGTTTATGGAAAACTACAACCACCCAATCCAGGCCCAAACCTTCCATGAGTGAATTTTTGGGACACCCCTCTAGGCAAAGAATTATAGTCAATAGAGGAAAAAGGAATGATGGAATAGGTAGTGGAAGAAGCTAGTTATAAGTATCAGCTATGACCATGTGACCAGTTACAGAGATGAGGACTATTATAGATAGGAGTATTTTTCCTTGATAATCTCTCAGGTTAGCTTCACTACAAGGCTTCTCATTACTGTCTCTATATGCCGCAAGAGGAGGTGCTTATGTTTTGAAAAGAGTGGTCAGAGATGTAGAACTGGATGGCAATTTCTCTAAAATATTTCCGAAGGCCTTACTAATGGTGTTCTTGGTCACTCTGGCAAATTTTTAATAACTATAAGCAAGTAGTTGTTAATTTGAGTGGAGAAACTCCTATGCAAAGAGAGGTTAGATGTCTCCATAAGATCAAATATATTTTTATATGAATTGTCTTTGTTTTAGCAGTCAAGATCTATGATTGTTTACTGTGAAAAGCCAGTTTTGTAATTGTTGTATCTGTCCTTTGAATGTTATTTAAGACTCACAGTTGGTATTGTGAGAGGTTAGGTTAGGGAAGAACTCACAAACTGGTTGTAGTCTCTGATTTTTTAGATATGTCCTGGTGCAGGTAACATCATGTAATATATACTTTGCTTTCTTGTGTATATTGGTGGCCAAGGAGGGTATATTAACCAGGTTCTCCAGAGAAATAGAACCAACAGGAGATAGAGATACAGATGAGAGAGACACAGAGAGAGACACTTATTTTAAGGTATTGACTCAGTTATGGAGACTTGGCAAGTCCAAAATCTAATGAAGTAGGATAGAAAGCTGGAGACTCAGGGAAGAGTTGCAGTCCTACTGCAGATAGTCTGCTGGCAGAATTCTTCCTTGCTCAGGGGAAGATCAGTCTTTGTTGTGTTAAGGCCTTCAACTGATTGGATGTGACTCACTCACATCATGAAGGGCAATCTACTTTACTTAAAGTCAACAATTACATGTCAATGTCATCCCCAAAATATACCTTCACAGAAATACCCAAAATGTTTGAGCAAATATCTTGGTCCTGTGGCCCAGTCAAGTTGACATATAAAATTAACCATCACAGTGGAGGTTTATGGTAAGATGCCAATTTCTTTAACAATAACACAATAATAGTGGGAGACTTTAATACCCCACTCACATCTATGGACAGATCAATTAAACAGAAAATTAACAAAGAAATGCAAACTTTAAATGATACAATAGACCAGTTAGACCTAATTGATATCTATAGGACATTTCACCCCAAAACAATGAATTTCACCTTTTTCTCAAGTGCTCATGGAACCTTCTCCAGGACAGATCACATCCTGGGACATAAATCTAACCTTGATAAGTTCAAAAAAATCGAAATCATTCCAAGCATCTTTTCTGACCATAATGCACTAAGATTAGATCTCAATTACAGGAGAAAAACTATTAAAAATTCCAACATATGGAGGCTGAACAACACGCTTTTGAATAACCAACAAATCACAGAAGAAATCAAAAAAGAAATCAAATTATGCATAGAGACGAATGAAAACGAAAACACAACAACCCAAAACCTGTGGGACACTATAAAAGCAGTGCTTAGGGGAAAGTTCATAGCAATACAGGCTTACCTCAAGAAACAAGAAAAAATTCAAATAAATAACCTAACTCTACACCTAAAGCAACTAGAAAAGGAAGAAATGGAGAACCCCAGAGTTAGTAGAAGGAAAGAAATCTTAAAAATTAAGGCAGAAATAAATGCAAAAGAAACAAGAGACCATAGCAAAAATCAACAAAGCAAAAAGCTGGTTCTTTGAAAGGATAAATAAAATTGACAAACCATTAGCTAGACTCATCAAGAAACAAAGAGAGAAAAATCAAGTCAATAAAATTAGAAATGAAAATGGAGAGATCACAACTGACAACACAGAAATACAAAGAATCATAAGAGACTACTATCAGCAATTATATGCCAATAAAATGGACAAAGTGGAAGAAATGGGCAAATTCTTAGAAAAGTACAACTTTGCAAAACTGAACCAGGAAGAAATAGAAAATCTTAACAGACCCATCACAAGCACGGAAATTGAAACTGTAATCAGAAATCTTCCAGCAAACAAAAGCCCAGGTCCAGACGGCTTCACTCCTGAATTCTACCAAAAATTTCGAGAAGAGCTAACACCTATCCTACTCAAACTCTTCCAGAAAATTGCAGAGGAAGGTAAACTTCCAAACTCATTCTATGAGGCCATCATCACCCTAATACCAAAATCTGACAAAGATGTCACAAACAAAGAAAACTACAGGCCAATATCACTGATGAACATAGATGCAAAAATCCTCAACAAAATTCTAGCAATCAGAATCCAACAACACATTAAAAAGATCATACACCATGACCAAGTGGGCTTTATCCCAGGGATGCAAGGATTCTTCAATATCCACAAATCAATCAATGTAATTCACCACATTAACAAATTGAAAAATAAAAGCCATATGATTATCTCAATAGATCCAGAGAAGGCCTTTGACAAAATTCAACATCCATCTATGATAAAAACTCTCCAGAAAGCAGGAATAGAAGGAACATACCTCAACATAATAAAAGCTATATATGACAAACCCACAGCAAACATTATCCTTAATGGTGAAAAATTGAAAGCATTTCCCCTAAAGTCAGGAACAAGACAAGGGTGCCCACTTTCACCGCTACTATTCAATATAGTTCTGGAAGTTTTGGCCACAGCAATCAGAGCAGAAAAAGAAATATACGGAATCCAAATTGGAAAAGAAGAAGTAAAACTCTCACTGTTTCCAGATGACATGATCCTCTACATAGAAAATCCTAAAGACTCCACCAGAAAATTACTAGAGCTAATCAATGAATATAGTAAAGTTGCAGGATATAAAATCAACACACAGAAATCCCTTGCATTCCTATACACTAATAATGAGAAAGTAGAAAAAGAAATTAAGGAAACAATTCCATTCACCATTGCAACGAAAAGAATAAAATACTTAGGAATATACCTACCTAAAGAAACTAAAGACCTATATATAGAAAACTATAAAACACTGATGAAAGAAATCAAAGAGGACACTAATAGATGGAGAAATATACCATGTTCATGGATTGGAAGAATCAATATAGTTAGAATGAGTCAACTACCCAAAGCAATCTATAGATTCAATGCAATCCCTATCAAGCTACCAGCAGTATTTTTCACAGAACTAGAACAAATTATTTCAAGATTTGTATGGAAATACAAAAAACCTCGAATAGCCAAAGCAATCTTGAGAAAGAAGAATGGAACTGGAGTAATCAACTTGCCTGACTTCAGGCTCTACTACAAAGCCACAGTCATTAAGACAGTATGGTACTGGCGCAAAGACAGAAATATAGATCAGTGGAACAAAATAGAAAGCCCAGAGATTAATCCACACACCTATGGACACCTTATCTTTGACAAAAGAGGCAAGAATATACAATGGAGTAAAGACAATCTCTTTAACAAGTGGTGCTGCGAAAACTGGTCAACCACTTGTAAAAGAATGAAACTAGATCACTTTCTAACACCACACACAAAAATAAACTCAAAATGGATTAAAGATCTAAACGTAAGACCAGAAACTATAAAACTCCTAGAGGAGAACATAGGCAAAACACTGTCGGACATAAATCACAGCAGGATCCTCTATGACCCACCTCCCAGAATACTGGAAATAAAAGCAAAAATAAACAAATGGGATCTAATTAAAATTAAAAGCTTCTGCAAAACAAAGGAAACTATAAGTAAGGTGAAAAGACAGCCTTCGGAATGGGAGAAAATAATAGCAAATGAAGCAACTGACAAACAACTAATCTCAAAAATATACAAGCAACTTATGCAGCTCAAGTCCAGAAAAATAAACGACCCAATCAAAAAATGGGCCAAAGAACTAAATAGACATTTCTCCAAAGAAGACATACAGATGGCTAACAAACACATGAAAAGATGCTCAACATCACTCATTATCAGAGAAATGCAAATCAAGACCACAATGAGGTACCATCTCACACCAGTCAGAATGGCTGCGATCCAAAAGTCTACAAGCAATAAATGCTGGAGAGGGTGTGGAGAAAAGGGAACCCTCTTACACTGTTGGTGGGAATGCAAACTAGTACAGCCACTGCGGAAAACAGTGTGGAGATTCCTTTAAAAATTGCAAATAGAGCTGCCTTATGACCCAGCAATCCCACTGCTGGGCATACACACTGAGGAAACCAGAATTGAAAGAGACACATGTACCCCAATGTTCATTGCAGCACTGTTTATAATAACCAGGACATGGAAACAACCTAGATGTCCGTCAGCAGATGAATGGATAAGAAAGCTGTGGTACATATACAAAGTGGAGCATTACTCAGCCATTAAAAAGAATACATTTGAATCAGTTCTAATGAGAGGGATGAAACTGGAGCCGATTATACAGAGTGAAGTAAGCCAGAAAGAAAAACACCAATACAGTATACTAACACATATATATATGGAATTTAGAAAGATGGTAATGATGACCCTGTATGCAAGACAGCAAAAGAGACACAGATGTAAAAACAGACTTCTGGACTCTGAGGGAGTGGGTGGGATGATTTGGGAGAATGGCATTGAAACATGTATACTATCATGTAAGAAACGAAATGCCAGTCTATGTTCGATACAGGATACAGGATGCTTGGGGCTGGTGCATGGGGATGATCCAGAGAGATGATATGGGGTGGGAGGTGGGAGGGGTATTCAGGATTGGGAGCTTGTATACACCCATGGTGGATTCATGTCAATGTATGGCAAAACCAATACAGTATTTTAAAGTAAAATAAAGTAAATATTTGTTGTATAAATAAATGAGCAAATTAAAAATAAAGAAAAAGAAAAAGATGCCAATTTCTTTCCACTTCAGTAAGTGGGACTTGTATGGAAGGAGGAGAAAGATCATCATAATTAAAAGGAAAATAGCCCAATAGTTGCAAGAATATACATTATTAGCAGAGTTTATACCTATCATTATCCTAGAGATTACTAAAAGAGATTTTATCTCTATAATCTCATAGGTTTGTTGATATTGGTTCTAGATTACAACATTTTTAATTTAATTATACAGTCATGAGCATCCTAGTTGGGTACATACTATCTCTGTGCATTCCTTAAATAAGATTTGACAGATAGTGGCCTATTGCTCTACTTATTTGATAGCATTAGTTAATAATAGTGAATTTCATTTCATTTAAGGTAAAAATTGGTCCATAGGGATTAGAAGGCACCTATGAGTCACCAACAATATTATAGAGTGCTTAGCAAGGAGATATGTTGCTAACAGTACTAAAGACAGAAGGTAGAGTACTAGTCTCAGTATTGACATCTGTAGTCATGCTATTAATAGTAAGACTGATCAGTATGAATAATCAACAAAGTGATTTCCATTGTCCTCAATCTAGCCAGTGTGATATGAATGTGGCATGCTATGGTGATCCACCAGTGGGCATGTAGTCTACACTGGTGAAAGTATGAACTTTCCAAGTAAAAAAAGGACGCGGCAATAGAGTAAGGGTTAAAGTCAGAGGTCATCTGCAACCAGCAGTAGTGGATCTGATTGTCCACTGTGTACCTCCCAGGGACAATTAGTTCCACCTCTTGGGTGCCAGAATCAGATCCAGATTTGTTCCACAGTGCCTTTAGCAGAGCAAAGTATGTGACGGCATATGAATACATCTCTCTCCAGATAGCGGTGAGTGGTTTGTTCTGTTTATAGTGGATCATGAGCAGACATAGGCTGAGGATGGTTTCAGAGTCAATAGTCCACATCAAGTCCTTATAAGGATTGACGGGAGACAGCTAGGCACTAGATTTTCTATGAGAGGGAAAGGAAAAGTTAAAGGATCAGTTATAGTTCCTTTGCTGTGAGCAATAATATCGAGGTTACCATGTTTGTGAAAACTGATAATTACATTGTATCCAGTGTGGGTATATATAACATCACTGGTTGCAACATCTCTATTGGTAGCCTCCTTATTTTCTGTGAATTTGAATATAGCAAAGTTATACCATGGTGAGGGACAGTATGAATTTAATGTAAGGGGGGCTATTTACAGTATCAACCATTTGGAGGGCCATTGTCTTCCAAGTTCTCTCAATAGTCCTTATTTTAAAGGCCCATTATGTCTTCTTATGGTATCTGCTGGCATAGGATGATAGGCCAGGTGAAAAACACAAGCACTGGTATTTTGTAATGCCCATTGTTGCATATGCTTTGAAGTGAAGTGGAAGCTTTGATCTAAATGTGTAACTTGTAGCACTCCCAAAGGCTGTAAAAGCTGTTTTGTTAACCTCCCAATAACATTAAGAAAGGTTGCTGCCTTACATGAGTAAGACAATAAAAGGCTTGTGTAAGTATTTACCATTGTTGTTGTTGCTGCGACCCCATGGACTGCAGCATGCCAGGCTCCTCTGTCCATGGGATTCTCCAGGCAAGAATAGTAGAGTGGGTTGGCATTTCCTTCTCCAGGGGATCTTCCTGGATCAGGGATTGAATCTGCATTAGCAGGCAGATTCTTTACCACCAAGCCACCAGGGAGCCCATTTACCATTGTTAAGGCATATTAATGACTCTTGCTACTGCAGGGAGAGACCCAGTGAAGCCAGTTTTCCAGTTCTGTTGTGGCCCTTGTTTTCTAAAAATTTCTTCAGTGTTTATATTTTTGGGACTTGGTACAGTTCCTAATGCATTTGTGTAAATGTTTTTCTACTAGGTCAACTCTTCTATTAACAATCAATTTTCATATTCCCAAGATATTCAAATACCCTGACCTCTTGGGTGCATACTAGTTAGAAGGGTTAGGATGACTTGGCCCAAAGTTCTGGGGATGTTCTGTTCCTCAAGAAGCTTACCTATTTCAGTGGTCTAGTTAGTTAATCAGGTTTCCCTAGTAGCTCAGATGGTACAGATTTGGTATTGTATCATCCCTTCTCTGTGTCTTGCTTGGTATAAGCTGAGGTATGGTATACCAAGATGGGCATAGTAGGAGACAATGTGACTATTTTTTTTCCCATATCTCCTTACCTTAAATGTCTCAACCTTGTATTTTCCAGCTGTGATTTTGCCGAAGTCCTGATTAAGTTAGTTTTTAACACAGTAGCCACCAATCAGGAGTTGGTGAAAATAGAATCTTAGGAAAATGTTTGTCAAGGGTATGCTTTAGTGCTAGTGATATTGCATGCAGCTCAGGCCATTGGGCACTTTATCTATCCCTTTTATGGAAATTGGTATCTTTGAATAGAGGTGATAAGCTGTGATTGTCCATTGTCTGGCTCCCTTATATACCCCATGCTCACTTCATTGGTAAAGACAGACAGTTTTTTTTTTTTTTTTTTTTTTTTCTCATTTTGAGAATATTGAGCATCCTCCTACCAGTCCCCACTGAGCAAGAAGTGGGGACATTTCTTGGAACTTTGGCAAGTTATCCTCAGTGGCAGAGTATATGGCTATTTCTTCTTAGAGTTGTGAAACTGCAGTAAAGCTAGGTTTCTCTTGATTCTTACTTGACTCTGCCCTAGTAAGGCCTGAAGTTTCAGTAAGTGCCCAGGATGTTACCAAGAATTGCTTCTCTACTGGTGAATACCTTTGACCTGAGTCTGGGGGCTTCATATACCAAGCCTATGCATAGCCATTTACATGGTTATTTGGTCCAGAGGCTCCAGGAAACAAATTTTGGATTGGCCAAAACTTCTAATTGTAAGTCCTGTCCTCGAGGCACTAGTGGGACTGCCAAAGTAATAGCCTCCTTTATCAGCTTCTTTAGTGCTTTTTTTTAAACTCAGGTCTTCACTGAAAAGTGAAAGACTTATAGGTCTCTTGATAAACAAAGACCAACATTGGCAGTAAAGAGTGTGTTGGTATCAAAATCCAAATATTCCTACCAAATCTTAGGCCTCCTTCACCAATGTGGGAGGTTTGGGTGCTAGGTTCTTGTCTTTTACCAAATTCAAAATCGTTCCCCACGTTCCAAATATAGCCTCCAAATTTAGCAGAGACCAGCTTTCTGGGCAAATGGGCAATTGTCCATTCCATATCAGTGAGTTATTTGCTCACAGCTTTGATGACCTGTGAGACAGAATCTTAGTGAAGTCCAATGAGAAGGATATCATTGATATAATGCCAAAGCTGGGTTTCTAGTGCAAGCAGGTCAGGCATTTAGGTCTTGCCTACAAAGATGCTGCGGACTATTTTAAATACCCCATAGGCAACTAGAAAAAATTGTACTGTCAATCCTCAAAGGTGAAGGTGAGTTATGGTTGACTCTCTTGTGAAATTTTTATAGAATAGAATGTGTGAGGTAAATCTATAACTACAAACTGTTTTACCCATATTGTTTTAAATGTCATCCATTAAGATGACAATATCTAATAGAGGTGCTCTAATAAAGGGAATATCTTTTTTAATGCTACTCATTAGTTGTGGCTTTAAGCACAGGCTATACCAGAGAATTCAAATGTAGTAGGATTAAGTACCCTTCTTTAACTAAGTCAGCTATGAGAAGCCATAATCTTTCAGTGCCTCATCTTAGCTGGTAATATGGCACATTTATCACCAATATCAGTAGAAGAAGGTTAACTGGTTCTTACTAGGTGGTGCCCAACAACAGTGTAAAAGTCTTAGGCTTGTACTGTGAGGTTACCTGCTGACTAAAAAGGTCCATTCCAGTAGTGGGGAGAAAATGGTGGGTGTGTGATGGGGAATAACTAAGACAGAAGCAACTTTTAGTGATAACAGAACCAATTTTAATAGTTAACCAGATAACTTTCCTTTAATTAATCCTCCTCCCAAGTTGGTTGCCTCCTGGGAAAGGGAGATCCTTTTAAAACATGAATTCTTCCTGAGATTAGGGAGATTAGAGTACTGATGTCCAACAGAGCCAGACCAACTGGTATTGAATATTTTTTGAAGCTAAAACCATGGTTAATGTGGTAAAGGGATAATTCTCTGCCAGAAGAGGGTACTTCCATGACCAGTAGATCCCTGTGTAACAGGATCCTGTCATTGGAAGAGATTAGGAGCAAGTATAGAAGGTAAAACTACCCCCCAGATAGGAAGCCAGTGATGGATTGTAGTCTAACTCTAGTAAATACTGTAATTGTTGTACCTATTTATCAAAGATCATTCAATTTGGGACTTTCTTGTCCCTTGGGGTACAGTAGAGCCTCCCTTGTTTATCTCAAGGTTCATGTTCAAATAAGGGCCTAGCTGAAGATGATTTACTTGGCCTTTGAGGAAGGTGACTTCACTGTTGATGGTAATTTTGATTTAGGCCCAATGGGGTATTGCTTATAGAATTAACAGGGAACATTTGATTCTGAGTTAGTTTTTCCTGAGTTTCTATTAAATGTAAGGCACCTATGCCCTCCTTAATGGTTTTGCATTAGCCATCATTGCCAGTAAAGCAGATATATATTTGTCAAGAGTCTTCCTAAGAAACAATTGGGTGGATTCAGGACTCAATTCAGCCCCCTATGGACTTGGCCACATCATGCCACACACCATGTATTACCTGATAAGCCCATACTAACATCACCAGTTGGTGGAGGAAATGATTGACCCTGGTTAACATTTTCCACTGTTAGTTGGCTCAGACCATTATAAGTCCTAATGTGGAGTGGGCAGCCTTCCAAGGCATAAAAATTCACATCAACAAAGTATAAACTTAGACCAGGGTCCAGAGCTTCTCCTGGGGCCATTATAACCTTCCACATGAATTGTGCAGGATCCTTTAGCAAAGATAGCATTTTTTCATCTCATACTACAGCAGCTAGTTGTTTAATTCCAGTTCCCATTAGGTGGAAATTCCTCCTTGCCAGGCACATCCTATGTACTCAGGAAATGGCATTTTCATCTGGTTCTTGAACTAGATCATTAAAAAAGAGAGAGAGAGACTAAACTTCATAGTGAGAGAGATGATGTGTCTTCTCCACCAAGTGAAAAACAGTTTCTGGTTTTTGGCCCTCCCATTTTGTCTTTTTTGTTTTTATTACTTTGTGAGTTGTCACCAGTAGAGCGAAAATTATTCCAGTCACTATTGTGGCAACATCATGCTGCCTTTTCTTTTAGAAAGCACAAGTCCTCCTCCCCAGAGTCTTCCCCTCCACTTAGTCTCTATAGGAAGTTTGGGCTTCTGCCTTCTTTACAGGTGGCATGCTGGTGAGAAGCTGTCTACAGCAAGGCTTAGCATGAACCTTGTTTTGAGCACCTGTTCAGCAGGACAATGACCTTTCTCAGAGTCCTAGAAAGGGCAAAAGCATGTATACATTTCCTTGCCATTAGTCACTTTATGAAATGCGTTAGCCAGCTCAGTCCAAGGGTTGGGATCTCCATATCCCTCTGAGGAATGACTAGAATGACAACATCTACAACAACCTAATTGAGTGTCACAACAGCAGAGTCATGCTGCTGCTGCTAAGTCGCTTTAGTCATGTCTGACTCTGTGCGACCCCATAGAAGGCAGCCCACCAGACTTCCCTGTCCCTGAGATTCTCCAGGCAAGAACACTGGAGTGAGTTGCCATTTCCTTCTCCAATGCATGAAAGTGGAAAGTGAAAGTGAAGTCACTCAGTCATGCCTGACTCCTAGCGACCCCATGGACTGCAGCCTACCAGGCTCCTCCATCCATGGGATTTTCCAGGCAAGAGTACTGGAGTGGGGTGCCATTGCCTTCTCCAAGAGTCATGCTAGCACTTGCAAAAGCTCTCCCCTAACTGTTCTTAAGAGAAGAACTTTGGCCCTAATGTCTACCTTAACAGCTTCTTTGCTTGCCATGACAGCCTCCATGACAAGGACATCCTCTCAACTCATAGTACCCCAAATCACCAGCCTAGCTAAGAAGAGCTCTTCCTATGATAGTCTGTTATGGGGACACAGGCAGCTCACCTGTAGTCCAGAAGCATGAACTCCTCCCCTTTTTCTATTCAGGCCCACAGGTCTTACAACTTCCAGCACTTGCCTAGTGAGGGACCCAAATTGATAATTGTCCTACTGATAATGTAGGCCCAATGCCAATTCCTTAATTACCATAGGAATCCTATCCTTATCATCACTTACAGTGAGCTCAAGGACTTTGAGATATGACTGTGAGGCGACAGTAACACTTAATGAGCTTAATTTGGGTGGCAATTGAATAGGTTACATGAGAGGGGAAGCCTTTCACAGCAGGTGACTTCCTGAGAGAATCACACCAGGCCACCACCCAGAAAGGTAACAGGGCAAGGGAACTCTCAGGGGAGAGCAAGATCAAAGAAGGGATTATGTAGCTAGGCAAAGTCACTCAGCAATAAGTTGGGGAGTCTCTGGGTCAGAAGGCCTCATTAGGCAGCATCAGCTTGAGTTCTTTTATAGCTACAAAATTAGTTTTTGTCTATATCTAACAGACGCTGGGTGTAGTGTTGTGAGGTATAGGAAGTAAGCAGTCTCCTAATGAGTGAAAACCCACTTAGTTGCTCTATATTTTTAAAAATTGGAGAATGTCATGGAAGTGGTAGAAACAAGATAGTGGACTAGAAGGATTTGAGCTCACCTCATTATGAACACACCAAAATTACAACTAACTACTGAACAACCATCAACAAAAATGACTGGAGCCTACCAAAAGAGATATTATACATCCAAAGAAACTATGAGCCACACCATGTAGAGCCACCCAAGATGGACGGGTGGTGGAGAGTTCTGACAAAACGTGGTCCACTGGAGAAGGGAATGGCAAATGACTTCAGTATTCTTGCCTTCAGAACCCCATGAACAGTATGAAAATGTGATGGACAGGGAAGCCTGGCTTGCTACAGTCCATGGGGTCACAAAGAGTTAGACACAACTGAGCAACTGAACTGAAAGACAAAAGAGAAGTCATAATGAGACAGAAGGAGAGGAGTGTGTGTGATATGATCAAATCTCATATCTGCCAGGTGGGCAACCCACAAACTGGAAAATAATTATATCACAAAGGCTCTCCCACAGGAATGAGAGTTCTGAGGCCCAGTTAAGGCTCCCCAACCTGGAAGTCTGACATATGGATAAGTCCCTAGAACATTTGGCTTGAAGGCCAGTGGGGCTTCAGTGCAGGAACTCCATAATAATAGGGGAAACAGTGATGCCACTCTTGGAGGATACATGCACTGGGACTTGGGGCAAAACAGTGACTCCATAGGAGCTTGGGCCAGATGAACCTGCAAGTCTTGGATCTTCTCCTGGAGAGGTAGAGGTTGGCTGTGGAATACTGTGGAAACAAGGACAGCGGTGGCAGAGGCCACAGGGAATATTCACTGGTGTGAGCTATACTGGAGGTTGTCACTTTGGCATTGAGACCTGCCCTACCCAACAGCCTGCAGGCTCCAGTGCTGGGATGCCTCAGACCAAACAATAAACAGAGTGGTAACACAGTCATATCCATTAGCAAACAGGTTGCCTAAAGTCATTTTGAGCCCACAGCCACCTCTAAACACACTGCTTGACACAGCCTTGCCCACCAGAGGCAAAAAACCCTGCTTCATCCACCAACTGAACAGGGGGTAGACACAAAAAACAGCACAAACTACAGTTCTGCAGCCTGTGAAATGGAGACCACAAACACATAAAGCCAGACAAAATGAGATGGCAGAGAAATATGTTCCAGAATAAGGAACAAGATAAACTGCAGAAGAACTATAAGTATAGATATGCAATCTACCAGAAAAAGAATTCAGAGTAATGATAGTAAACATGATCACTCAACCTAGAGCCAGACATCCTGGAATGTGAAGTCAAGTGGGCCTTAGAAAGCATCACTATGAACAAAGCTAGTGGAGGTGATGGCATTCCAGTTGAGCTATTTCAAATCCTGAAAGATGATGCTGTGAAAGTGCTGCACTCAATATGCCAACAAATTTGGAAAACTCAGCAGTGGCCACAGGACTGGAAAAGGTCTGTTTTCATTCCAGTCCCAAAGAAAGGCAATGCCAAGGAATGCTCAAACTACCACCCAATTGCACTCATCTCACATACTAGTAAAGTAACGCTCAAAATGGTGCACTGAGACCACCCAGAGGGATGGTATGGGGAGTGAGGAGGGAGGGAGGTTCAGGATGGGGAACACATGTATACCTGTGGTGGATTCATGTTGATGTATGGCAAAACCAATACAATATTGTAAAGTAATTAACCTCCAATTAAAACAAATAAATTTATATTTTAAAAAAGAAAAAAAGAAAGCACTGATGTTGAAGCTGAAACTCCAACACTTTGGCTACCTGATGTGAAGTGCTGACTCATTTGAAAAGACCCTGATCCTGGGAAAGACTGAAGGTGGGAGGAGAAGTGGATGACAGAGTATGAGATGGTTTGATGGTATCAGCGACTCAGTGGACATGAGTTTCGGTAAACCCTGGGAGTTGGTGATGGACAGGGAGGCCCGGTATGCTGCAGTCCATGGGGTCGCAAAGAGTCAGACATGACTGAACAATTGAACTGAACTGAACTGAACAGCCATAAGAAAAGAAATCATCAGTAACACAGTAACAATGAGGGACTTTAACATCCTGGGCTTCCCTTGTGGCTAAGCTAGTAAAGAATCCACCTGCAATGCGGGTGACCTAGGTTCAATCCCTGGTTTGGGAAGATCCCTTCAAGAAGGGAAAGTCTACCTACTGTGGTAATCTGGCCTGGAGAATTCCATGGACTGTATAGTCTATGGGGTCACATATAGTCATGTGACTATATGACTTTCACTTCACTTAACATCCTGCTTTCACCAATGGACAGATCATCCAGACAGAAAACTAATAAGGAAACACAGACCTTAAATGACACGTTAAATCAGATGACTTAACTGATATTTATAGAACATTTCATCTGAAAGCAGCAGAATATATATTCTACTCAAGTGCACTTTCTTCAGGATAGATCACATGCTGGGCCACAAATAAAATCTTGGTAAATTTAAGAAAATTGAAATCATATCAAGCATATTTTCTGATCACAACACTATGAGATTAGAAATCAACTAAAAGAAAAAAATTGTAAAACACACACAGACACACACACACAAACATGTGGAGGCTAAACAATATGTTGCTAAACAATATGTTACTAAACAACCAGTGAATCACTGAAGAAATCAAAGAGGAAATCACAATACTTAGAGACAAATGAAAACAAAAAAATTACAATCCAAAATGTACAGGATGAAGCAATAGCAGTTCAAAGAGGGAAATTTATAGATAAAACCTTACCTCAGGAAACAAGAAAAATCTCAAACAAACTAACTTCACACCTAAGGAAACTAAAGAAAGAAGAACAAACGAAACCCAAAGTCAATAGAAGGAAAGGAATTATATACAGCAGAGAAGAAATAAATGAAATAGAGATGAAGAAAATAATATAAAAGATCAATAAAACTAAAAAGCTTGTTCTTTGAAAAGAAAATTGATAAACCTTTAGCCACACTCATCAAGAAAAAGGAGAGGGTTCAAATCTACTAAATTAGAAACAGAGAATTCCCTGGCAGTCAAGTGGTTAGGACTCTCACTGCCAAGGGTGTGGGTTCAGTACCTGGTGGGGAAATAAGATCGTGCAAGCCATGCAGTGTGGTCAAAAATAAAATAAGAAATGAAAAAAGAGAAGTTACCATTGAAACCACAGAAATACAAGTCATCATAAGAGACTACAAGCAACTATATGCCAATAAAATGGACAACCTAGCAGAAATAGACAAATTCTTAGAAAGGTAGAATTTTCCAAGAATGAACAAGAAGAAATGAAACTATGAAAAGATCAATCACAAGTACTGAAATTGAAAATGTGATGTAAAAATTCCAAATAAACAAAAGGCTTCACGTGCAATTTCTATCATACCTTTAATAAGAGTTAACATCTATCCTTCTGTAATTGTTCCCAAAAATTGCAGAGGAAGGAACACTCCCAAATACATTTCATGAGGCCATCATAACCCTGATATCAAAACCAGACAAAGATACCCCTGAGAAGAAAACTACAGACAAATATCACTAACAAACATAGACACAAAAATCCTCAACAAAACACCAGCAAGCAAAATCCAATAATACATTAAATGGATCATGCACCATGAATAAGTGGGATTTACCCCAGTGATGCAAGAATTTCTCAGTATCCACAAATCAATCCTGGGCTTCCCTGGTTGTGCCAGTGGTAAAGAACCCACACGCCAATGCAGTAGACTCAAGAGATGAGGGTTCGATCCCTGGGTTGGGAAGATTCCCTGGAGAAGGGAATGGCTACCCACTCCAGTATCTTTGCCTGGAGAACCCCATGGACAGAGGAGCCTGGCAAGCTACAGTCCATAGGGTTGCAAAGAGTCAGACATGACTGAAGCAACTTAATATAAATCAATCAGTGTAATACACCACATTAATAAATTGAAGAATAAAGACTATATGGCCATCTCAATAGATGGAGAAAAAATTTTCGAAAAAATCCAACACCAATTCATGATCTAAAAAAAAAAAAAAAACCTCCAGTAAGCAGGCATAGAGGAAACATACCTCAAAATAATAAAGGCCATATACAACAAAGCTATAGCTAGCATCATACTCAATAGTGAAAAGATGAAGGCATTTTTTCTAAGATCAGAAACAAGACAAAGATGTCCACTCTCACCACTTTTATTCAACATAGCTTTGGAAGTCTTAGCCATGACAATTGGAGAAGAAAAAGAAAGAAAGGGAATCCAAATTGGAAAAGAATAAGTAAAATTATCACTCTTTGCAGATGGCATGATACTATACATAGAAAATCCTAAAGATGTTACTGGAAAACTACTAGAACTCATCAATGAATCTAGTAAAGTTGCAGGATACAAAATTAATTCACAGAAATCTTTTGCATTTCTATACACTAACAACAAAAGATCAGAAAGAGAAATTAAGGAAACAATCTCATTTACCGTCACATCAAAAAGAATAAAATACCTAGGAGTAAACTTACCTCAGGAGGGAAGAGACTTGTATTTCAAAACCTATAAGATACTGATGAAAGATATCAAAGGTGGCACAAAAAGATGGAGAAATATTCCATGTTCTTGGGTTGAAAGAGTCAATATTGATAAAATGACTATACCATAAAAGGCCATCTGCAGATGCAATGCGATCTCCATCAAATTATCGTGGCATTTTTCACAGAACTAAAAAAAAGTTAATTTACATGTAAACACAAAAGACCCTGAAACGCCAAAGCAGTTCTGAGAAAGAAAATCTGAGCTGGAACAATCAGACTCCCTGATTTCAAGCTATAGTACAAAGTGACAATCTTCAAAACAGTCTGGTACTGACATAAAAACAAAAATACAGATTAGCAGAACATGATAGAAAGCCCTCACATTGATCAATCAATCTATGACAAAGGAGGCAAAAATATACAATGGAGAAAAGACAGTCTCTTCAATGAATTGTGCTAGGAAAACTGGACAGCAGCATATACAAGAATGAAATTAGAACATTCTATAACACCATACACAAAAATAAACTCAAAATGGATTAAAGACCTAAATGTGAGACCAGCTACCATAAAACTCTTAGAAGAAAACATAGGCAGAACACTTTTTGACATAAATCACAGCAGTATCTCTTTGGATCTTCCTCCTAGAGTAATAAAAGTAAAAACAAAAGTAAACAAATGGGACTCAATTAAACTTAAAGGTTTTGGCACAGCAAAGGCAACCATAAACAAAGCCAAAAGTCAACCCAGAGAATGGGAGAAAATATTTGCAAATGAAGGGAGAGACAAGGGATTAATCTCCAAAATATAAAAACAGCTCATGTGGCTCAATATCGAAAAACAAACAATCCAATCAAGAAATGGGCAGAAGATGTAAACAGACATTTTCCCAAAGAAGACATATAGAATATAGTGTGGGGGAGTGGGAAGTAAAAATTAATGAGTATAAGATAGGTTACAAGGGTGTATTCTACAATACAGGAAATACAGCCAATATAGTATGATAAATAAATGGAGTGTAATCTTTCAGTTCAGTTCAGTCGCTCAGTCATGTCCAACTCTTTGCAACCCCATGAATTGCAGCACGCCAGGCCTCCCTGTCCATCACCAACTCCCAGAGTTCGGTGATGCCATCCAGCCATCTCATCCTCTGTCGTCCCCTTCTCCTCCTGCCCCCAATCCCCCCCAGCATCAGAGTCTTTTCCAATGAGTCAACTCTTCACATGAGGTGGCCAAAGTACTGGAGTTTCAGCTTTAGCATCATTCCTTCCAAAGGACACCCAGGGCTGATCTCCTTTAGAATGGACTGGTTGGATCTCCTTGCAGTCCAAGGGACTCTCAAGAGTCTTCTCCAACAGCAAAGTTCAAAAGCATCAATTCTTTGGCGCTTAGCTTTCTTCACCATCCAACTCTCACATCCATACATGACCACTGGAAAAACCATAGCCTTGACTAGACGGACTTTAGTTGGCAAAGTAATGTCTCTGCTTTTCAATATGCTATCTAGGTTGGTCATAACTTTTCTTCCATGGAGTAAGTGTCTTTTATTTATTTATTTTGTTCTTGTTTTCTTTTTTTAATATAAATTTATTTATTTTAATTGGAGGTTAATTACTTTACAATATTGTATTGGTTTTGCCATACATCAACATGAATCTGCCATAGGTATACACGTGTTCCCCATCCTGAACCCCCCTCCCTCCTCCCTCCCCATACCATCCCTCTGGGTCGTCCCAGTGCATGGCTGCAGTCACCATCTGCAGTGATTTTGGAGCCTAAAAAGAAAAAGTCTGACACTGTTTCCACTGTTTCCTCATCTATTTCCCATGAAGTGATGGGACCAGATGCCATGATCTTCGTTTTCTGAATGTTGAGCTTTAAGCCAACTTTTTCACTCTCCTTTTTCACTTTCATCAAGAGGCTTTCTAGTTCCTCTTCACTTTCTGCCATAAGGGTGGTGTCATCTGCATATCTGAGGTTATTGATATTTCTCCCGGAAATCTTGACTCCAGCTTGTGCTTCTTCCAGCCCAGCATTTCTCATGATATACTTTGCATATAAGTGTAATCTTTAAACATTGTATAAAAATTTTAAAAATAAATTTTAAAAGTTATTGTTCAACATTCTTAGCAATACAATGTAATGTCAGATTTTATATTTATTCAAATAAAATAAATGAGATATCTCTAAAAATATTCCAAAAAGACATACAGGTTGTCAAAAAGCACATAAACTAGATATTCAACTTTTTTAATTATTATAGAAATGCAAATCAAAACTACAATGAGTCGGAATGGCCATCATCAAAGAGTCTACTGTTTAAGCTGGCTTCAAACTCAACATTCAAAAAACAAAGATCATGGCATCGGGTCCCATCACTCCATGGTAAATAGATGGGGAAACAATGGAAACAGTGAGAGACTTTATTTTCTTGGGCTCCAAAGTCACTGCAGATGGTGACTGCAGCCATGAAATTAAAAGATGCTTGCACCTTGGAAGAAAAGTAATGACCAACCTAGGCAGCATATTAAAAAGGAGAGATGTTACTTTGCTGACAAAGGCCCATCTAGTAAAAGCTATGGTTTTTCCAGTAGTCATGTATGGATGCGAGAATTGGACTGTAAAGAAAGCTGAGCACCAAAGAATTGAAGCTTTTGAACTGTGATATTGGAGAAGACTCTTGAGAGTCCCTTGGACTGCAAGGAGATCCAACCAGTCAATCCTAAAGGAAATCAGTCTTGAATATTGGAAGGACTTATGCTGAAGCTGAAGCTAAAATACTTTGGCCACCTTGTGCAAAGAACTGACTCATTGGAAAAAACCCTGATGCTGGGAAAAACTGAAGGCAGGAGGAGAAGGGGGAAAAAGGATGAGATGGTTGGATGGCATCACCAACTCAATGGACATGAGTTTGAGAAAGCTCCGTGAATTGGTGACAGACAGGGAAGCCTGGCGTGCTGCAGTCCGTGGGATCACAAAGAGTCAGATACGACTGAGTGACTGAACTGAACTGAAACAGTCTACAAACAATAAATGCTGGAGAGGATGTGGAGAAAAGAGAACCCTCCTACATTGTTGGCAGGAATGTAAATTGGTGCAGCCACTGTGGAGAACAGTATGGAAGTTCCTTTAAAACTGAAAGTAGAACTATCATATGATCCAGCAATTTTATTCCTGGGCAGATATCCAGAGAAATCCATACTTCAAAAAGATACATGCACCCCAATGTCCACTGCAGCATTATTTACAATTGCCAAGACATTGGAAGCAACCTAAATGTCCATCAACAGAAGAATGGATAAATATGATACAGTTCATATATACAGTGGAATATTACTCAGCCATAAAAACAAATGAAATAAATGTTATTTGCAGCAGCATGGACGGATCTAAGAGAAATAAGTCAGAGAAAGACAAATATCATATGATATAACTTACATGTGGAATCTTCAAAAATTATATAAATGAACTCATTTATATACTCATTTACAAAATAGAAACAGACTCACAGACTTAGAAAGCAAACTTATAGTTACCAAAGGGAAAAGTGAGTGGGAAGAGTAAATTAAGAGTTTGGGTTTAACATATATACACTACTGTACATAAAATAATCAACTAAGGATCTACTATATAGTACAGGGAATTCTATCAAAATTCTATAATAACCTATATGGAAAAGAATTTCTAAAAGAATGGATATATGCATACATGTAAGTGAATCACTTTACTGCACACCTGAACCAAACACAACATTGTAAAACAACTATACTCCAATATAGAATAAAAACTAAATTAAAAAAGAAAACCACAACACTCTAAACAAAATGAAATAAAAATTGGATGTATAAAATTTGTGTTTGGTATAGCAGGCTTTTGAGCTTATGGTCCAAGACTGCTGTGAAGAAGTAAACATAGGGGCCATCTTTAGTTTATTTATGTAACAGTTGTGACAATCCTGTTTCTGTTATAAACTTTATTTCCTGGTTGATATCAATGGCATACCTCTTCAGGAGGATTCTTTCAGCATTTGGTCACATGCAGTAGTGTAATGATTCCAGAGAAACAGCAAACCTTTTAAGTTTTGGATTTGATCGTGAGTTTTTTTCCATTATATCAGATAAGGAACTCTGTTTATAAATCTTCCAAAAATAAGTTAAAGGAAGAAAGAAATATCATACCTGCCAGAGGAAGTTGACCTTATTTTTAATAAATCCCAAGGAGAAGATCTGGGCCACTGTAAGCTGATTTCTTGAAATTATTTAGTCAAAGAATTCTTTAGAGTGTAGTTCATTTGTTCCTCTTGTCCAGAAGACTAAGTATGATAAAGGGAAAGTGAAAGTCACTCAGTTGTGTCTGACTCTTTGCAAACCCATGTACTACTATACAATCCATGGAATTCTCCAGGCCAGAATACTATAGTGGGTAGCCTTTCTCTTCTCCAAGGGATCTTCCCAACCCAAGGATCAAACCTAGGTCTCTTGCATTGCAGGCGGATTCTTTACCAGCTGAGCCACTAAGGAGTATAGTAAATTACTGGCTAAGATTTTATAGAGCTCCTAAATTATGATAGAAATGAAATTACTTTCTCTATCAGATTCCAGATATTCAGGAATTCCAATGGTTAAGATGATATAATTCGTAAGTTCTTGAAACACTAAATATGTGCTTTAGCTGCTAGGAACACTTCTGGCAATACAGGCATCATACCAAACATTACTGATAAATCTCTCCTACCTTCTGAAGGTGTGAGTTCTATGCTATTGACTAAATGTTTTCTCCCAAAATTTCTATGTTGAAACTTAATTACCAATGTGATTGTATTTGGAAGTAGGGTTTTGGGGAGGTAATTATGTCATGAAGGTGAAAACAACATGAATGAAATTAGCGCCCTTATTAAAGAGACTCCATAGAGCTCTCTCACCTCATGCCACATGAGGATTCAGCAAGAAGAAAGCTGTTTATGAAGCAAGAAGTGGACCATCACCTGACATAGCATCTGCCAGCACCTTGATCTTGGACTTCCTAGCCTTCTGACCTATGAGAAATAAGTTTCTGTTGTTTATAAGCCACCCAGTCTGCAGAATATTCTGTTATAGCAGCCCAAATGGATTAGGACACTCTATATAAAGTCCATTTGCCACCAGATCCCAGGTAACCATGTACTCAGTAGACTTCTTTGCCTTACCTTAGGTGTTTTCTGTAAATAATTTTCCTGACAAGCAGCACACCTTTGTATTATTTCTTGAGTTATATGATCCTTTTTCCAAATGTGGTAGGATTCCAAGGTTTTCAGTATATCCCTTTTGTTTGTGGCGTGAAAAATCCATCTAAGCATATAACAAGTGAGATACAAAAATACTGCTATAGCATGAGTCTCATATTCATATGATATTCTTCATAGCTCCCCTTGGTTTCCAATTTTCTAAATCTTACGGAGTTGTATATTTCTGAAATTGTGAATAAGAGTTCCTGGATAGAAGTAATGAGGCTTCAATCTGCCCAGTTAAAACCTAAGTAACACTTATATGTCTTCTTGCTGTCTGATATGAGTTCTACAATGAATTTCAGAAATCTGCTGGAGAAGCTGGGGTGACCCTAATAAATCAGCAATTATGTTTCTAGTGTGATACTTCAGTCACCACAGCTGTGAGAAATTTCCCTCTATTCCTTCACATTTGTTCCATAGCATGACAGACACCAAATGCATATTTACTTTCAGTATAGATATTCACTTTAAGATTGATGGCTACTTTACAAGTTTGTATAACAGCTAAGAGTTCTACTTCTTGTGCTGATTTTAGAGGATAAGCCTCTAAAACCTCTTGAGGATTGATTACTGTGTATGATGCTTTTCTATTTCTCTGTGAGTCTCTCACTCAAACTTCATCAGTGAACAACATTCAATCAAGATTAGGAAGAGGAATATTAGATAAATCAAGTAGTTTGAATATCTTTTCTAACTGTGAAGGAATCATGTTCACCTATTTGGTCAGGATTTTGCAATAAAGTAGCTGGTTTCAAAAGGTTACACCTTCCTAGAATAACATTAGGATTAGACAATAAGACTTGCTCATACCTAGTCCAGTGGCACAGTAACAATGTTGTATCTCTTTTTTAGTTTTTTTAAAATTATTTAATTTATTTTAATTGGAAGCCATCCATCAACATAAATTAGCCACTGGTATACATGTGTCCCCCCATCCTGAACCCCCCTCCCACATCCTTCCAGACAATGTTATGTCTTATGAATTTATAAAATGTCAGTAACAGCATGAGGTGCATATAAGTAAATTAAATATTCCAGAGTCAAAGCCTGAGCCTTTTCAATTAGAATACCAATGGCTGCTAAGGTTTATAAACATCCTGGCATTTCCAGAACAAAAGAGTCCAACAACATATAAAAGTAAGCAATTAGCCTATGATGGAGCTTAACTTTTAAGAAAGTGCACTACTAGTAGCTCCCTTGTTATCATTATAGAAAAGGTGGAATATTTTGTCAAAGTTAGAAACTCTAAATACCACTGGGTTACTCTAAGGGTTTAAAAGCCTTCTCTAGCTTGTTTGGACTACAGTAAAGATTCTGGTGATGCATCATGTGATATCTCAATATCTGGTTAATATTTTCAGAAAAGGTAGAGATACATTGTCTGTAATACCCAACCAACTCCCAACACTGGTGTTTTTTTTTTTTTTTTTTCATGGTAGGTTATTTCATTTATAAATAGACTGACTTTGGGCTGGAACTACCTTTTGTCTGTTGACTAATATCAAATGTCCCAAATATCTGACTTCAATTTGACGGTACTGAAAGGTTGTTGCTGAACCACAAAAAGATGCCAGGATTCTTGACCTCTGGAGGAGAAGAATTCAATCCAGGGCCAGAGACGAGGCTTGATTGCTCAGAGCTTTGTGTAACAAAGTTTTATTAAAGTAGCAAGGAGATAGAGAAAGCTTCTGACATAGGCATCAGAAGCGGGCAGAAAGAGTACCTTCTTGCTAGTGTTAGCCATGCAGTTATATACTCTCTAATTATTTATTCAGTTCAGTCGCTCAGTCCTGTCCGACTCTTTGTGACCCCAAGGATTGTAGCACGCCAGGACTCCCTGTCCATCACCAACTCCCGGAGTTCATCCAAACTCATGTGCATAGAGTCAGTGATGCCATCCAGTCATCTCATCCTCTGTCGTCCCTTTCTCCTCCTGCCCCCAATTCCTCCCAAAATCAGGGTCTTTTCCAATAAGTCAACTCTTCGCATGAGGTGGCCAAAGTACTGGAGTTTCAGCCTCAGCATCAGTCCTTCCAATGAACACCCAGGACTGGTCTCATTTAGGATGCACTGGTTGGATCTCCTTGCAGTCCAAGGGACTCTCAAGAGTCTTCTCCAGCACCACAGTTCAAAAGCATCAATTCTTCAGCACTCAGCTTTCTTCACAGTCCAACTCTCACATCCATACATGACCACTGGAAAAACCATAGCCTTGACTAGATGGACCTTTGTTGGCAAAGTAATGTCTCTGCTTTTCAATATGCTATCTAGGGTGGTCATAACTTTCCCTTCCAAGGAGTAAGCGTCTTTTAATTTCATAGCTGCAATCACGATCTGCAGTGATTTTGGAGCCCCCCAAAATAAAGTCTGACACTGTTTCCACCATTTCCCCATCTATTTCCCATGAAGTGGGGGGCCAGATGCCATGATCTTAGTATTCGGACTGTTGAGCTTTAAGCTAACTTTTTCACTCTCCTCTTTCACTTTCATCAAGAGGCTTTTTAATTCCTCTTCACTTTCTGCCATAAGGGTGGTGTCATCTGCATATCTGAGGTTATTGATATTTCTCCCAGCAATCTTGATTCCAGCTTGTGCTTCTTCCAGCCCAGCGTTTCTTATGATGTACTCTGCATATAAGTTAAATGAGCAGGGTGACAGAGAATCAAAAGAATGTCTGGAGGTTGTAAAGACCTCACTAGACCTACTCCCATAATTTATACCTTAAGATAACAGGATTAGCCAGAAGATTTTTTCCAGAGACTGTCCTCAAGCAGGATACATTATTGTTATATAATCCTAGGGAATGTAAAGGGACAAAAAAGTTTGTCCTTTTCTTCCTCCTTGAGAACTCCAGATCCCTCTCTCCTTGAGGACCCCTGGACTTCCTATCAATCTGCCTCAGAATTGACTCTTTCAGTACTACAATTTAGCTAGGAAGGTTTTATGTTCTTCAGCAGCTAAAAATATTAAGAAAGCCAAACTATATTCTTTATACGTATGTGAAGTCTTGTGTGTGTGTGTGTGTGTGTGTGTGTGTGTGTGTGTGTGTGTGTGTGTGTTAGTCTCTCAGTCATGTCCAAATTTTTCCTATCCCAAGGACTAGGGCCCACTAGTCTCCTCTGTCCATGGAATTCTTCAGACAAGAATACTGGAATGGGTTGCCATTTCCTTCTCCAGAATGTCTTAACAATTATCAATAAATCATTCTCATATTAAACTAGCATGGGCCACCGCAATGAATATTGAAGTTCATTTATAAATGTCTAGAGAATATAATAAGCAAATCTGAGACATTCATTGCCACAAATATTAAAAGCCTCAATAGGTAAACACAAAGAACCATGATTCCTCAACTAAAGATGAGAAGAGAAAGCTAAATATAAGTCTATTACAGAAAAATATTTAGCTGGTGCAGTACAAACGTTAAGATAGTAGCATGGATGTATATAAGAGATAACAAAGAAATGACTAACTTCTTGTACAAATCTATAAATTGAAATTTTCATGTCAAAATTTCCTTCTTCTTTAAGGTACATAGCAAATGTCCCCATTTTAAAAT
Organism: Budorcas taxicolor; assembly: GCF_023091745.1. Lineage (NCBI taxonomy): Eukaryota > Metazoa > Chordata > Mammalia > Artiodactyla > Bovidae > Budorcas > Budorcas taxicolor. The sequence goes on from NC_068935.1 coordinate 76,510,984, forward strand.
TATGTCCTATCTTTCTAGTTATCTAATTGCAGTTTCTGTTTCTTGTATTTGAGCTAGAGAGAAAGGCTGTTGTGACCATGCCATGGTTTTCATTTGTTGTAAGCTTTAACATTAATATTAATCCCTTTTATTATTATTGTATCATTTGTTCCTAAGATTTTAAAATCCTAATTCCTAAAGGTGAATCTGTTTCCTATAATTCTGAGTGCTTTTCCAGCATTAGGCGAAACTGTCTCTCTCTCTCCTATCCTTTGTTTCAGAAGGACATATTTACCAAAGTCTCCATCCAGAGTAAAGAATATGGTAGCCCTTAGTTTACAGACCATGTCCCCTCCCATCAGATTAACAGGCACAACAGGAGACAAGAGAAAGGCCTGTTCCTCTAACAGATGACTTATTTGCACAGGAAACAGAGGAGAAAAAGAGGAAAAAGTTTGTGTGGAGACACTCACAACTTGCATATTTGTATGGGTAAAGGAAAAATTAAAAAGATCATTAGAAAATACAGAATATGTGCCTCCAGTATCCATAAGAACAGTTAGGGAAAGATTAAAGTAGGGAAAAGAAATATACATAAGTTTCTCCCATTCTCAGCTCCAAAGTTTCCCCCAGTATGCCAATTTTGCTCATTAGTTTGCACTACTTGCCAGTTATTTCCTGTGTGATTTGTTGGGGGTAATATCTTTGAGGCAATTGTAAAGCTTCAGAGCTGGTTTCTACTCCTTACATATTCTTCAATCTCTTCAGGCATTCATTTTTCTGATGTCCTGTCTTCTTATAACTTTATTGACCTTATAACCTTATTGACTTTACATTAGGGGACTCCCTCTCATGAATGAGCGACTTCAGGTAAGAGTCTCTTCCCTTTATGAATAATTAAAACTGAAAAGCTAACAGTGAGGTCTTAATTTTTTTTTTTGTCTTCTTTATCTTTCTCCATATTTTCCCAAAACTGAATGCTGCCAATATCTTAGAAACTGTCCTTGCCATCCATCTACTTTTTCTCTGACTTGTGCTTGATTGCTAGGCAAAAAGGCTGCCACAAAAGTAAAGAGGACCAAGGGCTTTTTTTAACCTTCCCCTGGATCCATCCTTGTAAATTGAGATAATGCCCAATAAATTACTGGTGAAAATCAGTGAAGATTTATCCAGTTTCTTGAGTGCAGCACTATAGTTCCTTCCAGTTCACCTTCTGCGGAAAAGCTTCAAGGATTGCCAACATTAATCCCTTATATTAAGTTTCGAAGGTATGAAGAGTAGCCCAAGTTGCTGGAGGAAGCAAACAAGATTTCCTGAGGCATGGTAGTCCTTGATAACAAGAGTTATTATTTGGTCCCTGTTATGAGTTATATTATGCCCTCCAAAAAGATATGTTGAAATCCTAACCCCAAGTAACCTGTGAATGTGACCTTATTTGGAATTGAGGTCTTTGCAAATGTCAACAAGCAAAAGGCAAGATCTAATGCAATGCAACTGGTGTCCTTTTAAGAAGATGAAAACAGTGTGTGATGACAGAGACACACAGGGAGAATGCCATGTGAGGACAGGAGCAAAAGTTAAAATGATGTGGCTGCAATCCAAGAGTACCAAGAATTGACAGTCACCAGCAGAAGCTAGGAAGAGACAACGAAGGATTCTCTTCAGTCTCAGAGAGAGTATGACCCTGCCAACACCTTTATTTCAGATTTCTAGCCTCCAGAACTGTGAAAGAATACATTTCTATTGCTTTAGGCCACCCAATTTGTGGTACTTTGTTATGGTATTCCTAGGAAACTTAACAGGCCCATTATGCTCATTACTTTAGTTGAGCAAGTCAGTCAATATCAATAGTTTATGCAGCAGCCTGTGTACACCCCATGCATAGTGCTGTGGATTGCAAACACTCCATGGAGCACCTCAGAAAAAAATCACAGATCTTCCTGGGCCACTGGAAAAGAGCTCTTAAAATAGTAATATCATCTGGTAAAAGGACATATGGACTCATCGTTTCTAGTTTTCCTAGTAGTCCTGGATAACTTATAAGAAGCATTTGAGTCTTTGGAGCTCCAAAACAGTAGGATTTATTTTCTTCATGTTGAGGTTAAAAAATTGAGAGTAATTAGCATTCAACTGGAGAAGGCAATGGCACCCCACTCCAGTACTCTCGCTTGGAAAATCCCATGGATGGAGGAGCCTGGTGGGCTGCAGTCCATGGGGTCACTAAGAGTCAGACACGACTGAGCGACTTCACTTTCACTTTTCACTTTCATGCATTGGAGAAGGAAATGGCAACCCACTCCAGTGTTCTTGCCTGGAGAATCCCAGGGACGGGGGAGCCTGGTGGGCTGCCATCTATGGGGTCGCACAGAGTCGGACACGACTGAAGCAACTTAGCAGCAGCAGCAGCAGCAGCATTCAATTAAAATTAATCAATTTTTAAAATTTATTTTAAGAAATAGAGAGCTTTGGAAGGCATTCTAGAGTCCATTCTCATTTTGTCACTTTAGTCGCCTTGAGGCAGGAGGTAGATGGGCCCCAAGCTGAACAGTTAAAATTTGTTCCTGTGGACAGATACTCCAAGATGAAGAGGAGGAGAAGCTAAGCCCTGCCCAGATAACAGATCACATATTTCTCATTGTCCAGGTCAAGGAGACCTCCCTGACTACACATTTGCAGAATGGCTCCTTGAAGGTCATAAAGGGAATGATGTCAATCTACACATAGGCCTCTTTACTAGAATCCATCTTGGCTAAGAGATGTGCATGCACATGTGGGAGGACCCTGAGATAAACCAAATATTGACTCAGAACCAGGCAAAGCAAGATGATTGACCAAAGGAAACCTGGAAGAAATGCCCCATATAAGTTATTCAAACTACTCTAGGGGCGTGACTGCCTCTCTGAACCCACCTGTGTGTCTATCCACACATATCCTTTCCCTCCTAACAAACACTTTGTTTGTTTCACTACTTTTCATCTCCATATGGAAATTCATTTCTATACAGCTGATAGGCGAGGGCCTTGTCACTGGCTACTGGTCCATGGTGGTCTAGTGGTTAGTTCAGCATTCTCACTGCTGGGACCTAACTTCAGTCTCTGGCCAGGAACCAAAATCTTGCTTCAAGCAACTTAAGGCCAAGGCCACCTGAGTCAGCCTAACTGCTTTTTAAATTTTTTTATTGCAAGTTACCAGGGCAACCATTTACCAATTCAACATCTTCATTCTAAAGCACAGTCTCTTATTCAAATTCTTAATGACTCCTTGTTTTTTTTCTTTAATCATTTTTGCTTCCCTAACTATGTTTTATATGTTTGGTTTTCTGAGAATCTCAGAGGTGAAATTGAGACTTAGGCAGCCCATATCAGGATATTGAATAGAGTTGGCAATTCTTCCCCTTCCAAAAAGAAGTCATCTCAGGGTCTCAGAGCCACTAGAAACCATCCATCCAAAAGGCCAATTACCAAATTCTCTCAAGTCTTGGACTGAAGTAAGGAAAAGTAAAAGGAAACAGAAGGAGCAGAAAGGGCACAAGTAGGGAAGAACTGTGAACTTGGAGAAAGAATTTTCCATTTATTAATCTCTTCCTCCAATATATTAATTAACTGTTTATGGCTACCTAACTCATTCTTGTCTTTACTTCTTGAGAAATATTCATCTCAGAGATATCAATAATCCATTTGGTTGGGTCAGGTTTTTCTAAAAATTCCTATGAAAGTGAAAGCATTAGTCGTTCAGACATGTCTGACTCTTTGTGACCCCATGGACTGTAACCCACTAGGTTTCACTTTCCATGGGATTCTCCAGGTAAGAATACTGGGGTGGGTTGCCATTCCCTTCTTCAGGGGATCTTCTCAATCCAGGGATCAAACCCAGGTCTCCTGCATTGCAGGATAATTCTTTATCATCTGAGCCACCAGGGAAGCCCAAAAATCCCTTTAAGTACACCAATTTGTCTACATCAAAAGAGTCTTCCTCTGGCCATTGAAATATAGAGTTTCAATAAGTATCCCCATCCCAGACATGACAGAGTGAAATCAATCTTTTAAGAGAAAGACTTGCCAGCAACATTTTGGGCTTCCCATATTTTTCTACCTTTGAAGCAAAGAGATTCTTAGAACCTGTATTTTCTAGTTTGCTCAGCAGTAACTCAAATTTTACTGAGGGGTTTGGCATTTTCCCCAGGAACCCAAACCCATAGAACCAAAATAATTAAAGGGAGAATTAGCAGAGTCTTATGTGATCAAAAATGGCCACAAATCCTCTGACAAATTCATCCAGAAGAATGTCTCACTCAAGGCATCTTAGCCTTATTGCTAAATTATTAGCAGGAGAATAAAGAAAACAAGATATAAATGTATCTTGCATAAATATAAATATATATCTTATATAAATATAAATAAAGAAAGCAATAACCTCAGATATGCAGATGACACCATCCTAATGGCAGAAAGTGAAGAACAACAAAAGAGCCTCTTGATAAAAGTGAAAGAGAAAAGTGAAAATATTAGCTTAAAGCTCAACATTCAGAAAACTAAGATCATGGTATCCAGTCCCATCACTTCATGGCAAATAGATGGAGAAACAGTGGAAACAGTGGCAGACTTTATTTTGGGGGGTCTCCAAAATCACTGTAGATGGTGACTGCAGCTATGAAATTAAAAGATGCTTACTCCTTGGAAGAAAAGTTATGACCAACCTAGATAGCATATTGAAAAGCAGAGACATTACTTTGCCAACAAAAGTCCATCTAGTCAAGGCTATGGTTTTTCCAGTAGTCATGTATGGATGTGAGAGTTGGACTGTGAAGAAAGCTGAGTGCCGAAGAACTGATGCTTTTGAACTGTGGTGTTGGAGAAGACTCTTGAGAGTCCCTTGGACTGCAAGGAGATCCAACCAGTCCATCCTAAAGGAAATCAGTCTTGAATGTTCATTGGAAGGCCTGATGTTGAAGGTGAAACTCCAATACTTTGGCCACCTGATGCAAAGAGCTGACTCATTTGAAAAGACCCTAATGCTGGGAAAGATTGAAGGCGGGAGAAGGGGATGACTTGTCCCTGACAGTATATCTTATACATATAATTCATCACATCCATCAATATTCTTCCATAAGGTTAAATTCGGTTTTTCTCCTCCCAAAAAACATGATTTTTAAAATGGTTGCATGATACTCTATCACAGGGCTATGCCATAATTTATTTTAACACTATTTTCCTCTTGTTGGAACTTATGACTGCAAATATTTTTCCATTATAAACAATGTCATGACAAATATCCTTATGCATAAAACATGATACACATATCTAATATTTTCTTTAGGCTACCCAGAAGTGGATGCTCACGAGGATGAATACTTTTAAACTTTAGTACATATTCATACAGCACCTTTGAGGAAAATCATGCTAATTTATACTCCCATGGGCAGTGAATGAGAGAACATGTCAAAGGTATACACAGCCTCGTGTTGCTGAAAAAGAAAATACTGGTAGTCTTGATAGGAGAGAATGAAAGAATGAGATCCTGACGATTAAAGCTAATGCATCTGGAAATGTTTGGCATATAATATGAAATTATCTGTTTTCAATATGACAATTGGACATGGGCAATTTATCAGTAATAATTAAATATAGAATGCCTGAAAGAAAGAGAGTTAGGCAATCACATGACATAGGCCCATATGACTAAGTCAAGTTGACAGATATCCGGTAGTAACTGAGATCGCCAGAGGTGATTTGGTGAATTGGCTTTTATTTTTGTGGTTTAAAAATTGTCTCTAAATTTTAAATTTTTAATAAAAACATTTAAGTAATACATGTTAATGGTATAAAATTCAAAAGGCACAAAAAGGTACATCATGAGAAATAAGTATTCTATGCCTTTCCTTTCAGTGGGCCAATTCTCCTTCCATGGTTACCAGTTTCTTTATCTTCTCAATGACATCCTGAGAATTTACAAAACTAAATTTCTTTTTTATATACTTTTGTCCTTCCACACAAAAAGTACCAAATGATACATACAGTTCTGTACCTTGCTTCTTTTTATTCATCAATTTAGCTTGGATATCATGACATATGAATACATAAACAGCTTGTTGATATGTGAAAGCATTATTTAGCATACATTTGTGGGATACCTACTAGATGTCAGGTCAATTCTATACACTGAGATAGGACAATAAATGAAACACAGAGAAATCTCAACCCTAATGGAACTTATGTCATCATATGGAGAAACAGAAAAACAAAAATTATAAATAAAACGTATATTATGTGATGCAAAGTGTTATAGAGAAAAAGAAAATGTTTGTTCAGCACTAACTGAATGTGCCCTTGATCACTGGGAGGCACCTACATGGGGAGGTTGTCTGCTAGTCAGGTTGAACTAGCAAAACTCAGGCAGGCTCAAGCCTAGGGAGCAGCCATACTCAGGAAGCAGGAGCTAAGGCCAGAAGACATTCTGGATCAGAGCACAGATACTGAGCAGGGAGAAAACACAGGGCTCTCTTCCTCTGACCAGAGCCAGCTCTTCCCAAAACAGAAACCCTACCAGAGGGAGGAAATGCCTGCATCCTGACTGATGAAGTCCTGGGAAAGGAGGTCTTTACAGTAAGTATAACAGTGGGAGAAGCCTGGACCCTGGGACAGGAATTGGATCCAGGACCTCCTTATAAATATGTCCATCCTAGTAGCTTCTTCTTTAAGGAGGCTAAAGACTAGGCTGAGGGTGGGGAATCAGAAAGCACCAAGTCATGGTGAGGCCCCAGCCATTCTGTCCCCTGAGTAGTGGCAAGAGTAAGAGGTAGGCCTTATGGAAGAGAGAGGCTACAGGTCCCTGCAGCAAAGCAGATTGGGATAACACCCTTGGCCCCTGCAGGAAAGAGCCACAGGAAGACAGACTTGGGCCATGTCGGGCAAAACACTTTCTAAGGGGAAGCTACAGAAAGGGACGTTGCAGGAAGAAGTAGCTCCCTGTCATTTGGGGGTTATTACCTAAGAAGAGGGCAGTGTGTTGAGGGGCCTCTGTCATTCACCAGGAGGTAGGACCCCAGGACTGTTGGGGGCCCATGGACCCTAAAATGCTCCAATACCCCATCTTTGGAAGACAAACCTTGCCCAATCCCATCTGGCCTGGTCAAGTGGCTCAGAAACACCCCAAGGACTGCAGGCCTTTTCTGGGGTTTCAAAAAGGAACAGTATTAGCATTCATTAATGCTCTAATTGGCATTTAATTGCCAGTTTCACTCTGGTTTTTTGGTCTTTATAATGAATACCTGATGCATAGCCTGCCCCCAGCTGCCCCACCCTCGACCTTCTCCCTAGAGATCAGCTCCCAGCTGCACCTCACCAGTCCCTTCACCTCCACTCACATCCACCAACAAAGGTTGGAGGCAGGGATGAGCTTCCCCAGGGCATCTGCATTGCACCTTCTCTCCCTCCCCTTCCAGTGAGCTCAGAAAATTGGTTTTAATCCACCAGGCTTCAGTTGCTTAGCAACGGAAGAGCCTGCTCCTAGCAACCAGGAGCCACAAAGATGCTGCAGAGAAAAGGGGCTGTCTGGGCCCTGCGCCTGCTCAGCTCCTGACTGCTGCCTCCCTGATGTCTTTCTCAATGAGTATAGCCAGCCTTCTCAGATGCTGGGTCTTGAAAGGCTGATCTCCTGGGCAGCTGCCTGACCTCACCCCCCCATCCCACCTGCCTAGAGCTTCTCTGAATCCCACCTTCCAGGCCAGCAGGAAGTAGCTCATGATCACAGCAAGGTGGCTCTAGGAAAGGCCCTCCCTCTGTCTCTCAGAGGGCGCTGGCTATGTTGGTTCTTCCAGTCTGGCCTGGTGGGTGGAAGTAAAGAGGGCCAGGCTCCTTTTGCCCCACCCTAGGTGAGAGCAATTCCTGCCCAGAAATTGGGGGTGGGGAGTGCATTGTAATCCCAGCCCATCTGAGCCTGAAGAGAGGCAGGGTTCCACACTCAGGGCGTCTAAAGATCAGGAAATTGAGGCTCAGAGATGGGCTCAGCCCCACACAGCCTTCCAGTGAGAGGTGGGTCTGAATCAACATCAGGACACAGGGCTCCCCAACACAGTCGGCGTCCATGAGACTGCCAGGCCACTGTGCAGCACCAGAGGCTTCTGCCTTCTCTCCCCAAAGGACAGAGCAGACAGATTTCTCCACCCCAAAGAGGAAGCCTCCTGCCCTCCTGCCTTCTGGAATGGCCCCAACAGAGGGTGCTCACCAGTGCAGAATTCCATTTGACGAGCTGCTTTCCCAGGATTGTTTTTAACTCAATAAGAGTTCAGGAACATCCCCAGAGGAGGCCTGTCTGAAATTTCTGACTCTGAGTGGGTGCTAACTGGTACCTTACCTAATCACAGACCTCCCTAATCTTTGCAGGAGGTGCACATGTGCACCCACCCCACCCCCATCCTGCTTCTGTGGAGCCTCAAGCTCTGATGATAAGGCTGCCCCCAGGAATAAACCATGGAAAGTGGGAGGTGTGGGAAACCAGCATCCAACAAGAGATCCTGCCCCCATCTCTCCCCCTGGGCCAGGCTGCTAGGCAGGGACAAGCTTTCCTCTGGGCAACTTGTTTCTACTTTCCCCCACTCCTTGCTTCTCTCCCTCCCTTTCCCTTTTCTCCCTCCCAAGAAAAGGGTTCCTGGCTTCCATCGCCTGGCAACCAAACTGGGCTGCCACAGGCTGAGAGGAGCAGCACAGATGCTGCCTAATGAGGGGGCTGAAGTGAGGGGGTGAAATCAGTCTCTAGTCATATGTCGCTGTTGCTCGCAAAGCAGATACCAGGCTTTTCTTAAATTTGTGATTGTTGTTCCCTATAATGAAAACCCTTCCAATGGCAGGCAGCTAAGCCACATTTGGGTAAACATCTCCTTGATCCACCCTTTTCTATTTCATATTAAAAGCTTTTTGTGGTGGAAAATTTCAAGCCTATATACAAGTAGAATAGCATAATGAACCTCCTGAGGACATCACCCAGCATCAATAATTAGCAACCCCTGGCCAGATATCATATCATTGAAGCTGCACTTCAGTATGTAGCTTTGAAACATGAGAACTCTCTTTTAACAGAACTACAATGTCATTACAACACCTAAAATAATAATTCCATAATGTCATCAAATATCCAGGCAGTGTTCAAAGTTCAAACACCTCATCAATGTCATGAGGTGTTGACTGTTGGTTTCTTTTCACAGTTTACTTGAGTCAAGGTCTAAAAAAAGGACACATAGAAATCTAGAGGTTCCCCTTTGTGAATATTTTGGGGGAGGAAAACCTTTTCTTCTACTCTCTTAGGTTTAGCACCTAAGCCCTGTGAATGAAAACTGGTAAAAGTCAGTCTGACAGGAGGAAAAAGAAAACCCAGAGTTTATTTATATGTGCAACTTCCATATACACAGAAGAACTCAGTGATGACAACTCAAAGTTGTGGTTGGAATTTGGGGTTTACATGCCAACTTACTAGATGAAATGGGGGAGAAAGGTCCTTGCCAGGAATATAAATGGATTTTTGGAAACATACATGGATATTCAGGAAAACAAACACTTGATAGGAGAGGCTATAATGTTTGTCTATATAGGTGTGAGTGGTCTTTCTTTTTCAGGGCCGCAAAGTTACTCAGAGAAAATATTTGGGGTAGACTTTATTCTACCTTCCAGAAGTGGATCACGAGAAGAAATTTTTGGCAGCTTCATTTGATAGAAGTTGCTGCTTTTAGTCAGATAAAAGAAGCTCCAAAAAGGCTTTTTACCCTGTTGTTTATCGAATCACAAATATCTTCAGCTAAAATAATCTTCATACCAACTCTGGGTCCCAAGTGTGTCCAAACAATATGCTGAAATCACAAGGAAGTGAAATTACCCTGCAAACCACTAACTCCGGGCTCTTCCCAGGAGGCCTCCTGTGAGCTCTGCCTTGAGTTATGTGAGGCATTATTAATTCCCAAATCTTGAGATTCAAAGTGATGAAATGAAGAGCTCAAGGTCACCCAGCTACTGAGGCACTAGGCCAGGCTGGTAACTCACATCAGGAGCCTAAACTCCTAACAACCATGCCCTGCCACTCCACCCGTCCTGCCTCCAGACGTAGGGAAGGCCTCCACACTGCGCCCACCACCTAGTCCAGGTCCTACCCAGAATGTGTCAAAGACTGACACATTCCCAACTCCTCTGACCACCCTGGCCCATTTCTCTCTGTTCCCAGGTATCTGCCCTTGGGTGCATGTACCTCCGTTTCTCCCTCAACCAGAAGCACGCCAAGTACATGGATGTAGGTTCTGGATATATGTGACCTGTCCCAGCTGAGCCTCACCCACAGTCATTTGGAAGGTGCTCCCCAAAGGGCAGCTGACTGACTGACTGCCTGCCTGAGTGAAGGGCCTTCTGGAGGGTGAGTGGGCTGGATGTACAGGCGAGGCTTTGAGGAGAGATCCCGGATCCCAGACTGGAGCAGCCATCAGATACACTCCACAGTGACAGGGGGTCTCTCTTGCCTGCAGAGAAGGAAAGGGATTGTCTAGGGAGCAGCCTGGACTTGGGCATCATGAAGACAGAAGCCTCTGGCCTCACTCCTCCCTCTCATAGGTCATTTACCCTCAAGACCTCAGGAAGTCTTCATGTGTGCAGAGAATACACTCCAGAGAATCGCCTGGGCTGCCCTGCAGTTGAAGGAAGCCTCTCAGTCTGGAGTCATGAAATTGGCTCTTGCCAGAGAGCCCTGGTCACAGGTCTGGGTCTTTGCTCTGTTGGTACGCTGCTTCATGACCCTGGGCGGGCTCCTTCCTCCCTGGGGCTCTCAGCTTCCTCATCTATACAATGAGGGGGCTGCACCCGTCCATCTCCAGGGGCCCATTAGCTTCCATGTTTCTGTGATCTCCAGGAAAGGGAGACCCACAGCATTCCTCAGTAAGTGATTGCTGGTTTTAATTATGTTTACAGTCAAGAGGGTCTTCCTGCCTGTGTCCTACTGTCTCTGAACCTCATTTGTCTGGCCGAGGCCTGGAATGAGCTAAGCTTCTTGATTGACCCAGAAGTACCTGGGCAGTGACAGCCATTTCCATCACAACTCAGTGTCAATGGTAGGAGAGTGAGCTCTAGAACCCTCAAGGCCCTGCTCCCAATCCCTGAGGTATTCAGGAAGCAGCAGTGTTCAGACATCATGGAGATGAGCAATTGTGGCACCAAGTGGCTCCTTGCCCTTAATGTAGCCCAACATCCTCACTTTCCAGATAAGGAAACAGGGACTTGTCCAAGGCCACACAGAGCAGGGACAGGGAGGAGCTTGGGGTCGGAAGGAGCTGGGGACCTCCTCAGGAGGGATCTTTCCTGGGCAGGGTGGCTGATGGTGAAGTGGAGAGCCAGACCCCTAAGGAGCAGAGTTGTGGCATGAACTAAAACCAGTTTATGAAACCAGTGGGAATCCAGCAGAGCCCACCTCAGGGGTTCAGGGACCATCCGGTGCTGCAGGCCCTTTCCTGGCTGTCTGTGCCCATTTCTGGAACAGTCAATTCTGGTTGATTGGGACGGTAGCCTTGGAGGCTTGGTCCCCTCTCTTCAGGCCAGGCAGACATGGTCAAGGCTGCAGATGACCCTCTGGAACATTTTGTCATGTCAGTGATAACCAGGCAACTTCTGGGGCTTGGAGAAGAGGTGAGGCTCCCCTTCAGCAGACCAGGGGTTCTCAAAGTAGTGGCCTGGGACCCCCAAGCTCACTGTTGAGTCTTCAGTGTCTCTTATGAGCAGAAGTTGCATATTAGCGGGGTGTCCTTCCCCTTGCTGGCTTTTGTGATGCCAAGTGTGGGTTGCAAGGCCTCCAAGAATGGCAATAGTTCAACTGTTCTGAAAAAAGTTTCCTTCCCACTCCCCCACCCCTTACCCTTTGCAGAGGGCTGAGATATTTCCTTCTTCAAACCTGTGTTTGTGATTTAGCTTCCATCGACCTTGACAATTGACATAATGGGTAGGAAACAAGGCTGCCCCTTTTCTCCATCCCTGCTGCTCTTCTCCTATGTATGTGGGAGTGTGTGTGGGGGGGGTTGGGGGGGAAGTGACACAGGAAGGAAGAGGGGAAAAGTATGGGAAAATGTCCTGTGGATTCTTTACTTACTGAGCTCAGGGACACACAGAGATGAGTAACTTTCAGGGAAAAAAATAAGAAAACAATTAATTTTACCTGCCTAATCATCCCTACTGTTTGACTTCCGAGTCTTCTGGTTTCCAGGCTGTTTCATAAGTACTGAGGTATTGAGAAGCTGTATGTGTTCTAGAAACAAGAGGAAGGGCCCTCTGGTTCCTGGGGCTCCCTCCCACAGACTCTGTCCGTATGATCTGTCTTTGCCAGTGACCCTGGTGTGGGGCCTGTGTCCATGAAAAACAGTGATCCCTGTGGGCCTTCAGTCCTTTGGCCCCCATGCCGTGCCCCACCCCTGTCAGACTTTGGAATAAGAGAGGAAGCATAGGTGTGTGGCATCTAGCCCTTTATTTCTCAGAGCTGCGACTGAAACCCAGGGAACACATGGCAGTTGCTATTTGTATAGTGATCAGAAAGCTGAAAGTCTCTATTTTACTTAGTTATTAGTAATTTAAACCAGTGCTTTAAATTTTAAATATTCTGAAGTAAAATGCACAATCCTGATGATTCTGAAAAGAACAATTATAAACATCAGTATATCAATATAAACATCAAAACATCAATATAATTCTGAGCCTGTACTTTATTTATTCTATTTCACAGATAGACAAATTTTAGAGTCATTTGCTCAGTGTCCCACAGTGATCATCTGCACAATGAAACTCTTTTCTTAGTAATACCTAACCTTTGTAAATAGAATAACTGGATGTCATAATTTATATATATTGTCCCATTCTTCTTATTGAAATTAAAATTTCATATTAAAATTGGCATGGTATGGATGAGATCTGAGATCCAGAGAACACAGGTAGCTCCTAATGAATTTAATGATAAGCTTAGATGTTTTTGAATAAGACAACATAATGCTAATTTTCCATCTATATACGTATATAGATATACATATATATATGCATTTATCTTTTTTTAAGGCCCTAAAAGAGGCCTCTTTGAAGAAATGATCTTTGAGAAATCACTTAAAGCATGTGCAGGAATATGCTGTGTGATTGTCTAGGGGAAAATATTCAGGTAGGAGGAATAATAAGTCTCTGAGATATATTTGAAAAATAGCAAGAAGACTGGTGTGCTTGTAATGAGGATGAGGTTGTTCAAATGTTGGGAGAATGATAGCAAAGAGTTGGGGTGAGAGAGTCAGGTTATATACAGCCTTGCCAGCTGTGATTAAAAACTTTGGCTTTTATTCAGTGAGGCTTTTGGCTTTTTTATCATTACATGATCAGGATACAAGCAAAATTACATTTAGTCATTAAGTGAATCACTGTGGTAATTGTGCCAAGAATGGGTTGTTTGCAGGCAAGATCAAAGTAATAAGACCACTCAGAATGTTATTATCATGAGAGTCTTATTGACATTCCCCTGCCATTAAACTTGGCGACTTACATTGCCTGATAATTTAACCCTCTTCATTTGTATTGCCATCAAAGGCAGTATTGGAACTTGGATTAGGCTCCAAGCTATGTGGTCTTCCCCTACATAGCCTTTCACTGACATTGCCAATAAGGTGAGAAAAAGTGATGGAATAGGCAACATTGAAGACTGGCTCTGGTGGTTTAGAAATAACACACACACACACAAAAAGAAGATAAATTTCAACAAAATACCTATAAAAAATAATGATGATTTTTATTACTGTTTGCTGAGAGATATTGGACTTGCTGATCAGTAACCATTTCTGGAGAACTACAATGGATAAATGATAATGTTAAAGGCTTTAAGAGTTCATCTTTAGGAATTTGGACATCCTGGTCAAGAACAAAAAGGATTCTTTGACACCTCACTTCTCACAATTTAAATTTGGAAATGGGAAAGAGAAAAGAATAAAAGTTATACATAGATTTTGACTAATGTTGGGATTAGTGTATATTTTTTGCTTATAGAAAGAAAGCAGAATTTCTCTGTTGATAGTGACCAAGACTCTCTGATCAAATTTTAGTCAGGCTCTTCTGAGCACTCTTCACAACTAGGCCTTGAACTTTTCAAAGATGGACTTTTGTGTCCATCTTTGCATTACTCATTTTTAGCAAAAATCCTGCTAAAATGGATTAGCAAGGATTTCACCTTGGATTTCACACCAAGGATTTCACACCAAAAGAAACATTCAATATCTGATCACCCTCAATATCAGATTAAATTCTTCATCCCTCACTCTTGGCATCTGTTCACCCTGGCCTGCCTTCAGCAAGAATCCTATCAAGTCAGAATCCCCCCTCACCTCTGATGTTTCCTCTCAGTAGTTTTCTACCCACTGACCCCTACCTTGGTCCTTGGCTATAAATCTCTACTTGTCCTTGCTTTATTCAGACTTAAGCCCAATCTCTCCCTCCTGGTACAAACCCCAGTGCAGTAGTCCCTTGAAAAAATCGTCATTACTATTCCTTAGTAAAGTGTCAGAACAATTTTTCTTTAATTGCAATAGGGAGAATGTTCATTTCTGTGGAAGAATGTTTCAAAGAAATGGAAGAGGGCCTAAATTTATGGAGACAGATAAAGAAGGGAGCTATGGAGGAAACGTGAATAGCAAATTTTATTTAACTTGTGAAGAAAAATGGAGGAGAATATATGAGGAAAGGTTGGCCCTTTATGGTTAGCCATTTCTCAGAACACAAAATGGTGAGGGGATTTCTAAATTGTCTATGATTCCAGAGCACAAATCTCAAATATAGTTAAACATTGTTACTAGTTTTCTCCTATCATCTTGATTTAAGAAAATTATTTTCAGGCTGCATTATTGTCCAGAGTTTCTGAGATGATACTATGGAGTACACACATGCTAACATATGCACAAACATGTTTCTGGAAGAATAAACAAGAAACTATTATTAGTTCCTTTACCTTTGAGGAGGAAACTGGGGAGCATGATGATGAAGGGAAACATTTCTTTCTTTATATCCTTATATTTTGCGTGAATTTTCTGGCCATATGTATGTATTCATTGTATTATTAAAAATACTATCATTGGAAAAACATAAATATAGATCAATGGAACAGGATAGAAAGCACAGAGACAAACCTACACACCTATGGACACCTAATCTTTGACAAAGGAGGCAAGAATGGGGGAAAGACAGACAATGGGGGGAAAAGACCAAAAAGGGACAATAGGGAAAAGACAGTATCTTCACTAAGTGGTGCTGGGAAAACTGGAAAGCTACATGTAAAATAATGAAAGTAGAACACTTCCTAATACTGTTGCAGGAATGGGGACCCCTTCCAGGGCCCAAAATTGGGCTCTTGTCTAACACTTGGAAGTGAATTGTCCGAGGAGACACATGTGCTGGCAAAGCAAGAGATTTTATTGGGAAAGGGCACCTGGTTGGAGAGCAATAGGGTAAGGGAACCCAGGAGAACAGCTCTGCCACATGGCTCGAAGTCTCAGGTTTTATGGTGATGGGGTTAGTTTCTGGGTTGTCTTTAGCCAATCATTCTGACTAAGAGTCCTTCCTGGTGGGGCAGGCCTTGTTCAGCTAAGATGTATGCCAAAGTAGGATTCTGGGAGGTGGTCAGACATGTGGTGTCTCCTTTTGACCTTTCCTGAACTTCTGGTTGGTGGTGGCTTATTAGTTCCGTGTTCCTTACCAGGACCTCCTGTCGTAAAATAACTCATGCAAATGGTTACTATGGTGCCTGGCCTGGGTGGTTTCAGTTAGTGTGCTTCCCCTAACAATGCCATGCACAAAATTAAGCTCAAAATGAATTAAAGACCTAAGTGTAAAACCAGACACTACACAACTCTTAGAGGAAAACATAGGCAGAACACTCTTTGACATAAACTGCAGCAAGATCCTTTTTTTTTTTTTTTTTTTGACCCACTTCCCAGAGTAATGAAAATAAAAACAAGAATAAACAAATGGGACCTAATTAAACTTAAAAGCTTTTCCACACCAAAGGAAACCATAAACAAGATGAAAAGACAATCCTCAGAATGGTGAAAATATTTGCAAATGAAGCAACTGACAAAAGATTAATCTTCACAATATATAAGCAGCTAATGCAGCTCAATATCAAAAAACACAAACAACCCAATCAAAAAATGGGCAGAAGACCTGAATAGATATTTCTCCAAAGAAGACATACAGATGGTCAACAAACACATGAAAAGATGTTCAATATCACTCATTATTAGATAAATGCAATCAAAACTACAGTGAGGTATCACCTCTCACCAGTCAGAATGGCCATCATCAAGAAAACTACAAGCAGTAAATGCTGGAGAGGGTGTGGAGAAAAGGGAACCTTCTTACACTGTTGGTAGAAATGTAAGTTGATACAACCACTATGGAGAAGAGTATGGAGGTTCCTTAGAAAAACTAAAAATAAAATTACCATATGACCCAGCAATCCCACTACTGGGCATAGACCCTATTGTTGATGTTCAGTCACCCAATCATGTCTGACTCTTTGAGACCCCATGGATTGCAGCACACCAGGCCTCCCTGTCCCTCACCATCTCCCAAAGTTTGCCCAAATTCATGTCCATAGCATCGGTGATGCCATCTAGCCATCTCATCCTCTGATGCCTTATTCTTCTGCCCTCAGTCTTTCAGGGACTTTTCCAATGAGCGGGCTGTTCATATCAGACGACCAGGATACTGCAGTTTCAGCTTCAGCATTAGTCCTTCTGTTGCAGGAAGGAGGACCCGTTCCAGGGCCCGAAACCGGGCTCTTGTCTAACACTAGGAAATGAATGGTCCAAGGAGATACATGTGCTGACAACGCAAGAGATTTTATTGGGAAAGAGCACCCGGGTGGAGAGCAGCAGGGTAAGGGAACCCAGGAGAACAGTTCTGGCACATGGCTCAAAGTCTCAGGTTTTATGGTGATGGGGTTAGTTTCCGGATTGTCTTTAGCCAATCATTCTAACTCAAGAGTCCTTCCTGGTGGTGCACGCCTTGTTCAGCCAAGATATATGCTAGAGAGAAGGATTATGGGAGGTGGTCAGACATGTGGTGTCTCATTTTGACCTTTCCTGAACTCTTCCGGTTGGTGGAGGCTTATTAGTTCCGTGTTCCTTCCCAGGACCTCCTGTGGTAAAACAACTCAAGCAAATGGTTACTATGGTGCCTGGCCAGAGTGGGCAGTTTCAATCAATGTGCTTCCCCTAACACTTCCAATGAGTATTCAGGGTTGATTTCCCAGATTGACTGGTTTGATCTCCTTGCTGTCCAAGGAACTCTCAGGAGTCTTCTCCAGCACCAAAGTTTAAAGGCATCAGTTCTTTGGTGCTCTGCCTTCTTTACAGTCCAGCTCTCACAACCGTACATGACCCATGGGAAGACCATAGCCTTGACTATACAGACCTTTGTCAGCAGAATATGTCTCTGCTTTTCAACACTGTGTTGAATTGAGAGTAACATTGACATACATGCACTACCATATGTAAAATAGATAGCTAATGGGAAGCTACTGAATAGCACAGGGAGCTCAGCTCAGTGCTCTGTGATGGCCTAGAAGGTTGGGATGGGGAATTGGTTGTATGTATACATGTAGCTGATTCACTTTGTTGTACAACAGAAACTAACACATTGTAAAGCAATTACACACTAATTTAAAAAAATACTCTCATTAGACGTTTATTGGCCAGTGAATTTTAGGTCTTTTATTTCTTCTTTATATTTTTCTGCTTTTCAAACTTAATAATCTTTTAAAGAGTGATATGGAAAAAATTTTACTGCAAGTTTGGTCTAATAAAAGGAGCCCCAAGGGGGAAAGAGATGCCAGGAGGAATTATATGGATTGTCCTAGGGGTTGGTCCCTGGATGCATTTTTCTCCTATTGCCTAGGTGAAAGGGCAAAAAGTTAATTAATAAAGCATCAAGGTTCTCAATCTCTTCTCTTCTCTCCTTCAAGGAAGTAAAGAGATGTAGTCTTTCCAGTTTAGCAGCCCCCACCAGGAGACCAATTCAGTACTTGGTGAGTTCTGGAGTTTTTGTGATACAGAAATAGATAATGAACTGAGGAAGACAGTATCTCAAAGGTGGGCCAAGAAGAAGAAGTATGTAAAGAGAAGAAGCTAAACTAATCTACATAATAAAGAAAGGAAAGATATTCAGCAGAGAGGGGAAAGAGTATTTGAAGGCATTTTTGCATATGAGAGGCTCCAGAGATACTAAGGTGGGAGGTGTAAGAAAACTGAAAGATAAAACATGATATAAACAAGTATTGTTGGTATAAACTGGATTCCATTCTATATTCCAAAAGCAACATAAGATAAAAATCGAAATATTTTAAAATTATTTAAGCTGTTCTGAACATACGTCTTTGAATATAACTCCTTGTAGCAATTGGACCACATGGGTCCAGTATTCATATTGATTACCTTCTGGAGGCTTTTCCATGATAATAGAACAATGAAGTTAACTTCAACTCTATCCAAATCTAAATATGCCTTAGGTCTGAGCCAAGAAATGTCCATTTCTGGCATCCATATTGTTAGAAAAATCATGCAAAAAAATTCAGATAAACTCAGCATAAGTAGTAAGGGTGTTTGAAATATTCTCCCAAGTGGAAAGGGATATGAGAAAGAGTTGAATTCTTTCCCTTAGAGTCACTGGGTGAAGTGACCTTCAAGAAGGAGGGCTTGAAATAACAAGTTGAAACTGTTGCTGAGCAACATCTAAATAAGATCCCAAGGAAAGGTGGCCCACATAAGGCTGTATGTACACGTTTTGTCTAACACAATATATCTTTACCTTTTGTCTTGAAAAAATGTAAAATTTCTAAGTTTTCTTGTAAATGTTAATGTAATATAAATATGAAACTTTTAAGTTTTCTGTAGAAAAAAAATGCAATAATAAAACAAGGAATTCCTATATAACTTATCCTATTATTACTGTTGTAGTTATTATTATTAATAAATCATTTGAGGATAAATGATAGATGTCAGGGTCTTTGCTTCTTAAATATTTAGTTATGATGCAAATGTTTAAAAGAAAATTAAATTGTTGCTAGAGAGTGTGATCACTCATTTAGAGCAAGACATCCTGGAATGTGAAGTCAAGTGGGCCTTAGCATCACTACGAACAAAGCTAATGGAGGTGATGGAATTGCAGCTGAGCTAATTCAAATCCTGAAAGGTGATGCTACGAAAGTGCTATACTCAATATGCCACCAAATTTGGAAAACTCAGCAGTGGCCACAGAACTGGAAAAGGTCAGTTTTCATTCCAATCCCAAAGAAAGGCAATGCCAAAGAATGCTCAAACTACCGCACAATTGCAGTCATCTCACACGCTAGTAAAGTAATGCTTAAAATTCTCCAAGCCAGACTTCAGCAATACGTGAACAGTGAACTTCCAGATGTTCAAGCTGGTTTTAGAAAAGGCAGAGGAACCAGAGATCAAATTGCCAACATCTGCTGGATCCTCGAAAAAGCAAGAGTGTTCCAGAAAAACATCTATTTCTGCTTTATTGACTATGCCAAAGCCTTTGACTGTGTGGATCACAAGAAACTGTCGAAAATTCTGAAAGAGATGGGAATACCAGACCACCTGACCTGCCTCTTGAGAAACCTATATGCAGGTCAGGAAGCAACAGTTAGAACTGGACATGGAATGACAGACTGGTTCCAAATAGGAAAAGGAGTATGTCAAGGCTATATATTGTCACCCTGCTTATTTGACTTATATGCAGAGTACATCATGAAAAATGCTGGGCTGGATGAAGCACAAGCTGGAATCAAGATTGCCAGCAGAAATATCAATAATCTCAGATACGCAGATGACACCACCTTTATGGCAGAAAGTGAAGAACTAAAGAGCCTCTTTATGAAAGTGAAAGTGGAGAGTGAAAAAGTTGGCTTAAAGAAAGCTCAACATTCAGAAAACGAAGATTATGGCATCCGGTCCCATCACTTCATGGGAAATAGAAGGGGAAACAGTGGCTGACTTTATTTTTCTGGGCTCCAAAATCACTGCAGATGGTGATTGAAAGTGAAAGTGAAGTCGCTCAGTCGTGTCCGACTCTTTGCGACCCCATAGACTGTAGCCTACCAGGCTCCTCTGTCCATGGGGTTTTCCAGGCAATAGTACTGGAGTGGATTGCCATTTCCTTTGCAGCCATGAAATTAAAAGACACTTGCTCCTCGGAAGAAAAGTTATGACCAATCTAGATAGCATATTAAAAAGCAGAGACATTACTTTGTCAACAAAGGTCTGTCTAGTCAAGACTATGGTTTTTCCACGGTCATGTGTGGATGTGAGAGTTGGACTATAAAGAAAGCTGAGCGCTGAAGAATTGATGCTTTTGAACTGTGGTGTTGGAGAAGACTCTTGAGAGTCCTTTGGACTGCAAGGAGATCCAACCAGTCCATTCTAAAAGAGATCAGTCCTGCGTGTTCATTGGAAGGACTGATGTTGAAGCTGAAACTCCAATACTTTGGCCACCTGATGTGAAGAGCTGAGTCATTTGGAAAGACCCTGATGCTGGGAAAGATTGAGGGCAGGAGGAGAAGGGGATGACAGAGGATGAGATGGTTGTATGGCATCACTGACTCAATGGACATGGGTTTGGGTAGGCTCCAGGTGTTGGTGTTGGGCAGGGAGGTCTGGCGTGCTGTGGTTTATGGGGTCACAAAGAGTCAGACACGACTCAGCAACTGAACTGAACTGAGAGAGTTAAGGCACACACACAAGCATTTTAGTAGAGGTAGGAAGAACCTAGTGTTGGAGGAAGAGGGACCCTTTTCAGGGCCCAAAACTGGGCTCTTGTCTAACACTCAGAAATCAATTGTCCGAGGAGACTCATGTGCTGACAAAGCAAGAGATTTTACTGGGAAAGGCACCCGGGTGGAGAGCAATAGGGTAAGGGAACCCAGGAGAACAGCTCTGCCACATGGCTTCCAGTCCCAGGTTTTATGGTAATGGGGTTAGTTTCCGGGTTTTCTTTAGCCAATCATTCTGACTCAGAGTCCTCCCTGTTGGTGCACGCCTTGTTCAGCCAAGATATATGCCAGAGAGAAGGATTCTGGGAGGTGGTCGGACATGTGGTGTCTCCTTTTGACCTTTCCTGAACTCTTCTGGTTGGTGGTAGCTTATTAATTCCATGTTCCTTATCAGGACCTCCTGTCGTAAAACAACTCATGCAAATGGTTACTATGGTGCCTGGCCAGGGTGGATGATTTCAGTCAGTGCGCTTCCCATAACAACTCCCCCCTGAGAGACTTTATACTCAAGATACCTCTTGGGAATTGGGATGGAGGTCTCTTTCTTCTGTAACTTCTTCCTGCTGTGCATGGTCGTAGGCCTGCCTAGAAGAGTAGAAGTCTCTCTCTACCTGATCTAAGTCAAGGTTTTTTGTTTTGTTTTGCCTGAAACCAGCATTCACCCTTGTAATAACGGCAATTTAGTTTGCAACTGTTGGATCCTCTCAGAGATGAAATAGACAGGGGCCAAACAGGAAACCCAACAGGATGGTCATCACTGTTCCCCAGAAACAGAAGGCAACATTTGGGGTGAGGGCTGCAGGGTTTGTGACTTTTTTTGATTGGTTGGTGGTGAGGCAACAGAGCTGTGCTCCAGGAATCTTGTGTTCAGTCTGAAGTTACCATCCTCCACCTGGGTGGGGGCCCCAGTTCTGTAGAAGAACTCAAAGACACTGTTATGCCTTTTTTTTTTTTTTTTTTTTTTAGTAGGAACCAGGACCCTGTCTCAAGGCTGTACCACCATTTGATTGTTTCTCCTGCTTCTGTATCCCCTCCCTTCCCCCATTAACAGTTATTTGAATCAACCTTTTGGAACTCAGGGAAGGTCAAGAAGGCTGAATGAGGCCTATATCCTACAGACAAGAAATGGAGAACACAGAGCAGATTTGTACTCCAGAGCCCCACAGAGTCCTGCTCAGTTTTAATTTAGGGAACTGGGCAACTATGACTGTGATAACTTCCTGTCAAAATGTGGCATAGGACCGCCTCAGCTTAGAGAATAGACACTGAATTGGAAGTATTCCTGAGTTCCAAGTCCTAGATCTGAGTCTTGTATGATTAAAATCTCAATCCCTTGGTCTGCCATGTTGGTGTAACAGACCCAGTTAGAAGTAGCTGGAGGAGTGATAACTGGAATTTTAATAGACAAAGTAAATCTCATTTTTTTTTAGAAGAATAGGCCTGAAACCCAGTCTGGACCTGGCACTTTGGGGAGACTTGTAGCCAGGTAGCCAGTTGCCTAGTTTTATAAAAAGTAAGGTTGCAGTTAGTAGCTTCTAACAGACATTGTTTTGAGAATGGTGGCATCCAAGCCTGACACGACTCAGAAAACTCAAGTGTTTAGCAATACAAGGTCTAGTCTGAAATTACACCCATAGTATCATCTAGTTATTTCTCAGGATGTCTTAACCATAGCTACTCTATTTTGACTGTAAAATTTTCTGTAAATTAACTGTAAAATTTTCCTTAATAGCCAAAGCAGATGTCACCATTAATGATGTCAGTGTTTCTCTAGGTATGAGAAGATGCAAGAATTGGGACTCATAAAATCTTCTCCTGAAAAGATTTAACTATCTGAAGGCCTGTTCTGCCAGTTTTTCTCAGAGTACAGAGTGCCTCATTCCTGATTTTCACCCTGAATTCCTTTCAGGAGAGTTGAAGGCCAGCAGTTGCAGTGGCCATGATTTAATCTTTGTAGATGTAGATGGCAAGTATCAGTTTTCAGTTGGTAGAGCCCCTTTTTGCTCATAAACTTAACCACAATTTTGAGGGAGGCATTTCATGACCATTTTATCCCATGGTGCTGAGAATGTCCATTCTCAGGTTTGGCAAAGATTTTGTTGACCAGCCACTCAATGTGCTGTTACTGGACTAGGCCATAAAACAGTAACCAAAATTATCCGGACCACCTGTCTTACTAGCCTCTTGGTCCAGGAAAACATTCCCTCTTGTTGCTTCCTCCCATATATAGAATTACACTATTACCATCATTGATCTCATATGGGAATACGTATTACTTTATCAGAGGCCTCAGTCACACATTTGGCAATGTAAGAAACAGCAATATTATAGAACAGGTGAAATATGAATAACATAGCCAGCAGTATTAGTAAAGTCATAAGTAAGACTTAAGAACTTCCATTGGATGTAGCCCAGTATATCCCTGGTCATCTGACTTAGTCTACTCTGTACGAATGTTTATCTTCCAGGGAGATTATATATTGGCACTGTCTATAAGGCACATAGCCCAGTTTTCTAGTGTTACTAGACTGATTATGCTTAGTATGATTTAATTGTTTCCAACATAGAGGAGACTTTAAACTTAAATTACCATAGCCTGGTGTTATCTATATAAATCCATTCCATAATTTTGGGAGATTTTTTTCCTTTGCTGAAACTTTGCTCGTTGCTCTGATTGAGCTTGAGTAATAGAAGAAAACTCAAATTTATGGCCAGAGTCACAGCAGGCATTATTAATTGGCCCGGTGAGGGAATCCCATCTAGTAATATCAATAGTGACCTGAATATGACTATAATTTTTTTTTTAAGTACATTTTCTCAGGGCCAACCAGTTAGAACCTTGTAGTAGAGAACTTTATCAAGGTAACCCAGAACTAGACACAGGTAATTGTCACAAATTCAACGATTGGATTGATTTCTAAAGTTAGCATACAATCAGGCCTATGATAGAAAAGCATGTGATTTATATGCAAAGGTCTAAGAAGTCAAAAAAACATTATAAATGGTCATACGAATCAGGTTCAGGATCTTGGGCAAGCTGTCTACCTCTGATGTCGTCACTTCTCATCCTGGTGTAGTGTAGTTTCTCCTGATAAAAAGATCCTTCCATCCAGGTTGGAGACGGTACCTTAAATTATGTCTTTTTCCAGTCCTAGTTGCAGGTCATGAGGCATCTGATCTTCATTCAAAGAAAGATTACTGAGGTAAGCTTCAGAAAGAAACTTAGGGTGTTCTTTAAGAATTCAATTAAATTTTATATTAATATCAAATAGCAAAGAGCTATTCAAGAAATGAGTCTTACTAGATGCAGACCTCCATTAACAAACTGGGATTTAACATTTATTGAAACATCTTTTTCTCCCTAAAATTATCCTCATTTTTATCAAATACAACCAAATTAAGACTAGCTTGTTTGCAAAATAGGCCTGCTTTCACTAATTTTGGCTTGATGATTTATATAATCAGAACTGATCATAAACTTTTTGATTCACTGACACATTTATAGAGTCTCAGACTGAATTTTTAAAATAAAACAGGCCTGGGAAACTCACACCAAAGGCTTATCACAGGTTTCACCTAACAAATCTAGGTGAATTCTCCCCTTTTTAAGGTCTCAAAAATTCCTTGAGATTTTTGTACCTGTTAGTGAGATAATCTTCCTAACTCATTTAATAAACTTACTGGAAACCTAAGAGGTTCCAATTCCTGGAGGAGTCAGATAGAGAGAAAACATAATTGTTTTGTTTATGAAGTGAAGTGAAGTGAAGTCACTCAGTCGTGTCTGACCCCGTGGACTGTAGCCTACCAAGCTCCTCTGTCCATGGGATTCTCCAGGCAAGAATACTGGAGTGGGTTGCCATTTCATTCTCCAGGGGATCTTCCCTACCCAGGGATCGAACCCGGGTTTCCTGCATTGGAGGCAGACACTTTAACCTCTGAGCCACCAGGGAAGTGCAATTTTACCAAATTACTGTCATAATTAGAGAGGAAGATTTTCCCTACTCCCAGAAAACACAACATTCAAACCCATAAGTTTTCAGATAGAAACCATAAAAGTTATAGGGATATTTGCTGGTTCATTCAGTCCTCTTGTTAACTTTTGTGAAGTCATCAGGTTTTCCATTAGAATACCAGGACACATCAGAATGCTAAGAACTCCATATAATTTCTAGGATGTCTATATTAGTACCTTTATCATACATTATAACATGAGAGGATTTATTATTTTATTATATTTTTCATGTAATTTAACCAACCAAATAAACACAATTAGTTTAATATCTCTCTTTGGGATGTTTCAGGGGCACTCTGAAGCACCCCAAAGTTAGCTAGAGGTCAAAGGAACTTCAAAAGAATTCGATTTAGGAAGTTTTGTCAAAAAAATTAAAAGGATTTAGAACATTTGGTCAGATTTAGTCAATGTTGATGGGTATATCATTCAGCTTGTTGATATGTCACAATGGGTGTAAATACAGCTCAAGGTCTAGTGAAAGTCAACTCCGCCATCTTGGACCTAGTTGGCTCTAACCAATTTTCCTATGGCTGTGTCATTCCTAACAAAATCCATTTATCTAACTAATTGTAATCCAATTTTAGAAAATCCTGATCATGCATAACTCTTTTTAGTAATTTTTCATACCTTTTTTTTTTAACTGAAAACACACTTCCTACTTTCCTTTAGCAACCAAGAACAACTTTTATATCAGCGTTTTATAGATTGGTGAGCATAAATATCAGTGATAATTTCTAAAACCCTTGCTTTCTTAGAATATTTTAGGATGGCACCAAACATTATTCATTTATAGTCCCAAATCTCTTTAGTTTCTCTGTAAAAGGAAATTAGTGCTTAGTAGTAAATGTTTCAAAATCTTATTTGGAAATGACCTAACTATTCAATAGACTTTCAACAATTCATTTAGCACAACCCTTAGAAATTCAAGTTATCCCAATCTTGAGAGTCTATTTTAGACAGATATTCCTAAAGCATGCTGCTGCTGCTGCTGCTGCTAAGCTGCTTCAGTCGTATCCGACTCTGTGTGACCCCATAGACGGCAGCCCACCAGGCTCCCCCGGCCCTGGGATTCTCCAGGCAAGAACACTAGAGTGGGTTGCCATTTCCTTCTCCAATGCATGAACGTGAAAGTGAAGTTGCTCAGTAGTGTCCGACTCTTCACGACCCCATGGACTGCAGCCTACCAGGCTCCTCCATCCATGGGATTTTCCAGGCAAGAGTACTGGAGTGGGTTGCCATTGCCTTCTCCATCCTAAAGCATAATTACTTTTAATAGAGTTTATCTAAAAGCTCATATCTCATTTAAATTTTTTAGAAGTTTCTTCACTCAAGGTAATTTCCTTGTTGATAAACTTGTAACAGATATGATAATATTTGACATATATTAAACCTAGGTACAATGAAAAGATTCTACTTAATGTTGATTACTCTAAGACATGTCTGTATTAGATAGGTCAACAAACAAACATTAATATCAGGTATTTAATACTGAATATTTCCCAGTTCACATGAACCTGGAATTTATTGTTTAATTTAGAATTATTTGATTTGTAAGTGCTTACTTTTCTTTAAGCCAATTAAATAGAGCTCATTTACAAATTAACCTCAAAAATATTACCCAGAGACAAAGACATACCAAGACATACTTAGACAGACACAAGGCAAGATCTAGCTTCATTTTCTAAGCTTAGTCATAAATTAGATATTAAAATATAAAATTTACTAGGGTATAAAAAACAGTTGGAATAAATAAAAATGTTAAAGGCTTTTTCCAATTTTTCCTCAGTTTTAGTAGTTAGAGTTGGTCTAGATAAGTGTTTCTGAGAACAGAGCCAGAGCCCTGGTCTCAAGGCACAGGGAAAGAAAATCAACTTCTAAAAAAATGGTGGCAGGTATAAACCAAATGGTGGCCAGACAAAGCAAAATGGCCATCAAAAGTCACAACACAAAACACAGAGTTAAAACACACACATAGACCTGGCAGTCCTCATCAGACACTCCCTTAAATACAAGAATGCAGTCTCTCAGAAAACCTCCCATAGAGACATAAAACTTCAGATCCAAGTACTAACAGAGTCAATGAAAATATCTCAAGTCTTCAAAGATTTCAAAGGGAGGAAAGGAAGCCAGGTTGAAAGAAGAAGGGGGAGGAGGCAGGAGAGGGGGGCAAAAAGGGTGGACTTACACACGTCTCCTGCCACCTGCAAATACCCAGACATTATGGGATTTTACCCTGGGCCTCCAGAGAAGGGAGGACTGGAACTCGGCCCTACCAGAAACCAGAACAGCACAGAACCAGAATTCAAGTTCTCTGCCAAGAAGAGGTGATCAGTCTCCGATCTTCAGCTCAGGCTGAGGCCCTTTGACCAGATTCCTGCGTCCAGGACCAGGGGACTAGAAAAAAGGGGAAGGATAGGAAAGGTTAAGAAGAGGAAAGAGAGAGGGAAGGGAAGAGAGGTCAATAAAGTCTCTTGTTCCTTACTGGTTGGGGCACTCTGGCCAGTTGTCCATGACAGGAGGAGACCAGGAACAAAAGGGTCCTAGTTGTGGCTGCTGGGTCTGGTCCATCAGTGGGGAGGCTGGTCCCTGAGTACCCCGAGTGGTCAGGATGTCAGTCGCAGCAAAGAATAGTCCCCGCCAGAGTCACCATTTGTTGCAGGAAGGGAGACCCCTTCTAGGGCCCAAAACTGGGCTCTTGTCTAACATTCGGACATGAATTGTCCAAGGAGACACATGTGCTGACAAAGCAAGAGATTTTATTGGGAAAGGGCACCTGGGTGGAGAGCAGTAGGGTAAGGGAACCCAGGAGAACAGCTCTGCCACATAGCTCGAAGTCTCAGGTTTTATGGTGATGGGGTTAGTTTCCGGGTTGTCTTTAGCCAATCATTCTGACTCAGAGTCCTTCTTGGTGGTGCACGCCTTGTTCAGCCAAGATGGATGCCAGAGAGGATTCTGGGAGGTGGTCGGACATGTGGTGTCTCCTTTTGACCTTTCCTGAACTCTTCCAGTTGGTGGAGGCTTATTAGTTCCGTGTTCCTTACCAGGACCTCCTGTGGTAAAACAACTCAAGCAAATGGTTACTATGGTGCCTGGCCAGGGTGGGCAGTTTCAGTCAGTGTGCTTCCCTTAACACTAGCACACACCAGATCTGGAGGCAGCTCAGGATTTTGCTAACATGATCAAGTGGATTCCAGAGGAGAAAGACTGAACTATGAAATAAATATGCTAAGGAAATGTTAGAGAAATGGAATGCTTGGGTTTAAGTTTCCATTTCCATGAATGGACTCTGTTTCCTCCAAATTACTTCCTCTGCTTTTTTATTTTGGCCTCTGTCTTTCATATCATTCATATTTTTATTTTCTTAAGTGAATGATGATTCTTGGTTGTCTATTTGTATTTAAGATTTGAGTACTAGGAAGCTGAAAGCTCTGTGCATGTAGATGGGACTTGAAGACTAGTTTACACTGTAGAGTGTTCTGATTGCTCCATTTCTTTGGGTAAGTCTGCATGTTTCTTTGGGTAACTCTGCATCTTTTAGTCTTTTCTGTTGAGGTATTCAGATTCCTTGCAAGTCTTCCAAACTTTCCCCTGTAGTAAGTCTAAATGGAAGTAGTCTCAGAGAGTAGGATTGAAGTGGCTGTTATTATTGAGTATGTAAACTTTCATATAAATTAATTATATTATTTTAAATATAGTACTCCTCACTTCAACTGTGTCTGGGTTCCCTGGTCCAAAAATTGTATTAGTCTCTCCAGGGAATGAATCACTGATCTTTAGGCCAGGGAAAAGAAAGGTAGTTGACTGGCTGTGCTCTGTGGCATGGGGTCCAGGAATCTAACTGATTTCAGATAAAATTTAGACAACCAACACTTCATTGTTATCACTATATTTATTCCCACTTTTAGAAGTACTCAGTGTTACCAAATTCCTGACCTTTTCAGGGGTTTCTCAGGGTGAAAGGGATTTCAGTTTTCTCCATGCTTGTGATTCAGCTTTTTCATATGTGCAAAGTCAGCTTCACTGTTTCCTTCTTCCTCTAGGTTCTAGTAGATTTATGCCTTCATAATAGCCCATTAATGTAATTTTTGTGAGTTTTCTAGGATATTTAGTCTACCATCTTTAACTGAAATCCTCAGATACTATCTAACATTTTTCAATCATTCTATGAATGGCATCTGTTCCCTTCCAAAACATACTAGAATTGGGAGTTTGTGGCATAAGGGCAGATAACAAGGTTAAGGAGTAGAAGGGGTTATTTAGGGGAGACCAGGTGTGAACATTTCTCTATTGGACAACTCCGTTTCTACAGGCTGAACAGGATGTGCTACATTCACTGGGAACACTTTCAACTCATTAGTATTTTGGCTCATTGTTGACACGTGCACCTCCATATATTTAGTTGTATTCTATATTCTCCATGAACTGACTAGCGCATACCCTGCTCAGCATGAGGCAGTTTCTAATATGCCCAGTCAGAAGGCTCTTGGGCTTCCCTGGTGGCTCAGCAGTAATCTGTCTGCAGTGCAGGAGATGCAGGAGACATGGGTTCAATCCCTGGGTTGGAAAGATCCCCTGGAGGAGGGCATGGTAACCCACTCCAGCATTCTTTCCTGGAGAATTCCATGGACAGAGGAGCCTACTGGGCTACAGTCCATGCGGTCGCAAAGAGTCAGACACAACTGAAGTAATGTAGCACAGGAGACCCTTGGAGAAGAGTGGGGAAAGGTTTACAAAGAACTGAGTTTAGAACATGTTAGTGATTACTCACTAAATTTATGGAAACACAGAGAGAGCATCAGATGAATCCCATCACCTAGTTTAACAATTTTCAAGTCACAGCCAATCTTAGTTCTTCCATATCTCTATTCATCCTTCTCATTCCCTCTGCCCTACTCCAACCTTTGGGTTATTTTGAGGCAAATTCAAGAAATTTTATTATTTCATCTGTAAATATTTGGGAATGTATCCATATGTACAAAAAGCAAATATTCCCCTTTTATTTATTTATTTTTAAAGTCTCCCCTTTTAAAACATAATCAGGATACTATCATCACACATACACATGACTCAAAATCAACAATAAGTAAAGTAATTTTAAAAGGCAAACTATGAGCTTTTTCTATAGTTCAATATGGCAGAGTAGAAGGACATGCATTCATCTCCTGCAAGAGCACCAAAATTGTAACTAACTGTTGAATAACCATTGACAGGAGGACACCAGAACCCACCAAAAAAAGATACCCCACATCCAAAGACAAAGAGGAAGCCACAATGAGATGATAGGAGGGGCCCAAACACGATAAAATCAAATCCCATACCTCGGTGGGCCACTTGTGAACTGGACAACAGTAATACCAAAGAAGTTCTCCCACTGTTATGAAGGTTCTGCGCCTCACATCAGGCTTCTCAGCCTGGGCAATTGGCAAATGAACTGGGAATCCCCAGGGAATCTGACTTTGTAGGCCAGTGGGATTTGATTATAGGACTTCCATAGCATGGGGAAGAGACTACTCTTGGAGGGCACAAACAAAATCTTGTATGCACCAAGACAGCCTGAGACCTCTGGGACAATATTAAATGCACCAGCATTCATATTATAGGGGTCCCAGAAGGAGAAGAGAGAAAGGAAACTTCTAATCCAGTTTTGGGAATATAAAGAAATACTATGTTGTTAAAAAAAAAAAAACAAGAAATTAACAAGTGATAAATTCTTGGGCTTCTCTGGTGGCTCAGTCAGTAAAGAATCCACCTGCAATATAGGAGACCTGGGTTCAATCCCTGGGTTGGGAAGACCCCTTGGAGGAGGGCATAGCAACCCACTCCAGTATTCTTGCTTTAAGAATCCCCATGGACAGAGGAGCCTGGCGGGCTGCAGTCCCTGGGGTCACAAAGAATCAGACACGACTGAGAAACTAAGCACAGCACAAGCACAGCAGCACAGTATTACTAACTACAGATTTTGTTCAAATTGTACAAAATTTTATACTAGTGTCCATTATTTGTTTTTATACTTTATTTAAAACTCCACAGTATATTTAATTGCATTGAGCAGCTTCAGCTACATGCAATATATTCTGGTTAATTCTCTTTTCATTTTCATTCTATTACAAGTATTTTTAAATTTTCCTTGTTACAGCTTCTTAGATACACCCATCATTTAAAAGTGGGCATTTAATTTCCAAATACATAGGATTTTGTTTAAAATATCCTTAACATTAATTTCTCATTTTTGATATTAACTTCTCATTTAAATGCTTTCTTCTCTGTAATCACCCTCTGTGCTTTTTTCAGTCTAACTTTACTGAGGCTTTTGACAGCTAAGTCAAAGATCTCTCTTGGTAAATGTCACATTGTACTTGAAAATATGTGGGTTATTTTCAAATATATTTTGATATTGATTTCTAACATAATTCCACAGTGATAAGAGAACAGACTCTATAATTTCAACAACTTTAGACCACGAAACTTTTGCACCTTAATTTATGCCCCTATGTTCCAGTGTCTCCTAGTTTATAGTCTATGGGAACTTGAATAGAATTTGTATCCTACTGTTGTGTGAAAATTCTATGTCTTACTTATGTTGAATTAGTTCACAGAGCTTTTGGGGTCTACTATATCCCTCTACTTCTCTGTATATTCATTCTATTATTTTTTGAAAGTTTGATATTGAAACTCCAACTAAAAATCTTAATTTATCTACTTAAAAAAAATAATTGTAATATATAGTGGACCTATGTCTTCCCAGGTGGCTCAGATGGTAAAGAATCTGCCTGCAATGTGGAAGACCCGGGTTCAATCCCTTAGTTGGGAAGATTCCCTGGAAAAGGGGATGGCAATCCACTTCAGTATGCTTCCCTGTAGAATTCCATGGACAGTGGAGCCTGATGGACTACAGTCCATGCGGTTGCAAAGAGTCAGACACAACTGAGTGACTAACACACACCACCCCCCCCCACACACACACACAGTGGAACTATATGTAACTGTGTTCTGTATTTTCCAAGTCTCCTGTAAATGTGTTATCACATTTCCATAATTCAAAACAATAGTTGTTTTTTTCTTTTTAAAGGTAAGCTATGAGCTAGAGGTAAAGTTTACTCCATCCATGAATAGAATTTAGAACAGTACAAATAGTATGATATGGTCCTTATATTTTCAGGAACATTCAAGAATCACTTCAGTTCAGTTCAGTTGCACAGTTGTGTCTGACTCTTTGCGACCCCAAGAATCACAGCATGCCAGGCCTCCCGTCCGTCACCAACTCCCAGAGTTCACTCAAATTCATGTCCATTGAGTCAGTGATGCCATCCAGCCATCTCATCCTCTGTCGTCCCCTTCTCCTCCTGCCCCCAATACCTCCCAGCATCAGGGTCTTTTCCAATGAGTCAACTCTTCACATCAGGTGGCCAAAGTATTGGAGTTTCAGCTTTAGCATCAGTCCTTCCAATGAACACCCAGGACTGATCTCCTTTAGGATGGACTGGTTGGATCTCCTTGCAGTCCAAGGGACTCTCAAGAGTCTTCTCCAACACCACAGTTCAAAAGCATCAATTCTTCAGTGCTCCGTTTCTTTATAGTCCAACTCTCACATCCATACATGACTACTGGAAAAACCATAGCTTTGACTAGATGGACCTTTGTTTATGAAGTAATGTCTCTGCTTTTTAATATGCTGTCTAAGTTGGTCATAACTTTCCTTCCAAGGAGTAAGCATCTTTTAATTTCATGGCTACAATCACCATCTGCAGTGATTTTGGAGCTCAAAAAAGTAAAATCTGACACTGTTTCCACTGTTTCCCCATCTATTTGCCATGAAGTGATGGGACCAGATCCCATGATATTAGTTTTATGAATGCTGAGCTGTAAGCCAACTTTTTCATTCTCCTCTTTCACTTTTATCAAGAGGCTCTTTAGTTCTTCTTCACTTTCTGCCATAAGGGTGGTGTCATCTGCATATCTGAGGTTATTGATATTTCTCCTGGCAAACTTGATTCCAGCTTGTGCTTCATCCAGCCCAGGGTTTCTCATGATGTACTCTGCATATAAGTTAAATAGGCAGGGTGACAATATACACCCTGTTACTATACCTGTTACTACTCAGGACAGGTTTAATTGTTCTATTGTAACAAGTTGTTAAACCCCAAATTTAAGTATCTTAGTATGCTGCTGCTGTTGCTGCTGCTAAGTCGCTTCAGTCATGTCTGACTCTGTGTGACCCCATAGACGGCAGCCCACCAGGCTCCCCCGTCCCTGGGATTCTCCAGGCAAGAACACTGGAGTGGGTTGCCATTTCCTTCTCCAATGCATGAAAGTGAAAAGTGAAAGTGAAGTCGCTCAGTCGTGCCCGACTCTTAGTGACCCCATGGACTGCAGCCTACCAGGCTCCTCCATCCATGGGATTTTCCAGGCAAGAGTACTGGAGTGGGTTGCCATTGCCTTCTCCGGTATCTTAGTATAACAAAAGTTTATTTCTTGCTCATGCTCTACAAAAGGAAATGCTCACCAGAGGATTTTGTTCATTGTAAAAATAGAAAGCCTGGAGATAAATCCATGTACCCTTGGACACCTTATCTTTGACAAAGGAGGCAAGAATATACAATGGAGAAAAGACAATCTCTTTAACAAGTGGGTGCTGGGGAAACTGGTCAACCACTTGTAAAAGAATAAAAGTAGAACACTTTCTAACACCATACACAAAAACAAACTCAAAATGAATTAAAGATCTAAATGTAAGAGCAGAAACTATAAAACTCCTAGAGGAAAACATAGGCAAAACACTCTCTGACATAAATCACAGCAGGATCCTCTATGACCCACCTCCCAGAGTAATGGAAATAAAAGCAAAAATAAACAAATGGGACCTAATTCAACTTAAAAGCTTTTGCACAACGAAGGAAACTATAAACAAAGTGAAAAGAATGGGAGAAAATAATAACAAATGAAGCAACTGACAAAGAATTAATCTCAAAAATATACAAGCAGCTCCTGCAGCTGAATTCCAGAAAAATAAATGATTCAATAAAAAATGGGCCAAAGAACTAAACAGACATTTCTCCAAAGAAGACATACAGATGGCAAACAAACACAGAAAAAGATGCTCAACATCA
The DNA here is from genome assembly GCF_023091745.1 of Budorcas taxicolor. Taxonomy (NCBI): domain Eukaryota; kingdom Metazoa; phylum Chordata; class Mammalia; order Artiodactyla; family Bovidae; genus Budorcas; species Budorcas taxicolor. The sequence goes on from NC_068935.1 coordinate 76,544,890, forward strand.
CTCATTATCAGAGAAATGCAAATCAAAACCACAATGAGGTACCATCTCATGCCTGTCAGAATGGCTGCTATTAAAAAGTCTACAAACAATAAATGCTGAAGAGGGTGTGAAGAAAAGGGAACCCTCTTACACTGTGGGAATGCAAACTAGTACAGCCCCTATGGAGAACAGTGTGTATTCCTTAAGAAACTGGAATAAATTTTGCTTAGTCTAAACTAATCATGGTAACTTCATTTCCTTGGTCAGTGATTGGTTTAGGAAAGTGTTTTTTTGGGTACAATTTCTCTGGGCTTACCAAGATTGAGGAGAAAAACCTTTTTCTATTTTGGGATATTGCCATCTACATGCTATGTGTATGTTGGTTGCAGTTATTATGGGGTCATGATGAAAGTCAGTTTTAGAAGACAAATCAACTGAGTAAGAATAACATAGGAAATACAGAAAGAATTTGGGTCTTTCATAATGTCATGAAACACTCAGTTGACCAGTGCTGAAACCATCCTATCTCTGAAGACTTTGGTATATGAGATACTAAATTTCCTCATCATGTAGGGCCTTCGAGTTGGTTTTCTCCTATTTTCAGCTGAAAGTATCTTAATTGATACAAAGTAGAGTAGAAATTAATCTATCTCATGCTATAATTTGTTGCTGGTGATGGTGGTGGTAGTCACTGGTTGTGACTAAGATAATGAAAAGCCTGGAGACACTCAAAGAAAAATTTCAGCCTTTGAATATTTTGGGGAGAAGGAGGGAAGAAAGTGTGGTATAGAGTTAGATGAATAATCAGGAGGGTAAGACTTTATTTGAAGTGTCCAGGATTATCAATTACATAAAAGAATTCACTGGGAAGTTGCTGAAGACAGAGGCCTATGGAAGCTTATCTATAATGTCATATCATAGTGTTAAATTAAAAATCCTCATTCCTTGAGGGGATATTCAGGATCCTAGCTGGAGTAAGCAAATTCAGTTGAGGGTTACCCTTTAGTTTCAGAAGATACGTTAAAAATTCCCAAAATTTGTCTTGGACATAAGAATAAATATTGTTGATATTCTCCACACTATTACTGAGGGCATTCATTGTCATAGTTGTGATGATTCTCAGTTGAGTACTAATCTAGTACCAGGGAAAGATGCCTGCATGGACTTACTTATAAGAATGCTCTATAGCGACAAGTATAAGAGGCAGAAAAATTGTTAAAATGGTTAGAAGTTTTAGGGGCAAACCCAACCTGCAGGGCCCAGTACAAAAGGAAAGTGGGAGAGTCATAGTTCAAATATTATTAAGAATTTCAGGTGTTACTGAGGAAACCAGAATTGAAAGAGACACATGTAACCCCAATGTTTTTTGCAGCACTGTTTACAAAAGCTAGGACATGGAAGCAACCTAGATGTCCATCAGCAGACAAATGGATAAGGAAGTAGTGGTACATATACATGATGGAATATTACTCAGCTATAAAAAAGAGCACATTTGAGTCCTTTCTAATGAGGTGGATGAAACTGGAGCCTATACAGAGTGAAATAAGAAAGAGAAACACCAATACAATATACTAATGCATATATATGGAATTTAGAAAGACGGTAATGACGATCCTATATGCAAGGCAGAAAAGAGACACAAATGTAAAGAACAGACTTTTGGACTATGTGGGAGAGGCAAAGGTGATATGATTTGAGAGAATAGCACTGAAACATGTATATTACCATATGTAAAACAGATGACCAGTGCAAGTTCTATGCATGAAGCAGGGCACCCAAAGCCAGTGCTGGGACAACCCAGAGGGATGGGGTGGGAAGGGAGGGGGGAGGCAGGCTCAGGATGGGGGGACACATGTGTACCAGTGGCTGATTCATGTTGATGTATGGCAAAAATCACCACAATATTGCAAAGTAATTATCCTCCAATTAAAATAAACTAAATAATTAAAAAAAAAAGATTTTCAGATGTTAGTGAAAATGGAAAAGTAGGAGGCTTCAAGCACCTATTACTTCTTGGAAACACCAAAAGAAAACTAAGCAAAGTTGTCTGAATCAATTTCGTCAGAACTCTGGAAAGTAGTCAAAGGATTGCAGCAACCAAGTGAATGATGAATCGGGAAAAAGTCCATTTTAACATGGTAGGAGAACTTTTTAGTTTTAACTTAGCCTTGCTCCAAACTCCTCCCAGGTGCAGTGACTGTCTTGATGACAGCCTGTGTTCCTCTTGTGGGTATCTGGTTCTGGAAGGAACAGAGCAGGCATTGCCTTTATTTTTCTTAACTCAGAACAATCTCAGTTTGGAAAAGTAGCTAAATAGAGGCCATTCCTGGAAAATACTGAAAGGTAAATGAACAAATTGTTATCTGTGGCAAAAGAGTACAATTTCATCAGAAAATATGCATGCTAAAAGTCTGGGAGGAAAAGCTGAGGGAGGGAACAACTTTGGGAAATAGGGCCTTCAAAAGCATCCACTTAAAAAAAGGAGGTGAAAAGCCATGCCATGCCCTTCTGCTTCTGTTACATCATTACCATTTCTGAATACACAGAAGAACTGTAAAAAGGAAAAAAAAAAAAAAAGGTCTTAATACCTGGATAACCATGATGGTGTGATCACCTCACCTAAAGCCAGACATCCTGGAGTGTGAAAGCGTGAAGTGAAGTGGGTCTTAGGAAGCATCACTACAAACAAAGCTATTGGAGGTGATGGAATTCTGTGGGGCCCTACCTGGGAAACCTTAAAAAAAAAGGGGGGGGGCTAGCTTTTGCGGTTGGAAGCCAAGATGGCGACCAGCGGAAGAGATTGGGGCGTGGGCTATGTTAAAGTTTTTGATTGGCTCTCTTGACTTCCGTACACGTGGACAGCATGTGATTACCATAGACTCCTGTTAAGCTCATGACGACTTGACCTTATATGCATATTATAATTTGACCTTTAATGTGATTGGTGTAACTATGGCATATTATAATTTGACCTTTAACGTGATTGGTGTAACTATGGCATATTATAATTTGACCTTTAACGTGATTGGTGCAACTATGGGAGGTCCCTTGCAGGACCCCCTTGCTTGCCTATATAAACCAAGAGTTTGCGGCAATAAAGCGGAACTGCTCAGACGGAACCCCTGTCGGGTCTGATTGTCTCTCGCTCGCCGAGGGGCTGGGTTGGCGGACTGCAGGCTCACCTCTCTTCGGGACCCCTTGGCTTTGCTGAGGGAAGTTCCACTGCCTCTCTCGTTCTGCGGCGCGCCCCCTGCAGAATTCTAGTTGAGCTATTTCAAATCCTAAAAGATGGTGCTGTGAAAGTGCTGCCCTTAATATGCCAGCAAATTTGGAAAACTCAGTAGTGGCCACAGGACTGGAAAAGGTCAGTTTTCATTCCAATCCCAAAGAAAGGTAATGCCAAAGAATGTTCAAACTGCTGTGCAATTGTGCTTTCACATGCTGGTAAGGTAATTTTGAAAGTCCTTCAAGCTAGGCTTCAACAGTTGGAGAAGGCAATGGCACCCCACTCCAGTATTCTTGCCTGGAAAATCCCATGGACGGAGGAGCCTGGTAGGCTGCAGTCCATGGGGTCGCATAGAGTTGGACACGACTGAGCGACTTCACTTTCACTTTTCACTTTCATGCATTGGAGAAGGAAATGGCAACCCACTCCAGGGTTCTTGCCTGAAAAATCTCAGGGACGGAGGAGCCTGGTGGGCTGCCATCTGTGGGGTCGCACACAGTCAGACACAACTGAAGCGACTTAGCAGTAGCAGCAGCAGGCTTCAACAGTATGTGAACTGAGAACTTCCAGATGCACAAGCTAGATTGAGAAAAGGCAGAGGAACTAGAGATCAAGTTGCAAACATCCATTGGATCATAGAAAAAGCAAGTGAATTCCAGAAAAACATCTGCTTCATTGATAAGGCTAGAGTCTTTGACTGTGTGAATCACAACAATCTGTAGAAAATTTTTTAAGAGATGGGAATATCAGACCACCTTACCTGCCCCCTGACAAACCTGTATGCAGGTTAAGAATCAACAGTTAGAACCGGACATGGAACAACAGACTGGTTCAAACGTGGGAAAGGAGTATGTCAAGGCTGTATATTGTCACCCTGCTTATTCAACTTATATGCAGAGTATATCATGCAAATGCCAGGCTGGATGGATGAAGCTCAAGCTGGAATCAAGAATCCTGGGAGAAATATTGATAACTTCAGATGACACCAGCCTTATGACAGAAAGCGAAGAAGAACTAAAGAGCCTCTTGATGAAAGTGAAAGAGGAGAATGAAAAAGCTGGCTTAAAACTCAACATTCAAAAAACTAAGATCATAGCATCCCTTCATCCCATCACTTCATGGCAAATAGAATAGGGGAGAAATAGAAACAATGACAGACTTTATCTGCTTGGGCTCCAAAATCACTGTGGATGATGACTGCAGCCACAAATTTAAAAGATTCTTGCTCCTTGGAAGAAAACCTATAACAGACCTAGACAGCATATTAAAAAGCAGAGACATCACTGTTAACAGAGGTCTGACTAGTAACAGCTGTTGTTTTTCCAGTAGCCATGCACAGATGTGAGAGTTGGACCATAAACAAGGCTGAGTAAAGAAGAACTGATGCTTTGAACTGTGGTGTTGGAGAAGATTTGAGAGTCCCTTGGACTGCAAGGAGATCAAACCAGTCAATCCTCAATAAGGGAAATCAACCCTCAATATTCATTAGAAGGACTGATGCTGAAGCTGAAGCTCCAATACTTTGGCCATCTGATGCAGACAGCCCACACATTGGAAAAGAGCCTGATGCTGGGAAAGATTGAGGGCAGGAGGAGAAGGGGGCAACAGAGGATCAGATGCTTGAATGGCACCACCAACTCAATGGACATGAGTTTGAGCAAACTCATGAGATAGTGAAGGACAGGGAAGCCTAGCTGCAGTCCATGGGGTCGCAAAGAGTCGGACACAGCTTAGCAACTGAACAACAACAACCCATGCCCACGGCTGGTCATATCTCAGAAAACACCTGGGAAAGCCCTGAATGTTTACTTCCCACTGATCTTTAGGCTCATAGCAAGGGGAGAGTAAAGACTAAACCAGAGTTGTAAATGGACTGGCTAAGAATTAAAAGCTATAGTTTTTCCAGTGGTCATGTATGGATGTGAGAGTTGGACTGTGAAGAAAGCTGAGCACCAAAGAATTGAACTGTGGTGTTGGAGAAGACTCTTGAGAGTCCCTTGGACTGCAAGGAAATCCAACCAGTCCATCCTGAAGGAGATCAGTCCTGGGTGTTCACTGGAAGGACTGATGCTAAAGCTGAAACTCCAGTACTTTGGCCACCTCATGTGAAGAGTTGACTCATTGGAAAAGACCCTGATGCTGGGAGGGATTGGGGGCAGGAGGAGAAGGGGTTGACAGAGGATGAGATGGCTGGATGGCATCACCAACTCAATGGACCTGAGTTTGAGTGAACTCTGGGTGTTGGTGATGCACAGGGAGGCCTGGCGTGCTGCAATTCATGGGGTTGCAAAGAGCGACTGAACTGAGTGACTGAACTGAAGAATTAAAGGAGTGTCCTGACACAGAACTAATCTATAAAGACCAGAGTAGATTTTTCCTTTTCTCCTTTTACTATCCTTCTTTCAACTCTGAGAGTTTAAGGACATCTCTGTTAAATCACTAGCTGACCACAGGCTAATAGAACAGAGACTTCAGAGGACACATTCAACAAAACATATACAGGAAGCAGGAAATAAATCCTGAGGAGAGAAATACTTTCATTTCTAGAGTCACCACATTATAATATTCAAAATTCAGTATTCAACAACAAAAATGACAAGTTATGGAAAGAAACAATGAAGTAGGTCACATTTATGAAAGTGAAAGTCTTAGATGCTCAGTTGTGTCTGACCCTTTGCAACCCCATGGACTGTAGCCTGCCAGGATCTTCTGTCCATGGAATTCTCCAGGCAAGAATACTGGAGTGGGTAGCCATTTCCTTCTCCAGGGGATCTTCCAGATCCAGAGATCGACCTGGGCTTCCTGCATTGCAGGCAGTTTCTTTACCATCTGAGCCACCAGGGAAGCCTGCATTCATAGGGAGAAAAGTCACATTCAAAGGGAGGAAAAAAAAAGGAAATTAATAGCACTGAGAAAGCACATGCATTGGACTTACTAGATGAAGATTTTTAAGTTAATTGTTTTATATGTGCTCAAAGAGCTAGAGGAAACCATAAACAAAGAACTAGAGAAACCCAGGAGAATGATGTGTCACCAAATTGCTAAGTCACTTCAGTCGTGTCTGACTCTGTGTGACCCCATATATGGCAGCCCACCAGGCTCCCCTGTCCCTGGGATTCTCCAGGCAAGAGCACTGGAGTGGGTTGCCATGTCCTTCTCCGATGCATGAAAGTGAAAAGTGAAAGGGAAGTCGCTCAGTTGTGTCTGACTCTTAGCGACCCCATGGACTGCAGCCCACCAGGCTCCTCCGTCCATGGGATTTTCCAGGCAAGAGTACTGGAGTGAGGTGCCATCGCCTTCTCCAATCACCAAAGAGAGAATATCAAAATTATAAACATAAACCAAATAGAGACCTTGAGCCTGACTCGAGGACTGGCCTCCATTGTGGGTCCAGGCTGCCCAGGGTAGGGGCCAAGGGGGCTCCCCAGGTCAACTTGAAGCTGGTCAGCAGGTGGTCCCTGGTGTTTCAGCCTCCTCTGCTACTGCCCATCCCATTGGGGAATGTCCCTGCTCAGGAGTGTGTGCCTGGATGACAGCAGCCCCTGCAGCACCGAGTGGCCCCTGCCTAATGCCTCTCAAGCCCCAGGAGGGGCTTCATTAAGCCTGTGGAGGTGGAGGACAGCAGGGAGCTGGAGGCTGAAGTGGCACCTGCGGAAATGATCCAGGAGGAGGTTACAGCCCATGCAGCCCTGGAGAATGGCTGTGCCTTGGAAACTACTGCCAGCCCCTGCCAGAGGGGCAGAAGGCCCAGACAACCCCCGAGGAGGAGGTGGTGACCCTGGTGGTTTCTGAGAGAGGGGTAGGTGATGGCTGAGCCAGGACATGATCCCCAAAGAGGTACGAGTCCAAGAAAGAGGACTTGGTGGACGTGAGTGGCTACAGTGGGACTGGGGAGGACTCCTGGGGGCAGTACCCTTCAGGAGGACAATGAAGAAGATGAGGAGGAAGTGAAGCCCCTCTATGAGCCAAATCAAGGTGCATGGAGATCCCAGGACTCTCAGAGGGAAAGGAACCAGCCCTGAATCAGAAGACCCATTTTAGCATGGAGCCCATTCAAGTGTTCAACACCTACTCCAACGAGGATGACCATCATTGCAACAAGGACGTGGATCCCATGGTGGCCTCTGCTGAGTACATCTGGAGAAGCAGGTGGAGAGGTTGGAGCTGTATCCTGTGGAATGGGAGGACGCCAAGGGCCTGGGTCTCAGCATTGTTGGCATGGGGCATGGACAGACATGGGCCTGGAGAAGGTGGGCATGTACATCAAGACCGTGACTGACAGCAATGTGGTCCATCAGGACAGCAGGATCCAGGTGAACGATCTCTTGATGGAGATGGATGGAATGAATCTGGTGGGAGTGACCCAGAGCTTTGTAGCCTCAATGCTCTGGAACACCAAGGGCTGCATGCAGTTTATGATTGGCCAGGAGTGGCTAGGTGAGGTGGCCCAGCTAACTTAGCAGACCCTGGAAACAGGTGCAATGGCAGCAGAAAATGATGGAGCAGAGATACACCCAGCTTGGGGAGGGGAAGGATAACAAGGAGATGGGAAAGTGTGCCACTAATGAGGTTGAGGAGCTGAGCCTCATGTTCCCAGGTGGCAACATGGCCATTAAGGTGTTCAGCTGGCAGAGAACCAGGATGCCTTGTCCCCTGTGTAGCCTGAGAAGCTGTGCACAAGTTCAAGGAGTTCCAGATCTAGCATGCTGTGACTGAGATACAGATCCAGCAGCTGAAAAGAAAACTGCAGAGCCTGGAGCAGAAGGGGCACTGGTGGGTGAAGAAGGCCAAGCTGGAACAGAGTGTGAAGGAGAAAAAGGATCACATGGAAAAGTTGGAGGGCTACGGGGTCGCGGCCCAGGGCCCATGCAAGGCTGTGAGTGAGCACCTGCAGGAGGCCCAGGCCCAGTACCAGGCCCTAGAGCACAAGTACAGCAAGGCTGAGTGCCTCATCAAGGACTACCAGCAGGAGACCAATTTCCTGAAAAAGAAGACAGCATAGCACTGGGTTCTGGAGGAGTCAGAGCTGCTAAGGAAGGAGGAGATGGACAAGCTCCTGGACGAAGTAGGCCCAGGAGTTCCCTAGGGGCAGGAGGCACCTGCAAGTCAGCCCCTCTCTAGCACCCATCCTGTGGATTCTGGAGGGAGAAAGAGAAGTCATCCTGCTGACTGGCAGCTCAAGGTCATGTGCTCTCCAGGAGGGTAGGAGGGGCAGGGCCCATGTCCATACCTAAGCCTGACTCCTTCTTTCCCTTATTTTTCAGATCTTGGAACTGGAAGGAAACTTGCAAACACTGAGTAATTCCAATGCTACTTAACAGGAATCATCCCTTCACTGGACAATAATTAATCCCCTCCGATTGTCCTCCCTCCCCTGTCATCAATACTTCACCCTGCCCTCTACCAGCCTAGAGACAGATTTCCTGCCCTACCAGGGCCACACCTTGGAAGCCTTGCACTGACATCCCAGAGATTCAGCCTCACCCCACTCACACACACAGTATTCCAAAGTTTTGACTGAAGGGCAAAATTTTACTATTTTTTATCTTTTGGAGACCAGAGCTGTGCTCCTGGAAGCCTGAATTCTAAGTGATATCAACTCCATTTCCCCACTTTAACCCCAAAGTTAAAGGGGCTTCGACCAAGGGAAGTGAGACCCCTCTCAGGTCCCCTTCCCTTTCAGAATCCATCTCTCATTTTACTTTTTCCTCACTTCCCTGCCTCAGCCTGGGTTTTTGTTCTTTTTTAAAAAACAAACAAACAAACAAACAAACAACAACCCTTGTTCCATTTTGGCTTTTCCTCATCCCCTGTAAATAGATCATGCCATTGATCAGCATTTCTCAGCACCTTCTTCCTTCCCTCAGATGTGCGTGTACCCACTGAAAGAGCTGACTGACTCAGTGCCTAACTCCTCAGCCTCAGCATATGGAGGGGGCAGGGCCCAACTTTACAGAAATGCTTCTCTGTGTATAATATATATTTATGTATTGTTCCTAGTTTTCTACAGCCCATGCCCTCTGTTACTTTGTCCCCATAAAAGCAGGCTCAAGAGGGAAACAACAACAACAAAAAAGAAAACAGACATTCTTTGACAAAAGCTAAGAGAATTGTCACTAGCACACCTTCACCCAGTCTGAAAAAAAAGATAGTAACCTAAGACTACAAAGAGATAAAGAACACTGGTAAAGGTATGATATAAGTAGAAATAAGAGTCGGTATTGTATTTTAGGTTTGAACCTTGACTTTTTCCGACATAATTTAAAAGACAAATGCACAGGGCAAATTACCTGATTAGACATTTCTCTAAAGACGATACACTAATGGCCAATAAACATACGGAAATACACTCAACATCACTAATTATTAGATTAGTACAAATCAAAAGCACAATTAGATAACACTTCATAACAATTAGGATGAATACTGTTTTAAAATAATAAAATAAATAAAAACAGAAAATAACAAGTGTTAGTGAGCATGTAGAGAAATTGGAATCCTTGTGTGTAGTGCAGATGTAAAGTGCTGCAGGAAAACAGTATGGCAATTCCTAGGAAAATCATATATAGAATGATCATATGATTCAACAAATTCACTTCTAGGTATATATCCAAAAGGACTGAAAGCAAAGATTCAGACATTAGCACACCAATGTTCATACCAGCATTATTCACAATGGCCAAAAAGTAGGAACACCCCAAATTTCCACTGACAAATCAATGGATAAACAAAACGTGGTGTATCAGTTTGGTTCAGTTCAGTAGCTCAGCCATGTCTGACTCTTTGCGACCCCATGGACTGCAGCGCGCCAGGCTTCCCTGTCCATCACCACATCCTGGAGCTTGCCCAAACTCATGTCCGTCAAGTCAGTGATGCCATCCAACCATCTCATTCTCTGTAGTCCCCTTCTCCTTCTGCCTTCAAACTTTCCCAGTATCAGGGTCTTTTCCAGTGAGTCAGTTCTTCACATCAGGTGGCCAAAGTATTGAAGTTTCAGTTTCAGCATCAGTCTTTTCAATGAATATTCAGGGTTGATTTCCTTTAGGATTGACTGGTTTGATCTCCTTTAACTCCAAGGGACGCTCAAGAGTCTTCTCCAACACCACTTCAAAAGCATAATTCTTTGCCACTCAGCTTTCTTTATAGTCCAACTCTCACATCCATCAGTCACTTCAGTTCAGTTGCTCAGTCGTGTACGACTCTTTGTGACCCCATGGAGTGCAGCACACCAGGATTCCCTGTCCATCGCCACTTCCCAGAGCTTGATCAAACTCATGTCCATTGAGTCAGTGATGCCATCCAACCATCTCATCCTCTTCTCCTGCCCCTTCAACCCCCACTTGTCCTCCTGCCTTCAATTTTTCCCAGCATCAGGGTGTTTTCCAATGAGTCAGCTCTCTGCATCAGGTGGCTGTAGTATTGGAGTTTCAGCTTCAGCATCAGGCCTTCCAATGAATATTCAGGACTGATTTCCTTTAGGATAGACTGGTTTGATCTCCTTTCAGTCCAAGGGACTCTCAAGAGTTTTCTGCAACACCACAGTTCAAAAGCATCAATTCTTCACCAATCAGCTTTCTTTATGGTCCAACTCTCACATCCATACATAACTGCTGGAAAAACCATAGCTTTGAGTAGACAGACTTTTGTTGGCAGAGTAATGTCTCTGCTTTTATTATGCTGTCTAGGTTGGTCATAGCTTTTCTTCCGAGGAGGAAGCATCTTTTAATTTCATGGCTGCAGTCACCATCTGCAGTGATTTTGGAGGCCCCCAAAATAAAGTCTGTCACTGTTTCCATTGCTTCCCCATCTATTTGCCATAAGTGATGGGAACAGATGCCGTGATCTTAGTTTTCTGAATGTTGAGTTTTAAGCCTACTTTTTCACTCTCTTTTTTCATTTTCATCAAAAGGCTCTTAGTCCCTCTTTACTTTCTGCCATCTGCATATATGAGGTTATCAATATTCCTCCCAGCAATCTTGATTCCAGCTTGAGCTACATCCTGTTCAGCATTTCGTATGATCTACTCTGCATACAAATTAAATAAGCAGGGTGACAATATACAGCCTTAATCTACTCTTCTCCCAACTTGGAACCAGTCTGTTGTTCCATGTACAGTTCTAACTGTTGTTTCTTGACCTGCATGAAGATTTTTCAGGAGGCGGGTAAGGTGGTCTGGTATTCCCATCTCTTTATGAATTTTCCAGTTTGTCGTGATCCTCACAGTCAAAGGCTTTGGTGTAATCAATGAAGTATAAGTAGATGTTTTTCTGGAATCCTCTTGCTTTTTCTATGATCCAATGCATGTTCATAATTTGATCTTTCATTCCTCTGCCTTTTCTAAAACCAGCTTGAACATCTGGAAGTTCACGGTTCAAGTACTGTTGAAGTCTAGCTTGGATAATTTTGAGGATTAGCTTGGTGGCATGTGAAATTAGTACAATTATGCAGTAGTTTGAATGTTCTTTGACATTGCCTTTTTTGGGGATTGGAGTGAAAACTGACCTTTTCCAGTCCTATGGCCACTGTTGAGTTTTCCAAATTTGCTAGCATATTGAGTGCAGCACTTTCACAGCATCATCCTTTAGGATTTGAAATAGCTCAACTGGAATTCCATCACCTCAACTAGATTTATTCCTAGTTCCTAAGTCCCACTTGACTTCACATTCCAGGATGTCTGGCTCTAGGTGAGTGATCACACCATTGTGGTTATCTGGGTCGTGAAGATCTTTTTTGTACAGTTCTTCTGTGTATTCTTGCCACCTCTTCTTAATATCTTCTGCTTCTGTTAGGTCCATACCATTTCTGTGGTATGTACATATGTGGTATGTACATATGATGAGTTATATACATATGATGAGTTATATACATATGATGAAATATTAGTCAGCCTTAAAAGTGAATGAAATTCTGATGCATGCTGCATCATGGATAAACCTTGACTGTATTATGCTAAGTGAAATAATCCAGACTTAAAAGGACAAAAAAATATGATTTCACTTATGTACCAAGAAGAATTAAATTCATAAATTTGGAAAGTACAATAATTGTTACCAGGACCTGAGGTAAGGGGAAATGGGGAGTTATTCTTTAATTGGTACAGAGTTTCAGTTTGGGAATATAAAACAAAGCAGGCTTTAACAATAAAAATTTATGAGAGTCTAAAAAGTCATTATATATTGATAAAATGGTCAATTTATTGAGAAGATTTAACAATGATAAACATATATATATACCAAATAACAAAGTCCAAAAAACACATAGCAAACACTTACAGACTTAAAAGAAGAAATAGACTCTTCTACAAAAGTAGTTGAAGAATACAATAACTCACTCAATAATGAATAGGACAGCTGATAAATTATAAAGATATAGTTTTTTAACAACACTATAAACCAACTAGACCTAAAAATGTATACAGAACATTCTTCCTGACAACACCAGAATATGTTCTTTCCAAGTGTAGATGAAACATTCTCCAGGATAGACATGTTAGACCACAAAACAAGTCTTATACACTGAAAAAGCTTGAAATCATTCAAAATATCTCCTCTATCCACAATAGCATGAAATTAGAAATCAATAACAAATAAAATTTGAAATTCACTACTCTGTGGAAATTAAGATCACATTCTTAAATAATCAAGGGTTCAAAGAAGAAATTAGAAAATACCTTCATAAATGCAAAAATAGAAAAATTTATGAGATTTAGTTAAAGTAGTGATCAGGGGAAATTTTATAGCTATGAATGCCTATGTTAACCAATACAATATTGTAAAGTAATTAACCTCCAATTAAAATAAATAAATTTATATTAAAGAAAAGAAAAAACACAAAAAATTTTTTTAAAAAGAAGTCAAAAAAAATGAAGAAAGTTCTCAAATTCATTGCTTGATTTTAAGGAACTAGAAAAAGAAGAGAAAACTAAATCCAAAGATAGCAGAAGCTAGGTAATAATAAAGGTTAGAGATAAGTGAAAGAGAGAATGGAGAAAATCAATAGACATTAAAGTTGTTTGTTTTTTTTTTCAAAAACTCAATAAAATTGGCAAAATATTAGCTAGACTGACTATGAAAAATGAAAGCATACTCAAATTACTAAAAAAATTGGAAATGAAAGTGAGGTCATTAGTACTGACATTACAAAAACTGAAAGATTTATAAGGAAATACTATGAACAATTATACGCCAACAAAATAGATAACTTAGATGAAATAGAAAAATTCCTAGAAACACACAGACTATACACCCTGACTCAAGAAGACATAGAATATCTGAACAGTCCTATAATAATAAAGAGATAGAATTTGTAATAAAAACCTCCAAACAAAGAAAAGTCCAGGACTTTTCCAGATGACTTCACTAGTGAATTCTACTGAACATTTAAAGCAGAATAACACCAATCCTTTTCAAATCCTTCCAAAAAGAGAAGAGGAAGGAACATTTTGGAAATCATCCTATGAGGCTAGCATTATTCTGATACCAAAGCCAGATAAAAGTATTATAAGAAACAAAAATAACAGATCAATATCCCATATGATTATAGTTTCAAAAATCCTCAGTAAAATAATCCAGTATGGTATTAAAATGATTATATCTATGACCAAGTAGGAAATATTCCAGAAATGCAAGAGTGGTTCAACACACACACAAAAGCTAACATAATTTATATTAAGATAATTAAAGGGAAAAGCACATGATTATCTCAATTGATGCAGAAAAGCTATTTGTCAAAGTCCAACACCCTTTAACACTAAAAGCACTGAGTAAAAATTTCTCCTAGTTGCTTTTCTTTTTCAGATATTTTCTGCATCTTTTTACATATATATATTTCCCTAAGAAATCAGATTGTCTACTTAAAAATTAACAATCAAATAAAAAACCATGTAGGTCTGTTGGGATTCTGTTAAATTTATAAATTAGGGGAAATTAACATCTTCATAAACTACTAGCTTTCAAAAAAAAATCATTAAGTATTTCATACATATAGCATATTTTTAGCATGTATAGGCAATGGCACCCCACTCCAGTACTCTTGCCTGGAAAATCCCATGGACAGAGGAGCCTCGTCGGCTACAGTCCATGGGGTCGCTGGGAGTCAGACATGACTGAGCGACTTCACTTTCACGTTTCACTTTCATGCATTGGAGAAGGAAATGGCAACCCACTCCAGTGTTCTTGCCTGGAGAATCCCAGGGACAGAGGAGCCTGGTGGGCTTCCGTCTATGGGGTCGCACAGAGTCGGACACGACTGACGTGACGTAGCAGCAGCAGCTTAAGTAATAATAACAAATCAATATTTACTCACTACTAGAGACACAATTAGAGATATTACTTTTTCTATTATTTATTTTTAATTGTGGTAGTATACATATAACATAATATTTACTATCTTAACCACTTTCCCCAGCTATATTGAGGTTGCTGTTTAGTTGTTAAGTCATGTCTGACACTTTTGCAACCCCATAAACTACAGCTGGCAGGCTCCTCTGTCCCAGGCAAGAATACTGGAGTGTGTTGCCATTCATTTCTCCATTTATTGAGGTATAATAGACAAATAAAATTATATATATTCAAAACGTACAAATTGATGATTTATACACGTTGTAAAACAGTCACCACAATCAAGCTAATCATCTCACAGTTACCTTTGTGTGTGTGTAAGAATGCTTAAGATCTACTCTCTCAACAAATTTAAAGTATACAATACAGTAGTATTAAGCTATGGTTACCATTCTGTACATTAGATCCTCAGAACTTAGCCATCTTATAACTGAATATTTGTACCCTTTGTTCAACATCTTTCCATATCCCCTACCCCCAAGTCCTTGGTAACAGCTGTTCTACTCTCTATTTCTATTAGCTCAGCTTTTCTTATCTTTTTTTAGATTTTACATATAGGTGATACCATTCAGTATTTGTCTTTCCCTATCTAGCTTTTTTCACTTAGCATAATGCCTTCCAGGTTCATCTTTGTTGATGTAAACAGCAGGATTCCCTTCATGACTGAATAATATTCCATTATACCACTAATATACCATTTTTGTGGTATATAGATACTGTAACCTTTAGGTTGTTTCCATAAATTGGCTATTGTGAATAATGCTGCAATGGACAGGGGGCTGCAGGTAGCTCTTTGAGATCCTGCTTTTATTTTCCTTGGATGTATATCCAGAATTGGGGTTGCTGAATCATATAGTAGTTCTACTTTTAATTTTTTAAGAAACTCCACAGTGTGTCTATAAAGGCTGTACCAATTTACATTTCCACCATTGTACAAGGGTTCCATTCTCTCAGCAACACTTGTTATCTTTTGTCTTTTCTATATTAGACTCTCTAACAGATGTGAGGTGATATATCATTGTGGTATTTGCATCTCCCTGATAACCTCAGATATGCACATGACACCATCCTTACGGCAGAAAGCAAAGAGGAACTGAACAGCCTCTTGATGAAACTGAAACAGGAAAGTGAAAAGGCTGGCTTAAAACTCAACATTCAAAAAAATAAGATCATGGCATCTGGTCCCATTGAGTTGAGTTCACTCACTCAGTCATGTCCTACTCTTCGTGATCCCATGAACTGCAGCACGCCAGGCCTCCCTGTCCATCACCAACTCCCGAAGTCCATCTAAACCCATGTCCACTGAGTCGGTGATGCCATCCAACCATCTCATCCTCTGTCGTCCCCTTCTCCTCCTGTCCTCAATCTTTCCCAGCATCAGGGTGCTTTCAAATGAGTCAGCTCGTCGCATCAGGTGGCCAAAGTATTGGAGTTTCAGCTTCAACATCAGTCTTCCAATGAACACCCAGGACTGATCTCCTTTAGGATGGACTGGTTGGATCTCCTTGCAGTCCAAGGGACTCTCAAGAGTCTTCTCCAGCACCACGGTTCAAAAGCATTAATTCTTCGGTGCTCTGGTCCCATTATGTCATGGCAAATAGATGGGGAAACAGTGACAGACTTTATTTTGGGGGGCTCCAAAAATCACTGCAGATGCTGACTGCAGCCATGAAATGAAAAGATGCTTGGTCCTTGGAAGAAAAGCTATGACCAACTTAGCATATTAAAAAGCAGAGACATTACTTTGCTGACAAAGGTCTGTCTAGTCAAAGCTATGGTTTTTCCAGTAGTCATATATGGATGTGAGAATTGGACCATAAAGAAAGCTGATTGACGAAGAGCTGATGCTTTTGAACTGTGGTGTTGGAGAACACTCTTGAGAGTCCCTTGGACTGCAAGATCAAACCAGTCAGTCCTAAAGGAAATCAGTCCTGAATATTCATTGGAAGGACTGATGCTGAAGCTGAAACTCCAATACTTTGGCCATCTGATGCAAAGAGCTGATTCATTTGAAAAGACCCTGATGCTGGGAAAGATTGAAGGTGGGAGAAGGGGATGACAGAGAATGAGGTGGTTGGATGGCATTGGACATGAGTTTGAGAAAGTTCCAGGAGTTGGTGATGGACAGCGAAGCCTGGCATGGTGCAGTCCATGGGGTTGCAAAGAACTGAACACGACTGAGTGACTGAACTGAACTGACTGATGATTAGTGATGTTGAACACCTTTTCATATACTTGTTAGCCATTTGAATGTCTTCTTTGGAAAAATGTCTATTCAAGTCCTTTGCCCATTTTTAATCAGGTTATTCTTTTTGCTACTGAATTAATTCTGTAAGTTCCCTGTATATTTTTTATTAACCCTTTATCAGACATACAGTTTACAAATATTCTCTCCCATTTTGTAGATTGGCTTTTCATACTGTGGAGTCACACAATATTTGCTCCTACATGTCTGGCTTATTTACTGAGCAAAATGTCTTTAAGGTTCATTAATATTATAGTATGTATCAGAATTTCCTTCCTTTTTATGGCTGAATAACCATTCATAGCATGTTTATAACAATTTTGATTATCCATTCATCTGTCAATGGACACTATGGTTGCTTCTGTCTCTTGGCTGATGTGAATAACTCTGCTATGAATTATATATGCTATATACCAATGTGTCTTCAGGTTTATCAGTTCAGTCAGTTCAATCGCTCAGTCGTGTCTGACTCTTTGCAATCCCATGAACCGCAGCATGCCAGGCCTCCGTGCCCATCACCAACTCCCAGAGTTTACTCAGACTTATGTTCATTGAGTTGGTGATGCCATCCAACCATCTCATCCTCTGTCATCCCCTTCACCTCTTGCCCTCAATCTTTCCTAGCGTCAGGGTCTTTTCCAATGGGTAAGCTCTTCATATCAGGTGGCCAAAGTATTGGAGTTTCAGCTTCAACATCAGTCCTCCCAATGAACACCCAGGACTGATCTCCTTTAGGATGGACTGGTTGGATCTCCTTGCAATCCACGGGACTCTCAAGTGTCTTCTCCAACACCACAGTTCAAAAGCATCAATTCTTGGGCACTCAGCTTTCTTTATAGTCCAACTCTCACATCCATACATGACCACTGGAAAAACCATAGCCTTGACTAGATGGATCTTTGTTGGCAAAGTAATGTCTCTGCTTTTGAATATGCTATCTAGGTTGGTCGTAACTTTCCTTCCAAGGAGTAAGCGTCTTTTAATTTTATGGCTGCAGTCACCAGCTGCAGTGATTTTGGAGCCCCCCAAAAATAAAGTCTGACACTGTTTTCACTGTTTCCCCATCTGTTTGCCATGAAGTGATAGGACCAGATGCCATGATCTTAGTTTTCTGAATGTTGAGCTTTAAGCCAACTTTTTCACTCTCCTCTTTCACTTTCATCAAGAGGCTCTTTAATTCTTCCTCACTTTCTGCCATAAGGGTGGTGTCATCTGCATATTTGAGGTTATTGATATTTCTCCCGGCAATCTTGATTCCAGCCTGTGCTTCCAGCCCAGAGTTTCTCATGATGTACTCTGCATATAAATTAAATAAATAGGGTGACAATATGCAGACTTGACATACTCCTTTTCCTGTTTGGAACCAGTCTGTCATTCCATGTCCAGTTCTAACTGTTGCTTCCTGACCTGCATACAGGTTTTTCAAGAGGCAGGTCAGGTTGGCTGGTATTCCCATCTCTCAGAATTTTCCAGAGTTTATTGTGATCCACACAGTTAAAGGCTTTGGCATAGTCAATAAAGCAGAAATAGATGTTTTTCTGGAACTCTCTTGCTTTTTCGAGGATCCAGCAGATGTTGGCAATTTGATCTCTAGTTCCTCTGCCTTTTCTAAAACCAGCTTGAACATCTGGAATTTCACACTTCCCTTACGTTGAAGCCTGGCTTGGAGAATTTTGAGCATTACTTTACTAGCGTGTAAGATGAGTGCAATTGTGTGGTAGTTTGAGCTTTCTTTGGCATTGCCTTTCTCTGGGATTGGAATGAAAACTGACCTTTTCCAGTCCTGTGGCCACTGCTGAGTTTTCCAAATTTGCTGGCATATTGAATGGAGCACTTTCACAGCATCATCTTTCAGGATTTGAAATAGCTCAACTGGAATGCCATCACCTCCACTAGTTTTGTTCGTAGTGATGCTTTCTAAGGCCCACTTGACTTCACATTCCAGGATGTCTGGCTCTAGGTGAGTGATTGCAACATCGTTATTATCTGGGTCGTGAAGATCTTTTTTGTACAGTTCTTCTGTGTATTCTTGCTACCTCTTCTTAATATCGTCTGCTTCCATTAGGTCCATACCATTTCTGTCCTTTATCAAGCCCATCTTTGCATGAAATGTTCCCTTGGTATCACTAATTTTCTTGAAGAGATCTCTAGTCTTTCCCATTCTGTTGTTTTCCTCCATTTCTTTGCACTGATCTCTAAGGAAGGCTTTCTTATCTCTCTTTGCTATTCTTTGGAACTGTGCATTTAAATGGGTATATCTTTCTTTTTCTCTTTTGCTTTTCACTTCTCTTCTTTTCACAGAAATTTGTAAGGCCTCTTCAGACAATCGTTTTGCTTTTTTGCCTTTCTTTTTCTTGGGGATGGTCTTGATCTTTGTCTCCTGTACAATGTCACGAACTTCCGTCCATAGTTCATCAGGCACTCCGTCTATCAGATCTAGTCCCTAAAATCTATTTCTCACTTCCAGTGTGTAATCATCAGGGATTTGATTTAGGTCATACCTGAATGGTCTAGTGGTTTTTTCCACTTTCTTCTATTTAAGTCCAAATTTGGCAATAAGGAGTTTATGATCTGAGCCACAATCAACTCCTGGTCTTGTTTTTGCTGACTGTATAGAGCTTCTCCATCTTTGGCTGCAAAGAATATAATCAATCTGACTTCAGTGTTGTACTTTCAATTATTTTAGTTATGTACCCAAAAGTGGAATTTCTGAATCATATCGTAATATTTTTAATTTTTTGAGGAGCTGCCATGCTTATACTTTTATTTTTCATTTTAGTATTCAAAAGTGTTCATCTTCATCTTGAAAGCCCAGACAATTATTGCCTCTAGAACACAAAGGTTTTTCATCAACAGTAGATGTAGAGAACTTTCTTAATCTTAGACATTTATTGAATTAAAAACTGAATCATTTCTTCCCTCAGATAATACGTTTTGCTCATCTCTAGTGACAATGACATTATTTCCACAGCAGCACCCACCATTTTCACTGCTCTCCATTTCTTCCTGTATAGTTGACCTATTATTTGGTATCATTTTCCCTCTTCCACAACAAAAAATCTGTTAGTTTTTGTTTGCCTGAAAAATGTCCATTTTTGTTTGGTATTTCTGTTTTGCCTAATCATTTACTTTTCATCTTTTTTATTATGAAAAAAATTCACACAGGAAAGTTGAAAAAATAGTTCAATGCACTCTATATATACGCCATGTGCATTCAACAAATATTAACAAATATTAAGTCTCTGGAGAATTCATAGAAACAGAAAGTAAAATGGTGGTTACTGGGGACTTAGGGAAGGAGGGAAATGGGAAGTTCTTGTTGAAGGGAATGGAATTTCTGTTTTGTAAGATGGAAAATGTCTCAAGATTTGTTGCACAGCAATGTAAATATACTTAGCATTACTGAACTATACAGTTTAAATTATTATGATGGTAAATTTTATGTTGTATGTTTTTTTAATCACAACTTTAAAAACTTCTGGGAAATTTTTTCAGTAGTTGTCTAAGGTGTAACATGGTAAACACATGACTATGAATATATATTTAAGAGCAAAGTTGGGAAAAATGTATGATAGTGGGTCAGTCATCTTAATAATAATAAAATTAGGTCTTCTAACTAGTACCAAATGTTCTAACTAGTATTCTGCTATCAATAACATGGCCTGATGCCTTGAGTTATCTGCATTTAAACTGGAACAGTAGTCTAATAAGCTGCAATGGAAAAGGATGCTTTAGTTCTGGTTCATTCTCATCCTTGGAGTGCAGCTTTTTGGGGTCTGTGTTCTCCTGATTGTGTTTCTTCTCAAACTATTCTCCTACCTTCCCTGACTCCCAGCCTGTTGGAGAAAAGCCTCCATGGTTGGGAGGAAGAAAGAGGTCAGAGCGTTTCTTTCTACTTTGGGCATCTTCTCTGGTAATGGCTCCATTTTCTCTGTGGCTCCAATTGGACAGGCCTGCTACAGTTCTAGCTTCCACTAGGTGACCCCGGAGCCCCAGTGACACTGTCTCTTACTTCTGTATCTCCAACCCAAGAGTGATTGTGGCATCTTGTTCTTATTAATCCGTCGTATCCCATTTGGATTTCAGATCCTCCATCACCTGTGTGCCAGTTCCCTGCAGTATGTTCCCTTTGTTGTAAATATGTGAAGAGGTTTCCACTTTCCTGCCAAAACAAATGGGCTATAGTTCACCAGAGTTATCATCCTCAGTGTGCCCTGAACGCCTGAATATTTGTCCCCCTAATTTCAAGAGGCACAATCAAAGTCTCTTAGGTACATCTTTGCTTTGGCAAATGTAAGCAGAAGTAAATCTGATTGATAGGTCCCTCTCCACTTTTCAGGATTCCTGTTTCTTCCCAGAATTTTATTCCAGCCATACCTCACTATCTTGTTAGCTCTGTGATACTTGTATAGAAATGGTGCTTAATATTTTGACCAGTTTTTAAAGTTGTCTATAATAAGCAACTTGATTTGAATTACTTATTCTGCTTTTACTCAATGCAGAAGTAAATCTGAGAGATGGAGAAACAGAAAAACTGACCCTGATGACAGTATGAATTTCTGTTTTTAGTCATGCCTGAAACCTCACCTACCCCTAATTTATTACATGTCACCCTGAATCCACTTTCTGCTTAAGCCAGGTTTTAGTAGTAAATCTGTAGTAAGTATTAAGTAGCAGTAAGTCTGCCTTTAATAACTAAGAAATTTCTAACTTGTACTCCAGTAATTTTACTTAAGATTTTTGTACTAGTATTCATAAATAAAATTAGTTTGCAGGGTTTAAAAATTTTTCTACTAGCATTTGCTAAAATTTTCTATGGTAGCTTTACAGATATGTTAGCTTTATAGAAAATTAGTGTGTTGTCTCTCTTATGCTTTGGAATAGTCAATAATTTACTGGGAATTATTTTTTCTTGGGAAATAACGCCCCCCCAAACCATCTGAGTTATACTATTTTAATAGTGGCAATAATCAACTTAGTAATAGTCACATTATTTGCCTAATTTGCCATTTTAATAATGTGTATTCATTGATATTGAAGTATATTAAGTATAAAATTATAATCACTGCTCTCATAATTTTAAAAGCAGTCTGGTACACATAATAGCAGCTATTGTGTATTGAATTTTTACCATGTACTAGACATTGTGCATCACTGCTTCAGTGAACATGAGTTTGAGCAAACTCTGAGAGATAGTGAAGGAAAGGGAAGCCTGGCGTGCTGCAGTCCATGGGATTGCAAAGAGTTGTACACTACTTAGTGACTGAACAAACAACAAGACATTGTGCCAAGCATGTGACATGTAAAAATCTCAAGCAATTCTTAAAATGACCCTTTGAGGTATTATTATTTATTTTACAGATAAGAATATAGTCTCACAGGGATTAAAACTTACCTAAGGTCACACAAACCTTGTGCACACCAGGACCCAAAGCACCCATAGAGTATAAGCCAGAACTGTGTTTGAGTGTCTCCTGTGGAGGTACGGGTTAGCAGTGGCCTGCCACAGGGGCAGGGGCTCTGGGTGCTGCATACCTGGGTATAGCATAAACCCTCTTGGAGGAGGTTGCCATTAACTCCACCTTAGAGCCGTCAGAACTTACCCCGGACTGGAGAAACAGACTCTTGGAGGGCACAAACAAAACCTTGTGTGGACAAGGACCCAGGAGAAAGGAGTAGTGACCCCACAAGAGACTGACCCAGACTTGCCCATGAGTGTGCAGGAGTGTCCAGCAGAGGCGTGGGTCAGCAGTGGCCTGCTGCAGGTTCAGGGGCACTCAGTGCAGCAGTGCATGCAAGGGACCTGTTGAAGGAAGTCGTCATTATCTTCATTACCTCCATCATAGTGTGGCCCCAGGTCAAACACCAGAGAGGGAACACAGCCCCACCCATCAACAGAAAATTAGATTAAAGATTTACTGAGCATGGCTTTTTCATACTGTTCATGGAATTCCCAAGACAGGAATCCTGAAGTGGTTTGCCATTCCCTTCTCCAGTGGACCACATTTTGCAGAACTCTCCACCATGACCCATTCATCTTGGGTGGCCCTACACAGCATGGCTCACAGTTTCATTGAGTTAGACAAGGCTGTGGTCCATGTGATTAGATTGGTTAGTTTTCTGTGATTGTGGTTTTCAGTCTGTCTGCCCTCTGATGGAAAAGGATAAGAGTTTCCTGATGGGATAGACTAACTAAAGGGGATACTGGGTCTTGTTCTGATGGGTGGTGCCATGCTTAGTAAATCTTTAATCCAATTTTCTATTGATAGGTGGAGTTGTGTTCCCTCCCTGATATTTACCTGGGACCAAACTATGGTGGAGGTAAGGAAGGTAATGGTGACCTCCCTCAAAAGATCCCATGCATGTACTGCTACACCCAGCACCCTCAACCCTGTAGCAGGCCACCACCAACCAATGCCTTCACTGGAGACTCCTGGACACTCACAGGCAAGGCTCTTGTGGGGTCACTGTTCGTTTCTCCTGGGTCCTGGTGAACAAGGTTCTGTTGTGCCCTCCAAGAGTCTATTTCCCAGTCTTATGTAAGTTCTGGCATCTCTGTGGTGGGGTTAATGGCCACCTCCTCCAAGAGGACTTATGCCATACCCACACCCAGAGCCCCTGTCCCTGTGGCAGACCACCACTGACCCGTACCTCCACAGCAGATGCTCAAACACAGTTCTATCTCAGTCTTTGTGGGGTCCCTGGGTCCTGGTACACACAAGGTTTGTTTCAGCCATCTGAGTGTCTCTGGCGGGAATGGAGTTTGATTCTAAATGCAACTTTGCCCCTCCTACCATCTTTCTGGGGCTTCTCCTTTGCCCTTGGATGTGGGGTATCTTCTCACAGCCCCATGAACAGTATGAAAAGGCAAAAAGATAGGACACTGAAAGAGGAACTCTCCAGGTCAGTAGGTGCCCAATATGCTAGTGGAGATCAGTGGAGAAATAACTCAAGAAAGAATGAAAAGACAGAGACAAAGCAAAAACAACACCCAGTTGTGGATGTGACTGGTGATGGAAGCAAGGTCCAATGCTGTAAAGAAAAATATTGCATAGAAACCTGGAATGTTAGGTCCATGAATCAGGGCAAATCGGAAGTGGTCAAACAGGAGATGGCAAGAGTGAACGTTGACATTTTAGAAATCAGCGAACTAAAATGACTAGAATGGATGAATTTAACTCAGATGACCATTATATCTACTATTGTGGGCAAGAATCCCTTAGAAGAAATGAGGTAGCCATCAGAGTCAATAAAAGAGTCTGAAATGTAGTACTTGAATGCAATCTCAAAAATGACAGAATGATCTCTGTTCATTTCCAAGGCAAATCATTCAATATCACGGTAATGCAAGTCTATGCCCCGACCAGTAATGCTAAAGAAGCTGAAGTTGAATGGTTCTATGAAGATCTCCAAGACCTTCTAGAACTAACATCCAAAAAAGATGTCTTTTCATTATAGGGGACTGGAATGCAAAAGTAGGAAGTCAAGAGACACCTGGAGTAACAGGCAAATTTGGCCTTAGAGTACAAAATGAAGCAGGGCAAAGGCTAACAGAATTTTGCCAAGAGAATGCACTGGTCATAGCAAACACCCTCTTCCAACAATGCAAGAGAAGACTCTACATAGAGACATCACCAGATGGTCAATACTGAAATCAGATTGATTATATTCTTTGCAGCCAAAGATGGAGAAGCTCTACAGTCAGTGAAAAAGGGACCAGGAGCTGACTGTGGCTCAGATCATAAGCTCCTTATTGCCAAATTCAGACTGAAATTGAAGAAGGTAGGGAAAACCACTAGACCATTCAGTGGTTGGACATGAGTTTGAGCAAACTCTGGGAGATAGTGAAGGACAGGGAACCTTGGTGTGCTGCAGTCCATGGGGTTGCAAACAGTCGGATATCACTGAGAAACTGAACAACAATCTCTCTGGCTCTGGCCTTTTTTCCAGATACGTTTTCATATTCCTAATTTCCATATTTATGCATTCCTTCCATTTAAAAAAGTACATGTGTCTTCTTCAGGTTTTTCTATTTTAAATATATTTATTTTGTTCAAAGAAACTGATTATCAGTTCTAAACTATTTGTTTTTAAATTTTTTTGGTTTTAATCTTTTTTCATTTCTCTAATTTCTGCAGTTTTATCTAAGTTTTTTAAAGAAAATCTTTCTGAATTATAATGTAATAAAATATTTTGCTTTGATATACTATTTTTGGCTGGAGTCCATAAGCTTTGTTTCCATCTTCTAAATTGCTGGCCATTTTCATTGTGATTACCTTTTTGAACCTACACTTATTTAGTAAGTGATTTATACATTTTAAAATACCTAGGGAGTTTAAATTTTTAAATTTATTTATTTTTAGCATTTACTCTTGTTTTAGAAAGTAGAATCAATCAGAGCTTTTATAACAGGGAAAATATCTATGTTACAGTGTATGTACTATTTATTTGATAGCCTGATCATTTCTCTGTGTCAATAAACATTCTGGTATAACATGATTTTTAGTAGCAGCAATGTATTTTATCTTATACATGTGTCACATTTTAGATTCCATACCTTTTAAAGATAAATGTTTCTTGTGTATCAGTTCAATAAATAATGTTGAGGTGAACACTATTTTTAATGTATGTTTTGAGTATATATCTATGATCATTCTCTTAAATTTCTAGAAGTGTAATGTTTACTTCAAAGGATAAAGACTTTTTAAAGGTTTTTGACCTATAATGCCAAATTGACTCCCAGAAATGTTATATGAATTTCCTGCCCCCAGTGGTAATGTATGAGGTCCTCATCCCTCCATACTCTGGCCAATAAGATATAACTATATCAAACCTTTTATTAATGTTGTGTGAGTCACTCAGTCGTGTCTGACTCTTTGTGACCTCATGGACTGTAGTCCACCAGGTTCCTCTGTCAATGGGATTCACCAAGCAAGAATATTGCAGTGAGTTGCCATTCTGTTCTCCAAGGGAATCTTCCTGACCCAGGGCTCAAACCCAGGTCTCCTGCATTGCAGGCAGATTCTTTACCTTCTGAACCACCAGGGAAGCCCTGGTAATAAGCCTTTTATTAATACATAATGTCTTTGTAAACTTTTTTGGTTTAAAGTCTATTTTGGATGATATTAGTCTAGCCATCTCTGCTCTCTTGGTTACAATTTACGTGGATTTCCCCCCACCCCATCCTTTCACTTTCAATGTATTTGTGTCTGTGGATATAAAATGAGTCTCTTCTAGACCATATGTAGTTGGATCATGTGTTTATATCCATTCTTTCAATACCAGTCTTTTCATTGGAGAGTCTATTGATTGACAATTTAAGTAATTACTGATTTAAAAAAAGGACTTTTGTCATTTTGATATTTGTTTCCTGTATGCTTTATAGCTTTGTCCCTCATTTCTCTGCATTACTGTCTTCGTGTTTAGCTGATTTTTTTGTAGTAAAGTGCTTAAATTCCTTCCTCATTTTCTCTGAAGTTAAAGAGGGAACTTGTGACTTGGCTAGAGGAAGAGAGCGCTGCTTACCTCCAGCTAAAAGTTTCCACACAGAAATGGGTGCCTATTGCTTCCTGATCTTTGGTTTTGTTCCAAAAAGAAGTAAAAGAATTTCCATGGGAAATATTCCAATTTTTAGATGTTGGCATCTAATGTTGATAACGTGTAGGTCAAACATATTGTGGACCTGATTCAGTAAGAGGGCTACCATTTTGTAACTTCTGGCACAGGGTACTGGTGAGTCAAAATAAGCCTTCCTTCCTCTGAGATTAGAAAAGATGCCTAAAGGGAATTTAAAGAGGCCTTCATTGATGTGTGTGTCCTTAATAAAGGGACATTGCCTCTTTTCCTCCTCCAGCTCTGGGACAAGATTCTGAGGGCATGGGAAATGAAGCACCAGATGGTTGTGGGGGAAGGGGTACAGAATTCAAAAGCAGATTCCTGTGTTCCTCTCCTAAATAGAGCTCAGCACCATGATGAGACTCAAGAATTTGTTTGGCTCGGTGTGATATAGGAGTTTTCAGCTGTGTTTTGACAGACCGGACTGAGATTGCCCCAATTGCTCCATTGAGAGGCTAGTAGTGTGATTGAGTTTATCTTGTTGAGACAGCACAGAGAGCGACAGAATCAATTTCTAGGAACGCAAGAGGGTCACAAAAGGTCAAACTCAGCTGAATTGAAAGAGTCTTTCAGATGGGGATGAAAGGTCACACATCAAGTCTTATGGACGTTCAAAACAGAATGTGTCTTCAGTTATAAAACCAGATACATTTCTTTGACCATTTGAGTTTATGGATCATGAACTGTATCCTCTACACTACCTTTTCTGATATAAATTCTATCACATTCTGTTTGATATGTAGTATTGTCATCATTGTTATTTTGTAAGTCATTTTTCATCATCACTTCAATTTTCTCTTGACACCAACAGTTACCACTCCTCATCCCAGGTTTTATATAAAATCTAAAATTGCCTTTTCTATTTTATAGAACTTCAGTTTTTCATATCTGATTTCTAAAAAATGGATCGGAGCATATGTAATTGAACATATTCATATCTGTGAAAAATGTATTTTTCAGAAATTCCTAAACATAATATTCATACCTGAGAAAATGTGTGTTTTTGAAATTACCAAAGCCCAAATCTATGTTGAATCTTAATGTTTACACCTGTTTTCTTAGATTTTAAAAAATATTTATGTCTAAATAATCACCAGTATCTTTATGTTCACAATTTGCTACTATGGTTTTCTTTGTTTGGTTGCTTTCTCACTGCTCTCTCTCAAAGCTACTTATACACATTATACATATTTTTCTGGGTTATTTTCATTAAACTATACACTTTTGTACAACCAGATAGAGATGTATTTCATTGTCATTTAAAAGCTAAGGAGTTCAAATAAATCAAAGCAATCAATACATAACTAAAGTTAAAGCTACTTGGCAAGCTCATAGACATTTCTAGGATCAGCTTTATTTGTGCAACGAGTCTCTGAGGAAATGTCACCTCCTCAGGGTGCCTTGTGTATCTAAGACAGAAATATATGTCCCCCCACACACATTCTCTATCCTTTTACCTGTTTTTGTTTTTTTTTTTCTCTATGGCTATTTATCTTCATCTGACACACTCTTTTACTTGTTAATAGATTCTAGGTCTGTGTTTGCAAACTTGGTCTGATTTATTCACTGATATGTATCCAATTCCTCAAACAGTGGTTGGCACACAGTGGCTCTTGATTAAATGTTAAATCAAAATGCATTCAAAGAATCTAGAAGTTGCCTAACGCTCAGGATGTTCAATGATCCGAGTGATCAGCGATGCAGAAACACATTAATTATAAGAGATCTACAAGTTGGAGTAATGTTTTTGAGATTTTTTTATTTTTAATCAGCCCTTTCCTCTTTTAACATGGTGATTAAAATACACTGACCCAGAAGTAGCCTCAATCTATCAATCTTTGGTCAGAGAAGAGGTTTCAGAGACAATAATACAATTATCAGTCAGCAAAAGGAGGTGGGAGGAACAAAGGGAAAAATTAAGCGGTAGCCTCAATTGGGCATTCCCGGGCTAAATGTCCGGATTCGCCACAGCGGTAGCAGTTGACTTCACTCATCTTTCTACAATTGATGGCCACGTGGCCAATCTCGCCACAACGGTAGCACTTGACTTGGGTGCAGTCTTTTTGAATGTGGCCTCTTTTGCCGCAAGAGTAGCACTTCTGCTCTTCCTGATGGTCACAATCACGAGCCAGATGGCCTGGTCTGCCACAGGTGTAACAGCAACGCTCTCCCTCTCGCTTAGGCTCGGCACAGCCTTTGGCAATGTGGCCACTTTTCCCACAGTTGTAGCAGATGACATGGAGAAGGTCACAGTCCTTAGCATGATGACCAGACTCACCGCAGCGGTAACAGATGACGGGTAGGGTGGTTGAACTGCACTGAGCTCCACGGCCACGGCCTCTAGCTCCACGCCCCCGAGCTCCTCCTCTAGAGCATCCCCGCGCCCAGTGGCCAATGCGTCCACACTTGAAGCACTCCTTACTGCTCATGGCTGTGGTGGGATCTACAAGGGAGCGGGTCCACTGCTGCCCGGGAGGCCCTGACACAACTCCGCTTATGGCGCCTTAGACAGAACTGGCAGTTTTTCTCTAGGGGCCTCAGTGACGTCACACAAGGCTTGCGCACAGCCCCATTCTTGTGTCACAGGCTTTCCAGCAGCCCCTCCCACCTGACTTTCCTCCTCTAGTTGAAGCCCAAAGCATGGCTGAGTGGTGTTTTCCGTTTTTGTTTAGTTTTCAACTAAATAAAAGTTTCTTGGGTCTTGAAGTTTGAGTTTGAATCCCTTCTTGTTCAGAAAATGTGCCCTGTAGGATTTCATATAATTAAGTCTTAGGTCTGCTTTGTGGTCTAGTAGATGACCAGTTTTTATACATGTGCTATAGACATGGGAAACATATGTGTGAGATGTATCTAATCCAGAAACAAATTTTGACAAATTAGATTACTTCATTTGGGGGGGTTAAAAATGAAATACAAATGTCTATAAAGATATGATATACATAAAATGGAAAAAAATCTGTAAAATGCCACAGGAAGATTTACTCACAATTTAGCCTATTGCAAGAATCTTAGTTTTCAAGATCATCATAACCATTTAAGGTACAAACCATAAATGATTGAATCACTTAGTATGAAGAACATGATATTCCTTGGAAAATAAATTATAAAACCTTAATTTAAATACTGAACAGCATTCCTCTCTGTTTCTTAAGTTGTTTATATAATATATAAAACTCATAAGGATTTATGGACTTGTCCATTTATATAGATATAGAAAGAAGTATAGAAAGCTAGACACTGAAATATAAGCTCTAGCTATTTTGGAGCTATATGATTCAATAAGACTTTTTCCTCTTTATTTTCCTTCTCTAAATTTTACAATTTTTGAAATAAGGTTTAGGTTGTGTAATTTTAAAAATCCACAATAAATATTTTTCTTTAAGTTACTAGTTAGCTATATGTTTTGCATGTGAATTTTTTTCAGGAAGCCAGTACAAATATATTTGGTAAAACATAGACATAAAAAAAATAAAATAGTGAATGTAGCAATTGCCCTTTAATTTCAATATGGCTTGATCAGAATGTACAACTGGTTTCATAAATGCAAAAGAAAAATGTTTTCAAAAATTAATAAAAGCTATAGATAAAGAGCATGTGCACATGCCAAATATAGAGTAATGTAATGAACTTTATTCTTAAATAATTAAATGGTGCTTCATAAATTGTTTCAAATGGCAAAAATTCTGCTTTAAAATTTGATATATGTTCATTAAATAAACCATATTATCATATTTAAATTCCTTTATAGGTTTATGTTTTTATTAAAGTAATGCATGCCCATTGTTTAAAGTATAGATTTTCAAACAGGTTTAATTGAGACATGAAGGAATGAAGGAAGAAATGTATTTTACATCACAATAGAGGGTATGTGTGTATGTGAGTGTGTGCTATAACTCAAGTAAGTTTAAGAAAAAAATAATTACCCTTAATGTCTACAATGCACCTTTAAAATTATGTTGGCCATAATAGCCATATGTAGGCATTGGCAACACACTCCAGTGTTCTTGCCTGGAGAATCTCAGGGACGGGGGAGCCTGGTGGGCTGCCGTCTATGGGGTCGCACAGAGTTGGACACGACTGAAGCGACTTAGCAGCAGCAGCAGCAGCAGGCTTATGAATATACAAACCCATGTAGGGCTTCCCTGGTGGCTCTGTGGTAAAGAATCTGCCAGCTAATGGAGGAGATGCAGGTTCAGTTCCTGCGTTGGCAAGATCCCCTGGAGAAGGAAACAGCACCCCACTCCAGTATTCTTGCCTGGGAAATTCCATGGACAAAGGAGCCTGGCAGGCTATAGCCCATGGGGTCACAAAAGTCAGACACGACTTAGTGACTGAACAACAACAACATATATATATGTTGCCGTGCCACACAGCTTGTAAAACCTTAGTTTCCTAACCAAGGATTAAACTTGGGCCCTCCACAGTGAGAGCATGCAGTTCTGACCACTGGACTACCAATTCCTGGCAATGCATTTTTTTTTTCTTTCTGGCTGCACTGTGCAGCATGTGGGATTTTAGTTCCCTGATCAGAGATCTAACATGAGTCCTTTACACTGGAAGCATGAAATCTTAACCATTGTACTGCCAGGGAAGTCCTCTTGCAGTGCACTTTGATGTTTTCTGTCATGTTGTAAAAAATGTTGGTGGTGACCCATAAATCTTTCAATTCATTAAATGATTTTTAACTCATAGTTTGGTTCATAGCTATAAATAATGCTTATATTATGACTTCTTGATGTTTCCATTTTAGACATTATCTATGATTTTCCATTTCAGAGAATAAACATTTAGCCCTCTTTTACCTACATCATCTTTTGGTACACTTTATGCTCTAGCACTCCACTTGCCCTCCCCCACTTTCATCTTTCTCCTAATATTGATTTGGTCAATATCCAATATTTACATAATGATAACTATGTAAATGCAACTAGTAGCTCAGCCATATTGAATATTGTCAAATGCTTTTTCTACATCTCTTGAGTTTGCCTTGACTTCTTACATTTGCTAGAATCACCATTGCATTGCCAAACATAAGTTGTGAAAGTGCACATCTTATTTTGTTACTGATCTTAAAGGGAAAGCTTTGGTCTCAACATTCTTAACAATTAGAGAGGATGATGATGTACACAATTTATAGGTCTCAGAATTTATGGAATTGGGGGGGGGGGCCTTAAATATTGGTATTTCCAAACTGGCTTTCTTAGAAAGCAAGAAGAATCAGCCACCAAAGCAAAACATCATAATGGGAAACAAAACATTATTTTGTATTCTCTGCTTCTCAAATTCAAGGAGGAGTCTATTTCAGAGTCTATTCAACACACTTCTCTCAAAATTACTATGTGAACTTCTCACAGAAGACAAGCCTTGCATTTAACATTGAAGGACACTGAACAGTATTTTTAATGGCCAGACAATACCAGGGTTATAAAGGGAAAGAAAAAGGTGCTGCATACTCCTTCTTACCCCCAAACTAATTGAACACCCTTTCCCTTTATGCTCTGTGCATAAGGTCTTTTGGTTCCCTGCCTCTGAGTCTCCTCCGTTGGTTCTTCATCAACCAGGCATTGTTTGCCCAACACTAGCTAGTTGAGAGCTCTTTTGGAGCAGTTTGAGAGCTGCTTTGGAGAAGATTGTGAGGGTATAATACCTTTTTAACAGTATTCTTTGCCTTTTTTTTTTTTTAAACAGTTTGCAATATCAGACACTCAAGGGGAGGAGTAAGAGGACCAATAGGGCTGCAGATCAGGCAAGGCCAAGAATACAAGGATAGGCCACTAACGATAACCGAACAAAGGCAGCCAAGGGGGAGAATGGCATTGAAGTGGTGGGCTAAGAACAAGAGGAGGATAGACGAGGAAAGGGGCTGAGGGAAAGGTGGCGGAGGCCGGTGTGACCAAGCGGAGAAAATGTTGAAGAAGCAGGATGAACTACGGACCTGAGTAAGGGTGAAAGGGTGAATACCGCCGAAAAGTTTGCCTTGGAGAGAGCTAGGCTTGAGTGGGGGCGGGGGTGGGGAGAAGAGGGCGTGCTCGGCGCATGCGCCTGAAGCACAGTGCAGCTATCCTGGAGGCGGCCCTCTCCCGATATCAGCGTTGCGGCTGGAGGCAGGGCTGGTCCTCAGCCTGCTGTCCACTGCCACCTTGGCCTGCTCTTGCGCCGCGAACTCTGTGCCGCCGTTCCCTTCACCATATTTTGGGACGGCCGGCGCTAAGAATTTATCCTATGACCTTCGATTCAGCCAGGAGGTAAAGGAACGACATAGGGGAAGAACATGGAGGGTGGAGGAGGGAACTCGGGCCAGGGGGATCCTTAATTTTCGTGTTCTCCCCTTTCACAAGAGGAAAAAATGGGGGACAGTACGGGCCTCAGACCTACAAAAGGATGTTGACCATTTAGTTCCCATTGTGAAAGTAATACAGACTTCTTTCCTTTAATCAAGGTTGAGCACCCGAGCGTCGGCATTTTCCACAATGTTCCCTGCGTTAAAATTTTTTTGATTTCCTCATATGCAGTTGAAGATGTATTTAAAGGTCGGGGCTGTAGTACTAGGCGATTATGAGAGCTTTCTTTGCCTTTGTTCAGTGTGGTAGGTCTTTTTACGGAAACCGAGGGTACTCTAAGCCCCTCCCTGGGAGTCAGGGCGGATTCTATCTAGAGCTGGCATCTGCTCTGAGCACCTGCAAGCTTTGACGTCTTTCCCGTATTCCACTTTCCTAGTTTATCACACCTACCCCTATTAAGGAAGGCTGGTAATGGCTCTCCTTTATTGAGCACTGGGGCACAATTGTAGGGAGAAGCACATCTAGATATCATCAGGCACTTATATCTAAAAAACGGAGGTCGGGAGACAGACGCGGTGCGCAAATATACTTGAGAGTGTGAGGATGCACGACGCGGTAGCGTGCAGGTATACAGTCGTGTTTTGGTAACCGTGGGGGATTTGTTCCAGGACCCCCGCGAAGACTAAATTCCGCGGATGCTCAAGTCTCCTATATAGAATGGCTTAGTACAGGTAGTCCTTCTTATCCGCGGAGAGTCCACTGTATTTGTGGTCTGATGTGCGGGGAGGGGGGGCGGGGCGGGGACGCTCCACTGGGGACAGCCGGAGATACGCATGCGCAAGGCTTGGGGCGCGGAGTGGGTACCGAATGCGTATATTTAAGAAAGGAAAGTTGTTGGTAGTTGGTACCCGCGGGAGTGAAGCTGCGCGTGCGCATTTGAGACGACATTGTGAAGGTTGGATTTAACGCGAGGGGGAGAGGCGCGCATGCGTATTTCAAGCGAAATGACGAGAGGAGGCGCGCAGCGTACGCGTAATTAAGATTGCAAAATGGCGAGGGGGGAGGTAAGTTGTCTTTTTGCTTGGCCATCTTGGTCTAGGAGGGCCTGCAGAGGAGCAGATCGACCTTTCTAGCTGGGTGAGAGGATCAGCCTGAGTCGGAGCTGTCCTAGGCTGTGGCTAGATCCACTAGATACTGACTCAGAATCTTAGCCCCTCTCTGGCCTATGAATAGCGCGGGTTTAAAAATGAGGAGGCGATGATGATTTTACAAAAGGTTGCAGCAGCTGGCTGTGTGTAAGAAATGCGTAAAACGCGAGCACTTCGTGACAAGGCCATGTTCGGGCAGTACGCCTCTGGAGGACTCTCTGTTGGACTTGGAGATCGTGGGTCGGTGTCCTTGGCTCTGGATACCTCTCATTCCATCAGAGTAGCAGAACTCAGTGGTTGCAATACTGTGAGAATCTACAGTTGGTCAGAAGCCCTTGATTTTCTCCCCTTAGGTTGTAGGGGTGAGGATTTGGCTGTTTCCAAGTCCTTATTCCATTTTGGTTTAAACCTGGGATCTAGGCGAATGGTGACGGTAGTATGTAGGTGACCTGGGTTTCACACCCTGTCTTCTTTTTTTTTTTCTGTAGAACTTTGAGCACGGTTTCATCTAGGGGGACGATTTTATTTTATTTTTAGGCAGCAGCACTGTCATGGCTCTCAGAGGGCTGTCAGTAAAGATCTATTGTTAATCATCGCTAAAACTAGTAATTTAGCAGTTAAATATGTAGAAGAAAAGGCACAGGATTCAAAATTGAAACAGGCCTTTTCAGTAGTCCTAGCTGTGATCTAATACTGGTCTTTCTCCTTCTCGGGGCCTGTTGGCCTAACTATAATAATAATTAAGCTTAAACGTATTTGGAGCTTAAACTATGTGTCAGGTACTGGGTCTACATGCTTTTACACATGCCTTAACTAATTTAGTACTCTCCACAGTCTGATGAAATAGCAGTACCATTATTCATCTTTTACAAATGAGAAATCTGAGGGATACAGATAAAGTAAATCCAAGGCTTTATATCCTTTTGAGTGACTGAGATTGGATTTTTATCCAGGTAGTATGGCTTCAGAATTCTGTGTTCTTAAACATTATATTTATCCACCAAAATGATGGGGCAAATTTAAAGGACTCTCCACTTACGATTTCAAATTTTATTAATAACTTAACCTATGCTATTTAAGAAAGGAGACCTATTTGCTAATTTTTACTCAGTGCATTGTATAAGGTTACATATATGGAAGACAAAAAGTAAAGTATTGATCTGGAGCCTAGTGGGGTGGTCATCCTTACCTACCCTTGTCTTCTATGCTTTTTGTTCTGCAGAGGGTTTAAAATGGCCGACTGCGGCAGGCTGGACACACCCTTCTTGTTTTGCCAGATTTGAGATCTGGTCTGATGCTTTGAGACAACCAGTCATTTGCTGCAGTAGAGATTTTTTCCTTACCCATTATTAATATTTTGGTGTTTGATAGCAATGTTAATTGTAAAGGAAAGAAAATTGTAATTTTCTTTATTATAATAAAAGATAGAAAATACATGGATTTCATTTATTATTTGGTTGGGATAGAGTCATTTGAAGTGAAATGACTATGTCAAAGGGTATGAACATTTTTAACACAATATGTATTGCCAAGTTTCTTTCTGAAAAGATTGTACCAATTTACACAAGCATTGGGTAGTCAAAAACGTTATTTTAATGGATTAAAAAACAGTATTACTTTAATTTTGCATTTCTTTGGTTGTAAGTTTGGATTCTTTTTTCCTCCATATGTTTCTTAGTAGCTTGATTTTTCTCTCATATGATGTTAGTTCATGTCTTAAATGATTTATCAGTTGGAGTTTTAGTTTTATTATTAGTATCTATTTGAATGTGTTCTATAAATAAAAGCTATTACTCAAATTTCTTTAATTTATAAATATGTACTCCAGGTTATTGTTTGCCTCTTAATTTTTGTATTTAAATTTTTGGTTAGTAGAAATTTGAAATCATGTGGTCAAATCAGTCAACTGTTTTGTGGTTTTTCTTCCATTAAGTTTGAATAGTTCCGTCAGTCTAGAAATGTGGTAAATATTCATTGTAGCTTTGTCCGAGGGGAAAATATGAGCGAAAAAGGTCCATAATTTCACCACACAGAGATAACCAGTGTTAATAAATGTATTCACTTCTTTTCATTCTTTCTGAATTTTACTACAGGGATCATATATTTATACAATTTTCTGTCATGTTTTGTGTTTATAATGTGCATTTTTCCATGTTAAATATTTTTGTGATTGTCATTGAATAGTTTCATGATATTTTATTATGTGGAAGTACTTAAGATTTTCAGTATTTTAAGTTAATGATTAATGTCTTTTCATTTAGTTTTTATTGTTTCTCTCTTTTGAGTTATTCTTTATATTATAGAGTTAAGAATTAGAATTACTCATCAAAAACTTTGAACATTTTAAAGACCTGCCATAATAGCATTCCAAAACATTATGTCAATTTTTGTACCCATTTAGTTACATTAAGAAATGGCAACCCACTCCCATTATTCTTGCCTGGAGAATCCTATGGACAGAGCAGCCTGGCAGGAGTTGGACATGACTGAAGTGACTTAGCAGCAGCTACATAATTTTATTTTATTTTTTTTGTAATTTTACATGTGTAAGAATGGTATCTTTGATTTATGGTACATTTCTCTGTATTATTGATGAAGCTGGATTCTCAAATGCTAATTATTAGCTACTATTTCCTTTTGTGAACTATTCAACTTGGGTCTGAATGCTGTATATTTGTAAGAGCTCTATATTATGTGCTCTGTATAAAGAATCTATTACCCCTTGTCATTTGTTGCACATACACACCTGGTATATGTTTGTTGCCATTGAGTATCAAGAAATAAGACAACTACTGCATGGAATACATGTGAAATTCTTGGTAGCCATTTTGAGATAACATTTATCTGTTCTTTAAATAGATAGCTATTTCTTTTTATCTGAAAGGAAAGCACTGATTGCTGCACAGCAGTGATGCTTCCTGGTTATGGGTGTGGCGAGAAGACATGGCAACGTTCGCCTCTAATAAGACATGGCAACCAACGTAGATAAGAGACAAAATGGTAGCCTAGCCACCCTTCCCGCATCCATTGGGGGACTGATGTTATTATGAGTGATCTGGGGGAAGATATGTACAACGTGTAATGTTCACATTTGTAGATGGTATGGAACTCTTTGGAGATGTAACATGGTAAGAGGAACAAACTGCAACACCTGAGAAGACATTGTGCATGTGGGCTGACAATTGGCAGAATGACACAGGGAAGAAAAGAGCAATGTAGTGACTTTAGGGGAAAGTGGTATGTTAAATGTAGAAAATAGTGGCCTCAGAGACACTGGGTCCCAAGACAGGGATCTCAGTGTAAATGGAAATAATTTATTGATGTCATCAGTACAGTTAGCTGGTGCAGAGACAAAAGAGCCATTAAAAACCTAGGCCTTATTAAGAACTGTGTGACACACAAAAATTTCATCCTATCTTTGTATAAAACCATGTGAACCAAATGACTAGTTAACACTAGTAATCTCTCCTCAAGGAGTCTCTTACTACCTCTCACTGAATTTTGAGAAGGTGTTGGGAAGAGTGTGTTACCTCTTTTTCATTTTTCTTATTTCTAACACGGAAGTGATTTAGATTATATATTCTCAAAGATCTTGGAGAGTGGTAAGGTATTTTATTTTGGTTTCCTGAAACTGTCTGTTATTTATGGTTCAGAATCTGTTTAATTATATTTACTAATTAGACCATTCTAAATTATTATTCCCACTCCATGAGCTATATACTATCTCCTTTATATTTAGTCACATTCTAATTTTTATTTTTTCAGTTAAGGGGGATTATTAGATATAGAGGTGTCAAGTGAACCGTTACTGCTTTTTGTTACCTAGTTGTATGGAATTAATCTAGTTAGTTGTAAATTCCCATTTTTCAGCATTTTTTCAGCTAGTTGCAGAATAGGCTTATGTGTATGGTGGGAAGGTTGGAGTATAATAAGCAAAGTGAAACAAAGTAACAGCAACAAAGCTTGTTTTGTAGAGGTGATTGAGAAGGTCCTTTACTGGAGGTCTGTACCTACCTTAAGAGTGGGAGTCCCATTTTATGTCATGCCAGTATTTAGTTCCCAAATTCATGATCAGGAGTTAGGGAGAGCCTGCATATTTGAAATAGCTCAAAAGCACTTAACCTTTGATTTCTTCAGTTTGTTCCTCCCCTCTCTTGATGTTACAGCCCGAAGCAGCCTGGAGCAGCGCCCCCTGGAAGTGAATTTTACATCGGCCATTATAATACAACCTGATAAGTGTTACAGCACTTATCAGGTTGTATTGTAATTGTCTGTGTATATGCCTGTCTCCCTTCCTGTGTTATCAGTTAGACTGTGAGCTCCTTGAGGGCAGGGACAGTGTCTTCATCTCCAGAGCCCAGCCTGGCACATTCGTAGGCCTCAGTAAATGTTTATTGGATGAATAAATGAATGGCTCATCAACAAACATTTATTGTGTGCCTGCAAACGTGATCTCCACAGGCTCTGAACTGTCAACTGTTTCTTCAAAATGTGTGTAGTCAGAAACTTGCTGTTTCTTTCTAGTTATGGATATATCTTCTCAAGAATTTCTCATGAGATAATGCTATTTTTGTGTTTGGATTTCAGTCCTTGGTATTTACAGATGTTGCTACTATTGCTGCTGCTGACAGTCTCTTCCTTGGTGGAACCTGGGTGAAAGCTATCAGATAAGGAGCCTCATCCTTACTGTCTGGTGTTTGCTAAATGGTTCCTATATGTAGACTCATCCTCTTTTCACTCCTCCTCACGTCCTCCAGATGGTATTCCTATGTAGGCTTCACATTCTAGATCAGAGGTGGACAAATACAGCTCATGATCTGCCTAGTTGTGCAAATAAAGTTCTGTTGGAACACAGCGGAGACATGGTGACCCTCAAAGCCTAGCCTGGGAAAAAGATTGCCTATCCTATCTTGGATCGTTACTCAACAGTCTTGGCATCATTCCCCTCCCCATTCACTAGAGATACTTTTAACATCTCAGAAACTCATTTATTTACCTCATTGATCATTATGATGAGCCTTCTTCCTGTTTTACAGATGGGCCAATCAGGACACACTTCAAACTAGGAGATTGATTATAAGGCTTTCCCCAGAGTCCTGCAGTCTGTCAGTTGTACCGTGTCCTTCAACATCAAGTTTTGAGCTTCAACCCTAGAAATTAAAATTCCTTTTGTTATATCTTAACTTCGAGCACATGGACATATCATGCTTTGGTTCCTTATCCCTTGCCCCCCTCCTTCCTACACAGCTCTTTGCAATGAGAATGTGGAAGATAAGGAATTCATATGAGATAAAGCAGAAGAGTAGGCTGAGGCAAATGTTTAGAGGGTCTGAATGTTAATTTTTAACAGAGAAATGGGATTTCTGAAATATTCACTTATTCAGACATAATGGGTGGTGAGCCTGCACTTCCAGGAGGTTAGGGCCCTCCTCTCTCAACCTTCCCTAACCTACCACATGTTGTGTTGGTAACCTGCCTGAGTATATTGTCATTCATTTCACTTCATTAAAAGTTGGAGAGTTCCAAGTCTGATGCAAGAAATCTAGATCTAAAAAAGCAAAATGAAGAGAATGAGAGTTTCATTCTAGCAGCAAAATGGAGGGAAAGACCTTACAGTGTTATTTGCAAGCTGCTTGCTGGACTTTTAGCAGCATTTTATTATGAAAATTTTCATACAGAAAAATTGGAAGAATTGACAGTGAAAACTTGTATACTCACCACCTAGATGGTACAATAAACATTTTGCTATATTTGCTTTATTGCCTATCCCTCCATCTTTGTTGGGTGGGTTTTTAAAAGTACTTGTGTTGTTATCTATTTTGATTTCATCTGTATCTGACCCATCATGGTGCTGAAAAATAATTTCTTTTGGTTCTTATCTGTTATTTTCCAAGTTGGCATGGATATTATGTATAAACATATCTGCCTGGGAATAAGAGTCTCAAGAAGAGAAGACATTTTGTTTCCTAAAGAAAATGGCTGCAGCTCATCACTGTTAACTGGAAATAGGAGAACGAAAAATGGAAGTTCAGATCCAGCATCACTAAATGCTTCCAGTAATATACTGCCCTGCACTTCATTCACTTCACTGGCTTGGGGGGAGAGGGAGCAGGTTGTTCCCTGAGCAGCTTCCACTTGGTTCTTTCCTTTAAGAACTGAGGAAGGAGAAACAACAAAGTGATAGCAAGTGCCACTGATGTGATAGCATTAGCCCAACTCCTTGGAATTTTAGTAAATAGATTTTTAAAATTGGGGCTGCTGTTTAATAATATTCTCTTGGACCTTCTCTATTGGCAATAGCTGCAGACTCAAAGGAGGCACCATGAACTGAAACCTTTTTTATCATGAATATGATAATAGTAAATGTTACCTGTTTGTGTCTGTCTCCTTTCATTTACGTTCAAAGGCAGAGGCTGTATCTTGCGGATCTTTGTAATTCTCTTAAGTAAAAAATATCTGTATTTGTAAAAAAAAAAAATGCAATATTACCCTTAACATCTATCACATGGGCAAAGGTTTTAAAATGTTAC
The DNA here is from genome assembly GCF_023091745.1 of Budorcas taxicolor. Classification (NCBI taxonomy): domain Eukaryota; kingdom Metazoa; phylum Chordata; class Mammalia; order Artiodactyla; family Bovidae; genus Budorcas; species Budorcas taxicolor. Next base: position 76,585,253 of record NC_068935.1, read on the forward strand.
ACTAGCGTTGGTGGGTTGGAGAAGGCAATGGCTCCCCACTCCAGTACTGTTGCCTGGAAAATCTCATGGGCAGAGGAGCCTGGTAGGCTGCAGTCCATGGGGTCACTAAGAATCGGACACGACTGAGTGACTTCACTTTCACTTTTCACTTTCATGCATTGGAGAAGGAAATGGCAACCCACTCCAGTGTTCTTGCCTGGAGAATCCCAGGGATGGGGGAGCCTGGTGGGCTGCCGTCTATGGGGTCACACAGAGTTGGATACGACTGAAGTGACTTAGCAGCAGCAGCAGCAGTGTTGGTGGGATAGAACCAATTTCCGTGTAATCCTTTGTAGGAGCAATTTGGCAATATATATTAGTGGCCACAATAAATGTTGTATATCCTTTGACCTAGCAGTTTCATTTCTAGGGCTATACCCTAAATATTCTAAATAAATTTTAAATGTCTTCAAAAATATTCTAAGGATATTTTAAAAGATTTAGGTATGGGAATGTTCATAGCAATAAAAAATGGAAAAAATTTACCCATTGTTTAATAGGAATTTGAATAAATTTTTTGGTGTATTCATGTAATAATACAACATAGGCATTAAAAATTGTCTTGTAGATGAATTCTTGACTTGGAAAGATGTACCCAGTATATTAATTGAAAGAAAGGCTATGGTTTCATCCAGTTTGTTAAATAAAATACATGCATATGGAATGTAGAAAGATGGTACTAATGATCCTATTCACAGGGCTGCAGTAGACAGAGACATGAACAGACTTGCGAACACAGTGGGTGAAGGAGTGGGTGGGACAAATGGAGAGAGTAGCATTGAAACAAGCATTACCAGATGTAAAATAGATAGCAAGTGGGATTATGCTGTGTGACACAGGGAGCTCAACCCAGTGCTCTGTGACAATCTAGAGGGATGGGAGGGGGAAAGAGATGGGAGGGGGATTCAGGAGGAAAGGGACATATGTATACCTGTGGCTGATTCATGTTGATGTATGGCAGAAACAAACACAATAGTTTAAAGCAATTATCCTCCAATAAAAAGAAAAAAATTCATGTTTGTCCATATACATAAAAGTTAGAAAGAAGAATATATCCCAAGTGTTAAACTTTCTGGGATTCTATGACTTTTGCTTTCTATTCTTAATGTATTTCTGGAATTTTTTTTTCTCACGGTGTGTTTATGACCAGCAAAGTTAAGACAAACATTGAAATGGTTTCCGTTTTGAAATTTGCTGACCTGAACAGAAGTGGAATAAATGGGTTGGTGAGGAAGCTGCGAACTGAAGCAGTTTAGTTTGGAAAAGAGCTGGGCCAGGAATAGGGTATGGTGGAAATAAGACCTCTATCTTTAGAGAAAGGCACTAACTACTAACTATTCTTGGTTCCTTAGTGCAGGCATTTCATGAGTCAGGCTTTACACTTACTGTGTATTTCCCAATTAGGACCTATACACATTCCTTTCCCACCCCTGCCCCTTTGGACTTAATAAGCTAAAAAATTGCTGATGGGAACAGCTGCTTATGGGTGTGCAGCAACGGCTGCTTTACTTTATCCAATAAAGAAAAGGCTCAAACCCATCAAAGCTGCCTCACCCTCACCCCGCAACACTTACACTATCCAGTATGAATCTTCCTAACTTATGGTGGGAGAGCTTTCTCTTGGGCTTCATTATCACTAGTAAATTATAGGACGCTGTATTCTGTTTAACTGTAGGTGAAACAGTTAAAAACAAACCCTGAGAAACTGCTCCTTGGGTCTTCTGGGATTTGAAAATTGCCTGCACCTCCCTGCAGTAAGAGGAAGTCTAGTTAAAGTAGTTGGTGTTGCCAGCATCTAGTGATAATTAATATCCTGAGCTTTGGGTCATCACTGAATTGCTAGATTTCTGGGTTTGCTTTTTATGCAAAGCAGTTAGGGACTGGGAAACTTAGAGGCAGTAGGCTACTCCCTTAGAAAGAACCCTTTGGGGACTTTGGTTTATCCTGTGTGGGCCTCAGGTCTCAGAGCTCCATTCCTCCTCGTGGTTGGGTCTTGGAGGCAGAGGACTAGCCACGGGCCTACCTAGCTCCTCGTGATCCACAATTGATAAGGGAAAAGATATTTCTATTCCTTTTCATTAATGGGTAAGGTGAGTCCTGGTGGGAGTTGAGATTGTAAATGACAGGCCTTGGTCCAGAGCCAAGGGTTTTGTTACCTTTCCTTATCAGTGTGAACCAAGTGCCATATGGTTAGATGGAGGTTTAGTTCACTTTTAGTCAGGAATATGGAAAATAAAATGGCAACCCACTCCAGTGTTCTTGCCTGGAGAATCCCAGGGACAGAGGAGCCTGGTGGGCTGCTGTCTGTGGGGTCGCACAGAGTCAGACACGACTGAAGCGACTTAGCAGCAGCAGCAGCATGGAATAAAGAGTCATAATTGCCAGACGGAAGGGCCGCTAAGATACCAAGTTTACCTCCATTCAAAGATAGGATATTGATTGAGCTCTAAAGAGGGTAGGCAGCTAAGAGGATCAGCATTATTTCAGATCTGAATTCTAATGCTTTGATATATTTACTTGGTGCCTCTGTACCCAAGATGTCTCATTAAAAAAAAAAAAAATTAACCCATTAAAAAAAAATAGAGGCAAGGATCCTTATTAGATGTGGGTGTTGTAAGAGTCTTTGCCAGATAAAGAAGATAATTGTAATGCAAATAATAGTGCTTGACAAGAGTGAATTCTGAAGTCCATGGTGTGGACTAGATGACTTGTCTAAGGTGGTAAAACTAAAAGCTAGATGTCATACTTTGACTGTTCTTACCTTTGTTTCTTCTTCCTTCTCCCTATCCTACAGGTGACACCAAACTTGATCAGAAACCATGCCACAGGTGAAGAGGTATATTGAGCCCTGCCTGGCCAGTGAGGTTACTAGAGAATTGGAAGAGGCTCAAGTCAGCATCCTGCACATGGTTATCAAACCATTGTGAAGTCTTAGTAAGTGGTCAGTGGCTCTGGTGGGCTTGCCCAGTTAGTGGGATGGGCCAGGAAAGGTAGTCTTACTAGGCCTAGGCAGTTGCTTCATATCTTCCCATTATGACATGAAAAAAGGTCTTAAAATATTCAGACCATACTAGAGACTATTGAGCCTAACCTCTTCTTTTCCCATTCTTGCATTTTTGCAGATGATCTCTTACAAGATCATAGCTAGTTGTTATAGAAAATAGATTTGAATCCTAGCCCAGTACTGTGTCTTCCACCTAGTGCTTTCTCTAGATTCCATCTAAGTCCATGGAGGCCATGTGAGACAAACATTTTCATTCCACACTGTGAAAGGTTTTTTTAATAGCCTCTGAGATTGTGCTCCTCTAGTAAAGGAAATGTCCATGATGTAAATTTTTTATTATTCATATAGTCACCTGGGATACTTGTTAAAAATGCAGATTCTTGGGCAGCTAGAAACGTCACTGGTCAAGAGCAACAAGTAACAAGTAAGACCTACTTGTCACTTATCCTAAGGCATCGTGCCCAGTGGGTTTATCAGCAAACCAGAATGAAGCATCATTGCCCTGGATGTCCTTGTGAGATGGTTGGGAAGTCTTGGTAAGTTGCTGGTGGTTTGGTGGGGTTCCCCAGTTGGTAGAAAAGAGATGGTTCTGATGTGGCACTTTCCCTCTTCCTTCAACATATATTTATTAGGTGCTCACTGAGTGCTGGAGACTGTTCTAGATATTAACAAAGTCCTGCCATCATGGGACTTTCATTCCTGTGAGAGTAGACAAAAGAATAAATAACCAATAAATAGTGTATCATAAATGTTAAATCAGAAGTTTTTCCATTTTAGTGTAAAAATGGCATTAAAAATTGTTGAGTTGAACCTGAAAATACTGTGTTTTTCTCCCCCCTTCCCATTTTCCTGTTTAGTACCTTCCACCCTCTCTCAGTGCAATGGAGGCTGACCAAACTGAGTATAGGAGGGTCACAGATGATGAAAGCAATCTTTTTCCTTTTTGTAACCCCTCACTAGGCTGAACTGTGGAGAATATCTTTGAAAAGTGTTTTATAGAGTCTACCAGATTTTCCATGTGAGTGCCTATGCAGCAGAAGAGTGGGTCTTCTCAGTGGTTAAGGTAACACAGTGATTAAGGTAAGTGAAGGAGGAAAGACTGACATTGTCTTGACTCCTATCAGGGAGGCTTGTAGGAATGTCATTTCTAGGGGCCAGTAATTTTAAAGCCTGCAGTTTAGTCTACGATACATCCTTTTCAAAACGGTTGGGGTAGGTTATATACTTACCCAGTCTGAGATCACCCTGCAGAGGATCAGAAGAATTGAAATGGTTCCTAAGTAAACTAGGTGGCATAAGCTGCATGTCATAAATAATGTCAGCATGCACTGATTACAGTCCCTTTGGTGAGAGTCTATTCTTTCAAACAAGACTTACTGAGAGTTTTTCTTTATCAGCCTTTGGAGCTGCATACATCTTATCAAAAGCCAGCTCATTAGCAGAAGCTTATTATTTAAGCAGCAGACAAGAATATAGCACTTTGGATTAGTCATTTCAGAGGTAACAGCATCTTTTAGTGTAATCCATGTAAATTGGACTAGCAATGGCATCCCACTCCAGTACTCTTGCCTGGAAAATCCCATGGACGGAGGAGCCTGGTGGGCTGCAGTCAATGGAGCCGCTAGGAGTCGGACATGACTGAGCGACTTCACTGTCACTTTTTACTTTCATGCATTGGAGAAGGAAATGACAACCCACTCCAGTGTTCTTGCCTGAAGAATCCCAGGGATTGGGGAGCCTGGTGGGCTGCCGTCTCTGGGGTGACATAGAGTCGGACACAACTGAAGCGACTTAGCAGCAGCAGCAGCAGCATTCATTTTTGGCTCCTTAGGGATTGACCCCCTGATAGGCTTCAAGGAGTACTGAAATGATTCATAAATGAGGCAGCATCTATAAAACAGCCATTCTTGGGAGATCTCTGCTAAAGCCACCCCTATCTTAAGCTCCTCTATCCAAAGTTAATACCCAAGGGTCAGATCATTTCTTGGTATCTGCCATTTTTCATGGAAGCAATAAAAGTCACCTTTTCTCATAGGGATGGTCTTGAGATGGTGCCTTCATAACATAATGTTCTTGGTTTTTCTCTTTGGTGTTTGGATAATTCTGTTGGCATAATTAGGTAGATTAGCCTGCACAGGTAACCTGAATGATAGAAAAGTGGTTTTTTCCCTACAGAAAAGTCGGAAATATTGATACAAAGAGAGTCCCTGAGTTCTGTGTCATTTACCACAGCGTATTTTGAAATGACATTGTTTACATATAAGGATATGAATGTTAGCATGCAATTTAAAAATTCCTGTCACTTTCTCTATATGGGCCCAAATGGGTTGTATAAATTTGGCTTTTCCTGTCTGAATGCCCTTTCTTTTCCTAGTACTTCTCTAGCCATGTTATCCGTCCTCTCTTGCTTTTGTGACAGCAGGTCTGTTGTTTTTTCTTTTTCTTTAGGCTAGTCATCCAGCACCTACACACAGCTTTTGGAAATTTCTGAAATCATATATTAATAGTAGTGCTTTTCAGTTATAGGTGCCTTTTATGTTCTAGGCAAGTGCTTTACACGTATTTGTTATCTAATTTTAAATTAACTCTGGGAAGTAGGATTTTTTTTTCCTACTTTATAGATAATGAAACTGAGGATTGGAGAGGTGTTGCCACCCATGTAAAACAGACAGCCAGTGGTAGAGTTGGGTGTCACACTCTCTAGCATGAAAACAGTCATAGACAATATGGAAACAAGTGGGTAGGACTGTGCTCCAATATAACTTCATTAACAAAACCAGGTAGCATCCCAGACTCAGCCCATGGACTATAGCATGCCATCCTTGCTCTACAATATGTATACATAAAGTCTTTAAGACAGGAAGACTTTTCTTTCTGGCTTACTTCACTCATATGGAATTTAGAAAGATGGTAACGATAACCCTGTATGCGAGACAGCAAAAGAGACACAGATGTATAGAACAGATTTTTAGACTCTGTGAGAGAGGGAGAGGGCGGGATGATTTGGGAGAATGGCATTGAAACATGTATAATATCATGTAAGAAACGAATCACCAGTCTAGGTTTGATGCAGGATACAGGATGCTTAGGGCTGGTGCACTGGGATGACCCAGAGAGATGATATGGGGAGGGAGGTGGGAGGGGGGGTCAGGGTTGGGACCTCATGTACACCCATGGCGGATTCATGTTGATGTATGGCAAAACTAATACAGTATTGTAAAGTAAAATAAAGTAAAAATAAAATAAAATAAAAAGACAGGAAGACTTGAGGTGATAAAGCAAACATTCAAGGTGATTTTTATTCAAAATACTTGTAATAACAGTAACACAGCTATACTTAAGTTAGCACTGGAAAGTGTCTCATGATCTGTGCACTATGTGCATGACTTAATAGTCATCTAGATATTGGCTTGAGTTCTTGGTAGAGTAATAGAATCTTCATGGACCATGTTGTTAATATTATCATCCTTTAAAGGATCCTTTTCCTTGCCACTTATCTTTCTTTGCATGACTTAGAATTGACTGTCTTTATGTTTGTTATTTCTTCTTATTCTTACATTATCATTTCCCGTGTTTGCCTTCTTCAGAATGTCTTCTACCCTACGTAGGCCCAAAAATGAATCTGATACACAGGTTACTTGGGATATAATCACTCACCTAGCAGTCAATGTAGGGGGCAATGTAGGGGGCTGTGGCTTTGGTAATTTGCTATATCAAACCCTAAATGGCTTTCAGGATTAGGAGGAATTAATCCTCCCATTGATGTCTCAAAATGTAATCTGGACGTAATAACAGGGATCTCAGTCAAGTAAGTGTTAAACATGGAAGTAAATCTTTTTCTTTGTCTTTTTTGTTGTATTTGTTATATTTAATACCTTTCCTTGAAATGAAATGACCTTGTATTTCCAGAATAAAATTTCCTAGTTTTCAATAATATTGAATTAGGTCTGCTACCTTTGCTATTTTTTAAAAATATAAATTTATTTATTTTAATTGGAGGTTAATTGCTTTACAATATTGTATTGGTTTTGCCATACGTCAACATGAATCCACCACAGGTATACATGTGTTCCCCATCCTGAAACCCCCTCCCTCCTCCCTCCCTATACCATCCCTCTGGGTCGTCTCAGTGCACCAGCCCCAAGCATCCAGTATCATGTATACCTTTGCTATTTTTAAATTGTACTTTCTGTTTGATTTTTTACTACCTTGTTTCTATGTTCAAAGTGAGGTTTTGGTTGGAGTGACAGTCTTTGTCAGTTGTTGATGTTAGGGTCATTAATGAAACCTTGTCGCCTAAGCTTTTAAATTTAGCAGATCTCAAGCATGTCCCATGCCATCTTAAACATCTGTTTAATAAAAAAATTAATAATAAACTGAACTTCCCTCGTGGCTCAGTCAGTAAAGAATCTGCCTGCAATGTGGGAGACCTGGTTCGATCCCTGGGTAGGGAAGATCCTCTGGAGGAGGGCATGGCAATCCACTCCAGTACTCTTGCCTGGAGAACCCCCATGGACAGAGGAGCCTGGCGGGCTGCAGTCCAAGGGGTCGCAAAGAGTCGGACACAACTGAGTGACCAAGCACAGCACAGCACAAACATATTTTAATTGGCATTATAATGTAAAAAATAATTTGTATCTGGTATTTGGGCGTTTGTTCAGTTGCTGCCCTTCTAAGTTTGTGTGAATAATGCTTAATGTGAACATCCCTGTAAATAAGTTTTTGCACATATCCATGTTTGTTTCCTATGGCTGGATTAAAAGTATAATTCCTCTAATGTATGCAAATACCTATTTTTCCCACATCCTTACTAATATACTATATTATTAAAAATCTGCCAGTTGCAAAGTGAGAAGTGGTCTCCCTTGATATTTTAATTTATTTGATTCCTAATGAGATGGAACAGTTAATATCTTTCTTGGGTCTTATTTTTGAGTTTATTTTTTGCACTGATTTTTAATCTACTATATATGTCACGGATATATTTTCCTCACGTTTTCCTCGATTTGACATAGAAGTTGTTTATGTATCTCAAGTATCTTTTTTGTTTATGGTTTATTTTCCCTTTGCATTTCATAGTAAAGATAAATATAGTTTATCTTTGTAGTTACATATAGTTTATGCTTTATTTACTTTTAAATACAAATCTTTTCCCCCTGAGGATCTTCTTTTTGGTCTGTGTTATTTAATTTGTCTAAATGTCCAGCAAATTCAGGGTTCAGGGTGTAATAGTAAGAGTACTAGTGGGGATCTCAGCAGAAAAAAATTTCAGAATCTTTAGTGTTCTGCTTTTTAACATGACAAATTTTCTTTCTGCCCCTGTTTCTCTTTTGTGACTTCTCAGTTTTGCTACCACTGGCCTATTTGTCCTCTGTGGCAGAAGTTGGCAAACTTTTTCTATAAAGGGCCTGACAGTAAATATTTTAGGCTTTGTAGACCATGTGGTTTTTGCCACTGTAGTGAAAGCAGCCAGAAAGAGTACATAAACAGACAAATGTGGCTGTGTTCCAGTAAAACCATATTTATATAAAAAAGAGGGATGGTGTTGGATTTGGCCTGTAGGCTGTTTGCCAGTATCAGCTCTGTGAAGTTCTGCTTTAATAACTTTTGCTCTCAAAGTCATAGTGGATTTCCTCATGTTCATGACTCATCTCCCATCATAACCTCTTAAAGCAGTTTTTCACCTGTAGCCTCCACTACTGATGACCTGTTTCTGTGCATATTTCACAATTTTAAGTTTCTGAGCACAGGTGATAGCCAGACTGGATTCTTTGTATGTCATTAGTATTATGTTCTTGGGTGTGAAAGTGATTTGCTTGACTGTCTACATTGGTGGCTCAGTGGTAAAGAATCCCCCTGCCAATGCAGGAGACACGGTTCAATCTCTGGTCCAGGAAGATCCCCTGGAGAAGGAAATGGCAACCTGCTCCAATATTCTTGCCTGGAGAACCCCATGGACAGAGAAACCTGGTGGGCTACAGTCCATGGCGTTGCAAAGAGTTTACATGACTTAGCTACCGAACAGCAACAACCACAAACAACTACCTTATTGCTTCAAAATAACCAACTCCACATTATATTCCTTTTCAGGGTTTATTCTTTGCAATCCAAAATTTTTTGTAAGAAATGGGCTCATTTGGATCAGTTTAAGAAGTTTACAGAACTTGACTCTATTGTGGTATTATTAATGTGATTCAGTTTATTTCTCTGGTTTTCTGCATGTCATCTTACTTCTACTTCCATCTCATTTCCTCATACTCTGTCTTCCTCTGCCTCCTAGCTACTGAATCAGTTCAATTCAGTTGCTCAGTCATGTCCAGCTCTTTGCAACACCATGGACTGCAGCATGCCAGGCTTACCTGTCCATCACCAACTCCCAGAGTTTGCTCAAACTCATGCCCATCGAGTCAGTGATGCCATCCGACCATCTCATCCTCTGTTGTCCCCTTCTCCTCCTGCCTTCAATCTTTCCCACATCAGGGTCTTTTCCAGTGTGTCAGCTCTTCACATCAGGTGGCCAAAGTATTGGAGTTTCAGCTTCAACATAGGTCCTTCCAATGAATATTCAGGACTGATCTCCTTTAGGATGGACTGGTTGGATCTCTTTGCAGTCCAAGGGACTCTCAAGAGCCTTCTCTAACACCATAGTTCAAAAGTATCAATTCTTCAACACTCAGCTTTCTTTCTAGACCAACTCTCACATTCATAAATGACTACTGGAAAAATCATAGTTTTGACTAGATGGACCTTTGTTGGCAAAGTAATGTCTCTGCTTACTAAGCTACTGAATACTTAGGTTTTTTTTTTTTTTTCTTTTTCTCATTCATAACTTGAGTTTGTGCAGTCTCTGTAGATGCGGCCTCCATTCTGTATCATCTTTCTCTCTGCAAACTATCTGTTTGTATTCTTGTTCTCTCTGCTGCTCAGTTGTCATTAAATTGTGAATCTGATTGTCTGTGGGTTATGTTTCCTGAGACTGTAGAGGTAGCAGTTGTTATTTGGCAGGTCTGGGACATTCCCCGTATTGATTTCTGTGTGGAAATGTTTTTCTTTCCCTTTTTATAATCCTGAAGTGCTTTAGACTATCACAACTCATCTGTTGTAGGTATATCCAGAGTCGTTTAATTGCTCTAAAATTAGAAGACAACTCAGTCATGGGACATCCAAAAGTGCCATACCTAACAAATGACTACATGACCCTACTTTCTCTATATCCTTGAGTCTCTTCCTGCTGCTATCTGGTTTCCTTATCCTCTGTTCTTTTGTTTTTCTTTCTTTCTATTTTGGTTGTGCTGGGTGTTCATTGCTGCACACTGGCTTTTCTTTAATTGCAGTGAGTAGGGCCTACTCTTTGTTATGGTGGATGGGTCTTCTCATTGTAGTAGCTTCTCTTTTTCTCAGAGCATGCGCCCTAGGGCACTGGGCTTCAGTAGTTGCAGCATGTAGGCTCAGTGGTTGTGACTCACAGGCTCTAGAGCACAGGCTCAGTAGTTGTGGTGCATGGGCTTGCTCCGTGGCATGTGGAATCTTCCCAGACCAGGGATTGAGCCCCTGTCCCCTGCACTGGCACATGATTTACTATCCACTGTACCACAAGGAAGTCTTCATCCTCTGTTCTTTATTCGATTGTTGATGGATAGTTTCTGCTTAATTTTAGCTTCTGTTTTCTGTGCTTACCAGTTCATCTTACTTAAATCCTTCATGAGTCTTACATAGGCTGTGGTATGTTCTTTCACTGCATATCCTTTCACTTCAGCTGCATAGTTTTTGTCCCTCTGTTTTTCCTCAGTTGTAAGTTGAATCTAATTTTCTCACCTCATCCTTGTTTGGGGATAGCTTTCATGTCATGACTGGTCATACGCTATCGACTGGCTTGTGGATGTCTGTCCTCAGGTCTGATCCTTACTTAGCTTTGATCTGAAGAGCTATGGATTCACACAAGGAATAGTTGGTCACAAGAATGCTTTCTTAAGGTAGACTTGTTCCAGTAGTTTCCTTCAGAAGAATTTTAGGCATGAGTGACACTATGACATGTCTACTTTATTCTGTCTGGTTTAGCTCCCTAACGCTGCTTGCTGCTTATTTGCTGCATCTAGCAAGTCCCTCAAAATCTCACCTTCTGAAGTTGGTATAAAATATAAATTCTATATCACAAGCTGGTTTGCACAGCATCTTTATTTTATTTATTTATTTTTTTTTGCACAGCATCTTTAAAACAAGGGATTTTCTGCAAGATCATAGCCAATTCCCTAAATTGCATTCCTCTTGAGGGGCTATTTTGCTTCTTACAATTGGTTAAGCACTTCTGATTGTTAGAGACAAATTCTCCAGTGAGCTAATGACAGGTTATTGGCTGGTGACTTATGGGGAGATAATGATGACTGGGATCACATGAAATTCCAATTATTGGGAGACCTTTTTATGGTTATGCCCATTTAGGGATGGGACCTGGGGCCAGAGAAGCTCTGGGAAACTCAGCAGCAGGAGCTTGTAGAACTTCATGTTAGGATTGTACTATTTATGTAACTTAGCTATTCTTCTTAACTTTCGTCTTACTTCTGTTGCCTATCGACTTGCCAATTCACTTTGTTTTACTTTTTTTTGTACCTCATATTTTTAGCTTATTCATAGATTCTGCTTACTTAGAGCTTCATCTCCCCGCCCCCGCTGCAATAAATTGTATACTGTATTTATTTTTGTTAGCTTATAGTTGATTTCTAAAGTTGTGAGGGCTTTACCTTGTCATAAGTTTTGCTTGCTTTTGGCCCTTATGACCTCACCTGTCTTCATTGTGTTGGCTTGCTATCTATCCTTTCAGCTTCAGTTCACATAGCTAACTATGATTATGATTAGTACTTTTGATAGCCCAGTTCTAATTCCTAAGAATACAAATATGTATTCCTAAGAATACAAATGTGTGTGTTAACTCACTTAGCCATGTCCAACTATTTGCCACCCCATGGACTGTACCCACCAAGCTCCTCTGTCCATGGGATTCTCTAGGCAAGAATACTGGAGTGGGTTGCCATTTCCTTCTCCAAGGGATCTTTCCGACCCAGGAATGGAACCCAGGTCTCCCGTATTGCAGGCAGATTCTTTACCAGCTGAGCCACAATGAAAGCCCTCATAAGTGTACCAGGCCTGACTTATCCCAGTTTAGTTAGATATTTATGTACCAGCAGCAGAAGTTTTTGGGTCTTTACTTCTGTGTTCTGCAGTTGCAGTTAGTATAATTAATACACTTAGTCTCTGTTTCTTTTACTTTACTTCATTTCTTTTAGTTTCCATCCTTTATTTCAGGGGTTGCAATTGCAAATGCATGCAAGGTCCAGGTGGAATAAATGTATAAGATGGTTTTGGTATTTAATTTCTTGAAACTTTGCTTTTTGTTTTGTTTTGGCTTTTGTTCTGTTGATCTGCTTTTGATAGACAATGGAACAGAGAATTCTCTTAAAAGAAGACAAGAGTTCAGATTCAATGGTAAAGAGCAGTTGATGCTTCTAAGGGGGTATGTTTGGGTTTGTGGTCCACTGGAACATGAACCTTTCATGCCAAAGGATGAAAGTCATTTAATTGCTCTAAAATTAGAAGGCAACCCAGTCATGGGTTGGCTCCTTGGCTCCTGTTGATTTTTGCCCAGTAAAAATGCAGCCCAATATTGACATAATTTCCACAAGGAGCCTGAGTTTGAGCCATTAGTTTAAATTTGTTTAAATGCTGCAGGCCAACACAGTGTGTTTCTAAATAAATGTTCTTATAACCCCACAGCTTCTGCTGCTTTATAATTTTGACTTGTTTGTAGTGTTACCTTTTTCCCATATGGTGTAAAATATGAGTGTGTTAGTTTGGCTTGTGGTTAACAGTTTTCCTTGGGTACTATTAAAACTAGGCCATAGTTTTAAACGGAATTGTATAGATTAGAATAGATTAGGAAAGAATAGATGAAGATAGAATTTAAAAATGAAAAAAATATTATCCTCCATCTGGCAAAGGGTAAGTACTTTGTGAAATTTTCGTTCCAGCTATATGTTCGTATGCATGTGTATCTTTGATCCAATGTAATTGTGTTTCTTAGTGTAGATTAGACAACTTTATAAGGCACTGCATGGAATAGTGTGAGCAAGCTGGCATCCTCTGACCTAAATCCCTTCTATAGACAGATCTCCTCTGGCACAGTGTTTCTTAAAAATCTGATGGTTGCCAGGAGCTGAGGGGAGGAGGGAAATGAGTTGTTTCTCAGGTATAGAGTTTGAATTTTGCAAGATGAAAAAGATACAGAGATTTGTTGCTCAACAGTATGAATATACTTAATGCTATTGAACTATACACTTAAAAATGGTTAAGATAGTTTAAAAAAAGAACAGGAGTAGTCCATTAAACAGAAAGTTTGCTGCATTAGAGTATCCTTGAGTATGTTAAATATAATCTTTCAGGTTAAAAAATATCTGCATGACCATCTTTGTTACAACCTTCCATTTCTATATACCAAGAGTCAGCAAAACTATGGCCTATGCGCCCACTACTTGTTTTGTTTTTTCTTTTACAGCCTATGAGTGACAAATGATGTTCACATTTTTTAACAGTTGAAAAAATTCAAAAGGAGAATAATAGGTTATAATGTATGAAAATTATACACAATTCAGATTTTAGTTTTATTGGAAAATGGCTACAGATTCATTTATGTATTGTCTCTGGCTGCTTTTATGCTACATTGGCAAAGTAGTTGTGAAATAGACCATATGGCTTGCAAAACCTAAAATATTTACCACCTGGCCATGAAAGAGAAACTTGGAAGTTACTCTATTGGAACAGTTAGCAGTTCCCATATCCCTCACAGCCTCATCGTTGATGGTTTTAAATGCCTAATTAGCAGCTTTATCATGTAGAGTTTCCACTCGTAGAGTTCTGGAGATGAACTCCAGAGTGGCTATTATCATTCTATTCTAATATATGGCGGGGGGTGGGGTGGGGGGGGTGCGGAATTCTCACTTCCTTATCTCCTACTGTGACACTAACCAGTTCCAGCAGACTCACATTTTTGGGGAGCTTCAGTTGTGGCTGGAATCCTGTTAGCAATTTCTGGTATTGTAGCCTCTTTCATTTTCAAGAAACAGACCTCTCTCGGGTCAGTGAGGCAATTTGGACCACCCACGACTATGCGTGGCCAAGTTCTAAGGTAGACAGAAGTTTCATAGGAGTCCAAATAAAGAAAATCTTGTGTTTGAATAAGACAATTAAAAACTAAAGAAAATGAAATAATTCCTCCTTTTCTCTGCGTTTTTGCCTTCTTCATTATCACTTGAGCTTTAGTTTACTTCCTAGATTTATTTATATTCTGCTTCCTCATAAATTTTCAGTTATTTGTTACTAAACTTTGCTTATTGCACCAGTGTCCTTGGCTGTACCTCAAGTTTCCCAGCACTGTCATTTAATATTTAGCTCCCTCTGCTTCACTCTTTTTGCATTTCACAAAGTTTATTCCTCAGTGCAAGGATTTAAGTGACTTAACTCACCCCTGCTTAGGTAGTCAGTTTTTGAGTCAAGTAATGACACAGTACTTAGGTAGTGTGTCTCACAGCTGGTACATTCTGCTCTGGATGACAGGATAGGTCATATACTAAAATTCATTGCTCTCTGAGACTGCCTCATCTCCAGAGCTCTATGAGTGGAACAGGTTGCCTTGGATGAGACTGAGTGTAGCCACCACTTGATTCAGGTGTGTTTGTATTGCATTTCTATATCTTGGACCACTAAGCACATGTGACCCTCATCTCATTTTCTCGTTTCTAAAGATACTTCTGTTTATACTTTTCCAGCTCTTACTTAAGCGGAAATGTTGGAGAGTAAGTCCAGCCATATGCTACAGTCTAAAGTGATATCATGAGGCCACTTTAGAAATTTCCCTGCCAATTTTAGAAGTATCCATCTATCTGTGATCTTTTTGACCTCTTTAGTTTTCTCTGTTGTGATTGTGCCAAAACCTAACTTCATTGGATGTGTGGTCCTGTGGCAATAACTTTGTCACAGTTCCTGTAGGCCCTTAACATTCTAGCCTGAGTTGTGGTGGGTCTGTCTATTCTCTGCCCCACCACCAAGTAATAACCAGGTCTAAATATTTTACTTCCTGCCAAAGTTCTGGTTATGTATCCCAACTCTACGTTATTTTCTAAATTGCATAGGATTTCTGGTTTCAAGAAATAAGACCTAGCACCTTCGAGTGCCACCTCCCCTTTATTCATAAACACATACACTGACAGATTTCCAGTGCCCCAAAAGCTTTCTTTTAATCATATACTCACATGATATACTATTTTATGTATTTCAAGCAATTGTATTTTAGGTGAGTGTGTATTACAGGGTGCAGAAGGTGGTCAGTTTTTCAATTATTTAACTCTATGGACTTTGACTATTTAGTTTTCACACTGATAAAGGTAACAACTAACATAGAGTTCTTAGCAAGTTCCGGGTACCATTCTAAATTGTACATAAGCATGGCAGACACATTATAATGTGGGAAGAAAAATGTTTGCATACATGATGAAGATAGATTAAAGAATATGTAGTCAAAATAATAAGAACTTAATAAGAATAAGAACTTAAATTTGTTTTTCATTTTATAACATCATTAAAAACTTCACATTGAAAATAGTTCTTAAGAAAGACGCAGGATTAGCTCAAGATATAGACATTTAACATACAGATACACAGTAAGATATCCACAGTAAGGAAGATAGAGATTTCATAGGAATCTTAATAATAATGTGGCATCAAATTATATCTGTGGTGGCTCTAGGCACTTAAGCACATTGAGTTTGTAGACCTTTTCCATTGTGTTGTTGACTTGAATTAAATCAGCTATTTGATCTGCTATTCTACATTTTATTCTCCTCTCTACTATTTTTTTTCTTCCTCCTGACTGACTTTGCCACTACCCTACTTTGATGAGGCTTTCAGCTTCAGCTTGCACTGGTAATGACCTGGTTTTCATTGTTTCTACTTAAATTCCAAAGAGTGAGAATGTAATTGGCCTAGTCTGTTTTTATTTGTGCAGTGCCTTTTCATGTTTAGACATGTCATAAGCTGCTGGCAGTGTATGAATTGGTGCCATCAACTGTGCTCAGTGGAGAGGATGTAACACTAGATAATGTGAAACAACAGCTGGTCATTAAGGCTATGCTACAGCTGTGATGATAGGGTGGTGGTGTTTAGAAGGATGTGAGAGTATATTTGTAAGAGCCTGAACACTGGACACATTTAGTCCAGTGGTTCTCAAACTTAGTAACCTATGATCTAATCCATGTTATTCCATGCATATTAGAATGGTAACTGAGCACCATGTCTAGCTATGACAGAGATACAGTCATGCTTTCCAGGGTCAGCACCTCATGGTTATATTGGAATTTGCACATCATTGTCAGAAGAGAAATAACTGTCAAACCCTACTGTCCTTATTTTTTGTAGTTGCTATAATACAGCCACTACCAATTGCCTCAGTGCTTCACCCTAAGTGGGTATATGTATGAGTCACAAAGGCAGTTGTCTAATTAGTGGCTTTGGCACAACATAACCTGGACTTCTAAAAGACATTGAATCCTGGTATCTGGAGGGAATCATATATGATTTTTCACCTTATTATCATATTCTAACAATTTCAAATGTTTTATATTTCTGCTGGGGGTCTGTTTCATGCGACTGTATTTCTGATACATATTTCTGGACTAAATTGGCTCTTTTTATCTCAAGAAATGAAAAATCACTTAGCCTATCTCATTAACAGGGGTTTATTGTTTATAAATATGTTGAACAATGTGGAATATGGGGCGTTAATGGAAATTTAAATATAGGAACAACATTGATTATGGAAACTGGATTCGAACATCTCTGGGCACCTTAACAGCAGGTTAAGGTTCATTCATTAAGGTTTGGTTCATTACTCTTGTGCTGCATCATTGACATCACTCAGCTACTCTGCATTTGCTATTCTTCCTAGGTCAGTGCTTCTCTATCAGAGCTGTACGTTAGAATCAACTGAGGAACTTTAAAAATAAACCAGGGTGGAATACTGTGATTTAGTTGCCTTGGGCATCAGTATCTTTAAAAAAGTCCCTTACTATTGTTCATACTTCTTTTGCTATTCACTGACTTCTCAACCTTTAATTTTATACCTTCCAGCTTCTGTACTTGTGGTATTCATGTATTGTGTTTACCTTGTAAATTAGCCTTCTCTTGGCCTTTATGGACTCCCTTAGAAGCTGTTAGAGAAGAGTCTATGGACATGACAGCAGAGTTAAAGTACCTATTGCAAGAGTAAAATTTTCTGTAAAATTCCAAATAGCAAATATATGAGGCTTGTGGGCCACAGTCTGTTGTAGCTATTCACTCAGGGAATCAACCAGAGACAGCAAATGCAAAATTTGTCTGCAGCCAGGTTTGACCCATTGGCTATAGTTTGCTGACCCCTGTTCTGTTCCTTCCTTGTTCATAGCAAATCTTGTTTTATTCTTTCACAGTGTCTACTTAGCTGCTGATCTCCAATTCATCATTAACTTGAATTTGAGAATTACTTTGTAAAATTCTGCTTCATCTAAAAAAAATAAACTCACTTAAGAATAGTTATTGTAAATAGCATCTGATTTATAAATTCATTTGGTAAGAATTAACATACTTGTAACAGTTCTTCTAGAGACATTTAGTCAAGTTTTTTTATGTCCTAATAATCATAATTTTCATCACATAGATTCCCCCCAATATTTGTTATGTTATTCCTTAGGAATTTTATGCCATATGTAGCCTCAATTTTTTATTAATTTTAATAGCTGGTTATTTTTCCTAGCTTATTTCAAAATGGAAGTACTTTTTTTCCTGGTTATAAAATAGAGAGGTACTATTATTTTATAACCAATTCAGATAATACAAGGATATAAAGAATGCAGTTAAGATAAGCTGTAATCTCATCATTCAACTAAAATCACTGTTAAATTTTAGGAGTATAGACATGAATGTCTTTGATGTTATTGAGCACATATTTTCTCTAATTATGCCTCCTGTTCAGATTCTGTCCTGATTAAACAATTTCATGATTGTAATTTGGCTACAAACAAAGAATATTCTCCTTGTGTGGAAACAAATATTCTGGTTAGATAGATGGGTATGTTTCTTGTAGTAAATTGGCATGTTGATTATTTACCTCTCATTATATGTTAGCTATGATGATTGTCCTTGTAATTTATCTTTGTAGAGTTGACTCATCGTTTCCTTACGAAGCATAATTTTTAGTCACAGAAGTTGTAATGGATTCTTTCAAGATCCTTAAGCCTGGTTTGTTTCCATGGAAAAGAGCATGACAAAAGATTGAGTGTCGACATGTCCCTGGCAGCAGGCATGAACGTAAGTATGCATTTGGAGAAGTATTGGAGAATATGGTAAAAATCAGTGGTTATAGTTTGTTAGGAGAAACTCCCTCATTTTCTAATTGTACCTAGAGAATTACTTTAGTCAGTTCAGATACAGCAGCATGTATATGCTTTGTCTTGTTCCTGAGGCACAATTGCTGGAGGTTGGCTACAGTGGGCCACCAAAGGATTTTTACCCTTGTTGAAGTCATTCAGCTGATAGCTTACAGTGAACAGTGCTGAAGTTCGTGGTCTCCAAAGGAGAGGAATTCACTCTGGGACCGAAGATGGGGTCTCAGTCACTCAGAGCTTGGTGCAAAAGTTTTATTAAAGTAACAGCGATAGAGAAAGCCTCTAGCAAAAGGCACCAGAAGCGGGTAGGAGAGTACCCACCCTCACTAGTTTAAGCAGGGCATTATATAAAAAGAATACCTCAAGGTTGTAAGAGTTCCACCAGACCCTTTCCCAAGGCATACATCCTGAGATAACTTCCGTACAAGATGAGCCAGGGAGGATGGTTCCAGGAAAGATACACTGTTCATGTGTAATCAGGGGTACAAGTCTTAAAAAACAGATTCCCAAGCAAGATTTTTTACAATTATAATCACCAACATAGAGTCTAAGAAAAGCATAGCCATGAGTAAGCTGTATTATTGTGCTGTGTAATCATTAGTTCCAGACCTAAAGAAAGGCCAGGTCTCAAGTGAGATGTATTGTTGCAATACCTGTTGGGGTGGGCGGGGGGGGGGGGGGGGGGTTGGGGGGGGAGGGGGGGGTTGCTTAAAAGAAGCATCTCCTACATGGCTAAGGAAAAAGATTGTGAAAAAGAAAAAATGTTCACCTCCTCCTTAAAGGGGCCTTGACTCCCTATCAACCAGCCTCAGTTAACTCTCTCACAACTAGAGAGAATTACATGAAATATTTGTAATTGAAAAGTATGCATACCTGCTTTAGTAGCCTGGAACTTGATAGTAATGTCATTAACTGACAGTGGGATATAAGATAGTTTAACTGCAAATAACAATTTAATATCTAAAAAGAACTATCACTAAGAAGAAGAGTGTCTCACTGGGAACAAGTTTAGGAAACAAACAAACTTTTTTTTTCTCTTGGGGGGAGAAATGTGCCCTCTCAAAAACAAAACAAGACAAACCTGCCTAGCTGGGAAAGTGCATTATTTTGCTTAAACACCAGCTTGACATTTTGTTCTAAGTCAGAAATAGTTACTGAGTTATAAGTTATATGATAGATGTAGCCTCATTTATTGATAGTTCTAATCCAGTGATTTAATTATAACCAAAAACATCTAATTGTTAAAATGTAAATATATTTAATCTTGGTTGTAAAATGCATTTTGAAACGTCAAGGAAAACACAGATGGCTGCTAAGTCACTTCAGTCATGTCTGACTCTGTGCGACCCCATAGACGGCAGCCCACCAGGCTCCCCCATCCCTGGGATTCTCCAGGCAAGAATACAGGAGTGGGTTGCCATTTCCTTCTCCAATGCATGGAAGTGAAAAGTGAAAGTGAAGTCGCTCAGTCATGTCTGACTCTTAGTGACACCATGGACTGCAGCCCACCAGGCTCCTCCGTCCATGGGATTTCCCAGGCAAGAGTACTGGAGTGGGATGCCATTGCCTTCTCTGATGATTTGGCTACTTAATATCAAAAAATGGATGGTGTGTTGGGAGTCACTAGATCACAGGATTCAGCATAAGGTTATGGCTAAGATAGTAAGGATATGTAGCCTTTCTAAAATTAGTATAAGGAATTTTATGGAGAAGTCCTATGCAGGCTTCCTTTTGCTTTCTTCCTCCCCTGAGCAGTCACACAGAGCATCCCCAGCAGTAGAAACACAGTAATGTGTGCAGCGTTTCTGCCAGGGAAGCCTGTTAAGCAACTCAGCAACCAAGGCTTTTATTGTGTGCTGGTCATGTAGGTACTTTCTGATTAGCATGTACCAAAATTCCAGACTTCCAGAAGGAAAGTCGATATTCACTGTGATCCATATTATTTTTATAAGCAATTTAGGCATAGTGAGCCACCCTTATCAGTTAGGGAAAGTTTTCTATCAGTGTAGGGAACTGTTTACCAGTTAAGTTTCCTGGTGCCACCCAAGGGCCAGCCATGTAAGCAGGCCAGTCTGAGTAGTTTCCTGAAGACTGCCTTCCCTTTAGTAGTTTTAGGCCTGCTATGTTAACTCTTTTCTGTGTACTTGGGCTGAATCTATAATAATAGATCAAAATTAGAGCATTCGATAATTGATCACATTCAGCTTAAGGGAAGAAAGCGGTGGGCCCTTTGATAAGAGTGAGTTTAAATATATGATTTCTATTCTCTTTGGGACATGTAAAATTCTTTGATGAGCGTTTTAGGTTATGTCAAAGGGTGACTTAAGCTTACTTGTAAAGTATTTTATTTATTTATTTTTTATTTTAATTGGAGGCTAATTACTTTACAATATTATGGTGGTTTTTGCCACACATGCACATGAATCAGACATGGGTGTATGTGTGTTCCCCATTCTGACCCTCCCTTCCTCCCACCTCCCTCCCCATCCTATCTCTCAGGGTCATCCCAGTGCACCAGCTCTGAGCACCCCGCCTCATGTATCGAACCTGGACTGGCGATCTATTTCACATATGATAATATACATGCTTCAATGCTATTCTCAAATCATCCCACTCTTACCTTCTCCCACAGAGTCCAAGAGCCTGTTTTTTACATCTGTGTCTCTTTTGCTGTCTCACATTATAGGGTCATCATTACCATCTTTCTAAATTCCATATATATGCATTAATATACTGTATTGGTGTTTTGCTTTCTGACTTACTTCAATCTGTATAATAGGCTCTAGTTTCATCCACCTCATTAGAACGGATTCAAATGCATTCTTTTTAATAGCTGAGTAATATTCCATTGTGTATATGTACAACTTTCTTATCCATTCGCCTGCTGATGGACACTAAGTTGCTTCCATGTCCTGGCTATTGTAAACAGTGCTGTGATGAACACTGGGATACACGTGTCTCTTTCAATTCTGGTTTCCTTGGTATGTATGCCCAGGTAATTCCTTGCTCCACCTTATACTTCTCAAGGTCTATAGGTCCCTTCCAGTGTAGCCAGTGCTAACTACAGGGTTTTAATCGGTTGCACCTGTCAGTTCCAAAGCAGTTCCCACTTCTTTGTTTATTTTGGCTTCCTCTGTTTGCAAGTCTCTTCAGTATCTAACTTCTGCCCTGACCAAAGGGGGCGAAGGTGGTCATTTATTTGGGCTCACTTGTTCAGTTGTGCTGCTGGGAGGGATGAACATTACAAACAAATATCACTGGTGTGTTTGGGGAGTGCTCACAGTGTCTTGGCCACACTGGGTTTGCCCCTACTCACGGCGTGTGTGCTTTCTTGGTCTACACTGCTCAGGCTCCAAGTTGCTCTGCGGAGGAACTGTCTAAGGTGGGCCCAAGGTTGCGAGCACTTCCCAGGTCTAAGCCACTCAGGTTCAAGTTGCTGGGTTCTCCACAAAGGCACAGACTCTGTTTGGCCTGCATTTTGTGCCCTTCCCAGGTCTGAGCAGCTCAGGCGACCAGGTGCTTGGCGAGCACACTCTCCCCAGGTACAGTGTGTCTTATCACCTTCCCCGTCCTAGCTGCTTGGTTTCCTGGGTGCGCTGTCTCAGGTGTGCCGTGTGTCTCCTCTGGAGAGTTGATCTCTGGCTGTGAGCCTCCTGGCTGATGTCAACTGTCCAGGATCCCAGGAAGACTTGGTTAGCAACTGGAAGCCTGCTCGTAGTTTGGTAGGGAATGCCGTCTCTGGGGCCAAGTTTGCCCCTTTCTGGCTCTGGCTGCCGCCCCCCACCCCACTCCTGGCTGCCCTGCCGCCCTGCCTGTGGCGGGGGATGGGGGATGGGCCAGTCTGCAGTGGGCTAGCTCTCCTCTGGTATTTGCTCAGTCCTTTCTTCTCTGAGCACACGGCAGTGCCTTAGGTTAGAGCTTTTCACAGGAATGTTCTCTCTTTCCTCTTTTTTTTCCTCTCTGGCTATCCCTTGGTTTGGGTTGCTATCTCAGGTTAGCTCCCTCAGATTGCCTTCAGGGCATTCAGGCCCGGTCCTTACCCTAAGCAGTGCAGCCGGTGCCTCCCTGTTCAGTCCCTGCTTGCTGGTGGCGGACGCGAGCGTCTGGGCTACTTCTCCACTGGGAGTTGCCATTAGGCGCATAATCTGTGGGTTTTATTTATTTATTTTTTCCTCCTGATTATGTTGCCCTCTGAGATTCCAAGACTCCCCACAGGCCCACGGGTGAGAGGGTTTCCTGGTGTTTGGAAACTTCTCCTCTTTTAAGACTCACTCCCCAGGATGGTTATCCATCCCTAACTCTTTTGTCTCTCTTTTTATCTTTTATATTTTGTCCTACCTCCTTTTGAAGAAAATAGGCTGCCTTTCTGGTTGCCTGGTGTCCTCTGCCAGCATTCAGAGGTTGTTTTGTGGTATTTGCTCAGCGTTCAAATGACCTTTCGATGAATTTGTGGGGGAGAAAGTGGTCTCCCCATCCTATTCCTCTACCATCTTAGGACAGCCCCCAGTATTTTAAACAAAATCGTTGATATATTGACTATTTTTTTCCTTCCCTTTTTCCTCATCATACTGTTGCAAATAGTTAACTGAGAGAAGTATGTTAATTTAAAAAATTGGGTGTCATTCCTTCCCCACACATTAATTTGGAAATTGATCTTCAAGGAACCACTCTTTATGAAAGAAATCCAAGGGAATAGTAAAGTTTTGTTCTATGGTTTCACATGAATTTAATTAGAAAACTGAGCGTTACAATAGGCCTCTCCATTTCAGAAGATTTAAAAACGGATTGTGCTATCTGGGCATAATTCAAGCAATACTATTTTTCTCCCTTATCAGAAATTGAAGAACTTGGCTATAATCCTTTTGATGCATTTTTCTGCATCAAAATTTAAAATGTTGAAGTTTGTTTAGACACAGAATGTTCACATTGATTATCTTTTTAAAAAAATTTTTTTAAAAATTTATTTTTCAATTGTAGGATAATTGCTTTACAATATTGTGTATATTAGTTATTTTTTGAGACAGGTGTACATAAG
This sequence comes from Budorcas taxicolor, assembly GCF_023091745.1. Lineage (NCBI taxonomy): Eukaryota > Metazoa > Chordata > Mammalia > Artiodactyla > Bovidae > Budorcas > Budorcas taxicolor. The sequence goes on from NC_068935.1 coordinate 76,608,795, forward strand.
TAATTATTATTTCTTCTGGGGTGTTTGGTTTCTTTGTTTTTTTTTTTTTTTTCTTAATGAAAATATACTATGTTGGGAAAAAGTCAGTAATTTAGTTAGTTGATAGGTTGACAGTGAGAGATTGATACTGTTCTGACACTAGCTTGCTGACCCCTCTGACACCACCTGGCTTTAATTAAATTCTGATGCTAACTACCTCAAATTAACACCTGATCCGAAAAGTGTTCCTGAACATTCCCTTTATTAAATCCTAGGGCAACCTAAGCTTCTGACTAGTGAGCTAAATCTAGGGATTCCTGTGACCATCTTGGGTTTGTTAATTTGCAAGAATAATTTCCAGAACTCCCTGAAAGTACTATACTTATATTTACAGTCGTATTATAAAGGATACAACTCAGGAGCAACCAAGTGAAAAAGATACATAGGACAGAGTCTTGGAGTTTCCATGCCCTTGCCCTTGGGCTCAGGATATGTCACCTTCTTGGCACATCAAAGTGTTCACCAACCAGGGAGCTCCTTGAGCTCTGGGTTTCTAGAGTTTTATTTCGGTCTTATTGGCCACTTAGTTCAGTCTCCAACCCCTTTCCTCTCTCTGCAGGTCTTAGGGGATAGGGCTGAAAGTTCCAACAATCTACTGGTACGCTTGATTTTCCTGGCATGGCACTTCCCTCTCTTTGGAAACCACGAGCCCATTTTGAGTCACTTTGTTAGCATAAATTCAGGTGTGCTCAAAAGGGACTTCTTGTGAATAACAAAAGAACACTCCATCACTCAGGCGTTTTGGAAGATCTGTGCTTCAAACAGGGTTTAAAGACCACATTTATTATACGTTTTTATATTTTATCTCTATTTTTGTAAAGTTTTTGTTACAAGGAGCACAAATGATAGCTCCAATGAGGGGATCATAATTTGCAAGGCTGCAGAGGATTGTAAACAGTAAGGCAGTAAGGGAGGTAAGAATTTTACTGGAAACCAGCCAAAGGAACTGGTGAATGGCTGAGCCTCTGGCATGATAACTAGGAGGCCACCAGGAAATGGAGGAATCTGGAGAAATCTTTTATTTATTTTTTAAATGGGGCATATTTGTTCTGAATTTTTTTTTTGCTTTGGCCACTCAGAATGGCTTGTAGGATATTAATGCCCCAAGTGAAAGTGAAGTCACTTAGTCATGTCCGACTCTTTGTGACCCCATGGACTGTGGCCTACCAGGCTCCTCCGTCCATGGGATTTCCCAAACAAGAATACTGGAATGGTTTGCCATTTCCTTCTCCAGAAGATCTTCCCGGCCAAGGGGTTGAACCTGGGTCTCCTGCATTGCAGGCACATGCTTTACCATCTGAGCCACCAGGGAAGTCCATTTTAATGCCCCACCCAGGGATCAAACTCAGGTCCTTTGGCAGTGAAAGCACAGAGTCCTAACCACTGGACTTCCAGTTCTTGTTGTCATTCAGTCATGTCCGACTCTTTGCAACCCCATGGACTGCAGCATGCCAGGCTTCCCTGTCCTTGACCGTCTTTTGGAGCTTGCTCAAACTCAGGTCCATTGAGTTGGTGATGCCATCCAACCATCTTGTCCTCTGTGGTCCCCTTCTCCTCCGGCCTTCCATCTTTCCCAGCATCAGGGTCTTTTCTAATGAGTTGGCTCTTTGCATCAGGTGGCCAAAGTATTGGAATTTCTGCTTCAGTATCAGGCCTTCCAATGAATAGTCAGCGTTGATTTCCTTCAGGATTGACCAGTTTGATCTCCTTGCTGTCCCAGGGACTCTCAGGAGTCTTCTCTAACACCACAGTTCAAAAGCATCAATTCTTCAGTGCTCAGCCTTCTTTATGGTCCAACTCTCACATCCATACATGACTACTGGAAAAACCATAGCTTTGACTATATGGACCTTTGTTGGCGAATTGATGTCTCTGCTTTTTAATACGCTGTCTAGGTTTGTCTTTGCTTTTCTTCCAAGGAGCAAGCATCTTTTAATTTCTTGGCTGCAGTCCCCATTCACAGTGATTTTGGAGCCCAAGAAGATAAAGTCTGTCAGTGTTTCCACTGTTTCCCCATCTATTTGCCATGAAGTGATAGGATTGGATCTTAGTTTTTTGAATGTTGAGTTTTAAGCCAGCTTTTTCACTATCCTCTTTAACCTTCATGAAGAGGCTCTTTAGTTCCTCTTCACTTTCTGCTATAAGGGTGGTGTCATCTGCATATCATGGTTATTGGTATTTCTCCCAGCAATCTTGATTCCAGTTTGTGCTTCATCCAGCCCAGGATTTTGCATGATGTACTCTGCATATAAGTTAAATAAACAGGGTGACAGTACCTTGAAGTACTCCTTTCCCAATTTGGAACTAATCTGTTGTTCCATGTCCAATTCTAACTGTTGCTTCCTGACCTGCATACAGATTTCTCAGGAGGAGGTAAGGTGGTCTGGTATTCCCATCTCTTTTAGAATTTTCCATAATTTGTTGTGATCCACATGGTCAGAGGCTTTGGTGTAGTCAATAAAGCGGAAGTAGATGTTTCTCTGGAATTCTGTTGCTTTTTCTATGATCCAGTGGATGTTGGCAATTTGATCTCTGGTTCCTCTGCCTTTTCTAAATCCAGCTTGAATATCTGGAAGTTCTCGGTTCATGTACTGTTGAAGCCTGGCTTGGAGAATTTTGAGCATTACTTTGCTAGCGTGTGAAATGAGTGCAATTGTGTGGCAGTTTGAACATTCTTTGGCATTGCCTTTCTTTGGGATTGGAATGAAACTGACCTTTTCCAGTCTTGTGGCCACTGCTGAGTTTTCCAAATTTGCTGGCATATTGACTGCAGCACTTTCACAGCATTATCTTGTAGGATTTGCTCAACTGGAATTCCATCACCTCCACTAGCTTTGTTCATAGTGATGCTTCTTTTACACAGTGGTCTTTAAACTAGTGTTCTAATAAGAGGTTTTCTTTTTAAAGCTACCTTCACTCATTTATTCTTTTTGATTGGCTTTTTATTCAACTTGTATGCATTAAATGCCTCTTATACCATGGATATAGTTCATAATTTATACATGCAGTAGGTTCTAGGTTTTCTCCAAGAGATCAGAAGCTAGGGGATGTTTAATAAAGTACATGGTACATAGGAAAGAAGGTTACCTAACAGTATAGAAGATATGAAGCCAAGATAAGAAGGGAGAGGAGGATGTTGCAACATTGAACTTCAGGGGAATTTTATCACCAAGTTTGTATCCTAAGGCAGAATCCATATTTGGGGCCAAGTAACCAAGCTAACATTGGTAGCTTGTGTTCTCTAAAGGACTTTTTGTATTGTCACAGTGGACCTGCTACCATATACATTGCGACCTAGAGGCTTAAATTCCAATTATTAGAAGTTCCAAGGAGCATACTTCTGTCCATTAGATGTTCTTGCTAAAATTATTTTAAGTCTGGGTCAGGAATCATGTCGGTCATAAACACAGCCTTTTTCACGATATCTCTAGATGAATTTTGTCCTTTTTTACTTCATGTTGTTGATCATCATCCATTCCTTTCTCTTGGAATCATGATACCATGGCAGCCTGGCATCATTTCCAGTTTATTTCACTTTGTAGAAGCTTAAAAATCTGTTGAAGTAATGTTAAGTGTCTGGCTTAAATTCTGCTTGAGGGGTTCCGTTGAACCAGAATGTTCCCTCTGATGTTAGACTAAATCTAGTGATCTAAGCCCAAGGGATCAGTATGCTGCTAAGTCGCTTCAGTCGTGTCCGACTCTGTGCGACCCCATAGACGGCAGCCCACCAGGCTCCCCTGTCCCTGGGATTCTCCAGGCAAGAGCACTGGAGTGGGCTGCCATTTCCTTCTCCAATGCGTGAAAGTGAAACGTGAAAGGGAAGTCACTCAGTCGTGTCTGACCCTTAGCATGGACTGCAGCCTACCAGGCTCCTCCATCCATGGGATTTTCCAGGCAAGAGTACTGGAGTGGGGTGCCATTGCCTTCTCCAGGGATCAGTATATCTTGTAGTAATTTTAGTGACTGATCTTTAACTGGTAATTAGATACTTTTGGCTCTATTATTTTCTAATTAAGAGATTACATGATATGTCTGTCAGTACCCAGGATTGAACAGTTGGCATATCATGTAAGCTTTGCAACTTGGGTCTGAAATTACATTGTAATTTAGGGTATAGACTTACCTACTTTCAACATCTTTAAAACCAATGAATTTCTGTCAGAGTCATGGAACTCAAAGGTATATATGGAGGCATCTGTTAAGAATTAACACCTGAGACTCAGATTAGATTGGAATAACATAAGGTGGGCTGCCATCTTGCATATTTCCTTATAACCTCTGATTAATTGGCAGCCTAGTGGCCATTTGGTTGTTGGTGCTGCTGCTAGGTAAACTCCTTGCTGATATATACAATGGTTTGTGTCTTTGTAGACCAAGCATCTTTGTCCTTTCAGAATGGTGTGATTCCATCTTTTAAAACTGCCTGTTACTTAGTAGCTGCTCATTAAATGTTGAGTAAACATTGGTATGAATGTAATACCAATATGGATACAATACCATATGTGTCATCCCCTCATGCAAACAGTGTGTTACATGTTCATTTATATTTTTATGTATCTTATACACTTGTTGAGGGGTACTTGCACTAGTAATTCTGTATGATAATTTATGAGTAAAGATAGTATGCACATTTATTATTTTTTTGGCTGTCTTGGGTCTTTGTTGCTGCAAGTGGGCTTTTTGTAGTTGTGGCATGAGAGCTTATTTGCCCTGTGGCATGTGGGGTCTTCCTGGACCAAGGACTGAACCTGTGTCCCCTGCATTGACAAGCAGATTGTTAACCACTGGACCACCAGGGAAGTCCGAGTATGCACATCTAATAAATCTGATTCATTAAGTTGCTAGATTACTCTTTGAAAATATTCCAGTTTAATTGTCACTCACAGATAATAGTTTTTTTTTAAAAAAAAACAGTGATACATGTAAATAGTAAATAATTCAATTTGTGCTAAAATGGATATAGTTAAAAGTTGCTTTTCCACCCCTTGTTTACTAGTCCTCAATCTTCCTTGTTCCCAGACAGTACAAGTACAGTCACTAATCTCATGTGTAACTTTTCAAAGAATCTCTGCATAGATAGTCTTGTCATAAAGTCAGCATATTATAGAAATAGTCTGATAAAAACAAAAATAGACCTGTGGACCAGTCTCTGATGATGATATATAGTTGATCCTTGAACAACAGAAGTTTAAACTGCCAGGGTGTACTTATACAAGAATATTTAGTTTTTCAGTAAATATGTCCTATACTATATGATTCCCAGTTGCTTAAATCCACGAATGCAGAACCCCAGGTATGGAGGGCTGACTGTAAAGTTGTGTGTGGATATTTGACTGTGTGGAAGTGGGGAGTGTTAGTGCCACTAACCACACCAGGGTTCAAGGATCAACTGTATAACAACTGTGTAAGCAAATAACCTAAATATGAACTTGATGAGAAGAATGCAGGAACAAATTCATGACTAGTACACACAAGCAAATAGTGTTCATGCCAGCCATCAAAGATGATTCAATTTTAGGAAATCTCTGAATATAATTAGCACATGATTAGGTCAAGGCGAAAAACAATCAAATGAGCAACTCTGTAAGTTGAACTTCTTTTTAATATTTTTATAATTTAATCAAAATCATTGCTCCTTTTGAATCATATTTTGATGTCAACAGTCATGATGATTTCACATTCTATTTTAAAGGGCTAGACAGTTGCCTAATACTATTTATTGGAAATTCATCAATACTAAATTTCATAATTTATTTGGGTCTGCTTCTGGACTCACTGATATGTGAGTCCATTAACTGTCTTTTCTGTGACAATATGGAATTATTTTGGTTGTGTAAATATTTTGTTACTATTTTCTGTGCTCACTTGCTGCCTATTCATGTTTAGATTCATTTATGTGACACCATTCCATATACTCTAAATTTCTTGGTTCTGTATAATACTTTGGCCACTTGATACTAAGAGGCGACTCATTGGAAAAGACAGTGATGCTGGGAAAGATTGAGGGCAGGAGGAGAAGGGGGCGACAGAGGATGAGTTGGTTGGATGGCATCACCGACTGAATGGACATGAGTTTGAGCAAACTCCAGGAGATAGTGAAGGACAGGGAAGCCTGGCGTGCTGCAGTCCATGGGGTCGCCAAGAGTTGGACACAAGTTAGTGACTGAACAACAATAATAATATTTGTGTCAATGACTGTTTATCTAGAGTTGTCTCCATCTGAGTTTTTTTCATTATTCTATTTTGTGTCAATTCTATCCAGTTTTTGGTTTTCCCAGCTGCTATTATATTTTTTTTTCTCGTCAGTTGTACCATAAAGATGTCATATGATATGGATACATGGACTTTATAACAGGAAAATTTACATGTTAAAATTAATATGCAAGGTGATTTTAATCAGAGTATGCATAACAGAAGAGCTAGAGCAGAAACAGTACTATGTTTCATGATCTGTGCTTTCTTGCATGCCTGTTGCTGCATAGTTTTATCAAAGTAATATTCATGAGATGTTTCACGACTATCATATTCATAGTCCTCTGTCTTGCCATGTGTTTTTGCATACCTTAAACAGGACCCCTTGTCATACACAAGTCATTCAGTTCCAGGTTCTAAAAATTATCAGTATTGGCATTTAACATGTGACTCTGGACTATACATCAGAATACTTGGCTCTTAGTTTGAAATTAAAATTCATGCCTAGTATAATTTAACAGTTTAAAGCATTTTGTTCCTTTCACAAATAACGATGCAATGAAAACATGATCCATATTTCCTTCTGTGAGTGTTTCTATATGGTTTTCCTATGTTAGTATCTTTGCAAAAGTTGGTAAAAATATGAACAATTTTTATTAAAGGTCATCTTCATTGCCCATCCAGAAACGTTTTAGTGTATATACTACAGTGTTCTTATTTAACCATTTTATAGTTGCTTAAGTAATTTTCTTCAAAATATACAAAACTGTGGATTGTTTAACCTGTATTTTAGCACAGTATCACAAAACAGTTATCCCCAAGTTTTCCTTGCACATCAGGGGTCTCAATAAGGATATTGTAAACTTGATTCAGTTTCCTTTATTGAATTTATAATAAGTCTGATTTTTAGCACATGGAAAAATCAAAGTGTGTGGTAACCTATTTATAGAGTAAAATTTAAGGGAAGGTGGATATCATCATTCTGATCATTGTTTTTAAAATAAACTTTTTGATTTTAGAACAGTTTTCAATTTGCATAAAAGTTGCAAAGAGTTTTCATATATCCCCTACTCAGGTTCCCCTATATCAGTTACTATGGTACATTTGTCATACTCCCTCTCTCCCTAGTGCCTGGTAACTTCTAATCTACTTTCAGTCTTTGAAAATTTGCCTGTTCTGGGTACCTCACATAATTGGAGCAATATAATATTTGTCCTTTGGTGTGCAGCTTATTTTACTTACCGCATCTTCAAGGTTTATCAGTGTTGCATGTGCCAGAACTCTATTGCTTTTTTTTTAAATAGCAAAATGATATTTCATTGTGTGTGTATGTAATATATATGTCACACTTTATTTATGCAGTTTGTTTATATGACACATTTTGTGTTTATATATCATATATTAGTACATATTTGTTTACATACACACTTTCTTTATAAACCACATTTTGTTTACTATCTAATGGATAGTCCTACTTTACAACATACATGTCATGTGTTTGGTTTCCACATTTTATTAAGCTCATCAAATTGCTCATAGTAAACTTTAATAGAGAATTATTTAACTCTTGCAATAAAAATCTTGAAATTGGCCCTGCATTACTAAGATAAAACTTTGGGTCTGCTGGAATTATGAGGCATCCATATTGATATTAGCACAGGCTCTCCAAAAATTAACAAAAATGTATTCTTATTTTAGTTGAGAGACCTTTGGCATCAGTGTCTATTTTTTTTTTTTTGATTAAAATTACACAATACCACTAATTGGATAAATAGTTTTATGTGATTTTAAATATATTTTTCTTTTAGCAGTAATTTTTAATAGAGATCAGTATTGTGTAGAATTGTCCATTTCCTGAATATTTCCCCTTTACATTCCTCTTTTCCTTCTTATTTTCGTATTTTTTTGGGACCTTTAGGGAGGAATAAGTTCAAGTTTATATCTGTTACTCAAAGAATAATTTCCCCCCATTATACAATGTATTAAACATTATGAAAGGCATAAGTATTCATTGTAAAAATTTGAAATAAAATATCATAGCACAATTAAAAGAATATCCAAAACCACTCAGATTTTTGGTACATTTCTTTTTAGTATGTGTATGTATGCTGATAACATTTTAAAATAGCTCTTAAGTTAACAAAATATTTTCCTGTCTTTAAATGTGAATGCATACTAATCTCAATTGAGCCATGATTTTTTGTATAACATACCTCTTTTTTAGACATTAGAATTATTTTAAGTTTTTTAAAAACTAAAATCTGAACATATCAATGCAGTTAACATACTTATGGAAATATCTTGTGTAAATATCTCCCTGATAATTTCTTTTATTATAAACTGGTTAGAAACTTGATTATTTTCTGTTTTGTACCTCTTGATTAGCTGAAGTATAAAGTCAAGAGGTCAAGTGTAAAGTGTAAAGTCAAGAGGCCAAGTGTAAAGTAATTAGACCCTTATTCAAGAAACAGATGTTGTCCGTATAACCCTACATCCTTTCACAGTTTAGTCTCACCTCTAACAAAGGTAATTATTCTGTGCCCTGCTGTCATCTACCGTTCTTGGCCTTCCTCTTTCAGTCCTATGTTATGAGATGCCTCTGTTCCTTTGACTTTCACTGGTTGATAACACTTTTAATTATTTTAACCTTTTAATGTTTTCCTAGCACTCACTGCCAAATATGACTAATCCTTCTCAAATACTGCTTTATCATATCTTACCTATTTGTTCTATTCCAGACAGCAGTCTATTTCTTTTGTAACAGTCTTTGCATAGCAGTAGTTTACATTAGCAGAGCACATGGTGCTGTACACTTTCTGTGTGTGCTTTGAGTTAGTTTTAATGGTGAGGAAATAAAGCTAATATCCCTTTTTTTTCCAGCTTCAATAATTGAGGTCAGTTAAACTCAGTAACATTGCTCCCCAGTTGTCACAGAGTGACTCAAGCAGTTCATCCCCAGAGTCTTGGCTCTGTAGACTCCCTCTCATTATCAGTGATGGTTTCATTTCAGTTCAGTCGCTCAGTCGTGTCCGATTCCTTGCAACCCCATGAATCGCAGCATGCCAGGCATCCCTGTCCATCACCAACTCCTGGAGTTCACTCAAACTCATGTCCATCGAGTCGGTGATGCCATCCAGCCATCTCATCCTCTGTCGTCCCCTTCTCCTCCTGCCCCCAATCCCTCCCAGCATCAGGGTCTTTTCCAGTGAGTCAACTCTTTGCCTGAGGTGGCCAAAGTACTGGAGCTTCAGCTTTAGCATCAGTCCTTCCAATGAATACCTAGGACTGGTCTCCTTTAGGATGGACTGGTTGGATCTCCTTGCAGTCCAAGGGACTCTCAGGAGTCTTCTCCAACACCACAGTTCAAAAGCATCCATTCTTTGGCTCTCAGCTTTCTTCACAGTCCAACTCTCACATCCATACATGACCACAGGAAAAACTATAGCCTTGACTAGATGGACCTTTGTTGGCAAAGTAGTGTCTCTGCTTTTGAATATGCTATCTAGGTTGGTCATAAATTTCCTTCCAAGTAGTAAGCATCTTTTAATTTCATGGCTGCAGTCACCATCTGCAGTGAGTTTGGAGCCCCCCAAAATAGTCTGACACAGTTTCCACTGTTTCCCCATCTATTTCCCATGAAGTGATGGGACAGGATGCCATGATCTTAGTTTTCTGAATGTTGAGCTTAAAGGCAACTTTTTCACTCTCCTCTTTCACTTTCATCAAGAGGCTTTTTAGTTCCTCTTCACTTTCTGCCATAAGGGTGGTGTCATGTGCATATCTGAGGTTATTGATATTTCTGCCGGCAATCTTGATTCCAGCTTCTGCTTCTTCCAGCCCAGCATTTCTCATGATGTACTCTGCATATAAGTTAAGTAAGCAGGGTGACAATATACAGCCTTGACATACTCCTTTTTCTATTTGGAACCAGTCTGTTGTTCCATGTCCAATTCTAACTGTTGCTTCCTGACCTGCATATAGGTTTCTCAGGAGGCAGGTCAGGTGGTCTGGTATTCCCATCTCTTTCAGAATTTTCCACAGTTTCTTGTGATCCACACAGTTAAAGGCTTTAGCATAGTCCATAAAGCAGAAATAGATGTTTTTCTGGAACTCTCTTACTTTTTCAATGATCCAGCAGATGTTGGCAATTTGATCTCTGGTTCCTCTGCCTTTTCTAAAACCAGCTTGAACATCTGGAAGTTCATGGTTCATGTACTGTTGAAGCCTGGCTTGGAGAATTTTGAGCATTACTTTACCAGTGTGTGAGATGAGTGCAATTGTGCAGTAGTTTGAGCCTTCTTTGGCATTGCCTTTCTTTGGGAGTGGAATGGAAACTGACCTTTTTCAGTCCTGTGGCCACTGCTGAGTTTTCCAAATTTGCTGGCATATTGAGTATAGCACTTTCACAGCATCATCTTTCAGGATTTGAAATAGCTCAACTGGAATTCTATCACCTCCACTAGCTTTGTTTGTAGTGATGCTTTCTAAGGCCCACTTGACTTCACATTCTAGGATGTCTGGTTCTAGGCGAGTGATCACACCATCATGATTCTCTGGGTCATGAAGATCTTTTTTGTACAGTTCTTCTGTGTATTCTTGCTACCTCCTCTTAATATCATCTGCTTCTGTTAGGTCCATACCATTTCTGACCTTTATTGAGCCCATCTTTGCATGAAATGTTCCCTTGGTATCTCTAATTTTCAGTTCAGTTCAGTCACTCAGTTGTGTCCGACTCTTTGCGACCCCATGAATCGCAGCACGCCAGGCCTCCCTGTCCATCACCAACTCCCGGAGTTCACTCAGACTCATGTCCATCGAGTCAGTGATGCCATCCAGCCATCTCATCCTCTGTTGTCCCCTTCTCCTCCTGCCCCCAATCCCTCCCAGCATCAGAGTCTTTTCCAATGAGTCAACTCTTTGCATGCGGTGTCCAAAGTACTGGAGTTTCAGCTTTAGCATCATTTCTTCCAAAGAAATCCCAGGGCTGATCTCCTTCAGAATGGACTGGTTGGATCTCCTTGCAGTCCAAGGGACTCAAGAGTCTTCTCCAACACCACAGTTGAAAAGTATCAATGCTCCAGTGCTCAGCCTTCTTCACGGTCCAACTCTCACATCCATACATGACCACAGGAAAAACCATAGCCTTGTCTCTAATTTTTGTTGGAGATAAATTGAGGTCATTTTCAATGTCCAGGGATAATAGTGCTTATAGAAAGATCAGGAACTCTTTTAAGATTTCCCCATTTTTTTAGGTTTAAATGCTGCACTAGCAAAGTAGATGCACTCAGAAGGTTAACTGAGGTGCCCTTCTAATAGAACGCCTGGATATGACATTTATCTCCCCATCTGTTTTTTAACATGGCAGACAGTGAACCATATAGAAAAGACCTTTAATAAAGACCATTTCCTCCCAGGTTGGTTCATTTTAGAGATAACCAAGCCTAAAATTGTTCTAATTGCTTTTACTTGATATAGTAACCTCATCAATTCTGGAGCTAGTTTCATTTTTATTATATTTCAAAGGCAGGTTATCAAACTAAGTGAAGTTCAAAACTAAGCCAAGAATGGCCAGCCGGTAAACTGTAGACTCCCTTTTTGAACCTGTGTCTTCTGATGGAAGAGCTTAAGCTTTTAGTTGGCCCAAGATACTACAGCATCATCTTTGGACTTTCTTAATTACCCTTTAAATCTCTGGTATTTTCTCTTGTGGTATCTCTATCCCAACAACCTTATTATACACATGTTTTTGCAACTTAACTACACTCTATAGAAAAAGCACTTTAATTTTTTAAAAAATTTTATTGGCATAGTTGATATACAATGTTGTGTTAGTTTCCAGTGTATAGCAAAGGGAATCAGTTATGTGAAAGTGAAGTCGCTCAGTTGTGTCCAACTCTTAGCGACCCGTGGACTGTAACCCACCAAGCTCCTCCATCTATGGGATTCTCCAGGCAAGAATACTGGAGTGGGTTGCCATTTCCTTCTCCAAGGGATCTTCCTGACCCAGGGATCGAACCCAGGTCTCCCACATTGCAGGCAGACACTTTAACCTCTGCACCACCAGGGAAGCCCTTAAATACAAGAATACAGTCTCTCAGAAAACCTATAGAGACACAGGACTTCAGATCCAAGTACTAACATCAAAGATTTCAAGGGAGGAAAGAAAGCCAGGTTGAAAGAAGAAGGGGGAGGAGGCGGGGGAGGGGAGGTGAAAGGGGTGGCCTTACAGACGTCTCCTGCCACCTGCAGATGCCCAGGCGTTATGGGACTTTTCCCTGGGCCTCCAGAGAAGAGAGGACTGGAACTCGCCCCTACCAGAAATCAGACCAGACCAGAACCAAAATTCGAGTTCTCTGCCAAGAGGAGGTGATCAGTCTCCAATCCTCAGCTCAGGCTGAGGGCCCTTTGACCAGATTCCTGCATCCAGGACCGAGGGACTAGAAAAACAGGGAAGGATAGGAAGGGTTAAGGAGAGGAAAGAGGGAAGGGGAGAGAGGTCAATAAAGTCTCTTGTTCCTTAGCAGTTGGGGCACTCTGGCTAGTTGTCCACGTCAGGAGGAGACCAGGGACAAAAGGATCCCAGTTGCGGCCCCTGGGTCTGGTCCATTGGCAGGTAAGCTGGCCCCTGAGTACCCCGAGTGGTCAGGATGTCAGTCTCAGCGAAGAAGAGTCCCACCAGAGTCGCCATTTGTTGCAGGAAGGCAGACCCCTTCCAGGGCCCGAAACTGGGCTCTTGTCTAACACTCGGAAATGAATTGTCCAAGGAGACACATGTGTTAGTTTCCAGTGTATAGCAAAGGGAATCAGTTATACATACACATAAATACACTCTCTTTTAGATTCTTTTCCCATATAGACCATTACAGACTATGAGTAGAGTTCCCTGTGCTACACAGTAGATCCTTATTAGTTATCTGTTTTTTATATTATATATATGTGTGTGTGTCAGTCCCACTCTTCCAGTTTATTCCTTCTCCCCAAAGTACTTTAGAATGAGACTTGTTCCAGAGTATTCAGTTGACTTCCCAAGTAGAGAACTGCCTTTTGCTTACTTTATCTGGCTACCGAGACAGAGATTCCTGGGAGTCAACCTGCCATCAAGTCGACTGTTTTGCCTCATATGTTTCAGCCCAGGTTCAACTTTGGAAATTCAGATTCTTATGTCTTCAGGTCCTGAGCCTCCATTTGACTTTCCATCTCCTCCACTGAGGATTGTAGAGTTAAGTCAGGTGAGCAATCATTCAACCCATTGTCTTTCATGTTGCTGGGAAGAGAGCTGTGCTGTCTTTGTATCAGAGAGGGAAAGTTTTATTCTTTTAAACTACAGAGTAATTTATAAACTACAATGCACAGTCCAGTTGGTTAAAGAAAATAAAACCAGAGCTTTACTGTGCCCAAACTGAATATCTCCGTCTGTATTCCTGTTGATTATTACCTCTCATAGGCCTTGGAGATACTATCTTTCCCACATCCTCTGATAAATAAGTTATCATTGGTGTTAATATCACATACATTGTACAGATAATCAAAGTGAATTGGAAAGAAAATAATTTTAACAAGACCAGAATGCTTTTTAAGTTATACTTTGAAGGCTCACTTCATGGTATTTTACATTGCAAGGAATGCTCCGAATTGTTTGAGATTCAGTTAACTCACAGTTAACAAAGGAAGAGAAGCCTGGCTAACCTTCAATGGTATGAAAATGTCCCAATATTTGCTTGGCAACATATGACCCGTATGCACTTAGATATTTGTTCAAGAAATACCCGTGGTTTCTCAGCAGTTAAACCTTTGATTCAGCTAAAGGGCAGTTAGCCTTCCACAACAGGACAGTTTTTTCTAAATGAGTTCTTTTATTTTTTTTAATAGGAAAGAAAATGGCTGTGCACAGAGGGAGAATTGATCACTGTCTGTTCTTCAAAGACACTTCTGTGGCAGTGGTTGGGGCTGTTAGTGCTCACTGCCCTGACAGAGACCTGCTTCAACAGGGTACGAAGGTAGGCTTTGGGTATCAGACCTGTATCTCCAGTTTTGGCTGCAGTCTTTTTGAAAGGCTTTACTTCTTTTCCGGGGACTCATTTGGGATTGAGAAGCTTTCTATTTATTGGCCCTCAGCTTTGACATGGCCTTGAAGTTTCTGAATTTCTAGATCTCAAGTTTTTTCATGTTGACATTTAAATATACTTAATTCATGTACATGTGAGTTACTTCCGTTGTAATGTGCACAAGCCCTTAGACCTGGCACAGTTTCTTTCCTGGTCACATGGCCCTAGTGAGAATAGCATCACTGTGTCAGGACTGAAACAGCAAAGAAAGCAGAGTGACTGATAGACCAAGATTGCTGAAGCCTAGATTTAGAAGCAACTAACATTAATTAGGTAGTTCCTGTGTTTTAGACACTGTTCATTATTATGTTATTATTAAAGCATTTAATACTGACTTAAAGCATTTAATTTAGGTGCTATGAGTAGTCTTACCCACATTTTACAGATGGGAAAACTGTAGCTTACATAGTCTTGTCAAAGGTCTTTGATGACTTTTCAAAGGTCAGACAGCAAGTCATTTGCAAAACAGGGATTTACACCCAGGTGATCATACTGCAGTGTCCACACTCTTAGCCCTTATTCAAGGCCCCTTGTAGATTCATGTTTCACTCTCCTTCCCCTGGCACATACAGTTATTCCTTCTTGCCCCTTTCATTTATCTGAGTCTAGTGCTTTTTGTTTTTTTAATCTTCCTTCTCACCTCCACTTTCTCCAGCCCTTCATATTCAGAGTTTAGCCACCTGCCTGGGAAAGCTGGCAGGTTTATACAATAAAGAAGTCCTCATAAAATTCTCAGCAAAGCAGATGGGAGTATGGGGGGTCATTTATCCTTATTTTGGAATATAAGTGTGGTAGGGGTAGCGATCACCATCTCTCGGTCTTATTATCTCCTGGGAGCTTGGGAGTATCAGTGATTCAGCTATAGTTTGTGGCGTGCTGGCTTTTGGGAGTTCATGTCTGGAGCCAGACAACTGAGGGGTTTTATGGAGTCATTAAAGAGTGAATTATGTGCCTCTTGGTGCCTCATTTGTATAATTTTAAGACTTCTCCTTTTACCTTTAAAATGGTGGTTGTGTGGTTACATTTAAAATGGCTTACTTGTTGAAGGCTTCTGTTTTTAGACTGTGGCTTATTCTCTGTGCCTTACCTTCCTGCTTTTGCCTATGAGGCATTAACTCCAGGTAACTGAACTAGTTTAGTAGCAGCTTGGCTGTTAAGTAAATAAGTGTTCATGACAGCAGGAATTTTGAGATGACAACTGACCTACTAAGAGGGTGAACAGGGCAATTTAGGGTGTCCTTTGTAGGTTTCTCCCATTAATCTTTAGTCTTGTACCATATCACTAGTGAGCTCTCATTTTACAGTGCCTACGAATTAGTTTAGTCTGTCTAGGAAGTTACTTATTTCACTCTGGCCTCCAAGGAATGCTAAATATTGGGAAATGTAATCACTTACATTTAGCCTGCTGTTGGATAGCTAATATCCTCTCACATCAAACTGTAAGGTAGTATGAGGCAGAATCTGAGAGATGCCTTTAGGTCCAAGGAGCAGGGTGGTAGGACAAGGACTCAGTTGGCATTATTAGACTTTGCCATGGTTGATAGCCTGGTACTGTATCAGAAGAACTTATACATCTCAGAAGATGGTTAGGGTTGATTAAGTTCTTTGGGGCTGTTGTTAACACCAGAGCTATTTGGGGGTAGATGGTGCCATTCCCAAGCCTCAAGATAACGGATGTATGGTTAAGAGAAGAAATACAAATCCATATTCTATAAAGTTGAATAAACTAATTGCCTGATTAGGCCCTATCAGTTTCTATGTGTGAACACTGAGATCTAGGGGTTGGCTGTGGGTGGCTTGTCTGGCCTGCCCTAAGCTAGATTGAAAACTCAGGCAAACTGTATGAGCTCTTTTAGTACTTTTGCTTTTGACGTTTCAGGGATTTTAGAGTCTTGGCTTTTCATCTATTAAGAAACAATTAAGAGGAAGATAAGGAATAGCTGTGGGGATAGTCAGTGAAGTGAAGTCACTCCGTCGTGTCCGACTCTTTGCAACCCCATGGACTGTAGCCTACCAAGGTCCTCCATCCGTGGGATTTTCCAGGTAAGAGTACTGGAGTGGGTTGCCATTTCCTTCTCCAGGGGAAATTCCCGACCCAGGGATTGAACCCAGGTCTCCCGCATTGTAAGTATTTCCTGTCATATAGGTGCTATTAGGTGTTGTATTTGAGAGTTGGTAGCTCATACGGTAAAGTGTCTGCCTGTGCTGCAGGAGACCTGGGTTCAATCCCTGGGTTGGGAAGATCCCCTGGAGAAGGACATGGCAACCCACTCCAGTACTCTTGCCTGGAGAATCCCATGGATGGAGGAGCCTGGTGGACTACAGTCCACGGGGTCGCAAAGAGCCGGACACGACTGAGCTACTTCACTTTCACTTTTCATGTTCAAGTAAGGGAGATAGCTAGGAATAAGGGTTTGAGGGAAGAAGGGGAGGGATGGAAGATCTATCTGGAATCAGTTTCAAAGAAGACTGCATAGTGCTTTGAAGAAATCAGTCATCAGTCTGACATCATCACAGGATCTCAGTAGCTATCTTCATATCATCCCATCTTCTTGGCAGGGCTCAGCCTCACCACTGCCCCCTTAATGCCTGTCCTGGTTCTGTGTGTTTTGGGAGCCAGTGATTGTGTACACTCTGAGTGCGTTCAAGTGCTAGGAGAGGGGCTGCTTGTGGCTGCCATTTTAGGCCACCAAAGCAGTAAGGAAGGGGTGGTTTCCTGTGGAATGGGAATGTGATATCAAGCTGATGAGCAGCAGAGGAAGTATTTGGGGCATCATGGAGGGAAGGATGCATGTCTTGTAGAAATCAGGGGAAACAGGTTTTTGTCACCTTAGTTGGGGATGACCACAGCTCTATTATACAGCCCTATTGAATAGTCTTCCCTCATAGCTCATAGCTCAGTTGGTAAAGAATCTGCCTGCAAAGCAGGAAACCCTGGTTTGATTCCTAGGTTGAGAAGGTCCCCTGGAGAAGGGAAAGGCTGCCTACTCCAGTATTCTGGCCTGGAGAATTCCATGGACTGTATAGTCCATGGGGGTCACAAAGAGTTGGACACAACTGAGCGACTTTCACTCACTCACTTGAGTGAGTGAACTATAGTGAACTATAATCACTGTAGTTATTAGCAGTGACTTTGAAAAAAAATTATTCTTTTGCCTCTTCTCTGTTTCACTCCCAAGCTCTTCACTGTGTTGAAAATGGACTTCAGGGATGATCATCTCTATACAGAATGTTCCAAACTTGAAATGCCTTCATTATTACATCTGAGAATCCTCTCCACTCTTTTCCTGGCTTCTCATTCCTGTGGGATTGATGTGCCAGCCTGTGTCCTAATAGTGTTTCCTTAGTACTTACCACTATTCAATCTGGGGGTTAATGGGAGAGGAATTACAATGGGTAATCAAGTCTGTTAAGATCTTAAAGATTTTTTTATGGATTTCAACAGGCCTCAAAGAATCTTCCTGTCTGGTAGGTACAGGATAGTTAAGCACCATATATAACTACAGACATTAGATTGTAGGCCATCTGCTTCCGTAACTTGAATTTAAGCACTTTTTAGTTTCCATGTTTTACACTTGAGGATAAGGTTAAGAGAAGTTAACCTGTTGAGAAGTTTCAGATGCTACTGGAACTAATGTTCACTTAAGGAAGCCAGAACTCTTTAAAGAAGATGAGAATTCCCCTACAGGACAATAGGAGGCAACATTCGACATTTGTTCCCCAAGACAAGATTCTGGGTCCCCTGAGGGGTCTCCTGTCATAGTATTGGTGAAATTCCAGCTGTCCCTAGGGATGGGATGTCTTTGATTTCACTGTACTTTTCACTGCCTTCTGCTTATAATGGCCAGAAGGCTGTCCAGACAGATGCTGCTGTGATGAACTCTTGGTGTTCATCTCAGGAGCTCACTGTCCTTACTGCACTTTTAACTAAGTGCAGTAGTTCAGCATGGACTCTACAGTTAGGAAGTCTTGGATAAGACTCCAAAATAAAAGATTTAAGAAATCCCATACCTTATGTTAGGACTAGAGCAGGATGTAGTGAGATGGTTTAACCAGGATGGTTGCGGGCATTGACCTCAAGAATCATCTGGAACAGGTTTGCAATGAAAGCAACAAAGATTACTCTTGCTTTCATTGGGAGGAGGAATGAGCCTGATGCCTTTTGTTTGTGTTATACTTAGCCCATGGAGTTTTGTGATGCCCACAGAGATTGATATAGGTAATCTTTTATCACTGCCAGAATGTCCACTGCACTTTGCCTTTATAACCCTGTTTTGAGTTACCTATCCTTTGGATGAGTTGCTTTCTGTGCTTAGTTTTTAAGGTTCCTTTGCACTTCCTGGTTCACATCTAACCATCAACCACATATTAAAAGCAGTCAAGAAAGGAAAGATTTCATTTATTTTAAGCTTCTAAAATGACATACTGGCACAGATGGGAATAAAACCAGCTTCTGAATCATCAGTTTCAGATTCTAGCACACATACGCACAAATGGAGTTTTTAAATGAAAAGCATATGGTTTTGCACATGTGGGAACTATGAACAGGGTCAGGTTTCCACAAGGTGCAGGGGGAGGGGGAGATAAATACTTTTTATTGTATCCATGGAGTATTGGTGGGATCCATGAATATACTTCCATGCCTGACTGTTTCAATGATTTGAAGGAGTACCATGCTGTGACATGGAAGATCTCTCATCATTGGAAGTGAAGGTTAGTTCACCTTTGCTGCTTCCTCTATATTGTGCTAGAGTGTGTGAACTAGAAACATAGGTCTCATTATAGTTTGTCCTAGACCCCATCCATACAAAGGCCCTTTTCTAGAACCTCTCAGCATATTGTGAAATGCTTTCCATCATGCACCCCAGTACTTAGAAGAAACCAGAATTGCCTAATGATAGCTTTGGTCAAAGTATCCCTGAAAGTGAACTACAAAGCACAACTCAGATGGGAGTTTGACATCACTGTCAGCAAATATGTAATAATCTTTTAGATGGTGAAATTCTTTAATGCCTAGTTAGTAATAGTGCCTGCCTTCAATGAACTTCTTATCCAAAATAAACTAACATAATTTTGTCACCCATAGTGCTCCTACTCTTTGTGAATCATGTTTGCAATAGATTGCCCACCCATTGGATCTAAGGGCAGTTTTCCTATAAGTGGACAAGAAGCTGTTGTATAGTGCTAGCACTTTTTGTCTTAGCTGACTAGGATTCTGAATTTTCTGGTTCTCAACTATCCCTTGATGGACTGGGTTGTATTTTTCCAGATAATCTCTGTTAATACTGTTAGTAGCCATTGCTGTTCCTTTCAAGCATTCTACTGCCTAGATACATGTTACTTGAATTTTCATTAAGTTAAGGTTATATGGACCATTCCCTACATTGGTACTATGGATGGGGTTTCTTAGTTTTTTTTTAAAAAATGTCTTTGAAATATTTGGTTCTTTGAAAGCACATAACCCCTTTTCTGGTTGTCCATCTCCTAAGTATGCTCCTGTAGACTGCTGTATTATAGACAGCCACTGCTGGATAATTGGCTGTCCTGAGGTAGGATCAATGTCTTAGACGTGATGCTACTCTATTTTTCTAGTTTAATTGATTCTTCAGATGTAATGTAACACCCAACTAGTAGCTAAACTCAGCAAATCTTCCCATTATGATAGTAACAAATTTCCAATTTTCATTTCTCTATGGACAAATGAGCAAGAAAACCAAATGTAATGGCACGATCTCATCCTTTGCAAATCTCTGGTGCAGAGCACCATGTTTCAAAGTTTAGCCCTAGTAAAATTTTGGTAAAATTCTAATGCTTATTGAAAGACTCATTGTATCTTCAGTTCAGTTCAGTCACTCAGTCATGTCCGACTCTTTGTGACCCCATGAATCGCAGCACGCCAGGCCTCCCTGTCCATCACCATCTCCTGGAGTTCACTCAGACTCACATCCATCGAGTCAGTGATGCCATCCAGTCATCTCATCCTCTCTCATTCCCTTCTCTACTCTGCTTTGCCCCTGTAGAGGTGATATTACAAGTCAACATCTCAGGGTCTCTTGCAGTTGCACTTTATTAGGATCCCTTGATTCTATGCCAGTACAATAAGTTTTTTTAATAGGAAAATTTGCTAGGTATCCTTAGGTGCCTATGTGCTTTTTCAGGGAGTCATTTTTGTCTGAATATCTGGCAACTACCCATCATATCTTTTGTAAGTCTTGACAGATTTGGTGCTGTGTTTTGGACAAAAAGACCCATTACCATGGATTTGTATATTTTGTTTGTCCTTATAGTATTGTCCTTTATAAGCTATTAGATGAATTTTAAGAAAATTACTCCTAGTAATGCACTGCTTGCAGCGTTGGAGATCAGCATGTCAGTAATAAAGGCATTTGGTGGAGAAACAGTTATATTAAATTATGTATGCTGTTGGTCCTTCATCCTGAACATTTCATAAACATATTTGATTTTTTACCATTATCATTTGCAAATTATTTTACAACACCGCCCTCTCCAACATATTGATAGCTGCGTTTATCCTGGCATATTTCTAAATATTAGGTTTGGCACTGTCTCAGTTAAATGATATTTTGTACTAAATTTACCCACACTGCTATTTGACAGGTGATGAGCTTGCATTCTAAATTTTGTTCTGAAGGGACCTTTGACAAGTCAGATTACATAGGTAAATTTAGTTGTAAATATATGCATCATTCTCTGGGCTCCAATATTTTATGGCCCTTGTTTCATTATTAATTCCACTGCCTGTTAAATCTGAGGTAATAGTGTGACATTTTCATAGGTTTAATGGGCATTTCCAGATTTGTAACTCAACTGTAGACAAGTTGGAACTAATCCGAACTTGTATTCAGTTGGTACATGCATCATTGCCCTTTGGGAATTTAGATGGTTTGATGTTCACATGAATGTAGGCAGTAAGTGTCATCAGCAGTGCAGTTTAGTATCTCTGTTATGTAATCAAATATTGAGATTGGTAGGAATTTGGCGCCATCTTGTGGACATAGTGAAAGTGAAAGAAAGTGAAGTCACTCGGTCGTGTACCCATGGACTTGTGACCCCATGGACTGCAGCCCACCAGGCTCCTCTGTCCATTGGATTTTTCAGGCAAGAGTACTGGAGTGGGGTGCCATTGCCTTCTCCAGAGGATCTTCCCGACCCAGGGATCGAACCTGGGTCTCCTGCATTGTAGGCAGACGCTTTTACCGTCTGAGCCACGAGGGAAGTAAGATAACCACTATAATAGCTTTTATGTCATGCCTCATTTATCTACATGTCAGCACCCTTTGTGAAATCACTACAGACCAGAAATGCTCCCCAGTTTTTCAGTAACATTACAGTATGGTTCCTCCATTCTGAGTCACTGATATGTTTTAGGATTGTTGTTGAGTTTCTTCTATTGTTAGACATTTAAGTAATTTTAAGGAGTAATAGGCTTTTAAGGTCCGATAATTTGTTAGTTTGTGTTTTCTGGTTGTTGAAGGTATTAATAAGGCTGTTTACTGGTCTCTTTAGTGTCTTACTCAGCAATTTACAGTATACCTCTAAATGTTGTGTATTTCTGTGAACAATAAGCAGTGATTGTAGAAATTTACCAGTACTTAATTTTCCACAGCTTGTATTAGTGGTATTGGTTGCATACTTCCCTTCAGGGATTATTACTCTCAATGTAAAGCTCCACTGATGGTAGGAAAACAGTAATATTGTAAGGTTCTTGAGGGCACTGTGATTCTCAACTGTGGTAGGTTATATATGGCATGCGTGTTATCTACAGTGTGATTTTTCTTATTTGAGGATCACTTTGATCATCAGATATGTAAAGCAGTGGTCTTGCCAGTTACTGTAGATCCTCCATAACATGATAGGAGTGAGGTTTTCACTCATATAACTAACTCCAAGAAAAGTTAATTCAGATTTTACATAGTTTAATGGACAAAGAGGAGACATAATGGAAACTCTGTGACTCAATTTACCCATAATATGATGCCTTTCAGATATGTTAGGGTTATCACTCTCATCAGAAACTTGGTCTCTTACTCTCTTCCAGAAATGGAAGTTGTTAATGTTAACTTCCATTAACGTCACAATCTAATAGTACTAAAGAGTCAAAAATATTTTTGTGTTGATTAAAGCTGTTTATTTCCTTCTAATATCATTAACTTTATCTCCACATTCACTGAGGTATGTGACATTTAAAGTAGATTAGTGTATGTTTCATGTTTATTACAGTGGCTATTTTCGTATAATTTTAGGTATCTTGCTCCTGAATATATGGAGGTTTTTGTGTTGGGAAATATTTCAAAGTTTGTTGTCGCCTTATGGACACAAAGGTCCTCTCTCCCTGCAAGACTCTAGTACTATATTAATCCACAATATATGGTTTTGATTGAGAGTACAGTAACCTAATGACTATGCAGTTAGCCAGAAATTCATTTGAGGAATTTCAAGGGTGCTTGTTTCATTCCTTAATTTTGTTCAATTATAGGTTCTGGCTTATAAAGTATGACATCAGTGTTTGTGCGCAGTATAGTATAGTGCTGATATACAATTGGTTTAATTCAATATCCTTACTTTTAGCTTTGTTACTCTGGTTTGTCACTAGCAATTTGAAAAATTTAATAACAAAATAAAAATACATGGATGATGTCTTTACATCAGGTACTAAGGACTGTGTTTCTCCTAAAAGCAGTTGACGTCACTGGAGTACATTACTCCATATATGAAAAAAATGCCTGAAGGCGTATATTGTTAAAGACTTAATGTCCTATTCCAAAATTTCCAAGTGTTGTTATAATATACTTTATTGTACTATTATTGCAGTAACTTCAGGTTACTTTTGTCAAACATAACATTGCCCTAGTAAGCATATGCCCTGAGACAATCTGATATGGGTTCCAAAAAAGGATAAAACGTGTTAATGTTATACTTCACATTTAGTTATGCCCTGTTTTCCAAATTACTACTTTAAAAAATTATCTAGCATCCATATATATAATGCAGTGATGAATGTTTTAATTTAGCTGGTATTATCTAGCAACCACTATTGTTTGCTAAACTACTTTCAGCTGTGTATTATTTGTTTTCAGAATTTTTTTAATTAAAAAATATTTATTTATTTTAATTAGAGGCTTATTACTTTACAATATTGTAGTGGTTTTTGCTATACACTCACATGAATCACTCCAGTGTTCTTGACTGGACAATCCCAGGGACGGGGGAGCCTGGTGGACTGCCATCTATGGGATGACACAGAGTCGGACATGCCTGAAGTGACTTAGCAGCAGCAGCACATGAATCAGCCATGGGTTTACATGTGTCCCCCATCCTGAACCCCCCTCCCACCTGCCTCCCCATCCCGTCCCTTAGTGTCATCCCAGTGCACCAGCCCTGAGCACCCTGTCTCATTCATTGAGCCTGGACTGGTGATCTGTTTCACATATGGTAGTATACATGCTTCAGTGCTGTTCTCTCAAATCATCCCACCCTTGCCTTCTCCCACACAGTCCAAAAGACTGTTCTTTACATCTGTGTCTCTTTTGCTGTCTCACATACAGGGTCATCGTTACCATCTTTCTAAATTCCATATATATGCATTAATATACTGTATTAGTATTTTTCCTTCTGACATACTTCACTCTATATATAATAGGCTCCAGTTTAATCCACCTTATTAGAACTGATTCAAATGCATTCTTTTTAATAGCTGAGTAATATTCCATTGTGTATAAGTACCACAGGCTTTTTATCCATTCGTCTGCCAGTGGACTTCTTGGTTGCTTCCATGTGCTAGCTCTTGTAAACAGTGCTGCGATGAACATTGGGGTACACGTGTCTCTTTCAATTTTGGTTTCCTTGGTGTATATCCCAAGCATTGGGATTGCTGGGTCATATGGGCGTTCTATTTCCAGTTTTTTAAGGAATCTCTGCACTGTTCTCCATAGTGGCTGTACTAGTTTGCATTCCCACCAACAGTGTAAGAGTGTTCCTTTTTCTCCGCACCCTCTCCAGCATTTATTGTTTGTAGACTTTTTGGATAGCAGCCATTCTGACTGGCAGGAAATGGTACCTCATTGTGGTTTTAATTTGCATTTCTCTGATAATGAGTGATGTTCAACATCTTTTCATGTGTTTGCTAGCCATCTGTATGTCATCTTTGGAGAAATGTCTGTTTAGTTCTTTGGCCCATTTTCTGATTGGGTCATTTATTTCTCTGGAAATAGTTACAGGAGCTGCTTGTATATTTTGAGATTAATTCTTTGTCCATTGTTTCATTTGCTATTATTTTCTCCCATTCTGAAGGCTATCTTTTCACCTTTTTATAGTTTCCTTCGTTGTGCAAAAGCTTTTCATTTTAATTAGGTCCCATATGTTTATTTTTGCTTTTATTTCCATTATTCTGGGAGGTGGGTCATAGAGGATCCTGCTGTGATTTATGTCAGAGAGTATTTTGCCTATGTTTTCCTCTAGTAGTTTTATAGTTTCTGCTCTTACATTTAGATCTTTAATCCATTTTGAGTTTGTTTTTGTGTATGGTGTTAGAAACTGTTCTAGTTTCATTCTTTTACCAGTGATTGACCAGTTTTCCCAGCACCACTTGTTAAAGAGATTGTCTTTTCTCCATTGTATATTCTTGCCTCCTTTGTCAAAGATAAGGTGTCCATAGGTGTGTGAATTTATCTCTGGGCTTTCTGTCTTGTTCCATTGATCTATATTTCTCTTTTTGTGCCAGTACCATACTGTCTTAATTAGTATAGACTGAAGCCAGGCAGGTTGATTCCTCCAGGTCCATTCTTCTTTCTCAAGATTGCTTTAGCTATTTGAGGTTTTTTTGTATTTCCATACAAATTGTGAAATTATATGTTCTAGTTCTGTGAAAGATACCATTGGTAGCTTGATAGGGATTGCATTGAATCTGTAGATTGCTTTGGGTAGTATACTCATTTTCACTATATCAATCTTCTGACCCATGAACATGGTATATTTCTCCATCTATTTGTGTCATCTTTGATTTCTTTCATCAGTGTTTTATAGTTTTCTATATATAGGCCTTTTGTTTCTTTAGGTAGATTTATTCCTAAGTATTCTATTCTTTTTGTTGCAATGGTGAATGGAATTGTTTCCTGAATTTCTCTTTCTATTTTCTTATTATATTCAAGGGATTTCTGTGTGTTGATTTTATATCCTGCAACTTTACTATATTCATTGATTTAGCTCTAGTAATTTTCTGGTAGAGGCTTTAGGGTTTTCTATGTAGAGGACCATGTTATCTGCAGACAGTGAGAGATTTACTTCTTCTTTTCCAATCTGGATTCCTTTTATTTCTTTTTCTGCTCTGATTGCTGTGGCCAAAATTTCCAAAACTATGTTGAATAGCAGTAGTAAGAGTGGGCATCCTTGTCTTGTTCCTGACTTTAGGGGAAATGCTTTCAGTTCTTCCCCATTGATGATAATGTTTGCTGTGGATTTATCATATATGGCTTTTATTATCTTGAGGTATGTTCCTTCTATTGTGCTTTCTGGAGGGTTTTTATCATAAATGGATGTTGAATTTGGTCAAAGACTTTCTCTGCATCTATTGAGATAATTATATGGTTTTTATCTTTCAATTTGTTAATGTGGTATATCACATTGATTGATTTGTGAATATTGAAGAATCCTTGCATCCCTGGGATAAAGCCCACTTTGTCATGATGTATGGTCTTTTTAATATATTGTTGGATTCTGATTGCTAGAATTTTGTTAAGGATTTTTGCGTCTATGTTCATCAGTGATATTGGCCTGTAGTTTCCTTTTTTTGTGGCATCTTTGTCAGGTTTTGGTATTAGGGTGATAGTGGCATTATAGAATGAGTTTGGCAGTTTACCTTCTGCAATTTTCTGGAAGAGTTTGAATAGGATAGGTGTTAGCTCTTCTCTAAATTTTTGGTAGAATTCAGCTGTGAAGCTATCTGGTCCTGGGCTTTTGTTTGTTGGAAGATTTTTTATTACAATTTTATTTCCATGCTTGTGATGGGTGTGTTAAGATTTTCTGTTTCTTCCTGGTTCGGTTTTGGAAGGTTATACTTTTGTAAGAATTCATCCATTTCTTCCAAGTTGTCCATTTTCTTGGCATATAATTGCTGATAGTTGTCTCTGATGATCCTTTGTATTTCTATGTTGTCTGTTGTGATTTCTCCATTTGCATTTTTCTTTTTGTTGATTTGATTTTTCTCCCTTTGTTTCTTGATGACTCTGGCTAATGGTTTGTCTCTTTTATTTATCTTCTCAAAGAACCAGCTTTTAGTGATTTTTGTTATTGTCTCCTTTGTTTCTTTTTCATTTTTTCTGCCCAATTTTTATGATTTCTTTCCTTCTACTAACCCTGGGGTTCTTCATTTCTTCTTTTTCTTCTTCATTTCTTCTTTTTTCTTGCTTGAGGTGTAAAATTAGATTATTTATTTGATTTTTCTCTTGTTTCTTGAGGTAGGCTTGTATTGCTCTGAACCTTCCCCTTAGCACTGCTTTTACTGAATCCCAAAAGTTTTGGGTTGTCGTGTTTTCATTTTCATTCATTTCTATGCATATTTTTATTTGTTTTTTTGATTTCTTCTGTGATTAGTTGGTTATTCAGAAGCGTGTTATTTAGCCTCCATATGTTTGTACTGTTAATAGTTTTTTTCCTGTAGTTGACATCTAATCTTACTGCATTGTGATCACAAAAGATGCTTTAAGTGCTTTCAATTATTTTGAATTTACCAAGGCTAGACTTATGGCCCAAGGTGTGATCTGTACTGGAGAATGTTCCATGTGCACTTGAGAAAAAGGTGAAATTCATTGGTTTGGGTTGAAATCCCCTATACATATCAATTAGGTCTAACTGGTCCATTGTATCATTTAAAATTTGTGTTTCCTTGCTCATTTTCTGTTTAGTTGATCTATCCACAGGTGTGAGTAAGGTATTAAAGTCTCCCACTATTATTGTATTACTGTTAATTTCCCCTTTCATACTTGTTAGCATTTCCCTTACATGTTGAGGTGTCCCTATGTTGGGTGCATATATCTTTATAATTGTTATATCTTCTTCTTGGATTGATTCTTTTTTGTCTTCTTTTTTGTCTCTTCTTCTTGGATTGATTCTTTTTTGTCTCTTTTCTTGCCCTTTATTTCAAAGTCTATTTTATCTGATATGAGTATTGCTACTCCTGCTTCCTTTTGGTCTCCATTTGCATGAAATATCTTTTTCCAGGCCTTCACTTTCAGTCTGTATGTGTCCCTTGGTTTGAAGTGGGTCTCTTGTAGACAGCATATATAGGGGTCTTGTTTTTGTATCCGTTCAGTCAGTCTTTGTCTTCTGGTTGGAGCATTCAACCCATTTACATTTAGGGTAATTATTGATAAGTATGATCCCATTGCCATTTACTTTCTTGTGTTGGGTTCGAGTTTATACACGTTTTCTGTGTTTCCTGTCTAGAGAAGATCCTTTAGCATTTGTTGAAGAGCTGGTTTGGTGGTGCTGAATTCTCTCAGCTTTTGCTTGTCTAAATCTTTTGATTTCTCCTTCATATTTGAATGAGATTCTTGCTGGGTACCGTAATCTGGGGTTGTAGCTTTTTCTCTTTCATCACTTCAAATATGTCCTGCCGTTTCCTTCTGGCCTGAAGAGTTTCTATTGAAAGATCAGCTGTTATCCTTATGGGAATCCCCTTGTGTGTTGTTTGTTTCTTTTCCCTTGCTGCTTTTAATAGTTGCTCTTTGTGTTTGATCTTCGTTAATTTGATTAATATGTGTCTTGGGGTGTTTCGCCTTGGATTTATCCTGTTTGGGACCCTCTGGGTTTCTTGGACTTTGGTGGCTATTTCCTTCCCCATTTTAGGGAAGTTTTCAACTGTTATCTCCTCAAGTATTTTCTCATGGTCTTTCTTTTTGTCTTCTTCTGGGACTCCTATGATTCAAATGTTGGGGCGTTTAACATTGTCCCAGATGTCTCTCAGGTTGTCCTCATTTCTTTTAATTCTTTTTTTCTTTTTTCCTCTCTGCTTCATTTATTTCCACCATTCTATCTTCCACCTCATTTATCCTATCTTCTGCCTCAGTTATTCTAATGTTGGTTCTCTCCAGAGTGCTTTTGATCTGAGTTATTGCATTATGCATTATTTACTGACCCTTTTTTATTTCTTCTAGGTCCTTGTTAAACATTTCTTGCGTCTTCTCAATCCTTGTCCCTAGTCTATTTATCTGTAACTCCATTTATTGTGTTCCTTTACCTGCCGAATATTTCTCTTCATTTTCATCTTGTTTAGATTGCTGTGTTTGGGGTGGCTTTTCTGTATGCTGGAAGTTTGTGGTTCCTCTTTATTGCAGAGGTTCCTGCCTGTCGGTGGGGTTGGACAAGTGGCTTGTCAGGGTTTCCTGGTTAGGGAAGATTGCACTGGTGAAGCTGGATCTCTTCTCTCTGGAATGTAATGAAGTGTCCAGTAGTGAGTTTTGAGGTTTGGTTTGACTTTAGGCAGCCTGTATTTTAATGCTCAGGGCTATGTTCCTGTGTTCCTGGAGAATTAGCGTGGTATGTCTTGCTCTGGAACTTGTTGGCTCTTGGGTGGAGCTTGGTTTCAGTGTAGGTATGTAGGCTTTTGGGCTTCCCTGGTGGCTCAGCTGGTAAAGAACCCACTCTTGTCAATTAACGTTCCCTGGATTCAGGCATTTTCTGGTGTTCTCAAGTTTTGGATTTTAGCCTCCTGCCTCTGGCTTTCAGTCTTATTCTTACAGTAGCCTCAAGACTTCTCCATCTATATAGCACTGATGATAAAACATCTAGGTTAATAGTGAAAAGATTATCCACAGTGAGGGACACCCAGAGAGGTTCACAGAGTTACATACAGAAGAAAAGAGGGAGGAGGGAGATAGAGATGACCAGGAGAAGAGAGGCAGTCAAAAGGGGAAAGACCAGTCTAGCCAGAAATCAGTTCCCTAAGTGTTCTCCACAGCCTAGAACACCCAGAGAGATTCACAGAGTTAAGTAGAGAAGAGAAGGCAGAGGGAGGAGATGGAGGTAACCTGGGGGAGAACAGTGAGAGTCAAAAGGGGAGAGAGCTGTCAAGCCAGTAATCACACCCCTAAGTAAAAATGGGTACTGAAGATTAGATTCTTAAAGGTACAAAATGATAACAAATACCTAAAAGCAAAGATTAAAAATCTAGAGTAGAGGTTAGACTCTCAAAAATACAATATTAAAAATATAAAACCAAATCAATAACAAAAATTATAAAATATGGATGTGAAATTTGGTTTAAAAATATGGTCTTTTTACACAAGGAAATAGTAAGGTTATAAAAATGAAAATTAAAGGAGTAATAAAAAACTTAAAAATTTGTAAGTCCCTTCAGTGTCTACTTTCTGCCCTGACACAAGGGGGCGAAGGTGGTCACTTACTTAGGCTCTCTTGTTCAGTCGTGCTGTGGGGAGGGAGGAACACTGCAAACAAATATCACTGGCGTGTGTGTGGAGTGCTCACAGTGTGTGGACCACACTGGGTTTGCCCCAGCTCATGGTGCCTGTGCTTTCCCAGTCTACACTGCTCAGGCTCCAGGTTGCTGTGAAGGGGAACTGCAGTCACGCCCTGGATTGCGTGTACTTCCTAGGTGTAAGCTGCTCAGTTTCAGGTTCTCAAGTACTCCACAAAGGCACAGACTCTGTTGGGCCTGCATTTTGTGCCCTTCCCAGGTCCGAGGAGCTCAGGCCACCAGGTGCTTGGCGAGTGCACTATCCCAGGTGTGTGGTGCTTCTTATCACCTTTCTGGTCTCAGCTGATCTCAGGCTGTGACCCTCCTGGCATATGTCAACCGTCCAGGATCCTATGAAGACTTGGTTAGCAAACGGGAGCCTGCTCACAGTTTGGAGGATGCCGTCTCTGGGGCCAAGATTGCCTTTCGCCTTCCGGCTCTGGCTGTTGTCCACCTGCCTTTCTGCCTCTGGCAGGGCAATGGGCCCGTCCACAGCCAGCTAGCTTTCCTCTGGTATTCGCTGAATCCTTTGTTCTGTGAGCCGGCTAGGCTGTGACTTAGGTTAGAGCTGTTTGCGGGAAATTTCTCTCTCTTTCTCTCTCTCTCTCTTTTTTTTTTTTTTTCTCTCTCTTTCTCTTTTTTTTCTCTCTCTCTGGCTATCCCACAGTTTGGGTTGCTATCTCATGTTGGCTCCTTCAGATTGTCCTCAGGGCATCCAGGCTTGGTCCTTACCCTAAGCATACAACCCATGCCTCCCCACCGCTCGCTGTGGCAGATGCGAGCATCTGGGCTCTTTCTCCACTGGGAGTTGTAGTTAAGGCACATATTCTGTGGATTTTTCCCCCCTCCCAGTTATGTTGCCCTCTGAGGTTCCATAACTCCCCAGAGACCTGCCGGTGAGAGAGTGGTGTATGGAAACTCCTCCCCAGGATGGCTCTCCATCCCTAACTCTTTTGTGTCTCTTTTTGTCATTTATATTTTGTCCTACCTACTTTCAAAGAGAATGGGTTGCCTTTCGGGGTGCCTGGTGTCCTCCGCCAGTGTTCAGAAGTTGTTTTGTGGAAGTTGCTCAGCATTCAAATGATTTTTTGATGAATATGTGGAGGAGAATGTGGTCTCCCTGTCCTATTCCTCTGCCATCTTAGGACCGGCCCCCAGAATTATTTTTTTTAATGGCAAAACTTGCGGTATGCTTTAGGGTTGTCACCTGAGTTGCTCAGTATATTATACTGCTTTACATGCAGAACTTTTCATTGTTTATTTTTAGTTCAGTGTTGCTATTTAGACTGGGCATATTCTAATAGTATTAACCATTTAGCCTTCATTTGCTCCTCCAGTTTGCTGCATGGAACTTTGTTAACTAGCAAAATAATTTGATATTAAGATCTGTCAACCATGGACTGATTGGTTCTGGAGGTCCTGTTACTTGCTATATTATGAAACTACAGTCCCATGACTTGTTATACTACCAATATTAATTTAATCATGATAAAAAAAATGTATCCCTGAGTTTTATATTGGTGAATGGTCATTATTTTTGTCTTGCTGCTACTTCTCTGCTAGATCATCATTTAGCCCAGCTGTATTATGGGATCATCTTTTGACTTCATGGTGTCACTGAAAGGCTTACATGTGCTACTGGATGAAAATATTTCAGTGGTAAGACTAATCTCCATGTGGTATTTTATCTCAAATCTTTGCTAACATGCTTCGTGTTATGTGTAACACATATTGGGAAGTTTGATGCTGGCACACTTAATTTACCTTAACTTACGGCCAAAATACTGGTAACCATTATTTGGTGTCAGTCTGGGTTTATAGCTAATAAGGGTCATTTCAGTTTTGTAATAACAAGATCAAATGTTTTATAGTAAGAACACTGATGTTAACAACCCTGCTAATCAGTGCAACTCTGAATAAGGCAGTTAACTTCTTTAAAAATGAAACAAGGCAACTATATTGTGACGTAGTTAATATACTATAAAAGTTACCCTTTTAAAGTTTCAGTAGTTTTTTGTATATTCAGTGTTCTGCAACCATCATTACTGTCTTACTGTAAGACATTTTCATTCCCCCCGGAAAGAAGCCCCAGAGTTGTTAGCAGTCATTTCTCATTTTCCCTGTTTGCTAACCCTGGAAACCACTGATCTAACTTTTTGTTCCTATGAATTTGTTTCCTCTAGTCATTCATATGAATGGAATCATACAATATGTAACATTTGTTTTTGGCTTCTTTTACTTAACATGTTTTGGTGATTTAGATGCTGCTGTGTGGTGTCAGCATATTGGGCCCCTACCAACCTGGGGAGTTCATATTTCAGTGTCCTATCTTTTTGCCTTATCATACTGTTCATGGGTTTCTCAAGGCAAGAATACTGAAATGGTTTGACATTGCCTTCTCCAGTGGACCACGTTTTTTCAGAACTCTCCACCGTGACCCATCCTTCTAGGGTGGCCCTACACAGCATGGCTCATAGTTTCATTGAGTTAGACAAGACTGTGGTCCATGCCATGAAACAAGGCAAATTGGAAGTCGTCAAACAGGAGATGGCAAGAGTGAACATCACCATTTTAGGAATCAGCAAACTAAAATGGACTGGAATGGGTGAATTTAACTCAGATGATTATTGTATCTACTACTGTGGGCAAGAATCCCTTAGAAGAAATGGAGTAGCCATCATAGTCAACAAGAGTCCAAAACACAGTACTTGGATGCAATCTCAAAAATGACAGAATGATCTCTGTTCATTTCCAAAGCAAACCATTCAGTATCACAGTAATCCAAGTCTGTGTCCTGACAGGTAATGCTGAAAAAGTTGAATGGTTCTATGAAGACCTCCAAGACCTTCTAGAACTAACACCCAGAAAAGATGTCCTTTTCATTTTAGGGTACAGGAATGCAAAAGTAGGAAGTCAAGAGATACGTGGAGTAACAGGCAAATTTGGCCTTGGAGTACAGAATGAAGCAGGGCAAAGGCTAATAGAATTTTGCCAAGAGAACACACTGGTCATAGCAAACACCCTATTCTGACAACACAAGAGAAGACGCTAGAGTCTTCAGATTCTACAGACATTACCAGATGGGCAGTATTGAAATCAGATTGATTATATTCTTTGCAGCCAAAGATGGAGAAGCTCTATACAGTCAGCAAAAACAAGACTGGGAGGTGACTATGGCTCAGATCATCAGCTCCTTATTGCCAAATTCAGAGTGAAATTGAAGAAGTAGGGAAAACCACAGACCATTCAGGTATGACCAAAATAAAATCCTTTAGAATTATACAGTAGAAGTGACAAATAGATTCAAAGGATTAGATCTGATAGACAGAGTCCCTGAAAAACTATGGAGGGAGATTCATGACATTGTATGTGAGGCAGTGATCAAGACCATCCTGCCAAAAAGAAATGCAAAAAGGTAAAATGATTGTCTGAGGAGGCCTTACAAATAGCCATGAAAAGAAGAGAAGCAAAAGGCAAAAGAGAAAAGGAAAGATATACCCATTTGAATGCAGAGTTCTAAAGGATAGCAAGGAAAGATAAGAAAGCCTTCCTCAGTGATCAATGCAAAGAAATAGAAGAAAACAATAGAATGGGAAAGAACAGAGAGCTTTTCAAGAAAATTAGAGATACCAAGGGAACATTTCATGCAAAGATGGGCACAATAAAGGACAGAAATGGTATGGACCTAACAGAAGCAGAAGATACTAAGGAGAGGTGGCAAAAATACACTGAAGATCTATAGAAAAAAGATATTCATCACCCAGATAATCATGATGATGTGATCACTCACCTAAAGCCAGACATCCTGGAATGTGAAGTCAAGTGGGCCTTAGGAAGCATCGCTACAAACAAAGCTAGTGGAGGTGATGGAATTCTAGTTGAGCTATTTCAAATTCTAAAAGATGATGCTGTGAACACGCTGCACTCAATATGCCAGCAAATTTGGAAAACTTAGTAGTGGCCACAGAACTGGAAAAGGTCAGTTTTCATTCCAGTTCCAAAGAAACATAATGCACAATTGCACTAGTCTCACACTCTAGCAAAGTAATGCTCAAAATTCTGCAAGCCAGGCTTCAGTAGTATGTGAACCGTGAACTTTCAGATGTTCAAGCTGCATTCAGAAAAGGCAGAAGAGCCAGAGATCAAATTACCAACATCTGTTGGATCATTGAAAAAACAAGAGAGTTCAGAAAAGCATCTCTTTCTGCTTTATTCACTATGTCAAAGCCTTTGACTGTGTGGATCACAACAAACTGTGGAAAATTCTTCAAGAGATGGGAATACCAGACCACCTGACCTGCCTCCTGAGAAATCTGTATACAGATCAAGAAGCAACAGTTAGAACTGGACATGGAACAACAGACTGGTTCCAAATTGGGAAAGGAGTACGTCAAGTCTGTGTAATGTCACCCTGCTTATTTGACTTATATGCAGGTATATCATGAGAAATGCTGGACTGGATGAAGCACAAGTTGGAATCAAGATAGCTGGGAAAAATATCAGTTGCTTCAGATATGCAGATGATACCACCCTTGTGGCAGAAAAGCACTTTCTCTTGATGAAAGTGAAAGAGGAGAGTGAAAAAGTTGGCTTAAAACTCAACATTCAGAAAACTAAGATTGTGGCATCTGGTCCCATCACTTTATGGCAAATAGATGGAGAAACAGTGGAAACATTTATAGATTTTATTTTTGGGGGGCTCCAAGATCACTGCAGATGGTGACTGCAGCCATGAAATTAAAAGATGCTTGCTCCTTGGAAGAAAAGTTATGACCAACCTACACAGCATATTAAAAAAACAGAGACATTACTTTGCCAACAAAGGTCCATCTAGCTAAGCCTATGGTTTTTCCAGTAGTCATGTATGGAAGTGAGAGCTGGTCTATAAAGAAAGCCGAGCACCAAAGCATTGATGCTTTTGAACTGTGGTGTTGGAGAAGACTCTTGAGAGTCCCTTGGACAGCAGGGAGATAGAATGAGTCCATCCTAAAGGAAATCAGTCCTGAATATTCATTGGAAGGATTGATGTTGAAGCTGAAACTCTAATACTTTGGCCACCTGATGTGAAGAACTGACTAATTTGAAAAGACCCTGATGCTGGGAAGGATTGAAGGCGAGGAGAAGGGGACGACAGAGGATGAGATGGTTGGATGGCATCACCGACTCAATGGACATGAGTTTGTGTAACTCTGGGAGTTGGTGATGGATAGGGAGACCTGGCATGCTGCAGTCCACGGGGTCGCAAAGAGTCGGACACAAGTGAGCGACTGAACTGAACTGAACTCATGTAGCGTCAGATGCCAGGGCACAGGATGACACAGACCCTTCCCGCCTGCAGCGCACACTTAGGGAATGGGAGTGGGGGACAGACATGCAAAACAACCTCTTCCTAATAAGAAAATTGCTGTAATGAAGCAGAATATAAAATGCAGTGGGGATATCAACAGCACAGCACTGTCTCAATTGAGTTGAGTGAGTTTTTGTCCATTTACTCTTCAAGGAGGAGATATGCTTGTGTCCACATCACCCAGCTTCTCCATCATATATGACCTTTTTCCAAGTGCCTCTCATTAAGATTGGGCTTCCCAGGTGACTCAGTGGTAAAGAATTCCCCTGCCAATGCAGGAGATGCTGGTTCAATCCCTAGGTTGGGAAGATCCCCTGAAGGAGGAAATGCCAACCCACATCAGTATTCTTGCTTGGAAAAGTCCATGAACAGAGGAGCCTGGCGGGCCATAGTCCACAGGATCTCAGAGAGTAAGACACAGCTGAGTGATAGAACACACACACACACACATAGTATATGTTAGTACTTCATTCCATTTTTTAGCTGAATAATATTCCACTTTATGGATTGACCTTGTTTTATCCATTCATCATTTGAACGATATTTTGGGTTTTGTGTGGACATTTTCCTCGGTTATTTACTTGGTGTTACAATTGCTGTGTAATATGGCAACTCTCCGTATACTCTTTTGAGTAATTGACAGGCTACTAAAGTAACTGCATCATTTTATATTTTCACCAAGAAATTTATGAGGATGTCAGTTTATCTCCATTCTCACTTTTCTTTTATAAATGGCCATCCTGGTGGATGTTAAGTATAGTTGACTCTCGAACAGCACAGGGGTTGGGAGCACTGATCCTCCTCACAATGCAAAATCTACATGTAACTTACAGTGAGCCCTCCATATATGGCTATTCCTCCTGAGGTTCCTCATGTGCATGGATTATCTAGTACTACAATATTTAGTACTGAAAAAAATCCACCTATAAATGAACTCATGTAGTTCAAACCCATGTTCAAGGAACATCTGTATCTTGTATCTCATGTGGTTTTGCCTAGTATATCTCTGTTGAGCAACTTTTTATATGCTGATTGGCCATTTATATTTCTTTGGAGAAATGTATATTCAAATCGTATGTTCACTAGAATTGAGTTACATATCTTTTTATATGTTGTTTACATTTTTATTCATAATAAATTCTTTTTTAAAAAATTTTATTTTTTAATTGAAGGATAATTGCTTTAAAGAATTTTGTTTTCTTTCAAATATCAGCAGGAATCAGCCAGGTGTACCCGTGTCCCCTCCCTCCCG
The DNA here is from genome assembly GCF_023091745.1 of Budorcas taxicolor. Lineage (NCBI taxonomy): Eukaryota > Metazoa > Chordata > Mammalia > Artiodactyla > Bovidae > Budorcas > Budorcas taxicolor. Next base: position 76,645,220 of record NC_068935.1, read on the forward strand.
AACCTCTCTCCCATCTCCCTCCCCATCCTACCCCTCTAGATTGTTACAGAGCCCCTGACTGAGTTCCCTGAGTCATACAGTAAATTCCCATTGGCTATCTGTTTTACATATCATATTGTAAGTTTCCATGTTACTCTCTCCATACATCTCACCCTCTCTCCTTCCCTCCCCCATGTATGTAAGTCTATTCTTTTTATCTGTTTCTCCATTGCTGCCCTGCAAATAAATTCCTCAGTACCATCTTTCTAGATTCCATGTATATGCATTAGGGTACAATATTTATATTTCTCTTTCTGACTTACTTCCCTTCGGATAATAGGCTCTAGGTTCATCCACCTCATTAGAACTGACTCAAAGGTATTCCTTTTTATGACTGATAGTCCATATGTATCTCAACTTCTTTGTACATTCATCTGTCAATGAACATCTAGGTTGATTCCATGTTCTAGGTATTGTAAGTAGTGCTGCAATGAACACTGGGGACATATGTCTTTTTCAACTTTGGTTTCCTCAGGGTATATGCCTAGCAGTGGGATTGCTGGGTCATATGGTGGTTTTATTGCTAGCTTTTTAAGGAATCTCCATACCATCTTCTATTGTGGATGTATCAATTTGCATTCCCACCAGCAATGCAAGAGAGTTCCCTTTTCTCCACACCCTCTCCAGCATTTATTGTTTGTAGACTTTTTTATGATGGCCATTCTGACTGGTAAGAGGTGGTCATCTTGTAGTTTTTATTTCCATTTCTGTAATAATGAATGATGTTGAGCATCTTTTCATGTGTTTGTTAGCCATCTGTATGTCATCTTTGGAAAAATGTCTGTTTAGGTCTTTTTCCCACTTTTTGATTGGGTTGTTTGTTTTTCTGGTATTGAGCTGTATAAGCTGCTTGTATATTTTGGAAATTAATTAATTGTCAGTTGTTTCCTTTGCTATCATTTTCTCCCATTCTGAGGGTTGTCTTTTCACCTTGTTTCTACTTTCCTTTGCTGTGCAAAAGCTTTTAACTTTAATTAGGTCCCACTTGTTTATTTTTGTTTTTATTTCCATTACTCTAGGTAGTGCGTCATAGAGGATCTTGCTTTGATTTATGTCATCGAGTGTTCTGCCTATGTTTTCCCCTAAAAGTTTTATAGTTTCTGGTCTTACATTTAGGCCTTTAATCCATTTTGAGTTTATCTTTGTGTATGGCATTAGGAAGTGTTCTAATTTCATTCTTTTACACATTGCTGTCCAGTTTCCCCAGCACCACTTACTGTAGAAGTTGTCTTTGCCCCATTGTATATTCTTGCCTCCTTTGTCAGGGCCAGAGGAGCCTGGTGGGCTGCTGTCTATGGGGTCGCACAGAGTCAGACACAACTGAAACGACTTAGCAGCATAGACTCATGGGGTTATCTCTGGGATCTCTATCCTGTTCCATTGGTCTATATTTCTGTTTTTGACAGTATCATACTGTCTTGATGACTGTAGCTTTGTAGTAGTCTGAAGCCAGGAAGGTAGATTACTCGAGCTCCATTCTTCTTTCTCAAGACTGCTTTGACTATTCAGGATCTTTTGTATTTCCATATGAATTGTGAAATTTTTTGTTCTAGTTCTGTGGAAAATGCCATTGGTAATATAATAGGGATTGCATTGAGTCTGTAGATGGCATTTGGTAATTTAGTCATTTTCACAATATAGCAAAGATTAATAACACTAAAAGCTGGTTCTTTGAGAAGATCAACTAAATTGATAAACCACTAGCCAGACTCATCAAGAAAAAAAAGAGAAAAATCAAATCAACAAAATCAGAAATGTAAAAAGAGAGGTTACAACAGACAACACTAAAATACAAAGGATCATAAGAGAATATTATGAGCAACTACATGCTAATAAAATGGACAACATAGAGGAAATGGACAGAGTTTTAGAAAAGTTGAACTTCCCAAGACTGAACCAGGAAGAAATAGAAATTATGGACAAGCCAATTACAAACACTGAAATTGAAACTGTAATAAAAAAATCTCCCAAATACAAAAGCCCAGGGCCAGATTGTTTCACCGGGAAATTCTATCAAACATTTAGAGAAGAGCTAATGCCTGTGTTTCTGAAACTCTTTCAAAAAACTTCAGAGGAAGGAACACTGCCAAACTCATTCCATGTGGCCACAATCATCCTGATACAAAAACAGGCAAAGACAACGAAAAAAAAAAAAAAAAAGAAAATTACAGGCCAGTATCACCATTGAATATAGGTGCAAAAATCCTCAATGAAATTCTAGCAAACAGAATTTGACAAGATGTTAAAAAGCTCATACACCATGATCAAGTCACGTTTATTCGAGGGATGCAAGGATTCTTCAATATATGCAAATCAATCAATGTGATATACCATATTAACAAATTGAAAGATAAAAACCATATGATCATCTCAATAGATGCAGAAAAAGCCTTTGAAAAAAATCCAGCACCCATTTGTGGTAAAAGCACTTCAATAAATGGGCATAGAAGGAAACTGCCTCAACATAATAAAGGTATATATGATAAGCCCACAGCAAATATTATTCTCAGTGGTGAAAAACTGAAAGCATTCAGTCTAAAATCAGGAACAGGACAAGCGTGTCCACTTTCACCACTATTATTCAACGTAGTTTTGGAAGTCCTAGCTATGGCAATTAGAGAAGAAAAATAAAAGGAATCCAGATAGGAAAAGAAGTAAAACTGTCACTATTTGCCGATGACATGATACTATACATAGTAAACCCAAAACAAACTATCAGAAAATTACTAGAGCTAATCAGTGAATTTAGCAGTCATGGGATACAGGGTCAGTACACAGAAATCACTTGCATTTCTACTGATTTAAAAATGCTTCTTCCATCCTGCAAGCTTCTGGGAACTCTGTTTATTGTTTCTAGCATATATAACCATTAAAAATCTTCAAACCCTCCAGTATAGAGGTAACTGGTTGTGTTTTCACTACAAAAAGTTTAGAGTCTCAGAGAGATAAGAATCCTTTTCCACTTGATGGTTTTGCTTCAGTTTTAAGAGCAACTCCCTAAGAGGGAGCTAAAGGAGACCATCTAGGATACAGAGAGGTTTAGGTCCTATGAAAAGTTTAAGTTTAGGTCCTATGAAAAGCATTAAAGGAATTAGAGTCATTTAGATTCTGGGAAACAACTCCAAAATGGAGTTTGTTTTCAGATGTCTTATGAAGTCAAGGATAGTTGGTTTTGTTGCATAAAGGCAATTCTAGTTAATGGAGTAATAGATTAAAGAAGGTCCAAAGATGAAAATACTTTTGGAAGTAATAACCTAGTGGAATTTGAGAATCTCCCCACATGAAAGGTTTGATTACATGCACTTTAAGGTCACATTTAAGGAAGAAATGTAAGGCTTTAGGTAGCAGGTCATAGAAGATACCTTGGGTTATGTGGTTCTACTTGGTGGCCTTTAAAGCTTTAAAAGTATTTCTTCCTTCATGTTCAAGGGTCACCTGGGAAGCAGGCCACTGGAAAATGAGTTATATTGTATAATCAGTCTACTAATGAATAGGAATGAAATAAGGCCTCAGCAGTTGTCCAGAGAGTCTCTGGTCTCTGGGAGCCACCATTCTCTCATGGGCTCAGAGTGATGGCTCTTGATTATAACATAGGTTGTAGATTTAGAACTTCAAGGATGGAAGGACCTTAAAAATCTCATATCTAAAACAGCTTATTTTAATTTGACCCTAATTCAAGTCCTTTTATAATATACCCAAGAAACAGTCTTTTAGCCTCCAAGTAAGGGCACTTAGTGGTGGGGAACTCCCTGAGTTGGTTTGACTCTTCTTTTAAGAGCTCTTTGCAACATTGAGCTAAAATATATCTTTCTACAGTTTCAACTCATCACATTTGTATTATGCCCCAGTTCAAGAATATTGCTTTATTGTTCTCTCTTCTGCATCTTCAGCTTCTCTCTGCCGTCTTTTTGCTGCCATACACTGTGCTGGGTGATGGGGATATGGAGATGAATTAGACATGATTCCTGCCCTCAAGGAGTTCTCAGCCTAGTGAGAGTTCGACATGTACACAGAGAATTACAACAGTATGGTATGCTCTACAATGGAGGTATGTACAAGATACTGTGGGATTCAGAAGAGAAATCATTTGACTGAATCTGGACATGCAGAGGTTAGAGGAACTGATGATTAAGTTGAATCTCAAAAAAAGTAAAGGTTGACTAAGCAGAAAAAGTATGGAGATTAGAAATAGAATGATGAATTGGGAATTACAGTTAGTTCATGAAATTAGGTTGTAAATGTGGGCTGGGAAGAGAGCTTTATATAGCGTGAAATGAATCAAGTGAAAGTAAAGTTGCTCAGTTGTGTCACTCTTGTGTGTGACCCCATGGACTGTAGCTCGCCAGGCTTCTCCGTCCATGGGATTTTCCAGGCGAGAGTACTGGAGTGGATTGCCATTTCCTTCTGTAGAGGATCTTCCTGACCCAGGGATTGAAACCGGGTCTCCCACATTATAGGCAGACACTTTACTGTCTGAGCCACCAGGGAAGTCTAATTTTGAATCAAAGCAAATTAAATTTGGATTTCATTTTGAGTGTTTTAAGAAGGGGATGCTTTTGATGGTCACTGTGGTGGTAATAAGTTATGGAAGATTTTCAGATCTAGACAGGGAGATCAGTTAGAAGGATACTGTAGTAGTTAAGATGATAAATGATCTAAGGCTGGAAGGAGTGACAATGAAGATAACCTCTTAAATACAATGTTAAAGAAATTATAGATATAATTAGAACATGGGAAAATTTAGGCTTTCAGACTGGCAAATGGGTATTCTCCATCTGCATCTAGACCTTCATGAAAGATCCTTGCATGTTTTTTTATATAGGTGTTGCCATTGGTTCCTTCAAGACCAGGGCTTGGCTGCACAGATTTTGCAAGTTCCTTTAGGGGGTGGGGCAGCCATATGTGAAATGTTCACTCTAAGAAAGACAACTGAAGAGCCACAGACTTCTCATAGTGTTACTAAGTTCTTGATCCTTCTCATCAGTAGCTGGGCTACCCACACTGTCACGTATCTTCCAAAATATTTTTTACCAAAACTGGAGGCTTTTATATTTAAAACCCTCTCAGGGAAGAAATGGCCTTGGTTGTTATTGTCTCAATGCTTTGTTTAAGGATTTTTAATGTTTATGGTTATGTCTCCTGGTTAAAAATATTTACAATAATTAAAAATATAAATATATCCTGAATTTATTTTCTTGTTTCTCAAAGCAATATAAATACAATATTTGGCAAATTCTCTCCTTAAGGCTCAGAGGCTTCAGAGAATGGCTTTCTGTGACTAGAATTATTGATTGGAGAGTATGTTTAAGTAGACCTTTTGTATTTTCCGTGAACCTTATCTAACTAGCCATGCTGAAGAGCAGTGGAGGGGAGAATGGTTGGAAGAGGAAGCCCTGAGCAGGACAGCAAAACAGTATAGTGACAGTTGGAGCCTTGCACTCAGATCTAGTCTCATACTTACCAGTGTAGTTTTGAGCATGGTTTTTCACCTCTCTGTGTTACTTTATTTCGTCTTATGTAAAATAGAATTAGTGATATCTTTTTGCAATGATGAGTGGGGGTGGGAATATAAGGATTTAATGGGATTATTTGTATAAATTGCTTGGAACAGATGTGGGATATGCTGAATGCTATATGAACTGTAGTTTTTGTTGATAATGATGTTGACCTTGACAAGGATTTTAAAAACATAGTTAACTAAAGGTACTTAACATTTTATATTGTCAATAAGGATGTTGGGGTTTGCAAAAGAAAGTAAAACTACCTGATCTCAAGGTTTTCAGTGGCATGCTAGAGGGAAGTCACTTTTCTGCTGGTTTTTTTTTTTTTTTTTCCCACTCTGCCAAATAGGTTGGGAAACCAGATGACTCTTGTCCATGCCCTGATCACTAATCTATTGCATTTGCTCTTATTTCCAAATATAAAACTGTTGAAATTTTGTATAATACCTAAACTGAATAAAGTTATTCTAAAAAATGTAGAAAAATACTTTGGAATTGGTCAAAACTGGATTTGAAACCTATTACTAGCTATGTGATCTAAGGCATGTTACTTAACCTAATTGAACCTCAGTTTCTTCATCTAATATATAATAATTAATTTGCAGGGTGTTCATGAGGATATTGTAAAGTGTGTGTTATAAGCACGCTATAAATTACAGCTATCATTGTTAGTTCTTGGGACATTCACCGCATGACAGAAACAACAGCAGGCCCTGGTGGCTGGGAGGACTTCATGGATCCAACAGCAACCTGAAGAAATCCTACTCGGATGGATATAATACAACCTGCTAAGTGTCCTAGCACTTATCAGGTTGTATTATCATTGTCCGTGTCTATGGCTCTCGTCTACCAGACTCTAAATTCCTTACAGGCAAGGACAGTGCCTTATTCATCTTTGTATTCGCAGTGCCTAATTCGGTGCACATTGTAGGCCTCATTAAATGTTTGTTGAATGAAAAAATGAATCATCAACAGACATTAATTGGGCGCCTGCTCTGTGATCTCCATGGGCTCATCTTGTCCCCGCCAGTTGCCTACAACGTCCAAGCTGTCTTCAGCATGCTTTCTTCTGAAGCTCACTCCTGTCTTCTAATTCTTTTGCCAAGGACTTCTCTGTGTAGTGCAAAGACAGCAAATATACTTCATCTCAAGTACCATCTCCAATTGATTGATAGTACCTGTCTTTATTATGTTCTATAATAACAGTTCTGAAGCCAGGTGTCAACTCAGTATGAAAGAGGATTATAACTAATTAGTGATGTTTGCTGGGGGTGGGGAAAGGGGATTAGCAGCATACATGCCATATATATGTCATATTTAATATTGTGTTTTCCATGAAATACTCTGTTTCCATGTCTGTATTTTAGTCTTGGCTACTTGCAGATGTTGCATTGCTGCCGCTGCCACCACTGCTGTTACTACACTACACTTGCTACGAGTTGTTCCTTGGGTAGGACCGGAGTGATCATTGATCAGAAACTCATCCTCACAGTCTGGGGTTTGCTCCTGTTGCTGGTATTCACAGTTTTCCCCTTTCAACTTTACCTCAGCTAACCCCTTACCTACATTAACAGGTAGGCCTTTAGTTTATGTTCACCACTCAACAGGCTCATATTTCCTTTTTCTTATTTACTGTGATTAATCATTATTGTTCATGAGAAGCCTTCTTTCTATTAGAAGATGTGACAACTAGAATACAAGTTAAACCATTCCATCAAGGCCCTACAGTGAATCATATAAGCTCCCTTTTAATATAGGAGAAAATTGAGCATACTCGCACACTATAAGGCAGGGAGAAGGGAAACATTTGTACATATGGGACAGAGATGATAACATATGGCTCTTAGAACATAGGTGGAGGGTTAGCCTTAGATCAAAGGAGTTACCTCTTTACTGGGGCATAGTGATAAGAATAGGAGTTAGAAACAGTACCTGATAAGGGTGTTGGAGATTTGTAATTGTAGAGGTGGGTGAAAGGAAGCTGACCAGGGACAAGATTACAGAGACAAGAGTCTTAAGAAATACCCAGGCCATATCAAAGAGCAACTAGTTTGAAACTTGATTAGAGACTCAGGAAAAGAAAAGGTAATCTTGGGCCATTGTCACAAGTATCATTTGGTTGCCTAGAATTGATTTTGCTTGATTGAGGGATAGGGGCTTCTCAGGTGGCTAAGTGGTAAAGAATCCGCCTGCCAGTGTAGGAGCCACAGGAGATGCAGGTTTGATCCCTGGGTCGAGAAGATCCCCTGGAGGAGGGCATGGCAACCCATTCCAGTATTCTTGCCTGGAGAATCCCATAGACAGAGGAGCATGGTGGGCTACAGTCCAGAGGGTCACAAAGAGTCAGACATGACTGAATGAGCATGATTGAGGGATGGACAGCTACAAGAGAAAAGTTACACACCAATAGATTTGAGCATCCAGACTGTATATGGAAGGAAGGTCAGAGTCTACATAAAAAAAGTGGCCTTAGTATGATCAAGATGGGTGCTGAGTCTTTGGAAAACTGGTATGATAGGATCTATATCAGAGACTGAACTTTGGAATGGTAAAATTTAAAAACTGGAGTGATCAAGATACCCGTGATGCTAGGATGTCAGATGGTTGTTTACTTAGATATTGAATGACCCAGGATTATAGCAAAAGCCGGGTTAGGAATGACCACTGAGGGCTAGATAAAATAGGTTTTGGTGACTGAAGAATGATCTAGGGGTTGGCACATGACAACTGTGCAGGTGCAAGAGAAGAAAGGATGCAGTGGGATAGTAGTATGAGCCTCAAAAGAGTGGTGGAAATTACTAGAAGATGCAAAAACTATTGTTTGCCCATTGCACTGAGGTTTTGGCTGGCAGAATGCACATCTAAAATGATTCCCTTCTCTATCAAATGCTTATTCTATGCCTGACATTTTGCTGTGTGCCATATGTTTCTGCCTTTTGGTCTGTCACATATCTTATGTGAAAATGAGCAGCAATCCCAGGCGAGGGTTAGGGTTAGGCTGCTGGCCCTTAGTACTGGTGGAATCCTGTTGACATCTCCTAACTCTTTGAAAGAGCAGAAGGCTGAAAAGTGTCAGAAAAAGATTTATTTAGGATCAGAATTTCTCCTTGACCTTGATGTAGCTTGATTACATGGTACATGCTTTTGGCTGTGTTCCATAATATGCTTTGGCCTCTGAGCCTCTGAGTTGAGGAGTGAACTAGAACTGTCCTTTGAAAAAGATAGGCACAGTTCCTTAAAAACACATATTAATTAGGAACAAGACACAGTCCTATTATCTAATTGAACTTTTAAGATAAAGAGTAGACAAAATAAAGCTCACATCAGTGGATGAATAACAAAACCACTTTGTAAAAGCCATTTAGGGTCAGGATACATCCAGTTTAGTGGCCCTATTGTAGATGTTCCCTGTGTTGTTGGGAAGGAGGGCTGGAAATTGATGCAAATAGATAGCCCTTAGGACTTAGAAGGTAAAGTTTAGGGTGAGTCTCTGTGAGCCCTCTGACACCGCATGCAGTCCTTTCTCTTTTGTTCTAGTCTTCAAACGAGTCAATATTCCAGTGAAGGTTTAGAGCCAGTGTGTTAGAGTGACCAGGCCTTCAGACAGCCTATCCCCTCCTGTGGGGGCTGCTGTATATTTATTCCTCAGGAGGAGCTGGTAGAAGACTTCATGAAGGAGAGGAAAAGGAAAAAAAATCAAAGGATGACTACAACCTCTTTTCATCTCAGTTTTGCAAAGCATGACTCAACAGAGAGATCACATTCTTGAAGACTCTCCAGACCACAGGTTGCTCTTTCCAATTGCATTCTTAGCCCTCTCAGTTCCTTTCTGTTTTTGGAAGTTGTACTCTGTGTGTATATATGAACTATCACTTCCCATAAAAAGGGCCCCATGTAGTCAAAAATTGCCAGATCTCCAATGCTGATGAGTTTTAAGTTTCAGCAACATAAGACCCCAGCTTTATGGAAGGAAAGCAGTTAGTTGACCCCAGCCCCTGTGTTCATAGTCCTTTTTCCTTTGGTCCCATGACTGAGATATCACTGACTAAAGCAAACAAAAGCCGTAACTTTCTACTTCCTCTGGCACTGGGCGTTATTCTCCTTCACTAGCACTTCTTTCCATCTGTTAAGAACCAAGGAGGTATGAATGCTAAGGTTGGGGTTGAATTTGTCATAATTACTGCTTTAGATAGGGAATACTCATATTAATCAGCCTGATACCAACTCCTCTCTTATCTCCTGGCAGCCACTGCAGACATTAACCATGGCCAGCAACTGGACCTCAGCCCCAGGATTTACTCTTGATGTCTCAACTGATTTGTGAAATCAGTAGGAGAGCTTGTATCCCTTTCTAACTTGTTCATCAGAGATTTTAAGATTTGCATACATGTGGTATGTAAGGACACAGATCTTGCGGGTTAATAGTAAACTGTCAGGAGTCTTGGTTACTTTTTGTCTCTTGGAAATGGGAAAGATAGGGTATGGGGAAAGTGGAAAGTCTTATACCTTTCAGACGTTCTCAATGATTGCTCAGGAAACCCCTAATCACATCTCCTGATGCCTTATCTTATATCATGCCTCTCCTTTCTTCAGAATTGCAGTGCACTCCTTGCTCTCTCTAGCCACTTTTCATTTCTTGCTCCACGCTAATGGGTTTTAGCAAGTGTTTTTCCTTTCCCTCCCCCTGGCCATATGTCTGTAACAGGCCCCAGCTGGGAAGAGCCTTATTGTGAATGAGTGAATGAAGCTTCGGTGAATGTTGGGAGTGACATCATGTTTCTCTCTGGATATGTGGAGAGGAGGAGTGCAGTACAGAGAGGAAGGAGAGGGAAAGTATGATATCCCATTATAGAGTAACAAATGCTTGACATTTTATTGGGTATAGACCTAAAAGTCTACATGATTGAAGGAAGCAAACCAGGATCTCTGCTGTTTGTGAGTGAAGATAGGAATGAACTCATTTCCTTGAAGAATGAAGGGAGAGAGGGAGAAAAGAGAACTGAAGGAGGTCATAATATTATTTACTTAATTGGAGGAGGCACTGAAACTCGCTTCATGAACTTGTACTTTTTAAAGGTAGATTGAAGATAAGTTGTTGGGCTGCACTATTTCTGTTGCTATTCGTGAGAGTCACTACCAGCCTCTCTTCTCAGGTAGGTCTGCCTTTGTGGAGGCTTCTGTTGACCTTTATAAAGAACCCAGGAAAAAGTTTGCAACTTAGAAGAACCCTCTGGTTCAATGACAGGGTGTTAAAGGGGTTGAGTACAGAGGAAATGACACAAATAGTACCATATAGCTCCGTTTTTATTTTATTTTTTCTTTTCAATAGGATTAATGGGCCAGAAACCGTGGGCAGAATGACTTCAGGCAACCCAAAACACCAGAAATTGGCATAAGGAAACAATACAATGAAAAGTCAATACTTGGACCTTTGTCATTCCACAGAGCATGATGTACTATCTGAAACAAAAAAGAAGAGCTGCTTTGGAGAAGGGTTTTAACAGATTGTTTCATCAGAAGAAAGATTTAGAAGAGGGGAAACTTCCAGTTATGTAAGATGGGCATTTTAGCATTTAAAGACGTCTGTTCCCTGTGTAGGTCATTGAGATTGATACCAGGAGCAGACTGTGGCTGACAAAGCCAGTTTAACTAAGTGGTTTCATGCTCCTAGAGAGATGCTGTCACTCTTGTCTCTCACTTTGGTGGATATTCATCTGCAATGAGTCCAGTACCTGAAGGAGCAAGAGAACAACAAGCATACAGGGGGACAACATGGCCTTCTGAGTGAAGATAGCAGTGGAAAATATCATGAGATTGACTGCATTGGGCTGGGCTTGTTCTTTAAAAAAAAACAAAGAAGAAGTCTTATTTTTGATGATAAAAGTAACAGGTGGTCATAGTTAAAAAAATAAAGTGAAAGGTATAAATTAAAAAGAATATAATTTTACAACCCAGAAAATCTTAACATTTGTATGTTTCCTTTTACAGCTTTAAAAAAGTGTAACAGTTTAAAATTGACATTGTACTTGTTACTCTCCAACTTTCTCATTTGAAAATAAATAAGCATTTTTCCATGTCATTAGAATTACTTAAAAACACAATATTAAGTGTCACATAATATTTCATATGAAACATCCACCAAGCAATTGAGAGCTTTTTTCAGTTGTTGAGAAATCACATATACAGATCAACAGCATACAGAAGATTTAAACAACACAAATTACAAGCCTTACAAAATGTGAATGGAAATATATACATTTCTGACTTGAGTTACAGAAAACAATTCATTTGAAGTACATTTGGAATGCTTACAAGAATTGATTCTTGGGAGAGAGAACAAGATGGCAGAGAATAGGATGTGAAGCTCACCCTCTCTCATAAATAAAACAAAAATACATCTACATGTGGAATAATTTTCACAGCATATCTATTGAACACTGGCAGAAGACCTCTGACTGCTAAAAAGGCAAGAAAGTCACAGTGTAACTGGGTGGGAAAAAGGAAAGCAAGAAAGGAATCAAGATGGGACCTGCACCCCTAGGAGGGAACTGTGAAAGAAGAAAGGGAGTTGCACAGCCTCTGAGGAAAATGCAGTAGCCATTTCTCTGCAGCCAGAGCAGAGGGAGAACTGCACAGATGGTCAGTGCTGATGTCCTTCACTCCTCAGCCTGACACGCACATCTTCCAGTGCTGGTGAAGGCTGGATGCTGAAACTTGGGCTTAAGAGATAAAACCCTGTGAGAGGACTGGGATAGGCTATGGGTAGACAGGCTGGGGGAGGAGTGGGAATCCAGTGCAACTGTGGCTGGGAGTCTAAGCGGAGGAAGCCTGGGCCACCTTAGAGGCCAGTTGCCATTGTTTGTGGGGTGTATGAGGGGAAGGATGGTACTGGATTATAGACTTTTTCCCTGTGTGAATGCTCACAGAGGGCAGGACACTGCCTACACAGGCTGTGGGGACTGTTGCAAATCACCATCACCTGCCCAGAAACCAGGAGTGGTCCTGGGCCCTGCTGACACCCATCCAGACTCCAGGAGTGGTTGTAAACTCCTGAGCTACCATCACATGTCCCAGGGGTGCATCTGAGCTGAGAACCCCAAGATCAGGTACCCACCACTGCATCTGCCCACCGCCTATCAAGAGGAAAACAGCACAGGCTGAGGAAAGGGGCAAAAGACATAAATAATTCTCCAGGACCACAATTGATATATCCCCTAAACGTAGTAAGGTAAATATAGGTGAAATGGAGCAGAGGAACCACTCCCAGTTAAAAGACTGAGCATTTCCCTGAAAAAAAAATTAACAATAAAACAGGCCTCTTCAGTATAACAGACATGGAGTTCAAAAGGGAAATAATGAAAATACTGAAGGAATTAAGAAAGGCTATCTACAGAAATGCAGAGTACTGTAAAAAGGAACCAGAAACTATAAAGAAAAACAAAGAAAAAATAGAAAACTCATTTGCAGAGAAAAAAGCTCAACTAAAGCCAGTGAAACTCAGAATGAACAATGCAGAAGAATGAATAAGTGACTTGGAATATAGAACAATGGAAAACATCCAATCAGAATAGCAGACAGAAGGCCAAATTGGGGGAAAAAAAAGAAAGCAATATAAGAGACCCATGGGATAATATAAAGTGTGCCAAACTATGCATAATAAGGATTCCAGGAAAAGTAAGAGAAAGGGGGATCGAAAATATATTTGAAGAAATTATGCCTGAAAACTTCCAAAACCTAAAGAAGGAAACAGAAATCCAGGTACAGGAAACACAGAAGATGGATGCTTGTTTATCCCAAACAATATAAACCCAGGCAGATCTACACCAAGACATTTTAACTGAAATGGAAAAAGTTAAAGATGGGATTCTTAAGGAAGCAAGAAAAAAACAAACAGTTAATTATAAAGGAACCCGCATAAGGATAACAGCTGATCTCGCTACAGAAATGTTGCAGGCCAGAAAGAAGTGGAAAGATATATTCAAAGTCCTGAAAAGGGAAAGTCAACAACCTAGGATACTCTGTCCACTTAGAATAGGAGAGAGGAAGAATTTATCAGAGAAGCAAAAAATAAGAATATAGCAGTACTAAAGGAAATACTGGAAGTTCTCTAAATAGAAGTAAAAATCCATAGGGAAAACCATAATTGGAAAGTAAGTGAATACGCAGATTTAAAAAAAATGTGCAAAAGTGATAACCACAATGAACAGCAAAAAAAAAAAAAAAGATGTAAAAGAGGACATCAAAATCATGAAATTTGGGGGTAGACAGTAGGAAAACAAATTTTTTTCCCCCAGAATGTCTTTGAGCCTATATTACTACTAGTCTAAGGTAAGTAGATATAGGAAGGGGTTTACATATTTGACACAGTAACCAGAAATCAAAAGCATACAATAGATGAAAGAAAAAAAAAACATAAACATTGTATGAGAGAACATCATCAAGCCACAAAAGGAAAAACAGAAAAAGAAAGGAACAAAGGAGAAACATAGAATCAATGAGAAAACATGGTTGAAATGGCAACAAATACATAATTATCAATAATTACATCAAATGTCAATAGACTAAGTGCTCCAAAAGAAACAGAGTAGCAAACTGGGGAAAAAACATCAAATGTCAATAGACTAAGTGCTCCAAAAGAAACAGAGTAGCAAATTGGGGAAAAAAGCGAGCCTATGACACGCTGCCTACAATAGACCCACTGTAGGGCAAAGGACATGCACAGATTGAGGCTATGGAAAATATGGAAATGATAAAGCGGGTGTCACAATATCATATATCAGAGAAAATAGACTTTAAAACAAAGGCATGAAGAAAGATAAGAGAGGACATTATATAATGATAAAAAGATAATATAGGATTTTCTACTCAATCACATATATACACCTAATATAGGAGCACCCAAATACATATCAGATCTAAAGGAAGAAACTGACAGGAATATAATATTAGTAGGAGACTTTAATACCACACTCACATCAATGGAAAATCTAGACAGAATAAGGCAACAGAAATATTAAATGATAAAACAGACTTGATATTTTCAGGACATTACATCCAAAAAAAAAAAAATACACATTGTTTTCAAGTGCACATGGAACATTCACTAGGATTGACCACTTACTATGGCACAAACCATTATTTCAAGCATCATTTCTGACCACAGTGGAATGGAACTAGAAATTAACCACAGACAGTGAAATAAAAAAAAAAAAGATTACATGGAGACTAAACAACATGCTACCAAAAACCCAATGGGTCAATCAGTTCAGTTCATTCGCTCAGTCGTGTCCGACTCCTAGTGACCCCATGAACCGTAGCTTGCCAGGCCTCCCTGTCCATCACCAACTTCAGGAGTTTGCTCAAACTCATGTCCATTGAATTGGTGATGCCATCCAACTGTCTCATTCTGTCGTTTTTCAGATTGTATCCACGTACTGCATTTCAGATTCTTTTGTTGACCATGATGGCTACTCCATTTCTTCTAAGGGATTCCTGCCCACAGTAGTAGACATAATGGTAATCTGAATTAAATTCACCCATTCCAGTCCATTTTAGTTCGCTGATTCCTTAGAATGTTGACGTTCACTCTTGCCATCTCCTGTTTGACCACTTCCAATTTGCCTTGATTCATGGACCTAATATTCCAGGTTCCTATGCAATATTACTCTTTACAGCATCAAACCTTGCTTCTATCACCAGTCCCATCCACAACTGGGTGTTGTTTTTGCTTTGGCTCCATCCTTTCATTCTTTATAGAGTTATTTCTCCACTGATCTCCAGTAGCATATTCAGCACCTACCAACCTGCAGAGTTCATCGTTCAGTTGCTGTTTCATACTGTTCATGGGGTTCTCAAGGCAAGAATACTGAAGTGGTTTGCCATGCCCTTCTCCAGTGGACCACATTCTGTCAGAACTCTCCACCATGACCCATTCGTCTTGGATGGCCCCACGTGGCATGGCTTAATTTCACTGAGTTAGACAAGGCTGTGGTCCATGAATGGGTCAGTAATAAAGAAGAAATTAAAAATACCTTGATTGATTTGCATATGCTGAACTATCCTTTTGAACTTGGGATGAATTCTACTTGGTTGTGGTGTATGATTTTTTTATGTGATGTTGGGTTCGGTTTGCTAATCTTTTGTTGAGAAACTTTGTAGTAGTCTACATGGGATCTGAAACAGAGGAAAAAAGGGGGGTGGATATTAGGTAAAAACTGAGTAAATTTGTATGAAATAGCTTTAGCTAATATATCATTTTCACTTTGCTAATTCTAAAATATGTATTATAACAATGAAAGATGTAAATCACAGGGAACTAGGTGTGAGTATATGGAAAATTTCTGTACCACCTTTGCAATTTTCTGTAAATCAAGAATTGTTGTAAATTAAGAATTAATTAATTAAAACTCAAGGTACTTCCCTAGTGGCTCAGTGGTAAAGAATCCACCTGCCAATGCAGGAGACACAGATTTTATCCCTGGTTCAGGAACATCCCACATGCCACAGGACAACTAACCCCATGCATCACAACTACTGAGCCTATGCTCTAGAGTCTGGGAGCCACAACTAACAAAGCTTGAAGTCTCTAGAGCCTGTGCTCCACAACAAGACAAGATGCCCCAATGAGAAGCCCATCCACCACAATTAGAGTAGGCCCCACTTTCCACAACTAGAGAAAAGCCTGCACAGCAACAAAGACCCAGCATACCCAAATAAAATGAAATTAAAAAGAATAAAGATCAAAACAATTGATTGTCCATTAAAAGATTATTTACTAATTTATAGAATTGGTATCATAGCATCCATGTAGTCAGGCAAACTCTACATATATTTTACGCTTTAAAACAAAAATACATGGATCAAAGAAGAAATCATAAGGGACATCTTAAAATAATTGATGTTTAAACATAATGAAAATACTACGTATAAAAAGCACGATGAAAGCATGGTTTGAGGGAAGTTTATAGCCTTAAAATATGTATATTAGATGGCAGGGTGAAAATTAATCAGCTAGGTATCAAACATACTAGGAACAACAAGGGAAGAGAGAGCAGAAGGAAGAAGGTATTAAAGGCAAAAGCATAAATTCATAAAATAGAAAATAAAGGCAAAGAAGGTCAATAAAATTTCACATTTCTTTTAGAAAGCTAATAAAATAGACAAAAGTGTGGGAGATTCATCAAGATGAAAAGGTTCAGGGAAATAATATGAAAGGAAAACAAACATGAAAAAGCAGATTAAGAAGAGTAAGGAACAGTTTCAACAATTTATGTGAATAGGATTGAAAATTTAAAGGAAACTAATGAATTCCTAGAAAAATGTAACTTAACAAAACCAATTCAAGAACAATATAGGAAATCTTGTATAGTCCCATAATATAGTTATTAAAAGCTTCCATGAAACCCAAGTAAATGCTTTCTACCAGAAATTCATTTCAAATAAAAATACATAGATAATATTGTATTATGCAAACACTAATCAAAAGAAAGTTGGAGAAGCTACGTTAATACAAAAAATTAGACTTCAGAAGAAGAAATACTCAAGATAAAGATAGACGTTACAGGACTGGAAAAGGTCAGTTTTCATTCCAATCCCAAAGAAAGGCAATGCCAAATAATGCTCAAACTACCGCACAATTGCACTCATCTCACACGCTAGTAAAGTAATGCTCAAAATTCTCCAAGCCAGGAGAATTCTTCAGGAATACGTGAATCGTGAACTTCCTGATGTTCAAGCTGGTTTTAGAAAAGGCAGAGGAACCAGGGATCAAATTGCCAACATCCACTGGATCATGCAAAAAGCAAGAGAGTTCCAGAAAAACATCTATTTCTGTTTTATTGATTATGCCAAAGCCTTTGAATGTGTGGATCGCAAGAAACTGTGGAAAATTCTGAGAGAGATGGGAATACCAAACCACCTGACCTGCCTCTTGAGAAATCTGTATGCAGGTCAGGAAGCAACAGTTAGAACTGGACATGGAACAACAGACTGGTTCCAAATAGGAAAAGGAGTATGTCAAGGCTGTATATTGTCACCTTGCTTATTTAACTTCTATGCAGAGTACATCATGAGAAACGCTGGACTGGAAGAAACACAAGCTGGAATCGATTGCCAGGAGAAATAACAATAACCTCAGATATGCAGATGACACCACCCTTATGGCAGAAAGTGAAGAGGAGCTAAAAAGCCTCTTGATGAAAGTGAAAGAGGAGAGCGAAAAAGTTGGCTTAAAGCTCAACATTCAGAAAATGAAGATCATGGCATCCGGTCCCATCACTTCATGGGAAATAGATGGGGAAACAGTAGAAACAGTGTCAGACTTTATTTTGGGGGGCTCCAAAATCACTGCAGATGGTGACTGCAGCCATGAAATTAAAAGACGCTTACTCCTTGGAAGAAAAGTTATGACCAACTTAGATAGCATATTCAAAAGCAGAGACAATACTTTGCCAGCTAAGGTCCGTCTAGTCAAGGCTATGGTTTTTCCTGTGGTCATGTATGGATGTGAGAGTTGGACTGTGAAGAAGGCTGAATGCCGAAGAATTGATGCTTTTGAAGTGTGGTGTTGGAGAAGACTCTTGAGAGTCCCTTGGACTGCAAGGAGAGCCAACCAGTCCATTCTGAAGGAGATCAACCCTGGGATTTCTTTGGAAGGAATGATGCTAAAGCTGAAACTCCAGTACTTTGGCCTCCTCATGCGAAGAGTTGACTCATTGGAAAAGACTCTGATGCTGGGAGGGATTGGGGGCAGGAGAAGGGGACGACAGAGGATGAGATGGCTGGATGGCATCACTGACTCAATGGACGTGAGTCTGAGTGAACTCAGGGAGTTGGTGATGGACAGGGAGGCCTGATGTGCTGCGATTCATGGCGTGGGAAAGAGTCGGACATGACTGAGAGACTGAACTGAATGATAAAGATGGCAATTTACCAAGAAGACATAACAATAACTGAAGCAAGAACTGAGAGAACTGCCAGGAGACAGACAAGCCCACCATTATATCTGGAGATTTCAATACTTTACTCTTACAAATTACTAGAGAACCATCACACTCCTGATCTCAAACTATACCACAAAGCTATAGTAATCAAAACAGTATGGTACTGTCACAAAAGCAAATATATAGATCAATGGAACAGAATAGAAAGGCTGGAAATAAACACACACACTTATGGTCAATTAGTCTACAACAAAGAGGCAACAATTTACAATGGGGAAAAGACGATCTTTTCAGCAAGTGGTACTGGGAAAACTGGACTGCTATGAAAGGTTGGAATTGGAACATTCTCTAACACCATATACAAAAATAAATTAAAAATGGTTTAAAGATCTAACTGTAAGACCAGAAACCATAGGACTCTTAGGGGAAAACATAGGCAGGACACTTTGACATAAATCATAACAATATTTTTTTGGATATATCTCCCCAGGCAAGGGAAGCAAAAACAAACAATTAGGACTACATTAAACTAAAAAGCTGCACAGCAAAGGAAGCCATTGACAAAATGAAAAGGCAACCTACTAAATTTAGGAAGAAGATATTTACAAGTCATATATCTAACAAGGGGTTAATATCTAAAATATATAAATAACTCCTACAATTAAATGACAAAAATCCCCCAATTCAATTTAAAAAATAGGCAGAGAATTTGAATAGACATATACACACACAAAAGAATGAAATCTTGTTATATGTGACATGAGTGGACCTCATGGGTGTTATGCTAAGTGAGATAACTCAGAGAGAGAAAAAAAATGATTTCACTCATGTGGAATTAAAAAAAAATGCTCAAAGATACAGAGAATGGACTGGTTATTGTTGGCGGGGGTTGAGGGGTGAGCAAAATGGGTGAGGGGAGTCAAAAAATACAAATTTTCAGTCATAAATAAGGCTTTTGGATATTATTTACAGTATGGTGATAATAGTCAATAATACTATATTTCATATAACTCAGTGACAGAGGGAATCTAGACTTATTGTGGTGATCATTTCACAGTGTATACAAATACTGAATCATTATGCTGTACACCTGAAATTAATGTTGTCAATTATACCTAGATGAAAAAAGTTAAAACATCCACTGGATCATCGAAAAAGGAAGTTCCAGAAAAAAAACTATTTCTGTTTTATTGACTGCCAAAGCCTTTGACTGTGTGTATCACAATAAACTGTGGAAATGTCTGAAAGAGATGGGAATATCAGACCACCTGGTCTGCCTCTTGAGAAACCTGTATGCAGGTCAGGAAGCAACAGTTAGAACTGGACATGGAACAACAGACTGCTTCCAAATAGGAAAAGGAGTACGTCAAGGCTGTATATTGTCACCCTGCTTATTTAACTTATATTCAGAGTACATCCTGAGAAATGCTGGGCTGGAAGAAGCACAAGCTGGAATCAAGATTGCTGGGAGAAATATCAATAACCTCAGATATGCAGATGACACCACCCTTATGGCAGAAAGTGAAGAAGAACTAAAGAGCCTTTTGATGAAAGTGAAAGAGGAGAGTGAAAAAGTTGGCTTAAAGCTCAACATTCAGAAAACGAAGATCATGGCATCTTGTCCCATCACTTCATGGCAAATAAATGGGGAAACAGTGGAAATGGTGGCTGACTTTATTTTGGGGGGCTCCCAAATCACTGCAGATGGTAAAAGACGCTTACTCCTTGGAAGGAAAGTTACGACCAACCTAGACAGCATATTAAAAAGCAGAGACATTACTTTGTCAACAAAGTTCCGTCTAGTCAAGGCTATGATTTTTCCAGTAGTCATGTATGGACATGAGAGTTGGACTGTGAAGAAGGCTGAGTGCTGAAGAATTGATGCTTTTGAACTGTGGTGTTGGAGACGACTCTTGAGAGTCCCTTGGATTGCAAGGAGATCCAACCAGTCCATCCTAAAGGAGATCAGTCCTGGGTGTTCATTGGAAGGACTGATTTTGAAGCTGAGGCTTCAATACTTTGGCCACCTGATGCGAAGAGTTGACTCATTGGAAAAGAGTCTGATGCTGGGAAAGATTGAGGGCAGGAGGAGAAGGGGATAACAGAGGATGAGATGGTTGGATGGCATCACCAACTCAATGGACATGAGTTTGGGTAAACTCTGGGAGTTGATGATGGACAGGGAGGCCTGGCGTGCTGCAGTCCGTGGGGTTGCAAAGAGTCAGACACAACTGAGTGACGGAACTGAACGGAAAAAAGTTTAACAGAACAGTTAGCTAGAAAGTCAATAAGACAAACAGCACTAGAATCAACTTGTCTTAACTGACACTCCTAGAATACTATACACAATAGCAGTCAAATTCATATTCCTTGCAATTCTACATGGAATGCTGACCAAGATAAACTATATCCTAATTCATAAAATAAACTAACAGACTGGTTTCTTTCACTTAGCAATATGAATTTAAATGTTCTCCATGGTTCTTCATGGCTTGATAACATTTCTTTTTTATCCCTGAATAATGTTTCATTTTGTGAATGAATGACAGTTTATCCATCTATTAAATAACATCTTGGTTCTTTCCAACTTTTGGCCGTTATTAATAATGCCAATATAAACATTAATGTGTAGGTTTTGGTGTAGTTCTAAGTTTTCATTCATTTGGATAAATATCTAGAAATTTGATTGCTGGATGGCACAATAAGTCTATGTTTAACTTTTAAGAAGCTGCCAAACTGTCTTAATTTTGCATTCCCATCAGCAATAAATGAGAGTTCCTCTTGCTCCACCTCTTTGGCCACATCTGATATAGTCAGTATTTCGAATTTTAGCCATTGTAACAGGTGTGTAATGATACTGTTGTTTTAATCTACAAGTCTTTAATGACATAAGATGTTGAGCATCTTTTCATAAACTTATTCTCCATATGTAACTCTTCTATAGTGAAATGTCTGTAGATATTTTTGCCTATTTGAAAATCAGGTTATTTTCTTATTATTGAACTTTAAGAGTTTCTTCTGTATTTTGGAGAACAGTTCTTTATCAGGTATATCTTTTGGAAATATTTCCTCCTAGTCTGAACCTTCTCATTCTCTTGACAATGTCTTGCAGAGCAGAAAATTTTCATTTTAATGAAGTCAAATTTATCACTTCTTTCTTTGATGAATCATTCTTTTGATGTATTTAAACAAGTCATTGTCAAACCCAAGGTCATTTAGATCTTCTTCTATGTTATATTCTAGAATTTTTATAGTTTTGCATATTATGTTTAGGTCTATGATCCATCTTAAGTAAAATTTTTTGAAGCATGTAAGGTCTGTGTCCAGCTTCCAATCAAGGCTTACCATATCAAACCTCAAATGACAGGTTGCCAGCATTTTTTTGTACCCTACAATTCCAAATTGAAAAGACTGAATCCCTATTGAGTGTAGCCAAGAGTTTAAGGGCTTCTTTCCTTAACTCAGTCCCTATTGACAGGATATTCTACTGCAGGTGTGACAGACCTTGAATACTAAAATTCTGACTTCTCCCCCTTGTCCCAGCTTTCTTATAGGTCAGAAGTTTCACAGAGGGAAATAATAAATCTGTACTTCATTAGACTGCCACTCCACCCAGTACCCATAATAGTTTTTCAGAGTTTTCCTAGGGTTAGAGGAAATCCACAAGAAAGTAAGCATGAAATCTCCATGAGCAAATGACTATGTGAAACAGAGTGTACACAAGTCTAAGGACAGTCTCCAAATCATTAGCTCCTCTCAATTAAGAGCATGAAGATATACCATAGACAGCTAGTTCACCAGAGAGAACCACAGAAAGATATAGCTAAGAAGAGAGAGGCCTCCTTGAAGTAGAACAACTCCCAACGACAGCCTTCAACAACTATCATTTCATGAATTTAACTGGATTAGATTAATGAGAAATTTATTCCTCAGAGCACTGTTTAAAACATTATGACAGTCAACTAGTAATTAGTGGCACCTAATAGGTGATGTATAATAATATATAAATCAGTTTAAAAGAGAGTTCAGAGAAAGAGATAATCAAAGAGAGCACTGCTAAAACTTCTGATCCCAAATTGACTACGCATATACTTGAAACTTTACCCTCTGAGGAGCAACATCAGAAACTTCACAATTTAAGTAAACAGATTTCTTTAAAACAGCCCATCCAAAAAAAAAAAAAAAAACAACAATAGGAAAACAACAATAAAAATGTCTTGGAGAGGGTTAGAGGTTAGAATCCAGTAACTGACATATTCCTTAAAATGTGTAGTTTTTCAAAAATAAAAAATTATGTGACATCCAAAAAAAAAGACCATGTGACTCATAAACAGGAAATAAAGTAGATAACAAAAATTGTATGTGAGCAGGACTAGATGTCATATTTGACATCAGAGACTTCAAAGTAACCATTAGTTCAAAAAAATTTTGTTCAAAGTATTAAAGGAAATGGGAGAAGAGCGAGATGGCAGCATAAGAAGACTCTGAGCTCACCTCCTCTCATGAAACACCAAATCTATGCCTACATATAGAACAATTCCTCCTGAAGAAGCCCTGAAGGCTGATTAAACAGCTATTTCACATAGAAGGACCACACAGAAATGAGTAGGAAAGACATAGATATGGTATCCATGAGAACCCTACCCTCTTCAGGATGAGCTAGAGTAGGGAGGGATATAGCTGAGTGGCCTGAGCATACACTGTGTTACGACACACACACACACACAAAACACGAAAACAAAGAACCAAAAAAAAAAAAAAAAAGTTTATAGGGAACCTAGATTATACAAGAAAAAATACGTTTACTATTTTAGAGCTTCTGTCAAATGGGCAAGGAACTGTTGGAGCCCTCTCTGGGGTCAGGGGCACTTGTCTGGGCCATTGTTGAATCCCCCTGAACTACTCCCAGCCCACAGTGGCTCTAGCTCTAGCCCCAGCTATCCAACCAATGTGACCTCTGGCTCAGTGCTCCCTAGGGACTTCCCCAGCCAGGGCTGTTCTAGCTGCAGCTGACCTGTCAAAGTCACTAGACACAAGCAGTCTATACATGGGACACTCAAACACAGGGCCACTTCTTCAAAACTGGGAGAGTTAGATGTTTCACATAATTCATGGAAGCAGAAACAAAACTCAAACAAAATGGAGACCGAAGAATGTTCCAAGTGAAAGAACAGAATAAAACCCCAGAAGAAAATCCCAAAGAAATGGTGATAAGTAATTTACCTGAAATAGAGTTCAAGGAAATGATTATAAAGATGCTCACTGAACTTGGGAAAAGAATGGAGGAAATCAATGAAAAAATATAATAAATATTTAGAAAATATAGAAAAGAACCAATCAGAAATATAAATACAATAACTGATATAAAAATATACTGAATAGAATAAACAGCAGATTAGATGATGCAGAATAATGGAGTAGTGATCTGCAAGATCGAATAGTGGAATTCACACAGTCAGAACAGCAAAAAGAAGAAATTTTTTTAAATGAGTTTAAAGGACCTCTTGGATAATGTCGGACATACCAGCATGAACATTATAGAGGTCCTGGAAGGAGAAGAGAAAAAGGAAAAAACAAAAAACTATTTGATGAAATAATGGCTGAACACTTCCCTAACCTGGGGAAAGAAACAAATCCAGGTACAGGAAGAACAGTCACAAAAAAAGATGAACCCAAAGAGATTCACACCAAGATATGTTATAATTAAAGTGGCAAAAGTTAATAGGAAAATCTTAAGCAGGAGAAAAACAACTAATCGCATATAAGAAAAATGCCATAAGATTATCTGCTGATTTCTTAGCTGAAACTTTACAGGCCATAACGGGGTAACAGGATATAGAATGATGAAAGGAAAAAACTCATGATCCAGCAAGTTTATCATTCACAACTGAAGGACAGATAGTTTCCCAGACAAGCAAAAAATAAAGGTGTTCATTACCACTAAACTGGCCTTATAAAAAATGTTAAAGGGTCATGTTTGGCAGAAAAAGGCCACAACTAGAAAAAAGAAAGAATATGAAAGAATAATCTCACTGGTAAGGGCAAATGTATTTAAATTTCTGATGATTTACTTAACAATAAGTAGTTAAGAGATACACAAAATAAAGACTGGTAAAAATATGACACCAAAAACAAAAAATGTGTGTGTGTGTTGGGGGGAGGAAAAGTGTAGTGCTTTTAGAATACTTTTAACTTAAGTGACTATCAGCTTAAAGATACACAGATATATGTAAAGGTCATTATGTATGAACCTCATGATAACCACAAACTAAAAACCTACAATGAATAACAAAAAATGAGAAAAGAATCCAAATATAACACTGAGGAATCCATCAAAGTAGAAGGAAAGAAACTGACAAAAAAAGGTAAGAACAGAAAACAACAAAAAACACAATGAAAATTAACAAAATGGCAATAGAGCATATCTATTAATTATCATTTTATCTAATTTATTTATTTATTGGGTGGGCCACATCATGTAACATATGGAACTGAGGGGCAGAGTCTTAACCACTGGATCAACAGGGAAGTCGATTATCACTGTAAATGTCAATGGACTAACTGCCCTAATCAAAACATATAGGGTGGCTAACTAAGTAAGTAAAAAAACAGAAAACAGAAACTGAGACCCATCTACATGCAGCCTATAAGAGGCACATCTTATATCTAAAGACATGCATAGATTGAAAGTGAAGGGATGGAAAAAAGTTCCATGTAAATGGAAAACAAAAGAAAGCTGGGGTACCGATACTCTGTATCACAGAAAATAGACTTTAAAACAAAGACTATAATAAAATACAAGGAAGAACATTACAGAATGAAAAAAGGGGTTAATCCAACAAGAGGACACAAAATTTGTAAACATTTATGCACCTAATATAGGAGCACCTAAATAGATAAAATATGAACAAAAATAAAGGGAGCAATAGACAGCTATACAATAATAGTAAGGGATGTTAATACCCCACTTAAATCAATGGATAGATCACCCAGGAAGAAAATACATAAGGAAACATGGCCTTAAAAACACATTAGACTATATAGACCTCATAGATATATATAGAAAACTCCATCCAAAAACAGCAGAACACACTTTTCAGGTGCACAAGGAATACTCTCCAGGATAGACTGCATGGTTAGACTACAAAACAAGTCTCAATAAATATAAAAAGTTTGAAATCAAGTCAAGCATCTTTTCCAACCACAAAGGCATGAAACTAGAACTCAGTTGCAAGAAGGAAACTAGAAAGTACACAAACATGTGGAGACTAAGCAACATACTACTAAACAATCAATCAATGAAGAAATCAAAGAGGAAATAAAAAATTACCTTTGGACAAACGAATATGGAAATATAACTTTCCAAAACCCGTGGGATATGGGAAAAGTAATTCTAGGAGGGCAGTTCATAGTGATATAGGTACACCTCAAATAATAAGAAAAATCTGAAGTAAAAACTCTAAATGTATATTTAAAATAACTAGAAAAAATAAACCAACCCCAAGGTTAGTGGAATAAAGCAAATCATAAAGATCAGAGCAGAAATAAATGAAATGGAGAAAAAACCCACAATAGAACAGATAAATGAAACTAAAAGTTAGTTCTTTGAAAAGATGAAATTGATACATTAGCCAGACTCACCAAAAAAAAAGTGTCCAAATACATCAGAAATGAAAGAGGAGAAATTACAATACCACAGAAATACAAAGGATAAGATAGAATGCTATGAATAACTATATATCAACAAATTAGACAGCCTAGGAGAAATGGATACATTCCTAGAAACATATAGTCTTTCAATACTGAATCGGAAATAAATAGAAAATGAATAAACTGGTTACTAGTAAAGAAATTGAATCAGTAATAGAAAAAGTCCCCTAAAGCAAAAATTCAGGTCCAAATGGCTTCCCAGATAAATTCCATCAAACATAGCTGACGTACAATATTATATAAATTTCAAGTGTAGAATATAGTGATTCAGTTTTTAAAGGTTACACTACATTTATACTTATTATAAAATACTGGCTAAGTTATTGCATGTAATGTATTCCCTGTTGTACAATATATTCTTGTAACTTATATTTTATATTCATAGTAGTTTTTAACCTCAATTCCCTATCCAAATTTTGCACCTCCCCTTTCCATCTCCCCACTGGTACTACTACTTCATTCTCTGTATCTGTCAGTCTGCTTCTTTTTTGTTATTTTCACCAGTTGTATTCTTCTCGATTTCATATATAAGTGATATCCTACAGTATTTGTCTTTCTCTGATTTGTTTCACTTAGTGTAATACCATCCAAGTCCATCCACATTGTTGTAAATGGCAAAATTTTTTATGCCTGAGCTGTTTTCCTCTGCATTTGTGTGTGTGTGTGTAAGGTTTCCCTGGTGGCTTAGATAGTAAAGAGCCTGCCTGCAATACAGGAGGCCTGGACTGCCAGGGGCCAGCGTGAGGAACTCCACCCACGGCAAAGGTCATGAGGAAGGAGGCTTGGCATACGCAAAGGCGTGATCAAGCCTCAGGAAACCCCCTGTTCCCGAACATCTACCCCCAAAACCAGAGTCTATCTACTTTACTGTTTCATGCCCTCGCCTACACCTCTGACTTTATCGGGGGGCTGTTCCCCACCTGTTCTCTCGGAGGAGTTAGCTTACAGCTCCAAGTCAATAAAAATTCCTGGGCATGACAAGAGTGTTTCAGCTTACGGACTCCTCTGAAGGTTGTCTAGCCCGCCTGTATAGGTTGGTCAGGCCACATGTGATTGTTTACAGCCTCCCAACCTGAGAGGCACGAGATGTTTTAGATTTACTAAAGGCAAATTCCTTTGGGAAGTTGGAAATTGTCAGTATAGGGGGTTGGTTAGGAATTATATTGGTGAAGGGTTTTTTCATTTGTTGTGCCAATAATTGCTGCTAATTCTCTGCCCTGGGTGTGACAAGGGTGTCTCAGGTCAAAACTCTCTGCTGACAGACTAGCTTGTGTGACAGGATTATCCATACTCCTGCCACTAGCACGATTGTTTACTACCTCTCAACCATAAACAGCACAGAGAGTTGGGAGTATTTTGAAAGTCTTAATTAGCATAGGGCCTTTCTCATTGTTGAGTCAATGATTGCCACCAGGCCTCCATATCCTTAGGCACCTGGGAATATATTAATCAATGTATTTGGAATATAGAAAAGGAAATATAGTAGTTTTTAAGGTTAGCAATACTAGACTTTTTGAGTTAATGAATTTTCTCTTTTGTAATAGATCACTATACTTTGTTATAAATCACTGTGTCCTTGCTATGTAAAAATGTAACTTTATCACTACCTTAAGACTAAATAGATCTTAAGGGGAACATTGGGGAAAGGATTTTCATTTGTTGGGCGGATGTTTGCTGCTAAATCTCCATATTCCCTGCCCTTATAATGAATATAACTAGCATATAGGAGAAATAAGTATTAACCTTTAAGCATATAGGAGAAATAAGTATTAACCTTTAAGATTAATCATGTTAACCTTGGGTTAAATAAATTCCTTTCTTGATTGTAACTCACTACACCCTCACCCTATAGGAAGGCAGCTTTATTTGGAGGGTGGTGCCTGGTTTAAGAAAAAAACACCCTTGGAAAAAATAAGTTATTTGGTTATCAGAAAGAAAGGGTCGTAAAATGTCAGCAGGCCTCATGGCCAGAAGTTAATGTAAAACCCCTAAGATTTTTTTATGTAAAGCACCTGATTTTGATAAAGGTCAGGACTGCTGACCCCCGCGTGACTCTGTATTCATCCCTATGTGTAACAAAAGGTATATAAGCAAACCCAAAAATAAAGAAATGGGATCAGTTCCCGGAAAGACTGATTCCCCCATGTCGCTTCTTTCTCGCTCTCCGTTTTTCTGGCCGAATTCCCATCTGGTGCATGGGTACCTACCAAGCCTGCTAATTTTGCCTGGGCTTCTAAGATCGGACCAGAGGGGCCTCAGTGCCTCCTCTCCTTCGGAAGAACGGGAAGATGCCTGCGGCCTACATAGGTGGTGATTGGTATTCCATGTAAACCAAGTTATTCAGCCTCTTTTTCTCTGCTAATTTTCTAATCCCTCTCTATCTGTAATTAAATAAGTTATTTCCAAGGATGCCGACTCTGTCCCCACCTTTGAATCACCCTGGATCCACGGGGGATAAAGGAATGGCTATCCATTCCAGTATTATTGCCTGACAAAATCCATGGACAGAGCAGCCTGGCAGGCTACAGTCCATGGGGGTCACAAAGAGTCAGACATGACTGAGTGATTAACACTTTCTCTTTTCCACTTTATATATATATAGACAGAGTGCCTGAATTACTATGGATGGGGGTTTGTGACACTGAACAGGAGGCAGTAATCAAAACCATCCCAAGAAAAAGAAATGCAAAAAGGCAAAATGGTTGTCTGAGGAGGCCTAACAAATATCTGAGAAAAGAAGAGCAGTGAAAGACAAAGGAGAAAAGGAAAGTTATACCCATCTGAATGCACAGTTCCAAAGAATAGCAAGGAGAGATAAGAAAGCCTAACTCAGTGATTAATGCAAAGAAATAGAGGAAAACAATAGAATGGGAAAGACGAGAGGTCTCTTCAAGAAAATTAGGGATACCAAGGGAATATTTCATGCAAAGATGGTCACAATAAAGGACAGAAATGGTATGGACCTAACAGAAGCAGAAGATATTAAGAAGAGGTGGCAAGAAAACACAGAACTATACAAAAAAGATCATGATGACCCAGATAATCACGACGGTGTGATCACTCACCTAGAGCCAGACATCCTGGAATGCGAAGTCAAGTGGGCCTTAGGAAGCATCACTAAGTACAAAATTAGTGGCGATGATGGAATTCCAGCTGAGCCATTTCAAATCATAAAAGATGATGATATGAAAGGGCTGCACTTAATATGCCAGCAAATTTAGAAAACTCAGCAGTGGCCACAGGACTAGAAAAGGTCAGTTTTCATTCCAATCCCAAAGAAAGACAATGCCAAAGAATGTTCCAACACAATTGCATTCATTTCACACAATAGCAAAGTAATGCTAAAAATTCTCCAAGCTAGGTTTCAACAGTATGTGAACCAAAAACTTCCAGATGCACAAGCTGGATTGAGAAAAGGCAGAGGAACCAGAGATCAAATTGCCAACATCCACTGGATTATAGAAAAAGCAAGAGAATTCCAGAAAAGCATCTACTTCTGCTTTATTGACTATGCTAAAGCCTTTGATTGTGTGCATCACAGCAAACTGTGGAAAATTCTTAGAGATGGGAATACCAGGCCACCTTACCTGCCTCCTGAGAAATCTGTATGCAGGTCAAGAAGCAACAGTTAGAACTAGACATGGAACAATGGACTAGTTCCAAACTGGGAAAGGAGTAAGTCAAGGCTATATATGTCACCCTGCTTAGCTAATTTATATTTCATGCAAGATGCCGGGCTGCATGAAACACAAGCTGGAATTGATTCCCAGGAGAAATATCAATAATCTCAGATATACAGATGACATCACCCTTATGGCAGAAAGTGAAGAGGAACTTAAGAGGCTCTGGATAAAAGTGAAACAGGAGAGTGAAAAGACTGGCTTAATAATCCTCAACATTCAAAAACCTAAAATCAAAGCATCTGGTCCCATCACTTCATGGCAAATAGATGGGGAAACAATGGAAACAGTGACAGACTTTATTTTCTTGGGCTCCAAAATCACTGCAGCTGGTGACTGCAGCCATGAAATTAAAAGAACGCTTGATAATTGGAAGAAAAGCTATGATCAACCTAGACAGCATATATAAAAGTAGAGACATTACTTTGCTGACAAAGGTCCATATAGTCAAAGTTATGGTCTTCCAAGTGGTCAAAAACAGTTGTGAGAGCTAGACCGTAAAGAAGGCGGAGCACCCAAGAATCGATGCCTTTGAACTGTGGTGCTGCAGAAGACTCTTAAGAGTCCCTTGGACTGCAAGGAGATCAAACCAGTCAATCCTAAAGGAAATCAGTCCTGAATATTCATTTGAAGGACTGATGCTGAAGCTGAAGGAACAATACTTTGGCCACCTGATGCAAAGAACTGACTCACTGGAAAAGCCCCTGATGCTGGGAAAGATTGAAGGCAGGAGGAAAAGGGGAGAACAGCGGATGAGATGGTTGGATGGCATCATGGGCTAGGTGCACCCGAGTTTAAGCAAAATACAGGAGTTGGTGATGGACAGGGAAGGCTGGTGTGCTGGAGTCCATGGGGTCACAAAGAGTTAGACACAACTGAGTGACTGAACTGAACTGAGCAACTGAATGGAACTGAACTGATATATCCATATATATATGTATATAGATATAGATAGATAGATGATATATATATAGAGAGAGACAGAGATTGATAACTATAGACATATCACAACTTCTTTATCCAATCATCTCTTGATGGAAACTTAGCTTGCTTCTGTATCTTGACAAGTGTATATAATTCTGTTATGAATTTGGGGTGCATGTATCTGTTGTATCAGTTGTAACATCTCTTCTTTCATTTCTTCTTTCATTTCATTGATTGCTCTCTCTTCTTGGTGAGTATACCTAAAGTTTTCTCAATTTTGTTATTTTTCATGTAACCAGCTCCTTCATTGATCTTTTCTATTATGTCTCTATTCCATTTATTTCTTCTCTAATCTTTCTTATTTCCTTCCCATACTAACTTTGGGCTTCACTGGACCTTCGTTTTCTAGTTTCCTGGGGTGCAAGGTTGTTGAGTCTTCTTTTTTTTTTTTAATTTTTATTTTTACTTTATTTTACTTTACAATACTGTATTGGTTTTGCCTTACATTGACATGAATCCACCACGGGTGTACATGCAATCCCAAACATGAACCCCCCTCCCACCTCCCTCCCCACAACATCCCTCTGGGTCATCCCCATGCACCAGCCCCAAGCATGCTGTATCCTGCATCGGACATAGACTGGTGATTCGATTCTTACATGATAGTATACATGTTTCAATGCCATTCTCCCAAATCATCCCACCCTCACCCTCTCCCTCTGAGTCCAAAAGTCCGCTATACACATCTGTGTCTATTTTGCTGTCTTGCATACAGGGTCATCGTTGCCATTTTTCTAAATCCCATATATATGTGTTAGTATACTGTATTGATGTTTTTCTTTCTGGCTTATTTCACTCTGTATAATCGGCTCCAGTTTCGTCCATCTCAACAGAACTGATTCTTAAAGTAGCCATTTATTGCTATGAACTCCCCTCTTACATCTGCTTTTGAAGCATCCCATCAGTTTTGGTTCCACTTCCATTTTCATTTATCTTAGGTATTTTTAATTTTTCTTTTGACTTTTTCTTTGACCTACTTCAATATCATGTGGTTTAATCTCCATACATTTTTGAATTTTCCAGTTTTCATATAATTTCTAGATTATGTAATCAGTTCAGTTCAGTCACTCAGTCATGTCCAACTCTTTGAAACTCCATGAATCGCAGCACGCCAGGCCTCCCCGTTCATCACCATCTCCCGGAGTTCACTCAGACTCACGTCCATCGAGTCAGTGATGCCATCCAGCCATCTCATCCTCAGTCGTCCCCTTCTCCTCCTGCCCCCAATCCCTCCCAGCATCAGAGTCTTTTCCAGTGAGTCAACTCTTCTCGTGAGGTGGCCAAAGTACTGGAGCTTCAGCTTTAGCATCATTCCTTCCAAAGAAATCCCAGGGTTGATCTCCTTCAGAATGGACTGGTTGGATCTCCTTGCAGTCCAAGGGACTCTCAAGAGTCTTCTCCAACACCACAGTTCAAAAGTATCAATTCTTTGGCGCTCAGCCTTCTTCACAGTCCAACTCTCACACCCATACGTGACCACTGCAAAAACCATAGCCTTGACTAGATGGAACTTAGTTGGCAAAGTAATGTCTCTGCTTTTGAATATGCTATCTAGGTTGGTCATAACTTTTCTTCCAAGGAGTAAGCGTCTTTTAATTTCATGGCTGCAGTCACCATCTGCAGTGATTCTGGAGCTCCAAAAAATAAAAGTCTGACACTGTTTCCACTGTTTCCCCATCTATTTCCCATGAAGTGATGCAACCGGATGCCATGATCTTCGTTTTCTGAATGTTGAGCTTTAGGCCAACTTTTTCGCTCTCCTCTTTCACATTCATCAAGAGGCTTTTTAGCTCCTCTTTACTTTCTGCCATAAGGGTGATGTCATCTGCATTTCTGAGGTTATTGATATTTCTCCTGGCAATCTTGATTCCAGCTTGTGTTTCTTCCAGTCCAGCGTTTCTCATAATTGTGGTCAGAAAATATTTTTGACATAATTTCAAGTTTGTGACCTAATATATGATCTACCTTGGGAAATGTTGCATGTGCACTTGAGAAGAATGTGCATTCTGTTGCTTTTAGGTGGAATGTTCTGTAAATCTCTAACTCCATCAGGTTTGAAATATCATTTTCCATCTGGTGGATGATCTACATGTTGATGTAAGTGGTCCATTAACATCTCCTACTGTAATTGTATTGCAATCTATTTCTCTTTAGGTCTGTTAATATTTGCTTTATATATTTAGGTGCTTCCATATTGAGTGCATAAATATTTATAATGTTATATCCTCTTGGTAGATTAATCCCTTTATAATTATGTTGTATCCTTCTTAGTCTCTTATTACAATCAAAGTCTACTTTGACTGATATAAGTAAAACTACCCTAGCTTTCTTTTGATTTCCATTTACATGAGACACCTTTTTCCAACTCTTTCAGTCTTTTTCTGTCCTTTTGAAAGGTTGCTGCTGCAAGCCTTGTGCTATGCCAGGATTCATGACCTCTGGAAGAGATTTCGATCCCAAGCCAGAAACCAGGCTTGACCACTTGGAGCTTTTTGTGTAACAGAATTTTATTAAAGTTTGAGATAGAGAAAGCTTCTGATATAGACATCAGAAGGGGGCAGAAAGAATGCCTGCCTGCTAGTTTTTAGCAAGGCATTTTCTGTCTGTTAGCGAGCTTCTAATCAGATAAAAGAAATACCTCAAGGCTGAGGGAGTTTCACCAGGCCCCTATCCCACAATATGCATTGTTGAGATAGGATGGCACAAGGTGTGTCATCTCTGGCCATAAAACAATTGACATGAATACTGGTTGAGTGGTTGAGCCATTATCAGCCCAAGGTCTGAGAAAAGAAAAAAAGAGATTAGTCTTAGGCAGAACCTGTTTTCTCAACAGAGAAGGGGGGGAAAAAATCTGCCACTTGCAGTTTATTTCCTCCTGCCCCTTGGGGGCCTCTGACCTTCCTACCTGTTACCCTCCCACTTTTATCTAAAGTGCATTTCTTGTAGGAAGCATATATATCAGTCTTCTTCTTAATCTATCCAGTCCCTCTAGGTCCTTTGATTGCAGAATTTAGTCCACTTGCATTTAAATTATTATGCAATTATTATGCAATTAATTTATTAAAGTATGTGCTTACTGCCATTTTGTTCACTGTTTTATATATAACACTTTAGTTTGATTCCATTCTAAACTCAACATTTTTACTCTTCCCCACATTTTACGTTATCATATTTTACATCTTTTTTTATTTGTAGTTATAGTTAACTACAACTTTAACTATTGTAGTTATAGCTATTTTTACTACTTTTGTCTTTTAATTTTAATCCTATCTTTATAAGTGATTAATACACTACCCTGACTATATGAGGCCATGCTGCTGCTGCTAAGTTGCTTCAGTCGTCTCCAACTCTGTGCGACCCCATAGACGGCAGCCCACCAGGCTCCCCTGTCCCTGGGATTCTCCAGGCAAGAACACAGGAGTGGGTTGCCATTTCCTTCTCCAAAGCATAAAAGTGAAAAGTGAAAGTGAAGTCGCTCAGTCGTGTCCGACTCTTAGCGACCCCATGGACTACAGCCCACCAGGCTCCTCCGTCCATGGGATTTTCCAGGCAAGAGTACTGGAGAGGGGTGTCATTGCCTTCTCCTATATAAGGGTATACTTACTGGTAAACCTTTACCTACATTTACCAGTCCTGATGCGAAGAACTGACTCATTGGAAAACACCCTGATGCTGGGAAAGACTGAAGGCAGGAGGAGGGGATGACAGAGGATGAGATGGTTGTATGGCATCACTGACTCAATGGACATGAGTTTGGGTAAACTCTGGGAGCTGGTGATGGACAGGGAGGCCTGGCATGCTGTGGTTCATGGGGTTGCAAAGAGTCGGACACGACTGAATGACTGAACTGAACTGATTTATTTTAATTGGAGGCTAATTACTTTATAATATTTTGGTAGTTTTTACCATACGTTGACATGAATCAGCCACAGGTGTTCATGTGTCCCACCATCCCGAACCCCCTCCCACCTCTGTCTCAATCCCATCCCTCTGAGTTGTCACAGTGCACCAGTTTTGACTGCCCTGTTTCACGCACTGAACTAGGACTGGTGATGCATTTCACATATGGTAATATACATGTATCAATGCTATTCTCTCAAATCATCCCACCCTCATCTTTTCCTACACAGTCCAAAAGTCTGTTCTTTGTATCTGTGTCTCTTTTGCTGACTCGCAGATAGGATCATCATTACCATCTTTCTAAATTCCATGCTGCTTCTGCTGCTAAGTCACTTCAGTCGTGTCCAACTCTGTGCGACTGCATAGACGCCAGGCCACCAGGCCCCTCCATCCACAGGACTCTCCAGGCAAGAATACTGGAGTGGGTTGCCATTTCCTTCTCCATCTAAATTCCATATACATGCATTAATATATTCTATCAGTGTTTTTCTTTCTGACTTACTTCAGTTTGTATAATAGGCTACAGTTTCATCCACCTCATTAGAACTGATTCAAATGCATTCTTTCTAATAGATGAGTAACATTCCATTGTGTATACGTACAACTTCCTTATCCATTCATCTGCTGATGGACATCTAGGTTGCTTCCATGTCCTAGCTACTGTAAACAGTGCTGCAATGAACATTGGGGTACACGTGTCTTTTTCAATTCTGGTTTCCTCAGTTTGGATGTCCAGCAGTGGGATTGCTGGGTCACATGGCAGTTCTATATCCAGTTTTCTAAGGAATCTCCACACTCTTCTCCATAGTGGTCGTACTAGTTTGCATTCCCACCAACAGTGTAAGAGGGTTCCCTTTTCTCCAGACCCTCTCCAGTATTTATTGTTTATAGACTTTTTGATGGCAGCCATTCTGACAGGCATGAGATGGTACCTCATTGCGGTTTTGATTTGCATTTTTCTGATAATGAGTGATGCTGAGCATCTTTTCATGTGTTTGCCATCCGTATGTCTTCTTTGGAGAAATGTGCGTTTAGTTGTTTGGCCCATTTTTTTGATTGGGTCATTAATTTTTCTGGTATTGATTTCTGGTATTAATTTTCTGCAGGAGCTGCTTGTATATTTTTGAGATTAATTTTTTGTCACTTGCTTCATTTGCTATTATTTTCTCCCATTCTGAAGGCTGTCTTTTCACCTTGCTTATAGTTTCCTTCATGTACAAAAGCTTTTAAGTTTAATTAGGTCCTATTTGTTTATTTTTGCTTTTCTTTCCATTATTCTCAGAGGTGGGTCATACAGGATCTTGCTGTGATTTCTGTCAGAGAGTGTTGTGCCTATATTTTCCTCTAGCAGTTTCATAGTTTCTGGTCTTATATTTAGATCTTTAATCCATTTTGAGCTTATTTTTGTGTATGATGTTAGAAAGTGTTCTAGTTTCATTCTTTTACAGGTGGTTGACCAGTTTTCCCAGCACCACTTTTTAAAGAGATTGTCTTTTCTCCATTGTATATTCTTGCCTCCTCTGTCAAAAAGATAAGGTATCCATAGGTGTGTTGATTTATCTCTGGGCTTTCTAATTTGTTCCATTGATCAAAATTCTACCTTTGCACCAGTACCATACTGTCTTGATGACTGTAGCTTTGTACTACAGTCTGAAGTCAGGAAGGTTGATTCCTCCAGTTCCATTCTTCTTTCCCAAGATTGCTTTGGCTATGTGAAGATTTTCATATTTCCATACAAATTGTGAAATTATTTTTTCTAGTTCTGTGAAATATACCATTGGTAGCCTGATAGGGATTGATTGAATCTATAGATTTCTTTGGGTAGTATACTCATTTTCACTATGTTGATTCTTCCAATACATGAACATGGTATATATCTTCATCTATTTGCGTCCTCTTTGATTTCTTTCATCAGGGTTTCTAGTTTTCTATATATAGGTCTTTTGTTTCTTTAGGTAGGTTTATTCCTAAGTATTTTATTCTTTTCATTGCAATGTTGAATGGAATTGTTTCCTTAATCTCTCTGTTTTCTGTTAGTGTATAGGAATGCAAGGGATTTCTGTGTTAATACACAGAAATTTTATATGCAGAAATTTAATTTAATATGCAGGAATTTTATATCCTGCAACTTTACTATATTCCTTGATTAGCCCTAGTAATATTCTGCTGGTGTCTTTAGGGTTTTCTATGTAGAGGATCATGTCATCTGCAAACACTGAGAGTTTTACTTATTCTTTTCCAATCTGGATTCCTTTTATTTCTTGTTCTTCTCTGACTGCTGTGGTGAAAACTTCCAAAACTATGCTGAATAGCAGTGGTGAGGGTGGGCACCCTTGTCTTGTTCCTGACTTTAGAAGAAATACTTTCAATTTTTCATCATTGAGGATAATGTTTGCTGTGGGTTTATCATATATGGCTTTTATTATCTTGAGGTATGTTCCTTCTATCCTGCTTTCTGGAGGGTTTTTATCATAAATGGATGTTGAATTTTGTCAAAGGCTTTCTCTGCATCTATTGAGATAATCATATGTTTTTTATCTTTCAATTTGTTAATGTGGTGTATCACATTGCTGTTGCTAAGTCACTTCAGTCATGTCAGACTCTGTGCGACCCCACAGACAGAAGTCCATCAGGCTTCTCTGTCCCTGGAATTCTCCAGGCAAGACCCTGGGATTCTCCAGACAAGAATACTGGAGTGGGTTACCATTTCCTTCTCCACATCTCCTCTTGATCACTTCTGATTTACCTTGATTTACCTGGGGAGTTCATATTTCAGTGTCCTTTTTGCCTTTTTATATGGTACATGGGGTTCTCAAGGCAAGAATTCTGAAGTAGTTTGCCATTCCATTCTCCAGTAGACCACGTTTTGTCAGAACTCTCCACCATGACCCATCCATTTTGGCTGGCCCTACATGGCATGGCTCATAGTTTCATTGAGTTAGACAAGCCTGTGGTCCATGTGATAAGTTTGATTAGTTTTCTGTGATTATGGTTTTCATTTTGTCTGCCCTCTGATGAATAAGGA
Source organism: Budorcas taxicolor (assembly GCF_023091745.1). Taxonomy (NCBI): domain Eukaryota; kingdom Metazoa; phylum Chordata; class Mammalia; order Artiodactyla; family Bovidae; genus Budorcas; species Budorcas taxicolor. The sequence continues at coordinate 76,683,000 of NC_068935.1, forward strand.
TAAGAGGTTTATGGAATCTTCTGGATGGAAGAGACTGACTTTGGGGCAATCTGGGCCTTGTTCACAGATCCCACAGAGACTGAGCCAGACCTGTGTTTGCATCTCCTGCAGAGGTTTGGGTCATCAGTGGACTACTGCAGGGGCAGGGGTTCTTAGTACAGCTACCCATGTCACACAGCCTGTGGCATAAGCATTCTTGGAGGAGGTTGCCATTAACCCCACCATACAGTTGCTGAGCAGATGACCCACCAACTACAGAACAATTATACCAAAGAAATTCTCGCACTGTTAAGAAAGCTCTAGGACCCAAAACAGATTGCTCAACCTGGGGATCTGGCAAAGGGACTGAGAACCCCCAGAGAATCTGACTTTTGAAGTCAGTGGGATTTGATTACAGAACTTACACAGGACTGGGGAAACAGACTCTTGGAGGGCACAAACAAAACTTTGTATAGAGAACTATACAAAGAGAACTAGAACCCAAGATAAAGGAGCTGTGACCCCAAAAGAGACTGACCCAGACCTGACAGTCAGTGTCCAGGAGTCTCTGGTGGAGGCGTGGGTTGGCAGTGGACTGTTGCAGGGTCAGGGGCACTGAGTGTGGCAGTGCGTGCATGGGACCTTTTGAAGGAGACCATTATCTTCATTACCTCCACCATAGTCTAGTCTCAGGTCAAACAACAGGGAGGGAACACAGCCCAGCCCATCAACAGAAAATTGGATTAAAGATGTACTGAGCATGGCCCTGCCCATCAGATGGGACCAGAAGCCAGATCTTAAATTTTAATGCTGAGTTTTAAGCCAGATTTTTCACTCTCTTCTTTCACCCTCATCAAGAGGCTCTTTAGTTCCTCTCACATGCTGCATTGACAGTGATATCATCTACATATCTAAGGTTATTGGGATTTCTCCTGGCAATCCTTATTCCAGCTTGTGAATTCATCCAACCTGGCATTTCACATGATGTATTCTGCATAGCACTTAAATAAGCAGGGGTACAATATACAGCCTTGTTGTACCCAAAGGATACATGCACCCCAATGTTCATTATAGCAGTGTTTACAATAGCCAAAACATAGAAGTAACCTAAATGCTCATTGACAGAGGAATGGATAAAGATGTGGTACATATATACAGTGGAATATTACTCAACCACTAAAAAACTGAAATAATGGCATTTACAGCAACATAGATGGGCCTAGACATTGTCATACTGAATGATGTATGTCAGACAGAGAAGGAGAAGTATTATACGACATCCCTTATATGCAGAATCTAAAACAAAATGATACAAATGAACTTACAAAACCAAAACAGACTCATAGACTTAGAGAATGAACTTATGGTTGCCAGGCAGAAGGGACAATTAGGGAGTTTGCAATAGACATGTACACAATGTTATATTTTCCATGGATAATCAACAAGGAACTACTGTATAGCACATGCAACTCTGCTCAGTATTAGGTGGCAGCCTGGATGGGAGTGGGGATTGGGGGAGAATGGATACATATACATGTGTGGGTGAATCCCTTTGCTGTTCACCTGAAACTGAAAAACACTGTTAATTGGCTATAGTCCCTCAATAATACAAAGTTTAAAAAAAAAAAAAAACTGAAAAAAAACTAAGTTATGAATCAGGTATTGCTATGTAAACTTATTAGTTTAAAAAGTATAGTTAGAATAGATTAAAGCTGTTTGCTCAGATGACTAAGGCTTTACTATTTGTAAAGCTTGGCTAAGGGAGTTATTCTCAGCATTTTGAATTTTAAAACTACAACTTTGTCATTTTTTTGCCTTGATTTCTGGTCTTGTCTGATTGAGCTAATTAGGCTCAGTCTCATCCTTGTCGACTGTATTTCAGATCAGTTCAGTTCAGTCGCTCAGTCGTGTCTGACTCTTTGTGACCCCATGGACTGTAGCATGCTAGGCTTCCCTGTCAATCAGCAACTCCCGAGGCCTACTCAAACTCATGCCCATCATGTCAGTGATGCTGTCCGACCATCACATCCTCTCTCATCCCCTTCTCCTGCCCTCAGTGTTTCCCAAATGAGTCAGTTCTTTGTATCAGGTGGCCAAAGTATTGGAGTTTCAGCTTCAGCATCAGTCTTTCCAATGAATATTCAGGACTGATTTCCTTTAGGATTCACTTGCTTGATCTCCTTGCAGTCCAAGGGACCTTCAAGAGTCTTCTCCAATACCACAGTTCAAAAGTATCAGTTCGTCGGTGCTCAGCTTTCTTTATGGTCGAACTCTCACATCCATACATGACTACTCAAAAAACAATAGCTTTAACTAGACAGACCTTTGTTGGCAAAGTAATGTCTCTGCCTTTTAATATGCTGTCTAGTTTGGTCATAGCTTTTCTTTCAAGGAGCAATTTAATTTCATGGCTTCAGTCTCCATCTGCAGTGATTTTGGAGCCCAAGAAAATAAAGTCTGTCACCGTTTCCATTGTTTCCCCATCTATTTGCCATGAAGTGATGAGACTGGAGATTTACTTTCTGGTATTTGTAGAGATTTGCAAGAGAAAGACAGTTGCTTTTAGTTCCCCTAAGAATAGGTCTGTCACCTAAAAGATACTAAAAGATTAATCAATAACAAGGTTTTATAATGAAATTGAAATTTATCTTATGAGCTCTATGTCCTAGAATTTTAGAGTTTAATGTATCATGCCTGTGTGCATGCTAAGTCCCTTCAGTTGTATCCAACTCTTTGTGTCCCTATGGACTGTAGCCTGTTAGGCTCCTCTGTCTCTGGGAGTCTCCAAGCAAGAATACTAGAGTGGGTTGCCATGCCCTCCTCCAGGGGATCTTCCCAATCCAGGGATCAAATCTGAGTCTTTTGTGTCTTCTGCAGTGGCAGGCATCTTCTTTACCACTAGTGCCACCTGCAAAGCCAATTTATTATGTGTCAACTACAAATTGGCACTGGCTATGGGAGGCTTACTCCTTGGAAGAAAAGTTATGACCAACCTAGACAGCATATTCAAAAGCAGAGACATTACTTTGTCAACTAAGGTCCGTCTAGTCAAGGCTATGGTTTTTCCTGTGGTCATGTATGGATGTGAGAGTTGGACTGTGAAGAAGGCTGAGTGCCGAAGAATTGATGCTTTTTAAGTGTGGTGTTGGAGAAGACTCTTGAGAGTCCCTTGGACTGCAAGGAGATCCAAACAATCCATTCTGAAGGAGTTCAGCCCTGGGATTTCTTTGGAAGGAATGATGCTAAAGCTGAAACTCAGTATTTTGGCCACCTCATGTGAAGAGTTGACTCACTGGAAAAGACTCTGATGCTGGGAGGGATTGGGGGCAGGAGGAAAAGGGGATGACAGAGAATGAGATGGCTGGATGGCATCACTGACTCGATGGACGTGAGTCTGAGTGAACTCCGGGAGTTGGTGATGGACAGGGAGGCCTGGCGTGCTGCGATTCATGGGGTGGGGAAGAGTCGGACATGACTGAGCTACTGAACTGAACTGAACTGAACTGATGGGCACTTGCCATCTACCTCTACAAGGATGGAATCATGTGCTACTGAAGCCACCAACCTTCAACACCCCCTGAAAGGAATTCAGAATGGAAAGCAGAAATAAAGCACTTTGTACCCAGGGTAAAACTGGCAGGACAAGTCTTCAGACAGATATTTTCAGGAACCAATTTAAGGAGCCCAATTCTTGTATCTCCTCATATTTAGAAAAGCACTAAAGTCCCTCATGATGATGACTGTTACTTGTGACTGGAAAAAGCTTCACAAGACTGGTAGAAATCTTCTGGGAAAATGTGTGCTTGATTTCATGTATTCCCCCTCCACCAAAACCATGCTAAGTCACTTACTCATGTCCAACTCATTGCAACTCTATGGACTATAGCCCTCCAGGCTCCTCTGTCCATGAGATTCTCCAGGCAAGAATACTGGAGTGGGTTCCCATGCCCTCCTCCAGAGGATCTTCCTGACCAGGGATCAAAACTGTGTCTCTTATGTCTCCTGCATTAGCAGGCAGATTTTTTACCATTACTGACACCTGGGAAGCCCTTCTCAGAGCTATCTGAGATGCTGTTTCCCAGGTCGCAGTCCTCATTTTGCCCAACATGAAAAAACTCACAGCTCTCACAATGTGCTTTTTTAAAAAATCAACAGTTGTAATGCAATGAGTGATGTGACCCAGAGTGGATTTCCCTCCTTTGCCTGAACTCTATGAGGAAGTGGAGCTTTGGTACCAGCAGCAGCCCACTGCACTGTTTGAAAGATAGTAGGGTTTGCTCAGTTGTAGGAGACTAAGCAGTCTTGGCTGAGTGGTTAGGTAAAAGGCCAATCTGACACTTCCTCAATTTGGCTGCCTTAATAGAAATTGTAGGGATGAAAGGGAAAATATTATTACATGAGAGCTTTGCTCCACAGAAAAGGGACAACAGTCCTCCTGGCCAGTTATGGCTTTCTCAGGTGAGTGAGAAATTTACAGGAGTGGTAGAGGCCATGTCCTCATACTGTGCAGTGGTTCCATAGGGAAACCCACTCATTAATTAAAACACTTACTCACCAGGGGTCATTAATAAGAATTAGACATTCAGCAATCTGCACACTCACAGTGGCCTTAAACTGCTAAAGAAAGAAACTGAGACATGTAAAAAGAGCTGAAATGAGTCTGGGGTGACGCTTGGAAGAATTAAGCTCACAAGAAGCACATAGGCCCATCACACAATTTCAGTAGTGAATTTTATCCCTGACAAATTCAACAAACAATGGGAAATAGAATCTCTCAAAAACAGAAATGAGGAGCTTCAGAAAGCCAACCTCTGACTAACACTCCAGACAGATTCATGTATAATACGTACAGAGCTCATACTTGCAAGTACATAGTTAACTGGGGAAATTATACTAAAGGAGCTCTCAACCTAAAATGGCCAAATTGGGGTTCTTTTGATATTCCAAAATTGATATACACAGTTAAACAAGCTGGCGATAATATCAAGCAGACTGAATGGAATACTTACTTTGGTATGCAGAAACTTCTCTTGAAACTGTATCAGAACAAAAAAGGCTGTTGGTACTCTGTTACTGTCTCTCCCTCTGCTCCCCCCGAGTAGCCTCTTCTATCTGAATTAACTGGCCAGATGCTATCTCTTCCAGATTATCCAATGCCTCCACCTCCTGCTGCTTCCCTCAATCAAGCAAAGAAGGATTTAAAAAAAAAAAAATCGGAAGTAATTATAGCTCCCTTAAGGAGAACTTAAAGCCTTAGCTAAGGAATTTCCTGATACAAGTCAGGATCCATTGGGATTTGCTAAGGAATTCAGGTTAACCATCTAGTCCTACAAGCCCAAGTTTTCAGATCTATATCAATTATTACAGCTGTTAGCTTCTGAAGGCAAAGCAAGGGAATGAATAGAGGAAGCAGGATGGAAACATCCCTTAATGGATTTGGTAACACAGGCTCAAAATGAATGTAAGGAATTAGCTCAAAAATAATTCAAATTTATCCCAGAGCTTTTTCCTAAAACTGTAGAATGGACAGAGATTCAACAGTGCAAGCAAGGATTGAATGAATCAATTCTGGATTATTAGGAAGGGTTTGAGAAAAAAAAAAAAAAAACTTCTAAGCAATATTCTGGCTTGACACCTGAGTCATTTTTTAACCATAAAAATGACCCTTTACTTAATTCTGCCTTTTTAGAAGGCTTAGATGTGGATTTGACTACTCTAGTAATTAGACAATGTAGGTTGGTCCAAGTTAAACACAAACATTTGTTATGCTGGCTGATCAAATTTTCAGAATCATTAAAAGAAATAAAAGGGTGTATCTATGAAAACTAAGAACCTTCAGTTGTGCCAATTAAGTACACAATACCAGTAGAAGGTTAACTGACTTCCAACCAGTTTCATTCCAACCCACAGAGAAAGTTTGCTTGAAAGAAAATAATAAGTTCTGAAGGGATAAGTCCTATATAAAGAACCTGATTTTTGCTTCCTGTGCCTTGAGGATTACATCTTATGTAGACAGATCTCACGGTAGACACATCTCAGAATCACATCTTATGTAGATCATCTTTAATTTCTGAAACTGAAGGGGGAAAAAAAAGAGTATGAAGCCTTAATTTTTTTTAAAATTCCAACTGCTATTTATAAACTAATGAGTTTTATACTGTGGTATCTGATTCATGACCAAGCGTAGAGAATGAAGCTGGATATCTTGTCGTGTCTGGCTGGACATATGTATGTCTCAGTATATGTCTTTGGATAGTATTGCTGAAGTTTATTTGTAATAAGCTCCGATTTAATTGGTCTAAAGAAAAGCAAACACTTATAGTATCAACATTAAGTATAATACTTTTATTGTGGCTAGGTTTAATATAAGCTGAATAAGATCTTATTATATCTGTTGAAAATTTGTAAGCAAGGAAAGTAACTCAATGTGAAGAAACTTTTAAGGAAAGAAATGTAAATGAGATAAGGACTTTTAGATAAAATCTGTTAAGAATAATAATGTTTAAATCTCTTCAGATTTTGGTAACTTGAAAATCTAGGGTTGTGCAAAATTAAATGATCGAAGTTATTGAATAGGTAGGTCACTCCCAAATAAAATAAGATACTGAAGCATTAATTACTGAGCACTGGCTTCCTCTCACAGATAAGTTAAAGATATTTTGCACTATTAATGAATATGTTAGGTGCTATCCTGAAATGTTCTCTATAAGAAAGCAAGTATTTTTAGAAATTATCACAAGTATTTGTGTTCACCAATCTAGAGTGCTGATATAAAGGACAGTTCATGGTTGTATAAGAAAAGTGGATGCATTTTTTTTAGTAAAGAGGTATGAGGAATGGAATTGCATTTTATTAAGGAAAAAGGTAGTAAGTCTGACTTACAGGTGTTTGTTACTGGATGGGCAAATTAAGTGATGGCTACAAAAAACGAGAAAGCTTTGTGGGAAGTAGACCCTGAAAAAAGAGTTTTGTGCATAGTACAAGTTTTCCTAAGACGATGAACTACCTTTGATAACAGATTTTAAGTTCCTTACTTTTAAGTGATCTGCTCTGTATTAGACTTTGAAATATTTTATTGCAACTTCAACTAAGTGAATAAATATTGTTTCACGGTGACCTATGATCGTATCTGAATGAGTGTTTTAACCTCTTGATATTTATTGATAAAATTTACTAAAACAAAATTTAATGAAGTCCTTTGACGTCTGTCTAATTTCAGGATGCTTCAAAGGGCCCCTGAAATATCCCAAAGAGAAATATTAAGCTAATTAGATTAATTTGGTATGTTAAATTACATGGGAAGTATTGTCAAATGAATAATAAATATTCTTAAGTTATATTGTATGGTAAATATTAATAATATAAATAATTGAGAAGTCATGTGGAATTCCCAAAAATGTGATATATTCTGATAAAATGATAGTCATAATTCTAGTTGTTATCTTAAAGTGTTATATGTCATAGCAGTAACCAAGCTTCTTTGTCAGTGTGTTATAATCAGATTTAAACGTGCCTTCGTAAGTCTTTTGTCATTATAGACACTTACGGTTTCACTCTAATGCCTTTGCAAAAAATGCTTTCTCTTCAAGAAGATATACAGAAAGAATCTTTGTTAAAATACAAGTCTCTAATTTTCACACCATTATACTGAACTGGGCAAGAAATTAAAGAATCTTAATGACATTCATAAACTGCTAACAAAAAAAGTTAACAAAAGGACTCAGTGAACTGGTGAAAATGGTTACTATTTTTATGGTTTCTGTCTGAAAAGTTACTGGTTTGAGTCTGTGCTTTCCAGGTATAAGGAAAACCGTCCCCTCAAACTAATAATCAGTTCAGTTCAGCTGCTCAGTCGTGTCCAACTCTTTGCGACCCCATGGACTGCAGCATGCTAGGCTTCCCTGTCCATCACCAACTCCTGGAGCCTGTTCAAACTCATGTCCATCAAGTTGGTGATGCCGTCCAACCATCTCATCCTCTGTCATCCCCTTTTCCTCCCGCCTTCAATTGTTCCCAGCATCAGGGTCTTTACTAATGAGTCAGTTCTTCGTGTCAGGAGGCCAAAGTATTGGAGCTTCAGCTTCAGCATTAGTCGTTCCAATGAATATTCAGGACTGATTTCCTTTAGGAGGGACTGGTTGGATCTCCTTGCAGTTCAAGGAACTCTCAAGAGTCTTCTCCAACACCACAGTTCAAAAGCATCAATTCTTTGGTGCTCAGCTTTCTTTATAGTCCAATCTCACATTCATACATGACTACTGGAAAAACCATAGCTTTGACTAGATGGACCTTTGTTGGCAAAGTAATGTCTCTGCTCTTTAATATGCTGTCTAGGTTGGGCATAGCTTCTCTTCCTAGGAGCAAGCATCTTTTAATTTCATGCCTGCAGTCACCATCTGCAGTGATTTCGCTTAAGAGATTTAGGTGAATTCCTCTCTTTACAAGGTCCCCCACGGCACCCTACTCCAGTACTCTTGCCTGGAAAATCCCATAGACAGAGAAGCCTTGGTGGGCTGCAGTCCATGGGGTCGCGAAGAGTCAGACATAACTAAGTGACTTTACTTTCACATTTCACTTTCATGCATTGGAGAAGGAAATGGCAACCTACTCCAGTGTTCTTGCCTGGAGAATCCCAGAGACGGTGGAGTCTGTGGGGTCGCACAGAGTTGGACACGACTGAAGCGACTTAGCAGCAGCAGCAGCAGCCAAATACCTTATGATTTCTGTACTTGTTAGTGAGGTAGCCTTCCTGATTTATCTGATAAAGCTGCTGGAAACCTAACATTTTACTCTCTGGATGGAGCAGATAGACAGAAAAGATAAATGTTTTAATTCTGCATAAAAAGATGCCACAAAGAAAATTACAGGCAAATAGCACTAATGAACATAGATGCAAATAACCTCAAAATTCTAGCAAACAGAATCCAACAATATATTTAAAGAATCATACATCATGATCAACTGAGCTTTATCCCAGGGATATAAGGATTCTTCAATATATGCAAATCAATCAATGTGATATACAATATTAGCAAACTGAGAGATAAAAATCATATGACCATCTCAACAGATGCAGAGAAAGCTTTTGACAAAATTTTTACACTCATTTATGACAAAAAGAAAAAAAAACCTCTCCAGAAAGTAGGTATAGAAAGAACATGCCTCAAAATAATGAAGACCATAGATGATAAACTTACAGCAAACATTACTCTCAACAGTAAAAAACTGAAAGCATTTCTTCAAGATCAGGAACAAGGCAATGGTTCCCACACTCACCACTATTATTCAACATAGTTTTGGAAGTCCTAGGTACAGCAATCAGAGAAGAAAAAGAAATAATAAGGAATCCAGATTGGAAAAGAAGATGTAAAACTCTCACTGTTTGCAAATGACATGATACTCTACCTAAGATGCCATCAGAAAATTACTAGAGCTAATCAATGAATATAGCAAAGTTACAGAATATAAAATTAATACAAAGAAATCCCTTGCATTCCTATATACGAAGAATGAAAAATCAGAAAGAGAAATTAAGGAAACAATCCAATTCACCATTGTAACAAAAACAATAAAATATCTAGGAGTGAAATTACTGAAAAAGACAAAAGACTTGTATGCAGAAAACTATACAACATTGATGAAAGAAATCAAAAGATAGCAAAAACAGATCGAGAGATATACCATGTTCATGGACTGGAGGAATCTATATTGTGAAAATGACTATGCTATTCAAAGCAATCTACAGATCCAATGCAATCTCTATCAAATTATCAAAGATATTTTTCACAGAACTAAAACAAAAAATTGCACAATTTCTATGTAAATACAAAAGACTCGATGTGCCAAAGCAATTTTAAGAAGAATGGATCTGGAGGAACCAACTTTCCTGACTTCAGACTATACTACAAGGCTACAGTCATCAAGACAGTATGGTACTGGCACAAAAACATAAATATAGACCAATGGAACAAGAAATAAAGCCCAGAGATAACCCATACACCTATGGGCACCTTATCTTTTACAAAGGAGGCAAAAATACACAATGGAGAAAAGATAGTCTCTTCAATAAATAATGCTGGGAAAACTGGACAGAGCCATGTAAAAAAAATGACATTAGAACACTTCCTAACACCATATACAAAAATAAATTCAAACTGGATTAAAGACCTATATGTAAGACCAGAAACTATAAAACTCTTTTTTTAAAACAATATTGTAAAGTAATTATTATCCAACTAAAATAAATTTTTTAAAAGATCACCATTCTCCACACCACCACCAACCTCCCCCACAAAAAAATCAGGGTTTTCCCTGTGGTCCAGTGGTTAAGAATCCACCTGTCAATGCAGGGGAATTGCTTCAAGCCCTTATCTAGGAAGGTCTCACATGCCGCAAAGCAACTGAAGCACCTAGAGCACGTGCTCCACAACAAGAGAAGCCACTGCAATGAGAAGCCAGCGCACTGCAACAAGAGAAAATGTTCATGCAGAAACGAAGTCCCAGTGCAGCCAATAATAAATAAATAATTCTAAAAAGAAAAAGAAAAAATAATCACACCGATAGCTGGGGCTTTTTGTTTTGTTGTGCATGATTTAGAGTTAGAAGAGGAAACAGGGAAATACCTTACGATGGCAGCACTTTTTAAAAACCACAATTCCTCATGTGCTAGAGACTCATAGAACAGCAGGCAAAAGGAGTAAAGGAGAGATGCAACTTCAAAAGAGCAGAAGTATACTAAGTGAAAAGTTGCTGGAAACTGAGAAAACAGGCTGCCATATCAATCTGCCCTCTAAATACAGATGTTAAAGGAAGATTCCATTACCACGCCATTTGACAGAAATCAGAACAAAATGAAGTCCTCACTCACACTGGTTGGTTTGGTTTAGTTGTTAAGCCATGTCCGACTCCTACAACCCCATGGACTATAGCCCACCAGGCTCTTTTGTCCATGGGATTCTCCAGGCAAGAATACTGGAGTGGGCTGCCATTTATAAAACTCTTAAGAGGAAAACATAGGCAGAACACTCTTTGACATAAATCACAGCAAGATCCTCTATGACCTATGTCACAGAGTTATGGAAATAAAAACAAAAATAAACAAATGGGACATAATTAAACTTAAAGAAGACCTAAACAGACATTTCTCCAAAGACATACAGATGGCTAATAAACATGAAATGATGCTCAACATTGTTCATTATTCCAGAAATGCAAATTAAAAACTATAATTAGGTATCACCTTACACTGGTCACAATGGCCATCCCACCAAAATCCATAAACAATAAATCCCGAGAGGGTGTGGAGAAAAGGAAACCCTCTTGCACTGTTGGTGGGAATGCAAACTGATATAGTCACTATCGAGAGCAGTATAGAGATTCTTTTAAAAAGAAGGAATAACACTACCATGAAGTGAAAATGTTGCTCCGTCATGTCTAATTCTTTGTGACCCCATGGACTGTAGACTGCCGGGGAAGAATATGGAATTCTCCAAGAAAGAATACTGGAATTGGTAGCCATTCCCTTCTCCAGGAGATCTTTCTGACTTTGGGATTGAACCTGGTTCTCCTGCACTGAAGGCAAATTCTTTACCATCTGAGCCACCAAAGAAGCTGAAAACTATCCTATGACCCAGTAATTCCAGTAATGGATATATCCACTGAGAAAACCAGAACTGAAAAAGACACATGTACCCCAATGTTCGCTGCAACAGTATTTACAATAGCTAGGACATGGAAGCAACCTAGATGTCCAACGGATGAATTGTTAAAGAAGTTGTGGGACCTAAACACAATGGAATATTTCTCAGCCATAAAAAGGAACACATTTGACTCAGCTGTAATGACGTGGATGAACTTAGATCATATTATACAGAGTGAAGTAAGTCAGAAAGAGAAAAACAGAGAGGTGCAGTCCCAAGATGGCAAAGGAATAGGACAGGGAGACCACTTTCTCCCCCACAAAATCATCAAAAGATTGTTTGAATGTTGAACAACTTCCACAAAACAACTTCTGAACACTGGCAGAGGACACTAGGCACCCAGAAAGGCAGCCCCTTTTCTTCAAAAGGAGGTAGGACAAAATATAAAAGACAAAAAGAGAGACAAATGAGTTAGGGAAGGAGACCAGTCCTGGGGAGGTAGTCATGAAGGAGAAGTTTCCAAACAGCAGGAAACCCTCTCACCAGCGTGTCTGTGGGTAGTTTTTGAATTCAGGGGGCAACGAAACTGGAGGAAAAAAACAAACAAAAAAAAAATACACAGAATACTTGCCTAACCACAACCCCAGCAGAGAAGTAGCCCAGACGCTTGCATCCACCAGCAGTGATTGGGGGCTGGACAGGGAGGCGTGGGCTGCATGCTTAGGGTAAGGACCAGGCCTGAATGCCCTGAGGACAATCTGAGGGAGTTAACGTGAGATAGCAACCCAAACTGTGGGATAGCCAGAGAGAGAGAGAAAAAAAGAGGACTTTCTCGCAAAAGGCCCTAACCTATCATGAAGACTGGCCCACCCAGAACAAAGGATTGAGTGAATGCCAAAGAAGAGCTAGCGGTTTGCGTACAGGACCCTCCCCTCTGCTGGAGGCAGAGAGGCAGGCATGTGACAGCCAGAGCGGCAAGACAAGGGGCAATCTCAGCCCCAGAGACTGGCATCCTCCACCAAACTGTGAGGAGGTTCCCAGTTGCTAACCACGTCTTTCTGGGATCCTGGATGGTTGACATCTGCCACGAGGGTTGCAGCCTGAGATCAGTTCCCCAGAGGAGACACACAGCACACCTGAGACAGTCCTCTCAAGGCACACCCGGGAAACCGAGAGGCCAGGACCGGGGAGGTGACTAAGATGCACGGCCCACCTGGGACAGTGTGCTCAACAAGAACCTGGTTGCCTCAGCTGCTCAAACCTGAGAAGGGCAAAAAATGCAGGCCCAACCAAGTCTGTGCCCTTGCAAAGTACCTGAGAACCTGAATCTGAACAGCTTAGATGTTGGAAGTGCACGAACAGTAGGGCCTGCTTTGGACAGTACCCCTGCACAGCAGCCTGGAGCCTAAGCAGTGTAGACCTGGAAAGCACATGCCACCATGAGCTGGGGCAAACCCAGTGTGGTCCATACACTGCGAGCACTCCCTACACATGCCAGTGATACTTGTTTGCAGTGTTCCTCCCACCCCACAACACAACTGAACAAGTAAGCCTAAACAAGTGCGAAGAGTTGACTCATTGGAAAAGACTCTGATGCTGGGAGGGATTGGGGGCAGGAGGAGAAGGGGACGACAGAGGATGAGATGGCTGGATGGTATCACGGACTCGATGGACGTGAGTCTGAGTGAACTCCGGGAGTTGGTGATGGACAGGGAGGTTTGGCATGCTGCAATTCATGGGGTCGCAAAGAGTCGGACATGACTGAGCAACTGAACTGAACTGAACTGAACTGAACTGAATGCATACATATCCAATCTAGAAAGAAGATACTGATGAACCTATCTGCAGGGTAGCAAAGGTGATGCAGATGTAGACTAGTGGACACAGCAGGGGAAGGAAAGGGTGGGATGAACTGAAAGAGTAGGAGTGAAACATATATATTACCATATATAAAATAGATAGCTAGTGGAATGCTGTTATGTATCACTGGAAGCTCAGATGGGTGCTCTGTGACAACCTAGAGGGGTGGGATGGTGTAAGAGGTGGGAAGGAGGTTCGAGGGGGAGGGGACATACGTATACCTATGGCTAATTCATTTTGCTACATGGAAGAAAGCAATACAATATTGTAAACCAATTATCCTCCAATTAAAAATAAACACACAGGGACTTCCCTGGTGGTCCAGAGGTTAAGACTGTGATCCCAGTGCAGGGGGCCCAAGTTCAATCCCTGGTCAAGGAACTAGATCCCACGTGCTGCAAGGGTTCACATGCCACACCTAAAGATTCTGCATGTCCAAATAAATATCAAAGATACTACGTTCTGCAACTAAGACCCACTGCAGCCAAATAATTTAAAAAATAAATAAATATGATTTTTATAAGTTTCAGCAAAGCAAAAAGCCTATTTGATCAATTATAGTTATATAAATTATTATCAGGCCAAGTTTACTGAAACCAGACTTTTTTATTTACCATAATTTAGTTTTAATTTGGATATATTTGGTAGAAATGAGAGAAATTTTAGAGAGAAAAAGATAATGTTTCAATGAACATTAAATACCAGTTACACTAATGGAGGTCTGTATTTACTGGCTCATTTCACAGATAGTTCTTTGATGTTATGCTTTAAGTTAATTAAATTATTTAAAGGACACTCTAAGTATTGTTTCTGAGGCTTATCTCAGTAATCTCTGGATGAAGATAAGATGCCCCAAGACCTGTAAGCAGGGATTATGTATACCGGAAAAGACACCATTTAAAGGACTGCCTCCAACCTGGATGGAAGGATTTTTTATCATGTACTCTTAACTAGCTTATGTACAGTGAAACAAGGGAAACTGACTCTTTGATTAATTGCCACTTCCATATGCCCCTGCACCAGACTGGTGACCTCAAACTCACCTTAAAACAATGCTCAAAGGAAACGACATTTAAAACAGGCCAAGAAGAAGACAACATCAGAAAATAGTTTACCCAAGATGCTGGACCTGATTCATATGATCGTTTAGTTTATGTTTTCTTGACTTCTTGGACCTTTGCATATGTTTTCTATCATGGACACAATCCTATGCTAATTTAAAAAATCAATCCAATTGCTGGGTTCTGGCCAATTACCTGTATGTAATACATACCTGCTTTGACCCTGGCCATAAATATGACTTTTCCTCTAAGTTACTCAAGCTCAGTCAGAGCAACAAGCAAAAATTTAGCCAAGGAATAAAACTTCCCACGATTATGGGATGGATTTACGTGGTTAACCCCAAGCTGTGGTCATTTAAGTTTTAAGGCCCTCCTTTATCTGGGAACAATCAAATTATACTAAGGATAACCAGCCTAGTAACATTGGAAAATTGGGCTTGGATCCTTATGAACAATGCTAATGTATAATTTCCCTGAAAGATAAAGATTGGTTCAGAACAAAGTTAGATGATCTGAGTATATACTCGGCTACACTCGGCCACCTGATGTGAAGAGCCGACTCACTGGAAAAGACCCTGATGCTGGGAAAGATTGAAGGCAGGAAGAGAAGGGGAAGACAGAGGATGAAATGGTTGGATGACATCACCGATTCAATGGACATGAGTTTGGGTAGACTCAGGGAGATAGTGAAGGACAGGGAAGCCTGGCATACTGTAGTCCAAGGGGTTGCAAATACTCAGACATGACTGAGCAACTGAGTAACACCTGATGGAAGTTCTTGGCTTAATTCTTACTTATGACTTTAATAATACTGCTAGCTATGTTACTTATACTTTGCCAGTTTTATAAGATTGTTGTTTCTTATATTACCAAATGTGTGACAGAGTCTCCTACAAAAATAGTTTCATATTAGATCAATGATTATAATAGTATAACTCTAGATATGGATACAGCAAGAAGGACCTGGACCATAACAAACTGAGTAAGACAGGTTGGCCCAGAACCCTTTGATTACTGTTGATAAGACCTAGTCCAGTAATAGCATAATAAGGGGACTATCAGTGAAACCTTCGCCAAACATAGGAATGAGACTTCCTAGAACCATGGGATTGAAATGGTCATGAAATGTCTCCCAAGGTATGGTCAAATTTAGGACCAAGAAGGGGCCCTGTCAACTACAAATTGGCACTTGCCATGGGTACTTGCCATCTGCCTCTAAAAGGATTAAATCATATGCTGCTATAGCTGCTGATCTTCAACATCCCTTGAAAGGAGTTCACTGTGTAGAGTAGAAATGAGGTACTTTGTGTTCAAGGAAAAACTGGCAGGACAGATTTTCAGTTACATATTTTCAGGAACTGATTTTATGAACCCAATTCTTGTATCTCCACATATATAGAAAAGCACTAAAATCCTTCATGGAGATAACTATTCCTCATGACTAGCAAAAGCTTCATGAGACTGGTAGAAAACTTCTGGAAAAGTATGTGCTTGATTGCTTGTATTCTCCCTTTACCAAAATCAACTATATACTGATCTTTCCTCCCTGGCTCTTTGGAACAGTTTCATAGAGCTATCAGGGGTGCTGTCTCCCAGGCTGCAGTCCTCCTTTTGCTCCAAATAAAATTTAACTCACAACTTTTATGTTGTGCACTTTTTTTAGTTGACACATGCCCTCAAAGGTTTATATAAGGCATTCAGCAAAGACCTTCTTTCTGAGTTTATAAACTCACAACAAAATCACTATTTTTATTTGTATTAGCCCTTGAATGTTAGTTTACAGTTTTTATTTATTTGTATGGCTCAGGTAACCCTATTGTTTTTCTTTAATATTTACTGAGGTACAGATTTATATGCTTTGTTTATAATACTACACAGGGAACGAATTCCCCAGTGAAACATGTCTATTCCACAATATAATTAAACAAAAGCAATGTAATTATCTTATTTAAGGTGTATTCAGTTCAGTTCAGTTCAGTTCAGTTCAGTTCAGTCGCTCAGTCGTGTCCGACTCTTTGCGACCCCATGAATCGCAGCACGCCAGGCCTCCCTGTCCATCACCATCTCCCAGAGTTCACTCAGACTCACGTCCATCGAGTCCGTGATGCCATCCAGCCATCTCATCCTCTGTTGTCCCCTTCTCCTCCTGCCCCCAATCCCTCCCAGCATCAGTCTTTTCCAATGAGTCACAAGTATACCAATTTTATACACTTTCATCTCAATTCTGTCAACTTTTATATCATTAACTTTACTCTTCATTAGCTAGCTATGGTTTTTCCAGTGGTCATGTATGGATGTGAGAGTTGGACTGTGAAGAAAGCTGAGCACCAAAGAATTGATGCTTTTGAACTGGTGTTGGAGAAGATTCTTGAGAGTCTCTTGGACTGCAAGATCCAACCAGTCCATTCTAAAGGAGATCAGCACTGGGTATTCTTTGGAAGGAATGATGCTAAAACTGAAACTCCAGTACTTTGGCCACCTCATGTGAAGAGTTGACTCACTGGAAAAGACTCTGATGCTGGGAGGGATTAAGGGCAGGAGGAAAAGGGGATGACAGAGGACGAGATGGCTGGATGGCATCACTGACTCGATGGACATGAGTTTGAGTGAACTCTGGGAGATGCTGATGGACAGGGAGGCCTGGCGTGCTGCGATTCATGGGGTCACAAGGAGTCGAACACAACTGAGCAACTGAACTGACCTGACTGAGGATCATATCAACAAGCTTTGATCTTACAGGAGGAGTTTTAAGACTTCTTTTTTCTTCTTTATTTCATTTCCTGCCCATTTTATCCATTTTTATATAAAAGGCTCCAAGATCCCCGCAGGGGTGTTGAGCGAAGGAATTCAGGCTCTTTGGCCTAAGTGTTGCCTCAAATAATTGCTGGTCAGGCATCTCAGTGTAATTTTTTTTAGCCTCTTAAATATTTTTAAACTGGGATAAATACAATGCTCTTGTCCAGCTTTGAATGCTAGGGACCAGTAGGGAGTCACTTTTGGCCCATTTAACTTTAAGCAGTGTAGTAATATTAAAACCTTCTGTTTTAATCACATAAATGTCCATTTTGTCCCATTTTAAATAACCATCTAAAGATTTCATTATTCACTTGAGATAATTCTTTAAAAATTTGTAACTTGTACACGTGTACCCCAATGTTCATAGCAGCACTCTTTACAATAGCCAGGACATGGAAACAACCTAGATGTCCATTGGCAGACAAATGGATAAGAAAGCTGTGGCACATATACACAATGGAATATTACTCAGCTATTAAAAAGAATATATTTGAATCAATTTTAATGAGGTGGATGAAACGAGCCTATTTTACAGAGTAAAGTAAGTCAGAAAGAAAAACACCAATACAGTATATTAACGCATATATATGGAATTTAGAAAGATGGTAACAACGACCCTATATGTGAGACAGCAAAAGAGACAGAGATATAAAGAACAGACTTTTGGACTCTGTGGGAGAAGGCGAGGGTGGGATGATTTGAGAAAATAGCATTGACACATGTATATTATCATATGTGAAAGAGATCGCCAGTCCAGGTTTGATGCATGTGACAGGGTGCTCAGGATGGTGCACTGGGATGACCCTGAGGGATGGGATGGGGAGGGAGGTGGGAGGGAGGGTCAGGATGGGGGACACATGTACACCCACGGCTGATTCATATGAATGTATGGTAAAAACGACCACAATAATCAACCTCCAATTAAAATATATTTTTTAAAAATAAATTTTTTAAAAAAAGAAAAAAATTCTACCTCATTGGAAATAGTATCTAGACTTTCCTTACAAGTTTTTCCTGTTAACATTAACTATTCTAATACTCTTATTAGCATCTGTAAGACCCATTGAGGGGAAGCAAAGACCTCAAAGGAAGCTTTCCAAACCAATTTTTCTTACTTGTTTTAAACTAAAGAATTTCTTAGGTTAATCATTAGGTATATTTTTTCAACATGTAATTTGATTTTTGTTTTTATAGGTACCAATAAAACAGCTGTTTATAATGAGAGTGCTCTAGATTCACTGATCTGTTAGTGTTGCCAATATGTGGCCATTAATAAAACCACTATATATAAAATAAATAAATATATATATATACTATAGTGATCCAAACCAGTAAGATGCAAGAGGTTTCTTCATAAGAGAGTGGGGGAGGATGTAACCTAAGTAAACTCTGGAGAGTTTACTTTCAAAAATAGTATGACAGAGGTCAAGTTTTCAAAATACGTACATACAAATGCACACGTACAAAGAAAGTCCTAGGAAAGTAATTTACATCTCAAAGACACTGAGAAATGCAAGTTCCCCTTTAGAAGGCCTTTGTTTAAAGTCAGAATTCTGAAATGGTATTTTTACCAAGCCAGCTTTTTAACCTTAACTGTGTATGTAATAAAAGAGCTCCCTCATTTTTAGGGCGAAATATCCTTTAATTCCCAAATGAGTAAATACTGATTGATACTGATCTAAAAACCTGGGTTTGTAGGTCTGGATAGTTAATTCAAAATTCTTAGCAAATCCCAATGGATTTTGACTCAGATGGAGAAATTCTTTAGCCAAGACTCTAAGTTCTGCTGGGGTCCAGGGTGTGTATTTAAGCACCAAGGACAGTTGACCTCTCCCTGTAATAGGTTTCACCTTAAAGGGAGATATAATCACTTCTGCTTTTTTTTTTTTCTTTTTTAAATCTTCTCTTGCTGGGGAAGGGAGCAGCAGGAGGCAAAGGAGTTGGAAGAGAAAAAGAGAGCATCAGAGCCAGGTAATTCAGATAGAAGAGGATACATAGGAGAAGCAGAGGGACAATCAGTGCTAGTGACCTTTTTTAGTCCTCATATAGTTTCAAGTAATTTCTTGTTAGTTTCCTGTAAAGAAGTTAACCTATCATTTCCTCTTTTAGATGCTTCTAAATACCAATCAAAAGAAGCATTCCATTTAGTCTATTTGCTCTTAGGCCTAGCTTTTTCTAATTGTGTGTACAAAAATATCAATTTTGAAATATCAAAAGAATCCCAACTTGGCCATTTTAAGTTGAGATCTCCTTTAGTATATTTTCCCCAAGTAACTAGGTACTTGCAAGTAGGAGTTCTGTACATACTGTACACGAATCTGGCTGAGGTGTTAGTCAGAGGTTGATTTTCTAATGCTCCTTGTTTCTCCACTTGAGAGATTTTATTTCCCATTTTACTTGAATTCGTCAGGGATAAACTTTACAAATGAAGTTGTTTGGTGGGCCAATGTGCTGCTGTGAGCTTAATTCCTCCAAGGCATCATCCCAGCATTGTTTCAGCTTTCTTATGTGTCTTAGTTTTCTCCCTTTAGTAGATCCAGTTTCTTGGATTGCTAAATGGCCAATTCTTATTTTAGATTCCTGGCAAGCAAGTGTTTTATTTAATGAGTGGGTTTCCATATGGGACCACTGCACATTATGAGGACTCTCCTCCACCACTCCTGTAAATTTCTCAATCATCTGAGAAAGCTATAACCAGCCAGAAGGAGTCTTGCCCCTTTGCTTCAGAGCAAAGCTCTCATATAACATGTTCAAATTTCAGTTCAGTTCAGTTCAGTTGCTCAATCGTGTCCGATTCTTTGCTACCCCATGGACTGCAGCACGCCAGGCTTCCCTGTCCATCACCAACTCCCAGAGCCTACACAAACTCATGTCTATTGAGTCAGTGATGCCATCCAACCATCTCATCCTCTGTTGTCTCCTTCTCCTCCCACCTTCAATCTTTCCTACCATCAGGGTCTTTTCAAATGAGTCAGTTCTTCACATCAGGAGGCCAAAATATTTGAGTTTCTACTTCAGCATCAGTCTTTCCAATGAATATTCGGGACTGCTTTCCTTTAGGATAGACTGGTTGGATCTCCGTGCAGTCCAAGGGACTCTCAAGAGTCTTCTCCAACACCACAGTTCAAAAATATCAATTCTTCAGCACTCAGCCTTCTTTATAGTGCAACTCTCCTATCCACACATGACTACTGGAAAAACCATAGCCTTGACTAGATGGACCTTTGCTGCCAAAGTAATGTCTCTGTTTTTTAATATGCTGCCTAGGTCGGTCGTAACTTTTCTTCCAAGGATCAAGTGTCTTTTAATTTCATGGCTGCAGTCACCATCTGCAGTGATTTTGGAGCCCCCAAAAATAGTCTGTCCCTGTTTCCACTGTTTCCCCATCTATTTCCCATGAAGTGATGGGACCAGATGCCATGATCTTAGTTTTCTGAATGCTGAGTTTTAGGCCAACTTTTTCATTCTCCTCTTTCACTTTCATCAAGGGGCTCTTTAGTTCTTCTTCACTTTCTGCCATAAGGGTAGCGTCATCTGCGTATCTGAGCTTATTGATATTTCTCCCAGAAATCTTGATTTCAACTTGTGCTTCATCCAGCCCAGCATTTCTCATGATGTACTCTCCTTAAGAGTTAAATAAGCAGGATGACATTATACAGCCTTGACATACTCTTTTCCCATTTGGAACCAGTCTGTTGTTCCATGTCCGACTCTTATTGCTTCTTGACCTGCATGCAGATTTCTCAGGAGGCAAGTTAGGTGGTCTGGTATTTCCATCACTTTCAGAATTTTCCAAAGTTTCTTGTGATCCACACAGTCAAAGGCTTTGGCATAGTCAATAAAGCAGAAACAGCTGTTTTTCTGGAACTCTCTTGCTTTTCCAATGATCCAATGAATGTTGCCAATTTGATCTCTGGTTCCTCTGCCTTTTCTAAATCCAGCTTGAACATCTCGAAGTTCATGGTTCACATACTGTTGAAGCCTTGCTTGGAGAATTTTGAGCATTACTTTACTAGCATGTGAGGTGAGTGCAACTGTGCGGTAGTATGAGCATTCTTTGGCATTGCATTTCTTTGGGATCGGAATGAAAACTGACCTTTTCCAGTCCTGTGACCAATGCTGAGTTTTCCAAATTTGCTGGCATATTGAGTGAAACACTTTCACAGCATCATCTTTTAGGATTTGAAATAGCTCAACTGGAATTCCATCACCTCCACTAGCTTTGTTTGTAGTGATGCTTCCTAAGGCCCACTTTACTTTACATTCCAGGAGTGATTCTGGCTCTAGGTGAGTGATCATACCATTGTAACTGTCTTCACTTTTATCCCCACAATTTCTATTAAGGCAGCTAAATTGAGGGAAAGCATCAGATCAGTTAATCTAACCACTCAGCCCAGACCACTTAGTCTCCTACAATGGAGCCAAACACTGCTGTCTTTCAACCAGCCCTCACTCCCAGTAACTTCACCTGGGCAAGCATTCCCTCATATCTCTCAACTTGGCTTCCAGTATCTTTCAACTTAGATGGAACAAGTACCTGCTATACACCACCCAATAAAACTCAGGATCACCAAACAATACAAGGGATCTGAGAACCAGGGAAGACTTACTCAGTTTGTCTGGAATCCCCAAGGAGGTGGAAGAGGGCTGGTACCAAGGCTCTGGTTCCTTGTGGAGTTCAGGTGAAAGAGGGAAGTCCACTCTGGGTCACTTCGTTGGTCGCCATAATGGTTGAAGACAAAATTTTGCACAACATGAGAGTTCTATTTGGGGCAAAATGAGGACTGCAGTCTGGGAGTCCAAGTTTCAGACAGCTCTGAGAAACTGCTCTGAAGAGGCAAGGGGTGGAGTCAGGTTATATGGAAATTTTGCAACAAAGGGCAGGTAGTCTGAACATCAAAATATTATTAAAGAAAACCAGATCCACCAAAGGGCTTCCCTCATAGCTTGTAGCTCAGTCAGTAAAGAATCTGCCTGCAAAGCAGGAGACCCAGGTTCGATTATTGGGTCAGGAAGATCCCCTGGAGAAGGAAATGGCAACCCATTCCAATATTCTTGCCTGGAGAATCTCATGGACAGAGGAGCCTGGCAGGCTACAGTCCATGGGGTCACAAGATTTGGAAACAACTTAGCTACTAAACCACCAAGAAATTTAGTGTTTTTCTATGTATGGAAAGATGCTTGTCTGGGCTCATGGAAACCATTCCTTTGATATGCACATCACCTATCTGGAGCCTGAATCCTGTGTTTACACATCCTGAGTTTCCTCAGGGCTCACTGCAGCAAGTGGCTGCAGTCTGATTGCTGGTAGATGGCAGGTATTTTTTCCTTCCTGATTTCCCTCAGGACTCACCAGGCTCACCATTTGTGGTGGCTGCATTTGCTGGAGACTGTGACATCCTTGTTTACTGCTATGGCAGGAAATATTTCATTTCTCACTCTACATCCAGTTCCTGCCCATGTACTTTGAAAGCTTTTCTCCTTATTGTAGTCCCAAACAAGGAGCAAGATCAGATTCCCAGGACTTCCTTCCATCCTGTTCCAGAGGGTGCTCTTTTTCAGAATAAATAAAAAACAGTGGGAAAACCTCCTGAGTGAATCTTTCAGCTTTTCTTCCCCTATCCCATGAATGTATCAGGAGTCCTTAATGGAGATCCTGAACTGGTCCTAGGCTCAAGAAGGAAGTAGGGACAGGCGTGGGAGTAGAGGGAAGGAAGCTCAAAGGGCAGAAAGGAAATGAGAAAGCAGGGAAGAAAACACATTCTTAGTTTGAATACCCTTCCCTTCCCACCAGCCCTACCAATAACTATACACAGACATCTATATAACTTTCTACAGACCCTACAAATCCCAGCCTTATCAGGCAACCTCCTCTCCTAACACTCTCCCCCTTCCTCTTTTCTCTCTCATTTCACACTTCTTGCCATAGAAATGAAGTACACTTTACATTTCTAGGTTTTCTTTTTTTTATTGTTTTTATTCTGGCCACTTTATAAACTCAATGAGGGCAATAAGAATTGAACCTCGAGGCTGAGAAGAATGGAGGCCCTGGAGGGGTTGAAAAGTTATGCCACACTGGTCACACCTCATCCCCAAGTTATTATAGCTAACAAACATCAATTTAATGATTTTGAGAACACAGAGGTCATTTTAAGGGAGCACAAGAGTCTGCCTGCAACTTTCTCTTCCCCAAGGAGGGCTGTTTTCCCTTACCACTTTGCAGGCTATAGAAGGTCAACCCACAGAAAGTGGCAGTGAGCACTTTGGAAGACTGGTCTAGTTAATGAGATTCTAAAGTCCATATAGCCATCATTTTCTTCCCATATGTGTCTGCTGGTAAGGTTTTATAGTGTTTGAATGCAGACATTATAATATGTGTTTTTAAATAAGGTGTCATGGCCCCATCACCTCCCTCCAGCAGTTTCATTTTAAAGCTCTAAACAGCTATGGGTGGCAGGGGAAGAAGGAACAGTTAGGGAATTTGAGATGGACAGGTAGATACTTTTAAAGCCTTCGACTGTGTGGATCAAAATAAACTGTGGACAATTCTTCAAGAGATGGGAATACCAGACCTCCTGACCTGCCTCCTGAGAAACCTGTATGCAGGTCAAGAACCAACAGTGAGAATCGGACATGGAACAAGGGACTGGTTCAAAATTTGGAAAGGAGTACGTCAAGGCTGTATACTGTCATCCTGCTTATTTAATTTATATGCAGAGTACTTCATGGGACATGCTGGGATGGATGAAGCACAAGCTGGAATCAAGATTGCTGAGAGAAATATCAACAACCTCAGACAGGCAGATGACACCACCCAATGGCAGAAAACAAAGAGGAACTAAAGAGCCTCTTGATGAAAATCAAAGAGGAGAGTGAAAAGTTGGCTTAAAACTCAACTTTCAGAAAACTAAAATCATGACATCTGGTCCCATCACTTGATGGCTAATAGATGGGGGAAAATGGAAATTGTGACAGACTTTATTTTCTTGGGCTCCAAATCACTGCAGATGGTGACTGCAGCCATGAAATTAAAAGATGCTTGCTCCCTGGAAGAAAAGCTATGACAAACCTAGACAGCATATTAAAAAACAGAGACATCACTTTGCCAACAAAGGTCCATATAGTCAAAGCTGTGGTTTTTCCAGTAGTCATGTACAGATGTGAGAGTTGAATAAAGAAGTCTGAGCCCCAAGTAACTGATGCTTTTGAACTGCAGTGTTGGAAAAGATTCTTGAGAATCTCTTGGACAGCAAGGAGATCAAACCAGTCAATCCTAAAGGAAATCAACCCTAAATATTCACTGGAAGAACTGATGCCAAAGCTAAAGCTCCAATATTTTGGCCACCTGATGTGAAGAGTTAACTCATTGGAAAAGACCCTGATGCTCGGAAAGACTGGAGGCAGGAGAAGAAGGCGACAACAGCGGAGATGGTTGGATGGCACTGCTGATTCAATGAACATGAGTTTGAGTAACTTTGGGAGATTGTGAAGGACAGGGAAGGCTGATATGCTGTAGTTCATGGGGTCATAAAGAGTCGGACACGACTGAGTGACTGAACAACAACAATGTACACACTGCTATATTCAAAATGGATAACCAACAAGGACACACTATGTAGCACATGGAACTCTGCTCAGCGTTGTGTGGCAGCCTGGATCAGAGGGAAGTTTGGAGGAGAATGGATACATATATATGCATGGCTGAGTCCCTTCAGTGTTCACTGGAAATTGTTACATCATTCTTAATTGCGTATAAGTGCACACATGCTCAGTTGCTCAACTGTGTCTGACTCTGTCTGTGACCACTTGAACTGCAGTTCACCAGGCTCCTCTGTCCATGCAATTTTCAAGTCAAGGATACTGGAGTGGGTTGACATTTCCTACTCCAGGGGATCTTCTTGACCCAGGGATCAAATTTGCATCTCTTGTGTCTCCTGCATTGGCAGGTGGATTCTTTACCACTGAGCTACATAGGAATATCCCAGTACAAAATAAAACGTCTAAAAAAAAGTAAAAGCTCTGAAATTCTATGGTGTATGTACTAAATTCACAAAGTTTTTATCAGGTATAAAACAAACTGTAAGGATATTTTGTACAACTTGCAGAATATCCATGGAAGGGCAGTAATTAAATTCTGTTCCATTTGCCTGAGGGAAAAACAACTGGTGATCATTAATCTTAAGCCCATACATCTGGTCCATGGTAAAATGGCCAGGGGGCATGAAAAAAGGTGATGACTTATTCCAAGGATCAAGAGAAGCCATAAAGATGTTAAGTATCTTGACCTTTAAATTGACTGGTTCAAAAGGATATAAAAACTGCTGATAGTCCCACCTTGGGGGGGACTCTTTACCGACTCTCAGTGTCTATGCTGAGAGCTTTGTACTTTCCTCTTGTTTAATAAATCCTATTTGCTTGCTACCATGAGTGTTTACATGTTCGTGGATTCCATTCTTTGGCTCCGTGGACAAGAACTAGGATTCCTGTCTCACCAGCAGGGTTACATTTTACTCCTGGACCATACTGCTGAAGTTTTTGAAGTTTCCTTGGTTCACTCCCTTCTTTTCCCAGCTATGCTGAATTTGCATCAGAATTAATAATGAACCCAGGGTCTCTTGATTTACTTTTACTTGAGGGAGAGGAGGAAGCCCTTGGGCTGGAAATAACAGTCTCAGGAAGCTTCTATGGAACAAAGAGGTTTCGCAATCTCTGTGCCTCCACGTGCTAGAGTGTGTATGGGGAGGTGGTATAAAAAATTGGATGGGATAGACAGCAAACCCCTCACCCCAGGTTCTGTTCAGATGAACCCAGCATGACCATTTTAAACCTCAAGATTCGTAGCAGCAGACTAAAGTGGTGCAATGTTTTGTGCTTTGGATCTAGAGGAGAAGGTAGAAAAGCCTGTGAGAGAATGGCCTAGATAACTGCTGGTCTGATTTTGTTTGCCTGTTTAGTTTAGTTAGTTCTGGTGAAATAAAAATTCATACTTTAAAGAAAGTCAAGGAAAATTCAAACAATTTTTTTCACTGCCCTTTTGCTTCATCTCTCCCTTCTATGCATTTTGTATATGCATTATGCATTGACCAGACCTTCCCAAAGGCAGGAATACCTGCTCAACTATATACAGCAAAATACTCTCCTAAAACTAGCAAGATAACTGTTTAGAAGATAATATATAAGGGGTCATGATGACCCACTACTTTGTTCATGCAGATCTTTATTGTGTAAACTGTCAATATACCATGTGGTATATAACCTTCTATCTCAAAAAACTATGTAACTGTGCTTTGACTTCTTAACAGGTAGAACAGTTTTCAGAGCTCTCTAAAAGATCATCTCCTAGGTTATACTTTTCAGGCTGGCATGAATAAAATTTTTCACTTCTTTCATAGATGGAATATTGATTACTTTTTCATTGACATTTGCATGGCATTCCTGTCGGGATATCAGAAACACCCACCAGAGAACACCTGGAAGACACCCCTAACTGGCTCTTCGTACCAACATGGGCCCTTTGAGACTCACTGGCTTCTCCTAATATTTTAATCTCACTGTTTGAGTGATCCTAAAATTATTTGAGCTGTTTAAAATTAAGACTTGGACTCTTAAGAGGCATTAGTGCATTTTCTTAGGTACGGACCAATGGGGATCTGGGCAGGTGGCCCAGGGAAACCTAAGTTGCTGGTTTTAGTTAAATTTGGCTTAACTTTAGAAAAGCATATGGCCTGAACAAACCATTTGCTAGTGAAATGAGAGACTGAATTATTCAGCTTCAAAGAACAAGGGACATTTGCTCCTTCCAGCCACAAGATATCCTGAGGTGATTAAGAACCAACACAAGTATCTGAGGATTAATCCTTGTGATGTTTAGTGGTCCCACAAGGAGTCTCACTACACTCATTAAGTAAATACAGCCCTTCCAGGGAGTATGACAAAGGCTAATCACCTAGTGCTCCAAGCATCCATGGCAGTTTTAGATTGTCAGAGGGAAAAACCAAGACACATAAAAGAGTTGAACTGATTGAAGGGTAACTCCTTGAGGAGCTAGACTCAGAAGTTGCACACATCCAATTAAACACATCATCCTCAGAAAGTTTATTCAGCTCATATCTCATATCTGAATTAGGCCACCAAAATAATAGTGGGAAGCTGTGCCTCGAAGGCCAAACAACTCCCAAACAAACAGGCACCTATGGGAAACCCAGCTGGGTTCATGTATAACATCAATGGAATTGACACCTTCAAGTATTTAACCAAATAGTAAGTCTGACCAAATATAACTTGCCCTTGAGTTGGCCAAGGTGGGACACTTTAGATTTACCTAAGTTGGTTTACTTGCAAGCTCAATTAGAAAAATCCAGCTATAAGATCAAATAGCCAGAATAGGAAGTGCATTTTAATCAGTATTTAATCACTTTGAAAGCCTCAAAGTGAGAGAATGATAAAATGGTCTCACTGCAAGAGACAAACCAAAAATTATTAGAAACAGTGGCCTAATAAGAAAGGAACTCAGATATCATGCTTATTCTCCCACTCTCTTTCCTCTTCTGTCTGGTTCTTCAAATTCTCTTCTTTTTGAACTTCCTTGTCCTGACCTTCTTGTTCTTCCACTTTCAATTTAAAAGGAAAAACTTATTGAGTCTAAGGGAAAGGATAAAGACAGCCCTAAAAAACAGCTGCCCCCTTTAAGGAGAAAGCTACAAGTAAAGCGGAGCTTGCTTTTATCTATATCCCTTGGACTAAGACAGAAATTAAGAACTTAACTAAGGATTTTCCATATCCTTTATAGGATCCTTTGAAATTTGCTAAATAATATGACCTAACAGTAACAACCTATGAGCCTGGATATTCAGACTTGTAACAGTTTATACAATTACTAGTCTCTGAAAATAATGCAAAATAATGGCTCCAAGAAATGGGTTAGAAGATACTTATAGACGATTTTCATAAGCCTTCACCAGAAATACAGAGAAATTGCCCACAACCTATATTAATCTATAGGTAAAATCTTTCCAAAGGAAATAGATTGGGCAAAAATCCATCACTGTAAACAAAAGTCAGAAGAGACTTTTCTTGATTATTCCAAAACATTTGAAAATATAGTCAAACAGCATTCTGGCACTCACCCAAAGAGTTTTCTAAACCATCAGAATGATCCATTATTTTACTTGAAGGAATAGATGAATTGATATGACTGGTAAAAAGATATGGACTTGATTGAGCTACTATGTATACTAATACACTTGTCACTGTTGCCAACAAACTCTCCAAAACTTTACACAAAAGAGAAAAGGAAAAAGCTGCTAAGGGTATGAATATGCAGTTACAACAGCTCAGCAGTCCATTGAGACTACCTAGCCCAAATCTCAGTCAGTCTCAAAACAACCACACCTGCCTTTGGAACCAAGCAGAACCCTGCAGGTCTCCCCTCCAAATACAAAAGCCCCTTTCATGTTCCCTGCCTTTTGTTTGTAGAAAAGCTGAAATCTCCCAGGCCTCTGTACGTCACAAAAAAACAAGCTCAAGTAGTTCATGATAAGGCAATAATGTCGCAGATTCAGTATCTGATGCATATTCTTGAGTTGTTTTACAGATACTATTACTGCCACTATAAGGAAAAAGCTAACTGCATGATAGCCAGACTTTAGCCGTGACAGAAGATGCTCTATCTTGATGATGCGGTGAATCTATGTCTACCACAATTCCAAGAATTATCCTTAAGAGAGTATGATTAATACTATTGCTCATAGGTATCACCTCACAACACTTAGAATGGCCATCGTTAAAAAGTCTACAAATAATAAATGCTAGATAGGATGGAGAGAAAAAGGAACTCTCCTACACTGTTGATAAAAATGTAAATCAGTGTAATCATTATGGAGGACAGTATGGAGGTTCCTTTAAAAACTAAAAATAGAGTTACTGCATGATCCTGCAATCCCACCCCTGGCCATATATCCAGAGAAAATTCTAATTCAAAAAGATACATGAAACCCAATGTTCATACAACACTACTCACAAGGACTGCCTTGGTGGTCCTGTGGTTAAGACTCTGTGCTTCCACTGCAGGGGGCATGGGTCATAGTAGCCAAGATATGGAAGCAGTCTAAATGTCCATTAACAGATAAATAGAGAAATAGGGAGATACACACACACACACATATACAATAGCATATTACACAGTAATGAAAACAGAATGAAATAATGCCATTTTCAGCAACATGGATGAACCTAGAGATGATCATATTGAACAAAGTAAGTCTGACAGAGAAAGACAAATATCATGATGTCATTTACATGTGGAATCCTTTTTAAAAATGGTATAAGTGAACTTATTTACAAAACAGAAACAGACTCACAGACATAGAATATAAACTTATGGTTACCAAAGGGGAAAGGTCAGAAGTAGGGACAATAACTTAGCAGTTTGCAATTAATGTACACACACTATAATATATAAAATAGGTAGGCAAGGATTAGTATACAGCACAGGGAACTATACTCAATATCTTGTAATAATCTATAATAGAAAATAATCTGAAAAAGAATGTATGTATGTATGCATGTATAACTGAATCACATTTGAAACCAACACAACATTGTAAATTAGACTTCAATTAAAAATAGGAAAGGAAAAACAAAACAAAAAACACTTCTGCTCATGATAAATTTCTTTGTGGGTATCAAAATAATTGTACCTTGTTCTGCCCATATAAGTAAATGGGCAAACTAAAACTGTCAGTGAAGAGATGCTACAGAACCACATTGACATCTTCCACTCTAAGAATACAGCACCCTATGTTAGCATGAAGAGATGGACCTTCACCCATAATCCCACAAAAATGGAATGATGTTCTGACAAGTGGGGATTTGTATGCAGCTTTTGGCAAGAAAGAGCTCTTTGCTTGAAAGAGGTCTCTGCAAGAAGCCCCTTTGTTCTGTCACTTTAACAAAGCTACATTGTAACTAATCTTAAAGGAGGTACCACCATGCTCTACTCATCTCTGGCCCTATCATACCATTCATATCTTTTGATCACACAATACTTCACCTAACCTCTTGGTTCCTTCCATAGATCAAAGAAGTAGAAATGACGAAAAAGTGATTAACACATGCTCAGATTGTTTCCCTAGCTTCCCTTAACCTCTCAAATACCAAGGGAACTGTGTGAACAAGAAAGCATCTCAATGGCAAAACCCATCACAATATAGCAATTATCCTCCAGTTAAAGTAAATAAATAATATTTTTAATTAAAAAAAGAGAAAGATCAAGAGAAGTCAACAAGCCTGCATGCATTGGGAGATAGAGACAACTCAGACCCACTTGCCCTTTTGCCTTTAAAACCGTTCATGACCAGGCAGAATCTTGGGAGTTAGGTTTTGGAGGATGAGTCTGCATTCTCTCTAGATTGTCAGCATTCTAATTAAAAGCAACTTTTCTTTCTGCCAACAACTGCCTCTTGGGTATTGACTTTCAAGTTGCAAGCTGCCAGACCTGAGAGTGGTAACTCCTTTATTGTGGAAAACCTGGACATTTTAAAAGAGACTGTCACAAATTTAAATAAGATTTAGAACAAGGCAGGATTAACAAAGAATGCAGGTGCTCTGAGGATTATGAGAAAGCATTTGCTCTCCTAACTACCTTAGGGGAAATTAAAATAACAATCATACAGAAAACTTCTAAAGCCCTCGGATACATGGGGGCTACATTATTTATTCTTAATCCTACCTTTATTCATTGCCCTCTCCCTCAAAGTAAACAGTGCATTCAAATGACAGGGGGTTCTAATTTACCTGTACAAGTTTTTAAACCAGAACAGTGACTTTTCAGTTAGGAACTATCACTGAAAGACATGTGTTCCTCTTGGTAAAATGTGCTCCAATTCACTCGATGAGGATGAGACCTTTCAGAGGTACACAATGCCCATATTATCTTTTCACCAAAGGGTGGAATGATTTTAGATTTATAAAACTTAGATGCAGACAAGAACATAATTACCAAGAAATTGATGGCAGTGAAAACAAGAGTACAGACAGATGAAAAGAAAGTTAACCATTTACTGTTACAAGTGCCTGAGGAACAGCAGTCATCTTTAGACATCAGTAAAATCAACTCAGCTATTCCAGTGGTTTTTCCAGTATTCATTTACAGATGTGAGAGTTGGACCATAAAGAAGGCTGAGTGTCAAAGAATAGATGCTTTTGACAAGGGTGGTGGGGGAGGAAGGAGAGGGTGAGATGACTGGAGAAAATAGCATGAAGCATATACACTACCATATGTAAAATAGATAGCCAATGGAAATTAGCTGTATAACTCAGGGAATTCAAAGACAGCTCTGTAAAAATGTAGAGGTGTGGGAAAGGGTGGGAGGTGGGAGGGAGGTTTGAGGGGGAAAGGACATATGTACATATATGGCTAATTCATGTTGATGTATGGCAGAAATGAAACCAATATTGTAAAACAATTATCCATTTTTGTTTTTTCTCTTCTGGGACTAATTGTTGAACTTGTAGGGGAAATTTATTAACAGTTAAATTGGGGTAAAGTTTAAGTAGTGGACATTCTCAGGGCTGGAGATGAATAGAACTTAAAGCAGCCTGTTTACATGCTGAGCCAGCAAATTGATTCCCTTTGGCCTCTACTGAATCAGATTTGGAATGTCCAGGTATTTAGATAATGGCCAATTGTTTGGATAATTATGGAGTCTAATAATTCTTAGACTAATTTCCCATGTTTTTATGAATTGCACTGAGGAAGTAAGAAATCCTCTTTCCGAAAGCATTCCAAAATCTTGACCCAGTCCAAAAGCTTAGAGGACTATCAGTGTAAATATTTGCTATTTGATCTTTGGCTAGTTGAAAGCCCTGATTAGAGCAATTAATTGAGCTTGTTGTGCCAACTTTGGTTCTGGTAAGTAAAAACTTCAATTATGTCAAAAGTGGACATTATTGTATATCCAGCTTGGTAATGTTCCTGTTCATCCTTTAAGTAAGATCCATCTGTAAACCAAATTAAGTCAGCATTATTGATAGGACTGCTTGTAAAGCATTCCTAGGAGTAAGAAGATAATCCATTAGTAAAATGCAGTTGTGGCTGTTTTCTTCCTGTGGTTCTGGAAGCAAAGTTGTGGGGTTAAGATTAACTCATTGAGCCAAAGTAATATTAGGCAAAGAAAGCAACAATACCTTGAAAAACGTGAGTGTACTCACAGAACAGCACTGAGTATAATGGGAGTTTAAAGGAGATTCCACTAAATGTGAACACAGACAGTCAAATAAGACCCGACCGTGAGCTCTTAAGTAGGTTTGAACAAGACAGTTGTTGTTGAAAAAACTTGCATACACCATGAGAGTTCTTTTCCTGAATCTAGGTGGTGGCTGTACTATCCTATGGGTTGATGCTGGTCACCATGTTTCTGAGTTAACACACCTCTAGGGCATTTCCTTTATCTTCATGCTCAAAGAGAAAAAATGGTAATTTATAGTTAGGATGGCCTAATGTCCAAGCCTGAATCAATGAAGATTTTAAGACATCTATAGCCTTTTCTCTTTTCTATTGTCCATTCAATTAGGCTTGATTGGTTGTACTTAAGTAACACATAGAGGCTTCCCTGATGGCTCAGATGGTAAAGAATCCGCCTGCAATGCAGGAGAGCTGGGCTCGATCCCTGGATTGGGAAGATCCCCTGGAGGAGTGCATGGTTACTCACTCCAGTATTCTTGCCTGGAAAATCCCTATGGACAGAGGAGCCTCGTGGGCTACACTCCATGGGGTCACAAAGACTCAGACATGACTGATAGACTAAGCGCACACACACAAACAAGCATAGACAGAGGAGTTGGGAAATGAGGGGGTAAGGAGGTACTCAATTCCTATAATATCCAGTCAAACCTAGAAATTCTCTCAGCTATTTCTTTGTTTCAGGGAACAAGAAAGCTAGAATTCCCTTAATTCTTTCACAATCAATTAACAATCCTTCCTTGGATATCAAATGACCCAAATATTTCACGACTGGTAAACAAGAATTGCAGTCTGTCTTTGGACACTGTATGACCCTCAGAGGCTGATTGTTCTAACATATAGTATCTCTTTCAGAGTCCTGTTCAGTTTTAGAACACAAAAGCAAATTCTTTACATACCGAATTAAAACAGAGCCATTAAGGAAGTGAGCAGCCAAATCAGGCTTAAGTATTTGAGAAAAATAAGTGGAGCCTTCAGTATAGCCTTATGGCATAACTATCCAGATATAGTGAAGATCTTCCCACACAATGGCAAAATAGTATTGGCTTTCTTCTTTCATTGTAGTACTAAAAAAATGCACTACACATTTCTATTACTGAGAAATAACAGGTAGTTTCTAGAATAGCTGAGAGCAGAGTGTAAGGATTAGGAAACACAGGGTGGCGAGGGATTACACTGCTATTTATAGCTCTCGGGTCCTGAACAAACCTCCAGTCTTTATTTGACTTTTTTGCTGGTAAAATCAGCCTATTATAAGAATTGGCACAAGGAATTATAAGTCCTTTATCAAAGAATTCCTGAATAATAGGAATTCCATTTAATGCCTCCTATGTAAGTTCCGTTCAGTTCAGTTCAGTCACTCAGTCGTGTCCAACTCTTTGCAACCCCATGAATCGCAGCATGCCAGGCCTCCCTGTCCATCACCAACTCCCGAAGTTCACTCAAACTCATGTCCATCGAGTCAGTGATGCCATCCAGCCATCTCATCCTCTGTCATCCCCTTCTCCTCCGGCCCCCAATCCCTCCCAGGGTCTTTTCCAATGAGTCAACTCTTCGCATGAGGTGGCCAAAGTATTGGAGTTTCAGCTTCAGCATCAGTCCTTCCAATGAACACCCAGGACTGATCTCCTTTAGAATGGACTGGCTGGAACTCCTGCAGTTCAAGGGACTCTAAAGAGTCTTCTCCAACACCACAGTTCAAAAGCATCAATTCTTCGGCACTCAGCTTTCTTCACAGTCCAACTCTCACATCCATTCGTGACCACTGGAAAAACCATAGCTTCGAATAGACAGACCTTTGTTGGCAAAGTAATATCTCTGCTTTTTAATATGCTCTCTAGGTTGGTCATAACTTTCCTTCCAAGGAGTAAATGTCTTTTAATTGCATGGGTGCAATCACCATCTGCAGTGATTTTGAAGCCCCCCAAAATAAAGTCTGACACTGTTTCCACTGTTTCCCCATCTATTTCCCATGAAGTGATGGGACAGGATGCCATGATCTTCGTTTTCTGAATGTTGAGCTTTAAGCCAACTTTTTCACTCTCCTCTTTCACTTTCATCAAGAAGCTTTTTAGTTCCTCTTCACTTTCTGCCATAAGGGTGGTGTCATCTGCATATCTGAGGTTATTGATATTTCTCCCAGCAAATGTGATTCCAGCTTGTGCTTCTGCCAGCCCAGCATTTCTCATGATGTACTCTGCATATAATTTAAATAAGCAAGGTGACAATATACAGTCTTGACGTACTCCTTTTCCTATTTGGAGCCAGTCTGTTGTTCCATGTCCAGTTCTAACTGTTGCTTCCTGACCTGCATATAGGTTTCTCAAGAGGCAGGTCAGATGGTCTGGTATTCCCATCTCTTTCAGAATTTTCCACAGTTTGTTGTGATCCACACAGTCAAAGGCTTTGGCATAGTCAATAAAGCAGGAATAGATGTTTTTTTCTGGAACTCTTTTGCTTTTTCCATGATCCAGCGGATGTTGGCAATTTGATCTCTGGTTCCTCGGCCTTTTCTAAAACCATCTTGAACATCTGGCAGTTCACGGTTCATGTATTGCTGAAGCCTGGCTTGGAGAATTTTGAGCATTACTTTATTAGTGTGCAGATGAGTGCAGTTCTGTGGTAGTTTGAGCATTCTTTAGCACTGCCTTTCTTTGAGATTGGAATGAAAACTGACCTTTTCCAGTCCTGTGGCCACTGCTGAGTTTTCCAAATTTGCTGGCATATTGAGTGTAGCACTTGCACAGCATCATCTTTTAGGATTTGAAACAGCTCAACTGGAATTCCGTCACCTCCACTAGCTTTATTCGTAGTGATGCTTTCTAAGGCCCACTTGACTTCACATTCCAGGATGTCTGGCTCTACGTGAGTGATCATACCATCATGATTATCTGGGTCTTGAAGATCTTTTTGTACAGTTCTTCTGTGTATTCTTGCTACCTCTTTTTAATCTCTTCTGCTGCTAGGTCCATACCATTTCTGTCCTTTATTGAGCCCATCTTTGCATGAAATGTTCCCTTGGTATCTCTAATTTTCTTGAAGAGATCTCTAGTCTTTCCCATTCTATTGTTTTTCTCTATTTCTTTGCATTGATCACCGAGGAAGGCTTTCTTATCTCTCCTTGCTATTCTTTGGAACTCTGCATTCAGATGATTATATCTTTCCTTTTCTCCTCTGCTTTTCACTTCTCTTCTTTTCACAGCTATTTATAAGGCCTCCTCAGACAACCATTTTGCTTTTTCACGTTTCTTTTCCATGGGTATGGTCTTGATCCCTGTCTCCTGTACAATGTCACGAACCTCCGTCCATACTTCATCAGGCACTCTGTCTATCAGATCTAGGCCCTTAAACCTATTTCTCACTTCCACTGTATAATCATAAGGGATTTGATTTAGGTCATACCTAAATGGTCTGGTGGTTTTCTCCACTTTCTTCAATTTAAGTCTGAATTTGACAATAAGGAGTTCATGATCTGAGCCACAGTCAGCTCTTGGTCTTGTTTTTGCTGACTGTATAGAGCTTCTCCATCTTTGGCTGCAAAGAATATTATCAATCTGATTTCAGTGTTGACCATCTGGTGATGTGGATGTTGTCAAATATTTAGTGGATGCTAGGAATTATCAATAGTTACTTTATGGAACTTGTTGTTATTGTTTTTAATTAATTTAATTGAAGAATAATTATTTTACAATATTGTGATGATTTTGCCATACATCAACATGAGTCAGCCACAGGTCCACCCATACTCAACCCCCCTCCCACTTTATCCCTCTGGGTTGTCCCAGAGCACTGGCTTTGGGTGCCTTCATGCATCGAACTTGCACTGGTCATCTATTTTACATATGGTAATGTACATGTTTCAATGTTATTCTCTCAAATCACCCACCTTCACCTTCTTCCACTCAGTCCAAAAGTTTGTTATTTACATCTGTGTCTCCTTCGCTGCCATGCACATAGGATTGTCGTTACATCTTTCTAAATTCCATATATATGCATTAATATACAGTATTTGTCTGTCTCTTTCTGACTTACTGACTCTCTATAATAGGCTCCAGTTTCATCCAGCCCATTAGAACTGACTGAAATGCATTCCTTCTTATACATGAGTAATATTCATTGTGAATATGTACCACACTTCCATATCCATTCACCTGCTGATGGACATCTAGGTTCCTTAGTCTCAAAGTTATGTCCAACTCTCTGCAACCCATCGACGGCAGCGCACCAGGCTTTCCTGTTCTTCACTATCTCCCGGATTTTGTTAAAACTCATATCCATGGAGTCGGTGATGCCATCCAATGATCTCATCTTTTGTTGCCCCCTTCTCCTGCCCTCAATTTTTCCCAGCATCACAGTCATTTCCAGTGAGTCAGTTTTTTGCATCATTTGGCCAAAGTATTAGAGCTTCAGCTTCAGCATCAGACCTTCCAATGAATATTCAGGATTGATTTCCTTTAGGACGGGTGGTTTGATCTTTCAGTCCAAGGGACTCTCAAGTCTTCTCCAACACCACAGTTCAAAAGAATCAATTCTATGGTGCTCAGCCTTCCTTATGGTCCTGCTCTCACATCCGTACATGACTACTGGAAAAACCATAGCTTTGACTATATGGACAAAGTGATGTTCTCATTGTTGGCAAAGTGATGTCTCTGTTTTTTAATATGCTCTCTAGGTTTGTCATAGCTTTACTTCCAAGGAGCAAGCTGTCTTTTAACGTCAAGGTTACAGTCACAATCTGCAGTGATTTTGGAACCCAAGAAAACAAAATCTGTCACTGGTTTCATTGTTTCCCCAACTATTTGCCATGAAGTGATGGGACAGGGTGCCATTTTCTTAGTGTTTTGAAGGTTGAGTTTTAATCCAGCTTTTTCACTCTTCTCTTTCATTTTCATCAAGAGGCTCTTTACTTACTCTTCCCTTTCTGCCATAAGGATGGTGTCAACTGCATATCTGAGGTCACTGGTATTTCTCCCTGCAATCTTCATTCCAGCATGTGCTTCATCAAGCCTGGTATTTCACATAATGTACTCTGCATAGAAGTTAAATAAGCAGGGTGACAATATAGAGCCTTGATGTACTCCTTTCCCAATCTGGAACCAGTCTGTTGTTCCATATCCAGTTCTAACTGTTGCTTTTTAACCTGCATACAAGTTTCTCAGGAGGCAGATAAGGTGGTCTGGTATTCCTATCTCTTTATGAATCTCCCAGAGTTTGTTGTGACCCACATAGTCAAAGGATTTAGTGTAGTCAATGAAGCAGATGGTTTTATGGAATTCCCTTACTTTTTCTATACTCCAACAGATGTTGGCAATTTGATCTCTGGTTCCTCTGGCTTTTCTAAATCTAGCTTGTTCATCTGGAAGTTCTCAGTTCACGTACTGTTGTAGCCTAGCTTAAAGAATTTAGATCATTACCTTGCTAGCATGTGAGATGAGTGCAATTGTGTGGTATTTTGAACATTGTTTAGCAACGCCTTTCTTTGGAATTGGAATGAAAACTGGCCTTTTCCAGTCCTGTGGCCACTGCTGAATTTTCCAAATTCACTGGCATATTGAGTGCAGTACTTTCACATCACCATTTTTTAGAATATGAAATACTCAGCTGGAATTCCATCACCTCCAATATATTTGATCATAGTAATGCTTCCTACGGCCCACTTGATTTCACATTCCAGGATGTCTGACTCTAGTCCAGTGATCACACCATTGTGGGTTTCTGGGTCATTAAGATATTTTTTGTACAGCTCTTCTGTGAATTCTTGCCACCTTCTTTTAATATCTTCTCCTTCTGTTAGGTCAAAACCATTTCTTTCCTTTATTGAGATGAAATTTTTGTGGGCCTTTATAGTGGGTAAATGTATTTTGCATGTGGGAAGATTGTATATAATTTATGGCCATATGGGGAACCTATAGCATTTAAAAATTCACATGTACTTTACATGACATAAAATTTATCATTTCTGTGGTTTGGGGGACATTTGCTAGGATATTCAAACATCACCACTAATTCTGGAATATTTCTGTTGACACCCTCACCCCAAAAACCAAGCCATGCCTATTAGCAGTTAGTTCTAATTTGTCTCTCCTCCCACATCCTAGCCATTACAACTCTACAGATTACTCTCTCTACAGATTTATCTATTCCAATTATTTGATATAAACAGAATATGATACATAACATTATATATGGTTTCTTTCACTCAGTGAGTTTTCAAGATTTATTCATGTCCCAGCATGTATCAGTTCTTCATTTCACTTTATTGCTGTATAAAATGCCATTGTATGGTTATGCTTCATTTGTCCACATCCATTTGATTTGTTCATCCAAAAGTGAATGTTTATTTGCATTGTTTTCATTTTTGGCTATTATGAATAATGCTCTTACCAGTCATGTTTAAGTACTGTATGGAAATATGTTTTCATTTCTCTTGGGTATATACCTAGGAATGGAATTTCTGTATCATAAGGTAACTTTGTTTTTGAGGAACTGCCAAACTTATTTTCCATAGCAAAAGCACCATTGTATATTCCCTTACAGTTTCCTTTTTAACCGACTGATCACTTGGTATTGTGTTGATTAATTTCCACATTTTTTAAAAAAATTTCCTTCTGCTATAAATTTCACATTTCAATTACAACACGTATTTTGTGTTACTAAAATCCTTCTAAAAATTTATTAAGACATGTTAATGACCTAAGATATAATCTACCTTGGACAATATTCCAGGTTCACTTGAGAATAATGGATATTCTGATGTGACTGCATGAAGTGTTCTACAGGTAACAATTAGGTCTGCTTCATAATTAGGGATGTTCAAGTATTCCATTTCCTTCCTGATATTCTATCTACTTTTTCTTTCCATTATTGAAAGTAAGGTATTGACATATCCAACTATTGTAGTTGAATTACCTATTACTCCCTTCCATTCTTTCAGTTTTTACTTTATCTGTTTTAGAGTTTTATTGTGAGGTGCATATAAACTTAAACTGCTTCTTTTTTTTTTTTTAACCATGGATTGATGATTTCACCATTATATAATGTCCTTTCTCTCTACTGGCAATTTTATCTCAAAGTCTATTTTGTATTGTATTAGTATAGGAACTTCAGCCCTCTTTTGAGTACTGTTTCCATACACTATCTTTTTACTTTCAAGCTATTTGTGTCTTTAAAACTAAAGTATCTCCAGACAGTATTTAGTTGGACCATTTTTAAAAAATCCATTCTGCCATTCTCTGCCTTTTAATTGGACCATCTAATCCACTTACATCCAAAGTAATTATGGCTAAGGAAAGACTTATTTGTGGCATTTGGATACTTAATGTTCCATGTATCTTATGTCTTTTTAGTTTTTCCATAACTTATTTTATTTCCTTTTTTAGTACTGAATATATTCTAGTGTATTATTTTCATTTCTATTACTATATCTTTTAGTCATTATTTGACTGGTTGCCTTAGGATTACAATTAACATCTTAATTTATAACAATCTAATTCAGGGTAACACTGACATAATTACAATAGTATATACATTTTGCTTCTGTATATCTCCATTTCTTTCCCAATCTGTATGCTATTAATGCCACAGACTACATTTTTGTCTTTTTATTCTTTTATTAAAAGATAATTGCTTTACAGAATTTTGTTGTTTTCTGTCAAACCACAATATGAATCAGCCATAGGTAAACATGTATCCCCTCCCCTTTGAACCTCCCTCCCATCTCCCTCCCCATCCCAATCCTCTAGGTTGATACAGAGCCCCTGTTTGAGTTTCCTGAGCCATACAGCAAATTCCTGTTGGCTATTTTACATACGCAAATGCAACTGAACTGAACTGAATGTAAGTTTCCATGTTACTCTTTCCATACATCTCACCCTCTCCTCCCCTCTCTCCATGTCCATAAGTCTATTCTCTATGTTTGTTTCTCCACTGCTGTCCTATAAATTCTTCAATACCATTTTTCTAGATTCAGTATATATGCATTAGAATACAATATTTATCTTTCTCTTTCTGACCTTCTTCCCTCTGTATAATAGGTTCTAGGTTCACCCACCTCATCAGAACTGACTCAAATGAGTTCCTTTTTATGGGTAATATTCCATTGTGTATATGTACCACCACTTCTTTATCCATTCGTCTGTCAATGCACATCTAGCTTGCTTCCATGTTGTAGCTATTGTAAATAGGGCTGCAATGAACAATGAAATATATGTGTCTTTTTCAATTTTGGTTTCCTCAGGGAATATGCCTAGGGGTGGGATTGCTGGGTCACATGGTGATTTTATTCCAAGTTTTCTAAGGAATCTCCATACTCTCTATCATAGAGGCTGTATAAATTTAAATTCCCAACACTGTAAGAGCATTCCCTTTTCTGCACACCCTCTCCAGAATTCATTGTTTGTAGACTTTTTGATCCTGGCCATTCTGACCAGTGTGAAGTGATATCTCATTGTACTTTTGACTTGCATTTCTCTAATAATGAGTGATACTGAGCATCTTTTCATGTGTTTGTTAGCCATCTGTATTTCTTCTTTGGAGAAATGTCTGTTTAGGTCTTGTCCCACATTTTGATTGGGCTGGGTGTTTTTCTAGCATTGAGTTGTATGAGCTGCTGGTATATTTTGAACATTAATCCTTTGTAAGTTATTTCATTTGCTACTATTTCGAAAGCGTTGTCTTCTCACCTTCTTATAATATCCTTTACTGTGCAAAAGCTTTAAGTTTAACCAGGTCGCACTTGTTTACTTTTGTTTTTATTTCAGTTACTCTAGGAGGTGGGTCATAGAGGATCTTCCTTTGATT
Source organism: Budorcas taxicolor (assembly GCF_023091745.1). Classification (NCBI taxonomy): domain Eukaryota; kingdom Metazoa; phylum Chordata; class Mammalia; order Artiodactyla; family Bovidae; genus Budorcas; species Budorcas taxicolor. The sequence continues at coordinate 76,724,375 of NC_068935.1, forward strand.
TATTAGGTCACTGAGGGTTCTGCCTATGTTCTCCTCTAAGAGTTTTATAGTTTCTGGTCTTACATTTAGGTCTTTTATCCATTTTGTCTTTGTGTATGGCATTAGGAAGTGTTCTAATTTAATTCTTTTATATATTGCTGTCCAGTTTTCCCAGTACCATTTATTGAAGAGGATGTCTTTGCCCCATTGTATATTCTGGCCTCCTTTGTCAAAAATAATGTGCCCATAGGTTCATGGGTTTATTTCTGGGCTTTCTAGCCAACTGGTCTGTATTTCTGTTTTTGTGCCAGTACCATACTGTCTGGATGACTGCAGCTTTGCAGTATAATCTGAAGGCTTATCATATATAGCCTTTACTATGTTGAGGTAGGTTCCTTCTTTGCACATCTTTTGAAGAGTTTTAATCATAAATGAGTGCTGAATTTTGTCAAAGGCTTTTTCTGCATCTATTGAGATGATCATATAGTCTTTATCTTTCAATTTGTTAATACGGTGTGTCACATTGATTGATTTGCATATACTGAAGAATCCTTGCATTCCTGGAATAAACCCAACCTGATCATGGCGTATGAACTTTCTGATATGTTGCTGAATTCTGTTTGCTAAAATTTTGTTGAGGATTTTTGCATCTATGTTCATCAGTGATATTGGCCTGTCCGTTTATTCCAGGTTAACCATTTTATTGCCATATAGCTGTTCATAATAGTCTCTTGTAATCCTTGCTATTTCTTCATTGTCTGCTGTAACCTATCCTTTTTCATTTCTAATTTTGTTGACTTGATTCTTTTTTTCTTGATTAGTCTGGCTAAAGGCTTGTCAATTTTATCTTCTCAAAGAACCAGCTTTTAGTTTTATTAATTTTTACTATTGTTTCTTTCTTTTTTTTTTTTTTTTGTTCTTCATTTACTGCTGCTGGGATCTTTGTGATTTCTTTTCATCTACTAATTTTGGGTTTTTTAAAATTCTTTTTCCAGTTGTTTTAGGAGTAAAGTTAGGTTGTCTATTCGATGTTTTATTTCTTAAGGTAGGACTGTATTGCTATAAATTTCCCTCTTAGAACTGCTTTTGCTGCATCCCATAGGTTTTGAATTGTGTTTTGTCATTTGTTTCTAGAAGTTTTTTTAATTTCCCTTTTGATTTCTTCAGTAACCTGTTGGTTATTTAGAAACATGTTGTTTAATCTCCATGTATTTGTTTCTTACACTTGTTCTTGTAATTGATATCTCATCTCATAGAGTTGTGGTTGGAGAAGATCTTGATATGATTTCAATTTTCTTAAATTTACTGAGGTTTGATTTGTGACCCAAGAGGTGGTCTATCCTGGAGAATGTTCCATGTACACTTGAGAAGAAGGTGTATTCTTCTGCATTTGGATGGAATGTCCTGCAGATATCAAAGAGATCTACCTCATTTAATGTTATCATTTAAGATGTGTGTTTATTAATTTTCTGTTTTGATGATCTGTCCATTGGTGTGAGTGGGGTGTTACCATCTCCTACTATTATTGTGTTACTTTCAATTTCTCCTTTTATGTCTGTTAGTGTCAGTCTTATGTACTGAGGTGCTCCTATGTTGGGTGCACAGATATTTACAATTGTTATATCTTCCTCTTGGATTGATCCTTTGATCATTATGTAGTGTCCTTCCTTATCTCTTGTAACCTTTCTCTTAAGGTCTACTTTGTCTTGATATGAAGATTGCTACTCCAGCTTTCTTTTGCTTCCCATTTGCATGGAATATATTTTCCCATCCTCTCACTTTCAGTCTATATGTGTCTTTAGGTTGGAAGTGGGTTTCCTGTACACAGCATATATGTAGGACTTGTTTTTGTATCCATTCAGCCAGTCTCTGTCTTTTGGTTGGAGCATTTAATCCATTAAAGTAATTATTGATATATATGTTCCTATTGTTATTTTCTTAATTGTTCTTGGTTGATTTTGTAGATCTTTTTCCTTCTCTTGTATTTCGTATCCCTTTAACATTTGTTGTAAAGCTGGTTTGTTGGTACTGAATTCTCTTAATTTTTGCTTGTGTGAAAAGATTTTTATTTCTCCATCAATTTTGAATGAGATCCTTGCCAGGCACAGTAATCTTGGTTTTAGATTTTTCCCTTTCAGTATTTTAAATATATCCTGCCATTCCCTTCTGGCCTGCAGAGATCAGTAGAAATGTATGGGGTTTCCCTTGTATGTTACTTGTTGCTTTTCCCTTGCTGCTTTTAATGTTCTTTCTTTGAACCTAGAAGTGGAATTGCTATGTCATTTGGCAATTCTATATTGAAACTTTTGAAAAATAGCTGAACTATCTTCCATAGCAATTGCACCTTTTTACATTCCCACCAGAATCTAAATTCTTCATATTCTCGCCAACACTTTTCTTTAAAAAAAAAAAAAATATATATATATATATATATACACACACACATCCTTTGTAGCTGTGAAATGGTATCTCACTGTGGTTTTTATTTTGCAGTTTGTATACCTTTTTGGAGAAATGTGTACTTAAGACCTTTACCCAATTTCAGGTGGGTTTGTTTAACTATTGTTGAGTTTTAAATGTTTTTACGTATCCAAGGTATTAATCTCTCTTCAGATATATAGTTTTAAAATATTCTACAATAGTTTTTAGATTGTCTTTCTTCTTTCTTCATAGCTTCTGATGCACAAAATGTTTTAATTTTCATGAAGTTCATTGTTACATTAATTTCTTGTGTGTTTGGTGTCATACTCATGAAATCATTACAGAATCCAATGTCATTAGTATTTTCTGCAGGATTTTTTCCTAAGAATTTTAAAGTTTTATCATATAAATGTAGGTCTCTGATCCACTTTAATTTATGTATATGATATAGGAGCCTGGTGGGCTACTGTCCATGGGGTCAGAAAAAAGCTGGACAAGACTTAGCAATTAAACAACAACATATATGGTATACGGGTTGAATTTCATTTGTTTACATGTGAATATCCTAGACTGTCCTTTCCCTACTAAATGGTCTTGGCACCTTTGGCAAAAATGAATCAATCATATATGCTAGGGTTTCTTTTTGACATTTATATCCTATTCCATTTATCTATGTCTCTCCTTAATATCAGGACCATCCTGTTTTATCCACTGTAGCTTTGTAGTAAGTTTTGAAGTTTGAGATTGCAAGTTCTCAAATACATTTATCTCCTTCAAGATGGTTTTAGCTAACATTGATTCTTTGAGATTCCACTTGAATTTTAGGATAGGATTTTCTATTTCTACCAAAAACAGTCTTTGAAATTCTGATAACAATTTTGCACTGAATCTGTAGATCATTTTGGGTAACATTCTCGTCTTAACAGTGTAAAATTTTCAAACCAATGAACATAGAATATCTTTGCATTTATTTAGGTCTTCTTTAATTTCTTTCAACAAAATGTTTTGTAGTTTTCAGAGTAGTAGCCCTTTGCCTTCTTGGCTAGATAAACTACTGAAAATTTAATTTGGAAATTAATTAATTTAGATTTTACAAGTTGCATTCAGGAAAGAACGCATCAAACACATTCACATTTCCTTTCCTTCTCTTTTTAAGCAAATGACACCCAGTTTACCAGCTTCACTTTTTTAAGCCTAAGCTTAGCATGACATATTTAAATAACTGTCAAAGTATACTAAATTGCCAGCACTCATGCAAAAGTAGAAAACATCCTCAATTTATATTAGGAAAGTATTACCATTAACGCATTACTATCTTTTACTACTAAATACTGAGATCTTTTAAATACTTTTTGGTAGAAGATTCATCCTGGCTATTCTGAATTTAAAGCAGACTGACACTACTTGTATCATGCTTTAAACACAATGGAAAAGAAGGTCTGTGTTGGTGTTAGTGTAGAAAAGAATCACAGCCACCTTATATCATTGGAAGAACTGATGCTGAAACTGAAGCTCCAATACTTTGGCCACCTGATGCGAAGAACTGACTCAATGGAAAAGACCCTGATGCTGGGAAAGATGGAAGGCAGAAAGGCGAAGGGGATGAGATGGTTGGATAGCATCACTGACTCAATGGACATGAGTTTAAGCAAGCTCCAGGAGTTGGTGATGGACAGGGAAACCTGGTGTACTTCAGTCCACGGGGTTCCAAGAAGTCGGACATGACTGAGTGACCGAACTAACTGACTGAAAGAGTATATACCGGCTTCCCAGGTAGCTCAGTGGTTAAAAAAAAAAAAAATTCCTCCTGCCATTGTAGGAGCCATGGGTTTTGATCCCTGGGTTTAGAAGAAACCCTAGAGGATAAACTGGCAACCCGCTCCAATATTCTTGCAGGGATAATCCCATGGACAAAGGAGCCTGGAGAGCTACAGTCCATGGGGTCGCAATGAATTGGACACAACTGAGGCATGAGCACTCACACAAAGCGCATGTACAAATTTAGAACAATTTTAAAGAACCAAAACATATGGAACTATTATGAGGTCCCAACAATAAACTTGAAAGTCTATGACAAATAGGGGCTCCAGTGAACTGTTCATAAATAGTTTAGATTAGGTACAGTTGACTTCACTTTAAATCTTCAACATATGTCCCTATTAATCCTCAAATATGTATAAAATGGGCTTCCCTGATGGCTCAGTGGTAAAGAAGCCACCTGTCAATGCAGGAGATACAGGTTTGATCCCTGGGTCAGGAATACCCTCTGAAGAAAGAAATGGCAACCAAATCCAGTATACTTGCCTGGGGAATGCCATGAACAGAAGAGTCTGGCAGGCTATAGTCCATGGGGTCACAAAGAGTCAGAAACAACTTAGCGACTGAACAACAATTTTAATATTTCAGTTAAATGCATGCAATCACTCCTTATTCAAACACAGCTGCTGCTCCTTGCAATTTTATTGTTAAGGACTTCAATTGACCATCTTTTTCAACTTCTACTCTTTCTTGACCATTCTTGACAATTCTCTTTGTAATGATTTTTCTGCCATTAATTTAGTAGAAGTTGATATAAACTTAATGTTGCCCATCCCACTGCCACTGCCATTTAATGATGTGGAACAGAATAAAGTGAGGTCCCAGTGACCTAGTGAACTGAAGAATGTAAATCTTATGTCAAAAGAAGAAATCCCACCTCTAAAACTAGGAAATCCACCTATGGCTGAGAAAAATGACCCTGTGCCCATTACTGTTTCCATGGGGCACCTTGAATTCCCCAAAATGTCTTCAGATGGGTCTCTGAAGAAGTTTCCAGGACTCTCCAACAAATAATAACCTGACAACAAAGTTTGGATTATGAAATGTGTTCAGTTCAGTCGCTCAGTCATGTCCAACTCTTTGTGAGCCCATGAATTGCAGCACGCCAGGCCTCCCTGTCCATCACCAACTCCCGAAGTTCACCCAAACTCATGTGCATAGAGTCAGTGATGCCATCCAGCCATCTCATCCTCTTTCTCGCCTTCTCTTCCTGTCCCCAATCCCTCCTAGCATCAGGGTCTTTTCCAATGAGTCAACTCTTCACATGAGGTGGCCAAACTATTGGAGTTTCAGCTTCAACATCAGTCCTTTCAATGAACACCCAGGACTGGTCTCCTTTAGAATGGACTGGTTGGATCTCCTTGCAGTCCAAGGCACTCAAGAGTCTTCTCCAACACCACAGTTCAAAAGCATCAGTTCTTCAGCACTCAGTTTCCTTTATAGTCCATCTCACACATCCATACATGACCACTGGAAAAACCATAGCCTTGACTAGACGGACCTTTGTTGGCAAAGTAATGTCTCTGCTTTTTAATATGCTATCTAGGTTGCTCATAGCCAAACTCAAATGGTCTGTCAAAATGACTTCCACCTCCATCACTTGTTTTTGGTGTGCTTGTCACAGATGTCCCATTTTTTAATATCTGATGAATAAGTGAAAGTCACTCAGTTGTGTCTCACTCTTTGGGACCGCATGGACTATACAGTCCATGGAATTACCCAGACCAGAATACTGGAGTGGGTAGCCTTTCCCTTCTCTAGAGGATCTTCCAATCCAGGGATCGAACCCACGTCTCCCAAATTGCAGGTGGATTTTTTACCAGCTGAGCCACAGGGGAAGCTCAAGAATACTGGAGTGAGTAGCTTATCCCTTCTCCAGCAGATCTTCCCAACCCAGGAATCGAATGGGGGTCTCCTGCATTGCAGGTGGATTCTTTACCAACTGAGCTATCCGGTAAGCCCTAGTATCAGATCAAACCTCATATGCCTCAGGTATTTGAATTTTCTCTCCTCTTCCTTAGTTTCAAGATTTTTATCCAGTTGCTATACTACTGTCAGTTTCCAATATGCCTTTTTAATATATTTGGCTGAAGCATGTTTTTGCATTGCTAGAACATCACAGTATTCCATTATGTTTCAGCAAGCTGTTAGAAGGAGTCCAAGGATATGGAAGCAAGTGGCAAGAAGAAGTAGTGGTGGGGTGGTGGACTTGGTCTCCTGTTGGTTGAATCTGGCATAGTTGCACTGGTGATGGCAGTGCAGATGGCAGCTCCTCAAGATCTCCTTTCTCTCCTTGGATTTAATTGCTTAGATATTATTATAAATGGAATTGCACTCTTGAATTTAATTTTTTGATTACTTCTGCCATACAGAACTACAACTGGTTTTTGTTATCATCTGTTCCCTGCAAGTATGAATAACTTGTTTTCTAGCTCTACTACGTTTTTTGTGGATTCTTTTGGATTTTTTAAAGCTTACATCATATAATCTGTGAACACAGGTAGCTTTAGCCCTTCATTTTCAATGCTGATGCCCAATGTTTCTCTTGTATAATAGTAAGAAATGAATAGCAAATGATGAAAGTGCAAATCCTTGTTAGTGATCTTAGGGGTAAAATTTGCAGCCTTTCAGCAATGAATATGATGTTAACTGGGGTCTTTCATAAATGTCCTATATCATGTTAAGAAATTTTCTCTCCGTTCTTAGTTTTCAGAGAGGCTTTCTCATGAAAGGATGCTAGAATTTGTCAAATGCCTTTCCTGCATCAACTGAGATAATCATGAGGGTGTTTTTCCCTTTACTGTAATCATATCAAGTACTACATTGATTGATTTTCTTATGTTGAACCAACTTTGCATTCTTGGAATAAATTTGACTTGTTCATGATGAATAATCCATTTAACATGCACCTAGATTTGGTTTTATAATGTTTTATTGAGGAGTTCTGTATCTATATTCATATGGGATATTGAACTTATGAATTTTCATCCTTATTATGGTTTTATTTGGTTTTGTATCAGAGTAATGCTGCTCGCACAGAATGAATTAGCAAGTGTTTCCATCTTCTTAATGTTCTGAAAGAGTTTTCTAAGTATTGCTTTTATTTCTTCTTAAATGTTTGGTGGAAATTCCACCAAAATTCATTCAGGACTTAATTTTGTTGTCACATATTATGTTAGTGATTCATTCTTTTTACTTGTTATGGGTCTGTTGAGATTTTCTATTTCTTCCTGAGTTACTTTAGGTAAATAGTGTATTTCAAGAATCTATCCATTTCTTCAAAGTTATCCAATCTGCTGGTGTACAATTTTTCATACCATTTCAGTTTTTACAATCCATTTAATTTTTTTAAGGTTAGTAGTCATGTTACCACTTTCATGTCTCATCTTATTTATACATATTCTTGTTCTTTTTCTTAGTGATGGACAGAGAAGCCTGGCATGCTGTAGTCCATGGGGTCGCAAAGAGTCAGACATGACTGAGTGACTGAAATGAACTGATGAAGTTGAACTGAACTGATGGAAACTGTATTCTAAATTGAGGAATTTCCATAGCATTTTCCATACTTGGCTGCACAATTTCCATTCCCAACAATGTATATGAAGGTTCCTTTTCACTATAACCTTATCAGCATTTGTTATGTCTTACCTTTTTAATAATAGCTATTCTAACAGACATGAAGCAATATCTTATGGTTCTGATTTTCATTTCACTAATTATTCATGCTGAAAATCTTTTCATGTGCCTATGTCTTTGTTGGGAAAATGTCTTCTGTATGTCTCCTTTGGGAAAATGTCTATACATTTCCTCTGCTTTGTTGATGATTTCCTTTGATAGGCAGACTATTTAGTTTGATGTAGTCCCATTTGTTTCTGTTTTGTTCCCCTTGCCCGAGGAGACACATTCAGAAAGATAATGCTGAGACTGATGTCAAAGGGCATACTGTCCGCTTTCATCTAGGAGTTCTATGGTTCCAGTTCTTACATTCAAGGCTTACATACAATTCATTTCCAGTTTCAGAGTGGTTTCATTTTTTCACCATGTGATTGTCCAGTTTCCCCAACACCATTTATTGAAAACAAGACTGCTTTTCCATTGTACGTTCTTTGTTCCCTTATCATAAATAATTGTCCATATATGGCGGTTTCTGCCAATACTATGATGTTTTCATTAACATAGTTTCATAATACACTTTGAAATCAGTGAGTGTTATACCTCCAAGCTTGATCTTTCTCTCAGGATTGCTTTGGCTATCTGGGGTAATCTGTGGTTCCACATAAATTTTACAATTTTCTTGCTCTGTTTTCATGAAAAATGTCCTTAAGATTCTGACAGGAATTGTACTGAATTTATAGACTACTTTAAATAATATGGTCTTTTAAACAAAGTTAATTTTTCCAATCTATGAGCAAGAAATATCTTTCCATTTATTTGTGCCTTCTTCAACTTCTTGCAACAATGTCTTATACTTTTCAGAATGCAGGTATTTTACCTTATTAAATTTATTGCTGAGTGCTTTATTCTTTTTGGCCTTCCCTTGTGGCTCAGCTGGTAAAGAATCCTCCTACAATGCAGGAGACCTGGGTTGGGAAGATCTCCAGGAGAAGGGAAAGGTTATCCACTCCAGTATTCTGGCCTGGAGAATTCCATGGACTGTATAGTCCATGGGGCACCAAAGAGTCAAGACATGACTGAGTGACTTTCACTTACTTTTTTGATACAAAAGTAAATGGGACAGTTTTCTCCACTTCTCTGATAGTTCATTATAATCTACAGAAATTAAACAGATTTCTGCATATTAATTTTATATCCCGAAACGTTACTGAATTCATCTCTTACTTATAATAGATTTTGGTGAACTCCTCAGGGCTTCATGATCTGTGGTTGATGAAAGTGGTGTGTTAAGTCTGCTATTATTATTCTATTGCAAATTTTTCCCTTTATGTCTGTTAATACCTGCTTTATATACTTAGGTGATCCTATATCAAATTCATAAATGTTAACAAGTAAAATATCCTATTCTTGTGCTGATCCCTTTATCATACTATAATGTCCTTCTTTGTCTTCTGTTAAAGACTTTGCTTTAAAGATTTTTTCTGATATGATTATTGCTATCCACCCTTTTCCTAATATTTCCTTTTCCATAAAATCTTTTTCCCATCCCTGCATTTTCAACATCTATGTTTCTTTAGCTCTGAAGTGAGTCTCATGTAAGCACATATATATGGGTCTTGTTTTTTACCCAATTAGCCACCCTAACAGAGAAGGCAATGGCACCCCACTCCAGTACTCTTGCCTGGAAAATCCCTTGGATTGAGGATGCTGGTAGGCTGCAGTCCATGGGGTCGCTAAGAGTCAGGCACAACTGAGTGACTTCACTTTCACTTTTCACTTTCATGCGTTGAAGAAGGAAATGGCAACCCCCTCCAGTGTTCTTGCCTGGAGAATCCCAGGGACAGGGGAGCCTGGTGGGCTGCCATCTATGGGGTCGCACAGAGTCAGACACAACTGAAGTGACTTAGCAGCAGCAGCAGCAGCCACCCTAATGTCTTTTGATTGGAGCATTTAGTACACTGACATTTTAAGTAATTATTGATAGGTATGTACTTACTGCCATTTTATTACTTATTTTCTGATTATTTTTGCATTCTTTCTTGTTTCTTTTTCATGTTTTAGTTTCTTCCTTTTTGGTTCTTGATTTCCTTTTGTGGTATGCTTGTTTTCATTTCTCTAACTGATAGTAACACAATAATAATAGGAAACTTAAAGACCCCTACTTACATACATAGATAGATTATCCAGACAAAAAATAAAACACTGGTCTTAAATGACACATAAGACCAGTTGAACTTAATTTATATGTTTATAATATAATATTAATATATTAATTATATGTTGATGTATATATTATAGTAAATAACATATCATAATATAACATTACCTATTGATATTTACATATTAACATTTATTATATATTCTACTAATATTGCATTATAAATATATATTTTTATATATTTATATATCATTTATATATATATAAAGCATTATATCCAAAGCCAAATTGCTGGTGGCTCAGAGGTTAAAGTGTCTGCCTGGGAATGCAGGAGACCCAGGTTCGATCCCTGGGTCGGGAAGATCCCCTGGAGAAGGAAATGGCAACCCACTCCAGTAGTTTTGCCTGGAGAATCAGGAGCCTGGTAGGCTACAGTCCATAGGGTTGCAAAGAGTCAGACACGACTATTAACCTATTGATATTTACATATTATGTTAACAATATTCATTAAATATATATTATACTAATATTGCATAAATATATATTCTTATATATTTATATATCATTTATATATATAAAGCATAATATCCAAAAGCAGTAGAATATACATTCAAGTGCACATGGAAGATTCTCTAGGATAGGTCACATAATAGGCCACAAAACAAGCCTCAGTAAATTGAAGAAAACTGAAATCATGTTAAGCATCTTTTCTGAACACTATGAGACTACACATCAACTATGAGAAAAAAAACTACAAAGAACACAGAAATGTGAAGGCTAAACAATATGCTACTAAACAACCAATGGATCAGTGAAGAAATCAACGAGGAAATAAAAAACTACCTAGAGACAAATGAAAAAGAAAATATGATAGTTCAAAACCTATGGGACACAACAAAAGTAGTTCTAAGAAAGAGGTTTATACCAATATAAACTTGCCTCTGGAAACAAGAAAAACATCAAAAAACAAAGTAACCTTATGCCTAAAAGAACTAGAGAAAGAAAAACAAGACCCACTTAGGAAAAGTAAAGAAATCAAAAAGATCACAGCAAAAATAAATGAACTAGAGACTAAAAACAAAATAAATCAAACTAAAATCTGGTTCTTTTAAATGATAAACAAGAGTGGTAAACCATTAGCTAGATTCATTAAGAAAAAAAGGGATATGGCTCAAATCACTAAAAATAAGAAATGAATATGAAGTTATAACTGACATACAGAAATACAGAGGATCATAAGAGACTACCACAAACAACTATATTCTACTAAAATGGACAACCAAGAAGAAATGAACAAATTCTTGGAAATGTACATTCTTCCAAGACTGAATGAGGAAGAAATACAAAATAGGAACACACCAATTACCAATAAGGAAATTGAACCAGTAATTTTAAAACTCCAAACAAAGTCCAGGACCAGAGAGTTTGTCAGGTGAATTTTACCAGTCAGAGAAGAGCTAACATCCATCCTTTTCAAACTACTTGAAAAAATTGCCGAGAAAGGAACACTTTCCCACTCATTCTATGAGGCCAGAATCTCCCTGGTACCAAAACTAGACAAAGATATCACAAAAAGAAAAGAAAATTACAGGCAAATATAAATGATGAACATAGATGTAAAAATGTTCAACAAAATATTAGCAAACCAAATCCAATACTATAAGGATCACATAATATGAACAAGTGGAATTTATCCCATGGACGCAAGGAATTTTCAATATCTGCAAATCAATGTGATATACCACATTAACAAATTGAATAAAAATTCATGTTGATGTATGGCAAAACCAATACAGTAAAGTAAAACAAAGTAAAAGAAAAAAAAAGAGAAGGGCCTTAAAAAAGAAATCATGATTATCTCAATACATGGAGAAAAAGCTTTTGACAAAATTTAACATCCATTTAGGGTTAAAAAAAAGAAAGAAAAAAAAACTTCTCCAGAATGTAGGCCTAGAAGGAACATTCCTCAACATAATAAAAGCCATATATGAAAAACTCATAGCTGAAATCATATCCATAGCTAACATCAGGAACCAGACAAGGATGTCCACTCTCACCAGTTTTATTGAGCATAATATTAGGAGTCCTAGCCATAGCAATCAGACAAGAAAATAAATAAAAGCAATTTGACTGATTATACTTATCCAGTTTAAATTTTCTATTTAGTTATTACTTTATAATTTGTCTTTTAATTGATATCCTCAATTTGGTAAGACATTTTCTTATACTTTAGTTTGTTGGATAATAGTGTCTTTTAACTCTTGAACACATTTAAAACAACCAACTTAAAGTCTTTCTCCTGAAATGTCATTTGTACTCCCTCAAGCAGATTTTTTCTATTGATTTTTCTCTGGTTAATGTGCCATATTTTCCTTTATTAAAATGTCTTATACTTCTTGAAAACTGGATGTTTTGAATATTATAATATAGCAACCATAAAAATTAGATTGTCACCCATCCCCAGGATTTATTATTGCTGCCTACTGGAGAAGTTGTTGATAATATAGTGACTGTTTTTTTTTTTTTTTTAATGTAAGAAAAATAATTCTCAAATTTATTTTAAATGGTAGCCTTTTAATACAAGCATTCTTTTTTCATAAATTTTATAAGTTTTATAAGTATAGTTAATTTACAATGTTAATTTCTGCTGTATAGCACAGAAACTCGGTTATACATACATTATTATATATTATTATATATTCTTTTCTATTACATTTTATCACAGGATATTGAATATAGTTCACTGTGCTATACAGTAGAACCTTGTTTACACATCCTATATATAATAATTTGCATTTACTAATCCTAAACTCCTGAATCTTCCCTCTTTTATCCCCTTCCCTCCCCCTTGAAAACCACAAGTCTGTTCTCTATCTCTGTGAGTTTATTTCTGTTTTGTAGATGTGTTCATTTGTGTCATATTTAAGATTTCATATATAAACAATATCATATAGTATTGGTTTTTCTCTTCCTAATTTACTTCACTTAGTTAACTTAAGCTTTCTTAAAAATGTTTTTTCTTTCTTACTAAATCACATTGTATTATTTTTATATTTTCCCCAGTTCCTCTCAACAGTCATTTGAATCTACCTGTGGTTCTTTTATTTTGTATACATTAATATGCATGGTTCTCTACTGTAGGATTCTGTCCTTGAATTTTAGTCTACTTTTATTTTCTCAATCATAATAATAATATTTGGATGGATTTGTAAATATTCAATCTCCTTTTTATAGCATTAATAAAGATGCTACAGAAACTGAACCAAGTGTAAGACCAGGTCCACAGAGGTTAGCAGTACAGGTGGATGTCAAAGATGTAGAGACTTGCTGCAAAGTGATTAAACTTTTCTTCAGGAATGGCCCAAAGCTGAGATTCTTAGAGAAAGGAAAAGATAAAACACCACTCTGTATAGCTATATGACTGTGTTTCTTCAGATTCCACAATCTTTCATGAGTTTACTAACCATGTTACTAATATATGTGGTAAGCTGCTACTTATAACTAGACTTATAACTAGTCTTCTATTAATGTCCAAACTTTTTAACTAGAACTGGAATGGAAAAACATTAGAATGGCCAAGTTACTCAATTACCTAACTAAGCTACAACCAGCATACCACTTAAGTATATAATTTCATGCTTTTAAAATTTACACCAAGCATGCTATTTTTCCCCACAAATTAAATCTATTATCCCACAGTTTGTTGAGTTTAAATAATGATTTTGAAAAAGCTACTAAAAATATACTAGCAAAATGGTATAAGAGCATGAGTGTGTATTAGGGGGAGGGAAGAGACAGAGTAGTTATATGCATAGCTACATAACTATTTCAATATTCCTTTGATTTTACAAATTTATTTTTTATAGATGTCTCATTATTACAAATACAGCTGACTCTTGAACAATGTGCAGGCTAGGGCACCAAATCCTCATGCAGCCAAATGCCTGCATATAAGGTTTGACTCCCTAAAAGCTTTACTCCTCGCCAACTGTTGACCTGAAATGGTCCTGCTAACATAAACAGTCAATTAACATGTATTTGTATGCCATATATATAATATACTATATTCTTATCATAAAGTAAGCTAGAGAAAAAAATATTATGAAAGTCATAAGGAAAATGCATTTACAGTACTGTATTAATTGATATCATAAGTTAACAACATCTGTTTGCAAGATGAATTGTCTGTCAGTACCCACATCAATACTGATTTATATGATACAAAACATTACAGATGTTATACATATTGTTAACACTAGACATCAAAAATTAAATAATGTAAAAAAATAAATTCATATTTATAAGTATGATTATTGATACATTGATAACAGAAGCAACAATATGACTGCTTTATGTTAGCCTAGTGTTATAGATATAAGACTATATACTAATGAATGAAATGTTATAAAAACTTTATAGCATATAATATTTCAATCATACTAATAATACAATATTTGAAACACTGTTACACTCTTAAAAAGCTACTATCTGTGATGATAAGCTGATACACAGTTTCTTCAACTATAACAGAGATCTAAGTATACTGTAATACAATGTACTTCTTTGAAAGTAAAGTTATAAAACAATAAGGAAACTAACCAATTATTAACTTTATATTAAGTGTCATTCACATTATGCCTATGTAAGGATAGGTTATCCAGGTCAATACAAGTATTGTATAGGATGTTCTATACAATGAATACTTATGGGATGATGACAAAAAAAGGTGGTCTCAAATTGCACTCATCTCACACACTAGTAAAGTAATGCTCAAAATTCTCCAAGCCAGGCTTCAGCAATACATGAACCACGAACTCCCAGATGTTCAAGCTGGTTTTAGAAAAGGCAGAGGAACCAGAAATCAAATTGCCAACATTCACTGGATCATTGAAAAAGCAAGAGAGTTCCAGAAAAACATCTATTTCTGCTTTATTGACTATGCCAAAGCCTTTGACTGTGTGGATCACAATAAACTGTGGAAAATTCTGAACGAGATGGGAATACCAGAGCACCTGACCTGCCTCTTGAGAAACCTATATGCAGGTCAGGAAGCAACAGTTAGAACTGGACATGGAACAATAGACTGGTTCCAAATAGGAAAAGGAGGACGTCAAGGCTGTATATTGTCACCCTACTTATTGAACTTACATGCAGAGTACATCATAAGAAATGCTGAGCTGGAAGAAGCACAAGCTGGAATCAAGACTGCCAGGAGAAATATCAATAACCTCAGATATGCAGATGACACAACCCTTATGACAGAAAGTGAAGAGGAACTAAAAAGCCTCTTGATGAAAGTGAAGAGTGAAAAAGTTGGCTTAAAGCTCAACACTCAGAAAACGAAGATCATGGCATCTGGTCCCATCACTTCATGGGAAATAGATGGGGAAACAGTGGAAACAGTGTCAGACTTTATTTTGGGGGACTCCAAAATCACTGCAGATGGTGACTGCAGCCATGAAATTAAAAGACGCTTACTCCTTGGAAGAAAAGTTATGACCAACCTGGATAGCATATTAAAAAGCAAAGTCTGAGTGAACTCCGGGAGTTGGTGATGGACAGGGAGGCCTGGCGTGCTGCAATTCATGGGGTTGCAAAGAGTCGGACACGACTGAGCGACTGAACTGAACTGACATATAGTTTTTGCTGTAAGTTTATTAGATATTCACTTGAAGACTCTAATAGACACACAATAGTTAAGTTTCTATAGAGAATTATGATTATTTACTATCACTGTGGAAATAGATCATCATAAACTCTTCATCCTCACCATTTATATGTTGAGTAGACTGAGGAGGAAAAGGAGGAGCTGTTCCTGCTGTCTCAGGAATGGCAACGGCAGAAAATGGAGGAGGCAGAAGGGGAAGCAGGAGAGGTATGCATTTTACAGGTAACTTTACAGAAGTACATCATAATTTCTGTCTGAATTTTTTACCTTTTCATTTCTATAAAACTGTTTCTATATGGTGCAAATCCTTCTTTCACTGTTTTAGTTTCAGCACCTGTATCGTGGAAGGGGCCATGTTATCAGTTCAGCCAGTTCAGTCGCTCAGTCATGTCTGAATCTTTGCAACACCATGAACCACAGCATGCCAGGCCTCCCTGTCCATCACCAATTCCCGGAGTCCACCCAAATCCATGTCCAACGAGTCGGTGATGCCATCCAACCATCTCATCCTCTATTGTCCCCTTCTCCTCCCGCCCTCAATCTCTCCCAGCATCAGGGGCTTTTCCAATGAGTCAGCTCCTTGCATCACGTGGCTAAAGTATTGGAGTTTCAGCTTCAATATCAGTCCTTCCAATGAACACCCAGGACTGATCTCCTTTAGGATGGACTGGTTGGATCTCCTTGCAATCCAATGGACTCTCAAGAGTCTTCTCCAACACAACAGTTCAAAAGCATCAATTCTTCGATGCTCAGCTTTCTTTATAGTCCAACTCTCACATCTATACATGACCACTGGAAAAACCATAGCCTTGACTAGACGGACCTTTGTTGGCAAAGTAATGTCTCTGCTTTTTAATATGCTGTCTAGGTTGGTCAGAACTTTCCTTCCAAGGAGTAAGTGTCTTTTAATTTCATGGTCGCAATCAGCATCTGCAGTGATTTTGGAGCCCAGAAAAATAAAAGTCATCCACTGTTTCCCCGTCTATTTGCCATGAAGTGATGGAACCACATGCCATGATCTTAGTTTTCAGAATGTTGAGCCTTAAGCCGACTTTTTCACTCTCCTCTTTCATTTTCATCAAGAGGCTCTTTAGTTCTTCTTCACTTTCTGCCATAAGGGTGGTGTCATCTGCATATCTGAGGTTATTGATATTTCTCCTGGCAATCTTGATTCCAGTGTATGCTTCCTCCAGCCCAGCGTTTCTCAGGATGTACTCTGCATATGTTAAATAAGTAGGGTGACAATATACAGCCTTGACGTCCTCCTTTTCCTATTTGGAACCAGTCTGTTGTTCCATGGCCAGTTCTAACTGTTGCTTCCTAACCTGCATACAGATTTCTCAGGAGGCAGGTCAGGTGGTCTTGTATTGAATTTTCCACTGTTTCTTGTGGTCCACACAGTCAAAGGCTTTGGCAGAGTCAATAAAGCAGAAATAGATGTTTTTCTGGAACTCTCGTCCTTTTTAGAGGATCCAGCAGATGTTGGCAATTTGATCTCTGGTTCCTCCGCCTTTTCTGGAAGTTCACGGTTCACGTATTTCTGAAGCCTGGCTTGGAGAATTTTAAGCATTACTTTACCAGCATGTGAGATGAGTGCATGTTATAAAGGAAGTCAAAAGTAGTCGAGTAATGGGACACTCTGCTAGATTGTCTAATGTCAATTTGTTTTCTAGCACTGCTACTAAGTCTTCTTCCTTGTCGTCTGGTACTGGTTCAGAAAAACTCATCTCCATCAAGCTGTTCTCTGTAATTCTCTGGTGTGGTGTCTATTAGCTCTTGAGTTTCTTCAGGATCCATCTCTTTAAACACTCACCCCTTCCCATTTTTTTTTTTTTTTTTTTGGTCATATCCACAATCCATTTCATGACTTATTTGACTGGCTCTGTAATAAATCCTGTGAAGTCATGTACAATATCTGCACACAGTTTTCTCCATCAGAAACATATTGGTTGGGGTTTAATGGCTTTTTATGTAACAACGATGACATCTCCCATGTTGCAATTCTTCTAGACTTTCACAACATTCTATTGTGGATCTCTTCCATAGCACTGGCAAACTTTTCCTTATAGAACTGTGTGTGCAATGAGTTTTACAGGTTCTTATGACCCTCTGATCTACAGGCTGAATTAGAGACATTGTGTTTGGGGCATAAATCACTTTGACGCCTTCAGTATTGAACTCATGGGGTTCTGGACCTCCAGGGACATTGCCAATATCAGAAGAACCCTAGAAGGCAGTCCCTTACTGGCAAAGTATTTCTTGACTTCAGGGACAAAGTATTAATGGAACCAATCCACAAAAAAGGGTTTTCATCCAGGCCTTCTTGTACAACCAAAAGAATGGCAGATGGCATTTATCCTCTCCTGTCAAGGCTGAGGGGTTAGCAGCTCTATAGGTGAAGGCAGTCCTGTTCATAAACTCAAATACATTTGCACAAAACAGAAGAGTTACCCTGTCCTTTTCTTCCTTCAATCCTGATGTTTGCTTCTGTTCATTACTAATAAAAATCCCTTGTGGCATTTTCCCCTCAGGATAGGGCACTTCTGTCTATATTTTAAAAACCTGCTCAAGAAGTTATCTTTTCTCCTCAGTGATTTTCTTAATGGTATCAGGGGACTTATCTGCAGTGTCCTCAATGGCAGAAGTTGCTTCTCTTGTTATCTTGACCTTTTTAAAGGTTAACCTCTTTCTAAAATGATCAAACCATACTTTGTGGGCCTTCACCTTTCCTTCACTTTGCCATATACTGACATTGCTTTATTTTGAATATAGAGTCTATAGGTGGTGACTTACTTATATCATGCACCTACACAGAAGCTGCATTTTCAATGAGATTTTTTTTAAAAAAAAAGTTATTTTACAAAATGTGCAAGGTTTTTAAGTTTGTGTTAGCCACAGCAATGACTTTCCAAATTCCCTTTTTTTTTTTTTTTTTTTTTTACAATGGATTCTTATACTGGATTTATCTTGAAATGGCAGGTATATGTATTATCATTCTTGTAATGTCACAACTTTTCCCTGCTTCTTGGGAGCACTTCCAGCATCATTAGTGGCATTTCAAATCAGTACCATGATGTTACAGTAATACAAGGTTTACAGTATTGCACTAATAGGAAAAATATACAAAAACAAGGAAAAATCACTTTTTATTATGATACATAATTTGCTGGAGACAAACTGCTCACACAAACATGATTAACATCACACAGTGTTTCAAACAGATCCTCCCAACACTTCTCTCACTGCCATAGCGACAGGTGTGTTGTGTGCTCAGTTGCTGAGTCGTGTTTTTGCAACCCTATGGACTATAGGCCATCAGACTCCTCTGTCCATGGGTTCTTCAGACAAGAATATTAGAGTGGCTTGCCACATCCTTTTCCAGTAGATCTTCCCAACCTAGGGATTGAACCCAAGTCTATGCTGTCTCCTGCACTGGCAGATGGTTTTTTGTTTTTTTTTTAAGCCCCCTGAGAAGTCTGCAACAGGAGGTGGCTGCAAAACAGAAGTGATGGTACACGACTCAGGAGGACTGTATCACAAAAGGTATTGCACGTTTCTTCCTTGATCTCTCTCTTGGATTATTCACTCTGAAAAAATCTAACTGCTACACTGATGCCCACATAGAAGGAATGAAGTATTCCTACCAAAAGTAGTTTGACTCAGCAATGTTAAAAGTGAATCCTACAACCCAGTCAACCTTCAGATGATTCCAATCTCATCAGACTTCCTGGCTCCAATATTCTCAGAACTGCTGTGCTGGAACTATTAGCTAAACTACATGCAAAGTTCTCACACCTACAAACTGCAAGGAAATTAATGCTTGTTGTTTTAAGCCATCATATTGGGGCAATGTTTTCTTTTTCTTTTTGGTCACTCCAGACGGTTTGCAGGATCTTAGTACCCTGACCAGGGACTGAACCCAGACCCCTGGCAATGAAAGTGTGGAGTTCTAATTGCTGGACCACTGGGGCAATTTTTTACACAACAGTAGATAGCTATAAACATACTTGTATTGAAAACAAAAGTATTAAAATTTTAAAAGCAATTCTGAAAAATATACTAGATGATAATCCTTTCCAATGGTAACCAAAAAAAGATATTTGTAGAACAGGTTGAAGAATATTCAAAAGGATTCAAGATATAGACAGCTTCTCTGTTAAAACTCTGAAATAACCTCTACAGAAAAGGAGACATTTATAAGCTGAGTGTCAATTTCTAGCATAAAGCTGAGCTTGAGGGGGTTTCTGAGCTTGAGGAAAAATATGTGACCACAAGGTGGCAGTAACATACAGTGAGCTTTATTTGCATGCTACTTTAATAGACTTATATGAACGATGGGGTATGTGGAAGTTATTCAGAGCATGAGGCCTTCCAGAGGCCCATCAGTCA
The DNA here is from genome assembly GCF_023091745.1 of Budorcas taxicolor. Taxonomy (NCBI): domain Eukaryota; kingdom Metazoa; phylum Chordata; class Mammalia; order Artiodactyla; family Bovidae; genus Budorcas; species Budorcas taxicolor. The sequence goes on from NC_068935.1 coordinate 76,744,423, forward strand.
GAAGGATAAGAGGGCAAAAGAACTCCCAGAAAAAAAGGGGAATAGGAGAAGAGACTTATTGTCGAGATGGTATCACTCAACAGCAAGACGGGGCATCTGGTTCAGAGAGCTCTGAAGGGCATTAGTGGCTCAGGCTTCATGCATACTACCAGGGTTTACTTTATTTGTTGCCAACAGATTTGTAAGTGCAGTTTTTCAAAGTATACTAATCAGGCAAGCCCTAAAAGGCTAAAAAATATACTTATAAGGCACATTTAAAGCAATTGTATAAAATGTATTATTCGTAAAATGTGTTAATAACTGAGTTAAACACTGCTGGGCTTTCATGCTAGTTATTCTGGCCTGCTGTGAAGGAAAAAATGTAAGGCCAATGTACTGGGACTAACTTTGGCTTATGTATATAACAGCATACCCTACCACTTTGTATGTAGACAATCTTGGTAAGTAGTTTAATAGAAAATGTCATTCAATAGAAACTAACCTTTTTCCATTTTAGGTCACAGGGATTCTTCCTTGGGTTCTCTATAGGTTAAATAAATTAAGGATTAAACTCTGACCTTGGAAAAATACTTGAAAGATAGGTTATTTACAGACAACCAACTAAGTTTCACTTTAAATCTTGTATTTGTTTTCTATTCCTGACTAAAATTACCATGAACGTAAAAGCTTTAAGTAACACACATGTCTTTGATCATGTTATCTGTGTGCCAAAGATCTGGGACACCTTAGCTGCCTCCACTTAAGAGTAATCAACTAGACTGTAATCAACATGTTGGCTAGGCTGTATTCTCATATGAAGGAATAGTTAGGAAAGAATATACTTCCAAGTTCATTCAGGTTGTTGACAGAATTCACGTTCTTGTGGCTATATAACCAAAGTTCCAGACATTTTGCTGGCTGCCAGCAGGAGACTGGTGCACACAGTGTCTGTTTCCCATGTGTCTCCCCAACATACTTGCTTATATTTTCAAAACAGTAATGAGTTTCTTCCTGAAGTCTGATAAGACAGTTTTATATAAAGTGATGTAATCATAGAAGTGATTTTGGATCATATAATATAACCTAATCAAGCCAATGAAATTCCATCACCTTTGCCATTGTTTACAATTTGCTATTGGTTAGAAGTCAAGGTACTGTGTGCATACAAGAGGAGCGGAATAAACAAAGACGTGAACACTAGTAGATAAGAAATCTTTAGGGGTTACCTTATGGTTTGTCTGCTACAGGTTATTTTTTTTTTAATGTAATAAGAGGGGCTGTTACTTACACATGATATCTCCTGGGGCTTCCCTGGTGGTTCAGACGGTAAAGAATCCACCTGCAATGCCGGAGACCTAGGTTTGATGCCTGGGTTGGAAAGATCCCCTGGAGGAGGGCATGGCAGCCCACTCCAGTATTCTTGCCTAGAGAATCCCCATGGACAGAGAAGCATGGTTTAAGAAGATACCCAACTACTATCAATTTTATATACATATATGTATGTGTATATATGTATGTGTGTATATATATACGCACACACACATATACACTTGAGCCTCTGTTGTTATATGGGCTTCCCAGGTGGCCAAGTGGTAAAGAAGACATCTGCCATTGTAAGAGATATAAGATATAAGCCCATAAGAGATGGGCTCAATCCCTGGGTCGGAAAGATCCCCTGGAGTAGAAAATGGCAACCCACTCCAATATTCTTGCCTGGGAAATCCCATGGACAGAGGAGCCTGGCAAGCCACAGTTCATGGGGTTGCAATGAGTCAGACATGACTGAGCGGTTGAGTACATACATAGACAGTTGTTACATATGACATGTATTCCTGGGAGAGGCCGGTGTCAGTTCAAGCCCTTGCAAGTGACTGAACCATACAAAATGGCTTCTGAGGAAGCAAAATTACACAGTAGTTTAAATGTTCAACAACATATAAAACTAATCCTCACAGTAGTCAACTTTATAATACTATATCTTGTTCTTTCTACATTTTAAAAAATATGCCAATAAAAGGAATATAGAGAAATATGAAAGTTTGGGGGAACCAAGTAAGAAAATGTATAACAGAATATCATTTATAAAATGTTTCAAAATATAGGATTATGTCATTATGTCATCATAATGAATTCAATTAAATATGTTTTATATCTATATGATACCTTGCACTGAATCATTTTTAAAAATTAAGATCTCACAGTTGTTAAATTAATTTGACTAATGGAAAAGTGATGTTCAGAGGAGCCTCAAGTTGAAGAATAAGTTCTGCACAAAGGTTATTTGTAGTGTATTTTTTGGTCACTTCTTTCAACAGTCAATCATAGAAAAATAACTGAAATTATTTAGTAGGTAGACAGTGTACTAACTGCTTGGATCAAGTTTGGAATACTGTTAATTCTACAGATAAAAATTGGCATCCTTACTATTGATGAGTCTTCAAATCCATAATGTATGTTTCTCAATTAATTGTTTTTTAGATTTCCTTCCCATTTATGTCACCACAGAGCTCTGAGTAGAGTTTTCTGTGCAATACTCTAGGTTCACATTAGTTATCTATTTTACATTTAGTAGTGTATATATGTCAATCCCAATTTCCCAATTCATCCCAGACCACCCCCTCACCATTTCCCACCTTGGAAAACATGTCAGTTTTCTACATCTGTGACTCTTACTTCTGCTATGAAAATAAGTTCATCTGTATCATTTTTCTAGATTTCACATATAAGTGATATTATACAATATTTGTCTTTCTCTTTCTGATTTACTTCACTCTAACTGACAATCTCTAGGTCTATGCAAATGCCAATACTTCGTTCCTTTTTTTACAGCTGAGTAATGTTCCACTGTATATAAGTACCACTTGTTCTTTATCTACTCCCCTGCTGATAGACATTTAGGTTGGTTTCATTTCCTGGCTATTGTAAATAGTGTTGTAACACTAGGGTACATGTATCCTTTAGAATTATGGTTTTCTCCAGATATATGCAAAGGAGTGGGATTACTGGGTCATATGGTAGCTCTATTTTTAGCTTCTTAAGAAACTTCCATACTATTCTACATAGTGGCTATACAAATTTACATTCCCACCAACAACATAGGGGAGTTTCCTTTTCTCCACAAGCTCCCTAGCATCTATTATTTATAGATTTTATGACAGCTATTCTGACTGGTGTGAGGTCATATACCTCTCACTACAGTTTTGATTTGTATTTCTCTACTAACTAGTAATGCTGGGTGATGATTTCCTCCACCAAAATTTATAAGTTGAAAGATTATTTAAAATCAAATTTTAATTGATTCATAAATATGGGTTTATTCAAATTATATACTTTGAGGGAGGTTATACTAGTTGGTGTCTTAATATGTTTAAATGTCTTTACAATTTGTAATGATGTCACTTATTTTATTCATGATACTGATAATTTTATCATCTCTTTTTTCTTTGAGATTATAGAAGATAGCTTATCAAATTAATTGATTTTAAAAAGGTTTGCTTACCCTCACTAACACCAATGGTCACATCATCTACACTGAAAACTAAGCTTTTTTGTGTTTCTACACGAAACACAAGCCTTAAATGGCACATCAGACCTTATAGATTTAACTGTGATATAAATCCTGTGACTTATAGGACATTCCATCCAAAAGCAGAAGAATACACTTTCTTCTCAAGTAAACATGAGACATTCTCCAGGGACTACAACCTGGGCCAGAAATCGAGCATCAGTAGCTTAAGAAAAGGAAATCATATTAAATAGCTTTTCAAACCACAATACACGAAATTAGAAATCAATTATAGGAGGGGGATGTAAAAAACACAAACACATGGAGGGTAAACAATATGTTTCTAAATGACCAATGGCTCACTGAAGAAATAAAAGAGGAAATCAAAAATACCAGAGATGAATGACAACAAAAGCACAATGATGCAAAACCTACGGGATGCAGCAAAACTTCTAAGAGGGAAGTTTATAGTAATATAATTGTACCTCGGCAAACAAGAAAAATCTCAAATAAATAGCTTAACCTTATACCTAAAGCAACAACAACAAAAAAGAACAAACAAAACTGAAATTTAGCAAAAGCAGACAATTCATAGCGGAAATAAATGAAGTAGAAACGAAGAAAGCAATAGCAAAAATCAATGAAAAATGAAAGCTAATTTTTTGAGAAGATAAAATTGATAAGTTTTTAGCCAGACTCATCAAGAAAAAAGAAGAGGACTCAAATCAATAAAATTAGAAAAGAAAAAGGAGAAGTTAAACTGACACCACAGAAATACAAAGGATCATAAGAGAATACTACAAGAAACTATATGCCAATAAAACAGACAACCTAGAAGAAATGGACAAATTCATCGAAAGGTCAAATTCACAGAAAAGCAGGGAATGCCTTTAAAGGAAAGCTGGGCAGCCATGCTGAGTCACAAAATGGGTGGAGCCACCACTGTAGCCTCTCTCCCCCAACACAGCACAACCAGCAGCTGAGCAATAGTGAAAGTGAAAGTCAATCACATCTGACTCTTTTTGACCCCATGGACTGTATAGTCCATGGAATTCTCTAGGCCAGAATACTGGAGTTGGTAGTCTTTCCCTTCTCCAGGGGATCTTCCCAACCCAGGGATCGAACCCATGTTCCCTGCATTGCAGGAGGATTCTTTACCAGGAAAGCCCAAGAGAAAGATGCTAAAAAAAAGGTGGCCCTTGAGTGCCTGATGCGCTGAGTAATAGACAACAACCAGCCAGGGAAGCTCTTTGAGCATCAGCTGCCAGAGGCTAGAAAAGAATCCTAATGGAGCCATACCTCCTGCACCTGTGACTACCAACTTCCCTGTGCTTCTAATGCCACTGGGGTCCCTACAATCCAAGCAGCTCTGTAACCTTCACACCCAGAATTCACAGGGTCAACCCAGCATCCAGAGGAAACTCCTATGAATAGCCCACATGTAGAGGTGGGAATAAAACTATTATTGAGCTCCAGAAGCAGAGAGTCTAAGGTAGAAAATCGAAAACTTTTCCATCAGCTGCACAAGCTGCAGACTAAATCCACACAATCAACTGTGTAGACTCTGTGTCTGAAGAATATCTAAAAAGAGAATGAGTGTTTCCAAAAAAGAAAACATTCTAGCTCTGTCACCTATGGACATTGGAAGCAAGCACACATGGGAGTAGGGTGAGATTAGAGTCCGAGCTGTAACCACAGGAACCACAGCAGGTCCAGAGACCAGCCCTCCTCAGCACTGAAGGTCTTCCTAGGGAGGCAGAGATGGGCTGTGGCTCACAAAGGGGGCAAGGACACTAACAGTTGAGACCCTAGGAAAACATTTATTATTATTTTTGTTTGGATTCATTGTTGTTGATTCTAGATTTCTTTTTCTTTAATTTTTACTCCCTTCATTTTTCTTTGTTGTTGTGATCATTTTTATTATGATTATTTCTACTTAGACTCTTGGGAATTTTTTTTCTAATCACACTTTTATTTCCTTAATATATTTCTCTGTCTACTTTGGCCTTCTGCTGTTCTATGTATTTGGGGGTGTTCTCTATTTGTTGTAGCTTTTCTTTAATATATATGGATCTTTTTTATATACTTCTACTTAACGTTGCTTTTTTATTTTTTTCACCTTTTTTGTTTATGTGTTTTGTTTTACTTGCTTTATTCCTCACTTGGCACTTGGTTTCGTTTCATGTTCTGTTTTGTGTTTCAGTTTTGTTTTAATTGGTTGATATCATGTTTAGTTTCTTTTGTTCTCCGGGTCACTCTCTTGTACTTTTGTCTTCTTTGGCCTTTTTTCTTTGTTTCTATGTGCGTTATGTTCCTTTCTTTTTGTTTCTCTTTGTCTGATTTTGCTTTTATGGTTTGTCTGGGCTTCATTTTTTGTTTCTTGTACTGGGTTTATTGTTTGTTTGTTCTAATCCCCTTTATTGATATAACAAATGGCTCATGCAGTCTTGGTACCCTGACCAGAGTTCGAGCCTGACTATGTGGAGTTGGACTGCCCAGTTCAGGATGCTAGTGCCAGAGTAATCCTGACCTCAGAGATTATTGATCATGAGAACTTCCACAAAGGCTTCCGTCTGAATCAAAGACCTGGAACCACAAAACTGCCTGTAGCACCCAGGGCTGGACACCTCACACAAACAACAAGCAAGAGAGTAATATAAAACCAATCATGAACAGACAGGCTGCCACAGACATCACAATATTCACCACCTCACAAAGTCCTGCCCATCAGAGGGGGGAAAAAAACTCACCTTCACCCACCAGAACTTAGGAACAAGTGCCTCCCAACACAAAGCCTACACAAGCAACTAGATGAACCTCACCCACCAGAAGCAGAGACCAAAAGTAAGAAAAAATGTGAACCTATAGTCTGAAGAAAGCAGAACTCAAACACAGTAACTTAGATAAAATCAAAGTACACAGAAATATCATGCAGATAAAGGAATAAGGTAAAACCCCACAACCCCAAATAAAGAAAGACGAAATAAACAAACTACCTGAAAAAGAATTCAGAGTAATGATAGTAAAGATGATTCAAAATCACAAAAACAGAATGGAGAAAATGAAAGAATCATTTAACACATTTAACAAGGACCCAGAAGAAATGAGAAATAAGCAAACAGTAATGAACAACTCAATTACTAGAATTAAAAACATTCTAGAAGAAATCAATACCAGAATAACTGAGGCAGAAGAATGGATAAGTAAGCTGGAAGACAAAATGGTGGAAAAAAACTGCTGAAGAGCAGAATAAAGAAAACAGAATGAAAAGAATTGAGGATAGTCTCAGAGACCTCTGGAACAATATTTAATGCAACAACATTCTAATTATTGGGGTCTCAGAAGAAGAATCAAGAGAGAAAGGATCTGAGAAAACATTTGAAAAGATTATAGTCAAAAACTTCCCTAAGACGGGAAAAGAAATAATCAATCAAGTCCAAGAAGCACAGAGAGACCCGTACAGAATAAACCCAAGGAGAAACACACTAAGATACATATTAATCACACTAACAAAAATTGAACACAATGAAAACATATTCAAAACAGCAAGGGAAAAGCAACAAGTAACATAAGTAACATACAAGGGAATCCTCATAATGCTAAGAGCAGATCTCTTAGGAGAAATTCTGCAGGCCAGAAGGGAGTGACAGGATACATTTAAAGTACTGAAAAGGAAAATCTACAATCAAGTTTACTCTATCCAGCAAGGATCTAATTCAAAATCAATGAAGAAATGAAAAGCCCTACAGATAAGCCAAATTTAAGAGAACTCAGCACCAACAAACCAGCCTTACAACAAATGCTAAAAGTACCTCTCTAGGCAGGAAACACAAGAAAAGACAAGACCTACAGAAACAACCAAATCCAAAACAAGAAAAATTAACAATTTGATTAATTAACAATTTAAAAAATTTATTACTATTTATTAATAAATATTTAAGTTTTTGACATTAAATGTAAATAGATTAAACACTCCATCCAAAAGTCACAGACTCGATCCTTTTGTAGTTCATGAGCGTGATGATTGGGTGTTCACGCTGCTGCGTGACATGTGCCTCCCCGCAAACCTTGTTACGACACCGGCACATTACCTGTCTGACGTAATAAAAAAAAAAAAAAAAAAAAAAGTCACAGACTGGCTGAATGGATACAAAAACAAGACCTGTATATGTGCTGTCTTCAAGAGACACAGACTTAAAGTGAGGGGATAGAAAAAACATTCAATGCTAATGGAAATCAGAAGAAAGCCAAAGGAGCAATTCTAAAATAAGACAAAACAGACTGCACAATGAAGGATATTACAAGAGACCAAAAATGACACCACATAATGATGAACAGATCAATTCAAAAAGAAGACATAAAAATTCTGAATACTGATGCAAAGAATAGCATCTCAAAACATAATACTAAAACTCACAAAAGGGGAAATTAACTGTAACACAATAATAGTACGGGACTTTAATACCCAACTTACACTAATAGACAGATGATCCACACAGAAAACCAGGAAGAAATTAAGTGGTGTTAGTGGTAAAGAATTGCCTGACATACCTACTGTCAATTAATCTTTGACAAAGGAGGCAAGAATATAAAATGGGAAAAACTCTCTTCACTAAGTGGTGTTGGGAAAGTTAAACAGCCGCATGTAAATCAATGAGGTCGGAACACACCCTCTCACCAGACACAAAAATAAACTCAAAAGGGCTTAAAGACTTAAACATTAGGCAGGACACTATAAAAGTCCTCAAAGACAGTATAGGCAAAACATTGTCAAACATAAATCATACCAATGTTTTCTTAGGTGAATCTCCCAAGAAAAACAAACAAACAAAAAAAGGAACCTAATCAAACTTACTAGAAAAAAAGTGGGGGGAACTTAATCAAACTTAGTAGGAAAGACTAGACATTTCTTCAATAAAATTAGAGATACCAAGGGAACATTTCATGAAAAGACAGGCACAATAAAGGACAGAAATGGCATGGACCTAATAGAAGCAGAAGATATTAAGAAGAGGTGGCAAGAATACACGGAAGAACTGTACAAAAAGATCTTCATGACCCAGATAACCATGATGGTGTGATCACTCACCTAGAACCAGACATCATGGAATGTGATGTTAAGTGGGTCTTAGGAAGCATCACTATGAACATAGCTAGTGGAGGTGATGGAATTCCAGTTGAGCTATTTCAAATCCTGAAAGATGATGCTGTGAAAGTGCTACACTCAATATGCCAGCAAATTTGGAACTCAGCAGTGGCCACAGGACTGGAAAAAGGTCAGTTTTCATTCCAATCCCAAGGAAAGACAATGCCAAAGAATGCTCAAACTACCATACAATTGCATTCATCTCACGCACTAGCACAGTAATGCTCAAAATTCTCCAAGCCAGGCTTCAACATTATGTGAACCATGAACTTCCAGATGTTCAAGTTGAACTTAGAAAAAGCAGAGGAAAAAGAGATCAAATTGCCAACATTCATTGGATCATTGGAAAAGCAAGAATGTTCCACAAAAACATCTATTTCTGCTTTATTGACTATGTCAAAGCCTTTGACTGTGTGGATCACAAGAAACAGTGGAAAATTCTGAAAGAGACAGGAATACCAGACCACCTGACTTGCCTCCTGAGAAACCTGTATGCAGGTTAAGAAGCAACAGTAAGAACTGGACATGGAACAAAAGACTGGTTCCAAATCAGGAAAGAAGTATGTCAAGGCTGTGTATTGTCACCCTGATTATTTAACTTATATGCAGAGTACATCATGAAAAACGCTGGGCTCAATGAAGCACAAGCTGGAATCAAGATTGCCATGAGAAATATCAATAACCTCAGATATGCAGATGATACCACCCTTATGGCAGAAAGTGAAGAAGAAAATGAAGAGACTCTTGATGAAAGTGAAAGAGGAGAGTGAAAAAGTTGGCTTAAAACTCAACATTCAAAAAACTAAGATCATGGCATCCAGTCCCTTCACTTCATCGCAAATAGATGGGGAAACAGTGGAAACAGTGGCTGAATTTATTTTTTGGGGTTCCAAAATCACTATAGATGGTGACTGCAGCCTTAAAATTAAAAGATGCTTTCTCCTTGGAAGAAAAGTTATGACCAATCTAGACAGCATATTAAAAAGCAGAGACATTACTTTGTCAACAAAGGTCTGTCTAGTCAAAGCTATGGTTTCTCCAATAGTCATGTATGGATGTGAGAGTTGGACTATAAAGAAAGCTGAGCGCTGAAGAATTGATGCTTTTGAACTGTGGTGTTGGAGAAGACTCTTGAGAGTCCGTTGGATTGCTGGGAGATCCAACCAGTCCATCCTAAAGGAAATCAGTCCTGAATATTTATTGGAAGGACTGATGATGAAGCCGAAACTCCAATACTTTGGCCACCTGATGCAGAGAACTGACTCATTTGAAAAGACCCTGATGTTGGGAAAGATTGAAGGGGGGAGGAGAAGGGGACGACAGAGGATGAGATGGCTGGATGGCATCACTGACTCAATGGACATAAGTTTGAGTGAGCTCCAGGAGTTGGTGATGGACAGGGAGGCCTGGCGTGCTGCAGTCCATGGGGTCGCAAAGAGTCAGACATGACTGAGTGCCTGAACTGAACTGAATCAAACTTACAAGCTATTGCACAGCAAAGGAATCCATTTAAAAAGAAAAAAAAAGGAATAAAAACCACAGGGAAGAAAAATAAATGGAGGAATTCCCTAGTGGTCCAATGGTTAGGACTCTGTACTTTCACTGCTCAGGGTATGAGCTCAATCCCAGGTCAGATCACACAAGCTGCATGGTGCAGTCACAGAGAAAATGAAAATGGTTCCTAATCAAACTTACAAGCTTTTGCACACTCAAACAAAACATAAACAAAACAAAAAAGACAATCTACAGAATGGGGGAAATACTTGCAAGAGATGCAAATGACTAGGGCTTCATTTTTGAAATACAGAAACAGCAAACACAACTCAACAAAAACAAAAACAGACAACCCATTCCAAAAACGGGGAGAAGACCTAAATAGATAAGCCTTCAAAGAAGACATAGAGATGGCAAATAGGCACATGAAAAAATGCTTATCATCAGTATGTATTAGAGAAAGGCAAATCAAAACTACAGTGAGGTACCACCTCACACTGGTAAGAATGGCCACCATTAAAACATCTACTTGCCTGTGCTATACACTATGTCCTTGTCGGTTACCCATTTTAAGTACAGCAGTGTGTACATATCCATTCCAAATTCCCAAACTATCTGTTCCCCCTAATGTTATGTGACAGCCTTGATGGGAAAAGAGTTTGGGGAAGAGTGGATACATAGATATCTATGGCTGAGTCCCTTTGGCTGTTCACCTGAAATTATCACAACACTGTTAATCAGCTAAATCCCAATATAAAACAAAAAGATTAACAACAACAACAAAAAAAAAACAAATAATGACATAGGAACTTACCTGGTAGTCCAGTGATTAAGATTCTACACTGCAGGGATCACGGGGTTCGAACCCTGGTTTGAGAACAAAATTCCACAGGCAGTGTAGAGCAGCCAAAACAAAACAAAAAACACCTAAAAGGGGGAAAAAAAAGTCTACAAATTACAACTGCTGCGGAGTGTATGGAGAAAATGGAAACTTCCTACAGTGTTGGTGGTGCACCCACTGCGCAATATAGTATGGAGGTTCTTCAGAAAAGTAAAAGTAGAAATACCATATGACCCAGCAGTACCACTCTTGGACATATATCCAGAGAAAATTATAATTGAAAAGATACATGCATAAATGTTCATGGCAGCACTAGTCACAATAGCAAAGACAAGTAAACAACCTAAAGGTACACTGACAGATAAAAGGATAAAGATGCTATGGTACACACACACAATGGAATAAAACTCAGCCGTGATAAACAATGAAACACTGCCATTCACAGCAACATGGATGCAACTACAGATTATCAGACCAAGTGAAGTAAGTCCAACAAAGACAAACACCATATGATATCTATATGTGGAATCTAAAATAGGACACAAATGAATCTATCTATGAAACAAAAACAAATTCATGGACATAGAAAATAGAATGGTTGCCAAGTGTGAGGGTTTAGGGGAGGCATAGAGTGGAAGCTTAGGGTTAACAGATGAAGACTATTGTACACAGAATGAATAAACAAAACGGTCCTACTGTATAGCAAGGCGAACTATATTCAACCAAAATGGAAAAAAAATATTTTTAAAAAGGCATGTATATATAACTGAATCATTTTGCTGAACAGCATTGTAAATCAACTATATTTCAATATAAAATTTTTAAAAAATAAAACACTAGAAAAAAAGAAAACAAGCCAAGCTTAAAAAATGCTTTCAAAAATGGATATAAATTTGATTGATTCATCCATTAAGAATGTATGAGAGTTTCAGTTTTTTCACATCTACCTCAGGATTTCGTACGGTCAATGTTATGTATTTTAGCTCTTCTATCAAGTAAATGATGGTATCACATCCTGCTATTAATTTGCATTTCTCTAACTGTTAGCAATTTTCAATACCTTTCCATGTCCTTGGTGATGCATCAGTAAATGTTCCTATGTGCATTTTGCCCAATTTCTAATTATATGGTTTGCATTTCCATGGTTGAGTATTAAATATATAAACAGGAACATGCCCAGTGACACACTAGTGGTTCGTGGATATTTTCTCTGAGAATACAAATTATCTTTCCATTTTCTTCATACGGACTTCTGCAGAGCAAAACTATAAAATTTTAATGTCACCCAATTTATCAATTCATTTTGTTAAATGAATATTTTTTTGGCTGTCATCATTAAGAACAATTTGCCAAGTGCTAAGTCAAAAAAATTTTGTCCTATAGTTAAGTCTAAATGTTTTATAGATTTGGGCATTTTACATTTAAATCCATGATCCATTTTGAGTTAATCTGGGCAGATGTGAGGTTTAGGTCAAAGTTCACTTTTAAAATTTATGCCTGTTTAATTGATCCAGAAACTAGTATAAAAAATACTGATTCATGCAATTATCCTTCAGTTAAAAAATAAATAAAATTTAAAAAAGAAAAACATCTTTCATCCAGTAAATTGATTTTAGACATTAGTCAAAAACAGGCTGAGTATATTTCTGAAAATCAATTTCTGGGGTTTTTTTTTTCTTTCATTGATATATGTCTCTTTTCCTCCACCAAAACCATGCACACTTGATAACTGATAACAGTTTAATGATGTAAAATCAGGTAGAGAACTGTTGCTGGGTATGAAATTGGTATAGCCCCTATGGAAAACTATATGGAGGTTTCTTATGATCCAGCAATCCACACCTGGGCACACAGTCAGAAAAAACATAAACTATAATTCGAAAAGATACATGCACACCAATGTTCATAACGGCACTATTTAAAATAGATAAGACATGGAACCAAACTAAATGTCCACTAATAGATGAATGGATAAAGAAGATGTGGCATATATATATATATATATATATATATATATGGAATATTAGTGAACCACAAAAAATGAAATAATGACATTTGCAACAACATTTACTAAGTGAGGTCAGACAAAGAAAGATAAACATCATATGATATCCCTTATATGTAGAATCTTTTTTAAAGATGATACAAATTACTTTATTTGCAAAACAGCAATAGACTCAGAAAACTACGTTACAGAAATAAACACAAAATTGTAAAGCAGTTTTCCTCCAATTAAAAAAAAGAGAAAACTAAGTTATGGTTACCAAAAGGGAAAGGAGGGAAGGATTAATTGTAAATCTGGGATTAACAAAAACAAACTACTATATATAAAATTATCAACACTCTAATGTATAGCACAGGGAACTATATTCAATATCTTGTAATAACCAATAAAGGAAAACAATTTTTAGAAAACCATAAATATACACATATACACACATAACTGAATCACTCTGCTATAAACCTGAACCACTATAAACAACTATACTTCAATAAAATAAATTTTAAAAATCAGGTAGAGAGGTAATGCTCACTGTATAATTCTTTCAATAAATTGTTTATTCTACTTACACTGTCTCTCCTATTGACGGACATCTTAAATGCTTCCAAATTTGGTCATTAATGAATTAAGCTGCTAAAAGTATACATGAGCAAGTGTTCGTGGGGACACAATTTTACAATTCCTATGGGTAAATACCAATAACCACAATTGGAGAATTGTATGGTAACGGTATGCTTACTTTTGTAAGAAATGACTGAACCAGCTTCAAAAGTGGCTTTACTACTGTGCATTCCCACCAGCAATGTACAACAATTCCTGTTACTCCAGGCCCTCACCAGAATGTAGTTTTTAAGTGTTCTGATTTTCATCATTCTAATACGTGTACAGTGGCTTTTATGTTCATTTGCATTTTCCTGATAACATATTTCCCACCTGTATATTTTCTTTGGTGAGATGTATGTTAGTTCTTCTATTTACTATTTAATCAGATTGCATTCTTACTATTGAGCGCCTATTAGAGTTTTTGTGCAACCTGGATGATAGTCTTTTACCAAATGTTTCTTTTGCAAATATTTTCTACCAGTCTCTGGCTGATCTTCCTATTCTCTTAACATTATCTTTTGCAAAGCACACCTTTTTAAAAAAAAAAAAAAACTTTTTATTTTCTATTGGGAAATACCCAATTAACAATACTGTGATAGTTTCAGGTGAACAGCTAAAGGGTTCAGCCATAGGTACACATGTATCCATTCTCCCTCATAGTCTTCCCTAGTGTCTCAGACGGTAAAGAGTGTGCCTGCAATGCGGGAGACCCAGGTTCAATCCCCGGGTCAGGAAGATCCCCTGAAGAAGGGAATGGTAACCCACTCCAGTATTCTTGCCTGGAAAATCCCATGGACAAAGGAGCCTGGTGGGCCACAATCCATGGGGTCACAGTGTCAGACATGATTGAGCGACCAGCATACATTCTCTCTCAAACTCCCCTCCCATCCAGGCTGCCACATAACATTGAGCAGAGTTCCATATGCTATACAGTAGGTTCATGTTGGTTATTCATTTTTAATATAGCAACAACATTTTAAGTTTAATGAAATCCAGCTTTTAACTATATTATTTCATGAATTGGGCCTTTGGTGTTGCACCAAAAATACACTCACTGCCAAATCAAAGACCATTTAGGTTTTCTGCTAGATGACATGACTGAGTGACTAACATGTACTGTTTAGCATAGGGAACTCTATTCAATATACTGTAAAATCCTACAAGGAAAAGGAATCTTAAAAATATACGTTTATTCAGTTATACATGCTGCTGCTAAGTCACTTCAATCGTGTCCAACTCCGTGTGGCCCCTTAGATGGCAGCCCACCAGGCTCCCCTGTCCCTGGGATTCTCCAGGCAAGAACACTGGAGTGGGTTGCCATTTCCTTCTCCAATGCAGGAAAGTGAAAAGTGAAAGTGAAGTCACTCAGTTGTGTCCGACTCTTAGCGACCCCATGGACTGCAGCCTACCAGGCTCCTCCACCCATGGGATCTTCCAGGCAAGAGTACTGGAGTGGGGTGCCATTGCCTTCTCCGCAGTTAACTATATGTATGTATATATTTATGTATAAACACATCACTGTGCTATACACCTAAAACTAACACAACCTTGCAAATCAACTACTTTTCAAGTATAAAAAACAAAACAGAAATAAACCCATGCACTTATGGTCAATTAATCTACAACAAAAAGGGGCAAGAACATAAAATGAAGACAGTCTCTTCAATAATTGATGCTGGAAAAACTGGATAGCTACAAGTAAAAGAATGAAATTAGGGACTTTCGTTGTGGTTCAATGGTCAAGAATATGTCTTTCAATGCAGGTTCAATCCATGGTTGGAAAACTAAGATCCCACATGCCAAGGGGTAACTAAGCTTGCATGCCCCAACTACTGAGCTCCTGTACTCTTGAGCCCACAAATCACAACTAGAAAGCCCACATGCCACAACTAAGACTGAATGCAGCCAAATAAAGAAGGAATGAACTTAGAACATTCTTGAACAACACATACAAAAACGAACTCAAAATGGATTAAAGACATAAATATAAGAGTGGAAACCACAAAATTCCTAATGGAAAACACAGGCAGAACAGTCTGAAATAAATCAACAGTAGGAATAGTTTACTGGATCTCCTATCCAAAATCGAAAGATATAAAAGCAAAAATAAACAAATGGGATCTAATTAAATTAAAATGCTTCTGCACAGCAAAGCAAACTATTAATAAAATGAAAAGACAACCTAGAGACTGGGAGAAAATATTTGCAAATTATATGATGCATGAGAAGTTAATAATTAGCATGTATAAACAGTTCATACAACTCAAAACGAAACAATCTGATTTTGAAATGGGCAGAAGAACTGAACAACCATTTTCCAAGGAGGAAATGCAGATGAGCAACAGAAATGAAAGGATGCTCAACACTGCAAATCATTAGGGAAGTGCAACAAAATGCTTCACAATGTGCTGAAACTCCAACACATCACAACCACAATGAGATATCACTTCACACATTTCAGAATGGCTATCATCAAAAGTCTATAAATAACAAACATTGGTAAGGATGTGGAGAAAAGAGAACCCTAGCACACTGTTGATGCAAATATAATCTAGGGCAACCACTATGGAGAACAGCATGGTTTTCTTAAAATACTAAAAAATTAGAGTCACCATATTATTCAGTGATCCCACTCCTAGGCATATATCCAGAGAAAACTCTAATTTGAAAAGATACATATTCACCCAATGTCCCTGGCAGCAGTATTTCTAATAGCGAGACATGAATGCAGCTTGTTTCCATGGACAGATGTACAGATAATGTGGTACATATATAGAATAGAATACTACACAGAAAGAAAAACAAATAAAATAATGCAATTTGCAGCAACATGCATGGACCTAGAGATAATCATACTAAGTAAACTCAGACAAAGACAAATATAATGCTTATATGTGGAATGTAAAAAATTATACAAAATAACGTATTCTGAAACAGTAATAGATTCACACAGAAAAGAAAACTTATTAAGGATACCAAAGGGGAAAGGGAGAAAGAAGGATCAGTTAGAAGTTTGGGATTAAAATACACATACTTTATTGCGCCCATCTTTGCATAAAATATTCCCTTGGTAGCTCTAATTATCTTGACGACATCTCTAGTCTTTCCCATTCTACTGTTTTCCTCTATTTCTTTGTATCTGATCACTGAAGAAGGCTTTATTATCTCTCCTTCCTATTCTTTGAAACGCTGCATTCAAATGTGTATATCTTTCCTTGTCTCCTTTGTTTTTCGCTTGCCTTCTTTTCAATGCTATTTGTAAGGCCTCCTCAGACAGCCATTTTGCTTTTTTGCATTTCTTTTTCTTGGGGATGGTCTTGATTCCTGTCTCCTGTACAATGTCACAAACCTCTGTCCATAGTTCATCAGGCACTCTGTCAGATCTAGTCCCTTAAATCTATTTCTCACTTCCACTATATAGTCATTAGGGATGCAGAAATGGTAGGCACCTAACAGAAGCAGAAGATATTAAGAAGAAGTGGCAAGAATACACAGAAGAATAGCACAAAAAAAATCTTCAAGACCCAGATAATCACGACGGTGTGATCACTCACCAAGAGCCAGATATCGTGGAATCTGAAGCCAAGTGGGCCTTAGAAAGCATCACTACGAACAAAGCTAGTGGAGGTGATGGAATTCCAGTTGAGGTATTGAAAATCCTGGAAGATGATGCTGTGAAAGTGCTGCACTCAATATGCCAGCAAATTTGGAAAACTCATCAGTGGCCACAGGACTGGAAAAGGTCAGTTTTCATTCCAAGCCCAAAGAAAGGCAATGCTCAAACTACTGCACAATTGCACTCTTCTCACACGCTAATAAAGTAATGCTCAAAATTCTCCAAGCCAGGCTTCAGCAATACGTGAACCATGAACTTCCAGATGTTCAAGCTGGTTTTAGAAAAGGCAGAAGAACCAGAGATCAAACTGCCAACATCTGCTGGATCATCGAAAAAGCAAGAGAGCTCCACAGAAACATCTATTTCTGCTTTATTGACTATGCCAAAGCCTTTGACTATGTGGATCACAATAAACTGGAAAATTCTGAGAGAGATACGAATACCAGACCACCTGACCTGCCTCTTGAGAAACGTGTATGCAGGTCAGGAAGCAACAGTTAGAACTGGACATGGAACAACAGCCTGGTTCCAAATAGGAAAAGGAGGACATCAAGTCTGTAAACTGTCACCTGCTTATTTAAATTCTATGCAGAGTACATCATGAGAAATGCTGGGCTGGAGGAAGCACAAGCTGGAATCAAGATTTCCAGGACAAATAGCAATAACCTCAGATATGCAGATGACACCACCCTTATGGCAGAAAGTGAAGAAGAACAAAGGAGCCTCTTGATGAAAGTGAAAGATGAGAGTGAAAAAGTTGGCTTAAAGCTCAACACTCAGAAAACTAAGATCATGGCATCCACTCCCTTCACTTCATGGCAAATAGATGGGGAAACTGTGGAAACAGTGGCTGACTTTACTTTTCTGTGCTCCAAAATCACTGCAGATGGTGACTGCAACCACGAAATTAAAAGACACTTACACCTTGGAAGGAAAGTTATGACCAACTTAGACAACATATTAAAAAGCAGAGATATTACTTTGTCAACAAAGGTCCGTCTAGTCAAGGCTATGGTTTTTCCAGTAGTTATGTATGGATGTGAGAGTTGGACTATAAAGCAAGCTGCACACCAAAGAATTGATGCTTTTGAACTGTTGTGTTGGAGAAGACTCTTGAAAGTCCCTTGGTGTGCAAGGAGATCCAACCAGTACATCCTAAAGGAGATCAGTCCTGGGTGTTCATTGGAAGGACTGATTTTGAAGCTGAGGCTCCAATACTTTGGCCATCTGATGCAAAGAGCTGACTCATCTGAAAAGTCCCTGATGCTAGGAAAGATTGAAGGCAGGAGAAGGGGACAACAGAGGATGAGATGGTTGGATGGCATCATCGATCAATGGACATGGGCTTGGATGGACTCTGGGAGTTGGTGATGGACAGGGAGGCCTGGCGTGCTGCAATTCATGGGGTCGCAAAGAGTCGGACATAACTGAGCGACTGAACTGAACTGAATATACACACTACTATATATAATGTATGAGTAGATAAGGAACAAGGAACTACTGTATAGGACAGGGAACTACAGTCAACATCTTGTAATAATTTATCATGGAAAATAAACTTGAAAAATATATATAAGTAACTTTGATGTATATCTGAAGCTAAAACATTGTAAATGAACTATATTTCAATAATGCTTAGAAAAATACAATTAAAAAAACATTGCCTGTGTCGCATTTTTTAATAAGTTCCTTCTTTTTTCTTTTTAAAAAATTACTTCAAACCAGTCAGAATGGCTGTGATCCAAAAGTCTACAAGCAGTAAATGCTGGAGAGGGTGTGGAGAAAAGGGAACCTTCTTACACTGTTGGTGGGAATGCAAACTAGTACAGCCACTGTGGAGAACAGTGTGGAGATTCCTTCAAAAACTGCAAATAGAACTGCCTTATGACCCAGCAATCCCACTGCTGGGCATACACACCGAGGAAACCAGAACTGAAAGAGACACGTGTACCCCAATGTTCATCGCAGCACTGTTTATAAGAGCCAGGACATGGAAGCAACCTAGATGTCCATCAGCAGATGAATGGATAAGAAAGCGGTGGTACATATACACAATGGAGTATTACTCAGCCATTAAAAAGAATACATTTGAATCAGTTCTAATCAGGTGGATGAAACTGGAGCCTATTATACAGAGTGAAGTAAGCCAGAAAGAAAAACACCAACACAGTATACTAATACATATATATGGAATTTAGAAAGATGTTAACAATAACCCTGTATGCGAGACAGCAAAAGAGACACAGATGTATAGAAGTGTCCTTTGGACTCTATGGGAGAGGGAGAGGGCAGGATGATTTGGGAGAATGGCATTGAAACATGTATAATATCACATAAGAAACGAATCGCCAGTCTAGGTTCGATGCAGGATACAGGATGCTTGGGGCTGGTGCACTGGGATGACCCAGAGAGATGGTATGGAGAGGGAGGAGGGAGGCGGGTTCAGGATTGGGAACACGTGTACACCTGTGGCGGATTCATGTTGATGTATGGCAAAACCAATACAGTATTGTAAAGTAAAATAAAGTAAAAAAAAAAAAATATTTACATTGGAGGATAATCACTTTACAATATTGTAATGGTTTTTCCCATACATCAGTATGAATCAACCAATGGTATACATATGTCCCCTCCATCCTGAACCCCCCTCCCAATGCCCTCTCTACCCTATCCCTACAGGCTGTTACAAAACACTGGCTTTGGGTGCCCTGTGCCATACATTAAATTCACACTGGTTATCTATTTTACATACAGTAATGTATATGTTACAAAAGTATTCTCTCAAATCATCCTGCTCTGTGCTTCCTCCACTGAGTCCAAAAGTCTGTTCTTTATGTCTGTCTCCTTTGCTTACCTACATGTAGGACCATCAGTACCATCTTTTTAGATTCCATATATATGTGTTAATATACAGTATTTGTCTTCCATTCTTACTTTGCTTTTCTTTTACTCTGTATCATAGGCTCTATTCACCTCATTAGACCGACTCAAATGCATTTCTTTCTATAACTGAGTAATATTCCACAGTGTAAATGTACCACAACTTCCTTATCCATTCACCTATCAAGGGACATCTAAGTTGCTTCCAAGTCCTAGCTATTATAAACAGTGCTGCAATTAACATTAGGGTATGTGTGTATTTTTCAATTCTGGTTTCATCAGGGTACATGCCCATGAATGGGATTGCTGAGTCACATGGTACTTTTCTTCATAATTTTGTAAGCAATCTCCATACTGTACTTCATAGTGATTGTATCAGTTTGCATTCTCATCAACACTGTCAGAAGGTTCCATTTCCTGCACATCCTCACCAGCACTTACTCTTTTCAGTTTTTTCTGATGAATGCCATTCTAACCAAAGTGAAATGACACCTCATTGTGGTTTTAATTTGCATTTCTCTAATAATGAGTGATGTTGAGAATCTTTTGTGTTTACTAGCCATCTACATTACTTTGCCAACAAAAGTCCATCCAGTCAAAGCTATGGTTTTTCCAGTAGTCATATACAGATGTGAGAGCTGGACCATATAAAAGGCTGCATGGCAAAGAAATGATGCCTTTGAACTGTGGTGCTGGAGAAGACTTCTGAGATTCCCTTGGACTGCAAGGAGATCAAACAAGTCAATCCTAAAGGAAATCAACCCTGAATATTCACTGGAAGGACTGATGCTGAACCTGAAGCTCCAATACTGTAGTCATCTGACGCAAAGAGCCAACTTATTGGAAAAGATACTGAACTGGGAAAGATTGAGAGCAGGAGGAGAAGGGGACAACAGAGGACAAGATGGTTGGATGGCATCACCAACTCAAAAAAGAACTAAAGAGCCTCTTGATGAAAGTGAAAGAGGAAAGTGAAAAAGGTGGCTTAAAACTCAACATTCAGAAATATAAGATCATGGCATCTGGTCCCATCACTTCATGGCAAATAGATGGGGAAACAATGGAAATAGTGACAGACTTTATTTTTGGGGGCTCCAAGATCACTGCAGTGACTGTAGCCATGAAACTAAAAGAGCTGGCTCCTTGGAGGAAAGTTATGATCAATCTAGACAGCTTATTAAAAAGCAGAGGCATTACTTTGCCAACAAAGGTCCATCTAGTCAAAGCTATGGTTTTTCCAGTAGTTATGTATGGATGTGAGAGTTGGACTATAAAGCAAGCTGCACACCAAAGAATTGATGCTTTTGAACTGTGGTACTGGAGAAGACTATTGAGAGTCCCTTGGACAGCAAGGAGCTCCGACCAGTCCATCCTAAAGGAAATCAGTCCTGAGTATTCATTGGAATACTGAAGCTGAAACTCCAATACTTTGGCCACCTGATGTGGAGAACTGACTCATTTGAAAAGACCCTGATGTTGGGAAAGATTGAAGGCGGAAGGAGAAGGGGATGACAGAGGATGAGATGGTTGGATGGCATCACTGACTCAATGGACAAGAGTTTGAGTAACCTCCAGGAGTTGGTGATGGACAGGGAAGCCTGGCATGCTGCAGTCTATGGGGTCACAAAGAGTTGGACACGGCTATGTAACTGAAATAAACTGATACTTTCCAGGCAGTGCTACTGGTAAAGAACTCACTTGCCAGTGCAGAAGATGTAAGAGATGTGAGTTCAATCCCTGGGTCAGGAAGATCCCTTGGCAGAGGGCATGGCAACCTACTCCAGTATTCTTGTCTGGAAAATCCCATGGACTGAGGAGCCTGGCAGGCTGTGGTCCATAGGGTCGCAAAGAGTCAGACATGACTTAAGTGACTTAGCATGCAAATATACCCACATACATAAAAATTATTTTCCATGATATGTTATTATAAGATATTGAATAGTTTTTTGCGCTATACAGTAAATCAGTGTTGCTTATCTACTTTATGTGGAGTAGTTTATATCTGTTAATCACATACCAATTTTTCTAATTTTTTAATTCTTAATGAAATATAGTTGATTTACAATGTTGTGTTAGTTTCTGATATACAGCAAAGTGAATCAGCTGTACATATACATATATCCCCTGTCTTGGATTTCTTTCTTATTTAGGTCACCACAGAGCACAGACTTCCCTGTTCTATACAGCAGGTTCGCATTAGTTATCTATTTAAAAAATGGCTGTTGGAGAAGGCAATGGCAACCCACTCCAGTACTCTTGCCTGGAAAACCCCATGGACGGAGGAGCCTGGTAGGCTGCAGTCCATGGGGTCGCTAAGAGTCGGGCATGACTTGAGCAACTTCATTTTCACTTTCATGCATTGGAGAAGGAAATGGTAACCCACTCCAGTATTCTTGCCTAGAGAATCCCAGGGACGGAGGAGCCTGGTGGGCTGTCGTCCATGGGGTCGCAGAGTTGGACACGACTGAAGCGACTTAGCAGCAGTAGCAGTCTCTTAAGTCACGACCAACTCTTTTGTGATCGACAAAAGAGTTTTTGATCGACTGTAGCCCTCCAGTCTTTTTTATCCATGGGATTTCCCAGGCAAGAATACTGGAATGAGTTGTCCTTTCCTTCTCCAGGGTATCTTCCCGACCCAGGGATCGAACCCGCATCTTCTGCATTGGCAGGTGGAATTTTTTACCACTGAGTCACCAGGAAAGCCTATTTTATACATGTGTGTTCAGTTGCTTCAGTTGTGTCTGACTGTGCTACCCTATCAACTATAGCCTGCCAGGATCCTATGTCCATGGGATTCTCTAGGCAACAATACTGGAGAAGGTTGCCATGCCCTTCTACAGGGGATCTTCCCAACCCAGGGATCAAACCCACATCTCTTACATCTCCTGCATTGGCAGGAGGGTTCTTTACCACAAGTGCCACCTGGGAAGCCCATTTTATACACAGTATTGTATATATGTCAACCCCAATCTCACCATTTATCCCACCCCCACTTCCTCCCTTCGTATCCATAAATTTGTTCTCTATTTCTGTATCTCTGTTTCTCTATTCCTGCTTTGAAAATAAGTTCAACTGCTTCATTTTTCTAG
This sequence comes from Budorcas taxicolor, assembly GCF_023091745.1. Classification (NCBI taxonomy): domain Eukaryota; kingdom Metazoa; phylum Chordata; class Mammalia; order Artiodactyla; family Bovidae; genus Budorcas; species Budorcas taxicolor. The sequence goes on from NC_068935.1 coordinate 76,767,578, forward strand.
ATTGAATATATTAGCAATATTATACAATATTTTTCTCTTTCTGACTTAATTCACTCTGTACAACAGTCTGTAGGTCCATGCACATCCCGAAAATAGCAGAAGTCCATTCATTTTTATGGCCGAGTAATATTCTATTGTATGTATGTACCATATTTTCTTTATCCACCCCTCTGTTGATGGACATGTAGGTTGCTTCCATGTCCTGGCTATTGTAAATAGTGCTGCAATAAACACTAGGGTGCATTTATCATTTTGAATTATGGTTTTCTCTGGATTTATGCCCATTAGTGCAATTCCTGGGTCATATGGTAGCTCTATTTTTTTAATATAAAATTTATTTATTTTAATTGGAGGCTAATTTTACAATATTGTATTGGTTTTGCCATACATCAACATGCTTTTGAAGGAATCTCCATACTGTTCTGGATAGCGACTGTATAAATTTACTTTTCCACCAAAAGTGGAAAAGGGTTCCGTTTTCTCCACACCTTCTCCAGCATTTATCATTTCAAGATTTTTTGCTGATGACCATTCTGACCAGTGTAAGGTGACACCTCATTGTAGTTCTGACTTGCATTTCTCTACTTAGTGACGTTGGGCATGTTTTCATGTGTTTGTTGGCCATCTGTGTGTCTTCTATGGAGAAGTATCTATTTAGGTCTGCCATTCATTTTTTGATTGGGTTGTTCTTTTGAGACTGAATTGCATGTGCTGCTTCCACATTTCTAATTTATCCATCGCCAACCTCCCCTTGCCCTTTAGTAATCATAAGTTTGTTTTCTATGTCTGTGGGCCTGTTCTGTTTGCTATACAGATTCATTTGTATTATTTTTAGATTGCACATATAAATGGTATCATATAGCATTTGTCTTTCTCTGACTTACTTTATGAAATACAATATTCTCTATGCCCATTTGGGTTACTGCAAATGTCAACATTTCATTCTCTTCTATGGCTGAGTAGTTTTCTATTGTGTATATACCACATCCTCTTTATCCATTCATCTGCTGATAGACACCAAGTTTGCTTTCTTATCATAGCTATTGTAAACAAGGCTGCTATGAACACTAAGTTGCACATATATTCTCTAATAGTTTTCATTTTCTTTGGATATATATATATATATACACACCCAAGAGTAGAGTTGCTGGATCATACAGTAGTTCAAAATAATTGGTTATGACAGTATTTAGTAGCTTGCTATTCCAGTAATGAGACATATTTTTTATGTTCTCTACTTGCCCATCCCCACTGACATCAATTTACAGCCTGTTTTATAAATAAATTTTGATTGGAACACATATGTATTCATTAATTTGCATGCTTTCCACGACTATAGAGTTCGGTAGTGTGACAGATACCATATGGTTTAAGGCTCAAAGTTTAAGACATTCACCATCTGGCACATTAATGGAATAAGTTGTTGGTCTTTCTAGTAAGATATTATCAAAGAAAAATTACACTGATTTATTTAAACAGTACCAAGCATCAGGAAACATTTTGATAACCAAAAAAATCACTTCTTTTTGCTGCTTCATTTCACACTTAACCTCAGGAAAATATCACTTTATTTGCTCCTGTTATACCTGCATGTGCCAAAACATCATCTCCATGTCTGTACTTTTACTATGGACACTTTTACATAACAAAATCCATTTGAGATTCATCTATATTGCTATCATTTCAGTTCAGTTGCTCAGTTGTGTCCGACTCTTTGCGACCTATGGACTGTAGCCCGTCAGGCTCCCTGCAATCTTGATTCTAGTTTGTCACTCATCCAGCCCAGCGTTTCTCATGATGTTCTCTGCATATAAGTTAAAAAAGCAGGGTGACAATATACAGCCTTGGACATACTCCTTTTCCTTTTGGAACCAGTCTGTTGTTCTATGTCCAGTTCTAACTATTGCTTTTTGACCTGCATACATATTTCTCAAGAGACAGGTCAGGTGGTCTGGTATTCCCATCTCTTTCAGAATTTTCCACAGTTTCTTGTGATCCACATAGTCATAGGCTTTGGTATCAGTAATTCATTATGCTTTTTTTGGAGAGTAATGCTACACTAAATGGATGCAGAATATTTTATAGATCCACTAACCTGTTGTGGTGTGGGCCATTTGACTTCTTTCAAGTTTGGGCTGACAAAATAAAGCTAATTTTAAGAGTATACATTAATATATATTAATATATGAGAAGAAATGTTGTTATTTCAACTTAAGATAAATGCATATGAGAGCAACTGCCTGGTTATATCATAGCTTTAGAATTAATTTTATTTAAAAAACTGACAAATTGCTTTTACAAGGTACCTGTTCCATTTGACAAACAATGCCTAAAACTTCCATTTATTCTGTATCTTTAGCAGCACTTGGAAATACTGGGTTTTTTCACTCAGCCACTCTAGTAGAGATTTATTTATATCACAGTGATTTCTAATTGGCATTTCCTTACTGACAAGTGATGTTAAGTATTTTTCCATTTGCTTACATATCACTTTATCTTTAATAAAGAAGAATATTTCCATCTTTTGCACATTTATTTTATTGTAATTCATGTACAACAAAGTTCAATTTTTAACATCCTTCTAGCCTCTAAAAACTACTGTCTTTATAGCTTTTCGCATTTTAGACATATCGCATAAATAAATCATGCAGAAAGAGGCATCTGAATCCAGCTTCCACTTGAATAGTATTTTCAAATTCATCCATGTTGAACAAGTATCAGCACTTCATTCTTTTTATTATACTTTATTTCACTTTCTTGATACTATCTCTTCAAGAACAAAAGCTACCGTATTTTGATTTTGCTGCTTGTGGTTTAGACTTAATATCAAATCTAAGGTCCTACAGATGTACAACTATGTTTTCTCTTAAAAGTTGTGATGTTAGCCTTAAAATTTAAGTCTTTGATTCATATTTTACTCATCTTTGCAAAGTGTGAAGTTGCTGGACCAAATTTATTCATTAAAATTCTATGGGGGTATTCACTTGTCCCAACATTATTTGTTGAAAAGATTGATGTTCCCCACTGTAGTGTCTTGACACTCTTGTCAGGAAATCAATTAATCATATATAAGTGGGTACATTTGTGGATTTTCCATTTCTGTCCTTCCATATAGTTATATAACCTGTATGTTTACCCTTACAATTTTACCATGAGGTCTTAATTATTGGATCTCTGTACTAAGCTTTCTTAACAGTTTACTGTTTTCTTTTCTTAAATTTTATTTATTTTTGGCTGCATCGGGTCTTAGTTGTGGCACACAGGATCTTTGTTGCAGCATGCAGGTTCTTTTCTTGTCACACGGGCTCCAGAGTGTGTGGGCTCAGTAGTTGTGGCATGTGGACTTAGTTGCCCCATGGCACAGAGAATCTTAGTTCCCTAACCAGGGATCAAACCCATGTGCCCTGCATTGGAAGATGAATTCTTAACCACTGGACCACCAGGGAAGTCCCTGTACTGAGATCTAAAATCAGGAAATGTGACTTCTCTAATGTACTTTTTTCCCTAGACTGCTTTGTCTATTCTGTATCCGTATTTCCATATGAATTTTATACTCAGCTTGCCAATTTCTACAAAAATGCCAGTTGCGACACTGAGAGAGGTGTCACTAACTCTCTAGGTTAATTTGAGGATGAATGTCAATTGTATTCATTTTTGAAAGCTGTCTAACAGTCAACAACTGAAAAGCTTAGCAAAAGAAAAATTAGTTCTTCCACAGTTCTGGAGATTGGAGGTCTGAAATTAAACTTGTCATGTTAACAGAAGTAAAATTAATCATCTCACAGTTCTAGAAGATAGAAGTCTGAAATAAAAGCACTCATAGAGTCATGTTTCCTGTGAAGGATAGAGGAGAGAACATATATCATGACTTTCTAAGCTTCTATTGTGGCCATCAATCCTTTGTGCCTCTGTTCTTGTAGACACATCACGTCAATCTCTGTCTTTGTAGTTACACAACGTTTTTCTGTATATCTCTGTCTCTGTGTGCCCTTTCCTCTTCTAAGAATACCAGACATACTGGATTAAAATTCCAATCTCCCCAGTATGACCTCAGATTAACATAATGACATCTGCAAAGCCCCTATTTTCAAATAAGGTAAATTCGTAAGAAGCAGGGATTAGAACATTAACACATCTTTTAGGGAAACATAATTCAATTGATGATACCATCTTAACATTACTAACTCTTTCAATCCATGAACATGAGGTATGTTTTGAACTGCTCAATTCTTCTTAAATTTTTTACAATATGGTTTTTCTGGATCTCAACGTAAGTCTTACACTTATTTTGTTCAGTTCATGCCTAAGCATTTTATTCTTTTGGATATTGTTGCAGATTAAATTGGTTTTGTATTTATTCAGATTATTCATTGCTACTATACAGAAAAATAACTCATTTTTCTATAATTTCTTATTTTATGCAACCTTTCTGAATTCATGTATTAGGTCTAATTATGTAATGTGGGTTACCTAGGATTTTCCATATACAAAATCATTTCATCTGTGAATACAGTTTTTGTGCTTCAGTACCAATCTAGACGCAATTAATTTTTCTTGCCTAGCTGACCTGGATAAAAGTTCTACTGTAATGTCAAACAGAAGGAATAAGAGTAGACATTCATATCTTATTCCTGAACTCAGGGGAAAAATACACAGTCACTGAATACATTAGCTGTAGATTATTCCTAGATATATATTATCTGGTTAATAATGTGTATTACCTAACTTCTCTTCCAAGTTTGTGAAATGTTTTCAATATGAATAGGAACTGGATATTTCCAAATGCTTTATATGCATCTATTGAGTTTATGTGCATTAAAGAAAAAAAAACCAGGGTTACTTCTTTTAATGTCATATTTTAAGAGCATTTCAAAATATGTTAGAAATACACTCTTTCACTCTATGACTGCTTTTTTTCATTTTCCTAGCACTTTCCTTTGAGAGAAAAATTTTTGTGAAGTCAAATTTACTTATTTTTTCACTTATGGGTAATCCTTTTGTTGTGCATGTGTGTATGCTAAGTCACTTCAGTCATGTGGACTCTGCGACCCCATGGACTGTAGCCAACCAGGCTCCTCCGTCCATGGGGATTCTCTAGGCAAGAATACTCAAATGGGTTGCTGTGTCCTCTTCCAGGGGATACTCCCAACCCAAGGATCAAACATACATCCCTTATGTAATACTGTAAATGGTATTAACTAAATTTTGTTTTCCAAATATTCATGGCTAGTATACTGAAATGCATGCCCTTTATTGGTTTTTCTTGCCTTATGGGTATTGGCTAAAACTTCCAGGGCAAATTTGAACAGTAATGGTGAAATCTAAGATACTCACCCAGTTTCTGTTCATAGAAGGGGAAACCATTCTGTCTTTAATGATTGATACTACCAGTGTTTCTGAGATTCCACTTACAACATTAATGAGGTTGCCTTCTCTTCTAAATCTTCTAAGCATTTTTATTATGAATAGGTTCTAAATGATGTCAAATGCTTTTCTTTTTGCACCTACTGAGATATGCTTTCTTTTCTAGTTATATGATTGCCTTTCAAATACTGAATTACTCTTTCAGTTCTGAATCAAATCATTCTATTCTCCTTTAAATAGGCATGCTCTCAAGGGAAACTATTTTATCACAGTCAAACAAACCTCACAAAAGGGAAATACCCAACTTTTGTTCCCTACAGCCTTTGATACAGAGAAAAGAAAATACCTAACTCCAGAATCCTTGAGCCTCTGACAGGAAGAAGTTCAGTTCAGTTCAGTCGCTCAGTCATGTCCGACTCTTTGTGACCCCATGGACAACAGCATGCCAGGCTTCCCTGTCCATCATCAAGTCCTAGAGCTTACTTAAACTCATGTCCATCGAGACAGTGATGTCATCCAACCATCTCATCCTCTGTATCCCTTTCTTCTCCTGCTTTCAAACTTTCCCAGCATCAGGGTCTTTTCAAATCTTACCCAGCATCAGGGTCCTCCAGCCTCTGACAGGAGGAAGGGAAGCACCCAAATCCAGCCCTTTCTAGCCTCCCTGTCCAATCTGAAGTGGGAAAAAAGAATCATTTGGGAAAGTCGCAGACAAGGGATATAGGTCAACTAAAAGACTAAAAGACTGAGACTTTATAATCATTTATAATCATAGGATTATAAATGCTACTCTTCTCCCCTACATACCTTACAATATATCAACAAGTCTCCTCTTTACACTTTTCAGAGGTCTCCTTGGGTTGCCTCCTATTTCCAGGGATTATAGTGTACTTAATAGTGAAGAAACAGGGGAAATGTTTCTATGTCACCCTTTCTAAAACAGAAGTCCTTGTACCTGTTTTATAAATAAAGTCTTAATGGAAAATAGTCACACTCATTCATTCATTGTCAAAGGTGACTTGTGCTACAAAAACAGAGGTAAGTAGTGTCAGAGATCAGGTTGTAAAAGCTTAAAATACTTTTGACTTGGTCTTTACAAGAAAAGCTTTCTGATCCCTGTGTTAGAGGGCATAATGATGGGGAGGGAGGTGGGAGGAGGGTTCAGGATTGGGAACACGTGTACACCCGTGGCGGATTCATGTTGATGTATGGCAAAACCAATACAGTATTGTAAAGTAAAATAAAGTAAAAAAAAATAATACTAATAAAAAGAGGGCATAATGATGAAATCCCAAAAAGCAACAAAAAGGATAAAATATTACAAATAAGCAGAACATGTTTAAAATATATACTAAGATAACCATAAAATACACATTAAAAATTCAAAAAGAGCCCTAGATAAATAAAATGACATCCTTTGTTTTTGGATTAAGCTGTCCTATGATCAAGACATTATTTATAAGTTTATAACTTTTTAAAACATAATTTTATAAATGTAATTAAATCCTCCCAAAAAAAATCCCAATGAATTTTACAGAGGTACATGAATTGATCCTGAAGTTCAAATGGAAAAATAAATTCACATTAATTTCAATGGAAAAGAACAAGAAAGTCCAGAAATAGATCCAACTATATGTAAAAGCTTACTGTATCACAGTCCATTATGCAGTTAATAATGTATTGCTTTACATCTTGCAGTGTTATAAGCTCATAGCTCTCTGTTCTTTATGTTACTTTTTTATATATAATCATGTATAAATGTTGTAGACCTCATAAGACAATGTTATAGTTCTAATTTTTAATAAGGTACTCGTCTTATAAGCTATTAAGAGAGAAAAGGGGGGGCGGATTTTGTATTTACCCAGATATTTACCAGTTCTAATCCTCTTCATTTTTTTCTGAAGATCCAAGTTTCCATTAAATTTCATTTACTTCCATCTTAAGAACCTCCTTTATCGTGTTATAATATAGATCCATTTGTAACAAAGACTCTTATAGCTTTCCTTTATTGAAAATACCTTTATCCCATCTTCATTTTTGAATATTTTCACTGGATATTCATCAAGGGTTGACAGGTTTGTTTCTTTTCCCCCCCTAACAACTTAAAGTCGCTGTTGCATGCAGTTTCATTGAAATGGTTTCTAATGAGAAGTCAGAAAGTAATAGGATCATTGTACCTGATTATATGTAACTTTTCTCTTACTAATATTTACACTTTGTGTTTGGCTTCAGACACTTTAATTATGATGTGCCTCAGGTGGATTTCTTTACTTTTATCATACTTGATATTTAACATATTCTATCTGCAAATTTTTACATTTACTCAAGTTTGAGAATTTTTCAGTCACTAACAAAAAGTTTTTCCCCATCTCTCTCTATCTCTATCTCTTCCGATATCCCAATTACACAGGTTTCTGTGGCTATGTTCAATTTTTCTCACTCTTTTTTAACTCTTTTCTTCACATAGGATAATTTCTATTTATCTGGCTTCAAGTTCACTTTTTCTTCTGTCAAGTCTATATATATATAAACAACAGTTAAATCCCTTCAATGAACTTTATATTTCAGAAATTATATTATTCCTTTCTAAAATTTCCATTTATTTCCTCTTCATGAGTTCCTTGTTGAGAGTTCCCATTTTTCTGCTGAGATTTTCATGCATTGAAAATATGTTGTTTCACTTCTTTGAGAACAGTTTAAAATGCCCACTTTAAAATTCTCAAATCCTAGTTTACAATTTTGGTTTACCTTAGAGTACAAACTTTCTTTTCTGTAAAGAATGTGTAACTTTTTTTTTTGGTTCTTCATAAGAATGAACACTGTAATCCATAGAAAGGCTACTATAAAAATAATGCACAAAATATAACCTAAATATTAAACAGAAAAACTAAAATAGATTTTTAAAAATATTCAACTGTTCCCAGAAATGCAAGAAAGGAGGAACAAGGAAATCAATAATAGAGAAAACAAATAAAAAGCCAAAAATAAAATGCTAGACTGCAGCTGAGGCACATCAATATACATTAAATGTTAATGGAATAAATGCTCCAATTAAAAAGGCAGAAACCGTTAAGAACAAATTTAAAAATTAAGATAAACTAAATATGAAGTACAGGGATTAACTTTAAATATAAAACAGAAACAGAATGAAATGGATGGAAAAATGGTATCGCAAGGAAATGATAAGGATAAGTAGACTAGTTGTACTAATAGTACATAAAACAGATTTTAAAACAAAACTTATTACTAGAAATCAAGGATTCAGACTGGGACTTCCCTGGCAATTCAGTGGGTAAGACTCTGCACTCCCAATGCAGGGTGCCCAGGTGTGATCCCTGGTCCAGGAACTTGTTCCTATACGCCACAATTAAAAGATCCCACAGGAGGCAACAAAAACCCCAAATGCCGCAACTAAGACCCAGCACAGCCAAATAAATTAACAACAACAACAAAAAAGATCAACGTCTAAAAAAGGACTGATTCAACAAGACAGAACAATCATAAATGTATGTGTAATAAGTAACAGAGTATTAAAGTACAGGAAATAAAGACTGACAAGAGACAATTCCACACTCATGGCTGCTAACTTTAAACCCTTCTGTAATGGAATTCCAGTGGAGCTATTTCAAATCCTAAAAGATGACTCTGTGAGAGTGCTCCACTCAATATGCCAGCAAATTTGGAAACCTCAGCAGTGGCCACAGGACTGGAACAGGTCAGTTTTCATTCCAATTCCAAAGAAAGACAAAGCCAAAGAATGCTCAAACTACCACACAGTTGCACTCATCTCAAATGCTAGCAAAGTAATGCTCAAAATTCTCCAAGCCAGGCTTCAACAGTACATGAACCGTGAACTTCCAGATGTTCAAGCTGGATTTAGAAAAGGCAGAGGAACCAGAGGTCAAACTGCCAACATCGGTTGGATCATAGAAAAAGCAAGAGAGTTCCACAGAAACATCTATTTCTGCTTTATTGACTATGCCAAAGCCTTTGACTGTGTGGATCACAATAAACTGTGGAAAATTCTGAAAGAGATGGGCATACCAGACCACCTGACCTGCCTCTTGAGAAATCTGTATGCAAGTCAAGAAGCAACAGTTAGAACTGGACATGGAACAACAGACTGGTTCCAAATAGGAAGAGGAATATGTCAAGGCTGGATATTGTCACTCTGCTTATTTAACTTATATGCAGAGTATATTATGAGAAATGCTGGACTGGATGAAGCACAAGTTGGAATCAAGATTGCTGGGAGAAATATCAATAACCTTAGATATTCAGATGATACCACCTTTATGGCAGAAAGTGAAGAACTAAAGAGCCTCTTGATGAAAGTGAAAGAGAAGAGTGAAAAAGCTGGCTTAAAGTTCAACATTCAGAAAACTAAGATCATGACATTTGGTCCCATCACTTCATGGCAAACAGATGGGGAAACAGTGGAAACAGCGTCACTTTATTTTGGGGGGCTTCAAAATCACTGCAGACAGTGACTGCAGCCATGAAATTAAAAGACGCTTACTCCTTGGAAGGAAAGTTATGACTAACCTAGACAGCTTATTAAAAAGCAGAGACATTACTTTGCCAACAAAGGTCCGTCTAGTCAAAGCTATGGATTTTCCAGTAGTCATGTATGGATGTGAGAACTGGACTATAGAGAATGCTGATAACCAAAGAAATGATGCTTTTAAACTGTGGTGTTGGAGAAGACTCTCGAGAGTCCGTTGGACAGCAAGGAGTTCCACCAGTCCATCCTAAAGGAAATCAGTCCTGAATATTCATTGGAAGGACTGATGCTGAAGCTGAAACTCCAATACTTTGACCACCTGATGGGAAGATCTGACTCATTTGAAAAGACCCTTATGTTGGGAAAGATTGAAGGCGGGAGAAGGAGGGGATGACAGAGGATGAGATGGTTGAACGGCATCACTGACTCAACGGACATGAGTTTGAGTAAACTCCAGGAGTTGGTGATAGACATGGAGGCCTGGCATTCTGCAGTCCATGAGGTCACAAAGAGTCGGACACGACTGACCAACTGAACTGAACTGAACTGAAGCAACTGAGAGACCCACAAAAAAATTTAGGAATTTATACATGCATAACAGATATGAACAATGTTATCAATCACCTAGATTCAATTTATATTCTTAGATAATACACCAAAAATGACATAATGCACATTATTTCCAAATGTACCAGGTAGGTTTACCAAGATGGACAATATTCTGGACCATAATACAGTCCACATATAAATAAAAACATTAAGATCATACAAAATGTAAACAGGAGACCCCCAAATATATGGAAGTTAACCATTCCTTTAAGTGAACACTGACTCAGTGAAAAAAATTGTTAAGAAAAACTAGATGACATTTGGCATTGAACAATAATGAAAAGATATTTTAAATCCATGTAAATGTGTTAACTCTCTTTAGTCATGTCGGATTCTGTGCTACCCTGGGGATTCTCCAGGCAAGAATAGTAGAATGGGTTGCCACCCACTTCTCCAGGGCATCTTCCCTATCCAGGAATCAAACCTGCATCTGTTACATGTCCTGCACTGGCAGGCAGATTCTTTACCCCTAGCACCACCTAGGAAGCCCTTTAAATCTGTGAGATCAGCTAAATAGAGAAATTTATGACTTTAAATGTCTATGTTAGAAAGGAAGGAAGGTCTCGGATCAATGCTCTAAGCTGAGGGCGGGGGGGGGGGGGGGGGGGGGGGGAAGGGTGCTGATCTACAACCCTCAGGCCTGTGTTGTCTTTGTTAATAATGTTTTATCAGAACACAGCCACATTCAGTCATTTAAGAATTATCTATGGCTGACTTCTGTCACAATGCCAGCACTAAGCAATTGTGAAAGGCCATATAGTCCATAAAGCTAAAATATTATGCTGTCCTGTAATAAAAATTTTGCTTAAGATTCCACCTTATGAAAGTAGGAAAGGAAGACAAGTCAAATTCAAAGCAAGCAAAAGGAAATTATAAAGAAAAGAACAGAAATCACTGAAGTAAAAATTGAAAAACATTAGAGAAAATTTTAAAACTCAGAACTGATAAACTAGATAAAAAAACAAATTTCTAATATCAGGAATTAAATAAGGAATATCACTATAGATGTTTCATACATTCAAAAAACAATACAGGGATATCATGAACTGATATATAGTTTCCAAGAAGTACTATTAAAAGGAAAATTCAAAGTGCAATATGTTAAAGAACACTATATCATGCTGCCTATTGTGTGAGAAGGGAAAATAAGAAAACATATATTTGTGTTGGCAGAATAGAGCAGAAAACAATGAACATGGTTACCCATAAGGGATGAAGAGACAAATGAGGTAGAATGGATACAGGAGAGAGTGATTTACATTTCTCTGAGTGTAACCCTTTGTATATTTTTTACTTATTAAAGCACATTACTATCCTAAATATTCAAAAAATAAAATTATATCAATAAGAACATAATGGACAGAAAACTAAACAAATGAACACAGTTACATTTTCAGTTTAGACCATAACCACAGGGAAAGAAGGAAAGGAGGCAAATGAGATGGGGAAAGGAAGAGAAAGAGGAAGGATCATGGCAATGGACAAGGAAACGGGAAGAATGGAAGGGATGGAGGAAGAAAGGATGGATTCAAGTATCATAAACATAGTATCTGACAATACACCCTCAGTCTTGGGCAGTGCAGCAGGGTGTCAGGGGGTGAGCAGCCAGAGATGTGAAAATTAACCCTTAACTATTCTTAACAGGTTTGTTTATTGACTTTCGTGTGAAGCAGTTTTGAAAATATTTTAGATACACTGTAAGATTGCACAATTGAGTAAATATTTTTGATGTTGTGGGAGCCAGTTTTCTCACTGTGCACAGACAGAAAAGACAAACATGGAGTGAGGTAAAGCAAGAAAGAACACTATAAGGATGGATTAGAACTGAAGGTACAGTATGAACACACGAAAATAAGTATATGTTTGTGTGTATATGTATTTATGTATCTGTGTATATATATGCATGTACTTTCTAACTCTATACACTGAAAGGGCTCAGAAGAAAAGACCTCAGGAGCAATGAGCAACCAAGCACTGAAGTCTTGGTTTGTAAATACTATCCCTCCATTAAAAGGAACCAAGCCTCCTAGAAAAAACAGACAATTGCAGGATGAGGCAGGATAGGTATAAGATGAATCTTATGATGACAAAAATAAGGAAATGTTCAAATAAATATTGGGGACATATTACAAGTATATAATAAACAGTTTTCAAGGGCTCCCACTGGCCATATCTAGAACATTTTGAACACAAAAATAATTAAGAAATATAATGAATTATAAACCATTGTGTAAAGGCTAAGAATTTCAATCCTTCATAATCATAAATCAAGGAGAGGGTAGGTCTTGTTCTTATAGTATTATCCTGAGGCCTGACTGGTAAATGTGAAGACAGAACTAGAGTTACAAAATAATCACAGTAAAGAATGGGCAAGGAAAAAGGCTAAGTACAGAGGGATATTTTTATGGTATGCAAGATATTTTCATGATCTCAAAATGTCTCACTACATTTTGATGGAAGCACTAACAATGTGAATACTCTGGTTGCCATACTGTACTACAGTTCTGCAAGGCTGTAGAAATGCTGCAGATTAAATAAGGCTATAAAGATTATGACAACTAAATTTAATATTTACCCATAGGCTGGATTTTGGAGAAGGAAAAAGCAACCCACTCCAGTATTCTTTCCTGGAGAATCCCATGGACAGAGGAGCCTGGCAGGCTACAGTCCATGGGGTAACAAAGAGTCAGACACGACTTAGTGACGACTGAGCAGCAGCAGGCTGGATTCAGGACTAGATAGGGTAAAAAGGCTATAAAGGACGTTGTTATGGAATGTGAAGAACAGTTTAGAAATATGAGGTTGACAAATGTACTGTGGTTATTAAAAAAAACAAACAAACAACTTTGTTTAGAAAGTATCCACTGAAGTATTTAGGGGTAAAGGACCAAATATTCTAGAAAAAAAAAAAATTTATACAGAGTGGAAAGGGAAGAGCACAAAAGATAAAACTAGTCATGGAAAATGTAAACAACAGACAAATCCTGATAAGAGAATACATGTGTTCCTTATATTACTTTTGGTATGTTTTTGTAAGTTTAAAATTATTTTCAAGGGAAAAAATTTTTTAAAGGAATGATATCCAGAACATTTTTTTAAAACTACTATAGACTGGAATCCAGAATATTAAAAATAATAGTGTCACACATCAATTAACAAAATTGAAAGACAAAACAACCCAACAGATAGCAGTAAATGATAAAAACAGAAACATTCAGAAAAGGTAAACAGAATTATTAATAAGCATATGAAAAGATCTTCAACATCACTAATAATTAGTGAAAGGCAAATTAAAGCACAAGATATAATTTCATATCAATCATATTGGCAAATTATAAAAATAATAACAAAGTTTGCAAAGAATAAGCAGAGGGGAAAAGGGATATGGAGAGGAAAGAAAATGTTACTGAGAAATCAATATTTTCATATTCTTTGGTGAGAATGTAAATTGGGACAATCACTCTGAAGAGTAACACATATTTCACTTTATATACTATATAATTTCACTTTAACAAAAATACTACAGAAATTCTCATCTGTGCATAAGAAGTCCTCTAAAGATTTTACTATAACCTGGTATTTCATAGTAAATAACTGGAAACAACCTAAACATCTATCAGTGGGATAACAGATCCACTGTATTTTCACCAAGTGCACTATGATACAGCAATTGAAATGAATTGGCTAGACTAATATACTTATCAATATAGATGAATCCCAGAAAAGACACTGTAAATAGCTACTATGGATATACCGCTCCATAGTTACTGAATATCCTGTACCTCAAAAATAATGATGAGTGAAAAAACCAAGTTGTGGAATACATAAGATATGATAGGATTTTAATAAAGCTTAGTAGCATGGAAAAACTATTACTATATAACTAAGCAGTGAAAGTATTTTAAAAAGCCCATGGTAAGGACATACAACTTCAGAATAGGACTTACTTGGGGCATGTGATGAAGAGGGGGCTTTGACTGCACTGTTTAAAGTTTTTAAAAATCTGAAACAGAATATGATAAGGTTTAAGATTTGTTAAAGCAGGGTGGTGATAACAAACACTCAGTTTGTCATTCTCAATATATTCTGTTTGAAATACTTCATTTAAAAATTTCAGGAAACCAAACAGGGACTCTGTGTCAACCTAGAGGGGTGCGATGGGGAGGGAGACGGGTGGGAGCTTCAAAAGGGTATATACCTATGGCTGATTTATGTTGAGGTTTGACAGAGAACAGCAAAATTCTGTAAAGCAATTATCCTTCAATAAAAAATAAATTAATTTTAAAAATTTAGATGGCTTACTTTCCAGGAGAACCAGAGGGTAGAAGAGATTCAGCTCTTAAGGGGCACACCCAAAATCTCACATACTCTGAGATCCTGGGAAGAAGCAATAATGTGAAAGGAGCCTGGATCAGATGCTCCTGCTGATCCTGCAGAGGCTCTGGGAGAGGCAGGAGGCAACTATAGCTCATCCTGGGGTCACACATGCTGGCAGTAACTATTTTGGGGAGCTCATTCTGTCAGGAGGATACTGGTGCTGGAGAGTACCATTTTGGAATCTTCCCTCTAGCTTATTAGGGATGGAACTGGGCCCACCCACCAGCCTGCCATCATCAATACTGGGATGCTTAAGGTCAAGCAGCTAACCAGATAGCAAACACAGACCCACCTACCAGCCTTAGGACCCCTTCAGCACCTAGCCACCCTCAGACATAGGCCACCCATCAGTGCACCAGCACTAGTCCAGGGACTCTGAGGGCTTACAGTCAGCCATAGAGACCCAGCTCACCTATCAGTGAGTGGGCAGACACCAACTCTGAGACCCCAGGTTCCAGCAGCCAGAGACACCAGGACCCAGCTCTGGCTATCAGCAGATTAGCATTAGCCCCAGGACATCAAGGGTCCTGGCTGCACCCACCATTGGGTGGGAACTAACCCTGGGATACCCCGCACCCTGGTTGTGCCCACCAGTGAGAAGACACCAGTCTTAGGACCACCACAGCCTCACAGCCTACCACTGTCAGACCCACCACATGCACCAGAGGCTGCACCAACTCTGGGACCTGCTGGGCCCCAGCCTCATGCACCAGAGAAGTAGACATCAGCTTCAGGATTCCCCAGGGCCCTGCAGTCAAAAACCGTGGGACCTGGCTCTGCACACAAACAGATTGGCACTAGCCCCAGGGAGACTGGGACACAACTTCACCTACCAGCAAGCCAACAGCTGCACTGAGACACTGTGGGCCCTTCAGTCAGCTACCCCAGGATCCAGCCAACTCATCAGCTGACCAACACCAGGTTTGGGATACTCCAGACCCTTTAATGGGTGAATGGATAAAGAAGATGTGGTATGTGTACAAACAAACACACACACACACAAAACAGAATATTACTCAGCCAAAAAAAAAAAAATGAAATCTGACCTAGAGGGTATTATGCTATAGTTCAGTTCAGACACTCAGTCGTGTCCAGCTCTTTTCAACCCCATGGACTGCAGCACGCCAGGCTTCCCTGTCCATCACCAACTCCAGGAGTCTACTCAAACTCATATCCCTTGAATCAGTGATGCCATCCAACCATCTCATCCTGTCATCCCCTCCTCCTCCTGCCTTCAATCTTTCCCAACATCAGGGTCTTTTCAAATGAGTCAGATCTTCCCATCAGGTGGCCAAAGTACTGGAGTTTCAGCTTCAGCATCAGTCCTTCCAATGAATATTCAGGGCTGATTTCCTTTAGGATGGACTGATTGGATCTCCTTGCTGTCCAAGGGACTCTCAAGAGTCTTCTCCCACACCACAATTCAAAAGCATCAATTATTATTATGCTAGGTGAAATTTAAAAAATAAAACAAATGAACAAATATAACAATACAGAAATATAAATACAGAGAACAGATGGTTGCCAGAGGGGAATGAGTGGGCAGAAGAGAGAGAGATGAGGGTAAGTTTAAAAGGGGCAAACTTCCAGCTGCAAGACAAATGAGTCACAGCTATGGAATGTACAGTGTGGAAATATAGCCAATAATTATATAATAGCTTTGAATGGTGACAGATGCTAAGTAAACTTATCATGATGATCATTTTGAAATATACAGAAATATGAAATCAGTATGTTTGTTGTACAACAGGAACAAACAGTATTGTGGGTGAATTATACTTCAAAATAAAGTAACTCATATAAAAAGATACCAGATTTATGGCTACCAGAGATTGGCAGGATGGTGTTGGGGGGACTGGATGAAGGCAGTCAAAAGGTACGAGAAATAAGTACTTATATAAGATAAGTAAGTTCTAGGGATGTATGATACAACAAAATAAATTAACATTGGTATATGTTATACATGGGAACTCTTAAGAGTAAACCAATCCTGAGTCCTCATCACAAGAAAAAATTTTATTTATTTAATTTTGCATCTATATGAATTATGGATAATCACCAAATTCACTATAGTAATCATTTCATGATGCATGTAAGTCTAATCATTATGCTGTATGCCTTAAACTTATACAGTGCTATATGTCCATTATATCTCAATAAAACTGAAAGAAAAATATAGAAAAAAAATGAAAATGAAAAATATTGGTAAATTAAAAACAGTTACAAATAATTTCATTAACTGCTGCTAGGAAGGGAGAGGTGAATCGATTGGAAAGGAGCACACGGAAACTTTCATAGGTGATGGAAATGAAACACTTATGAATCTTTAGGGGTACAAAATTTGCCACCCCAAAATGTTTCTCTTTGGCATGAGGATTAATTTTGGCTGATTATTTATAAACAACAGAAGACTCTGGAAGACTTTCTTTATACCTATCCTGAAACCACCTAAAGAATATAGATTAAGGGCCTGTTCCTGGAATAGAGCTATCACCAGAAATATCTGCAAATAATATGGACTAGCTGTGATGGGAGGAAATTCAGCAAGACCTAGAGATCAAGAGTCTACTCCCTGTCAGGTTGTCTGCATTTACATACCAAATGTTTGCTTTTCCATTTCCATGTGAATTGCCTTCCTTCCCTGTGAGGTCCCAAACCACTACCCCCAACAACCTCTTTTGTCTTTAGCTAAAGATGGTATTCAGAATGAAGGCTTCAGCCATTTTGACCAGTTACTCAATATTCCTGACTCTGTCTCAAGTACACATATTCTTGAACTTTTGTTTGATTTTTTTCTATTACTCTCCTATAAATCAATCATTTCAATTTAATTATTAGACAGGCCAGAAGAATCTATAAGGTTAGAGAAAATTTTCTTCCCAACAATACATTTTAATATATGTAAACTATACTTCAAAGTTTTAAAGTGAGATTATATGAGCTTTTATTTTTTTTCAATCTTACTTTACTTGTTTTAAAAAAGAAGAGGTATCACACTGCCTGATTTCAAGGATTATTATAAATTTGAGGAGACTTGGACATCTTTATGACATTGAGTCTTCAGGTCCATGAACATCTTATTTTCCATTTACTTAGGTCTCCTTTAATTTCTTTCAGCAATACTTTGTAGTTTTAGTGTACATGTCTCTCACTTCTTTTGTTAAATTTATCACTATTTTTTCTGTTATTGTTCATGGTAATGTTTTATATTCAAATTTCTAATTATTTGTTGCTACTATAGAAAAATATAATTGATTTTTGTGCATTGATCTTGTAGCCTATAACCTTACTGGTCTCAACTATTAGTTCTAATAGCTTTAAAAAAAGATTCCCTCATATTTTCTTCTTAGATCATTATGTCATCTGCAAATAAAAACAGTTTGAATTTTCCTTTTCATAAAATAAAATAAAAGAGAAATAAAATGACACTGAAGGACTTGCTGAATTTCAGATGCTGTTTCAAAAGACATCTTAAAGTCTTTTTGGATGAAAAAGCATTAGTGTATAAAACATATTTTTATCACATATTGAAGTTTTCAACTACAAATTGGCACTTGCTATCTACAAGGTTAAAATCACGTGCTGCTGCAGCTGCTGACTTTCAACACCCCCTGAAAGGAGTTCAGTGTGGAGAGCAGAAATGAGGACAGGACTGAGTGACTGAACTGAACTGTGCTGGTTTTGGGGTGGGGTAAGGGTGTGGAGACTGGTAGGACAGGTCTTCAGATAGGTATTTTCAGGAGCCAATTTTATGAGCCCAATTCTTGTATCTCCTAATATCTAGAAAAGCACTAAAATCCTTCATGGTGACACCGCTGTTCCTTGTGACTAATGAAAGCTTCACGAGACTAGCAGAAATCTAGAAAAACATGTACTAGATGGCATGTACTCGCCCTTCACCAAAATCACATATATACTGTCTGTCCCCTGACCTCTTCCCTCTCCCAGAGCAGTCTCTCAGAGTTCCTTGAGGTGCTATCTCCTGGGCTGCAGTCCTCATTCTACTCCAAATAAAACTTAACTCACAACTCTTACATTCTGCATTTTTTTAAGTCTACAAAGTACTGACGCCATAGAGTGAAGAATAGGGATAATTACTTCCACAACTCCTCACAACAGGACAGATTTCTGTGGCTCATGCATTTCTATTTTCTTTTATAACACATTTTGTTGTGTAATCTTAACTCCCTCAGTTTTTCCTCTACTTACCATGGATTCAATGTTTACCACCAGCCCTTTTATAACAATTAATTCTATTCCTATTGTTGACCAAAAAATCAACAGTCAATCTATGAAGGAAAAGGAAAATTTTGTTCAAGTCAAATTGAGGAGTATAACCCAGTATGAGCCTCTCAGAAAGCTCAGAGAACTGTTCCACACATAAGAGGTCAAAACTTTTGGGACAGAAAGGTGTACATTAAATGACATACATAGTTTGCACAATTCAGATCTGTAAGTGGTGGACATTGTGACTCCATACAAGATTAAGAAGGAATGTTATCTTTTAAAGAGTTGCCTGGTTGATGCTAGGAGAATGTTGCTCCTTATGACTGAACAGGTATTTCTGCTGATAGAGAGCTTTGGTCGATGCATTATGCAGATACACAATGCACAGTAGACGGGAGAGAGGAGGCCAGACAACAGAAAAGAAGTTTTAGTTTTAAATATTCCTTGATTCGCCTTAAAATATGAATTTTTATATTTTTATTTACTTCTTGATTGACTATATTTCACTGCTAAATACCTTTTTCAAGAAAGGTTCATGGATGCTAATTTCATGAATAATTTTGTATTTGATTATTTCTATCGCCTTAATACTTGAAAGACAGCTTTTCTCTTTTGAGTGATATGGTAACAAATTTGGTGACATTTTTAAAGATGAATTCCACTCACTACGGTGAACTTAGAGTTCTATGGGAAACTGCCCTTCACACAACTCAAAATAGAAAGTGAAAGTGAAAGTCACTCAGTCCTGTCCAATTCTTTGCGACCCCATGGACTATACAGTCCATGGAATTCTCCAGGGCAGAATACTAGAGTGGGTAGCTTTTCCTTCTCCAGAGGATCTTCCCAACCCAGGGATCCATGTCTCCTGCATTGTAGGCAGATTTCTACTCAAAGTAGAAATGCTGGATAAAACAGAACATACTGATAAAAGATCAAAGAGAAAAGAAGAAATTCCTCAGATACCAGAAACAAAGACAGAACTCAAAGCCACTGATGTGAAGTCTAGGTAAGAAGTGTAGTCTCCAGAAAGTAGAAGAGCTTGGGGCAAGGTTTCCTGAGTGGAAGGTCTTACGGGTCAGACAGTGACAATTCACAGTTACACAGCCAACATATAAAAGTACCCCTCTCTTACCATTGCCAATACTAGTTGTCTATTTAGTTTTATTCCAACCTAGCAGGTAAGTATTGCACTTAAAACATAATTTGCATTTCCTTCAGTATATTTTCTATACTTATTATTGACTTGGACAGGCACTTCCATGGAATTATCTACTCATATCTTTTACCCATTAATTGACTATTTTTCTTGCAAACTCTTTGAAACAGCAGAGATAGAAACCCTTTACCTTTTGTGTGCAACACAAATTAGTTTTCTTTCAAATTCTGTTTAAGGTATATTTTACCATAAAAGTTATTTTGGAACTTAAATTTATCTTTTAAAAGATTTCAAGTTCTGCTTTAGCTGGGGTCTGTAATTTTCACAAGTGAAAAAAGCTGAATTTTCAGATATATTAAAAAATTCAAAGTCTTCATATCTTCATCAACTCTTCTACTTCATGCACACATAGCCTAACCTTAACAAGTTT
The DNA here is from genome assembly GCF_023091745.1 of Budorcas taxicolor. Lineage (NCBI taxonomy): Eukaryota > Metazoa > Chordata > Mammalia > Artiodactyla > Bovidae > Budorcas > Budorcas taxicolor. Next base: position 76,788,245 of record NC_068935.1, read on the forward strand.
AATATCAACAATCATCTGGATTGGATCCTCTCCTCAATTTTCTCCAAGTTTGTTTTTTCTTCATGGCTCAATTTGCTAGAAACCAAGGACTTTGGGGCAGACGAAGCAGACTTCTGACTAAAGAATATTACCTACCACAGATGAAGGTCATCTCATAATGATAAAAGGGTTAAGAAAGACTTAACAATGACAAAAGCCTCAAAACAAATTAAGCAAAAATTAACAGAACTTCAAGAAGAAATGGACTGACTGCAATTATGTAGAGATTTCAATATATTTCTCTCTATAATTGACACAAAAAGTGGATAGAAAATCAGTAAACATATAGATTGAACAACTTAATCAACTAACTTGACCTGGCTGATATTTCTGCAATGCTTCAGCCAACAGCAGAACACACATCCTTTTTTGAGTACATACTGAGCGTTTTTAAGATAGATCATAATCAGGACTATAAAACAAAATTTTAAAAAATGCAAATAACATAAAGTATATTCTTTGACTATAATAGAGTTAAAATAGGTAATAATCCAGAAAGATCTCTGGAATATCTCCCAAATATATGCAAGCTAAACAGCACACTCATGGATCAAAGAAGAAATCGATGCAGAAATTAGAAGTAGTTTAAATATAATAAAAATTAAAGTAAATCAAAATTTATGGAGTGCAAGCAAAGATGTACATAGGAGAAAATAGCATAAAAACCTCTATATGAAGTCTTAACTCAGTGACCTGACCTTAAGAAACTATCAAAAGGGCAAATTAAGCTAAAGGTAAGTAGGAGGCAAAATTCAGCATAAAAACAAACAAAAAATCAATGAAATTGGTAACATAAAATAATAAATAAAACCAATGAAGTCAAAATGTAGATCTTTGAGAAGATCAATGAAATTAATAAACCTCTGGCCAGGCTGATTAGAAAGCAGAGAAAATGAGAGAAAGCAGGACAGCATTACCACAAATGAGAAAGGTGACATCACCCTATTATATACACATAAAAAAATAAGTGAATTTTAAGAACAAGTTCTTGTCAATAAACTCAACGACTGAGATGAATGGTCATATTCTTTAAAACATGCACACTATCAAAGCTCACTCAAATATAAGTATATAACCTAAAGATATACATTAAACATTAAAAATCTTCCCCAAAAGAAAACATCAGGCTAAGATGAATTCACTGGTGAATTCTACCAAATATGTAAGGATGAAATAATATGGATTCTACAAACATTATTTCCAAAAATTAAAGAGGTATTTCATCCCAACTCATTTTAATGATTTAGGCCATGTTGATACTAAAACCTCACAAAGACATAAGAAAAATACAAAGGAATCTCCCTCATAAAAGTAAATGCAACAATTAACAAAATTTGAGCAAATCTAATCTAACAACATCTTGACAAAGTAAGGTTTATCCCAGAAACTCAGACACGTTTCATAATTTAAAAATCAATGTAGTTAAATACATTGAATTCCAAAAGAAAAACCACATAATCATCTCAATGAACATAAAAATAGCACTTGACTAAATTCCAAGCTCATTCAATACTTAAATCTAAGAATGAAAAGAAACTGATTTAACTTAATAAAGGATATCTACAAAACAAAAACCTACAGCTACTAATATCCTTAAGGTGAAAGACTAAATGCTTTCTCCTAAAGGGAATAAGACAAAAATGCCCATTCCTACCACTTCTATTCAATACTGTATTGGAAGTTCTAGGCAGTAAATAAAGGGAAAAAACTAAAGAAAATTAGATTAGAAAAGAAGTAAAATTGTACTTATCTTCAAGTGAAATAATCTTATAAGTAGAAAGTCCTAAGGAATCCATAATAAAACAAAAAAACTAACAAAAAAGATTAGGAAGCAATAGATTACAGGATTTAAACCCCCAAATCAATTGTATTTCTATACTACAGTAAGTCATCCAAAAATGAAATTGAGAGCTCCATTCTGAATAGCATCAAAAAACAAACAAAAAGATTTATACCTAAAAACTACAAAACACTGCTTGGAAAAAGTGAAGGATATATATAAATGGAAAGAAAGTTATGAAAATCTATGTTTGGATTAGAACACTCTCATCAAACTGATCTACAAAGTCAATACAATCTATGTCAAAATCCCAACAGGCTTGCTTTTCTTTTGTAGAAAATAGCAAATGATCCTAAATGCAAAGAATACAGAATACCTGAAACAATTTTGAAAAACAACAAAACTATTAGGTCTTTCATCACAGATTTTTTTTTTTTTTTTGGCTACACCCCAAGGCATGTAGGTCTTAGTTCCCCGAGCAGGGATGGAACCCCTGCATTGGAAGCATGAAGTCTTAACCACCACTGGACCATCAGGGAAGTCCCTCATTACCAGATTTTAAAATGTTACCTTAAATTTACAGTAAACAAGACAGTGCTACATTGATAATAGATACAGAAAATAACTGATATATTGGGCTTGATCAAAATTAAAAATCTTAGTGCTATGGATAAACACTATAGAAAATGAAAAGACAAGCTACATAGTGGGAGAAAATATTTGAAAATCTTATTTTTGCTAACTTTGTGTTCAAATTCTATAGATACAATAAGAAAAAAATTAGAAATGGAGAAAAGGTTTAATTGTTATTCCTACAAATATATGTGAATGAGCAATAAGCAAATAAAATGATGCTCAACCTCATAAGCTTAACAAAATACAAAATAAAACCACAACAAAATACCACTTCACACAAACTAAAATGGGTATAACAAAAAACACAGGCAATAACAAGTGATGATGAGAATGTGGAGAAATGTGAACTTTGATATACTGTAGGTGAGAATGTAAAATAGTATAGGCACTTTGAAAAACGGTTTGCAGTTTCATTAAAAGCTAAATAAATATGACCCAGATAATCTACTCCAAAAAAATTTACACAAGAAAAATGAAAATATACAAGAAGATGTACATCCATGTTCACAGCAACATTTATTAATAGACAAAAGAAAAAAGGGGAAACAAATGAACTTTGTCAAGTGCCAAATGGAAAAAAACAAAAATAAACTGAATAATATTCAGCTCTAAAAAAGGAATATGTGATATGCTACCACAAGGATCAACCTCAAAAAGATTTTGAGAATTCCCAGGCTGTCCAGTGGTTAGGACTCAGTGCTTTCACAGCCTTGGTCCCAGGTTTAATCCCTGGAGGAATTAAGGTCCTGTAAGCCTTGCTGCATGGCCAAAAAAACAAAGAAAAGAAAAAAAGACTTTAATAAGTGAAGAGGGGGGTCATACTATATAAACATTATATAATTTCATTAATATGAAATATCCAGAAAAGGCTCATTTTCGATAGATCAGTGGTAGCCTGGGGCTGAGGACAGAACAGGACTGAATATAGACAGGCTTGAAGGAATTTTTGGAAATAGTGAAATGTCCTAAAACTGGATTGTGGTAACAGCTGTACACTGTACACAAATTTAATGAAAATAAGTGAATTGTGCACATACAGTGAACAATTTTTTGGTATGATATTATATCTCAATAACACTTAACCAAATTGAAAAATGTTTAACTAAAAAAAAATCACCTACAACAAAAAAAATTCACTTAAGATCTCAATAGCAGAATGGAGACAGGGAAAAACAGTCACTGAATTCGAAGACAGAAATTGCCCAATCTGAATAACAGAACAACAACAAAAGGCTGAAACAAAACAGAGACTCAGGCCCGTTAGGGCAATATAGAAAAGTCTGGTATACAAGTCTTCAGATATCAGAATGAAGAAAACAATATACTGCAGGAAAAAATATTTGTAGGAGTCAAAAATTTCCCAAATTTGATTGAAAGATAAATAAATATATATATATATATATATATATATATATATATATATAAAATACCATCACCTCAGCAAGCCCAAACAAGATAAGCTGAAAGAAAAAACATTCAAAAATATTAGTCAAACTGCTAAAAAGAAAAAAAAAAAAAAGAAAGAAAGAAAAATAAAGAAAAAACTTGCAAGCAGCTACAAAAATCAACACTTTTCCTATGGGGAAACAATGATTCTAAACAACTGCAAATTTCTCATGAGAAACAATGGAGGTGATAGATGGTAGAAAAGTATCTTTATTTAAAGTGCTGAAAGAATAGATAATGGTTTCCTTATCTAATATCTCCTTATTCAATAAAAATCCTCCAGGAATAAAGGTGAAATGAACACATTCTTAAGATGCAGGAAAATTAAGAAAATTCATTTCAAACAGCATTGAGATGAAATGATAGAGTTCTTTAGTCTTGAAGGTAAATAATGATCTTTAAGAATGAACAACAGAACTGGTAAGTGACTAAATGACCATTTTTCTTTTCCTAAATAAGTTCTTTAAAATATATGAGACTCTAAAATATGAAAAGAATCATAATACAGTCTAGTGGGCTTTCAAAACACTTAAAAGGAAATCAGTCCTAAATATTCATTGGAAGGACCAATGCTGAAGCTGAAACTCCAATACTTTCGCCACCTGATGTGAAGAATTGACTCATTTGAAAAGACCCTGATGCTGGGAAAGATTGAAGGCAGGAGGAGAAGGGGACGACAGAGGATGAGATGGTTGGATGGCATCATCAACTCAATGGACATGAGTTTGAGTAAACTCTGGGAGTTGGTGATGGACAGGGAGGCCTGGCATGCTGCAGTCCATGGGGTCACAAAGAGTCGGTCACGACTGAGCGACTGAACTGAAATGAACTGAAGACACATAGCAACTACTTTTCTAAAAATGAGGAAGTTTAAAGAGATCTAAGTGTATGTTTTACCTGAAGTGGTAAAACATTAAATCTATACAAACTGTCAGGTGATTACTAGGTCTGTATATTATAATCTCTACAGCAACAACAACAAAATAAATTGAAGAGATGCAACCAAAAGTTTTAAAAAGAACATTAAGTTTTGAAGTGAAGTTGCTCAGTCCTGTCCATGGAATACTAAAAAAAGTTGAAATAATGCAAATGAAACAGTATCAACAAAAAAAAGTAACAAAGATGACAAAGCTCAGATACATTAGAAAGAGCATGACTATGTTCCTTAAGAGAATAAAAAAAGCTTGACAACTGCAAATTAATGATCTTCTTGACCTTAAAGTTAAGCCACTGTGGCAAAGAGTTATGAAGAAATTTAGAGAAGAGAAGGTGCCTACAGGGAATGATAGAATCTGAGCAACTGATTATTGGAATAATGCCACAGAAAGTCATATAAAAGCAGGTAGGAATATTATACTAAAAATTATAATCAATTGTTAATGGCCAAATGCAGGGCCCCTCAAGGTTTCAAAAACAGGTGTCAGGCTGTACTGGCCTGTAGTCTTTATCAACAGGTGGCCCCAGGGAAGATCACAGAGACAGATTCCATTTGTGCTGTATGGGGAAGGGGGAGTAGCAACTATGTGTGAAATCCTGCAGGAGGTATCTCTTCTATCTCTCTTACAAAAAAAAAAAAATTCTTAATCTCAAAGTAAGCTCACCAAAACCTGTGGCCTGAAGCACTGGATAGAGTAATAGAGGGCAGACCAAAATTAATACCAGGCCCATCTCCCCTAAAGAACAAAAGCCTAAATGGACAATGTGGGGAAACTCAGTGGTGGAAACCAACTACATCTGGGTAAGGGAGAAAAAAAACAAACCTTTAGCCCTAGGGAGGAACATGAATACAAGCTGCAAGCAGCATTAAATATGAAGGTGGAAGAAAACTTGTACAGGCTATATTCTAAGACCCAGAATAAAAGAGCCAGTTTAAAATTAAAATAATATACAGGGGAAAACTGAAGAGGAAAGACCCTCTCTGGGAAGAAGTGCAATGGGGGAAATCCAAAGCCAAGCAGGGACAGAGAAACAAGTTATCATTATAGGATTCAAAGTCTCTAGTGCACTGAGATAACATAGTAACAAACTTCAAAAAAAGCCCAATTCTCACTGCTGCTGCTGCTGCTAAGTAGCTTCAGTCATGTCTGACTCTGTGCGACCCCATAGACAGCAGCCCATCAGGCTCCCCCATCCCTGGGATTCTCCAGGCAAGAACACTGGAGTGGGTTGCCATTTCCTTCTCCAATGCATGAAAGTGAAAAGTGAAAGTGAAGTCGCTCAGTCGTGTCCGACTCTTAGAGACCTCATGGACTGCAGCCCACCAGACTAGTGTGATACAAAATTCCACATTAAAAGCCTAGACAAAGGAAAGGTATGTTTTTCTCAAAGAATAAAACATATTTACTTCAATATCTACTATCTTATATAACATATCTGACTTTCAACAAATTATAATGTAAATCAAAAGAGTGATAAAAATAAATGTCTGAAAAAGTATAATCTTTAAAACCAGACTCAGATACAAGATGTGGGAACTAACAGAATATTTTAGATAACTAGGATAACATGTTTGAAACACAGGCAACAGACAAGATCACATAAGTAATATCAGAAGAGAGGCAGAAACGATAAGCAGCAATCAAATTAAAATGGTAGAAATTAAAAACACATTAACAGAAATGAAGAATGCCTTTAATGGGCTCATAATTATATTCAACACAAATGAATGATCAGGAAACTAGAACACAGGTTGACAGAAACTATCTAAAGTAAAATAATACAAAACTAAGAGGAAAAAAAAACATTCAGGACAAAACTACAGACAGTAAAAAGATCAGTAGATTGCCAGAGGTTAGGAGATGGAGGGAGGGATAAATAGGCAAAGTACAGAGGATTTTTTTAGGGCAGAGATTCTGATTAATAGTTTAATTTTGAGTACACTGTCATTATCAATTGGTGCAAACCCACAGAATGTACAACAGCAAGACTGAACCCTAATGAAAACTGGACTTGGAGGATGATGGGTTAATGTAGGTTCTTAGTTGTAGCAGAAGTACCACTTTGGTGGGGAATGTTGATAATGAGAATGGCACTACATATGTGAGGGAAGGGAATATATGGGAAATCTCTGTACCATCCTTTCAACTTTACTATGAACCTAAAATGGCACTAAAAGAGCAAATTCTGTTTTTTTAAAAAATGACTTTAACTCAAATCCATACAAAGAAATAAACAGAGCCAGAAAAGTTTAACTATATAGGTAAAAATAAATTATAGAATGTAATGCTTTACTCTTTAATTCTAAAATGACTTAAAAGAGAACTGGATAGATAGACACTTTTCTGGCAGTTCAGTGGCTAAGACTCCATGTTCCCAATGCAGGGGGCAAAGGTTCGATCCCTGATCAGGGAACTGAGATCCTGAATGCTGCACAGTGTGGCCAAAAATAAAAATATAAAAGAGAGAGAGAGAACTGCATAAAAGATACAAAGATAAAACAACTATAAAACAGTACTTTGGGTTATAACATGTAAAGACCTCATTTGCACGGCAACAGCACAAAGAAGAGAGGATGCAAAAAATATATATATTGGAAGATTTCACACAGTATTGAACATGAATTAATATTAACCTGAAATAGATGGTTTCAAGTTAATCTGCATATTATAATATCTTGACCAAAATTTAAAAGTACACTAAAAATAAGGTTTCCTATCACCAGCAATTGGCACGTATAGGTTTTAAAATTTTTTAATCATTCTAATATGGGAATAGGGATATCTTTTTTTAAATTGAATTCCACTAATTGCAAATCAGCACCTTTTCATTGGCCCATTTGCCATCTCTGTATTGTCTTTGGTGAAGTGTATGTTCAGATCTTCTACCCAATTTTGTCTTCTTTGTTTTCTTATTGTTGAGTTTTAAGTTGTTGTTGTTTAGCTGCTAAGTCATGTCCGACTCTTTGCGACCCCATGGACTGGAGCCAGGCAGGCTCCTCTGTCCATGGGATACTCCAGGCAAGAATACTGGAGTGCATTTTAAGAGTTGTCAATATATTAAAGTCCTCTATCAGACAGAGGTTTTGCAAAATGTTCTCCTGAGTGTGTTAGTCACTCAGTCACATCCAACTCTTTGCAACCCCATGAACTGTATTCAGTCAGGCTCCTCTGTCCATGGGATTTCCACTTGGATAACCCAGAGGGATGGTATGGGGAGGGAGGTGGGAGGGGGTTTCAGAAGTGGGAACTTATGTACACCCGTGGCGGATTCATGTTGAGGTATGGCAAAACCAATACAGTATTGTAAAGTAAAAAAAAAAAAAAAGATGGCAAAAGGGATAGATGGGAAAAAAAAAAAAAAAACTTGAGATGTAAAAAAAAAAAGAATACTGGAGTGGGTTGCCATTTCCTTCTCCAGGGGATCTTCCCAACCTTGGGATCGAACCTGGGTCTCCTGCATAGCAGGTAGATTCTTTACCGTCTGAGCCACCAGGGAAGCCCCAAAATGTTCTCCTAGTCTGTGGCTTTTGTCTTTTCATTCACTTGACAGTGTTTTGTCAGAGCAAACATTTTTTCTTGCTGCACCCCACAGCTTATGGGGTCTTAGATTCCCAACCAGGGATTGATTGAATCCAGACCACCTGCACTGGAAGCATGGAGTTCCAACCACTGAACCACCAGGGAATTTCCAGAGCAAATATTTTTAATTTTATATAAGCCCTACTTATCAATTTCTTTTTTGATGTCATATCTAAAACTCATCAGTTCAGTTCAGTCACTCAGTCATGTCTGACTCTTTGCGACCCCATGAATCACAGTATGCCAGGCCTCCCTGTCCATCACCAACTCCCAGAGTTCACTCAGACTCACGTCCATCGAGTCGGTGATGCCATCCAGCCATCTCATCCTCAGTCGTCCCCTTTTCCTCCTGCCCCCAGTTCCTCCCAGCATCAGAGTCTTTTCCAATGAGTCAACTCTTCGCATGAGGTGGCCAAAGTACTGGAGTTTCAGCTTTAGCATCATTCCTTCCAAAGGACACCCAGGGCTGATCTCCTTTAGAATGGGCTGGTAAACTCATCACCAAACCCCAAATTACATGTTCTCCTGTATTTTCTTTCAGAAGTCTTACACTTTTCCATTTTCTACTTAGGTGTATGTTCCATTTTCAGTTCATTTCTGTAAAAGGGTGAGGGTCTCAAAGTAGGTTCACTTTTTAACCTGTGGATATACAATTATTCCAGTACTTGTTGATAAGACTATCCTTTTACCATTTTACAGCTTTTCTGCCTTTCTCAAAGATTAGTTTGCTATATTGTATGGATTATTTCTTAGTCGTCTATTCTATTCTATTGATGCATGTGCCTATCCTCTTATTAGCTACATGCTACTGTCATAACTACAGCTTTATATATACAGTAAGTTTTTAAACCAAGTGGTATCGAAACCAACTTTGTGCTTCTGCACTGTTACCTGTTATAGATAATTAGCCTTTCCATAAAAGGTTTAGTCAACTTATCAACAAAATATTTTGGTGGAATTTTGATGCAAATTACATTGACTCTATAGCTCAAGGTAGAAAAATTTGACATTTTAACAATATTGAGTTTTCCAAACCATGAACAGAAAGTATCTCTCCATTTATTTAGATCTTATTTGATCTCTTTCCTTAGTATTTTCTGGTTTTTCATCAACAGATCCTGTACAAATTTTGTTAGATTTATACCTAAGTACTACATTTTTGTTTGGTGCAACTGGAAATGGTATTTTTTAAAATTTATTTGACTGCACTGGGTCTTAGTTGTGGCATGCAGGATCTTCGATCCTTGTTGCAGCAGGCAAACTCTTAGTTGTGGCATGTGGGATCTGGTTCCCCAAGCAAAGATCAACCCAAGGCCCCCTGCATTGGGAGTGTGGAGTCTTAGCCACTGGACTATCAAGGATGTCTCTGGAAATGGGAATTTTTTTTTATTAAAAATTCCAATTGTTCATTCCTGGTATGTAAGCAAATTATTGACTTTTGTATGTTCAAAATGTATCCTGCATCCTTCTTATTCTTGCTTATTAGTTCTACATTTGAGGGTTAGTTTGATTACTGTTTCATAACTTTGCTTTAAAGAACTACATCACTAATCAGTATACTTGTCTCTCTTATATTAATAATTAGAGAAAATGTGCATCTCTTTTTGCCATCAGAGGTGTATTTAAATGCAACAATGTTTCCAATACTGTATTATGAATATGACTGTAATATGAATGACTGTAATACTGTACTCCATAAAGTTTTAATAACACTTCATTCAGTATAATATAGGTTATCATATCGATTACACTAGGCTACCATAAAGCAATCATACTGCTGCTTCTTCACTGTCAATGCATGAATCATTATACTTGTAAATATATATTAACTTTTGTTTTTACATTATGTTTTCATTTTTGGTATTTATTATCAGTAATATGGAAGAGGGCATGGCAACCCAACTCCAGGATTCTTACCTGGAGAATCCCCATGGACAGAAAAGCCTGGCAGGCTACAGTCCATAGGGCTGCAAAGTCAGATATGACTGAAGCGACTTGGCACGTCAGTACAATACTGATGGAGATACTGATAGAAATCTTGTAAACAGATGACATACGCTTATGGTCTCAATAAATACAATAGAGTACCATAAATGTATTTTCCTTATGATTTGCTTAATACCATTTTCTTTCTTTTAGCTTACTTTATTGTAAAAATAAGTATGTAACACATATATCATACAAAATATGTGTTAACTGTTTATGATATAGGTAAGGCTTTTGGTTAAGTTCTTGAGGAATCAAAAGTTAATATGTGGATTTTCAACTGCCTGGAGGATTGGTGCCCCTAACCCTTGCACTGTTCAAGGGTCAACTTTACTTGCAAATCACTTATCTGCTAAGAGTTTAATATCCAAATTATACCAAAAGTTACAATAACTCAATAATGAGAAGGGAAACAATCTACTTAAAAACTTCACAAAATATTTAAACAGACATTCCATCAAAAAAAGATATATAAAAGGCTAATAAAAACATGGAGGGAATTCCCTGGTAGTCCAGTGGTTAGGACTCCTCACTTTCACTGCCAAGGGCATAGATTCAATCCCTGGTCAGGGAACTAAGATTTGGCAAGCAGCAGGGCGGAGCAAAAAAAAAAAGGAAATATTCCATAATTCATTAGTCGTTAAGAAAATGCAAAACGAAAGTACAATGAGATGCAATTTTACTACAACAGAATGCAGTAACATATGTAGAGAAGAATATAAAAATCATTAACCATACCACACTGCTGGTGGGAATGTAATATTAAGGTTAATTTGAAAAAGAATTTGGAAATTCCTTAAAAAGTTAAATTATCCAATATGATCCTAAAATTCATAAGAGAAGTGAAAATATCCATACAAAGATTTCCATGTGAAGGCTCACAGAAGCATCATCTACAATAGCCAATAAAATAGAAACAATCTAAACTCACAAGTGTTTAATGCAGAAGCAAAAACTGGTATACTCATACAACTGAATTGTATTTACAAACAAGTGAAATGTTGATACCTATAAAAATACAGATGAATTTTTAAATAATCTATGTGAAAGAAATCAAATACAAACATTACATATTATATTATTCCAATTGTATAAAAGGTCCACAAAAGGCAAATCTACAGAAGCAAAAGTAGATTAGTGTTTGCCTGTAGTTAGAGGTAGGAACAGAAATTAAATTTAAACTAATATGAGGAATGCTACTGGGATAGTGAAAATGTTATAGAAAGGAATTAGGGTAATGCTTGCAGAACTCATTAAATTTAATAAAAATATTTAATTGTATACTTTAAATGATCAAATTAAATGGTATGTAAGTTTTATCTCAAAAAAAAGTCAATTTTTAAAATTGGAATGGTATAACACTGAAAGAAAGATGGACATTGTCATATGGATAGCCATGCCATGTATCTATTTACTTTAATTATTTGACTTAAAAGGTGGCTCAGATGATAAAGAATCTGCCTGCAGTCTGGGAGACCTGGGTTCGATCCCTGGATTAGGAAGATCCTCTGGAGGAGGGCATGGCAACCCACTCCAGTATTCTTGCTTGGAGAATCCCCATGGACAGAGAAGCCTCACAGGTGACAGTTCACAGGGTCGCAAAGAGTCGGACATGACTGAGCAATTGAGCACACACACAAAAACCCAACCACCAACTTACTGGTGGATATGGAAAGATAAAGGAATGACATCTCTCAAAAGATATAATAACTCCATATGCATATGCACCCAACAAGATTTTAAAAATACAGAAGACAATAAATGATAGGTGTGAAAGGAAAAAAAAATTCAAAAGTATTTTGACATTTCAACATTGCTCTCTCTCGAAGATCCTCTGTGCCACAATCAAGCCCTAATGCAGCCAAAATTGCTCTCTCAAAAGTTAATACAGTCAGAAAACCAGAAAAAATATGGAAGGCCTGAACAAAACTATCAACCAACTTGATATAATTAAAGAACACACCAAACAACACAACAAAATACATATTCTTCTAAAATACATATGTTTAATACTGATAAAGCCAGATCATGTTCTGATCTATAAAACAAATCTCACTGAATTTAAAAAATAGTAATATAAAGGGCATTCTAGAACATAAAATCAATCTAGAAATTAACAACAGAGACACATCTGGAAAATTCCCAAATAAATGGAAATTAAACAACAAATGTCTAAATAACAGAGATCAAAGAGAAAATCTCTAGGAAAATTAAAACTGAAGACACTGAACTAAAAGACAATGAAAATATATTACATAAAAATCTGTGGGATGTGGCTAAAGCAGTGCTAATAGAAAGGGGCTTCCCTGATAGTTCAGTTAGTAAAATATCCATCTGTAATGCAGGAAACCCCAGTTCAATTCCTGGGTTGGGAAGATCCCCTGGAGAAGGGAAAGGCTACCCACTCCAGTATTCTGGCCTCGAGAATTCCATGAACTGTATAGTCCATGGGGTCGCAAAGAGTCGGACACGACTGAGTGATTTTCACTTCACTTCATTTCACTTCACAGCACTAAATACCTATACTGGAAAATAATAAAGACCTAAAATCCAAAACCAAAGTTTGTATTAAAGAAACTAGAGAAAGAAGAGCAAATAAAGCAAGCAAAAGGAAGAAAACAGTAAAATCTAGAACAGATATAAAAACGAAAACACCAAAAAAAAAAAAAAAATCAATAAAACCGAAAGTTGGATCATTAAAAACCTTGAATAACACAGGTTTCAACTGCATGGCTCCACTTATACAAAGTTTTTTTCAGACTGCCCTAGTGTTCCAGTGGTTAAGAAGTGAAAGTGAAAGTCGCTCAAAGAGTCGTGTCCAACTCTTTGCGACCCCATGGAATTCTCCAGGCCGGAACACTGGAGTGGGTAGCCCTTCCCTTCTCCAGGGGATCTTCCCAACCCAGGGATCAAATCCAGGTCTCCCGCATTGCAGGTGGATTCTTTACCAGCTGAGCCACAAGGGAAGCCCAAGAATACTGGAGTAGCCTATCCCTTCTCCAGTGGATCTTCCCCACCCAGGAATCAAACTGGGGTCTCCTGCACTGCAGGCAGATTCTTTACCAACTGAACTATTGAGAAAGCTGACTCCACCAGTCAATTCACGGGACACAGGTTAGATCCCTGGTCCAGGAAGATTCCACGTGCTGAGGCAACTAATTCCATGCCTCGCCACAACTACTGAGCTCATGTGCCACAATTTTACTAAAGTCTATGCACCCTAGAGCCTGAGCTCCACAACAAAAAAAGCCATAGCAATGAGAAGCCCACACATCACAACTACAGTAGACTCTGCCCATTGCAACTAGACAAAGTCCACACGAAGTAACAAAGGCCCAATGCAGCCAAAAATAAACAACAAATAAATCTTTAGAAAACAACAAAGTTGTTTTTCAACAGTAAATACAATAATACTACATGATCCACAATTGGTTGAATTCACAGATTCGCAGATATAGACAACTCGTCTATAAGTTATACATAGATTTTCAACTGTGCCCAGGGTTGGCTGACCAAAATAAACAAGAAAGAAACCACAGAAGAGAAAGAAATTATAAATAATCAGTATTACAAATAATGCCAAAGACTTTATAAGGAAAATAAAGTAATACTACAAACAATTCATTCTTATGAATTTGATAAATTACATGAAATGGAATAATTATTTGAAAGATGGAGACTACCAAAACTTGCTCAGGAAAATCTGAATAGCCCTATATCTTGTAAATAAATTGGACTGGGAAGTTAATAACCTACTAAAGGTGAAAAATCCAAGCCAAGATGGTTTCATTGGTAAATTCTACCTATCAAGGAAGAAATAACACCAATTCCACACAATCAATTCCATTAAAAAGAAAAGGAGTGAGCAGGATCCAAATATGAAGCCAATACTACTACCCTGTTCACAAATCCGGAGAGAAACATCATCAGAAAATTACAAATCAATATCTCTAATGAACATACAGATATAAAAACTGTCACAAAATGTTAGCAGATCAAATCCAGTAGTATTTAAAAATACCACAATCAAGTGGGTTTCATCTAAGGAATGTAAAGTTCGTTCAACATTCAAAAATCAATGAAATTCCATATCAACAATTTAAATAAAGAACAGGGGGACTTCTGTAGTGCTCCAATGGCTAGGAATCCATGCGTACAATGCAGAGGGCCTAGGTTTCATCCCTGGTCAGGGAACTAGATGCCACATGCTGCAACTAAAGATCACACACTGCAACTAAAGATCCTGCATGCCGCAAGTAAGACCTAGTGTAAAGAAACAAATATTTTAAAATAAATAAATAAGTAAGAAAGACCATGCAGCTATCTCTATAAATTTAGAAAAAGAAACTTGAAAAATTCATATTTTCATGGTAAAACACTCACAAAACTATGAACAGAATGGGAAGTGCTTAACCAAATAAAGGGCATCTATATAAGACCTACAGCTAACAGATACAGGAAAGAAGGAAAGTATGCCCTTCCTCTCTACCCTACTCAACATTGTATTGGAAGGTCTATCAGATCAATAAAGCAAGAAAAACAATTATAAGACACACATGTTGAAACAGAAGAAATTTTAAAGGCCTTTATTTCTTTATCTGCAGAAAAAATGTGTCCATCGAGAAAATCTCAAATAATCTACCAAAAAAGAAAAAAAAAAACCACCCATGCCTTATAATTAAAAAGTGAATTTAGCAAGGTTGAAGAATATCAGGTCAATAAACAAAAGTCAATTATATTCCTATATAGAGCTACAAATATTAGAAGTTTAAAATAAAGAAAAAAATTAAAATAACACAATTTATAATACCATCCAAAAACTGAAGTTCTTAATATAAATGTGTACAGCATCTGTATGTTAAAAACAACAAAATATTAATGAAGTAATCAAAGAAGATTTAGATAAATAGGGAGAAATACCATGTCTATGAATCAGAAGATTTAGTAAGGTATCAAATCTACCCAATCTCATCTATAGATTCAATGTCATCCCATTCAAAATCTCAGCAATCTTTTTGTAGATTGTTTTTAAAGGTACTTTTGCAGATAACAGTAGGACAATAAAATGGAAAGAGACCTCAAAGACACAGCACAAAGGGAAAATTTACCTAAAGGGTGACAATCGTTTAGGAAAACCAGAGGCTACTACCCTAGGTAAGCACCCCTGCTCACTAAGTAGGTGTGTCACTCAGAAAAGCAAGCCACTTCCTCTATCCTCAGCTCCAGATCAGCAGTGCAGAGGTTTTGCCAAGTGGTAGGAATAGGCTATAATAAAGAGCACAGAGGTATCGCCAAGGGAACCAAGTGAATTTGAAACAAGCTGGGGGAAAGTTGAATCCAAAAAGTACTCTTAAAAAGAATAGAAATTTTGGTGGTAAGCAATTAAGAGACTGGTAACTGCATGAGAGCAACACACTGAAAGAACATCAGTTATAAGTTTACCAGAGAGAACCAGGAAAAGAGATAGGTAAGAATAGCCCTTCTGAGGTCTGTACATATGCTCTCAGACTACAGTAAAATTAAACTAGATTGATAACTAAAAGAAAACTGAGAAATTCCCAAATACATGTATTTTTTTTAATTTTTATTTTTACTTTATTTTACTTTACAATACTGTATTGGTTTTGCCATACATTGAAATGAATCCACCACGGGTGTACATGCGTTCCCAAACATGAACCCCCCTCCCACCTCCCTCCCTATAACATCTCTCTGGGTCATCCCCGTGCACCAGCCCCAAGCATGCTGTATCCTGCATCAGACATAGATTATTTTAAATAACACACTTCTAAGTAGCACATGGATCAAGGAAGAAATCTCAAGAGAATTTAAATTTTGAGCTAAATGAAAATAAAAATACAATTTGTTAAAAAGTTGCAGGATACAATGTATGCAGTGCTTAAAGGGAAATTTATATATTGAATGCATATATTAGAAACAAATAAAAATCTAAAACCAAAAATTTAAGCTTTCACTTTAGGAAACTAGAAAAGAAGAACAAATTAAATTCAAATTAACCTTTAAAAAGAAGAACACAGCAAAATCAAATTAAAAATAGCAAACAGACAAAATCAGTAAAACCTAAAGCTGATATTTTCAAAACAGCAAAAAAATCAATAAGCCTCCAGCAAAGATAACTATGAATTAAAAAAAGAGAAGACACTAATTACTAGTATCAGAAATGAATGCGGGGGTGGGCATCACTACAGATTCCATGGACATTAAGATAAGAGAAAAGTATTCTTAGGGGGAAGCACACTGACTGAAACCGCCTGCTCTGGCCAGGCATCATAGTAACCATTTGCATGACTTGTTTTATGACAGGAGGTTCTGGTAAGGAACATGGAACTAATAAGCCTCCACCAACAGGCAGTTTGGGAAAGGTCAAAAGGAGACACCACATGTCCAACCACCTCCCAGAATCCTCCTCTCTGGCATCCATCTTGGCTGAACAAGGCGTGCACCACCAGGAAGGACTCTGAGTCAGAATGATTGGCTAAAGACAACCCAGAAACTAATCCTACCACCATAAAACCCAAGACTGCAAGCCATGTGACAAAACAGTTCTCCTGGTTTCCCTTACCCTCCTGCTCTCCACCCAGGCGCCCTTTCCCAGTAAAATCTCTTGCTTTGTAAGCACATGTGTCTCCTCAGACAATTCATTTCCCAGTGTTAGACAAGAGCCCAGTTTTGGGCCCTGGAAGGGGCCCCCTTCCTGCAACAGTATGAGTAATAATAACTACAAACTTGATAATCTAGATGAAACAGACCAATTTCTTAAAAGAAACAATCTGCCAAAACTGATACAAGAAAAAAATAGACAATTTCATTAGGCCTATATCTATTAAAGAAATGGAATCAATAATTAATAGCCTTCTAAAACAGAAAGCACCAAGTTCAGATGAGTTCACTGGTGAACTTAATCAAACATTTAAGATATTATACCAATTCTCTACAATTTCTTCCAGAAGATAGAAGCAGAGGCAGTATTTCCTCATTCTATGGAGGCCAACATTATCCTAATACCAAAAACAAAGACATTACAAGAAAACCATACACCAATATCTCTCATTAATGTAGATACACATATCCTCAACAAATTAGCATTTTGAATCCAACAAAATAAGACAAGAATTATATACCATAAGGGACTTCCCTGGTGGCTCAGATGCTAAAGAATCTGCTTGTAATGCAGGAGACCCAAATTCGATTCCCTGGTTGACAAGATCCCCTGGAGAAGGGAATGGCTACTCACTCCAGTGTTCTTGCCTGTAGAATTTGATGGACAGAGAAGCCTGGCAGACTACAGTCCATGGGGTTGCAAAGAATTGGCCATTACTGAGTGACTAACACTTTCACTTTTTTCACATGCACCATAACAAAGTGGGGTTTATTCCAGGTATGCAAGACTAATTCAATGTTAGAAAAATCAATGAACGTAAACCACTGCATCAACAACTAAAGAAAAATCACATGATCATATCAATAGATAAAGAAAAAGCATCCAACAAAACCCAATATCCATTCATGATAAAAACTCTGAGCAAACTAGGATTATAGGACTTCCTCAACTTGATAAAGAGCATCTACAAAATAATAATAATAATAATAATACAGTTAATGGTGTGAAACTAGAAGAATTTCCACAACAATCAACAAGAAGTCAAGGAAGGCCCCTCTCACCATTCCTTTTCAGCACAGCACTGGTAGTTCTAGTTAATGTAACAACAACAAAAAAAGATTTTAAAAAAGGAAGTAAAAGGAATACAGATTGGGAAGGAAGAAATATAACTTTGTTTGGAGAGGACATGCCCAGCCATATAGAAAATCCTAAAGAATTAACGCCCAAAAAATAAATAAATTTTAAAAACTTGGAACTAGTAATTACACCAAGGTTGCAGGATACAAGGTTAATATACAAAAGTCAATCGCCTTCTTATATACCAGCAATAAAGAAGTGGAATTTGAAGTTAAAAACACAATAATGTTTACATTTGCACTCCTCAAAATAAGGATATAAATCTAAACATGTATAAGATCTATATGAGGAAAACTACAAAATTCTGATAATAGAAATCAAATAACTAAATAAGCAGAGTTACATTTCATGTGTATGGAGAGGGAGAGTAAATATCGTCAACGTGCCAGTTCTTCCAAACTCAATGAATGTTACAGCAGGCAGGTAGCTAGGTATGAGCAGAGAAATGGGGGCAGGGGCCAGGTGGCAGGAAATCATGCATCTTGTAAACCGCAGGGGTCCACAGACAGACAAAGAAAAGCAGGAACCTTCAGAATGACCGGAAATTGGATGATTAGGGTCCCAGTAGTAGACAAAAAAGGTGGGGAAAGGCAGGAATCTCCTGAGTCCAAATGCAAACTTTTTCTCATTGTTCTCCTATTTTCATAACGATACCATTAGCCTTATACATAAGTACTCATCTTGCACCAACACCATACTTTGGAAATAAGCTAAATGAGGGAAAAAATCCCTCCTGCCCTCGGGAAAATGGAGCTGGAATGAAAATTCCGCCCCTTCATTTCTTTGCCCCTCATAACCCACTTGCCAAAGAGGCCAAGACCTGCCAGCCCACTCTGAGAGCTTATTCATGCTTAAATCAACTTCTACTATACTTTCTCAAAATCTCTGCTGCTTCTCTGAATTCTTACTAGAGGAAGAAAGAACCTCAAATTTACCAGCAACAAACAGACTCAATCCAATCCAAATCAAAATTTCAGCAAATTATTTTGTGGATATCAAATACTGATTTTAAATTTTATATAGAGAGGCAAAAGATCCAAAATAGGCAGCACAATACTGAAGAACAAGGTAATGGGACAGACACTCTAACTAAAGACTTACTGTAAAGCTATAGTAATCGAGACACTGCACTACTGATGAAAGAATAGACAAACAGGTCAGTAGAACAGAATACAGGGTGTAAGCCCAAAACTAGACCCACATGATTCAGTCAACTGATCTCTGACAAAGAAGTAAAGACAACAGAAGAGAAAAAAAGTCTTATCAATAAATGGGACAGACAATTGGAAATCCACATGCAATAAAATGAATCTAGACACAGACTTTACACTCTTTACAAGTGAAAAGTGAAAGTGAAGTCACTCAGTCTTGTCTGACTCTTTGCGACCCCATGGACTGTAGCCTACCAGGCTCCTCCATCCATGAGATTTTCCAGGCAAGAATATTGGAGTAGGTTGCCATTTCCTTCTTCAGGAGATCTTTCCAACCCAGGGATTGAACCCGGGTCTCCTGCATTGTAGGCAGATGCTTTACCATCTGAGCCACCAGGGAAGCCACCACTCTTTACAAAAATTCACCAAATAGATCATAAACATAAATATAAAATACAGGTAAGGCTATGAAATTCTTCTAAGGAAACAGGAGAGAGTCTAGATGATCCTGGATATGGTGATGACTTTCTAGATACAATATCACAGGCAAGATTCA
The DNA here is from genome assembly GCF_023091745.1 of Budorcas taxicolor. Taxonomy (NCBI): domain Eukaryota; kingdom Metazoa; phylum Chordata; class Mammalia; order Artiodactyla; family Bovidae; genus Budorcas; species Budorcas taxicolor. Next base: position 76,808,115 of record NC_068935.1, read on the forward strand.
TGAAAAAATAATAGATAAGTTGGACTCAGGAATGGCTTCGGTATCTCCTCCTATATGAACCTCCGTCCATAGTTCTTCAGGCACTCTATCAGAGCTAATCCCTTACAACAAGGAGAGATAAGAAAGCCTTCTTAAGGGAACAATGCAAATAAAGAGATCTCTTCAAGAAAATTTACAGATACCAAGAGAACATCTCATGCAACAGTATGGACCTAACAGAAGCAGAAGTTATTAAGAAGAAGTGGCAAGAATACACAGAAAGTGAAAGTGAATGTCCATGTCCAACTCAGTCATGTCCAACTCTTTGCAACCCCATGGACTGTAGCCTACCAAGCTCCTCTGTCCATGGGATTTTCCAGGCAATAGTACTGGAGTGGATTGCCATTTCCTTCTCCAGGGGATCTTCCTGAACCAGGGATCAAACCTGGGTCTCCCACATTGTAGACAGACGCTTTACCATCTGAGCCACCAGGGAAGTCCTGAGAAGAACTGTACAAAAAAGGTCTTAATGACTTTCAAACTACTGCACAACATTTTTAAAAAATGTTCAAACTATAGCATGATTGTGCTCATTTCACGTACTAGCAAGGTAATGCTCAAAATCCATCAAGCTAGGCTTCAACAGCACATGAACTGAGAACTTCCAGATGTTCAAGCTAGATTTAGAAAAGGCAGAGGAACCAAAGATCAAATTACTAACATCCACTGGATCATAGAGAAAGCAAGAGAATTCCAGACAAACATATACTTCTGCTTCATTGACTATACTAAAGTCTTTGACTGTGTGGATCACAACAAACTGTGGAAAATTCTTAAAGAGATGGGAATACCAGACAACCGTATCCACCTCCTGGGAAATCTGTATGCAAGACAAGAAGCAATAGTTAGAATCAGACATGGAACAACAGACTGGTTCCAAATTGGGAAAGGAGTACATCAAGACTATATTGTCACCTTGCTTATTTAACTTACATGCAGAGTACATCATGTGAAATGCCAGACTGGATGAAGCATAAGCTGGAATCAAGATTGCTGGATATCAATAACCTCAGATATGCAAATGACACCACCCTAATGGCAGAAAGTGAAGAGGAACTGAAGAGCCTCTTGAAGAACGTGAAAGAGGAGAGTGAAAAAGCTGGCTTAAAACGCAACATTCAAAATACTAAGATCATGGTCTCCTGTCCCATCACTTGATGGCAAATACACGGGGAAACAATGGAAACAGTGTCAGACTTTATTTTCTTGGTCTTCAAAATCACTGTGGACGGTGACTGCAGTCATGAAATGAAAAGACGCTTGCTCCTTGGAAAAAAGCTGTGATAAACTTAGACGGCATATTAAAAATCAGAGACATTTGCCAACAGACATTCCAGTACTTTGGCCACCTCATGTGAAGAGCTGACTCATTGGAAAAGACTCTGATGGTGGGAGGGATTGGGGGCAGGAAGAGAAGGGGACGACAGAGGATGAGATGGCTGGATGGCATCACCAACTCAATGGACATGACTTGAGTGAACTCCAGAATATGATGATGGACAGGGAGGCCTGGCGTGCTGCAATTGATGGGGTCGCGAAGAGTCGGACATGACTGAGCAACTGAACTGAGCTGATGGTTTTTCCAGTAGTCATGTGTAGATGTGAGAGTTGGACCATAAGGAAGGTTGAGCACCAAAGAATTGACGCTTTCAAACTGTGATGCTGGAGAAGACTCTTGAGAATCCCTTGGACAGCAAGGAGATCAAACCAGTCAACCCTAAAGGAAAACAACCCTGAATATTCATTGGAAGGATGCTGAAGCTCCAATACTTTGGCCACTTGATGTGAATAGCCAATTCACTGGAAAAGACCTTGATGCTGGGCAAGACTGAAGGGAGGAGGAGAAGGGGGGAACAGGATGAGATAACCATCTCCGACTCAATGGATATGAATTTTAGCAAACTCCAGGAAACAGTGAAGGACAGGGAAACCTGTTGTGCTGCAGTCCATGGGGTGGCAAAGAGTTGGACACAGCTGAGCGGCTGAACAACAACATAGTTGGACGTCATTAAAATTAAAAACTTCTGTGGCGGATTCATGTTGATGTATGGCAAAACCAATACAATATTGTGAAGTAATAAATCTCCAATTAAAATAAATAAATTTATATAAAAAAAGAAAAGAGAGAAGAGAAGGCAAAGACTGGAGGAAATGTTTATAAAAGATATATCTGATAAAATATTGTCATCCAAAATGTATAAATATGTTGAAAACAATAAGGAAACAAATAACCCAATTAAAAACTGGGCAAAATGCTTGAACAGAAACACCTCATCTAAGATATAGAGAAGGCAAACAACATATAAAAACATGCTCCACATCATATGTCATTAGAGAAATGCAAATTAAAGTAACAGTGAGAAACCAGTATGCACCTATAATGATCAAAATCCAGAATACTGATAACACCAAATGCTAGCAAGGTTGCACAGCAACAGGAAATTTTTCATTCACTGCTAGTAGAAATGCAAAATGGTAGAGCCACCTTACAAAACATTCACATAGATTTCTATAAAACTATATTCTTCCAATATGATCAGCAATGAAGTTTCTTGATATTTACCCAAGGGAGTTGAAAATTTATGTTCCCACAAAAACCTGCACACTGATGTTTGAAGGAGCTTTAATTCATTAATTGCCAAAACTTAGAAGCAACTGAGATGCCTTTCTGTAACTGAATGAATAACTAAACTGGTATATTGAGAAAATGAAATCTTATTCAGTACTAAAAAGAAATGAGCTATCAAACCATGAAAAAGTAAGCAGAACCTTAAATGCATATTACTAAGTGAAAGAAGCCAATATGAAGAGGCTACATATTGTATGATTCCAGTATCTGACACTCTGGAAAAGATAAAACCACTGAGATAGTAAAAAGACCGATGGTTGCCGGGGTCTAGAAGGGAGAGAAGTATGAACTAGCAGAGCACAGAGGATTTTTACGGCAGTTAAAGAAAAACCGAGAAACTAGGATAGCCAAAACAATTTTGAAGGGCAAAAAACAAGATTAAAGCTAGAGCACTGACACTACCTATTTTCAATGTTTACTTCAACACTTACTATGCAGTATCAGCCAAATGATTGACACATGGATCAGGGGAACAGAATAGGGTATCTAGAAATAAACCCATACATATATTCAACAAAGAGTACTTGAATTATTAAAGGATAAGGGAATAGGATGACTTCAAAAGAGCATGAAAGAAACTTTTTAGGTTAAGATACAATTTCATATTTTGATTGTAGTGATGTCTATACTATGGAATGTGAAAACTCATACAGCTGTAAACTAAAGAAAGTGGATTTTATATTATATAAATTATACTTCGAAAAATTTAAATAAAAAATTTACCAAACACTGCATAGTGAGAAAATCAAAATCATGATATAAATATATAAAGATAACAGAAAGGAACAGCAGTGAGCATGTATATAACATACCTGAATTCAAGATGGGGGTAAGAAGGATATGTACATGAAGGAGAGTTAAATCATCATCTAGAATGGGCAATTAATAGATAATGGCTAAAACTTTAAAATAAAGCTATACTAGTATATTATTTAGATATATTGATCTAAGTAATCAAAAGATCAAAGTTCAAAGTGATTTAGTTACCTCTGAGAATGGAAAATTAAGGGGTAAGGGAAATAAGACGTGGTTTTTTCTTTTTTTTTTTAAACAAACTTAAAAAACTATATAGCTCTATTATATGCATATAGAACTTTTATTTCTAAATTTAAACTTTTCAAAGTATATCTAGTTGGTGAGTATGTGCCACTAGTTCACCGGTACATTAAACTACTATCTAGTTAACCTATAAACTCCATTTCACATAAAGGTAGCTTCCCCAGTAGCTCAGTGGTAAAAGAATCTGCTGGCAATGCAGGAGACACAGGAGATACTCAGGTTCAATTCCTGGGTCAGGAAGATCCCCTTGAGAAGGGAATGCCTACACACTCCAGTATTTTTCCCTGGAGAATCCCACAGACAGAGATGCCAGGCAGACTAGAGTTCATGGGGTTGCAAGAGTCAGACATGACTTAGCCACTAAACCACCACCACCAAGAATTCTTTAAAGTATCCCCAGATGGGGATGGAAATACTTCTAAATATGAATAAAAAGCATCTTTCCCAAAACCAAACATTACCATAAACAGCAGGCAGCCATACAGAATAAAATTGCAACTTCATCAGCTGGAACCTCTGAGACTGAGCACTGTCTACAAAAGTAAATTTTGAGTTTCACCCCAACCAATGAGAAAGACTGAAAATATTTCACTGTAAAAACTTGATATGTAGTATCACAAAGGTGGGCCCTAACTACCTATACTTCCACCAAACTGGAGCTTTCCCCTCTAACCTACACTGTCAGTCTTTATGAATAATCCTCACTTCTATAAAGATAGGAATCTTGTCCTGTATCATCAGTTCTTTAGTTAAAGTCCTGACCAATAAAGAACAGAAATGATATGGACCTAACAGAAGCAGAAGATATTAAGAAGAGGTGGCAAGAATACCCAGAACTATATAAAAAAGAACTTCAGGACCCAGATAACCACGATGCTGTGATCACTCACCTAGAACCAGACATCCTGGAATTAGAAGTCAAGTGGGCCATAGAAAGCATCACTTCAAACAAAGCTAGTGGACTCAATATACCAGCAAATTTGGAAAACTTAGCAGTGGCCACAGGACTGGAAAAGGTCAGTTTTCATTCCAATTCCAAAGAAAGACAATGTCAAAGAATGTTCAAACTACCACACAATTGCATTCATCTCACACACTAGCAAAGTAATGCTCAAAATTCTCCAAGTCAGGCTTCAACAGAATGTGAACCGAGAACTTCCAGATGTTCAAGCTGGATTTAGAAAAGGCAGAGGAACCAGAGATCAAATTGCCAACATCCACTGGGTCATCAAAAAAGCAAGAGAGTTCCAGAAAAACATCTATTTCTGCTTTATTGACTATGCCAAAGCCTTTGACTGTGTGGATCACAATAAACTGTGGAAAGTTCTTCAAGAGATGGGAATACCAGACCACCTTATCTGCCTCCTGAGAAATCTACATGCAGGTCAAGAAACAACAGTTAGAACTGGACGTGGAACAACAGACTGGTTCCAAATCGGGAAAGGAGTATGTCAAGGCTGTACACTGTCACCTTGCTTATTTAACTTATATGCAGAGTACATCATGAGAAATGCCAGGCTGGATGAAGCACAAGCTGGAATCAAGATTGCTGGGAGAAATACCAATACCCTCAGATACGCAGATGACACCACACTTATGGCAGAAAGCAAAGAAGAACTAAAGAGCCTCTTGATGAAAGTGAAAATGAGAGTGAAAAAGTTGGCTTAAAGCTCAACATTCAGAAAACGAAGATCATTGCATCTGGTCCCATCACTTCAGGGCAAATAGATGGGGGGGGACAATGGAAACAGTGATAGACTTTATTTGGGGGGGGTCTCCAAAATCACTGCAGATGGTGACTGCAGTCATGAAATTAAAAGATGCTTGCTCTTTGGAAGAAAAGCTATGCCCAACCTAGACAGCATATTAAAAAGCAGAGACATTACTTTGCCAACAAAAGTCTACCTAGTCAAAGCAATGATTTTTCCAGTAGTCATGTATGGATGTGAGAGCTGGACTATAAAAGCTGAGTGCCAAAGAACTGATGTTTTTGAACTGCAGTATTGGAGAAGACTCTTGAGGGTCCCTTGGACTGCAAGGAGATCCAACCAGTCCATCCTAAAGGAAATCAGTCCTGAATTTTCATTGCAAGGACTGATGCTAAAGATGAAACTCCAACACTCTGGCCACCTGATGTGAAGAACTGACTAACTGGAAAACACCCTGATGTTGGGAAAGATTGAAGGCGGGAGGAGAAGTGAACGACAGAGGATGAGATGGTTGGATGGCATTACCAACTCGATGGACATGAGTTTGAGTAGGCTCGAGGAATTGATGATGGACAGGAAGCCTGGAGTGCTGCAGTCCATGGGGTCGCAAACAGTCGGACACGACGGAGCGACTGAAGTGACTGACTGCTCCAGTCTGCACCAACCACCAGAGGACCACGATGCTAATATCTGTCTGTCTGAATAACATAACTACCTAGGAGTTTCCTGCTGAAATGTTGTACTTACCATTTTGGATTCCATCCATCGGAAAGCCAGGCCAGATCAGACACACATTTGCTCCATCTGCTACCCTTCTAACATGAACTTCAAGCCAGTGGTTTTCAAGCCGTTAGAAGAGTTTACACTCTTAAACCTATTGAGCACTCAAAAAGTTTTAGTTGATTTATTTACATTAGAAAGTAAACTAAAAGGCTCTAAAAATATTTGAAATACTTATTAATAGTTTATTTGTTAGGACTTCCCTTGCAGTCTTATGCTTAGAAATTCATCTGCCAGTACAGGTATAGTTTCAATTCCTCGTCTGGGAAGATTCTACATGCCATGGGACAACCCATGCACCACAACTACTAAGCCCACAGTCTAGAGTTCCCAAGCCACAACTACTGAAGCCCTTGTGCCCTAAAGCCTGGCTTCCCAACAGGAGAAGCCATCAAAATAAGAAATCCACAAATGGCAACTAGACAGTAGCCCTTGCTTGCTGCAGGTTGAGAAAGCCCATGCACATCAACAAAGACCTAGGGCAGTCAAAAATAAATTAATTAATTAGAAAATAGTTAATTTGCTGATTCAATAATTTGGCTAATTAACTAAAATATTTACTGTTTCATTTAAAAATATTACATGTATTTTTAACATTTATTTACATGCTAACATAAATAACAAATTTTTCTGGGAAATGGCTGTATTTTCAAAACCAAACAACCTTATGGATGAATGATGTTGTTTTTTAGCTCAGCTGGTAAAGAATCTGCCTGCAATGCAGGAGACGCTGGTTTGATTCCTGGGTCAAGAAGATCTCCTAAAGAAGGGGTAGGCTGGGACTTCCCTGGTGGTCCAGTGGTTTACACTCTGAGCTTCCACTGCAGGGGGCACAGGTTCAACCCCTGGTCAGAGAACTAAGATCCCATATACTGTGTGACACTGCCCAGTATTCTTGAGCTTCCCTGATGGCTCAGATGGTAAAGAAGCAGCATCCAATGCAGCAGACCTGGATTTGATCCCTGAGTTGGGAAGATCCCCTGGAGGTGGGCATGGCAACCCACTCCAGCATTCTTCCCTGGGGAATCCCCATGGACAGAGGAGCCTGGTGGGCTATAGTCCATGGGGTCACAAAGTGTCAGACACGACTCTGCGACTAAGCACAGCACAGCACACATATACTTTCACACACAGCACACATATACTAATGTCTAGTTAAAAGACAGCTGGAACCTCATGCCTGTTTCTGCATTCAAACTACTATGAAATGTTTCACTTGGGTTGAAATATATGAAAAAACTCCTAACAAACACATGGTTGAAAACAAATACATTAAAATCCTTTCAGATAATCATGGATAGTTTTCATCAATACTATACCAAAATTCAACATGTAGTTTCTCAAAGATTAGTTGAAATGTAAGAATCTGAAACCATATCAACAAACTGTTCATATTCAGTTATATAATGGTTAGGTAGCATCACTGACTCAATGCACATGAGTTTGAGCAAACTCAGGAGATAGTGAAGGACTGGGAAGCCTGGTGTGCTGCAGTCCATGGGGACGCAAACTGCATGGACACAACTTAGCGACTGAACAACAACAAATATTAAAATACATCAACCTGTCTTAACTTTTCAATGGATATTTGACCCATGCATGATTTTGGAACATTCTACAGAGGCCCCTTCATGGATCACTGCCTTGTCGTGGCAAAGGGGGTTTGCATAACACAATGAAGCTATGAATCATGACATGTAGGGCCACCCAAGATGGACGGGTCATAGTGGAGAGTTCTAATAAAAGGTGATGCACTGGAGGAGGGAATGGTAAACAACCCCAGTATACTTGCCATGAGAACCTCATGAATTATATAAAAGGACAAAAAGATATGACACTGAAAGATGAGTCCCCCAGGTCCAAAGGTATCCAATATGCTAAAGGGGAAGAGTGGAGGAGAACTACTAATAGCCCCAGAAAGAATGAAGCGGCTGAGTTAAAGCAGAAATGACAATCAGCTGTGGATGTGTCTAGTGAGGAAAGTAAAATCCGATGCTGTAAAGAATATTGCATAGGAATCTGGAATGTTAGGTCCATGAATCAAGGTAAATTGGACGGGGTCAAGCAGGAGATGGTAAGAATAAACACTGACAACTTAAGAATCAGTGAACTAAAATGGATTGAAATGGGTGAATTTGATTCAGATGACCATTATATCTACTACTGGGGGCAAGAATCCCTTAGAAGAAATGGAGTAGCCCTCACAGTCAACAAGAGTCCAGAATGCAACCTCAAAAATGACAGAATGATCTCAGTTCATTTCCAAGGCAAGACATTCAATATCACAGTAATTCAAGTCTATGCCCCTACCACCAATGCTGAAGAAGTTGATCAGTTCTATGAAGACCTAGAAGACCTCTTAGAACAATCACCAAAAAAAGATGTTCTATTCATTATTGGGGATTGGAATGCAAAAGCAGGAAGTCAAGAGATACCTGGAGTAACCGGCAAGCCTGGCCTTGGAGAACAAAATGAAGCAGGGCAAAGACTAACTGAATTCTGCCAAGAGAACGCACTGGTCATAGCAAATATCCTTTTCAACAACACAGGAGACAATTTTATACACGGACATCACCAAATGGCCAAAACTGAAATCAAACTGATTACATTCTTTGTAGCCAAAGATGGAGAAGCTGTTATACAGTCAGCAAACACAAGACCTGGAGCTGACTGTGGCTCAGATCATCAGCTTCTCATAGCAAAATTCAGGATTAAACTAAATAAAGTGGGGAAAACCACTAGGCCAGCCAGGTATGACTTAAATGCCCTATGAATATGCAGTGGAGGTAACAAATAGATGCAAGGGATTAGAATTTGTAAACAGTACGCCTGAATAACTATGGACAGAGGTCCATAATATTGTACAGGAGGCAGTGAACAAAACTATCCCAAAGAAAAAGAAAAGGAAGAAGATAAAGTGGTTATCTGAGGAGGCTTTCAAATAGCTAAAGAAAGAAGAGAAGTAAAAAGCAAGGGAGAAAGGAAAACATATACTCAACTAAACACAGATTTCCAAAGAACAGCACAGAGAAAGACAAGAAGGCCTTCTTCAATGAACAGTATATAAAACTACAAGAAAACAACAGAAGGAGAAAGACTAGATATCTCTACAGGAAAACTAGAGGTATCAAGAGAACATTTTGCCCAAAGATGGGCACAATAAAGGACAGAAACATAAAGACCTAATTGATGCTGAAGAGATCAAGAAGAGATAGAAATACACATAACCGTACAAAAAGGATCTTAATGAACCAGATTATTATGATGGTGTGGTCAGTAACCCAGAGCCAGACATTCTGGACCTTACGAAGCACTGCTGTTAATAAAGCTACTGGATGCAATGGAATTCCAACAGAACTATTCAAAACCCTAGATGATGATGCCATCAAGGTATTGCATTAATATGTCAACAAATCTGGAAGATGCAACAGTGGCCACAGGACTGGAAAAAGTCAATTTTCATCCCAATTCCCAAGAAGGGTAATACTAAAGAATGTGTTAACCATTGGACAATTGCATCTCCCATGCTAGTAAGGTGATGCTTAAAATCTTGCATGCTAGGCTTCGGCATTATATGAATCAAGAACTTCCAGATGTCCAAACTGGGTTTAGAAAAGGAAGACGAATCAGAAAGCAAATTGCCAACATTCGCTGGATCATACAAAACGCTAAGGAACTCCAGAAAAACATCTATCTCTGTTTCATCGACTATGCCTAAGCCTTTGACTGTGTGGATCATAATAAACTGTGGAAAGCTGTTAAAGAGATGGGAATACCAGACCATAGTACCTGTCTCCTGAGAAACCTGTATGTGGGTCAAAAAACAACAGTTAGAACCCTGTATGGAACAAGTGATTGGTTCAAGATTGAGAAAGGAATACGACAGGACTGTCTGCTGTCACCGTTTGTTTAACCGATATGCTGAGCACATCATGAGAAATGCCAGGCTGGATGAGTTACAAGCTAGAATCAAGATAGGTGGGAGAAACATCAACAACATCAGATATGCAAATAATATCACTCGAATGGCAGAAAGCAAAGAGGAACTAAAGAGCCTCTTGATGAGGGTAAAGGAGGAGAGTGAAAGAGCTAGCTTAAAACTAAATATTATGAAGAAGGGCATGGCAACCCACTCCAGTATTCTTGCCTGGAGAATCCTACAGACAGAGAAGCCTGGCAGGCTGCAGTCCATGGGGTCACAGTCAGACATGACTGAAGCGACTTAGTATACACTTATCTTTCATAGCTCGATCAAAAAATTAAATAAATATTAAAAGTTAAAAAATAAATTAAAAATATTTTAAAAACTAAGATCATGGCATGAAGCCCCAATACTTCATGGCAAGAAAAGGGTGAAAGGTAAAAGTAGTGACAGATTTCCTCTTTGTGGGCTCTAAAATAACTGCAGATGGAACTGCTGTCATGAAATCAGAAGACGTTTGCTTCTTGGCAGGAAAGCTATGACAAACCTAAACAGTGTGTTGAAAAGCAGACATTACTCTGCTGACAAGGTCCGTATAGTCAAAGCTACACTCTTCCCAGTGGTCACGTATGGTTATGAAAGCTGGACCATAAAGAAGGCAGAGTGCTGAAGAATTGATGCCTTCAAACTGTGGTGCTGGAAAAGACTCCTTAGAGTCCTTTGGACAGCAAGGAGATCAAACCAGTTAATCTTAAGGGAAATCAACCCTGAATATTCACTGTAAGGACTAATGCTGAAGCTGAAGTTTCAGTATTTTGGTCATCTGATATGAATAGCTAACTCACTGGAAGTCACTGATGCTGGGAAAGATTGAGGGCAGAAGGAGAAGAAGGCATCAGAAGATGAGACGGCTGGATGGTATCACTGATGCAATGGACATGAACTTGGGCAAACTTCAGGAGATGATGAGGGACAGGGAAGCCTGGCATGCTGCAGTCCACGGGGTTGCAAAGAGTCAGACATGACTGGGTGACTGAACAACCACCACAGAGGTCACCTGGAAAATACTGGTTCAAAGAGTAACACAGATCTTCAAAATGTTGGCATGTTTCATTAAATAATATTTTAAAAATCACATTCATTAAAATCTCATCTTATGTCATCAAAAAGTCTTCTAATATTGGGAAGCTATAAAGTTCACACAGGTGGATACAAGTTTACAAAAATTCTAAATTTTGTTTGAAAGCTCAAATTTAAGATGGGTAACAAATAGTAATGGTATGGACCTAACAGAAGCAGAAGATATTAAGAAGAGGTGGCAAGAATACACGGAAGAACTGTACATAAAAGATCTTCATGACCCAGATAATCATGATGATGTGATCACTAATCTAGAGCCAGACATCTTGGAATGTGAAGTCAAGTGGGCCTTAGAAAGCATCACTACGAACAAAGCTAGTGGAGGTGATGGAATTCCAGTTGAGCTATTTCAAATTCTGAAAGATGATGCTGTGAAAGTGCTGCACTCAATATGCCAGCAGATTTGGAAAACTCAGCAGTGGCCACAGGACTGGCAAAGGTCAGTTTTCATTCCAATCCCAAAGAAAGGCAATGCCAAAGAACGCTCAAACTATCGCACAATTGCATTCATCTCACACGCTAGTAAAGTAATGCTCAAAATTCTCCAAGCCAGGCTTCAGCAATATGTGAACCGTGAACTCCCTGATGTTCAAGCTGGATTTAGAAAAGGCAGAGGAACCAGAGATCAAATTGCCAACATCTGCTGGATCATGGAAAAAGCAAGAGAGTTCCAGAAAAACATCTATTTCTGCTTTATTGACTATGCCAATGCCTTTGACTGTGTGGATCACAATAAACTATGGAAAATTCTGAAAGAGATGAGAATACCAGACCACCTAACCTGCCTCTTGAGAAATCTGTATGCAGGTCAGGAAGCAACAGTTAGAACTGGACATGGAACAACAGACTGGTTCCAAATAGGAAAAGGAGGACGTCAAGGCTGTATATTGCCACCCTGCTTATTTAACTTCTATGCAGAGTACATCATGAGAAACGCTGGACTGGAAGAAGCACAAGCTGGAATCAAGATTGCCAGGAGAAATATCAATAACCTCAGATATGCAGATGACACCACCCTTATGGCAGAAAGTGAAGAGGAGCTAAAAAGCCTCTTGATGAAAGTGAAAGAGAAGAGCGAAAAAGTTGGCTTAAAGCTCAACATTCAGAAAACGAAGATCATGGCATCTGGTCCCATCACTTCATGGGAAATAGATGGGGAAACAATAGAAACAGTGTCAAACTTTATTTTGGGGGACTCCAAAATCACTGCAGATGGTGATTGTAGCCATGAAATTAAAAGATGCTTACTCCTTGGAAGAGAAGTTATGACCAACCTAGATAGTATATTCAAAAGCAGAGACATTACTTTGCCAACTAAGGTCCGTCTAGTCAAGGCTATGGTGGTCATGTATGGATGTGAGAGTTGGACTGTGAAGAAGGCTGAGCACAGAAGAATTGATGCTTTTGTACTGTGGTATTGGAGAAGACTCTTGAGAGTCCCTTGGACTGCAATGAGATCCAACCAGTTCATTCTGAAGGAGATCAACCCTGGGATTTCTTTGGAAGGAATCATGCTAAAGCTGAAACTCCAGTACTTTGGCCACCTCATGCAAAGAGTTGACTCACTGGAAAAGACTCTGATGCTGGGAGGGATTGGGGGCAGGAGGAGAAGGGGACGACAGAGGATGAGATGGCTGGATGGCATCACGGACTCGATGGACTGAGTCTGAGTGAACTCCGGAAGATGGTGATAGACAGGGAGGCCTGGCGTGCTGCGATTCATGGGGTCGCAAAGAGTCGGACACGACTGAGCAACTGAACTGAACTGAACATGTAGTATCAGTTGTTTTCCTTGAAGGAATAAACTTACTTCATTTATTTAGGAAAAATATATATGCCTAATACCCAAATATGAAAGAAAACTCATAGTTCGTCTATCAGTAATTCTTGTAAGTAAAATGCTGAAAGTGAAAAAACTTAGTAACCAGTTTGCAATGCTTCAGGCGATTTTCCTTAAGGTGATCATCACAATTCAGTTTGCAGATGTGCTTCAAGTGTACTTCCCTTTTCATCACACAATATTAAGACATACATTTAGTAAAATTTATAACACTTACTGTTCAAAGGTATTTTTTAAAGAGAAACTGGCTTTTTAAAAAAACTACAGGTACATGGTAAAGAACACCATGTCTACTGGTAGTTTGCCTCATACTCAGGCAGAAACATTTATTTTCTGCTGCTCTGACACCATCATTGAAGATATCAACACAGCAAAAATAAATTTAACAACTTAGTACTATTATAACTTTTTTTTCCCACTTTGCAGATCCTTCAAAAAGCTGAAAAATGTTTTATACTGTTGGCCACCACCTTGGGTGATACATTCCCCTAGATTTACTCTCACTCTATTATGACTTATTGCCCATTCCCAACAGTACTACTGATGTCTGCTGCTGCTGCTGCTGCTGCTGTTGCTGCTGCTGTGTCGCTTCAGTCATGTCCGACTCTGTGCGACCCCACAGACAGCAGCCCACCAGGCTCCCCTGTCCCTGGATTCTCCAGGCAAGAACACTGGAGTGGGTTGCCATTTCCTTCTCCAATGCATGAAAGTGAAAAGTGAAGGTGAAGTCGCTCAGTCATGCCCGACTTTGGAAGGGAATCTTAAATATATAACATATATTTTTACCTAACAAAATAGAAAATGTAACTATAACAACCTTTTCTAGATGCCCCCTACATTAAACTACCTCAGACAACTCTGTTTCATGTTTGTCTCCTAACTTGCAGTCAGACTTATGAGCTGCCATTTGTAATGATGACTGTTGTATCATGCTATCAACCCTCTTGTAAATCTGCCATGAACTTAGAAACCAGATTTATCAGAATTATGTATTAAAGGCTCCAAGTGAGGGATACATTGAAATGTATTCAGTACATTGGGCATAGCTGATTTTCTTTCAGCTGTCCAAAATCCTTTTTATTCTACATCTCTGTTGTGTGCAAGACAAGTTAACTAGCTGAACAGATGAATTCCAGACATTAAGATACTGTACTTGTGTTTAAAATGAAGGTTTATCTAGATAACTCAGAATCCACACAAAAAGAGGTTTGAAGAATCAACAACTGAAGACCAGTGTTTTAAATAAACTTTTAAGATAATTGTAGATTCACATAAAGAAACAGTAAAAGATAACCCTTTTATTATTTATCTACATTCTTCCAATCCATCAGTATCCACCAGGATATCGATAGTCAAGATGCTGAACATTTCCATTAACACAAAGATACTTAATGTGATCTTTTATAACCACATCCACCACTCTCCTTTATCCAACCTCACCCCTAAAACTAAAAAATCACTACTCTAGTCCCCATTTCTATAATTCTATCATTTCAGAATATTATACAAGTGGTAGTATACTTTTGAAATTGGATTTTTTTCCCCCACTCAGCATAATTCTCTGGGGATTCATCCAGAGAACTGTGTGTTACGAACTTCATTCTTTCTTATTCCTGAGTGGAATTATGTGTGTCAAGAGTTAGGCTAAGCTATTCCAGAGGGTTAATGCCCTGGCATCCATTTTGTTTGGTCAAGAGGCCTGAAGGTGCCTCGAACTGACACTAGCCTCTTGTGCAAGCACATGCCCTAAATAACTCTGTGGAGTCACAAGCAAATTTAAGTCCTGATACAACTGCTCCAACAGTTGGCTTTTTACTATCTGACTTCTAGTTTATTTTCTGCTGCTGCTACTGCTGCTAAGTCACTTCAGTCATGTCCGACCCTGTGTGACCCCATAGACAGCAGCCCACCAGGCTCCCCCGTCCCTGGGATTCTCCAGGCAAGAACACTGGAGTGGGTTGCCATTTCCTTCTCCAATGCATGAAAGTGAAAAGTGAAAGTGAAGTCGCTCATTCATGTCCGACTCTTCGCGACCCCATGGACTGCAGCCTACCAGGCTCCTCCATCCATGGGATTTTCCAGGCAAGAGTACTGGAGTGGGGTGCCATCATGTTCTAAATAATACCAATTTATCCATGGGATTTTCCAGGCAAGAGTACTGGAGTGGGGTGCCATCATGTTCTAAATAATAGCAATTTATGAGATATGCAGTTTACAAATAACTCTGCCACTTTTTAGCTTCTTTTTACATCCTCTTAAGAGTGTCTTTGGCAGAGTAAGAGTTCTTAATTTTATTAAGTTTACTTCATGAATTTTTCCCTTTACATGCCATGTTTTTGATATCAAGTATATGAACTCCTTGCCTAGTCAAATATTCTAGACTTTTTCCTATGTTTTTTTCTAGAAGGTTTATAGTTTTAAGTTCTGTGTTTTACCCTAAGTCTGTAATTTGGTTTTAGTTCATTTTTATAAGACATGTGAAACTTGGGTCAAAGTTTATTTTTTTGCCTATGGATATCCAGTATTTCCTAGTGGCTCAGACGGTAAAGAGTCTGCCTGCAATGCGGGAGACTCAGGTTCGATCCCTGGGTCAGGAAGGTCCCCTGCAGAGGGGAATGGCGATCCACTCCAGTATTCTTGCCTGGAAAATCCCATGGACAGAGGAGCCTGGCAGGCCCCAATCCATGGGGTCACAAAGAGTTGGACACGGCTGAGCAACTGACATACTCACATCCAGTTGCTCAAGCACCATTGCTAAAAAGGCTCTCTTTTCATAGTGAACTATTTTTCCACTTCAGTCAAAAATTAGTTGGGCATAATTAATTGTGTTTGTCTCAGTTCTCTTCTGTATTGATCTATGTGTCTATCTCTCTACCAATATAAAACTCTCTTGATTATTGCTAGGTATTAATAATGGTTTGATGGACATGAACTTGGGCAAACTCCAGGAGATGGTGAGGGACAGGGAGGCCTACGTGCTGCACTCCAAAGTGTCACAAATAGTCAAAAATGACTGGGTGACTGAACAAAAACAATAACAGAATGATTCCATCAATTTATTCTTGTTCAAAATTGTACTAGCTATTCCAGGGCCTAAGCCTTTCATTATACATTTTAGACTAAGCTTGACTATACCTATAATAGAAAAACATACTAGGTTTTAAACAGGGATCCCATTAAACCTATATTACTCTGGAGACAGCTGACTTCTTTACTAAACATGAACATGAACATGGTAGATATCTTCAGTTTTTTTAGGTTTTCCTTAGTTTATTGTATCACCATTTAGTGATTTCCGGAATACAGATCCTGTATGTGTTTAGTTAAGATGAACAAAGCTAGTGGAGGTGATGGGATTCCAACTGAGCTATTTAAAATCCTAAAAGATGATTCTGTTAAAGAGCTGCACTCAATATGCCAGCAAATTTGGAAAACTCAGCAAAGGCCACAGGACAGGAAAAGGTCAGTTTTCACTCCAATCCCAAAAAGGGCAATGCCAAAAAATGGTCAAACTACCGTACAATTGCACTCATTTCACATGCTAGTAAGGTAATGCTCAAAATCCTTCAAGCTAGGCTTCAACAGTGTATAAACCAAGAACTTCCAGCTGTACAAGCTGGATTTAGAAATGGCAGAGGAACCAGAGATCAAATTGCCAATATCTGAATAATATAAGAGAATTCCAGAAAAAACATCCATTTCTGCTTCATTGACTATGCTAAAGCCTTTGACTGTGTGGATCACAACAAACTGTAGAAAATTCTGAAAGAGCTGGGAATACCAAACCACCCTACCTGCCACCTGAGAAATCTGTATGCAGGTCAATAAGCAATAATTAGACATGGAACATGTTCCAGACATGGAACAATGGACTGGTTCAAAATTGAGAAAGGAGTACATCAAGTGTATCAAGGCTGTATATTATCACCCGGTGATATGGACCATAAAGAAGGCTGAGCACTGAAGAATTATGCTTTTGAATTGTGGTGCTTGAGAGGACTCTGTAGAGTCTCTTAGACTGCTAAGAGATAAAACTAGTCATTCCTAAAAGAAATCAATTCATTGGAAGGACTGATGCTGAAGCGCCAATACTTTGATCACCTGATGCAAAGAGCCAATTATTGGAAAAGACTTTGATGCTGGGAAAGACTGAGGACAGGAGGAGAAGGGGACAACAGAGGATGAGATGGCTGGGTGGGTCATCGACTCAATGGACATGAGTTTGAGCAAACTTTGGGAGATAGTGAAGGACAGGGAAGCCTGGCATGCTGCAGTTCATGGGGTCACAAAAAGCTGGATAGAACTTAGCAACTGAACAACAACAAATATCTAAGTATTTTATTTCCTTAGAGTAGTTGCAAATTATATTCTACTTCTAAATTTCACTTTCCACACATTCAATGATAGCATACAGAAATGAGATTAATTTTCTGTATTGATCTTGTAGCCTGTGAAATTGCTCAAATTACTACATCTAGGAATTTCTTGGGTTTCTGTAGATTCCTTGAGATTTTCTACACAGACATGTTATCTGCAAATAGGAACAAATTTCTTTCTTACTTACTAGGATATATTTTCTTGCTTTACTACAGTGACTTGAATTTATGGTACTCTGTTGAATAAACGAGGGGAGAAAAGACATCTTTTTCCATTTTCATGACTTTAAAGGTAAGTGTTCAGTCTTTCATCATTTTGTATACAGTAGCTATGGGATTTCTATAGCTGCTATTTATCAAGTCAAGGGAGTCAGCCTACATTCCTCATTTTCCAAGAATTATCATGAATGGGAATTTGATTTTGCCCTATGACTTTCTGTCATCAATATAATCATATGATTATTCTTCTTTAGCCTATTTATAAAGTATATTATATTGATTGATTTTCAAATGCTAAATTACCCTTGCATATACTTGGGAAAATTTCACTTGGTTATCATGTATATATTTTTTCATATCCTATCAGATTTAATCTGCTAATGTTTTGTGTAAAGTATTTTGGATTTAAGATGATGAAAGATACTAGTCTGTAGTTTTGTGGGGGTATTGTACTAATTTTGAATGTTTTTGTACCCTAATTTCATATCACGGTAACACTAGTATCAAAATGAGTTCTATATTTTAAAGAGATTGTGTAAACTTGGTTTTAACTATTCCTTAAATAATGTGCAGCATGTAACAGTGAAGTCATCTGGGTCTTGAGATATCTATTTTATAATCTTTCAAATTACACTTTCAATTTATTTAATTGCTGCGGGACTATTCAAGTTTTTCATTTCATCTTGATTTAGATTTCATAGTTTGTTGATTTTGAATAATTAGCCTTCTATGTCTAAGCTGATGAATGTATGAGTATAAAGTTGTTTGTATTATACCCTTATTATTCTTTCAATGGCTGCAGGATCATTCCTAATACCATGGCTTGTCTTCTCTATCTTTGTTATTCTTGCAAGAAGTTTACAAACTACATTAAACTTTTATTCTGCTTAGTTTCTCTATTGTTTTCCTATGCTCAGATTCATCCATTTCTTACCTTATTTTTTCCTTCCTTTTGCTGGTTTTGGTTAAATTATGTTTCTTACTAGTTTCTTGAGATAGGAAATAGATTACAAAATTGAGACCTTTCCTCTTTTCTAATGAAAGTATTTAGTGGTATAAATCCCCCTCCATACAATGTTTTAATACTGTGTCACATATTTTTGATAGCTGACCTTACATTTCTTTCAGATACATATATATGCACATAAATATGTGTGCACACACATACATAAAAATTTCCCCATTGAGACTTCATCTTTGGCCCACAGATTATTTTATTTATTTATTATTTTTTTTCCCTTCCCTCCCAGTCCCTCTCCTGCAGATTATTTTAGAAAGTATTGTTTAATGTCTAAGTGGTTAGAGAGCTTTCTGTTATTTTTCTATTATTAACTTTTAGTTTGAGTCCATTGAAATCAGAATATACTGTTTATGATTATGATTACAATTGTTTTAAATTTGTTAAGGTTTGTTTTATGGTTAAGGTTTGGCCTATCTTGGTAAATCTTCCAATTACTATGGAAAATATTATATACTATAAAACAGCATGTATTATTCAGGAACAAAAAGAAATGAGCCATCAAGCCAAGAAAAAACATGAAGGAACCTTAAAATGCACACTGCTAAGTGAAAGAAGTAAAGTGAAAAGGCTACACATAATGTATCAATACAATTCCAACTGTGTGACATTCTAGAAAAGGCACAGCAATGGAGGTAGTAAAACTGTCAGTGCTTGTCAGGAATTTGGAGGGTGGGGTAGGATGAGAAGGCAGAGCACAAGGGATTTTTAGGGCAGTGTAACTACTCTTGAGTGAAACTGTAATGATGGATGCATGTATCTATATATATATTTGTCAAAAAACAAATAAAGTGTATAATACAAAGAGTGAACCCTAGTGTAAGCTTTTGTTTTTGTTGTTTTTAATCACTAAGTCCTGTCCAACTCTTTTGTGACACCATGGACTGTAGTCTGCAAGGTTCCTCTGTCCATGAGATTTCCCAGGTAAGAATACTGGAGTGGGTTGCCATGCCCTCCTCTAGGGGATCTTCTTGACTCCAGGGATTGAACCTGCGGCTCCTGTATTGCAGGTGGGTGCTTTTAGTTTGGTGGGCTGCTGTTCATGGGGTATCACAGTCGGACACGACTGAAGCACCTTAGCATGCATGCATGCATGCACTGGAAAAGGAAATGGCAACCCACTCCAGTATTCTTGCCTGGAGAATCCCAGGGACAGAGGAGCCTGGTGGGCTGCTGTCTATGGGGTCGCAAAGAGTTGGACATGACTGAAGTAACTTAGCAGCAACAGCAGCAGCAGCTTTACCACTGAGCAACCAGGGAAGCCCCAATGTAAGCTTCAGTTAATAATATATCAATATTGGCTCAACTGAGATAAATGTACTGTGATACATTTAAGACAGCGATAGAAGAAACTAGTTTTATGGAGTGTGGGGTGCTAAGGGGACACCTAGGTATTTTCTGTACTTTCTCCTCAATTTAACTGTAAACTTAACACTGCTCTAAAAATAAACTCTATTAATTAAAAAATAATAGTGCAGATTCTTCTATTGTTGGGTAGAGTGTTCTATGAACCCCAGTTAGAACCTGTTGATTTACAGTGCTATTGAGTTCTTCTGCATGACTACTGATTTTCCAATTGTTCTCCCAGTTTCTGTGAGAATATTGCTGAAATCTCCAACTGCACTTATGGATCTGTCTATATCTCATTTCAGCTTTATCAGTTTTGCTTCACATATTTTACAGTTCTATTTGGAATACAGACTTTGAGACTGCCATATCTTCTAAGTGAACTTTATCATGAAAAAGGTCCTTCTCGTTAGTAAATTATTTTGTCTGAAGCACATTTTACCTGATATTAACATAGCCACAACTGCTTACTCTTGATTAAGGTGTACATGGTATATCTCTGCCTATTCTTCTACCTTTGTTGTTGTTGTTGTTCAGTCATGTCAGACTCTTTGCAAACCCATGGACTACAGCACACCAGGCTTCCAACTTCACCATCTCCCAGAGCTTGCTCAAACTCATGCCCATTGAGTTGGTGATGCCATCCAACCACCTCATCCTCTGTTGTCCCCTTCTTCTCCTCCCTTCTACCTTTAATCTACCTAATCATATTTGAAGTGAGTTTGTAATTAACATATATAATTTCAGTTATGGTTGCTATTTCATTCTGACAACCTCTTGTCTTTTAAACGGTACATTTAAGCCATTTAAATCTAATGGAATTAATAATATATGAAGGCATAAGTCACCTTTCTTGTTTTTCTTCTGTTATCTTAGCTTTCTACTTCTCTGTCTTCTTTTACCTACCTCTCCATGGGTTACTTGAACATTTTTTTTTTAGAAATCTGATTTATCTCTTGTGTTTTTTTAGTATGTTTCTTTATATAACTTTTGAGTGGTTATGCCATATTATATATACATTACTTATCACAGTCAATACTGTCAACACTTTACTAGCTGAAGTGTAGAAATCAACCTTCCTTTATGTTCCTTCATCCTCCCCCACTTATAATTATCTTAAATATTTCCTTTAAATACATTTTAGATACAACAACAAAGCATGATCCATTAAAGCAAAAATTGCTAAGTTGGACTTAAATAGCACTACTCTGTGAAAGTGGCTCAGCAGTAAAGCATCCACCAGCAATGCAGGAGACATAGAAGGCACAGGTTTGATCCCTAAGTCTGGAAGATACCCTGGAGAAGGAAATGGCAACCCACTCTAGTATTCTTGCAGGAAAATCCCATGGACACAGGAGCTTGGTGGGCTACATACAGTCCATGGGGTTGCAAAGAGTTGGAGACGACTGACATGACTGAGCATACACACATGCACTTTGTGAAAGAGTACAAAGAGGATGGAAAAACAAGGCAGATTTGGAGAAGATATTGCAAAACATATATGAGATAAGGGACTTGTACTCAAATAAATAAAGACCTCTAAAAACTCAATGATAAAGTAAGAAACTCAGTCAAGAAAATAAACAAAACATATGAATAGTTACCTCACCAAATAAGATACACAGATGACAAATAAGGATATGAAAAGATGCTCAACATCATAGGTCACAAGAGAAAGTGCAAGTCACTCAGTTGTGTCCACCTCTTCGGGACCCCATGGACTATATAGTCCATGGAATTCTCTAGGCCAGAATAGTAGAGTGAGTAGCCTTTCCCTTCTCCAGGGTATCTTCCCAACCCAGGGATCAAACCCAGGTCTCCCACAATGCAGGTGGATTCTTTACCAACTGAGCCAAAGGGAAGCCCAAGAATACTGGAGTGAGTAGCCTGTCCCTTCTCCAGGGGATCTTCCCAACCCAGGAATCAAACTGGGGTCTCATGCATTGCAGGCAGATTCTTTACCAAATGAACTATGAGTGTAGGTCATAAGAGAATTACAAGTTAAAACAATGAAACACCACTATATTAGAATGAATAATTAAAAAAAAAAAAAAGACACATGCTAGCCAAAACAGCAACAGAAACTCTCATTCACTGCTAGTGAGAATGCAAAACACAACACTCACTTTGAAAGATAGTTTGGCAATTTATAACAAAATTAAACATACTCTTAACACACAATCCAGCAATCATGTACCTTGGTATTTACCCAAAGGAGCTGAAAAGTTTTGTCTACACAACAATCTGTATATGACTGTTTATAGTAGCTCTATTCAAAAAGCTATGGACTTTAGTTAATAATAATAGATAAATCACCAAAATTTGAAAGCAACTAAGATGTTCTTCAGATGGTGAATGGTAAGTAAACGATGGTATGTCCAGACAATGCAATATTCTTCAATGTTAAAAAACAAAGTGAGCTATCAAGCTATAAAAAGACAGGAAGGAACCTTAAAGGCATATTGTTAAGTGAAAGAAGACAGGCTGAAAAGGCCATATACTGTATAATTCTGACTACATGACATGGAAAGGGAAGGCAAATCTACAGAGACAGTAAAAGGATCAGTGCTTGTGAGGGGTTGGGAGGGAGGGGTGCACAGGAGAAGGAGGGATGAACAGAAGGAGCACGGGGAAACGATTCTCTATGATACTGTAATGCTGGATACATGACATAATGCATTTATCAAAACCCATAGAGCTGTACAACACAAAGAGTGAACTTTAAAGTAAACTATGGACTATAGTTTATAAAATATATGAATAATGATTCATTAGTTGGAACAAATAAACCACACTAATACAAGTTGAGCAAACATGCAATCTGTGTGACTGGAGTGAGGGCTAGTATCATAACACTATCCATAGTTTTCATAGGAACACTCTATACTATCTGCTTGCTGCTGCTGCTGCTAAGCCACTTCAGTTGTGTCCAACTCTGTGCGACCCCATAGATGGCAGCCCACCAGGCTCCCCCATCCCTGGGATTGTCCAAGTAAGAACACTGGAATGGGTTGCCATTTCCTTCTCCAATGCATGAAAGCGAAAAGTGAAAGTGAAGTTGCTCAGTCGTGTCCGACTCTTAGTGACCCCATGGACTGCAGCCCACTAGGCTCCTCCATCCATGAGATTCTCCAGACAAGAGTACTGGAGTGGGGTGCATTGCCTTCTCCAACTACCTGCTTGATTTTACTATAAATCTAAAACTGTTTATAAAGTAAAATCTATTAATCTTAAATGTTTTTAGTTTAAGAAAAAAGACAATTAAGTATCTAGTAGGGAGAAGGGGGACAGGTTTTCTCCAGAACGATCCACAGCAATATTGAAAGGCCAGAGAAAAACAGAGCAAGTATAAAGTTCTGAGAAAAAGAAAGCATGAACTAAACTTATTATGCTCATTGCTATTTAAGTATAAACACAAAAGAAGTCATTGTCCAACTTTAAAAACTCAGAAACAAAAACATCTATGAGAATTTTATGGAAGGAAAACACAAAACTATTTTTAGATGAAATTGACAGACAGCTACTAAAATTTATATGGAAATTAGAAGTCTAGAATAGTTAAAGTAATTTTTTAATAACAGTTTTAAATGTTCTGTTACTTTTTTTTTTTTTTGGTTGTGTTATAGCCACCCGTTCCGGGAAACAAACTCACTCAGAAGGACAATGCAGATAGTGGAGTGCAGTTTATTACACCGGCGGTCCCAAGGCAGAGTCTCCTCTTAGTCAAGGACCCCGACCAACGTTTGTGAAAATCTTTTATACCCCACGTGACCATGTCCGAACCCACCACCCCAATTTCCTTGAGACTTACATAAAACAAAGGAAGGGTAAATACAATCACAATAACCCCATTATTCATGTGTTATCAATTGTTAGGTGTTCAAACAGTTAATAATCTTAATAATCAAAAGCCTGCAGTTACACTCCAACAGATACAGAAAGAATTTATGACCTGTCCGGAGGCAGGGGTGATTAGAGCATATTTTCTCTTAGGCGATGAGTAACCTGGATGTGATCTTCAAGATTCCCCTATCCAGAGGGGGTCTTATCCTTCTATTGTAGTTTCCATAGGCACTAAGCACAGAGTCCAGAGTCCATTGGAGAGGTGGCCGAGGATGATCAGCATGAACAGGCCTAAGATGGGGTCCAGGCCCTATGAATTCCTTCTTCAGTTGCACTGGGTCTTCTTTGCTGTACATGGGTTTTTGCTAGTTGCAGAGAGTGGGGGCTATTCTTTAGTTGAGGTGCACAGGCTTCTCACTGAGGTGACTCCTCTTGTGGAGCACAGGCTCTAGGCGCATAGGCTTAGCTGCTAAACAGCATGTGGGATCTTACCAGAACAGGGATCAAACCCATGTCCCCTGCACTGGCAGGCAGATTTTTATCCACTGTATTACCACCAGGGAAGTCCCTAGGCAATTTTCTTAGAAGAGAAAAAAGTTGGAAGGACATAAAGTACTTGATGTCAGGAGTTAATAAAAAAGCTACAGTAATCAAGAGTATCGCATTGCTTGCTTGCTTGCTTGATCGATCAGCTGTGTCCAACTCTTTGCAATCCTTTGGACTGTACCCCGCCAAGCTCCTGTCCATGGGATTCTCCAGGCACAAATACGGCAGTGGGTAGCCACTCCCTTCTCCAGGGGATCTTCCTGATTCAGGGATTGAAGCTGTGGTCTCTTGTGTCTCCTGTATCGCAAGCAGATTCTTTACCCACAGAGCCACTTCTTGGTATCTTTTGGTATTAGTAAGAGGGAAAATACAAAGATCAATGGAACAAAATGAAACAGAACCAGAGCAACAAATATGCAACAAACTGGTTCTGACAAAGGTATCAAATCAATTCAATAAGAAAAGGGAAATCTTTTTAAGCAATAATTCTAGAATAGCTGAATATCCACATGTAAGAATAATAAGCATTGACCTTAACCTAATGCCAAATGCAAAAATTAAGTTGAAATAGATCAAAGACCTAAACATAAATTAAAAGTATAAAACTTCTAGAAGAAAACATTGAATATTTTCCCCACCTTGACATTATGTAAGTATTTTTTAGGTAAAACCCAAAAAGAATAAACCATTAAAACAATTATAAAATGAATTTCATTTAAAAAATTGATTTTTGAATGACATCCTTTAAGAAAACCAAAAGGCACACCAGAAAATGAAAGAAAATATTCACAATACATATATCTGACAAAAGACTTCTATCTGGAAAATATAAAGAAACTTTCTACCTCACTATTAAGACAGACAATCAAATAAAAAATGGACAAAAAATTAGGACATTTCACCAAAGAAATAGATTTTAAATAACACATGAAAAGATACTTAACGTCATAATCACTAGGGAAATGTAAATTAAAATGACAAGACACTACTACGCACTTATTAGAATGGCTTTAAAAAAAAACATGAAGTGCCAGTGAGGATGGAAACTCTCATATATTTCAGATAGAAATCTAAAATGGTAAAGTTTTTTTTTAGAAAACTGTCAGTCTCTTATAAGGATAAATATACTCTTACTACATAACCCAGTAATCTTACTTGTAGGTATTTCCCAAAGATAAAAATCAAAATATATCTCTATACCAAAAATAGTATCCGAATACTCATTGAGGCATAAACTGAAGACACCAAAAAGTTCTTTGGCAAGTGAATGAATAAACAAAACATACTGCAATAAAACTATGGCACTGTCAATTTTAAATTATTTGGAAATGATATCTAAATTGAAAAAAAGAATTAAGAAAACAATTCCATTCACCATTGCAATGAAAAGAATAAAATATTTAAGAACATATCTACCTAAAGAAACTAAAGACCTATATATAGAAAACAATAAAACACTGGTGAAAGAAATCAAAGAGGACACTAATAGATGGAGAAATATACCATGTTCATGGATTGGAAGAATCAATATAGTGAAAATGAGTATACAACCCAAAGCAATCTATAGATTCAATGCAATCCCTATCAAGCTACCAGTGGTATTCTTCACAGAGCTAGAACATATAATTTCACAATTTGTATAGAAATACAAAAAACCTCGAATAGCCAAAGCAATCTTGAGAAAGAAGAATGGAACGGGAGGAATCAACCTGCCTGACTTCAGGCTCTACTACAAAGGCACAGTCATCAAGACAGTATGGTACTGGCACAAAGACAGAAATATAGATCAATGGAACAAAATAGAAAGCCCAGAGATAAATCCACACACCTATGGACACCTTATCTTCGACAAAGGAGGCAAGAATATACAATGGATTAAAGACAGTCTCTTTAACAAGTGGTGCTGGGAAAACTGGTCAACCACTTGTAAAAGAATGAAACTAGAATACTTTCTAACACCATACACAAAAATAAACTCAAAATGGATTAAAGATCTAAACGTAACACCTGAAACTATACAACTCCTAGAGGAGAACATAGGCAAAACACTCTCCGACATAAATCACAGCAGGATCCTCTATGACCTACCTCCCAGAATATTGGAAATAAAAGCAAAAATAAACAAATGGGATCTAATTAAGCTTAAAAGCTTCTGCACAACAAAGGAAACTATAAGCAAGGTGAAAAGACTGCCTTCAGAATGGGAGAAAATAAAAGCAAATGAAGCAACTGACAAACAACTAATCTCAAAAATATACAAGCAACTTATGCAGCTCAATTCCAGAAAAATAAACGACCCAATCAAAAAATGGGCCAAAGAACTAAATAGACATTTCTCCAAAGAAGACATACAGATGGCTAACAAACACATGAAAAGATACTCAACATCACTCATTATTAGAGAAATGCAAATCAAAACCACAATGAGGTACCATTTCACACCAGTCAGAATGGCTGAGATCCAAAAGTCTACAAGCAATAAATGCTGGAGAGGGTGTGGAGAAAAGGGAACCTTCTTACACTGTTGGTGGGAATGCAAACTAGTACAGCCACTATGGAGAACAGTGTGGAGATTCCTTCAAAAACTGCAAATAGAACTGCCTTATGACCCAGCAATTCCACTGCTGGGCACACACACCGAGGAAACTAGAATTGAAAGAGACACGTGTACCCCAATGTTCATCGCAGCACTGTTTATAAGAGCCAGGACATGGAAGCAACCTAGATGTCCATCAGCAGATGAATGGATAAGAAAGCAGAGGTACATATACACAATGGAGTATTACTCAGCCATCAAAAAGAATACATTTGAATCAGTTCTAATCAGGTGGATGAAACTGGAGCCGATTATACAGAGAGAAGTAAGCCAGAAAGAAAAACACCAATACAGTATACTAACACATATATATGGAATTTAGAAAGATGTTAACAATAACCCTGTATGCGAGACAGCAAAAGAGACGCAGACGTACAGAACAGACTTTTTGACTCTGTGGGAGAGGGAGAGGGCAGGATGATTTGGGAGAATGGCATTGAAACATGTATAATATCATATAAGAAATGAATCGCTAGTCTAGGTTCGATGCAGGATATAGGATGCTTGGGGCTGGTACACTGGGATAACCCAGAGGGATGGTATGGAGAGGGAGGTGGGAGGGGGGGTTCAGGAGTGGGAACTTATGTACACCCGTGGCAGATTCATGTTGATGTATGGCAAAACCTATACAGTATTGAAAGTAAAAAAAAAAAAAAAAAAAAAAAATTTAATTTAAAAATAAAAAATAAAAATAAATTGAAAAAAGACAAACTTGAAAATATTTGCATTTTATCCCTTTAAACATATAAATAATTACTTGAAATTGCAGCCAAAAATAACTAAAAGCCCAATAAATAAATGGGAAGAAAAGAAACAACTACTTGCAAGACAAAAAAACTATAAAAATGACACTTAAATGAGAAAAAGTTCAAACCCCCCAAATTTTTAAATCCAAATTTAAAAAGCACTGGGATGTCATTCCTCACCAAACTGGCAGTATTTTTAAAATTTGAAAATTGGGAAATCTGAATAAGAACAATGGGCTGTATCAATATCAATCCCTGTTTTGTTTCCTCAAGTTTTGCAAAATGTTACAATTGGTAAAAACTGGGTAAACGATACATGGGTTCTCTCTTTATTATTTCTTACAACTATATGTGAATTTACAACTATTCCAAAATAACCACGCCATTGTATATGATAGTGAAAAGACTGAAAAAAGTTTAATTAAGAGATCCTTGGTTGAATATGGTCAACACATATAAAGGAAAAGTAAGAAGCCACTGCAAATAGAAGCATGTATGCATATCTAATGTATGAATATATATGTACTTATAACCATGTTCATTTTCAAATGCAAAAAATATAAACAGCATGTTTGATAAGATCCTACATTTGCTTAAAACAAATACAAACATACATGCACATTCATGTATATATTATGTATAAGGAAAACGCATTCAATTGGTGAAGCTGTGAGGACATAGGCACTCTCGCACATGGCCAGTACAAATGCAAACTGTACAATCGTTTTGGAAGGATATTTGGCAATACTTAAAACAGCAAAGCAATTAATAACTCTTATACGACTATCTACCCTATAGATACATCTTCAACAATATAAAAATTTATATACACAAATGTATTCATTGTAGCCTTGTTAGCAGTTGGAAAACACTAGAAAGAACCTGAATGCCTATACATAAGAGATTAGCTAAATAAACTATATTTCATGCAATCAATGAAGTATATGGCAATATAACTAGCAGGTAGAGAACCAGCCTACTAATGCAGGAGATGTGGGTTTGATCCCTGGCTTGGAAAGATCCCCTGGAGGAGGGCATGGCCACCCACTCCAGTATTCTTGCCTGGAGAATCCCATGGACAGAGGAGACTAGAGGCTATAGTCCATATGGTCACAAAAGAGTGGGACACTAAATAACCAACTCCAAGCAGGATCCCACAGGACAGACCCCTCCCCCATATACTCCTACTGTAGCTCCTCTTTGAAGTACCCAAATAACAGTACCTCATGCATATTTCTGGAGAAGACAATGGCACCCCACTCCAGTAGTCTTGCCTGGAAAATCCCATGGGTGGCAGAGCCTGGTAGGCTGCAATCTATGGGGTCGCTAAGAGTCGGACACGGCTGAGCGACTTCACTTTCACTTTTCACTTTCATGCATTGGAGAAGGAAATGGCAGCTCACTCCAGTACTCTTGCCTGGAGAATCCCAGGGATGGGGGAGCCTGGTTGGCTTCCATCTATGGGACACGACTGAAGCAACTTAGAGGCAGCAGCAGCAGCATGCGTATTTCCTGAGTTTTTCAGATGCTAAATACCACCACCAAATGGAAGAAAATTAACTACTTGATTATGCAGATATGGAGCCTAAGGACTGGTAATGTTGACATAAACCAAAGAATTGTGCAGGAGCTGATCGCAAACCCTGGAACATCCCTCCCTCACCCTGCCTTTAAAAATGCTTTGCTGAAACCCTTGGGGAGTTAGGTGTTTTTTGAGCAGGAGCCACCCATGTCTCCCTGCTTGGCCCTGAAATACACTTTTCTCTGCTGCAAACTGGACGTTTTGGTTTCTTTGGCCTCACTGCGCACCTCCTTCAGTAACAACAAAACTGAAAATATACAAAGTATTTTCTCAAACCATAATATAATTCAACTAGAAATTAATAACAGAAAGATGACAAGAAACTCCTTAAAGAAGTTAAAGTTTAAAGACAATTACATTTTTCATCCTCAAAAGTTAAATCTTTCTTATATTTTTCATAATTCAACTTAACATTTTTAGTCATTCTTCTACATTCATAACAACCGTTTTATCCTCAAAATTCTCCAAACTATGCTTTAACAGTACATAAACTGAGAACTTCCAGATGTTCAAGCTGGATTCAGAAAAGGCAGAGGAACCAGAGATCAAATTGCCAACATCCACTGGTTCATGGAAAAAGCAAGAGAGTTCCAGAAAAACATTTACTTCTGCTTTGTTGACTAGGCCAAAGCCTTTGATTGTGTGGATCACAACAAACTGTGGAAAATTCTTAAAGAGATGGGAATACCAGACCAGCAGAACTGCCTCCTGAGAAACCTGCATGCAGGTCAAGAAGCAACAATTAGAACCAGACAGAGAACAACAGACTGGTTCCAATCTGTGAAAGGAGTAAGTCAAGGCTGTATATTATCACCTTGCTTATTGAAATTATATGCAGAGTACATCATGAGAAATGCCGGGCTGGAAGAAGCACAAGCTGGAATCAAGATTGCCGGGAGAAATATCAATAACCTCAGATATGCAGATGACATCACCCTTATGGCAGAAAGTGAGAAACTAAAGAGCCTCTTGATGAAGGTGAAAGAGGAGAGTGAAAAAGCTGGCTTAAAACTCAACATTCAGAAAACGAAGATCATGGCATCCAGTCCCATCACTTCATGGAAAATAGATGGGGAAACAATGGAAACAGTGAGAGAAAATTTTTGGGGGGCTCCAAAATCACTGCAGATGGTGACTGCAGCCATGAAATTAAAAGACACTTACTCCTTAGAAGAAAAGTTATGACCAACCTAGATAGCATATTAAAAAGCAGAGACATTACTTTTCCAACAAAGGTCTGTCTAGTCAAAGCTATGGTTTTTCCAATAGTCATGTATGGACGTGAGAGTTGGACCATAAAGAAAGTTGACTGCCGAAGAATTGATGCTTTTGAACTGTGGTGTTGGAGAAGATTCTTGAGAGTCCCTTGGACTGCAAGGAGATCAAGCAAGTCAATCCTAAAGGAAATCAACCCTGAATATTCATCAGGACAGATGCTGAAGCTCCATTACTTTGGCCACCTGATGTGCAGAGCCAATTCGTTAGAAAAGACCCTGATGCTGAGAAAGACTGAAGGCAGGAGGAGAAGGGGAAGACAGAGGATGAGATGGTTGGATGGCATCACCGACTCAATGGACATGAGCTTGAGAAAGCACCAGGAGATGGTGAAGGACAGGTATGGCAGGTGTGCTGCAGTCTATCGTGTCACAAAGAGTCAGACAAGACTGAGTGACTGAACAACAGTAACAGAAAGCCATTAATTCTGTCATCTATGTCATTTCAGAGTCAGCTTCAACTGATATTTTCCTCATATAGGTATTTTCCAGATCTATGCCAGCCTGACATTGTTTTTTAAATCTACTTTATTCACTTTTCAAAGTGAAACTTTTTGTTACCTTACCATTCTTTCCCAACATATTGGTAGTTAAAAACTACTGCCATAAGATAGTTATACAGCCCAATTAAAAAATGGGCAGAAGAGCCAAATAACATTTTTTCAAAGAAGACATAGAGACAGCCAACAGGTACATGAAAAGATGCTCAATATCATTAATCACCAGGGAAATGCCAATTAAACCACAATGACTATTATTAAAAAGACAAGAAATAAGCAGTGAGGATGTGGAGAAAAGGGAACTCTTATGTACTGTTGGTAGGAATGTAAACTGGTACAGCCACTATGGAAAACAGTATGGACGTTACTCAGAAATTAAAAACAGAACTACCTTATGATCCACCAAGTTCACGTCTGGGTATTTAACCAAAGAAATCCTCATCCCAATTCCCAAGAAGGGCAGTACAAATGAATGTTCAAACTACCAGACAATTGCACTCATCTCCCATGCTGGTGAGGTTATACTCAAAATCCTGCATGACAGGACATGTGAACCAAGAACTTCCAGATGTACAAGCTTGATTCAGAAAAGGCAGAGATACCAGAGGTCAAACTGCCAACATTCACTGGATCATAGAGAAAGCAAGGGAATTCCAGAAAAACATTTACTTATGTTTCATCGACTCTGCTAAAAGCTTTGACTGTGTGGATCATAATAAACTATAGGAAACTCTTAAAGAAATGGGAATACCAGACCATTTTACCTGTCTCCTGAGAAACCTGTATGCCAGTCAAGTAGCAGCAGTTAGAACCCTGTATGGAACAACTGACTGGTTCAGGATTAAGAAAGGAGTATAAGGCTGTTTATTGTCACCCTGTTTATTTAACTTATATGCAGAGCACATCACATGAAATGCTGGGCTGGAGGAGTCACAAGTTGGAAATCAAGACTGCCAGGAGAGAAAAAAAACAAAAAAAAAGATTGCTGAGAGAAATATCAACAACCTCAGATATGTGGATAATATCACTCTAATGGCAGAAAGTGAAGAGGAACTAAAGAGTCTCTTGATGAGGGTGAAGGAGGAGAGTGAAAAAGCTGGCTTAAAACTAAATATTAAAAAAAACTAAGGTCATGGCATCCAGCCCCATTATTTCATGACAAATGGAAGGGGAAAAGCTGGAAGCAGGGACAGATTTCCTCTTCTTGGGCTGTAAAATCACTGTGGATTGTGACTCCAGCCATGAAATAAGATGACCATTGCTTCTTGGCAGGAAAGCTGTGACAAAGCTAGACAGTATATTAAAAAGTAGAGACATCAGTTTGCCAACAAAGGTCCACATAGTCAAGGCCTTTCCAGTAGTCACGTACAGTTGTGAGAGCTGGACCATAAAGAATGCAGAGCACCAAAGAATTGATGCTTTTGAACTGTGGTGCTGGAGAAGACTCTTGAGAGTCCCTTGGACAGCAGGGAGATCAAACCAGTCCATCTTAAAGGAAATCAACCCTGAATGTTCATTGGAAGGATTGATGCTGAAGCTGAAGCTCCAGTACTCTAGCCATCTGATGGGAAGATCCAACTCATTTAAAAGGACCCTGATGCTGGGAAAGATTGAAGGCAGAAGGAAAAGACGAAGACAGAGGATGAGATAGTTGGATGGCATCACTGATGCAATGGACATGAAAACTCCAGGAGCAAACTCCAGGAGATGGTGAGGAAGAGGGAAGCCTGGCATGCTGCAGTCCATGGAGTCACGAGGAGTCAGACACGACTTGCCAACTGAACAACAATTTGAAGAAAATAAAAAAGCTAACTTGAAAAGACATTTGCTCTCCCATGATCACTGCTGCATCATCTACATAGTCAAGGTATGGAAACAACTTAAACGTCCACCAATAGATTAATGGATAAAGAAATTGTGGGATGTGTGTGTATGTATGTGCATGTGTGTGTGTGTGTGCTTGCTTACTCAGTCATGTCCAACACTTTGTGACCTTATGGACTACAGCCCGCCAATCTCCTCTGTCCATGGGATTTTCCCTGCAAGAATACTGAAATGGCTTGCCATTCCCCCCTGCCCCCCACAAGAGAGATCTTCCCAACCCGGGGATCTTCCCAACCCAGGGATCAAACTCGTGTCTCCCACATCTCCTGCACTGGCAGATAGATTCATTATCACTGATCCACTGGGGAAGCCCATGCCTGCCAATGCAGGAGACAAGGTTTTGATCCCTGAATTGGGACAATCCTCTGGTGAAGGAAATGGCAACCCACTCCAGTATTCTTGCCTGGGAAATGCCATGGACAGAGGAGCCTGGCAGGCTATATATAGTCCATGGAGTTGCAAGAGAGTCGGAAACAACTTAGCAACTAAACAACAACAATGTGTGTATATAATATATAAATACAATGGAATGTTAGCCATAAAAAATAATAAAATCTTGCCATTTTTGACAATACAGATGGACCTCAAGGGCATTATGTTAAGTGAAAGAAGTTAGACAAAGACAAAGGCTGTATGATCTCTTGTATGTGAAATCTTTTTTTTTTTTTAATCGTAGATACAGGGAACAAACTGGTGGTTGCCAGAGGCAGGGATGGAGGGTGGGAGAAATGGGAAAAGAAACTAAGAGACCCGTAGACAGCATCAAGCATACCAACAAAATAAGAGATCCAAAAGAAAAAGAAGGAGAGAAAGGGATATCAAGAATATTTGAAGGAAAAAAAAAAAAAAGTCAATGTTGACATACTCACTAAGAGACCAGACACATTCTCCAGCATCACATCTTTGAAAAATGTTCCCTGGGATGTGTCCAGCAAGGCCTGCAATTCTTGATTGAAATCCACACTTACTTCCTTGCTTTCTAAAACATCATGGATACTTTGCTTCTAAGACAGCATCCCTGACAAATTCTAAGCGAGGCATTGTAGAAGGGGACTACATGCATAGCATTTGGTGTTTCAGGCATATGCGTTTTTCTGCTGACTTTCCATGTGCCCTTTAAACATAATCAGGGATATAGATCTATACATTCTAAACAACAACTATTTACTGAAAAGAAATATCACATGAGGTATAGTATAACATAACCTGGAAATGTTCAAATCGTCATAATTCGCACTTCCAGACAGGTTATAAAATTTGAGAACACAAAACAAAACTGTTTTCCCCATCCATTTTAAGTACATCTACAGATACATCATAAAGCAAACAAAATCCCTGAGCTGCCAATATTTAACCATGACTATAGGTGGATCAGTCCCCAAATAAACTTCAAGTTTCTAATCTGTGAAATGGTTTACCAATTATTTAGAATTTTTAAGAGTTCCAATGACTTGGTGAGTAAAGTATATCAAGTGTAGGAAATATAAAATAAACAGAAGTAATAGATCTACTTTTATTAAAAGAACAGAGAACCTTGAAGAAATATTCAGAATCCTGCAGGACTAAACAGGCTTCATATATAACTTGGGACCTGAAGTTGTAACCTCTCTCATCTCTATACAACTCAGGTGTTCATTATAAGTTTTAAGACATACAATTCAGAAGCACAAGCCACAAGACTTCTGTATTGTAAGATGGGCCCAGTCTGACTCCTCTCAATTTTCTAAGTGATCTCCAAGTATCAATTATCATTGTCTGCTTTGTATCTTCATCTTATCAATCTGTGAAAAGGTTTTAGATTTAGTCTGATTTAGTCTAATTAAAGCTGTTCTAATTCTTCAATATTCTTCACAGGTCCCCAAATTATATTTCTGTATGCTATTTTTTTTTATCCAAAATGCAGACCAAAACTAAGGAAACAATATTCTCTGTTCTTCATTCAGTTTTCAAATTCGAATAAAGGGTAATTATGAAAAAGGAGTGTTTGAAGAAACAATGCCCAATCTACATATCTTAAGAAATCTAATGAATCCGGAATAGAATAAACTCAAAGAGATCCACACTGAGCCACAGTATAATTAAAATGTTGAAAACCAAGAAAAAGAGAGAATCCTAAAATTAAGAAAGGTAACTCATCAACAGAAACCATGGAAGCCAGAGGCAATGGAATGGCATATTTTAATTGCTGGGAGGTAAAAGAGCTCTGAATCAATGAATCTATTTCTGATAAAACAATCTTTCAAAAAGAAAGGAAAGAGATTAACTTATGGCAAGACAGCATGAGGAGCTCGAGTGTCCTGTTCCCCACTGAAACTGATAAAAACTATTAAAAGAAAAAAAAAAAAAAAGCAACCGTTTAAACCCTCTGGAAGTGGTTTTAAGAACAAACAACAAATGAAGAAATATCTATTCAAGAACATCTTTTAAAATTCACTAAGAAAAGTGAGCCTATGGTATCTGAACCAAGACTACTCTCTCCCTCCCTCCCTCTCCCATCCTAGCTCAGAGAGGAAGACTCTACTCAAGACTCCTGAATTCAAGGCAAAAAATTCTCTCTCCACCACCACCACCCCCAAGTCCCAATTAGAGGGCTTTCTTCTTTGGAAGTACAGGGCATTCGACTTTCCCATCCAGCTACCTAGCCTGTTGCTAGGGCTGAGTCCTGAACAATTGTGGTTTAGAGGTAGGGGTTCCTTTCTGCAACCTAACCCCCAGTGGTGGAATGAAAACTTTAACTGGATGTGGTATGTGGAGAATACTGGGGCCCTGAACATCCTTGCCCTGGGTTGTGAGGAGTAAACGGTAAACTGAGAGGCCCTCTGGTTGCACTCTCCCCTCCACTAAGCACTCATCTAGCACAACAGAACTGTCACTCAGAAACTTGCCATTGTCCCTACCCCCACCTCCAGAGACCAGACTCAAAGCTTTTGCTTGAGGGAAAAAGTAGACTTTAAAACAGATAGCTCCTATTCTCTTCTCAAAGGAAATGAACTGACTTCATTTGCAAGACCATGGAGAAAGTCAAGCCTAGAGGAGCACTGAAAAAACAGCAAGGTTGTAAAGAAAATCTATATGCAGATCAGGAGGCAACAGTGAGAACTGGACACGGAACAACAGACTGGTTCCAAATATGGAAAGGATTATGTCAAAGCTGTATATTGCCACCCTGCTTATTTAACTTATATGCAGAGTACATCATGAGAAACGCTGAGCTGGAAGAAGCACAAGCTGGAATCAAGATTGCTGGGAGAAATATCAATAACCTCAGATATGCAGATGACACCACCCTTATGGCAGAAAGTGAAGAAAAACTAAAGAGCCTCTTGATGAAAATGAAAAGTGGCTTAAAGCTCAACATTCAGAAAACTAAGATTATGGCATCTGGTCCCATCACTTCATGGCAAATAGATGGGGAAACAGAGGAAACAGTGACAGACTTTATTTTGGGGGGCTCCAAAATCACTGCAGATGATGACTGCAGCCATGAAATTAAAAGATGCTTGTTCCTTGGAAGAAAAGTTATGACCAAGCTAGATAGCATATTAAAAAACAGAGACATTACTTTGCCAACAAAGGTCCGTCTAGTCAAAGCTATGGTTTTTCCAGTAGTCATGTATGGATGTGAGAGTTGGACTATAAAGAAAGCTGAGTGCCCAAGAATTGATGCTTTTGAACTGTGGTGTTGGAGAAGACTCTTGAGAGTCCCTTGGACTGCAAGAAGGTCCAACCAGTCCATCCTAGAGGAGATCAGTCCTGGGTGTTCATTGGAAGGACTGATATTGAAGCTGAAACTCCAATACTTTGGTCACCTGATGCAAAGAGCTGACTCATTGGAAAAGACCCCGATGCTGGGAAAGATTGAGGGCAGGAGGAGAAGGGGACGACAAAGGATGAGATGGTTGGATGGCATCACCAACTCAATGGACATGAGCTTGAGTAAACTCCAGGAGTTGGTGATGGACAGGGAGGCCTGGCGTGCTACAGTCCATGGGGTCACAAAGAATCGGACACAACTGAGCGACTAAACTGACTGACTGAACTGTAAAGAAAAGCAATTGGGAGAAGATTCAAAATATACGCCGAACTGTAGGTCAACGAGTTTGCAGGTAAGAAATCGGCAGTAAGGCTACTGGAAAGAACCCTCTTGGAGCCAGAACAAATATCAAACACTAACCTCTGCTAACTATTTCTTCAAAGGACCCACAATTTGATTGAATTAGTTTTCAGAGTAGTTTATGCCCTCGGGCATTATGGAAAACAAAGGATCAGTAAATGGAGCTTGGCTGCTGGCTGCTGGGTGTGGTCAGAGAAAGACAGCTCTAACAAAACTCATCCCAGGGTGATGGTGGGTATATTCAAATTGCACCTCCCTAAAGAACAACATCAGGGACCTAACCTTGTAGGAAAGGAAACTACAATGAGATACCATTTCACACCCTCTAGGATGGTGGGCTGCAGTCCATGGGGTCACTAAGAGTCAGACAGGAATGAGCGACTTCACTTTCACTTTTCACTTTCATGCACTGGAGAAGGAAATGGCAACCCACTCCAGTGTTCTGGCCTGGAGAATCCCAGGGATGGGGAGCCTGATGGGCTGCCGTCTATGGGGTTGCACAGAGTCGGACACGACTGAAGCAACCTAGCAGCAGCAGTAGCAGCAACAGCAACAGCAGCAGCAGCAGGATGGCCAGAATTGGATAAAGTCGATAATGACAAGTGCTGGTGAGAATGTAAACAAGTTAGAGCCCTCATACTGCTGAGTGTAAAATGGTGCAGCCACTTTG
The DNA here is from genome assembly GCF_023091745.1 of Budorcas taxicolor. Taxonomy (NCBI): domain Eukaryota; kingdom Metazoa; phylum Chordata; class Mammalia; order Artiodactyla; family Bovidae; genus Budorcas; species Budorcas taxicolor. The sequence goes on from NC_068935.1 coordinate 76,845,948, forward strand.
GAAAAAAGTCTAACAGTGTTTCAAACTATTAAACACAGAGTTGCTATATGATCCAGCAATAACTCTTAAGTATACACCTATAGAAACGAAAACATATTTCTATACAGAAACTTGTACATGAATGTTTTAGCAGAATCATTCTTGATAGCCTAAAGGTAGAAACAACCCAAATGTCCAGATGGATGAACAAAGGAAATGTAGTATATCCATTCTATGAATGGAAGTCATAAATGGGCTATAAAGTACTGATACATGCTACAACATACATGAACTTTGAAGCAGTATGCTAAATGAAAGAAGGCAATCACAAAAGGCCATATGATTCTATTCATATGAAATATTCTAAACTGGAAATTTTACAGAGATAAAAGTAGATTAGTGGTTACCTAGGGCTGGGCAGGTGGGGTTCAAAGGGCAGTTCAGTTCAGTTCAGTTGCTCAGTCGTGTCTGACTCTTTGCAACCCCATGAACCGCAGCACACCAGGCCTCCCTGTCTATCACCAACTTCCGGAGTCCACCCAAACCCATGTCCATTGAGTCTGTGATGCCATCCAACCATCTGGCTTATGGCTAAAGCATATGGACTTCCTCTTAGAGTGATGAAAATGTTGAAAGATTTGGTGATGGCTGCACATATACTAAAAAACTACTGAACTGTACACTTTAAATGGGTGGATTGTATGGTATGTGAATTATATTTCAATAAATCTATCAAAAGAGAACTGAAGGAGACATTAAGACATTCCCAGATAAACAAAAGCTGAGGAAGTTCACTGCTGACAGACATGCCCTACAAGAACTGACAAAGGGAGATCTTCAGAATAAAATGGAAGGATAATAGATGAACTCGAAACTATATGAAGAAATAAAGAACACAGGCAAAGGTAACAACAAGGGATTCCCAGGTGATTCAGTGGTAAAGAATCTGCCTGCCAATGCAGGAGTCCCAAGAGACTCAGGTTTGATCCCCTGGGTCAGGTAGATCCCCTGGAGGAGGAAATAGCAACCCACTCCAGTATCCTTGCCTGGGAAATCCCATGGACAGAGGAATCTGGTGGGCTACAGTCCATGGGGTCACAAAGAGGTGGATACAACCGAGTGACTGAGCATGCATGCAGCAGCAGCAAAGGTAACTACATAGGTAAATATATAAGCTAGCATTATTGTATTTTTGGTTTGTAACCCCTCTTATTTTTTCTATATGATTTAAAAAGAAATGGACAGGATAATCCTAAAATTCATATGGAATTACAAGAAGCCCCAAATAGCCAAAACAATCTTGATAAAGAACACAGTTGGAAGATTGACACTTCTCAATTTTAAAAATTAACACAATCAACAGTAATCAAAAGTATGGCAGTGGAATAAGGATAGGCACAGAGACAAATGAAATAAATTTGAAAGACCAGAATAAACCCATACACCTAAGCCAACTGATTTCAACAAGGGTGCCAAGACCATTCAATGGGGGACAGTCTCTCCAATGTGTGGTGCTGGGACAACTGGCTATGCACATGTAAAAGAATAAAATTGGATCTCATATCATATATAAAAATAACTCAAAATGGATATATGACATAAATATAAGAGCTAAAACCATAGAACACTTAGAAAAACACATAAAGATAAATCTTCTTAGATTTATTTGGCAAAGAATTTAGCATAGAATTCTTAGATTTGACACCAAAAGTACAAGCAAAAAAAGAAAAAAAGAAAACTTAAAAAATCTGTATACCAAAGGACATTACCAAGAACATGTAAAAAACATATACATAATGGGGGGAAATTTGCAAAATTCTAAATATTATTTATATATATATATATATGATCAGATTACTATCCAGAATTTGCAAAGAATTTATAGCTCAACAACAAAAAGACACTCAAATTAAAAATACACAAATGGCCAATAAGTGCATCAAGGTAGCCAAAATCATTGGTGATTAGGGAAATCTGAATCTAAACCACAATGATATAACACTCCAAACACACTAGAATGGTTGTAATTTTTAAATTAAAAAAAAAAAGAGATAACAAGTGTCGACAAGGAAGTGTGATAATTCTACGTTTAACTTATAGAGAAACTGTCAAACTATTTTCCACAGTGGCTGCACCATTTTACATCCCAGCAGCAATGCATGAGAGCTCCAATTTCTTTACTTCCTTGCCAACACTTGTTTCCTGGTTTAATTTCTTTTTAAAAAAAACTGGATTCTGCCCTCAAATTTAGAAGAAATTTCAATTGGTCCCTGTTACTGCAGCCCAACACTTAAAATTCAACTTTTAAAAATTTCCCTTCAAAATGTATAAAAAATAACACATGCTAGAAAAAAGTTCATTACATCACAAAAGTTTAAGAAATGCATGGGGAAAAGAATCGCTTTTTTTTTTCTTAAATATTTATTTGACTGTACCTGGTCTTAGTTGCTGCAGGCAGGATCTAGTTCCCCCTACCAGGGATTGAACCAGGCCCCCTGCATTGGATGCACTGAGTCTTCTTAGTCACTGGACTACCAGGGAAGTCACAAGAATCAGTTTAAAATAATGGTTATTTCTGAGGAGGAAGGAAGGGATGCAATCAGGGATGGGTACACAGAGCACTCCAACTATAATGGTAATGTTTAGTCTTTTGTTTTGCTGGTGAGAAAAGAGGTTCACTGTGTTATTCTTTATATGTTTCTATATCTCTTAAGTATTTCATAACATATTATAGAAGGCCCCCCAAAAAGACAAAGAAAAAAAAGTTTATCCAACATTCCTTCATCACTCACTGCTGTTGCTGCTTAATCACTTCAGTCGTGTCTGCCTCTGTGCAACCTTATGGAATGTATAGCCCACTAGGCTCCTCCCTCCATGGTATTCTCCAGGCAAGAGTACTGGAGTGGGTAGCCTAGCCCTTCTCCAGGGGATTTTCCCGACCCAGGAATCGGGTCTCCTACATCGCATGCAATTCTTTACTAGCTGAGCTACCAGGGAAGCCCTCATCACTCACCACCACCACCAAAAACATTAAATTATACTAAACAGTATTTTACAGCTTACATTCTTCACATAACAATCCATTATAGCATTCTCTAGATCAATAGAGGTAAATCTGTTTCCACAGTTACAAAATATCTCATAATATGAATGTCCCAAGATTTATTCGAACACTCTCCTACTGACGGATATACAGGTTGTTTCCAGTTGTCACACAAACAAAGCTACAAAGGCATCCTTGTTCATATATCCTTACACACTGGTACATTTATTTCTGTAGAATGGATTCTTAAAAGTCAGAATATTGAGTTCCAGTATTTAGTCAAGCAATATTCGTATTTTTATTTCCTTACATACTGTCAGATCATTTTTTTCAAAAGTTGCAGCAATTCATAGTCTTTCCAGCAAAGTATGAGCGAGATGTGGGCATTTCTTGAGGGAAATTTCTTTTAACCACTTAAGCATTTAATAGATTAAATTCACTTTTACTGTCTTCCCATACAGTAAACATGTAATGATATTATGCTTAACATAAATTTATTCTCACCAAGAGATCTGAACACAGGAAATTTAGCTCTTTTCTTACTTAGTGAGTAAACAAGCTAACAATTCACAATATAATGTAGCAACTCCCTGAAATATTATCTATACACACACACACACCCCCCTCGATCTCTAAGATATTTCTTGGACAAATGTTAAGTATTATGAGACCAAAAGTCCTCATCTGAAGTATATATAAAGGGCATAGAAAAAAATTATTTTAATCGAGCCCACCATGAGTATATTACAAACTGATTGGTCTATCAAAACTAAGTTTGCACATGGAAAGGCAGCCCTTAGGAATTAAGGACCCGCAGGCCCAACAGTTAAGCAGTTCCTGAAAGCGCCTTAGGGAGAGAGAATTTTGCGCCGGCATGGTGTCAATAAAAACCCATTCAAACAAGTTAAAAAAAAAAAAAGGAAAACGGCCCAGAATACCCACTAGGAGCTAGTTTCTGCAACCACCTATCCTCATCCGTGATAGTAAAGTGATTAAGGAGAGAGAAATTACTCTCCAATATTTTGAAGAGAGAGAAAAATGAAATGTAGACCGGCTCCTCCCCCACTCAGTCAGGCCAAGCGATGCCGAAGTGTGTAACCTTACTAATGGTCACTTTTCAACTCGATGCGAGTTTCAGCACTCACCACAACACAAATAATCCGTAAGTTTCTGGACATTCCTTAGGAGACTCGTCCTTTGGCCGTCTTTTCGCATAAAGTATGCCTGCAGCGCTTACACCCTATGCAAATGCCGCCATCTTAGGTTTTAGATGAGCCCTAGGGCGGTAGAAACCTGGGCTAGGCGTCACAGCCAAAGAGGCCCCGCGCAGAACCGCCGTGCACTCCCAAAATGGCTCCCCCGGCAACGTGACCCAGCCGCCCTGCGGCCCCTCCCCCAGTGTTCCTGAGAGGTTGCGCTTCCTATTAGAGCCTTTACCGCCGCTGAAATTACCTCCTTATTCCTCGCTTTCTTTTCCGTCACTTCTTTTTTCTTTTTCTATCCCAAATTTCTTTTACCTTTGTCCCGACCCCTTTCCACATTTCTACATATCTCTCGTTCTAGTCAACTTTCACCTCACACATGTGTGACATTTTTTAATACACAAATTTATCTTTCTGTTATTTTACCAAAGTATCACAAAATGATAAGGTAAACTGAGATCTGATTTTTTCGTATTTTATAGATGAGGAAAATAAGGCTCAGAAAGTGAAAGTGTTAGTCATTCAACGTCTATATTTATCAAAACGTTTATCTTTTTTCGTTCCTCTCCATGAGGGAAAATGTACTAGCTGGATGTAAGCCACCAAAACATTTTTTAAAACCCAGACTGAAATTTGTTTGTAATGCATTACATGTGAATGGTGTGAAAGGTTAGTGGGGGAAGGTTTGTGCCGCACAGTTAAGAAAGAGACAATTTAGAGGTCTTAATTCCTTTCCAAAGGAATAGTTTCTACATTCTAAAGTTATCTCTAACTTTCTACAAGAACCCAGCATAGAACACCTCATTCTATTCATATGCATCATTACTTTCTCTTTCTTTATATTGCTATTATCATCCTCAAATAGGAGGTAATGGTAGAGAATTGTATAAACACCTGGGCCTTGATGTGTGGCCATTCTTATGTAAAATACAGCATACAGCAGCCAATTTGTGTTGTCAGTAATGTGTGTAGTGAGGTGAAAGGGTCTTAATTTAAGCTTAAAGTACATCCTTTCCTGAGGTTTAGATATATTTGAGCACGATTTGGAAACTGGTCGCTAGACACCAGAAATCAATTGCAAGAGGAACTGCTGAACTCTTGAGAAACAAGTCACTTTAAGAGAGGATGGAGTCAGGCAGGCAACCTAGGATAAATGGAAGATCAATTCTGGGTATTGCAGAGAATCTGTGGCTTCAATTAACTTTTTTCCATCAAGTGGCATATCTCTTGGTTATACAACAAAATGTATTTATTTTAAGCTAGGTACACAACATCTCTCTGCAGTGATTTAATTATAAGTAGAAAGGTAATGAAGCCTATGACAGGTTTGCTCTGATGCTCTAGGGATGTTTTCCATCTGGATTTTAAAGAAATACATATAAGTAATCAGCAGGACTCTTTATAGAACAATAGGCTTGTGAAGCTGCTAGTCAATTTTAGATGGGGAAAAGATCGCTGGATGCACTGGTTTTATTTAGTGGTGTTTCAAACTGAAAGGTGCTGGACCCAGAGATCTAGGGGCAGAAAAGCCCTATTAATTCCAAGGTGGAAGCCAAGGTGAAAGCTTCATACCCCTGCCCCCACCCACTCACATTATCCCCAGTTGGCCTGCCTTCATTCCAACCGGAGAAAAAAATGCCTCCAGAAAAATACCAGAGACAGAATTTGGTTTATTCTTCAAGGCTGATCCTCTTAGCTTGCTGGATTCTACTGGTCCAGTCAATACCTGTTCCATTCTCTATGAGAGTCCAATTTTCCTCTTTCATAAGTAATTGTTCCAAAAGTAATAAACTGTCTCCTGCAAAGATATAAAATTCAAATAGGCAAAAGAAGGATTGGAGTTTTACCATTATCCAGCCATGTTTAGCAGGCACTTACTTACAAAGAGCTCTCAGTTGGAGAATTTACAAAAAAATTGCACAGACCTCTGGGTCTGTGATAACAATTGATAACAAGTTTCTGTTATCTTTGCATTCATAGTCTAAGACATATAAGTGAGTAATGGTTCTATAAGTGACAGTCAAAATAATTGATGCATGCAAAAGTTAGACTCTGCATTTGATTTGAATACACTCATTTTGAAACATGAATTTGATGTGGCAAATGGGAGAGTGGATGTAAGTTTATTCATTCATTAATAAGAACTTACATGTAAAGACCAGACCACCTGAACTGCCTCCTGAGAAATCTGTATGCAGATCAAGAAGCAACAGTTAGAACTGGACATGGAACAACAGACTGGTTCCAAATCGGGAAAGGAGTACATCAAGGCTGTATATTGTCACCCTGTTTGTTTAACTTATATGCAGAGTACATCATGAGAAATGCCAGGCTGGATGAAGCACAAGCTGGACTCGAGATTGCCAAAAGAAACATCAATAACCTCAGATATGCAGATGACACCACCCTCATGGCAGGAAGCAAAGAACTAAAGAGCCTCTTGATGAAAGTGAAAGAGGAGAGTGAAAAAGTTGGCTTAAAACTCAACATTCAAAAAACTAAGATCATGGCATCTGGTCCCATCACTTAATGGCAAATAGATGGGGTGTGGACAGTGGAAACAGTGAGAGACTTTATTTTGGGGGGCTCCAAAATCACTGCAGAGGGTGACTGCAGCCATGAAATTAAAAGACGCTTACTCCTTGGAAGAAAAGTTATGACCAACCTAGATAGTATATTAAAAAGCAGAGATATTACTTTACCAACAAAGGTCTGTCTAGTCAAAGCTATGGATTTTCCAGTAGTCATGTATAGATGTAAGATTTGGACTATAAAGAAAACTGAGTGCCAAAGAATTGATGCTTTTGAACTGTGGTGTTGGAGAAGGCTCTTGAGAGTCCTTTGGACTGCAAGGAGATCCAACCAGTCCATCCTAAAGGAGATCAGTCTGAGGGTTCATTGGAAGGACTGATGCTGAAGCTGAAACTCCAATACTTTGGCCACCTGATGCGAAGAGCTGACTCATTGGAAAAGACCCCGATGCTGGGAAAGATTGAAGGCAGGAGGAGAAGGGGACAACAGAGGATGAGATGGTTGGATGGCATCACTGACTCAATGGACATGAGTTTGGGTGAACTCCGGGAGTTGGTGATGAACAGGGAGGCCTGGCGTCCTGGAGTCCATGGAGTCGCAAAGAGTCAGACATGACTGAGTTACTGAACTGAGCTGAATTGAAATGTGAAGGCTTACTTCTGAACTCTCAATTCTATTGCATTGATGTATATGTCTAACTTTATGTCAGTTTCATGAGTCTTAATTTCTGTAGCTTTGAAATAAGTTTTAGAATCAAAAATAATGAGTTCTACAATTTTATTCCTTTTTCCTCGAATTCTTTTAGCTATTCTGATCTCTTGCAGATCCTTATGAATTTTAGGATTAGCTTGATAATTTTTGAAGTAATAAAGGTGGGGTTTTGATAGGGATTGTGTTGGTATGTAGAAAATAGGGGGAAATAATGACATTAAGTCTTCTATCCCATGAACAGGAAATGAATGTTTTCCCATATACACAGGTTTTCTTAATTTTTTTTCAGTGACATTTTGAACCTTTCTATAAACAAGTTTTATAATCTTTTGTTGAATTTATTCCTAAGTTTTGTTATGCTATTTTAAATGGAATCTTCCTAATTCATTTTCAGATTTTTCATTGCAAGTGTATAAAGCTACAACTGATTGTTATATATTGGTTTTGTATTGTACAACCTTGTTAAAATTGTTTATTAGTTCTAATTGTAGTAGTTTTGCATGGATTTTTTAGGACTTTCTATATACAAGATTACATCATTTAAAAATAGATATAGTGGACTTCCATGGTGGGTCACTGGCTTAGACTCTATGCTCCCAATGGAGAGGGCCCAGGTTTGATCCCTGGCCAGTGAACTAGATCCCACATACCTCAACCAAGAGTTGGAATGCTGCAACTAAACATCCTGCATGCTGCAGCAAAGATTGAAGGTCCCACGTGCCACAACTAAGACCCAGTATAGCCAAATAAATAAATAAAATTATTTAAAATAAAAAATATAGTTTTATTTCTTTCTTAATTTGGATATCTTTTATTTCTTTTTCTTGCTGAATTGCCCTGAACCTCTACTGCAAAGCTGAATAGAAGTGGTGAGAGTAAACAGCCTTAGCTTGTTCCTGATCTATGGAAGAAAGGGATTTCATAGGTGCTGTATTAGCTTCCTATTGCCACTATAACAAATTACTGCAGTTAGTGACTGAAAATAATACAAATTTATTCTCTTAACACTTTTGGAGGCCAGAAATCTGAAATCAGTTTCACTTAGTTAAAATCAAAGTGCTAGCATGCCTGTGTTCCCTCTGGAGGCTGCAGGGGACAATCCACTTCCTTGCATTTTCTTCCTTTAGAGACTGCATGCATCCCTTGGCTTACAGGCTCTTTTTCCATCTTCCAACCTAGCACTGTAGCATCATCTCTAATCTCTCACCTCTGCTTCCTGTCTCTCATCTTTTCCCTTTGACTCTGATCTGCTGCCTCTCTTTTAGAAGGAACCTTGCGATTACACTGGGCACATCTGAATAATCCAGCATAATCTCCCCATCTCAAGATTTTAATCACATCTGCAAAGTATCTTTTACCATGTGAGATAACATGTTTATAGGTTCTGGGAACTACGACAAAGACCTTTATTCGGGTAAGTTCTCTTCTATTCCTAGTTAGGTGTGTGTTTGCTTTTTTCATGAAAGAGTTTGAATTTTGTTAAAGGTTTTTCTACATTTATTGAGATGATCCTCTGGTTTTAGTGCTTTTTCTATCAGTAGGGTGATTGATTTTCCTGTGTTGAACCAACTTAGCATTCCTGCAATATATCCCACTTGGTTGTGACATATAATCCATTATATATTTCCAGGCCCAATTTGGTAGTATTTTATTGAAGATTTTTGTGTCTATATTCATTAGTTTCCATTTCACATATTTTTATCTGGTTTTGGTATTGGGGTAATTCTGGTCTCAGAGAATGAGTTGAAAATTGTTTCTTCCTCTCCTGTCTTTTTGGAAGACTTTGTGGAGGACTGTTAATTCTTCACACGTTTAGTAGAATGACCAGTGAAGCCACCTGGGCTGGGGTTTATCTTTATATGCTTTTCTTTGATTACTATTTCTCTCTCTTCACTTTTAAAGGTCTACTCAGATTTTCTGTCTCTTCTTAAATCAGTTGTTGATAACTTTTCTCTTTTTTCATGCTACCTATCTATTTCAGATGAAATTTCTACAGGACTCAAGTTATCAGAATGTTTATGAGCCAAGTCATTGGTTGCTTTTAAGTCAGAAGTATTCATAGAGGTAACTTTTCTCTGCTTAAAAATGAAGATTGGACTTCCCTCATGGCCCTGGAGAACGAAATGGCAACCCACTCCAGTATTCTTGCCTGGAGAATCCCACAGACAGAGGAGACTGGCAGACTACAGTCCATGGGGTTGCACAGAGTTGGACACAACTGAAGTGACTTAGCAGGTAGGCAGGCATGGCACAGTAGACAGGAATCCACCTGCCAATGCAGGGGACACTGGTTCAATCCCTGGTCCAGGAATATTTCACATACTGAGGAGTAACTAAGCCTGTGTGCCATAACTACTGAGCCCCACTCTAAATCCCATGAGCCCCAACTACTGAGCCTGTGTGTTGCAACTACTGAAGCCCACACACCTAGAGCCTGTGCTTTGCAAAAAAAGAAGCCACTACAGTGAGAAGCCCATGTGCCACAACAAAGAGTAGCCACTGCTCACTGCAACTAAAGAAAACCCATGCAAAACAATGAAGACCCACTGCAGCCAAAAAAAAAAAAGAAGATTGTGAGGATACTTTATTTTTTCATAGCTCCACTTCAAATGTGAAATTAGGGCATCTATAATTTCCTCAATTTCTATTTGATATGCATTTTCTCCACAATAATTGATGCTTTCATCTGGTGATTTGAATATTTACAAATTATTTACTATTTTTCATTTATTGTTGATAAAGGTTTACATTTATAAAGCATACTTTCCAAGTTGGTTTTTTAATTAGCATTAAAAATATATAGAAAATGTATATGTGAACACACATATTTTCTTTTGCTTCAGGCTCATATATGGCTCAGCACACAGCACTGCCAATTTCTGGCTTTACTTAAAATTTCAATATTTTGCTCACCATGGATCTATTGGACTAATTTTATTTTTTTAATATTGCATTTGCAACTTCATGTCCACTAGGATGACCGTGATAAAAAAGACAAGCATTGGTAAGAATGTAGGAAAATAGAACACTTATATATTGTTGGTGGGAATGTACAATGAAGGACAGTTTGGCCCTTCCTCAAAAAGGCAAACCTAGAGTTACCACATGACCCAACAGTTCTACTCTAAGTATATGCTCAAGACAAAATATGATATCTTTGGGTTTCCCTGATGGCTTAGATAGTAAAGAATCTGCCTGCAATGTGGGAGACCCAGAAGGGAATGGCAGTTCACGCCAGTATTCTTGCCTGGAGAACTTCATGGACAGAGGAGGCTGGCAGGCTACATACAGTCCATGGAGTCACAAAGAGTAGAAAGTATCTGCCCAAGACAAAATATATGTCCACACAAAAATCTTGTTCATAACTGCATTATTCATAACAGTCAAAAAAACCCAAATGTCCCTCAACTCATGAATGGGTAAACAGAATGCAGTATATCCATTGAATGGATGAACCTTGAAAACATTATACAAAATTAAAGCCAATCCCAAAAGTATAATTTAACTTACATAAGATGTCTAGAATAGGCAAATCCATAAAGACAGAAAATACACTTGTAGTTACCTAAAACTTAGAGGAGAGGAGTTGAGGTTGAGGAGAGTGGGGACTGACTCCTAATGGGTACAAGGTTTCTTTTTGGAGTGATGAACATGTTCTTATCATATATTATGGTGATGTTGCACAACTCTATAAATATGCTAAAAAACTATTTTATTGTGCACTTTAAATTTAAAATAAAGCTGTAAAAATATTTTTTCATTTTACATATGATAAAAAAAATAGTTAAGCTGAATGATAGTCAAGACTAGAATCCAGGTCTCATTGTGTTTTCACTGCATCCTGCAATTCTTGCACACAGATCCCTGTTTATTCTCATCAGGTCACAGTGCTGGAGCTATAAGAAGTGTGGCTGGATGAGTTTAATTTTCTATCTTCCTTCATATCCTCAAAATTTGCTCTCCTAGATATTCCCAAAGCCTCAGCCAATACTAGAAAAGGATAAAGGAGGCAAGAGTGAATAGGTCTTTAGCCAAAGGATATATACACATTATATTGGATATACTAGAGTTCTCCATAATGAGCTCTGTGCCAGCTTCTTGCTTTTTGTCAAGTAAACTAACAAATTACATTATTGACCATCTCTAAAGAAAAACCTCAGTCTACTCAAATATAAATTGAAGCTCTCTGCCTGTTACACTCTATGTAATTTCAAGGAAATCCAAAATATATGTTTCTGATTTATTTGCATTTCAGTTCAGTTCAGTTCAGTCGCTCAGTCGTGTCCGACTCTTTGTGACCCCATGAATCGCAGCACGCCAGGTCTCCCTGTCCATCACCATCTTCCGGAGTTCACTCAGACTCACGTCCATAAGGTCCGTGATGTCATCCAGCCATCTCATCCTCGGTCGTCCCCTTCTCCTCCTGCCCCCAATCCCTCCCAGCATCAGAGTCTTTTCCAATGAGTCAACTCTTCGCATGAGGTGGCCAAAGTACTGGAGCTTCAGCTTTAGCATCATTCCTTCCAAGGAGATCCCAGGGTTGATCTCCTTCAGAATGGACTGGTTGGATCTCCTTGCAGTCCAAGGGACTCTTAAGAATCTTCTCCAACACCACAGTTCAAAAGCATCAATTCTTCAGCGCTCAGCCTTCTTCACAGTCCAACTCTCACATCCATACATGACCACAGGAAAAACCATAGCCTTGACTAGACAGACCTTAGTCGGCAAAGTAATGTCTCTGCCTTTGAATATACTATCTAGGTTGTTCATAACTTTTCTTCCAAGGAGTAAGCGTCTTTTAATTTCATGGCTGCAGTCACCATCTGCAGTGATTTTGGAGCCCCAAAAAATAAAGTCAGCCACTGTTTCCACTGTTTCCCCATCTATTTCCCATGAAGTGATGGGACCGGATGCCATGATCTTCGTTTTCTGAATGTGGAGCTTTAAGCCAACTTTTTCACTCTCCTCTTTCACTTTCATCAAGAGGCTTTTAAGCTCCTCTTCACTTTCTGCCATAAGGGTGGTGTCATCTGCATATCTGGGGTTATTGATATTTCTCCTGGCAATCTTGATTCCAGCTTGTGTTTCTTCCAGTCCAGCGTTTTTCATGATGTACTCTGCATAGAAGTTAAATAAGCAGGGTGACAATATACAACCTTGATGTACTCCTTTTCCTATTTGGAACCAGTCTGTTGTTCCATGTCCAGTTCTAACTGTTGCTTCCTGACCTGCATACAGATTTCTCAAGAGGCAGGTTAGGTGGTCTGGTATTCCCATCTCTTTCAGAATTTGCATTTACCTCATAAAAATGTTTAGAAAGAGTTATATGCTGCCCCAATGCCTCTTTTGGCTTCTTAAAAAGCCTTTTAAGTTATCTTTTGCTATTCTTAAAAGTAGACCCTTCTGTGCCAAGGATGGCTATTTGTTTTTGATATGCCAAAGTGCTGCACTATGATTCAAATAGGCTTTGCAATTTGAATAATATCCAAAAGCTTCAACCAAAGATTGAAAAGCAAAATCCTAAATTTTGTCATAATAACCTCACTCAGATCTTGGGCTTCCCAATCAGACCACCATCACACTTTGAAATTAGATTCTAGGCATACCCTGGAGGCTCAGATTTTAAAACATCTCCAGATTCACTCTCCTTACCTTTATACTCTTCTACTTAAACATACAAGAATTGCTCTTCCTCGATGATCACACAAAAAGATATTGGGCTTCTAGTGAGGCAGATATTAAGCCTTAGTCTACAGAAACTTTGGCTGAAATAGTTTATGGATGGCCCTAATATTCCAAGACTGTAAATGCGTGAATGCTAAAATAACTGAGGTTTTAGAGATTACCTGATTTAGACTAGCTCGTAGGGCTAAGGAAATTGAGAAGCTAAACAGACTATAAAAAAGTTTGAGAACTTCCCTGATGGTCCAGTGGTTAAGAATCCACCTGCCAATGCAGGGGACAAGGGTTTGATCCCTGGTCCAGGCAGATCCCACAGGCTAAGAAGTAACTAAGCCCATGCACCACATCTACTGAGCTCTAGAACCTGAGGGTCATAACTATTGAGCCTACCTGCTGCAACTACTGAAGCCCGTGCAACCTAGAGCCCATACTCTGCAAGAGGAGAAGCCACCACAATGAGAAACCCACACAACTGTAACTACAGAAAGCCAGCACAGAGCAACAAAGATCCAGTGCAGCCATAAATAAATAAATAATTGTAAAAGGTTTCTAAGGATTTATAACAGCAATAACTAATGCTTACATAGTATGCCAAATATTAAAGAGATTTACATATATCTGCTTATTTATTTGTGCAGCAATCCTATGAAATTGGTACAATTATCCCATTTTATAGATGGAAACCAGAGGTTAAGCAATTGCCCCCAAAATCAAACAATTAGCAAGTGACAGAGACTAGGATTTAAAAATAGGCAACTAGGATCTGGGGCTTCCCAGGTGGCTCAGTGGTAAAGAATCCAGCTGCCAATGCAGGAGATGCTGGTTGGATCCCTGGGTTGGGACGATCCCCTTGAGAAGGAAATGGCAACCCATTCCAGTATTCTTGCCTGGAAAAACACCATGGACAGAGCAGCTTGGTGGGCTGAACCCAGTACATGGGTTCGTCAAGAGTTGGACATGACTTAGTGACTGAATGACAATAACAACTAGGATCTAGATCCATGAAATGCTATCCTATATATGACTTTCCTAAGAAACTAGTCCCTCCCTTCACCCTCCCAAATACCAGCTCTCAGGTGCCTGGAACTCTACAGATAGATATCGAGATCTCCTTTTAACTTAAGGCTTTATACTCTATTAAAATGAGTACAGTCTCTTTCCAGAATGAATGAGGTTTGTTTAAAAGGCTTGCTTTTAAGTTCTTGGGAATTTAGAGTGCATTTTCCTGTAGAAACAACATTGTACATAATAGTTAAGTTCTTACGCCAGACTGTAGAAATCTGACTTTTGGAAAACTGAACCATAAAAATAATATAACTGACATGAGCCTCAGGCATCAGAAGAAGAAAGCTCTGCTGTTCATGGCATGAAGTATAGAGGGAGGAAAGGAAGAGAGTTACTTTTCCTTTCTTGAGCATAAACCCAGTCCATCAGCACAAAATTCAAATAAGTAGGGTTGCTTTTTGTAGCCCCTTGCTTTATAGAGCTCCTCCCCCCAGACTCTTTTTTTTTTTTTTTTTTTTGCACCTACAGAATTACTTTATTTGCAAAATAACTCTTGATTTAAATACCAGACTTCAGGTTCAGTATATTTTTAGCAAATGAAAACATTTGGTTTTCTGAGTTACAATCAAAAACAACTGTTAGGACGTAAACAACTGAAAAAATGTGAATCAAAATTATAATCTAATAAGCAAATACCTTACAAGAAGAAATCAGCATAAGTTAATGCAGTGCATCTTTAAGGAACCAGAAATGTCACGGGGGCTGCTACTTACTTCTCTAAACATTTACTGTATCATCTGCTGCTACTGGGGAAGCTGAGGGACAGCAGTTATAATTTGTAGTTAATCAAGTGTTCTGAAACAAGCTGAAATTTCCTTAAATGAAAAATAAACATATATAGATTTCAGTTTTTATCGTACAATATTGACACTACTGGGAAAACAATGTGTGCATGAAATATCAAAAGATTTAATTTACGTGACAGAGGAAAAAACAAAAAATAATTTTTACAAAATCAAACTGCAGGTAACAAATTTGAAAGAACTATTCACTTCTTTATACAGAAGTCTTTCTGAGCACCTAAAATAAATCTAAAGAGCAGCATAAAGACCACTGAAATTGATTAGTTCAACATACAGTGAAGAAAATAACATTTAAAAAAATCTCAATTGAAAAAACTATGAATTATCAAATACTTAAGATTTCCTAACTTTTTTTTCTACAAGTTTTGTGGTTCATACTCAAAGTTCAATCTGTGTTTTAACATTTTTAAGTTCAGACATGCCAAAGCCTGAAAGTACAGAAGACTTGTGATTTTGTATTGCTTTCATGCAAATATACCTTCTTTTTCCGAAAAATGAAGCCACGTCTATTTTCCACACCCATAAGAGTGAGGATAACAATTCTATTTCCTTTTTACTGGGATATGGTCTCTTGTGGAAATAATCCCTAAGAAACTGCTTTTTGTCTTCGTAAGAACGGTCTTTGTACTTTTTAGGATTTAATGCTAAAATCTGAAGAGTGTCTTGAGTACCAAAACCTTCAGGCTCATCCTAGGAGATCACATGTGTACTTTTACTACAAAACAAAATATGTACTTTTGCTGCACATAGTAGTTTTAAATAACAGCTATCTATTAGCTCACAGTTCCTCTGGGTCAGAAGTCTGGAATGGTTTAGCTGGATCTTCTGCTCAGGGTTCACATGGTTAAAATGAAACTATTGATCAGGGGCTGCAGTTCTCATCTGGGCTTCAGGATCTTCTTCTAAGCTCACTCAGGTTGTTGACAAAGTTCAGTGCCTTGCATGTATAGGACTGAGGTTCCTGATTTCTTGCAAGCTGTCAACCAGGGTCCACCCTCAGCTCTAAGAGGCTGCTCGCATGCCTACCCACTTATCCTCTTCTATTTTCAAGCCAACAACAGAACACTTCTCGGTGCATCCCGTCCCACTAGCAGTTCAATTCTCTGACGTGTTTGCCACTAGTTGGAGAAACATTCTACTTTTAAAGAATTCATTGATTAAATCAGGCCCAACTATAGATAATCTCTCTATTTTATGGCCAAGTGATATAGAACTTTATTTATTTATTTTTAATATAAATTTATTTATTTTAATTGGAGGTTAATTACTTTACAATATTGTATTGGTTTTGCCATACATCAACATGAATCCGCCACAGGTATACACGTGTTCCCCATCCTGAACCCCCCCCTCCCTCCTCTCTCCCCATACCACCCCTCTGGGTCGTCCCAGTGCACCAGCCCCAAGCATCCAGTATCATGCATTGAACCTGGACTGGCGATTCGTTTCTCATATGATATTATACATGTTTCAATGCCATTCTCCCAAATCATCCCACCCTCTCCCTCTCCTACAGAGTCCAAAAGACTGTTCTATACATCTGTGTCTCTTTTGCTATCTCACATACAGGGTTATCATTATCATCTTTCTAAATTCCATATATATGCATTAGTATACTGTATTGGTGTTTTTCTTTCTGGCTTACTTCACTCTGTATAATAGGCTCCAGTTTCATCCACCTCATTAGAACTGATTCAAATGTATTCTTTCTGATGGCTGAGTAATACTCCATTGTGTATATGTACCACTGCTTTCTTATCCATTCATCTGCTGATGGACATCTAGGTTGCTTCCATGTCCAAGCTATTATAAACAGTGCTGTGATGAACATTGGGGTACACGTGTCTCCTTCAATTCTGGTTTCCTCGGTGTGTATGCCCAGCAGGGGGATTGCTGGGTCATAAGGCAGTTCTATTTGCAGTTTTGAAGGAATCTCCACACTGTTCTCCATAGTGGCTATACTAGTTTGCATTCCCACCAACAGTGTAAGAGGGTTCCCTTTTCTCCACATCCTCTCCAGCATTTATTGCTTGTAGACTTTTGGATCACAGCCATTCTGACTGGTGTGAAATGGTACCTCATTGTGGTTTTGATTTGCATTTCTCTGATAATGAATGATGTTGAGCATCTTTTCATGTGTTTGTTAGCCATCTGTATGTCTTCTTTGGAGAAATGTCTATTTAGTTCTTTAGCCCATTTTTTGATTTGGGTCATTTATTTTTCTGGAATTGAGCTTCAGGAGTTGCTTGTATATTTTTGAGATTAGTTGTTTGTCAGTTGCTTCATTTGCTATTATTTTCTCCCATTCTGAAGGCAGTCTTTTCACCTTGCTTATAGTTTCCTTTGTTGTGCAGAAGCTTTTAATTTTAATTAGGTCACATTTGTTTATTTTTGCTTTTATTTCCAATATTCTGGGAGGTGGGTCATAGAGGATCCTGCTGTGATTTATGTCGGAGAGTGTTTTGCCTATGTTCTCCTCTAGGAGTTGTATAGTTTCTGGTGTTACATTTAGATCTTTAATCCATTTTGAGTTTATTTTTGTGTATGGTGTTAGAAAGTATTCTAGTTTCATTCTTTTACAAGTGGTTGACCAGTTTTCGCAGCACCACTTGTTAAAGAGATTGTCTTTAATCCATTGTATATTCTTGATATAGGACTTTAATTTCATCTGAAAAATTAATTTACAGCAGTACCTAGATTAGTATTTGACTGAATAGCTGGCAGAAGGTGTGTGTACACCAAGAACTTAAGAATCTTGGGAGGCTAACTTAGAATTCTATCATACCACTGAAATCTGTTAGGCCTCACAGAGTGACCTACCCTCTCCACCAGAATCCAATCTCCCACCCTTCTAGAGATACATGTATACATAAAAAGAAGATACTTATTAATCTAAACACATTTCTATATAGTGTATTTTCAGGCAGCATAACAAATTTATGAGAAAAACTCAGGCCATTTGGTGAATGGTGTTTTGGGGCAAAGGGCCATCATGAAGTCAGGCAAGACCTATTTGGTCTTGATCTACCCTCCTCCTGTCCCGTAAGCTGTTCCTATTTATCACAGTTTCCGCCCCCCCCCCCCCCCCCCACACAGATATTTTCTGTAAATTCACTCCATTTTCCTCTTTATGGCTCAACTGCCAGTTGCATCAGGGGCCCTGGAGAAGAGGTAGAAAGATAAAAGAATGAGAGAATGGAGATGATAGTAGATGATTGCGTGAAAGTGTCATTTATGAATCAAGCATTTATAAGTTAGAAATTGTACAAAATATGATTTCAGATGTTGCAGGAAAGCTCTTTGTCCTACATGGTTTCACATAACAGTTCACAAATGCTCAAGAATGACAAGTCATAAGACCTGTCTTATCACCTTTAATTAGGACCTTGAGAGTAAAGCTTGAATTCCTTAAGGATACTTGTCATTCCCTGAAGAGGCCTTGATTTCATATGAAGGCAAATGATCTCTCTCTCTGTCTGTCTTGTCTCACTTGCTCTCACTTTCGCTCAAAGTTCAACGCAAATTTTCAATTGTTTTTCACTTATCCTGTACTTTCAAGAGGATAGTAGGACCTGTTTCTGTTTCATATACCTAATTTAACATATGACCACAAGCAAAATCAAGATTTTAACTCATAAACCAACTATCAATTCCTCCATATTTCTGATCCTTTTATTCACCAGCTAAGCACTCTGGAGTTATAAAAATATAGGATATCATACTCACCTTAAAGTAGCTTAGAGTCCACTGTTGTATGTTAGTCGCTCAATGTCTGGCTCTGTGACCCCACGGATTGTAGCCCACCAGGATTCTCTGTCCATAGGATTTCCGGGCAAGAGTATAGGAGTGGGTTGTCATTCCCTCCTCCAGGGGATCTTCTTGACCCAGAGATTGAACCCAGGTCTCCTGCATTGGAGGCAGATTCTTTACCGTCTGAGCCACCAGGGAAGCCCTGGTGGAAGAGTCCCATAGAGGAGCCAGAACATGTAGAAGCAGCCATGCAATCAAGGTTGTGAATGCCAAACAGCTATCACTGCTTCCTGAATAAAGTCCAAGCTCTTAAGCCTAGAGGTCAAACCACCTCTGTGTGCTTATGTCTACTGCAGGCTCATCTTTTTCTACTCTCTATCCCCCCTGGATAGGGTCCCAGGGCTTTACAAAACCACTTTACACAGTATCCTATCATACCAATGCTGTGTATCTTACTTTTGCCTGAGTTGTCCTTGCCTCCCACTCCTTACTTTTCACCACTTCAAATGTTACACATCCTTTGAGACTTGAGTCTTGAAAATTTTTGTGACCACAGCAGTCTTTCCCTTCTCTGAACTGCAGCACTGGCTATTGGTACCACTCATTTCACCCTTGGAATACAACTGTTTGGGGAGAAACTTTAAAAATATATATATATTCTCTTTAGTCTTTTCTCCCCCATCAGATTCTAAGGGGATTAAGAGTCTAAATTTTTAAATTTCTATGTTTCTCATAACATAGCCTGACTTAGTGCTCAGTTAAAACTTGGCTAATCTACTGATCAGAGTCAGGAGAGGGAATAAGAGTGGTGGGAAATGACTTTTTAAGGGACTTTGAGGCCTCTTAGAGAAGTGTAACCATTGCTCATGAAATACTCACTCTAGGTAGCTATTTTAGGTATAAAAACCACAAAAGGATCAATTTTTTCCTCTCAGAAGAATAAGCTTGTCTCTATAGTAAATCTGGCCAGGCTGTCCTGAGGAGGCTATACAGACTTGAGGTCGTGTCATTTCTTGACTCGCCACTTCCATCCCTCAGGAAAGACAATGCCTAGATCTAAAAAAGTTTATTTCTAGAAAGAAAATAACTTTAATAGAAATTTAAAACTTGTACAGTAACTCTCAGAAATGGGTCCAACCTGATGTTTTACATGAAAGAGAGAGGATAGGGTCCCAGGGCTTCCCCCTCACTCTTTTTCCTGCCTCCAGGTACTTCCAACAGAAACTTAAACTGTCTAAGTACAAAAGCATTATCTTACTTACAGTTTTAACTTGCACACCAGGGCTTAGCACAATGCCCTGACTTTTGTGTGTGTGTGTATTATGTATTATATATATACAAATATATTCACACTCAGCAAAGAAAGGTTTCTTGAAATGGAAAGTTAAACATGGACTCTTAGAAGTTACAGATAAATGATATCTAGTATTGAGAACAAGACAGAGTGGGTGTTTTGACTAATCAGTCAACCACCAACAATAAGTATCTCATACAAGACTCTGAAGCTGCTACTTCAAGAGATACAGAGACAAATAACACATGATCTTTGCATTCCAAAAATTCACAGACTCATTGCAAATAGAAGACATACTCACAAATGAAACAATTCCAGAAAAATATCAACTTAGCATAGAAGCAAGAATCAGACTATAACTCAGGAATAGGCCTGGGTCATTATTGACAATTTATTCATTTGTGACCTTGGACAAATTATCTCTCTGAATGTATTTCCTCCTCCTTTTTCCACCTAACTCATAGTGCTATGCAATAGTTCAGATGAGTGAGAGGATCTACATATGTAAGATAATATAAAATGCCAAGCTAAAGTAACATATAGTTAAAACATCATATTGTTATTATATTAAACAGGCTGGTTCAGATTATAGGTGTGCCCTTTGGTGCCAGCATCAGCACAAGAAACCTAGGCAGGAATTCCTAAAGCAAAGAGGACAGTTTCCTTGCTCACCCCTTATTTACCAGTTTTAAAAATAAGTTTACTGAGGTATGATCAATATACAAAGTCTGTACATATTTAATGAATAGGACTTGATGAATTTGGAGAAAGAAATGGCAACCCACTCCAGTATTCTTGCTTGGAAAGTCCCATGGACAGAGGAGCCTGGCAGTCTATAGTCCATGGGGTCGCAAGAGTCAGACACTACTTAGCAACTAAACTACCACCACCACTTGATGAATTTGGAGGTAAATATATACATGCAGCCATCACCATGATCTGTGTCATGAACATATACATCAACTCTAAAACTTTCCTCCTATCTTCTTCTTATTTTTGTGTGATAAGAACATCTAACATCTACTCTCTTAGCAAATACAGTACAGTATTGTTAACTATGGGCACTATACTGCACAGTAGATCTCTAGGACTTACCCATCTTGCACAACTAGAACTTTGTACCCTTTGACTAATACTTCCCCATTTCCCCTTCCCCCTAATCCCTGAAAGCCACCATTCTACCCTCTGCTTCTGTGAGTTTGACTATTTTACCGTCCTCATATAAATGGTGTCATGTAGTATCTATCCTTCTGTGTCTGGCTTCTTTCACCTAGCATAATATTATCCAGGTTCATGATATCCAGGTTTCCTCCATTTTCTTTCCTGGAAGTCTCCCTCTATACACACACATTTATAGTCAGATGAAATCAATTTTTATTAAAGGTTAAATGTAGTCTTTTAAAGTTGTGAATGCCAGTCACAAAATGATAACTTGAGGAACATGGATGCAAATTCCCAAAGTCATCTCCCTATCATTTCCCATTTGGAGATAAAAAGATACTAAATTTGGCATAGTCCTTGCCCTCAAATAACCCTGGATAGCCAATTGAATATCTCCCAGGGAACAGAGAAGTAACATAAGTGAGTTAAATTATCGAATAGAAGACAATAAGGAGTTATAGAGACTATGGGCAACTAGACAATGCATGTTCCACATGATGACATTTCTACTTAAAAATCAAGAAAATGAACTTGAACACAAAATCTCAAAAGACCTGTCTACTTACTCAAAAGGTTGCCCCAAAAATGCACTTGGTTGCTCTTTTGTCTTTTTCTTGGCCAACTGGTACCCACCATGCCTAATCTCTTTCCAGCTCTCTGCACATTGTTCATTTAAAGAAAGGGGACCTGGCAGTGGCAGTGAGGACCACTCTGGATAGGGAAGTTGGAAATCTGATTTTTAGTCTCAGTTCTGACTCTCTTTTTCCACTTGCCTATTCCCAAGTACCCATCCTGAATATATTGCACAAGGTGACAGTAGGTCTTTGAGCCTCGGTTTCATTAACTACAGAAGTAAAAGACTTGGATTCTGACCCCTAAAATGCCCTTCAACTGAGATGTTCTGTATTTAAACTTGGGCTGAGGAAGAAGTAGTATTGGTAGCTCTTTTCCTGTTACTCATGCCAGAACTCCACCTGTCCCTGGTCCTGGGAACAGCCACATTTACTTTGGATTGACTCAGACTCAGAGGAGTCAGCTTTCTTTGGATGAAAAGTTTCTTCCTGACAACTTTGCCTTTACTCAGAGAAGAGGGCTACCTTTGCAGAAGGAAACCAGTTAATACCTCTTTGATCCCCTGCCACTGATGCAAGCAAGGAAGAGGGATAGGATGCAGGAGGTGAAAGCCAAGAAGTGACATCTAAGGAAAGTGACAAATGCCAGCAACGAAGATATCTGAGAGATCTTTGGCCTTTGGCCCTCTTTGCTTTGCAACGATGAGATATGTGGCCCATATCTACCTCAGTCACGTCCTAGTTTTCTATCGACTTTCACCTGGTACCTATCCCAGAGTATCCCGTCCTGGATAGCCCACTCAACAGAAACATCAAGATAGTGGTGTTGGGGGGAAGCCATGTAGGGATCACTGTGAGTATGTGTGTTTGGGGTAGGAGGACAGAGGGCAGTGAAATTCTGGGGTCACTTCTCCTCACAATACAGTGAGCAACTGAGAGGTCTGGCTGATGAGGGAGACTGAGAAGAGAAAGACAAAGGAATTGCATCAAGAAGGATGCTGCCAGTCAGGTTGAAGGGGGTTGTGTGGTCCCAGAGCCTATGGGTAAGCTATTTACATAGGAAAAACAGAGAGGAGGGAGTTTGGGGCTGAAAAAGAGGAATTAGGTAATTGCTCCCTGGTCCAGGGAACAGTAACTTGGGGAGATGGACTTGCAGCCCCTCCCCTCCAAACTCATTCAACAGGTGGCTCAGCTGCATAGGCAAAAGAGCTAAACTCAGTGATGCTCTTCACTACCCCACTACCCAGACACCCTCTACCCATGGAGGGGAAATCTGTGGCTTTCCCTACTGCTACTGTCACTTGTTTCCCTCTCTTTCTGCTCTCTCCTAGCACTAGGCTAAGAATTTTTTGAGGGAAATGGGGTGGGAAAGTTACCCTTCTCCAATTCTTGCCTTAGAAAGGAACAAAAGTTTACTCAGGATCAAACAAGTCAATCCCTCAACCCAAGAAACTGTCCCACCTCCAAGGGCTCTTAAAGCAAGAAGTTAAGAGGAGGGTAGGGTAGCATAAGATGTTGTCTTTACCTTGTTTTACAGCTCTGGTGGTCAGCTTCCACACTCATCATTTCACTGAAGAATATGAGGCCAATACTGGTAAGTGGTTCCTGAAGCTCTTCTCATCACTTCTCTCCTCGAAAAAAGGAAACAGACGCCTTGTGCAGAAATAAAAACTCCCATTAGTTCCTTTTTCACCCTCTCCCCACACCCCATATCAGAATTCCACCGATTTAGTCCTCTTCTTTTTCTCTAACCTTTGTCTTTGTCCTTCAGATGAGGCCAAAGCATCAAGAGATGAGGCATTCAAGTCTGAACCTTCTAAGGGAGGGGCCATCTCCCCCTAGATTTCCATGGGCCTCCCTCTTTCAGAAAGTCTATCCAAAGATGTGAAATTAAAGGAGAAAATCTGAGAAAGTAAGGATGGCATAAGGTAAAAAGTACACTTTTTCAATCAGAAAGTGCTGTCTAGGAAAGACAGAAAAAATAGATATTACGTACACATTTTTCCCCTCTGTGTTTGTCTCTATCTTCTGTGTGTGAATATGTATGTAATGTCTATATGTGTGTATTTAAAGTATAATGTATGTGGTTATGAGAGAAGAATTTATTTTTTGGTTGGCATTTTTATTGAATAATATCTTAATTGATTTTTATTGCAGTATATTTGCTTTTTACAATGTATTAGCTTCTACTGCACAGCAAAATGAATCAGCCACACATCTACATATATCCCCTCCTTTTTGGATTTCTCTCCTATTTAGGACAGCACAGTGCATTAAGTAGAGCTCTCTGTGCTATACAGTATGTTCCCATTAGTTAAGAATTTAAGCTGCATATAGCATTACTTTCCTGGCACTCTAGGAGTTATGCCAATCATTTTCCCAGGAAGTGATTAAATGACTTTAAGAATTATTTTTCTAAGATTTTCTAGGTTGATACCATGGCAAGCTGGCAGAAGATGTGCTAGCATTTCCAAGAGACAAGAGAAGTACTGTGCTAGAAGCCCCAAGGGCAGTAAGTGAGTGGTATGTTCACTGTAACCGAGCTCAGCCAGCCCTCTCCTTTATGAAATTTTCCTCCCTTGGAACTTGGCTCTGGCTAATTAAAGCACTACTATTCACTGAATTTTCTGTGACAGATCAAGGGGGAGCCCAATTATCTAGATGCCATTTTACAAAGTATCAGCCTAGGCATTACATGCCCAAGTGATAGCCATGTATCCACTCCTAAGACTAGACCAAAGGCAAGGTATTGGTGGCAGTGGGCAAGAGGGAGAAGTAAGCCTTCAGAGAAATTAGAAAGCAGGTGAAGCTGAATCCTTGCACCTCTCCTTTTCTGAAAGATGTATCCCTCTCAGGCGTTCTGTCTACCCCTATCCCAACTTTCTCACCTGACATCTAAAACCTGATCCATTTCCCATTAATGAATGGATTATAGACCGTTTTCCCACTCAAACAGCTATTTCAGTTCTGAAGACCCTTAGAGATTATGTGTCCACCAGTCTCGATTTTCATTTAGCAAAGAGTTTAATAATATGGAAGTGACTTGCCCACAGTCACACAGCAAATTGTAGAACTGAAAATTACTCCTAATTCCTTGATCCATGTTTTCTACCACAACCCAGTGAGTCTTAATTTCTATTCTGTTAGTTAGGTGCCTTATAGTCCCACTGTGTTTCTATAAAGTGGGGAGCAGATCTATCTCCAGGTTCAGAGTACATGTTTTTTCATGTAAGAACTCTTTCTACCAATCTCCTCATTGGTTTATCTGTATGTATGTCACACTGGCTCCAACAAAACTCATTACCCTGTCAACGTCCAACTGCCCAATATGATGAGGGAGAAGGGCCTCCCAGTGGCAACCTGGTAGGAGGATTCTGACCTATATAACTCTTCCCATGGTTTGAGTCCCTATGTATTTAATAGACTGGCCTCTGGAAGAACAATTGATTTTGAAATTACAGAAAGTGTGATAGTGAGTTGAAAGCCACATATATAGGCCCAGATACCTCAATATTAAAGCTGAGTAGCAAGCAGGAAGGCCAGAGATTCCAGAAAGAAAACAGGAGATATTTCCTGTTTGAAACCTCCTTGGCATTGTTATTCCTTATGCCTATCTCACAAAGTGTAAAAATGACACACCTCTCACATTTCTGAACAAGGTCTTCAGATTTGTGTGGATATTTCCACACCAAGAAGTCAGCTTCTCCATTACTTGGAAAGATAAAATGAAATCAGAAAACTTGGAGTGACCTCAAAAACCATAAAGAATCCATGCAATGCCAAAAAAATCAGATGAGTTCTTTTCATTGAAGTATTTTAGTGTTTTTCTCCACATCGATCAACTCACTGCCTTTGTAAACAGATTCTGTTTACACCATCCAATTAGACTCTTAACCATGGCCATTGGTAAGAATGTCATATAATAAAGCATTTATTTCTTAGGCATTTGTGATTAGAATGGTATTATATTTAATACTAAGACTTTCAAGACATCATATTTCAGAGTCTTATAATATCTCAATCATTTGGAGAATTCCTTTAGATAATTCTTCTAGAGTTGAATCATTGTAGGTGAGATTTAGTGGAAAAAATGAATGTGAATATATTTGATTAATAAATTTAATTTCCCATCAAATGTATAAAACTAATACACAGCATCTTGCTCAAAACAATGCTAAATATTCAAAGATATTTCAGGAATATCTAGAAAGATAATAATAGCTTGTTCATTTCATAATTAGTTCTGAGACTGCTATGAAAGCCTTTAGTCATTACAAATCTGAAATCTACTTAAAAAAAATGGTACACCTAATTTTATAAAAGGCAAACTAAACTTCCAGAGAGTTTCAGTATATTGTCTACAGACACACAATAAGATTTCAATTTCTTCTGAATCCCAATCCACATCACACTTCCCTTCAGGTTTACCTCTTAATTTACTCATTCAAAATTTTCGTTCATTACTCATTAACCAAAAAAAAAAAACAAAAAAAAAAGGTGGGGGGAGGGGGCTGAGATGCATGTCTGAGTGTTTGTTCTACTTATCCTTTTAAAAAATATTCTTATTTATTTATTCATGGCTGCAGTGCGTTTTCGTTGCTGCCCACAGGCTTTCTCTAGTTGCAGAGAGCAGGGATATTCTTCATTGACAAGCGTGGACTTCTCATTCCGGTGACTTTTCCTGTTGTGGAGCACAGGCTTTAGGTGATCAGGCTTCAGTAGTTGCGGGTCATGGGCGTTAAGAGAGCACAGGCTCAGTAGTTGCGGTGCATGGGTTTGGTTGCTCTGCTGCGTGTGGGATTTGCCCAGACCAGGGATCAAAGCCATGAATGACTTCTGCACTGGCGGGAGGATTCTTAACCACTAGACCACCAGGGAAGCCCTCTACTTATCCTTGACTTCTCCAGCTACTTCTTCACGTGTTCTTTAGTTCTTTTTTATGGCCATGGCTTGGGGCTTGTGGGATCTTAGGTCCCCAAACGGAGGTCGAATCACGGCCCTAGGCCGTGAAAGAGCAGAGTCCTAACCACTGGACTGCCAGAGAATCCCCTGTTCGTCTTTAATGCCTCAACCTTGATTTTAACAAACAATGCCACTTGTAAATGAGACTTGGAGAAGGAATGCAGAGGAGAGAAGATAAAAGGAAAGAAGACTTAGTCTGGAATGTGTTTATCTTTCTTGGATTGATCTTTCTGATGAAGAGGAAAATTGCTACTTAGTTCAGCTCCTAAAGAAGGCTAGAGATTTGGGATTGTGCTGTGAGGGGAAAGTAAGGGATGGGAAAGAAAAGATAAGAAAGAAAAGAGGAGTGAGTGAAGATAAGTAGTAGGTGAATGTAGGTACAAGTGTGGGAAGTGAGTAGGGTCCAAGTATTAGGGTAAAATGATAGAAGCAAGTGCTGAGGTGAGTGTCAAGGAGTGGGAGGAAAGGTGGGGAGCAAGGAGAGATAAGTGTTGAAGGAGAAGCCCTAAGGTTTTAGTCCCAAGTGCTGCACATTTGAGCTACTGCAGTTCAGAAGTATGTGTGTTCATTTGTGAGCACATATGTGATTAATAGCTGGCATCCCAGAATTCTGTGCTCACACTAAAAAATGAATCTCTATTCACACATTTTCCCAAGAAGCAAAACAAGAGAAAATAAGTTAGGTGGGTCTTTGCAGTTTTTTTTAACAGAGATTTTCTCCTGAGATTGGCTCCCAGAACTTCCAAAACCATGCACAACTGATCAGAGTGTTGATGGTGGAAAATACCCCATTAGTAAATGTAGCCTTAAGGACTTTGCAGAGAAGTTGTTTGGTGTCTATTCAGAGTAGCAACCTCTAATCTTCCTCACTCAAGGAATCTGGAGGTGGAGCGCAAGCAAAAATATGAATATGGATCTTTCAGACATTTTTCTTCTTTAAAGTGGTAAGGATGAACTCAGCTTTGTCCTATCAATTGATTTTTCTTTCCCCACTATTTCCACCCAGAATGATCCTACCTTCATCCGTATTTTTCCAACTCAGGTATTTGAACAGCTTTGCCTATAAGAGCTCCAGGCCATAATCATGCTGTTCCCATGTTTGCCTCTACAAACCAAACTCTCTGGAATCCATCCATATTTCATTCTACTTCTCAGCCTCACCTTTTTCCATTTATGCAAAGAATAGTAATGTTGTCATCTTCCCTGAGCAAATCAATTGTTCCTTCCCATGAGCTGATGACTTGGTTTGTGTCTACTTTGTCACAGACTATAGAAGCTACCATCTCATCCACCTCCTGTTCCTTAATTGACGTGAGCCTCAACATCCCCATGCTGCTGGTAGCCAATGAGCTTTTCTCGCCTCTTTCGCTTTTCCCTCTTCCCTCATTCTTACGGTCCTGAGGAGGCCTTTCCCATAGAAAGCATTAACTCTTAATCCTTGCCCAAGTCTCTGTTTTCTAGGAAAACTCAGATAATAAAAATACTGTTTATCTTACAGCAGCGGTCCCCAAACTTTTCGGCACCAGGAATCAGTTTCAGGGAAGACAGTTTTTCCAAGGACCAGGGTTGAGGGGATGGTTTCAGTATGATTCAAGTGCATTAAATTTGTTGTGCACTTTATTTCTATCAGTATTACATCAGTTCCATCTCAGATCATTAGGCATTAGATCCCAGAGATTGGGGACGCCTGTGCTGTGGAACCATCTTCTGTCATCAGAAGACATTGTACAGGTTCCCAGTGACTCAGATAGCAAGCTCTCTGACAGGGAGTATGTTTGAAACCTTCCAGAAGTTTTGTCAGGAAGTGAACCCAGAAAACTCAGCTTGGTGACAGGGTCAACTACAGTATTCAAGTCAGTGGGGATGGGGGGGCGGTGGGCAGTAACAATTGTGTGAACAGCAGCAGTGGAAGCAAAAAACAGAAGGTGGCTCATTTTTCACCGAAGTCTCCTAAGTCTTTCTAAATCTCCCAGCATACAAACAGGCACTGACCTCTAAGAGCTGGGCATCTACTACCCATACTTGAAAAGTCAGAACTAGTGAGCTGAGAATTAGAGCATTTTTTTCTTTCTCTTCCTATATTATTTATCTTGGTTTCTAACTTTGTGGTTTTCTGCTCTCATTGATTATTTCTATGGAAGCAGAAACTCTCTGAGAAGATCCATCCCTTCATACTCCCAGATGCCTCTTCATCAGATTATGTCTGCCCTTAGCTCAGACAAGGTAGAATTGGGTTCCCTGAAATTGTCACTACTGCTTAGTACTTTAGGGGATACACCACTTGTGGCTGGTCTTTAGGTACTTTTTCCCTCCTCTCCATCTTATTCATTTATTTTTTAATTTAAAAACTATTTATTTGGCTGTGCTGGGTCTTAGTTGTGGCACATGGGATCTTCAGTTTTCATTGTAGCATGCAGGATTTTTAATTGTTGCATGTGGGATCTAGTTCCCTGACCAGGGATAGAATCTGGGCCCCCTACACTGGGAGCATGGAGTCTTAGCCACTGGCCCACCAGAGAAGCTCCTTATTCATTTATTTTTAAAGCCTAATAAATGACCTTGTTCCTAAGATTTTGTTTGGGTTTCTCTTCTTTTCCCCAAGATGATCCCAGAGACTTAACAGCTACGTGTAAAAGAATGAAATTAGAACATTTTTCTCATACCATATATGAAAATAAACTCAAAATGGATTAAAGACTTAAATGTAAGGCTGGAAACTATAAAACTCCTAGAAGGAAACAGGAAGTCTTAAGATATTTTTTGAATCTATCTCCTTAGGCAAGGGAAACAAAAACAAAAATAAACAAATTAGAACAAACTAAACTTAAAAGCTTTTGCACAGCAAAGGAAGCCATCAGCAAAAAAAAAAAAAAAAACAAAACAAAAAAACACTACTAAATGGGAGAAAAATATTTGCAAATGATATGTCCAGTAAGGGGTTCATATCTAAAATAAGCAAATAGCTCATATTCAAAACGAAAAACCATATAAAAAATGGGCAGAAGACCTAAAATAGACATTTTCCCAAAGAAAACATATAGATGGTCAACATGCACAGGAAAAGTGTTCAGCATGGCTAATCACCACAGAAATACAAATCAAAACTACCATGAGATAGCACCTCACATCTGTCAGAATGGCTATTATCAGAAAGACAACAAATAGTATTTGCTGGAGAGGGTGTGGAGAAGAAGGCAATGGCATCCCATTCCAGTACTCTTGCCTGGAAAATCCCATGGATGGAGGAGCTTGGTAGGCTGCAGTCCATGGGGTCGCCAAGAGGTGGATACGACTGAGCGACTTCACTTTCACTTTTCACTTTCATGCATTGGAGAAGGCAACGGCAACCCACTCCAGTATTCTTGCCTAGAGAATCCCAGGGATGGGGGAGCCTGGTGGGCTGCCGTCTATGGGGTTGCACAGAGTTGGACACAACTGAAGCGACTTAGCAGCAGCATAGTATACTGTTGGTGGGAATGTAAATTGGTGCAGCCACTGTGGAAAACAGTGTGGAGATTTCTCCATTTTGGGTATTGTGAATAATATTTTAAATTTTCTTCTGAAATTGTTCATTGTCACTGTATAGAAATACAACTGATTTTATATCTTTCACTACTGGTGAATTGATTTATTAGCACTAGCAGTATTTTTCTGGATGTTTATGATTTTATATACATGTGTAAAAGATCATGTCACCTATGAATGAAGTAAGCTTACTTCTATTTTTCCAGTTTGGATCCTTTATGTCTTTTTCTTCCTTAATTGCTTGGTTAGAACTTACAGGGCAATGTTGAATAGCAATGGGGGAAGTAAGCACCCTTGTCTTGTTCTTAATCTTTGGGGGAAAACTTTCAGATCTTCACCAATGAGTCTCATGTTTGCTGGGTTTTTTAAAAAATAAATGCCCTTTATCATGTTGAGGAAGTTCTTTTCTATTCTTATTTTGCTGACTTTTATGATGATAAAGCATTGGATTTTATCAAATGCTTTTTCTGCATCAGTTAAGATAATCATGTTGTTTCCTACATTTCATCAATGTGGTATAGTATTACATTGATTGATATTCATACGTTGAAGCACTGTTGCATTCCTGGGATAAATTCTGATTACTCATGGTTATAATTTTTTTTATATATGTTGCTGGAGTCAGTTTGCTAGCATTTTGTTGAAAATTTTTGCATTTTTGTACATAAGGGATCTTGGTCTGTAGCCTTCTTTTTTAAGACGTCTGTCTAGCTTTGGTGTCATGGGATGAAATATGATTTTACCAGTTAAAATCATAACTCTTTTAACTGGTGTTAATTCTT
Source organism: Budorcas taxicolor (assembly GCF_023091745.1). Lineage (NCBI taxonomy): Eukaryota > Metazoa > Chordata > Mammalia > Artiodactyla > Bovidae > Budorcas > Budorcas taxicolor. The sequence continues at coordinate 76,877,011 of NC_068935.1, forward strand.
GAAACTTTTGGTAGATTTCACTAGTGAAGCCATCTGGTCCTGGATTTTTCTTTGTTGGAAGGTTTGACATAACTGATTTAACTGCCTTACTTGGAATAGGTTTGTTCAGGTTTTCTATTTCCTCTTGAACCAGATTTGGTAGCTTGTGTGTTTCTTGGAATTTTCCCATTTCATCTGGGTTATCTAAATTTTTGGCCTTCAATTGATCCTAATAATCACTTATTACTATGTAATTATAGTAGTCACATTATTATAATAGTAATCACTTATTATAACCTTACAAAAATAAAGAAGATAAAGTCTTTTTCTGTTAGATGGTAGCAATGCCTATAAGGTGTTTTTTTTTTTTTTTTAATTATAAAACAAGGTCCATTTTCTTCCCCCGACACAAGTAAGCCACAATAGTTGTGCATGCTGCCACCCCCATAGCAGATGTCCAGATGAGAAATGGGGAGTGGTAAGTGGGTACAAAAATATGACATAATACTCTTATCTTTTTTTTTTTTTAAGCAATCTTTCTTCATTAAGCACTCCTCTGGTTCCTCTTAGTTGTTTCTTTTTCTCCCCCTTAGATTCCAGAGTTCTGAAAAAGTTGATTCTAACAGTTTTCCCCAACCTAATGGTGGTTGCTTTACTGGATGGATAAATCCTTGGAGTTTCCTCTCCTTCATTCTTAGTGACGCCATCCCTCCCCCCAACATTTAATTTTGATTATGAAAACTTTCAATCACACAGAAAATATAAAAGAATAGTACATTGAAGACCTACCACAAAAATTGTACCATAGACATGTTGTTCCACTTGTTTTAAATCACATAACCATTTATCTATGAATCTATGAGTCTGTTAACTTTTCTTATGCTTTGATGCATTTCAACATAAATTGCAGACTTCCATAAACTCTCTTGTTCTTTTTTGATAAATATAAAAACCCCTCCCAACATCCTAATCTACCCTTGAAGGACACCATAAGTGGTGTGGGTGTGTGTATGTGTGTGTGTGTGTGTGTGTGTGTGGTGGGACAGGACTACAGGAATGTCCCACATACTCTGATGAGGTTAGTAGAATCTTGAGCTAGTTAAAAGATCCTCAGGGCATGTTGCCCAACTTTTTATCTGATCAATCTCTCCATAGCATCCCCACAGAATCCACCGTTAGCTTGTATACCTTCAGGGATTGGCATCTCACCAATTCTGGAAGTAGACTGGTCCATCTTCGGACAACTCAAAATATTCAGACATCCTAGAGCTACACACATGGGGCTTCCCTGGTAGCTCAGCCGGTAAAGAATCCTCCTGCAATGCAAGAGAGCCGGTTTCGACTCCTGGGGCGGAAAGTTCCCCTGGAGAAGGCAGAGGCTACTCACTCCAGTATTTTTGGGCTTTCCCTGGTGACTCAGATGGTAAAGAATCCACCTGCAATGTGGGAGACCTGGATTCCATCCCTGGGTTGGGAAGATCCCCTGGAGGAGGGTATGGCAATCCACTCCAGTATTCTTGCCTGGAAAATCCCATGGTCAGAGAAGCCTGGCAGGTTATAGTCCATGGGGTCACAAAGAGTCGAAAATGACTGAGCGCCTAAGCACAACACAGCACTGAACTACACAGAAGATCAATCATCTCTCAGTGCATCTCTCCCACTGCAGACAGTTCTTAGGAGTTGTAAAGAGTCCTTCCTCAAGTATTCCCTTCTCCATATGTCCTGGTTCCTTTAACTACTCACTTCCCCATCGGCCTGCTAATTCAACTCTGAATGCTTTACCAAAGTCCTCTTTAAATGGCACGAGTCGAAGCCATGGACAAACTCCCATTAAGGTGGGCTGTTCAGATTAGAGGTAGTTGAGTACTTTTCTTTCACTCTTAACTGAATCTGTATAAGACGTTTTCCCCTTTGACTCAGACCTTAGCGGAGCTTGGTATAAGACGTTGGCTCTTTCCCCACAAGCGACTCAGTGTTTCTTTGATTATTCCATGCTGCCATCTGGTGGCTCAAACAGGTAGTTCCTGCCTGCCCCTCCCCCTCGCCTTCGACCTATGAGAGCTGGGGAGAGGAGGTATAGGTTAACAAAATAAAAAGCCTAGAAGTAAAATAATCGAAGTCTTTTTAAAAGAGGACTTGAATCCTCCCCCCGCCCCATATAGTTCCTGCTGTGTGTCCTACATTTGGGAGAACCAAAGTAGAGGGAGTGGGCACAGCTAGGGTACAGCCCCAGAAAATATGCTGAGACTATCCCATTTCGGTCCAACTCTGACTTTTAGCAAGTCACTTTTCCTTTTAGTATCTCAGTTTCCACACTTGTGATCCCAACAGATTTATCAAATGAAGTCAAGCAGAACTGAAGGCAAAGCCAGGCTGTGAAAGGAAGAAAGTGAAGTGGGCTGAAAGTAGGGGAGGGAGGCAACAGGAAGGAGATAAATAAACCCTGAACTTGAGAAACAGCAAGAAAGTGCTGGGTTGCTGCAGCGTATGCTGGGCCCTAAGCATGTATTTTGGGGGCTTACCTTTCTATATAAGTAGTCCTTTCTATACAACTCATTGGCCCAAGAGAGATGTAGTGATTTAGCAATGAAGATTTAGAATGATGGGTAGAGAAGAGGTACTTAAATACTTGTTTATTAAACAGTTCATGTGGAAACTCTCCATAAGGGCTGAGTACCATCTCTTCATTTTTAGGTCTCGAAACCATTTCTTCATGTTTTTTATTGTCAAGTGAACCATACTTGTCTAATTTCACGTCTTCCCTTACCAGAAAAAGGTAGCAACACTTACTACTTCCAGAACAAAGGCTCTTTAGAAACTGTTTGTGTCTTCTGCATTTCTTTTAGCCCAAGTCTTGGCATCGGATCTTGGTAATTTAGAGCCTTAAAATGTCCCGTGTCTGATGTGAGTGAGAGTACCCCCAAATTAGCATGTCAACACCAATTGGGGGCCTAATCTCACCCGATCCCATGAAAGATTACTGTGACAGTCAATGGGAATAATCTTCAGTCTGGAGACCCTCTTGGAACCAGGGCCTAGCTGCAGAACTCCAGGACAACCAATTTATAACTTGTCTTTTCACCTTTTAAGGGGTTTTTGGGAAACAAAAGGTTTTGATTTCAAAAATTCAAATTTATCATTTTTTTTTGTAGTCGATGCTTTTTGAGGTTTGCTTTAGAAAATTTTCCCTAATCCAAGGTCTAAAAAGTATAGAACATTTCCACAATTGTAGAAAATGCAATTGGACAGGCCTAGTTACCCTAATTATTGGTAGCCTGTGTAAAAGACACAATAAGTTGAAACAGGTTAAATTCTATAGTGAGGTCAGATTCGGGATGATACTATTAGTTAGTGTCCTATACAGAAGGAGCTTAGGACTGCTCTTCATAGTGTTGCTGCTGGTTACAGTTGACTTGCTATTTACCTCCTGCTGATTAGTCTAGATTGAAATCACAGGTGTTATATAATAACTACTTATATAATCAAATCATTTCTTTCTGCTGACTGAACGTTATCAAAGTGGTTGTAGCTATTTATTGCCTTTTACAGGTATGGTTTCCCTGGTAGCTCAGTTGGTAAAAAATCTGCTTGCAAAGCAGGAGACCTAGGTTCAATCCCTGGGTGGGGAAAAATCCCCTGGAGAAGGAAATGGCAACCTACTCCAGTATTCTTGCCTGGAAAATCTCATGGACAGAGAGGCCTGACACACTATAGTCCATGGGGTCTCAAAGAGTTGGACAGACTTAGCAACAAAACTGCCACTAGCTTTTATATCAAAACCAAAGAAAACAACATTCCTCAACCTTAATTTACCACTCTATGCAATGAAAGATTCTTTTTCTTTATTTGTCTCATTAGAAACTTGTGAAAGATTAAATTAAGGTGAAATCTTTAAGACTTACAGAAATACATATACCATATATATGAAACCCATTTCCTGCCCCAAATCTGGAGAGCATAGCAGATTTGTTTGAAGGCATTTGCTTCTAAGTGTTCAGGAAGGGTTCAGTGGAAAATTATGCCACTTTTACAATATAATATTCCTTATTCGGAATGACAAGTCAGAGTACCATTTTATGTGAACCAAGAGCACTTCGAAGATGGAGTGTGTCCTTTAAGGAAGAAAATTTTGCATACTTATTAACTTACCTGGAGACTGGAGGGCATAGTTACCTGTTCGTATTTGGGTTAAGTTACACTTTTCAGTTCAGCCACAGGGAGGGCAATGTATCCTTTGATTTTCTAGTTGTGTGGAATAGTTAGTTGTTTCCCTCAGGTTCTCTGTTATTTCTCTGATAAACAATATAGGACAGTTTATGAGATTAATTGCTTCTCACCGAAATAGCTATGTTTCTGGGGGAGGCTTTGGCTTTTATATGAGCATTTTCCTACCAGTTACTGGCAGCGGGTGAGCTTCACTATTGTATTCTTATGACTGCTTCAATGTTGGGGTCGTCAGATTCACGGAGTAAGTAGAAAATATACTGAAGATTAAGGGTTCTCAGTTTAAAAGTTACAAGTAATATAGATTGGTTAGGGGCTAAGTCAGCATTCTGTGAAATGATTTTTCTGTCCTCTCTCTTGCTCACTTAGAAGCACTTCCATTCTTCTATTTTCAGGGGCCACAGAAATGCAGAGTGCTGGAGTAGAAAATACACTGACTCAGAATTACAGTATGTGACTTTGAGCACATCATGTAACCTTTATGGGTCTCTTTTCCGAGTAAACCTTCACTATCACATTAGATAACTGAAGGGAAAGTCCCTTGAAGAGGGTTCTAACGTTAATGTATTGCCCCTTCCTAGCTTCTTTGGTTCCTATGTCTGGTGGAGAGTTATTCATTCTGACTAAATGAGGTATTTGGATAGTTTATTAACATATCAAAGCTCTACCCCCCTCCTTCCTCCTATTTCAAAACCAAATTAAACTAAAGCCTTTTCATTTGTTACACTGTTTAGGAGAATTTTAGCATCAGTTATCTAATTTGATTTACTTAACGTCCCTATTTTACAGACACGAACCCATTGAAAACCCTTTGAAGTCATGGCTCCCGGACTAGAAATGAAGCCTACTTCCAGTACAATGTTCTCTTTAGTATATTGCTATTTTCTTGAACTCTCTTTTTCTTGTTACTGGGTAAATTTTTGAACCGGCTAAACTACAAATATGTCTGGCTTTCAATCTTCTAGGCCACTCCTCTTCTATTCCCTCCGCCCTCAGTCCCCTCCCTCTCACTTCTTAAAGCGCTGCCCTTTGCTGCGACCGCCATATTTCTTCTTTTCCCGAGGTGGAAGCTTATTAATATTGGATTTCTTTGCCCGTGTGGTTCTTTCTGGAACATTTTCCAGACCCCAACCATGCCTTATGGCGTATTTCTTGGAAAAAATTACACCAAAAATTCATAAAATATTTTTAAAAACCTAAACTTTCTTCTAGTATTTTCTTGACACCTTCTCAGTATTTTACAGATACTTGGGGATATTTTAAGGCAATTTTCCATTTTAAAGGACGTTTTCTTTGGAATGATTTTTGGTTGACTCCTCTGGTTTTTTGTGGTTTCTTTTTCTTTTTCTCCTCCTTTTCTATATTTTTTGCCCATCGGGGCTGTGGATACCTGGTTTTAGTGAGTATATAGATAGGTGGATAGATATATGATTATTGTTATTATTTTTTACCCAACGGGGTCATGGATACCTGCCTTTTATTTTATTTTTTTAAAATTTGCCCATCGGGGCCACGGATACCTGCTTTTAATTTTTTTTTTTCCCCTTAGCCCATCGGGGCCTCGGATACCTGCTGTGTACCCCCTCTCTCCCTAACCTTCTGGCCCATCGGGGCAATGGATACCTGCCTCTTTTATAAATGTGTTTTATTTATTTATTTATTTATTTTTGCCCATCGGGGCCTCGGATACCTGCTTTAATTTTTTTTTTTCCTTGCCCATCGGGGCCTCGGATACCTGCTTTAATTTTTTTCCCTTGCCCATCGGGGCCGCGGATACCTGCTTAGATTTTTGTTTTATACCACCCATCGGGGCTTTATATGGTTGGAAAAGTGTTGGGTTTTGTGGTTCCTTGTACTATCTGGAATGTCTACAAAATTTTGCTGCTAATCGTTTGTGTTGTGTGAGTGGACCTACGGCTTTGGTTGGGAGATGACTTTGCAGTTAGGCTAGAGGGTTGGTTAGGCTGGGAAGGAAAGATGGCGGCCACTTCAGATTTGCCGCCCAGCTTGGCTGAGGGGTAACTGTGCTAAGTATCACTAGGAAGGTAAGATGAATAATGTGACAGGCAAAGGAAATGGTATGCATTGCATGAGTTAAGTGTTTTGAATGAGCTGACTTGGGTCATGTTAGGAGCTTGGCATGAATTGTGGTATCCTGAGGTGGGAAAACATAGGATCATCCTATGTCATATTACAAGGGTCTAATGGAAAATGAGCGGGAGAAGAATTAGGCGCAGTGTTCAAAATGGCGATTTTGACCTTGCAGCATTGCTTAGCATGGCTCTCTGCTTTGTTAGAGTGTTCAAAATGGCGGATCCATTTTGCCGCAGTGTTCCAGTGGCGGGAAGCCACATCATGGGTGTCTTTGTTCTAGTGTGCAGCATGGCGGTAGAAATATTCTGTTACATAGTAGAAGATGGCCGCTTAAGTACTTGCCGCAGTCTAAAACATGGCGGGCTTTTGTCTCTGCCGTGTGCATTTCCTGATAGGTTTTGCTGCAGGGACAATATGGCTGACCTTGTCATGTGGATATCATGGCAGTTTGTCACGTGGATATCGTGGCAGGGGTGTTTGACCGTTACATTCTTGGCGGGCTTTGCATCAGGAGGGCCTGCCGCATTGTTAAAGATGGCGTACTTTGCCGCGGAAAAAGTGAAAGGAGGGATTGGCAGTGTTAGATTGCCGCATGCCCCACCCAATCAGAAAGGGTGGTAGAATTGGTCACAGCCAGTTAGTGGAGGATGGAATTAGATGAGTTAGCATAGCACCTCACTGCCGTCTCTATTCAGCCAGTCAGGACTGGCCACATTTGTACTAATCTCAGTGGGTGGTACCAAAGTCTTTCCAAGGACATTTGGCCTTTCCACTTCCTCCCTCCCTCTCACTGGCTCCCTCCCCTCCCTCATTGCCACTTGCAGTGCTGGATATTAGGTTGTGCAGGCAGAACCTTACGCCATTCCTCTGCATTGGTGCCGTGGCCAAAATCCCCCTCCCCCGCCCCCTGCTCTTCTGCGCTGTGGCCAGGGGCAGTGCTCCATGCCTGCTAAGTGTGAACTTGGCGGTGAGTCGTGGCAAGGACCAGAATGGATCGCAGATGATCGTTGGCCAACTGTTGGCAGAAGAGGAATCCCTGCCTTCCTCAAGAGGAACACCTACCCCGTGGCTAATACTGGGGTCGGATTTTGATTTCTATTTATTTATTGGATGTCAGTCGTACATAGTTTGATTATGTGGTTTGCTAGTGTTTGATTTCAGCCTTAAGTGACTAGTATGGAAATGTATTTAGGGGCTTTATTTGTAGAATTCATTTTAATTACATTTAATGGGTTTTCATATTTGGATTCCTTTAAAATTCCTTAAAATTTTCAATTTCTTTTCTACAAACCCCTCAACCTTTTTTTGTATTTAGATATTCAAAGTCAAATAATATACCATTAAGAATTTTTTTAAACTATTTTTTTACTTTGAAATTGACTTCATAAACTACTTCCCTTTGGATTTTTGAAGAGTCTTATAGCATAGAAGTAATTAATTAAAAATTTAACGTTATGACCGAATGTGAAAAGGAATATTTGAAGGTCAACTCAGGTTCAGGCCTTGCTTTGTCCCCACTCTTAATGCTGCACTCATTGACTAATGATCCACAAACCTGCAGGAAACCAATTGCTGTGAATTTGCTTCTTCTATTTGAATGTATTATATTGGAGAATTATTGTTCATAATTTCAATTTTCTGTGGTCCCCTGCCTCCACGGCCCCTAGCTCCTCCTCAGCCCTGTTCCCAGCAATCCCCTTTCTGGCCCTAGCCCCTGCCCTGGCCCCAGCCCCTGCCCCGGCCCCAGCCCCAGCCCGGCCTGGCCCCTGCCCCAATCCCAGCCCCAGTCTCTGGCCCTGCCCCAGCCCCAGTCTCTGGCCCAGCCCCAGCCCCAGCCCCAGCCCCAGCCCCAGCCCCAGCCCAGCCTCAGTCCTGTTTCTGCTTAAAGCCAGTGCAATTTTTGCTGATTCAGTGAAAAAAATAAGTTGTCCATTGCTCATCCATTAGACTGGGATACCCTCTCTACCTCTAGCATTCCTGATCTTGAGTGCTGGCTATCCAAGTCACCATTTTTAGTTAATCTACAGAATCCCATTTGTCCCTTGGCCCATGTTAAAAAAAAGAATCCATTCATCCTTTGCATTAATGTTAAGAAACATTAACTAACTGAGAGCTTCATATCAGACAATTATTGCCTATGAGTCTAGTTACTCATAATCTTCTCAATGCCATGTCAATACGGGAGAAACCATTCCTCTGTCATTGCTGCAGTCCTCACAATCCTAGTTTTCTGGACGGTGCATATTTACTGAGCTGACCACCTAAACTCTCCATACTGAATGAAGTTGCAATTGCCCATAACCCTGCCTATTGGATTAGATTCCAGTCCAAAACCCTCTTGCATTCAGCAAAGGGCACAAAAAACCCAATTTTTTTTTAATGTGCTCAGTCCCAGTTGTCATAGCCTTGTCCGTTAAACAAAGGCATCCTACCAGTTTTGTCCTGCTTCTGGGGAGTCCTGTTCTTGTACAACTGAAGTACCAAATTGTAATTTCTGTTTCCCCCATTAACCAATGATCCTCCATCCTATTTGCATTGCTCTTAGGCATTGCTGATTGCCTGAGACCATGTTCCTTGAATTATTAATGTGTAGAATCCCAATTGTTCATTACACAGGTCCTTTGCAACTTCTTTGCACTGTAGCAGAAGTGCTCATCTTAAAAGTCACTTACGTTGGAATATTAATGGATTCAGTTATTGTTGATCACAGTCCTGCTTAACAGGTAAGATCCACCCATGGTCTTTTCATTGCCCCTATGTAGTTCGGACTACCTGCCACCTTGGGTTAATATATAAAATTCTCATTTCCCATGATCCTATCCATTAGTCTAGGATAGCTCTTATCTCGATGCCATTTCTTCTGAGGAGTTCTGATTACCCAAAGTCCCTTCTCTTATTAAAAAATTGATGTGCATAATTGTGTATATCCATGGTCCCATGCAATAAAAAATGAAACCCCACACTTGGTGGAATATTGCTGGGTCGTGCAGATTATTCAAGAACTCAGCTCTTGGACAGTTAATTTGCATAGTTGCAGTTGTCCAGAGTCCTGTCCGTTTTAATGGGCCATTGCTATCCTATTTGCAAGCTACGTGGGTTGAACTCTCAAGGGCCCTCCTCTTGAATTTATAATGTCCATAATTGCTTTTGTCCCTGTCCTGTAAACTAGTCACACTGGCCCACTTTGTCTTTGACCAGGGCACCCTTACTACTTAAGAAGTCTGAACTAAAACAGTTTATATGCACAAACCTAATTGATTACACCTCAGGTTTTTGTATCAGGAACTCTGCATCATCTTTACTTCTGAAAGGGTGCTGATTAAGTAAGGCCATTTCCTAAAATTGTTCACTTGCAAAACTGGAATCCCTAGGGACTCCTTCCTTTTAACTAGAAGCCCATCCCCAACTAACTGCCTTTGCATTACAGCAGAGGATACTTGGGGCAGTTAATGGGCTTGATTATACATAGAGACCCTTTGGCTGGTTTAATATCCGCTCCCCTACTGAATGATTTGCATTACCACAGGCAGCACAAAGGAGTGATAATGGGTTTATACAGCTACAGTCCCTTATGTTAACCTAGAAACCCATCCCCACCTCTCTGTATGACTGCATAGGGTACTTGGGACTGTTAAAGAACTATGTTGCAGCTACAGTTCCTTTTGTTAGTCTAGAATCTGTTCCCTTCCTGCTTGATTTGCATTACCACAAAGGGTACAAGGGACTGTTAATGTGCTTAAGTGGAGTTACAGTCCTTTAAGTTAACCTACGATTCCATTAGCACCTAACTCTCTTTTTATTAATGCACAGCGTATGTGGGACTTATTCCTGAGCTTAATTGCACTACTGTCCCTTTTGTTAGTCTAGAATTCCATCACTCTACTCAGTTTGCATTACTCTAGAGTGTACCAGAGACTGTTGACATGCTTTTAAATGCATCTACAGTCTCTATGTTTACCTATGATCCCATTCCCAACTAAATCTCTTTGTAAGACTGCAGTGGATACTTGCGACTGTCAAAAGGCTCTGTTAGAGTTACAGTCCCCTCAGTAAAGACTCCCATGCCCTCCTACTTTATTTGCATTACCAAAAGGGGGACAATGGACTTGTAATGGGCTTTATTACAGTTACGATTCCTTCAGTTAAACTGCAATCAGTTCCCTTCTTACTGAATTTGCATTACCACAGAGGGTTCAGGGACTGTTAATGTGCTTAAAGGCTGCTGCAGTCCTTATCGCCCTTTCATTACTGCAGAGCCTACATATGACTTGTTAATGGCTTTAACTATACTGCTGTCCCTTATCTTTGGTGGGTAGTCCATGTGTGCAGTGGTGTCCGACTCTGGTGACCCCATGTACTGTAGCCTGCCAGGCTCCTTTGTCCATAGGATTCTCCAGGCAAGAATACTTAAGGGGGTTGCCATGCTCTCCTTCAGGGGCTCTTTCCCACCCAGGGATCAAACCTGCATCTCTTAGATCTGCATTGGCAAGTGGGTTCTTTACCACTAGCCTTGGACCCCATCCCCTCCTAAATCCGTTTACATTACCAAAGACTACACAAAGGACTGTTAATGTGCTTAGATGCAACTACAGTCCTCCTCCCCGCTTTTTAAACCTAAGATCCCATCCCCCACCTAACTCCCTTTTCCTGACTGCAGATTACCTGGGACAGTTCCTGTTCTCAAAAGTCGCTAGTTCCTTCTCTGAGTCTAGATTTCCATCCACTGCTACGTGGTTTGCATTAACACAGGATGCATAGACTGTTGATGTGCTTAAAAGCAGCTACAATCTCTTATGTTAACACAGGATTCTGTCCCCAGCTAACTATTTCACGACTGCAGAGGGTATTTGGGACTGGTAATGCACTTACCTGCCTGCCTATACAGTCTCATGTGTTGGCCTACTTCCCCATGATCTCCTACTAATTTGAATTATAAAAGAGGGTATGCTGCTAAGTCACTTCAGTCGTGTCCAACTCTGTGCAACCCCAGAGACAGCAGCCCACCAGGCTCCCCCGGCCCTGGGATTCTCCAGGCAAGAACACTGGAGTGGGTTGCCATTTCCTTCTCCAATGCATGAAAGTGAAAGTGAAGTCGCTCAGTCGTGTCGGACTCCTAGCGACCCCATGGACTGCACCTACCAGGCTCCTCCGTCCATGGGATTTTCCAGGCAAGAGTAGTGGAGTGGGGTGCCATTGCCTTCTCCAAAAGAGGGTATAAGGGACTGTTAATGTGCTTTACTGCAGCCACAGTCCCTTTTGTTAATTTAGAATCATTTTTGTTCCTACTGGATTTGTGTTACCACATAAAGTAACTGGGACTGTTAATGTGCTTAAATCCAGCTACACTCCTTCCTATTAATCTAGGATCCCATCGTCACCTAACTCCCTTTGTATTACTGAAGAGCCTACAGGCACTTGTTAATGGGCTTAAATGCACTGCTGTCCTTTCTGTTGAGTCTAGAACCCCATTTCTCCTAGTCAATTTGCATTACCCCAGAGTGTACAGGAGACTTGCTGTGCTTAAATGCATCCACAGTCTGTTACATTTACCTGGGACTGACCCTATTCCCACCTAACTCTTTTTTAATGAGAGGGTACTTGGGCTTAACTGGAGCTTCAGTCCCTTCTCTTAACTTAGGGTCAGTTTCTTTCTTACTGGATTTGTAGTACGACATAGAGTAACCAAGACTGTTAAGGTGCTTAAATGCATTTACAGTCTTTTATACTTACCTGTGTTTGTTGCATGACTGCAGAGGTTACTTGGAGTAGTTAATGGAGTCAATTAGAGCTACAGTCTCTTCTGTTGAGATTCCCATGCCCTCCTACTCCATTTGCATTACCAAGGGGGATACAAGGGACTGTTAATGTGCTTAAATGCAATGTCCTAGGATCCCATCCCCCACCTAACTCCCTTTTCCTGACTGCAGATTACCTGGGACGGATCCTGTGCTTAAAAGTAGCTAGTTCCTTCTGAGTCTAGATTTCCATCCACTCCTACATGGTTTGCATTAACACAGGATACATAGACTGTTAATGTGCTTAAAAGCAGCTACAGTCTCTTATGTTAACACAGGATTCTGTCCCCAGCTAACTATTTCACGACTGCAGAGGGTATTTGGGACTGGTAATGCACTTACCTGCCTGCCTATACAGTCTCATCTGTTGGCCTACTTCCCCAAGATCTCCTACTAATTTGCATTATAAAAGAGGGTATAAGGGACTGTTAATGTGCTTTGCTGCAGCCACAGTCCCTTTTGTTAATTTAAAATAATTTTTGTTCCTACTGGATTTGTGTTACCACGTAAAGTAACTGGGACTGTTAATGTGCTTAAATCCAGCTACACTCCTTCCTATTAATCTAGGATCCCATCGTCACCTAACTCCCTTTGTATTACTGAAGAGCCTACAGGCACTTGTTAATGGGCTTAAATGCACTGCTGTCCTTTCTGTTGAGTCTGGAACCCCATTTCTCCTAGTCAATTTGCATTACCCCAGAGTGTACAGGAGACTTGCTGTGCTTAAATGCATCCACAGTCTGTTACATTTACCTGGGACTGACCCTATTCCCACCTAACTCTTTTTTAATGAGAGGGTACTTGGGCTTAACTGGAGCTTCAGTCCCTTCTCTTAACTTAGGGTCAGTTTCTTTCTTACTGGATTTGTAGTACGACATAGAGTAACCAAGACTGTTAAGGTGCTTAAATGCATTTACAGTCTTTTATACTTACCTGTGTTTGTTGCATGACTGCAGAGGTTACTTGGAATAGTTAATGGAGTCAATTAGAGCGACAGTCTCTTCTGTTGAGATTCCCATGCCCTCCTACTCCATTTGCATTACCAAGGGGGATACAAGGGACTGTTAATGTGCTTAAATGCAATGTCCTAGGATCCCATCCCCCACCTAACTCCCTTTTCCTGACTGCAGATTACCTGGGACGGTTCCTGTTCTCAAAAGTAGCTAGTTCCTTCTCTGAGTCTAGATTTCCATCCACTCCTACATGGTTTGCATTAACACAGGATGCATAGACTGTTGATGTGCTTAAAAGCAGCTACAATCTCTTATGTTAACACAGGATTCTGTCCCCAGCTAACTATTTCACGACTGCAGAGGGTATTTGGGACTGGTAATGCACTTACCTGCCTGCCTATACAGTCTCATGTGTTGGCCTACTTCCCCATGATCTCCTACTAATTTGAATTATAAAAGAGGGTATGCTGCTAAGTCACTTCAGTCGTGTCCAACTCTGTGCAACCCCAGAGACAGCAGCCCACCAGGCTCCCCCGGCCCTGGGATTCTCCAGGCAAGAACACTGGAGTGGGTTGCCATTTCCTTCTCCAATGCATGAAAGTGAAAGTGAAGTCACTCAGTCGTGTCGGACTCCTAGCGACCCCATGGACTGCACCTACCAGGCTCCTCCGTCCATGGGATTTTCCAGGCAAGAGTACTGGAGTGGGTTGCCATTGCCTTCTCCAAAAGAGGGTAGGGACTGTTAATGTGCTTTAGTGCAGCCACAGTCCCTTTTGTTAATTTAGAATCATTTTTGTTCCTACTGGATTTGTGTTACCACATAAAGTAACTGGGACTGTTATTGTGCTTAAATCCAGGTACACTCCTTCCTATTAATCTAGGATCCCATCCCCCACCTAACTCCCTTTTCCTGACTGCAGATTACCTGGGACGGTTCCTGTTCTTAAAATTAGCTAGTTCCTTCTCTGAGTCTAGATTTCCGTCCACTCCTACATGGTTTGCATTAACACAGGATACATAGACTGTTAATGTGCTTAAAAGCAGCTACAGTCTCTTATATTAAAACAGGATTCTGTCCCCAGCTAACTATTTCACGACTGCAGAGGGTATTTGGGACTGGTAATGCACTTACCTGCCTATACAGTCTCATCTGTTGGCCTACTTCCCCAAGATCTCCTACTAATTTGCATTATAAAAGAGGGTATAAGGGACTGTTAATGTGCTTTGCTGCAGCCACAGTCCCTTTTGTTAATTTAAAATAATTTTTGTTCCTACTGGATTTGTGTTACCACGTAAAGTAACTGGGACTGTTAATGTGCTTAAATCCAGCTACACTCCTTCCTATTAATCTAGGATCCCATCGTCACCTAACTCCCTTTGTATTACTGAAGAGCCTACAGGCACTTGTTAATGGGCTTAAATGCACTGCTGTCCTTTCTGTTGAGTCTGGAACCCCATTTCTCCTAGTCAATTTGCATTACCCCAGAGTGTACAGGAGACTTGCTGTGCTTAAATGCATCCACAGTCTGTTACATTTACCTGGGACTGACCCTATTCCCACCTAACTCTTTTTTAATGAGAGGGTACTTGGGCTTAACTGGAGCTTCAGTCCCTTCTCTTAACTTAGGGTCAGTTTCTTTCTTACTGGATTTGTAGTACGACATAGAGTAACCAAGACTGTTAAGGTGCTTAAATGCATTTACAGTCTTTTATACTTACCTGTGTTTGTTGCATGACTGCAGAGGTTACTTGGAGTAGTTAATGGAGTCAATTAGAGCTACAGTCTCTTCTGTTGAGATTCCCATGCCCTCCTACTCCATTTGCATTACCAAGGGGGATACAAGGGACTGTTAATGTGCTTAAATGCAATGTCCTAGGATCCCATCCCCCACCTAACTCCCTTTTCCTGACTGCAGATTACTTGGGACGGATCCTGTGCTTAAAAGTAGCTAGTTCCTTCTGAGTCTAGATTTCCATCCACTCCTACATGGTTTGCATTAACACAGGATACATAGACTGTTAATGTGCTTAAAAGCAGCTACAGTCTCTTATGTTAACACAGGATTCTGTCCCCAGCTAACTATTTCACGACTGCAGAGGGTATTTGGGACTGGTAATGCACTTACCTGCCTGCCTATACAGTCTCATCTGTTGGCCTACTTCCCCAAGATCTCCTACTAATTTGCATTATAAAAGAGGGTATAAGGGACTGTTAATGTGCTTTGCTGCAGCCACAGTCCCTTTTGTTAATTTAAAATAATTTTTGTTCCTACTGGATTTGTGTTACCACGTAAAGTAACTGGGACTGTTAATGTGCTTAAATCCAGCTACACTCCTTCCTATTAATCTAGGATCCCATCGTCACCTAACTCCCTTTGTATTACTGAAGAGCCTACAGGCACTTGTTAATGGGCTTAAATGCACTGCTGTCCTTTCTGTTGAGTCTAGAACCCCATTTCTCCTAGTCAATTTGCATTACCCCAGAGTGTACAGGAGACTTGCTGTGCTTAAATGCATCCACAGTCTGTTACATTTACCTGGGACTGACCCTATTCCCACCTAACTCTTTTTTAATGAGAGGGTACTTGGGCTTAACTGGAGTTTCAGTCCCTTCTCTTAACTTAGGGTCAGTTTCTTTCTTACTGGATTTGTAGTACGACATAGAGTAACCAAGACTGTTAAGGTGCTTAAATGCATTTACAGTCTTTTATACTTACCTGTGTTTGTTGCATGACTGCAGAGGTTACTTGGAGTAGTTAATGGAGTCAATTAGAGCGACAGTCTCTTCTGTTGAGATTCCCATGCCCTCCTACTCCATTTGCATTACCAAGGGGGATACAAGGGACTGTTAATGTGCTTAAATGCAATGTCCTAGGATCCCATCCCCCACCTAACTCCCTTTTCCTGACTGCAGATTACCTGGGACGGTTCCTGTTCTCAAAAGTAGCTAGTTCCTTCTCTGAGTCTAGATTTCCATCCACTCCTACATGGTTTGCATTAACACAGGATGCATAGACTGTTGATGTGCTTAAAAGCAGCTACAGTCTCTTATGTTAACACAGGATTCTGTCCCCAGCTAACTATTTCACGACTGCAGAGGGTATTTGGGACTGGTAATGCACTTACCTGCCTGCCTATACAGTCTCATGTGTTGGCCTACTTCCCCATGATCTCCTACTAATTTGAATTATAAAAGAGGGTATGCTGCTAAGTCACTTCAGTCGTGTCCAACTCTGTGCAACCCCAGAGACAGCAGCCCACCAGGCTCCCCCAGCCCTGGGATTCTCCAGGCAAGAACACTGGAGTGGGTTGCCATTTCCTTCTCCAATGCATGAAAGTGAAAAGTGAAAGTGAAGTCGCTCAGTCGTGTCTCACTCTTAGGGACTCCATAGAGGGCAGCCTACCAGGCTCCTCCGTCCATGGGGTTTTCCAGGGAAGGGTACTGGAGTGGGTTGCCATTGCCTTCTCCAAAAGAGGGTATAAGCGACTGTTAATGTGCTTTACTGCAGCCACAGTCCCTTTTGTTAGTCTAGAATCATTTTCGTTCTTACTGGATTTGTGTTACCACATAAAAGTAACTGGGACTGTTAATGTGCTTAAATCCAGCTACAGTCCTTGTTTTAATGTAGGATCCCATTCCCACCTAAGTCCCTTTGTATTACTGAAGAGCCTACAGGGACTTGTTAATGGGTTTAAATCCACTCCTGTCCTTTTGTTATGTCTAGAATCCCATCTCTCCTACTCAATTTCCCCGGAGTGTAGAAGAGACTGTTACTGTGCTTAAATCCATCCAGTCTGTTATGTTTATTTATGACCCCATTCCCAATAGTTAGTGACTCTGTTGCACTATCACAGAAAGTGGAAGGGACTTTACTGTGCTGAAAAACAACTGCAGTCCCTTATGCTTACCTAGGAGGCTATCCCACCCAACTCCCTTTTAATGACTGTAGAATGTACTTGGGACTATTGATGGGCTTAACTGCAGCTACTGTCCCTTCTATTAACCTAGAGTGAATTTCTTTCTTACTCGGTTTTTAGTACCACATAGAGTAACTGGGATTGCTAATATGCTTAAATGCCTCTACAGTCCCTTATGTTAATCTAGAATCCCATTCCCACCTGACTCCCTTTTTTATTACTGCAGAGCCTACAGGGACTTATTAATAGATTTAATTACACTACTGTCTATTCTGTTAGTCTAGAATCCCATTTCTCCTACTCAGTTTGCATTGCCCCAGAGTGTACAAGAGACTGTTACTGTGCATAAATGCATCCACAGTCTGTTGTTTGCCTATGACCCCATTCCCAACAGTCAGTGACTCCCTTGCACTACCACAGAAAGTAAAAGGTACTGGTACTGTGCTTAAAAGCAACTACAGTCCCTTTTGTTTACCTAGGACCCTATCCCACCCAACACCCTTATAATGGCTGCAGAAGTTACTTGAGACTATTAATGGGCTTAACGGCACCACAGTTCCTTCTGTTAATCTAAAATCAGTTTCCTTCTTGCTGGATTTGTATTACTACATAGAGGAACTGGGATTGCTAAGGTGCTTAAATGGAGCTACAGTCCTTTGTGTTAACCTAGGATTCTGTCTCTATCTAACTAGTTTTCATGACTTCAGAGGGTACTTGGGACTGTTATTGCACTTATCTGCTTAAACAGTCTCATCTGTTGGTCTAGATTCCCATTCTCTGCTACTCAGTTTGCATCATAAAAGAGGGTATAAAGGACTGTTACATTGCTTAAATGCAGCTACAGTCCCTTTTAGTAAGGTGGGATCCCATTCCCACCTAATTCCCTTTGCAGCATCCCAGAGGCTCCCAGGGACTTTCAGTGTACATAAGTGCAGATCCAGGCCCTTATATTAACCTTGGATCCCATTCCTACCTAATTCCCTTTTTACCACTGCAGAAGGTGCTTGGGACTGTTAATGCACTTCCTGCCTATACAGTCTCCTCTGTTAGTTTAGATTTCAATGCCCTCCTAGTAAATTTGCATTATAAAAGGATACAAGGGACTGTTTATGTGCTTAAATGTAGCTATAGTCCCTTATGTTAACCTAGATCTCATTCCCACCTAACTCCCTTTTCATTACTGCAGAGCCTATATGGGACTTGTCAGTGTACTTAATTGCACTGCCATTCCTTCTATTATTCTAGGAGCCCATCCCTCCTAGTGGATTGACATTATCCCAGAGTGTTTGAAGAGGTTGTTACTGTGCTTAAATGCATCCACAGTCTATGTTTACCTATACCCCCATTCCCACCTGACTCCCTTGCACTACCACAGAAGGTGAAAGGACTGGTACTGTGCTTAAAAGCAGCTACAATCTCTTATGTTTACCTAGGACCCTATTCCCACCTAACTCCCTTTTTTACTGCAGAGGGTACTTGGAACTGTTAATGTGCTTTATTGCAGCCACAGTCCCTTTTGTTAATCTAGAATCATTTTCGTTCTTACTGGATTTGTATTACCATATAAAGTAACTTCGACTGTTAATGTGCTTAAATCCAGCTACAGTCTTTTCTATTAATCTAGGATCCCATTCCTATCTAACTCCCTTTTCATGACTGCAGAGGGTACTTGGGGCTGTTAATGCATTTACCTGCCTATATAGTCTCATCTGTTGATCTGGATTCCCATGCCCTGCTACTCAATTTGCATTGTGAAAGAGGATACAAGGGACTGATATGGTGCTTAAATGCAGCTACAGTCCCTTATGTTAACCTAGGATTCCATTCCCACCTGACTTCTTTTTCATTAATGCAGAGCCTATATGCTGCTGCTGCTGCTAAGTCACTTCAGTCGTGTCCAACTCTGTGCAACCCTGTAGACGGCAGCCCACCAGGCTCCCCCGGCCCTGGGATTCTCCAGGCAAGAACACTGGAGTGGGTTGCCATTTCCTTCTCCAATGCATGAAAGTGAAAAGTGAAAGTGAAGTCGCTCAGTCGTGTCCGACTCTTAGCGACCCCATGGATTGCAGCCTACCAGGCTCCTCCGTCCATGGGATTTTCCAGGCAAGAGTACTGGAGTGGGTTGCCATTGCCTTCTCCGGAGCCTACATGGGACTTGTCAAAATGCTTAATTGCACTGCTGTCACTTCTTAGTCTAGGAGCCTATCCCTCCTACTCGATTTGTATTACCCTGGAGTGTAAAGACTTAACATGGTTAAATGCATCTATAGTCTCTTAGGTTTACCTATGATCCCATTCCCATTTAAATCTTGTTGGATGACTGCGGAGGTTACTTGGAATAGTTAATGGCCTCAATTAGAGCTACTGTCCCTTCTGTTAGTTGAGATTCCCATGCCCTCCTACTCAATTTGCATTAGCAAGGGAGATATAAGGGACTGTTACTGTGCCTAAAAGCAATGACCTAGGATCCCATCCCCCATCTAACTCCCTTTTCATGACTGCAGATTACTTGGGACTGATACTGTGCTTAAAAGTCCCTAACAGTTCCTTCTGTTAGTCTAGATTTCCATCCACTCCTACATGATTTGCATTAACACAGAGTGTTCATAGACTGTTAATGTGCTTAAAAGCAGCTACAGTCTTATGATAACCTAGGATTCCGTCCCCAGCTAACTACTTTTTCATGACTGTGCAGAGGATATTTGGGACTGGTAATGCACTTACCTATCTATACAGTCTCATCTGTTGGTCTACTTTCCCATGCTCTCTGACTAATTTGCATTATAAAAGAGGGTATAAGGGACTGTTAATGTGCTTTACTGCAGCCACAGCCCCTTATGTTACCTAAGACCCTATTCCCACCTAACTCCCTTTTAATGACTGCAGAGGGTACTTGGAACTGTTAATGAGCTTTACTGCAGCCACAGTCCCTTTAGTTAATCTAGAATTGTTTTCGTTCTTAATGGGTTTGTATTACCACATAAAGTAACTGGGACTGTTAATGTGCTTAAATAGAGCTATAGTCCTCTATATTAATCTAGGATCCCATTCCCACCTAACTCTGTTTTCATTATTGCAGAGCCTACAGGGACTTGTTAATGGGCTTAAATGCACTGCTGTCCTTTTTGTTAAGTCTAGAATCCCATCTCTCCTACTCAACTTACATTACCCCAGAGTGCACAAGAGACTGTTACTGTGCTTAAATCCAGCCAGTCTGTTATGTTTACCTATAACCCCGTTCCCCAACAGTCAGTGACTCTCTTGCACTACCACAGAAAGTAGAAGGGACTGGTACTGTGCTTAAAAGCAATTACAGTCCCTTATGTTTACCTCGGACCCTATCCCATCTAACTCCCTTTTAATGACTGCAGAAAGTACTTGGGACTGTTAATGGGCTTTACTACAGTTACAGTTCCTTCTGTTAGTCTAGATTCCCATCCACTCCTACATGATTTGTATTACTACTGACTGTACAAGAAACTGTTAATGGGCCACAGTCCCCTCTGTTATTCTGAAATTTTTTACTTGATTTGCATTACTGAAGATGCTACAAGAAACTGTTAATGTGCTTAAATGGAGCTACAGAGTCTTACATTTATCTAAAATCCTGTTCCCACCTCATCCCCTTGACATGATTGTAGAGAGTACTTGGGACAGTTCAAGGGCTCAATTAGAGCTATAGCCCCTTCTGTTAGTCACGATTCCCATGCCCTCATACTTGATTTGCCTTATCACAGTGAGTACAATGGACTGTTAATATGCTTAAAAGGACCTACAGTCCCTCAGGTAACCTAAGATCTCATTTCCACCTAACTCCCTTTCCTGCCTACAGAGGGTATTTGGGACTGTTAATGAGGTATACTGCAGCTGCATTCCCTTCTGTTATTGTACATTCTTATACCCTCTCACATGATTTGCAGTACCACAAATTGTACAGTTTAGTTCAGTTCAGTCACTCAGTCGTGTCCAACTCTTTGTGACCCCATGAATCACAGCATGCCAGGCCTCCCTGTCCATCACCAACTCCTGGAGTTCATGCAAACTCATGTCCATTGAGTCGGTGATGCCATCCAGCCATCTCATCCTCTGTCGTCCCCTTCTCCTCCTGCCCCCAATCCCTGCCAGCATCAGGGTCTTTTCCAATGAGTCAACTCTTCGCATGAGGTGGCCAAAATATTGGAGTTTCAGCTTCAGCATCAGTCCTTCCAAAGAACACCCAGGACTGATCTCCTTCAGAATGGACTGGTTGGATCTCCTTGCAGTCCAAGGGACTCTCAAGAGTCTTTTCCAACACCACAGTTTAAAAGCATCAATTCTTAGGTACTCAGCTTTCTTCACAAATTGTACAAGGGACTGTTAAACGTGATTAAATGGAACAGCAGTTTCTTATATTAATCTAATATCCTATTCCCACCTAACTCTGTTTTCATTAATGTAGAGCCTACATGGACTTGTTAATGGGCTTATTTGCACTGCCCTTCCTTCTGTTAGTCTAGATTCCCAAGCCACCCTCGATTTGCATTACCAAAGAGGGTATAATGGACTCTTAATATGCTAAAATGCTGCTACAGTCCCTTATATTAACTTAGGATCTTATCCTCAACTAAGGCTCTTTGCAGGATTGCAGAGGAAGCTTGGGGCTGTTCATGGCCTTAAATACCACTACATCCCTTATGGTAACCTAGGATCCCATTCCCAACTATTAATATCTTCTTTTTAATTACTGCAGAGCCTACATAGAACTTGTTAATGAACTACCATTGTTCCTTCCCTTTGTTTAGATTCCCATCTCCTAAAGATTTACATTACCACAGAGGATACAATGGACTGTTAATGTGCCCATACAGTTCTTTTTCCTTCCCCTCCTTTTTAAAACCCAGGATCCTATTCCCACCTAACTCCCTTTGCATTACCAGTGACTGTACAAGTGCCTGCTAATGTTTTTAAACGCAATTACAGTCCCTTATGTTAACCTAGGATCCCACCCCCAACTAAGTCCCTTTGCATGATTTCGGAGGATACTTCGAACTATTAATGTGATTCACTGCAGCTACATTCCCTTATCTAGGATCCATTCTCTTCCTTCTTGATTTGCATTATCAGAGAGGATAGAAGGGATGGTTAATGTACTTAAATGGAGCTATAGTCCCTTATGATAATCAGGATCCTATTTCTACCTAACTTCCTTTGTATTACTTCAGAGCATACATAGGACTTTTTAATGGGCTTAATTGCACTACTGTCCCTTCTTTTAGTCTAGATTTCCATCCTTCCTACTCCACTTGCATTACCCCAAAGTGTACAAGTGACTGTTATTGTACATAAAGGCAGTTACAGTCCCATGTTTTAGTCTAAGATTCCCTCTCCCCCTTTAATTCCCTCTACATTACCGAAGGGGATACAAGGGACTGCTAATGTGCTTAAATGCTGCTTGCAGTCTTTTATGTTACCTAGGATCCCATCTCCACCTAACTCACTTGTCAAAGAGGCTACAAGGGACTGTTAATGTGTTTAAATGCAGGTATAGTGCCTTAACATCGAAATCCATTCCTGCATAACTCCCTTTTTCAGGACTACAGATGGTAATTGAGACTGATAGTGAGCTTTATTGCACTTAGTGTCTCTCTTAGTCTAGGATCCCATTCTCTCCTACTAGATTTACATTACCACGACTGTACAAGGGACTTTTAATGTGCTTAAATGCAGCTGTAGTCCCTTATGTTAACCTAGGATCCGATTCCCACCTAACTTCCTTTTCATGACTGCAGAGGGTACTTAAGGACTGTTAATGCATTTACTTGCCTATACAGTCTCATCTGTTGATCTAGATTCCCATGCCCTCCTACTCAATTTGCATTATAAAAGAGGGTACAAGGGACTATTAACTTGCTTAAATGCAGCTACAGGCCCTTACGTTAACCTAGGATCCCATTCCCACCTGACTCCGTTTGCATCATCCCAGAGGCTACAAGGGACTTTCAATGTGTTTGAAAGTGAAAGTGAAGTTGCTCAGTCGTGTCCGACTCTTTGCGACTCATGGGCTGTAGTTGGCCAGACTCCTCCGTCCATGGGATTTTCCAGGCAAGAATACTGGACTTGGTTGCCATTTCCTTCTCCAGGGGATCTTCCTGACTCAGGGATCAAACCCAGGTCTCCTGTATTACAGGCAGACTCTTTTACCATCTGAGCCACCAGGGAATCCCAATGTGTTTAAATGCAGGTAAAGTCCCTTATGTTAAGTTCAAAGTCCATTCCCACCTAACTGCCTTTTTATCACTGCAGGCGGTACTGGGACTGTTAATGGGACTCTTCTTGCTTATCCAGTCTCATTCGTTGGTCTAGATTCCCATGCTCTTCTACTCAATTTGCATTATAAAAGAGGGTACAGGGGACTGTTAATGTGCTTAAATGCAGCTACAGTCCTAGGATCTCACCCCTCTCTACTCACTTGTGTTACTTGTTGGTATTTGGGACAGAAAGGTGCTTAAATGCAACTGTGGTCCATTTTGTTAACCTGGGGTCCCATGCCCTCTAACTCTTAACATTACCTGGGAGTGTATTGGGACTGTAAAACTGCTTAATTGCAACTGTGGTCCCTTCTCTTAGTCTGGAGTCCATGCTCTCCACAGTTTTGTTTATATTACCACAGAAGGTACTTGGAACCTGTGAATGTGCCTAAATGCAGATGTGGTCCCTTTTGTTAGTTTAGGATCCCAGGACTTCCTTTACATTATATGTGAAGGCATTTGGGACTGTCAAGGTGATAATTGCTGCTGTGTTCCCTTCTGTTGTCTAGGATCCTGTTCCCTCCTACTTCCACTTCCTTCGCATTGCATGGAAGGGTGCTTAACTGTAGCTATGGTCCCTTCTGTTAGCCTAGTTTCCATTCCCTTTCTACTTCCTTTGCTTACCACAGAAGGTACTGACTATTGTGGTGCATCTTATCCTCTCACATTACACCTTAGGGTCCCGAACACTAAGGCCCCTCTTTTTGTGCTTTTTAATGTGCAGTTGCATTTGTTCCTCTTCCTCTGCAGTGTAGACTCCACTCATTTCCCTTGTATTCAGTGGTGGATGTCCTTTACTCAAGACCTTTGTACTAGAATAAAGTGAACCACGACAATTCACCACGAATATATTCTTTCACTTCAGTCCCTTGTATTCTGTTTTATATGAATTACCGCCATTACTTTTTTCTGGGAATATTTACATGCAAAATTCCAGTGTTTAAGGCCCTTCTATTTTAATTAATATTCCTCCCTTTTTGCATTATATCAGGGGATGTTAGTGACCCAAACTCTTTCTCTTGGGACTCAATGTGCATGTGCCCTCATGACAAACTAACATATTGAATTTTTAGTATTAAAGCAGGGACTACTGACTAGTTTTTCTTTTGGACAGTTAATGTGCAGAATTATACTAAGAACCCATCCCATTCCACCTCCTTTGCATCAGGGGTCCTAATCAACTGGCTGCTGCTTCTGTACAGTTTAAATGTGCATAATTTCAGTAGTCCATGCTCCCTTATGGTAGACTAGGATCCCATATCCTTGCCCCATTTACATTACTGCAGGGACTTCTGACTAGCTAAGATTCATTGTCTTGGACTGTTAATGTATGTACTTAATGTTTGCTCCTGTACCTGTACCTCAGGTAAGGACCCTCCCCATTCTATTTATATTTCAGCAGGAGATGCCTACTATTCAAGATCTATTGAACACACTATTGCAGTTAATGTGCACAGTCTTAGTTGTCTTGTACACATTCTCAGTTGTCCACAGCTGTGCTTTTTAGATCAGGGCCCTTTCACTTATTGAAGCACAGGTTAACTTACCACCTTAAAGCCCTTGTTCTGGGACTGTGACTATGTGTAATTACACTATGGTCTTCTGAGTTAACTTGTCTCCCTGACTCTTTTCATCCCCTTTGCTTTACTGCATGGGGTACTGTCCACTTAAGGCCCCTTTCTCAAATATGTGTAATGACAATTACATTATAGGGGCTTCATACTCCCTTTAAGATTCTTATATTTGTACAAGGTATATGGTTTTAATTGACCACACCATGTCCCTTCAACATTAATTTACATAATTGCAACTTAGTTCATCTTATCCTGTTGCCTTCCCTTTCCTTAGCTTGTGAATGTACATTCTTGTGCACTAGACAAGGACCCTCCCCCTCACTTCCTATGCCTTCCAGTAAGTTTGCCCATTGCTAAGACCTTTCCATTTGGACAATTAATGTGCAGAGTTGCACTTTCCCATAACCCTATTACTTCTAGGACTATTGTATCTCCTTTGTAATAGTGCAAGGGATACTGTTTCCCCGCCAAGATCCCTTACTGTTAGTATACGTAATAGAAATTCTTGTCTTTATCAGTATACTTCAGTAATACTCCCTCAGCCAGCTCTCATGACCTCAGCTCTTGGACAATTAATATGCACCAATAATACATCAAGTGTATGATCTTTAGATAGGATCCCTGTACCCTCACTATGGATCAGGAGTACTGACTTAAGGCTTCTTTTTTTGACTCTGGGTGTGAATATTTGCAGTTATTCATACACCCTTCTATTAGAGTAGGACATCATTCCCACATACCCCCTTTGCATTACTTCATGGGCTGCTGATGACACAAAACTTTTACTGGGACTGCTGATGCGCACAATGGCAGTTGGCAATGGGTTTTTCCTCCCTGGTCTTGTTAGGCAAGCACTCCCAGCTCCAATTTCTCATGGTATAATAAACTATAAACACTGCACTATGCTGTGAACTTGTCCATCAAAGGGCAACCCACATTCCCACTCCTTTTGCGCTGGCTCCAGTGTATCAAGTCCCAAGTAATCATGGCCTTTCCCTTATCTTCCCTCTTCAAACCCCTTGTCTGCCCTTGGACCCTTCTTATGGATTTTTAATGTTCACAATTTCAGGTGTCCATCCATCCAGATAAGATTCTGCTCCCTCACCCCTCCCACCCCTGCCCTGCCCCTTTTGCATTGTTGCTGGGAAATGTTGACTGAGCAAAACTCCTTCCTCTTGGATTTACAATGTTAACAGTCCCAGATGTCATTGTTTTGCCCGCTTTGAACTTCTATAATTCCCTGTTGCACTTTCCTTGGTCCCACCCATCAGGCACGGACTCTTCCACTTCCTTCTTTGCATTATTTCTGAGTAGTGCTGACCACCACAGCCCCTTCTGTGTTATTAACACAGTATTGATTGTCCCATTTTTGAGCCCATCAGCCTAAGATCTCCCTACCATTTTGATGTTATATTTGTGCAGTATGGACTACCAAAAGCAGGCCAGAACTAGGTGACTGGGCCTTTACTCCTTTTCCTGCATTTGTTAATGATCCCAGTTCCAATTATTGTCATATTCTGGGGACAGAACCATTCCTGATCCCCTCTGTTACTGCTTTACTAGGCAAAATGTTCAAGGCAAGTCAGACCCAAGGGAACTGGATTGCTACCCTCTATTTGGGGTTTTCATTATATATAAGTATCATTTGAAAATTGACTTCCCAGGAAGGAAGGTTAGCACTATCTGTGCATTCTTCCTTTCAAAGCAGATTGCCTGGCTATGTCTCTCCTTTCCTTTTGTATATTGCCATTGTATAGTGCCAATTGCCAGGATACAACCAAAAAGTTTCTTTTTTATTTTTTAAGAAAGACATCTGGATTGCAGGGTGGAATTGATAACCTGGTCATTGAAATTTTGAAGTCGGTAAACCCATTTATATCATGTACCTGATGACCAGTGTCTCTCATTTTACTAAGGGTGGTGAGTCTGTGGATAGACCACTGTGACTTTGATATTATAGTATATTACTAAAGGAGTTCTAGAGTAGAACTCTTAAGACCAGTATCTTTGGGCTCTACCACCATTTTCAAACCACTTCTTGTTTGGGCTTTACCAGTATTCACTTCTAGGAAAAACTATCTAAACTTCCTAATCATTAAATTTCTTCATCTGGAGTTCCAACTAGTCCGTACTTATTTCAAGAAGATTGCTGTAAAAGGATAAAATGAGAGAACATGCTGAGGTGCTTTTGAAAACCATAGATCACTTTGTTTGATTAATCTATTACATTTTATGTACCCTGTTTAATTCTGCTATTTTAAAGTTACCTAAAGCACCACACTGAAGTGAGGACTTAGAAACGATGGAACCAGTTTCCCCATTTTATATGAAAAGAAAAATAAGCCAAGGTCTAATCAGTCTTTTGGATATAAATTTCAATAGTGAAAATGAATACAGTGAATAATATCTCAGCCTCTAGTGTACAAGGTGTTTGGCAGAGAAGTATTTAATATGGAACTGCTGAAGCAAGTAACTAATTATCACCACAGCAGTTCTTTCTAATCACTGAAAAAGGATACTGTTGTCTGAGAAGGATGTCAAAAGATCGGCCCAGCTCAGGGTGCAGTTTGCACTACTAGCTCCTTGGACAGCTGTAAGAAGAGTCTCTGGCTCTTTAGAATACTGTAAGTACTACTTTGTAGCTATTAAGTAATCTTTTTCCTGTTCCATTTTCTTTCTCTTAGATGCTACCCATACAAAAATTGGAGGGTCCTTCCATGTTTCTACCTCATCTGTAATTTATATATCACCATATGAGTTAACAAAATTACAAAATTAATATTGTGTATCTGGCCCTACGCTAGGCTGTATTGAAGTGAGGGATAGAAATGCTATAGTCCTATATAATCTCATCCCTAATATGGTTATATTGTTAAAAAAGCTAATATAAGCACACTTGAAATAACTGTAGAACATAATAATCAAGTACTGTCTTGTGTGAATTATATGTTTTAGAGTTTTAAAAAATGAGCACACTAGGGTTTGAAGTTGATAGGGTGAACTTGAGGTAGGTTAACTTTTGTCTTTGGTCCAGGACATGATTACTATTACAGCCACCTGGGTAATATAATGTTTATTTTAATGTCATTTGGTTTTTACCTTTTTTGAACGCACGGAAAGTGATTAGAAATAGCACCTGGCCATTGTGTTTGGCTCTGTCCAGGCTGGCAAATTGTTGATTGTTTTAAGCTTGAGTTTTTCCAGCTCTAGGGATTGGGAGTATAAATCTGATATGTTAGAACTTTGTATGCTTTTTATTCTCTCTCTGCCCAAGAACAGATGAGAGTAGCAGTGTCTTTTTAGTTTGAGATATTTGTGGATCCTGTTTGGCAAGAGGGCAATAGAGAAATATGTTTTATAAGACCATGACTTTCCCCTCTTCCCTTTCACCTTTTTCAACAAATACTTTTGTGAGCTAAAAAGATTAGCCTCTCTGGTGTAAAAAGAACAAAGATCCAACTGAAAAAATATTAACATCAAATTTGAAAACTTTTTTTTGTGCATGTTCATGTATCCCAGCAAGAGCAAGAAGAATTATATTAATGAGCTGGGCTTCTCTCACTGACCATTTTAATTAATATCCATATTTCCTCACAGCTTGTTTCCCCCAGCCAGTGCCTAAAGATATTTGTCTGACTGACTGGAGGTAATATATGAATAGTCCTGAGCCTTCTTGTTTCTCAAACTGAAGTAATCTGTCAGGACGCAGCACCTTTTAAAGAAACAGGTTTTTTTGAGATCCTAAAGAGTAAATGTTTTGAGTAACACTGACTTAAGTTATTTGAAATGTAAACATGGTTTCCAATTTCAAAATAGCTATGTCAAAAATATAATATTTTATATAACATTTTAAATAATTTATATAGAACTTGGAGATCGTGAGAATATATCCACAAACCCCCAGGGTTCTTATCACCCCAATTTGAGAAACACTGGTCTGTGCTTATGAGATCATTTATTGTAGTTAATCAAGTTATCATTCAATGTTAATATACAGCTATAACTATTTATTGGAATTTGTTTTAAAGGGATGAATTCTGAGCTGGTTCCCCCCGACTCAAGAGGAAGGATGGATCAGGTTTAGGTGGAGTGAAGGCTGCACTGGACAGCATCCAAAGGTGAATCTTGGCATTGTATTTCAGTTCATTGCTTGAAATAAAATCTCTAGCAGTTGTAGAAAGGAATGCTCTGGAAATGTTGGCATCTTCAAACTCAAGATAAACCTTTAATTCAACAGATATTTATTAGACCAGGCACTGGAATAAATAGTAAAATCAAAGACATAGTTCCTGTCCAGGAATCTGCTATCTCATGGTGGATACAGAAGTGAACAACTTATTATGGTATTGGGCAGTTTGAGTATCATAAAATTTTGGGGAAATTCTGTGGTTCATAGAGGAAGAAGACTGGGGGGAAAACACTGTTACTAAGCAAAGTGATCAGTTCAGTTCAGTTCAGTTCAGTCACTCAGTCGTGTCCGACTCTTTGAGACCCCATGAACCGCAGCATGCCAGCCCTCCCTGTCCATCACCAACTCCCAGAGCCTACCCAAACTCATGTCCATTGAGTCGGTGATGCCATCCAACCATCTCATCCTCTGTCGTCCCCTTCTCCTCCTGCCCTCAATCTTTCCCAGCATCAGGGTCTTTTCAAATGAGTCAGCTCTTCGCATCAGGTGGCTACAGTATTTGAGTTTTAGCTTCAACATCAGTCCTTCCAATGAACACCCAGGACTGATTTCCTTTAGGATGGACTGGTTGGATCTCCTTGCAGTCTAAGGGACTCTCAAGAGTCTTCTCCAGTACCACAGGTCAAAAGCATCAGTTCTTCAGTGCTCCGCTTTCTTTATAGTCCAACTCTCACATCCATACCTGACTACTAGAAAAAAACATAGCCTTGACTAGATGGACCTTTGTCGGCAAAGTAATGTCTGCTTTTTAATATGCTGTCTAGGTAGGAAATATAACTTTCCTTCCAAGGAGTAAGTGTCTAGGATTTGTTTGATGTTGACATAAAGATTCTTATAATGTGGTAATTCTTGATCAGGGATCTGGAAGCCATACCTGGTTCTTTCCACACTATACCATAACATAAAAAATACTTTCAAGATTGTAAACCTGACTTAGACCTTCTTCAGTGACCTCCTATCCTAGAGTAAGGGCAGGTAACCAATTATTAAAAATGATCAAGGCAATTGTACTTCTAGGCAGCAGTAGCAATTCCTCTGCTGCTTTGCATCTTGAAGTATTTTTAGCACCTTTAGGCCACAAACTTAGCCCTTAAATTAGCTGTTGGTTTGACTCATACTTTCATTTAGCTCTTTTTTCTATACTTGTTTAGTTCTTCTGTGATACTGCCAGTGCTGACTATTACAGGACCTTAGGGAGACAACAAGCTAGAGATGTGAGACAGGAGATACCTATATCTAATATTTCAGGTTAATGCTTCTTAGTGGGTTTTTTGTTGTTGTTGTTGCGGTTTTCTCAGCATTTAAAAAAAAATTTTTTTTTTTTAATTGAAGGGTAAGTGCTTTAAAGAATTCTGTTGTTTTCTGTCAAATCTCACCATGAATATTATATTGAGCCCTGCCCTGTCTTTGTTCTCAAGGACATTCCAAGCATATCAGACCTGAAGACTGCAAGCAACTTTAAGAAGCTCCATATTCAGCAGGTCTTTCCTTTTGAGAATCTGAATAAGCTCCAAGCAATCTAATAGGATGGCTTGCAGTTTCCCTGGAGAAAAAGGTAGTGTAAGGAGCTTATTGTGTGAATTTTGTCTTTGGGTTTAAAGGCTTTAACTTCCTATAGCTCTCCTTTTAAAAACTGAACATGAGCCAATTTTCATCAATTTTTATACATTTTTTCTTTTTGAGTGTAAGAGTAGAATAATAGAGACCCAAGGGCCTGTGTAAGCTACATTATTGGATCCTTGTTTTTCCTTTTGCATAGATTTGCTTAGTTGTTATAATAACTGAGGTTTTATGTGCCTGTACCCATTCTTGATTTTTTGAATATCCTGGTACTTTTGTGGTACCTCATTTATATAAGCTATTCAAGAACTATACCATGTAGATTGAGGAGAAAACAATTCTGTTTACCTTGGCAATGCTCCAACATCTTACTGCTTAATATACAAATTATTAATAAAAGAAGGGAATGCTACAAAACTAGGTGAGAGAGACGTACTTTTGTTGAGATGGATCGCTCAATTCTTACCATAGTGCTTTATAAAAGAAGCCTGAGGCAATGTCTTACAGAATTCATATGGTCAGAACACACTGGAATTCTTCTCAAGTGGCTTGATAGCTCTCCTGATAGAGAAAGCTAGCTCCTCCTTTTGTTATTTTCAATCTCTTAATTTCTTGACCTGTATTTTTTGAGGACACAAGGACATTAAAAACCTGTGCTCTCAAGCAGGGTCCCCAACCTCCAGGATCTAATGCCTGGTGATCTGAGGTAGAGCTGATGTAATAATAATAGAAATAAAGTGCACAACAAATGTAATGCACTTGAATCATCCCAAAATCACTTCCCCAACCCTGGTCCATGGAAAAATTGTCTTCCATGAAACTGGTCCTGGTGCCAAAAAAGTTAGGGACCACTGCTCTAGAGGATTATTCATCAGTAGAGACTGGTGACTAAAACAAAATATGGGAATCTGGGTAATTATTCAGCTGTAAATTGCTCTTGGAAATGAAGGGAAGTACAAGGAATGGAGCTTGAATGAGTAGAGGAATTTGCATGTTGCTAGGCTGGTAGCTCGGAGAAGGTGATGGCACCCCACTCCAGTATTCTTGCCTGGAAAATCCGATGGACGGAGGAGCCTGGTGGGCTGCAGTCCATGGGGTCGTGAAGAGTTGGACACGACTGAGTGACTTCACTTTCACTTTTCACTTTTCACTTTCATGCATTGGAGATGGAAATGGCAGCCCACTCCAGTGTTCTTGCCTGGAGAATCCCAGGGACGGGGGAGCCTGTTGGGCTGCCGTCTATGGGGTCACACAGAGTTGGACACGACTGAAGTGACTTAGCAGCAGCAGCAGCAGCCTGGTAGCTATTAATGGAATATAAAGCTCTACACAGTTCTAAATCTCCAGTCCTTAATCTGAAGAAAAGGGTAGACATGGTTTAATTTAACCCCTAGTTACTCATTGGGACAGACTTTCCCAGTGTACTGCATTTCAGTAATTTATTTTTCTTTTATCTCTTTTCCAGATCTACCTCAAAAGAATAGGCCTGTTGCTTTACAGTGTTAGTGACCCATTCCCTTTGACGATTCCCAGGTGGAGATGGGGCATGAGGATCCTCCAGGGGAAAGATTCACTACCACTGAGCAACAACTCTAGGCCAGGAGGTTATACCAAGATTCTTTCCTGGGCCCAGTTAAGAAGGTGAAGTCTCAAGACAACCACCACACATCCAGAGGTGGGTTAACTGTCCCTAAAAGCATAAAAATTAGTCTTTAATTTCTTGTTTTTCAGTATACATTGCACTTAGCTTTCCATTTAGATTGTTTTAGTCATTGTCATCTATGTCTGCTTTGGTGAAAAAAAAAAAAAAACAAAAAAATGCCTCCTAATTAACCTGGGAAGTAACTGAGTGTGACATGGGTTAAAATGATGATGTGAAGAAAATAGCAGGCTGCATTAGTTAGGGTGTTTAGGATGGGACTGTAGTCTGTGGTAGAGGCGCACAGCTAAGTTTTAGGAGAACATGGATGATGACTGACACATCTGTGACACTGATCATGGACCAATCGTCATTCTCCCTCTGATCCCCAAAGTCTCCCTTGAGGCCCTGTTGGAGAATTTTGCCAATCATTTACATACTTCAAGATGCCTTGGGAAAGCTGTGGGACAAAACAAAAAACAAGCTGTTGAGAAGATAAAATAGAGATTTATCTTTTTATGCTCTGCCTGCTAACTGACAGAAGCTTCACAACTATGAATGGGAATGTGATTAGAAGTGGCACAAAGTTGTCTATCGTTAGACTGGATCTAAAGAACTAGCACACTGTATACTTTAGGTCACTGATGAGAGAGGATGGTTAGGGGGATGCAGGTTGAGAGGTAGAGGTAACTGTTCGGTGTAAAAAGTCCTGATTGTGTAGGCTTTGTAAAGATTACTATCCAATTAAAGGAATAAGGCTGTGATTGATGAGGTTTCCAGTGCCTCACCAAGTGTTATTCAGTTCAGTTCAGTTGCTCAATTGTGTCCGACTCTGCGACCCCATAAACTGCAGCACGCCAGGCCTCCCTGTCCATCACCAACTCCCAGAGTTTACCGAAACTCATGTCCATTGAGTTGGTGATGCCATCTAAGCATCTCATCCTCTGTCGTCCCCTTTTCCTCCTGCCTTCAATCTTTCCCAACATCAGGGTCTTTTCCAATGAGTCAGCTGTTCGCATCAGGTGGCCAAAGTATTGGAGTTTCAGCTTCAACATCAGTCCTTCCAATGAACTCCCAGGACTGATTTCCTTTAGGATGGACTGGTTGGATCTCCTTGCAGTCCAAGGGACTCTCAAGAGTCTTCTCCAACACCACAGGTCAAAAGCATCAATTCTTTGGTGCTCAGCTTTCTCTGTAGTCTAACTCTCACATCCATACCTGACTACTGGAAAAACCATAGCCTTGACTAGAGGCACCTTTGTTGACAAAGTAATGTCTCAACTTTTTAATATGCTGTCTAGGTAGGAAATATAACTTTCTTTCCAAGAACTAAGTGTCTTTTAACTTCATAGCTGCAGTCACCATCTGCAGTGATTTTGGAGCCCCCCAAAATAAAGTCAGACACTGTTTCCACTGTTTCCCCACCTATCTGCCATGAAGTGATGGGACCATGATATTAGTTTTCTGGATGTTGAGCTTTAAGCCAACTTTTTCTCTCATCTCTTTCACTTTCATCAAGAGGCTCGTTAGTTCTTCTTCACTTTCTGCCATAAGGGTGGTGAGCATCTGCATATCTGAGGTTATTCATATTTCTCCCGGCAATCTTGATTCCAGCTTGCGCTTCATCCAACCCAGTGTTTCTCTGCATATAAATTAAATAAACAGGGTGACAATATACAGCCTTGATGTACTTCTTTTCCTATTTGGAACCAGTCTGCTGTTTCATGTCCAGTTCTAACAGTTGTTTCCTGACCTGCATACAGGTTTCTTAAGAGGCAGATCAGGTGGTCTTGTATTCTCATCTCTTTCAGAATTTTCCACAGTTTATTGTGATCCACACAGTCGAAGGCTTTGGCATAGTCAATAAAGCAGAAATAGATGTTTTTCTGGAACTCTCTTGCTTTTTCCATGATTCAGCAGATGTTGGCAATTTGATCTCTGGTTCCTCTGCCTTTTCTAAAACCAGCTTGAATATCTGGAAGTTCACGGTTCACGTATTGCTGAAGCCTGGCTTGGTGAATTTTGAGCATTACTTTACTAGCATGTGAGATGATTGCAATTGTGTGGTAGTTTGAGTATTCTTTGGCATTGCCTTTCTTTGGGATTGGAATGAAAACTGACCTTTGCCAGTCCTGTGGCCACTGCTGAGTTTTCCAAATTTGCTGGCATATTGAGTGCAGCACTTTCATAGCATCATCTTTTAGGTTTTGAAATAGCTCAACTGGAATTCCATCACCTCCACTAGCTTTGTTTGTAGTGATACTTTCTATGGCCCACTTGACTTCACATTCCAGGATGTCTGGCTCTAGATGAGTGATCACATCATCGTGATTATCTAGATTGTGAAGATCTTTTTTGTACAGTTCTTCTGTGTATTCTTGCCGCCTCTTCTTAATATCTTCTGCTTCTGTTAGGTCCATACCATTTCTGTCCTTTATCGAGCCCATCTTTGCATGAAATGTTCCCTTGGTATCTCTAATTTTCTTGAAGAGATCTCTAGTTTTTCCCATTTTATTGTTTTCCTCTATTTCTTTGCATTGATTGCTGAGGAAGGCTTTCTTCTCTCTCCTTGCTATTCTTTGGAACTTGCATTCAAATGGGTATATCTTTCCTTTTCTCCTTTGCTTTTCACTTTGCCTTTTTTCACAGCTATTTCTAAGGCCTCCTCAGCCATTTTGCTTTTTTGCATTTCTTTTTCTTGGGGATGGTCTCGATCCTGTCTCCTGCACAGTGTCATGAACCTCCATCCATAGTTCATCAGGCACTCTGTCTATCAGATCTAGTTCCTTAAATCTATTTCTCACTTCCACTATATAATCATAAGGGATTTGATTTGGTTCATACCTGAATGGTCTAGTGGTTTTCCCCAAGTGTTATTAGGCAAGACACTTTCCTGTTTATGCCACAGTTTCCTATTCTGTTGAATGAGGCAGTTATATTAGTTTTATCTCTAAGGATCTAAAAGTGTCAACTTTATATTTTTCTAAGCTCCGTAGAGACAGTTTCTATAGCTCATTAATTTGGATCTTCCTATAACTCTAGCACAGTACTCAGTTAATACTTCTTCATGGCATTTACATGGTTTCTTTCTTGTTTTCTTTTGTAGCTCCTGGTTGTTCCCTTCATATTTGCCAAATCATTATCTTTCCTTGAAGCAGTGCAAAGAGCAAGAAATGTGAACACACCAAGGAAGATCAACATGCCTGGCATGCTAGCCTTTTAGAATAGCAGAATGAAGTAAGTTGTTGTTGGTGTAATCCTATGAGCATTACTTTAGAGCTAATGTCTGTTTGATGGAGGTTTGTGTGGGATTACGTATAGTGATCTATGGTGGAAGAGGTGCTGAATGTGAGATGGGAGGATGATCAGTAACCTATATTAACAGTTGGTTTCACTAAAGCAACTCAAAAGATAATATAGTCTGTGTACCAATTGTGTCATAGGGTAATTTAGTTTCACCTTGTCTGTTTATCTTTTCTACATAGATCATTTGCCACCCTTAGAGGCCTAGACATAGAAACTTAAGCCAAAAACGTTTCTGTTTTTTGCTGGAAGTCTGGCCTCTCTCGCTCTTGTGAGTGAATCTGCAGTTTGGATATAATATTAAAGAAAACCTAGTCCCTGGAGCAGCCATTATAATTGTCAAAAGTATGA
This sequence comes from Budorcas taxicolor, assembly GCF_023091745.1. NCBI lineage: Eukaryota > Metazoa > Chordata > Mammalia > Artiodactyla > Bovidae > Budorcas > Budorcas taxicolor. The sequence continues at coordinate 76,912,877 of NC_068935.1, forward strand.
AAATCAAGTCAATTTTATAAAGGAATGGGGAAAAATGAAGATATAAAATGAGAGGACTAACTAGGTGCTCTCTAAAGGCCCTTTACTATGTATAATATTCACTTATGTGTGGCACCTTATTTGGCTCTCCTGGAAGTCTTGGGAAAGTTGTAGCAGAATGTTGAGGCACATATTCTGTGTTTACTGTGAGATAATATGAGATGGGAGGTGAGATGAGATGTGAGATTAATGTAAACTGCCACTCATTATGTGAACAACCTTTTGGCAATTTAGAGTCTGATTAGACTTGTCTGTTTGTGAAGCTTAAATGAATTCATGTATGTAAAGTGCTTAGTACACTGCCTAGTACATGATAGGTAAAAGATGACCTAAGAAGTTTCATAAGTTCAGTTGACACAATACAAGTGACCACTGATACCATCTAGTAGCACATAGTTGGTGTGGTTTGATTCTATGTAAAAAATTCCCAAATTAAAAGTTTGTAAGTAGAAGAGTATCTGTGTTGGTGGTAATTGTTGTTATTATAATTATTATTGTTAATAATATAAATAGTATTGATACTAATAACAGATTATTGCAATTATTAATGTACTTTTTTTGTTTTCTTCTCTTTGTGATGTTTCTTGTGCCTATCATGCTCCTCACTGTATTTTGTCTCTTCTATTTCTTACCCTCTTCCACCAATGTCTGTCTTTGCTTATCTTTTAAACTCATAAGTGTGTATTTGTTTGCTTGTCTATTTCTTCTTTGAATGTCTTTGGTCTTTCTTGTCTAAAGTATGTCTTACCCATTTCCATGATTCTCTTGCTAGTTTCTTCTCTGTATATCTTTGTCTCGTTTACTTTTTTGTACCCAGGAATGGTCTGTGTCTTGTCTTGAATGTCTCTCTCTAGTTTTCTTCATTTTGTTGCTGATTCTACTTGCTCTGCTAGATCTAGCTCTTCTTTCACTGTTCTCTTTGAGTCTCTTGAGTTATGTGTGCCTTGTGCTCATTTCTTGCTATGCCTGCCTCTCTTCTTTTTCTCTTTGTGAACTCTGTCACCCATTCCCCTTGTTGGTTTGACATTTCACCTTTTCTGATACTGGCTACCCTTCTGCTGTTTCTACTCTTTATCTTGCATATTTCTCTTTTCTACATATTCTTTGTGCCTTTCTTGGGCCATTTTCTCTTTTTTTCCCCATGCTTTGTGTGCCCCAGTGTCTCTTTGTTCTTTGTGGTTTTCAGTTTCAGCATTCATCTCTGTTCTCTTGGTTCTTCTCTCGTTTTGCCTTTCTATTCACTTTTGAGTATTTCTTTAGTCTATGTCTCCCCCTCTTCGATTTCATGCAATTCTCTCTCCTTGCATATTTTTTTGTGCATGTGTGTGTGTGTGTGTGCTCTTTTGTGTGTTTGTAAAGGCGCCTCCTAACTGCTTCCAGTAGGTGCAGAGTGTCAGCTATCAAAATAAGCATTGCAGAGCTGTTCCTTATGCCAGGCCGCCCTGTGAGATGAACCAAAACCAACAGAAGGTCCAAGGGTCTAGACTGGAGTTGGATAGAAGACTCAAGTCTCAGTGAGACAGAAGGCCAAAGACCCAGGATGGGATTAAAAAAACCTGTCTTGAAGACCTGTGACCCAAAAGATGGAAGCGCCCTAGCACATATAAAGACCCAGGACTCAAACCTATCTACATAAGACAGAAGGCCCAAGAGAGACAGATATTTCAAGACTAAATTAGATGGAAACTGGAGGTTCATGACAGAGATACCAGGATAGAAAGAAGCCCCAGGACCAAAGGAAATTCCAAGATGAGACTCTTAAACCCCAGCTCTTTTCTATTGCTAACCCTACTCTTGGACATTTTGAGTTCTCCCTTCCTTCTTCTCATGTCTCCATTTATATCTACTTCTTTTGAGATGTCCTTTTTGATGTTGCTGTTACCTTTAAAAAAAAACATAGCTTTAGATCAGTAACATTATGCTTTGGCCTGTTTTTATTACAGTTTTGAGCCACTTGTTAAGTTTTTGAAGTTTTAAACTTCCATTTCTCTTCACCTCCTCTCCACTTGAGAGGGACACATAGCTGACATTATATTTCAGTCCCCTCTTTCCTCAGAAGCTCTAGGCTGATGAGAGAAGGAAAGTATCAGGTTCAGTTATTGAGGGGAAACAAAGTGCCAAGCTAAGTAGAGAAAATGTGAAGAGATGCTCCACAGGCCAATGAGAATTAGACAAGAAATACACAGATGTGCCAGTTTGCTGAGAAGCGTGAGCCAGCAACATGTTACTTATTTGAGATTGGGTGAGCAGGACACCTGAGGTTTGGGATTCTTACTGATGGTTATGAAGGAGGATTGGGCCTAACACATAATGAGGCCCCAAGGAAGGAGCGTGAACTCCCTGCTCATAGTAGTGGCCTAATAATGTGGTAAGCTGCATAAGTTTTATCCCTCGGTTTAATACCCACCTCTAGGCTTAAAGGTGAGAAAATTTGGGAATATTTAGCAGGTTTAATCCTTTCATTGATTTCTTTCCTTTTACCATAAGGAAAGTTAATTTTAGTGATAATATATATGAAAGCACTGTAAAACACAAGAAAAGCAAGACATTCTCATTAATAATGTATTGGCACTCATGCATAGCTAATATTTGAAAATGCATTGTCAGTTGTGAAGCATTATGTAAATCAAGGGTTATCACACCCTTTTTGTAAAGGGTCAGATGGCAATTATTTTATACTTTGCAGGCCATATGGTCTCTCTCTGCTTTTTTTTTGTTTAAAGTGAATATGGTCTGTGGGCCACAGTTTATCACCCCTGATGTAATTTGCCAGGGACTGTGTGCTGAATGATATTAATTTCTTTCTTTGTGCCTGTCCCTGTATGCATTAAGGATGCAATGATTACTTATGGTCATATCCAGGTGATATGAAGAAAAATATATGAATGTGAGTTATAAACTATTATGCACTTTAAAAGCTTGTCACAATTTTCAGAGTTGATGAATGAACATTGATTACATGTTATATACATTTCTAGGCACTGTATAATACAAAGAACAAAAGCGTGAATAAAGTACTTTCTCAAAAGTATGAAATACTGTACAGATATTAGGAATTAAGTCTATGATAAATGAGTAATTCATGTATTTGTGACCATTGTGTTTCTGTGGCTCTGGTGATTTTGAGTAAAGATGCAGTATTCCAAGTCACAGAAAAGAAAACATTGTTCAGTCGCTAAGTCGTGTCTGACGATTTGTGACCCCATGAATTGCAGCATGCCAGGCTTCCAAACCCTTAAACTATAAAGTATACTGCAAACACAAGGGATTTAAGCTATTGTGATTACTTATAATGTGCCAGATAACATCCTGGGCACTACAGATGTCAAAGGAAAAAAAATGTTCTTATTATAGAATGATTAAAAATTTTAGATAGGCAGAACATTTTAAAGTGCTTTATACTAAAGCACTGTATAAATACCAATGGGCTATATGTTTATGAATGAATGAATAAGTATTAATTTCCTTATATATGCCAGCTATTGTTTCAGGTACTGTGAAATCCAAGACAATGCTCCCAAGTAATAAGAGGGATGTTTATGTCCTATACTACTTAGACATAAGGAATTAGATATTACTTATTTTAATCAATAAAGACTTTACTGATGATGTTGAGCTAAATTATTACCAGTATATTTTCCAAGGTAACAGGAAAAATGTAATGAATGAGATTGAGCTTTCTAACTATAAAATGCTACATAAATATAAAACATTAGGTGTTTTCTTTGTGAACAAAACTTATGTTGAGACAGACATTTGTTTGTGTGTGCTAGTCGTTCAATCATGTCTGACTCTTGTGACCCCATGGACTGTAACCCACCAGACTCCTCTCTCCGTGGATTTCTCCACACAAGAATACTGAAGTGGGTTGTCATTCCCTTCTCCAGGGGATATTCTTGACCCAGAAACTGAACTCAGGTCTCCTGCACTGCAGGCAGTTTCTTTACCATCTGAGCCATAGATGCTCATTGTGTGCTTGACCCACTATGAGAAAGGTAGTATAAAACTCTCAGTATACAAACTGAGAGTTTAAATACTTGGTAAATGAATGGGTCATTAATATTAGTTTCCTACTATGTGAACTCACTGTTATAGGCACTAAAGAGACACACAAATTTATTATTTTATTGTGCCTACAGCTGAGAACAGGCAATACACATGTTAATATTTTGTGAACTCTAAAAGCACCATATAAGTGTAATTATTGATTTCCTCAGTTGGTATGCCTACTACTAGGCTTGCAAAATTGTATCATAGTTATTATACCATGAAAAAAGTCAGAAAAAATTTGAGGAAGGATTGTTAATTATTGAACACTTCAAATATGATACATAAAGGACTAAATGTCTGATGAATGCAAGACTGGATGATAATTATGTGCCAGTCTCCTTGATAAGCATAAGATATATGAAGATAATCCATCTTTACTGTGTTCTGGGCAGCAGAATGTAATGTATAAAATCAATTTGTAGGTCTTAAACTGGCATACATATATAAGCCATATCTGCTGAATGAACATTGATTACTTACTCTCTCTTATTCCAAGAGATAGCAACTAGGGATGCAAAAATTCATTTTCATTATTGTTGAACCTGCAACAGAGATCTGTGAAAATTTTACAAAGCTTACTGTTCTATACAGATCTAAAGAATTAACTGTTGACTTAATGAATGGTTACTGATTACTTTCTATCTATAAAGCTCGGAACTGTGTATGCTCTAGGATATAAAAATGACTCTCCTTATCAGATGGTGTAAATAACATGTGTGGGAATCCAGACTAAAAGTTGCTTAACCATTGCTCAGCTTATTTGATGATAAAAACATGGGCAGAATGGAATTGTGCAAGGCAGTATGCTGAATGCTGAGCTAGGTGGAAAGAGAAAATCCAGACCAGAAGGCCACTTGCTCCCTGGCTTGACTGAAGGAATGGAATTCTTTTGTTTCTTTGTTTAAAGAGCAAGATGTTGTCATTCTCCATTGGTCTTTTAAATGCTGAAGATGGAGGTGAATTCAATCCACTCTGGCCTGGCATAGAGACACTGAAAGAGTAAAAAATGGTTCAGGTTGGCTTTTAGATTAATTTGATGAACAGTGTCTTTTATGTAAAATACATCATTCTAAGTCCTGAGCATAAGAGATGTGAAATGGGCCTAGTCTAAAGGGCTTTAGATAGATCAAAGATCATAACTGAAGATCCAAAAACATATTTGAGTTTTGAGTAAATATTTGAGTTCCCGTTCCCTAGATCCTATTCCTGTTCCTTGAATTCTTGTTCCTATTTTCTTGGTTAAGTCTGGTCCAGACAACCTATTGACTTTCCTTGGAAACTTAAAAAATAGAAAAAAAATATTGTTCTTTCAATGTAAAATGAAGATATATTTCTTGGCTCTAGAAAGTATCAATGTCATGTGCTCATTGACCTAGATTGAAGCCAGAAGATTAATAAAAGGCCTCAGAGTTTGTCCTTTAATTCATTAATATTCTGTTTTTATTATAGTTAAATGGGTAAGATGACAATTAGGATTATTATGGCATAGAGTCAGGAAGATGATAAAAAAGATCCTTCCTAGATTTTCCATATTTTGTAAATTATTCACTTGAATGAAGTACTGTTCTTAAGTGCTGAGGAGAATGAAGAGATTTAAAAGACCTAGACCAAAATATACTTTAATTTCACTAGTTCATGGAGGACACACAAGAACAAATATAATAGGAGATTGCAATTCTTTCATTAGTTGGAAAAACTAAAGTAGCTGTGATGTTAAGATACTGAGATGGAATGATTAAACAGATCACCTTCTCTTTGGCATGTTTTGTAGAGAAGGAATAAAAAAGCTTTTCAGTTATTCATACAAGCATTGAAGAAGGTGATGCTAAATGAAATAGATCTGGTAAAAAGGTAATTGTCTTGGAGATGCAGTTAAAAAAACATGAAATGGAGTGAAACTTCATTGAATGAGTGTCTATTTCAAGGCATTGTGCTAATTCCTAGACAGAAAACAAAATAGATCTTGACTGAAAGACACTTACTTGACTTGGAAACTGGTATATAAGAGAAAAGGTTATTGTTAATTAATTTTTAAAATTTATTCATTCATTCTGCAAGTATGTTTGAGTGCCTATTGTAAATAAGCTCCTTAGCTGGATTCTAGCTGGGTTCTCTAGCTAGCCCCCAGAGAGACATGAGAAAATGAATGCCTTCCCAGAGAACTTAAAATTTGCCTTTTGGCCTGTTTTCTGATCAGGGCTAAATGGCTTACTTCCTCAATAATATTGTGTGATTTAATTCCTATTCCATCTTAAGCCACTCTGGCCACTACAATAAGCAGGGGTTTTTACTGAACTTGCTCCTTAAGTTGCAGGATCCTTCCTTATAATAAAACACTTCAGTTTTCCTAACCCATCCCTCATGAAAACTGGTTGTGACCATAGTGAGCCAAAAGAGGGATGAGAAGCAACTGATTCCCAAACTTCAGTCTCGTTGGTACCAACATTGAAGAACCACTCATACTCAAATCACAATTGGTTCTGAAACACACTTACAGTTTTGTCTATGACAAATATACACTGCATAAGTCTTTTTTAAAAACAATCCTCCAATATTACTTAGCAAGTTTGGAGATGGAGACATGATTTGTGTTTTGCAACAACAGCTTCTCAACTAACAACTTAGAAATCTTTTCTTTTTCACCATCAAAACCTGCTTAAGATAAGCCTTGAAAATAGCCTAACAATTTTACCATGCTTAAGTCTTAAGAATAATAGAAATTGAAAGTATTTGGCAAATATTGGAGGGAAAAAAAATCTACATATAGGCCCAAATGGGCTTTGGCCTTTTCTATTTTTAAATCACTCACAGAGGGTGGGATAGGAGGAAGAGTGAAAGAAAAGGTCAAGCCTGATTCTAAGACGGGTTGGTCTTAAAAGCATTGCTACCTCCAGATCTAACTTGGGGATTGCTGTTCTTAGTGTAATTTAGTTTTAATAACTGGTCACTGTTAAGATGAGGACAAAGTCCTTTGTCCCTACTCATTTCTAAAAGTTTGGCCTAATGGCTATCAGTTAAGCCTGGGGTTATATAATTATGGAATTTATTAAATCTATGTGACCTCTCCATCATAAGGTAGTCTTAAAGCTAAAGTCAATCCACTACATAGAAAGAGGACTTTATCATTCACTATAATTCATACATACTTTCAAAGCATCTAAACTTTAAAGTTTACATGGCAAGACAACAATACCATCTGTAAATATAGAAGGAAATAGAAGAATGGCAGGAGATAGTTGATGGAGGTAGTGAATTTGAAGGTCATTTGGGGTAATGTTTGTAGTTTTTCCTTTGTACATTTTTACTTAGGTGTAAGGTGTATCTGATATTAATAATGTTTGTTGTTTAATATGTACTATTAGCTGGACTCAGTAACTCCCCTTTCTCCAGGTAGGGATGAGAGATGCATTATTGGAAAGGAGAAAGTAACAGTCTTCGTTTCACAGTTTTCTGGCATCCCAAGGCCACCACTACTGATAAACAAGAATAATAGAACATTCTGTCATCTGATTTTTGTGGCATAAATGAAATTGTGAACAAATTTTTTTCTTAAGAAGAAGAAATGGCTTTACATCTACCCTTTTACCTTAAAAGGATCTATGCCAAAATGCTCTGATGAATGGAAGACACACTTGGACTTGTGAACTGATGTGAAACACATAATATCTAAGCCTTGGTTGTTTTGAAGATTGATTCGGATAACCACCAAAAAAGCAACCTAAAGCTGTCTATATGTCACAACTGAGACAAATTGGGGAGTTTGTTGTTTAATGTCAAATAAAAATGTACTGTTTTGAAAGCTTTGTTTTTGATGCTAAAACAAGTTCTACCTTACTGTCCTTTCCTAATCACACTAGTTACCTCAGTTTTTAAAAAAGGTTGTCTTAACCACCCAGCTTGGGTAAGTGATTTGAGGTCTCATTTTTTCCTCCTAGCTTCAGTTGCTTTGCTTAGAAATGCTGAGCAGCACATAGCCAATTTTAAAGATGTGTGAAGCAAAAAAATTACTGAAGAACAAGGGTGGGATAGGAATAGGGCATAGAAAATTTAAGGCTGTGGAAAGTAGGATGTATCCAGGAAGGTAATCACTGTAATGAAAGTAACAGGTCCAATCCTTGAGTAGCTGAAGGGATCTTTGATCTTAAAATTAAATACCCAAATGTTAGATTGGTGACTTCATAGGCAGATGACCCCATGCAGTGTTTATAGGCAAGAGTTTCTACTCCTTTGTTGGCATCTTATGCCATTCTTAATTTGGCTAGAGACAGTGCTCAGCTCCCTCTAACAAATGTCAATCACCACAATTTTTCCCCCATCAAAGGTTTTTTTTTTTCCCCCAGATTTTTTTTTTTTTTTAACATGTCCATCTTTGGAATAAGACTTGCTGGAATAATGGCCAATGTAGAGGAAATAAACCTGTAATGGAAGTCACAGAAGAGGCTGCAGAATTTAGGATAGTATGGCACAGAAGGAATTTGTTATCAGGCAGGGGCTCTCATATCCTAGAGTTAGAAAACAAATGTTAATCTGGTGGGGAGGACAGTCTGCCCAGTACCTGATGGGCTGATTGATCAGATACCAATGCCCTTTAGTTGCTTCTGTGATCCTTGCCTATATTCTAGTCCTTTGTCATCTTAGTGTTTGCATCTGTTCTGTCAAGTGCTCTCTATTTCCTAATGTCTCTGAAACATCACATTCTCACTTTTATTAAATTAGTCTGTGATGTGATTTCCAAGGTACTGCTACTGCTACTGCTAAGTCACTTCAGTCGTGTCTGACTCTGCAACCCCATAGACGGCAGCCCACCAGGCTCCCCTGTCCCTGGGATTCTCCAGGCAAGAACACTGGAGTGGGTTGCCATTTCCTTCTCCAATGCATAAAAGTGAAAAGTGAAAGTGAAGTCGCTCAGTCGTGTCCGACTCAGTGACACCATGGACTGCAGCCCACCAGGCTCCTCTGCCCATAGGATTTTCCAGGCAAGAGTAATGGAGTGGGGTGCCATTGCCTTCTCAAGCCTGTATCTCCCTTTATTGGTAGGTGATGTCTGATGTTCCATTATCTGGAGTTGAGTTTCTGATTCTTTAATATATGATAAAGCAAGGAACGTTTTTCTCTTTTTATCTACACAGAAACAACAGTGCCTTGCCCATATGAGATACTCAACAAATACCTGCTGAATTATACTTAAACTTTAGGACCCTCTAGGAGAGTAAACATGACATTCTATACCTAATGCAAGTACAACTAATAACATCTCTCCTAATCCATAGCAGATGGTATTAAAAGAATCCTAATATTCCTTCTATGCCTAGTCCCAGGAGACTGCTGGTTGCCCATCAAAATATATTCTCCCCTTGTTTAACATGTGGCTGCTAAGCTAGACTACGTTTCCCCCCTTCCTTTGTAGTTATGTGTTGCCAGATGATTATAACCAATGAAAAGTGAATGAAAATGATAAGTGCCATTTATGGGCCTGGTTTAAGGTGTGTTCCCCTCTACCTTCTCACCACCTACAAACTAGGCAATGGCTATCCACCTTCAACCTTTTAGATGATAAATCATTCCTTATGAGATGGAAGTACAATGACTTGAGAAAAAAGGAAGTTGCCCTTCTGCTCTGAACTTTTAAAATTGAAATGGTCATGTCTCAATGACAGGAAATAATATTTATTTAAACATTGAATTGTTGATTTTCATTCTTACAGTAGTCTATTCTTTCCTCCATAACTCAAAACAACTGGATGCAGCAACACAATCCTTTACACAGCATTTCATATAATTGCTACTAGTAATAAACTTTCAGTTATGACCTCAAAAAAGTTTCTCTTTTGTTCCACACCCTACTGTCTTTAAGATATGTAAGATTTTAGTTGTGCTGTTGAGGCCTATTACTAAGTTTTCCACTTTGTTTCCCAACAAAATTAGTAATGTCAGAACTCAGCTATGGTAACTTTTACAGGTTATAGATCTACCATCAAGTTGTTGTCCAGGATATGCAAAGGGGAAGCAAATGGTTTTAAGTTCATCAAGCCATAGACTTGGTACTGCTTAACATAATTAAGCCTTCCAAATGTCTTCAGTAAGTCCATAATTAAAAAAGTCAGATGGATCATCACCTTCAAATAAACAAAGCCAAAAGGGAAAAGGAGGCTGAGTAGTACATTTAAGAAATGTTTATTTAATCCTTACTAACTGTTAGTGTTAGGCACAGGTGAATAAAACTTTAATAGACATTGCCCCTGACCAAAGGTAACTTAAAATCTATTAGAGGAGACCAGACAAGAGCCAAGGAAATCTAAACATAGTTATACATTGTGATAAGAACATTAATAAGAAATAGGATGCAGTGATAAGTGGGAGGGGCATATTTACTTTAGAAAGGGTGGTTGAGAAGGAATATATGAAAAGATCATACTTAAACCTCAGGATAAAGAAGTCAATCCAAAGGGAATGGATTGTACTTGCCATGTAAGGTAAGTAAACTACAGCCAGCAAACTACAGGTCATGGGTCAAATCTGATCTGTTTTATATATATATACACACAAAGTGGCCTGAATCCTAAGAGTGGTTTGTACATCTTTAGATAGTTGGAAGGAAAAAAATGAATATTTTGATATATATGAAGTTCAAATATTGGTGTCCGTATATAAAATAATTTTTGGATACAGCCAAAGTAATTAGTGTTGTCTATAGTTTCTTGATATTAGAATAGCATAGTTGAATACTTCTAACTGAAACCATATGCTGCTGCTGCTAAGTCACTTCAGTCGTGTCCAACTCTGTGCGACCCCATAGACGGCAGCCCACCAGGCTCCCCCGGCCCTGGGATTCTCCAGGCAAGACCACTGGAGTAGGTTGCCATTTCCTTCTCCAATGCATGAAAGTGAAAAGTGAAAGTGAAGTCACTCAGTCGTGTCTGACTCTTAGCGACACCATGGACTGCAGCCTACCAGGCGCCTCCATCATGGGATTTTTCAGGCAAGAGTACTGGAGTGGGGTGCCATTGCCTTCTCCGAAACCATATGACACAAGTTTAAAATAATTCCTATCTGGCTTTTTACAAAGAATGCTTGCCAACCCCTGGGCTAGACTATAGAAAGTAAGGAGGATAATGGCATGAGATACAGTTGGAAAGGTAAGAAAGAACAATATCATGCAAGACCTTATATGAAAGAGAGAGACAGAGGAGATGAGTAGATTAGTTTGAAATGTATTAATTAAAAAAACTTGCTGTACAATGTGAAACCATTGAAAGTTAGGAAGCAAAGGAGTATCTACATTTTAGGAAGATTATTATGACATTTGATTTTCAATCATAATGTAGAAGATAATAAAAAGCCATCAAGCCCATTGTAACAACTATAGAAAACCTAAGCAAATAAAACACAGACATTGGGAATTTCTAGATTCCACGTAAAGACATAGCAGGCTGGAAAAGACATTACTCCCACAATAACAATAAAAAAGCCAGATAAACTATAAAATCATAACTTGAATCCATTAGACAGCTGAGATTACAGGGCAAACAATTAGCCTGAATTTTTAGGAAAGATGTGTGCATTCAGGAGAAAACATGAGCTCTGGCTGACCTCTGCCAATGGAAAGAAAATGAGACATCCCTATAAGCAGGTTATAGGAATTTGACTAAAAGTTTCAACGAATTTCTAAAGGTCAAATGTGGGTTAGTATGAAACTATAGACCCCCTGGGAGCCACAGACAGAAGGTAAATTCATAACCTTGCAGGTTCTTTCCTGTAGACTTCTTTGAGAGCTTATGAGAATAATTAGGGAATGGACAAGAGAGTGAAAATAACCACCCTTGGGAAAAGATTGGAAGAGAGTAGCAGACATGTTTATGTGAAAGGTATGAAGCTCTACCAAAACCATTCCCAATAAGAAAGAAAACTCTTTGTGACTCTAAGAAAGGAGAGTAAACTATTGCTCTTAGGTGACCCAAAACAACTGCAGAAAGAAAAATCTTCTACTCCTGAAGAAGGCCAAGAAATGCTCCTAGGACCAAAGCACTAGAGATTTTCCCTACCACTGGAGATTACCATGAAGGTACTACCTTTAAAAAAAGGGAAATAGTATCTGTTAATGTTAAAGCTATGGTTGAATGAGAAAAATGGAAACTCTCTCACTCCCTACCCTCAACCAGATAGGAAACACTGAACAGCAAGAAACTGCAATCTACAATGGTGGAAGGGCAAGAGATCTCACACATGGAAAGGAACATTTAGGGAAGGCCTTAAAGCCTTCTCTTAAAGCATTCAAGCTTTAAAGGAGTAGGAGCACTGAGAAAAATCTGGTAAACCACCACCCTAGGAACAATGTGATGCTAGAAAAATTCGCAACTGATGGTGAACTGAAAGTGATTAAAACAATAACAAAACCAACTCAACTCCCAATTAAATTGAGTCAACATGTACTAAAGTCCTAACAGAAGGGTCATGCCAGTTTCTAGATAACCTTTACTTCTATCTCTATTGTTCTATATACTATATACAGCAGTCAATTTAAATTGCAACATGTAGGGAAATAAAAGCAAAAGAAACGACTCAAATGGGAAGTCTCTCAACAGAACCTGAGTCAGAGACTGCCCAGAATCTAAAAAGTACTAAAATTAATATGTTAAAGGGTCTGATGGAAAAGGAAGTCAGCATGAACAAAAGGAGAATTTTAGGAGACAGTTGAAAATCATCAGAAAGTTTCTAATAATGCTAGAAACAAAGATGGGGACAGAGATGAAAAATGCCGTTTTAAAATATAATTTTATTTATTTATTTATCTTTGACTGTGTTGGGTCTTCGTTGCTGTGTGGGTTTTTCTCTAGTTGTGGTGAGCGGGAGCTACTCTCTAGTTGCAGTGCACAGGCTTCTCATTTGTGATGACTTCTCTTATTGCAGAGCACAGGCTCTAGGGCACATGTGCTTCAGTAGTTTTGGTACGTAGGCTCAGTAGTTGCGACTGCTAGGCTGTAGACCACAGTCTCAATAGTTATGGCTCAGAAGCTTAGTTGCTCTGCAGCATGTGGGATCTTCCTGGAGCAGATATCTAACCTGTGTCTCCTGCATTGGCAGGTGGGTTCTTTACCACTGAGCCACCAGGGAAGCCCTGAAGAATGCCTTTTTATGAGCTCATAAATATGCTAGACAAAGGCAAAAAGAAAAAGAAAATCAGTGAACTTTAATATAGGTAAGCAGAAAATTACAAAAACTGAAACTAACCCACTGAACCAAAAAATAAAAACAAAAACCAAACAAAATAACCACCCTAATACCCCAAGCAGGATTTAAAAAAAAAATCTAGACATATTATATTCAAATTGTTGAAAGTCAAAGGTTAAGAATATTTTAAGGTATTCAGGAAGAAAGTGAAATTGTATACAGAAGAACAAGAAAATTATAGCCGCATATCAGACATCTTTCAAGCCAGGAAACAGTGGAGAAGAATTTTTAAAGCACCAAAAGAAGAAAAAGTGTCAGACCAAATTTTTCCACACAATGAAACTATCTTTCAAAAGTGATAAAGAAATCTAAAAAATAGTTTGAGAAAATCCACTACTACAAAAACTACACACAAGAAACATTAAATGAATTTTTTTCATGAAAAAGGGCTAAGACACCAAACAGAGCCCTGAATCTATTAATATATAGAGAAAAGAAGATCTCCACAAATGGATAGAATGTAGGCAAGTTTAAAAAGTATTTTTACTCATTTTATCACTCTTCCAGAAAATTGACAGCAATGATATCATTTCAGAACAGTCTTAATGAACATTTTACTAGCCATCCTAACGAGGGCAGTAAGGTGAGAAGAACAAAAAGAATACATAGTAAAGGGAAAAAATGAAAATTATTTCTATGTTCATATGACATGAATCTTAATGTGGAAATTCCCATAGAGATTACACAGATCTATTAGCTCTAATAAGAAAATGTGTTAAGATAATAGGATACAAGATTCACATATAAAAATCAAGTTTATGTAATAAACAAACTGAAATGAAATAGCACCTTAAAATGTAGCTATTTTGATATAAGTCTAAGAAAATATGTGGAAGATCTGTATCTTGAAAACTAAAAAAGTATTGATTAAAAGAAACAAAATAAATGGAGAGGAATACAGTCATTAGGAATTGGAAAAGTCAATATTGTTGAATGATGTCACATTTTTCAAAATTCAATGGAATCATGTATTATTCACTTGTGTAAATCTTCTTTGGTTCAGCATAAATTCTGTGTATTTTACTGACATATAGTTACATACACCCAATTGTATCCATTTAAAAGTTTACAATTTGGGGAATATGGACATATGTGCACACAAAAATTAATCCATAGTCAGAAAAAAAAATCAGACCAGTGGTTACTCTATCAGGGTAGTTGCGGAAATTTTAAGGGTCATGAGCAAACTTGCAAGGGTGACAGTTATGCTCTCTATCTTGATAAGGGTTCATGTTGCATCAGTGTAGTCATTTGTCCAAAACTTACTGAACAGTATCATTTTGTTTTTCCTTGTTTAAACAATGACTGCAAAAGAGAACTAAAAAGACTGAATTGTACATAATAATATTAAATTAAAATACAAGGCAGAGGAACCAGAGATCAAATTGCCAACATCTGTTAGATCGTAGAAAAAACAAGAGAATTCCAGAAGAGCATGTACTTCTGCTTCATTGACTACACTAAAGCTGTGTGGACCACAACAAACTGGAAAATTCTTAAAAAGATGGGAGTATCAGACCACCTTACCTGCCTCCTGGGAAACCTGTGTCAGGTTAAGAAGCAACAGTTAGAACTGGACATGGAACAATGGACTGCTTTAAAATTGGGAAAGGAGTATGTTAAGGCTGTGTATTGTCACCCTGCTTATTTAACTTATATGTAGAGTACATCATGCAAAATGTCAGACTGGATGAGACACAAGCTGGAATCAAGATTGCTGGGAGGAATATCAATAACTTCAGATATTCAGATGACACCACCCTTATGGCAGAAAGTGAAGAAGAACTAAAGAGCCTCTTGATGAAAGTGAAAGAGGAAAAAGTAGGCTTAAAACTCAACCTTCAGAAAACAAAGATCATGGCATTTGGTTCCATCACTTCATGACAAATAGATGGGGAAACAATGGAAACAGTGACAGACTTTATTTTTTTGCGCTCCAAAATCACTGCAGATGGTGACTACAACCATGAAATTAAAAGACACTTGCTCCTTGGAAGAAAAGCTATGACCAAACTAGACAGCATATTAAAAAGCAGGGCAATGACTTTGCCAACAAACATCCATCTAGTCAAAGCTATGGTTTTTCCAGTAGTCAGGTATGGATGTGAGAGTTGGACTACAAAGAAAGCTGAGTGCCGAAGAATTGATGATTTTGAACTGTGGTGTTGGAGAAGACTCTTGAGAGTCCTTTGGCCTGCAAGGAGATCAAACCAATGAATTTTAAAAGAAATCAATCCTGAATATTCATTGGAAGTTCGGTTCACTTCTGTTGGTCAGTCATGTCCAACTCTTTGTGACCCCATGGACTACAGCACGCCAGGCCTCCCTGTTAATCACCAACTCCTGGCGTTTACTAAAACTCACGTCCATTGAGTTGGTGATGCCATCCAACCATCTCACCCTCTGTTGTCCCCTTCTGCCTTCAATCTTTCCCAGCATCAGGGTCTTTTTAAATGAGTCGGTTCTTTTACATCAGGTGGCCAAAGTATTGAAGTTGCAGCTTCAGCGTCAGCCCTTCCAATGAACACTCAGGACTGATTTCCTTTAGGATGGACTGGTTGGATCTCCTTGCAGTCTAAGGGACTCTCACAAGTCTTCTCCAGCACCACAGTTCAAAAGCATCAATTCTTCGGCACTCAGCTTTCTTTATAGTCCAACTCTCACATTCATACCTGACTACTGGAAAAACTGTAGCCTTGGCTAGACACATCTTTGTTGGCAAAATAATGTCTCTGTTTTTTAATATGCTGTCTAGGTTGGGCTTTTCTTCCAAGGAGCAAGCATATTTTAATTTCATGGCTGCAGTCACCACCTGCAGTGATTTTGGAGCCCAAAGAAATGAAGTTTGTCATTGTTTCCACTGTTTCCCCATCTTTTTGCCATGAAGTAATGGAATCAAACATGAGTCTGAGTGATGGACAGGGAGGCCTGGCATGCTGTGATTCATGGGGTCGCAAAGAGTCGGACACGACTGAGCGACTGAACTGAGCTGAATTGAACTGAATGGGACCAGATGCCATGATATTAGTTTTCTGAACATTGAGTTTTAAGCCAAAATTTTCACTCTTCTCTTTCAATTTCAACAAGAGGCTCTTTAGTTCTTCTTTGCTTTCTGCCATAAGGGTGGTGTCATCTGCTTATATGAGGGTATTGGTATTTCTCCTGGCAATCTTGATTCCAGCTTGTGCTTCATCCAACCCAAAGTTTCTCATGAGGTATTGTGCATATAAGTTAAGTAAGCAGGATGACAATATATAGCCTTGACATACTCCTTTCCCTATTTGAAAACAGTCTGTTCTTCCATGTCCAGTTCTAACTATTGCTTCCTGACCTGCATACAGATTTTTTAAGAGACAGGTCAGGTACTGTATTCTCATCTCTTTAAGAATTTTCCACAGTTTGTTGCAATCCACACAGTGAAAGGCTTTGACATAGTCAATAAAGTATAAGTAGATGCTTTTCTAGAACTCTCTTGCTTTTTTGATGATCCAATAGATGTTGGCAATTTGATCTCTGGTTCCTCTGCCTTTTCTAAAACCAGCTTGAACATCTGGAAGCTCATGGTTCACGTATTGCTGAAGCCTGGCTTGGAGAATTTTGAGCATTACTTTACTAGCGTGTCAGATGAGTGCAACTGTGTGGTAGTTTTAGCATTCTTTGGCATTGCCTTTCTTTGGGATTGGAATGAAAACTGACCTTTGCCAGTCCTGTGGCCACTGCTGAGTTTTCCAAATCTGCTGGCATATTGAGTGCAGCACTTTCACAGCATCATCTTTCAGGATTTAAAATAGCTCAACTGGAATTCCATCACCTCCACTAGCTTTGTTTGTAGTGATGCTTTCTAAGGCCCACTTGACTTCACATTCCAGGATGTCTGGCTCTAGGTGAGTGTAAGTGATCACAACATCATGATTATCTGGGTCTTGAAGATCTGTTCTGTATAGTTCTTCTGTGTATTCTTGCCACTTCTTCTTAATATCTTCTGCTTCTGTTAGGTCCACATCATTTCTGTCCTTTACTGTGCCCATCTTTGCATGAAATGTTCCCTTGGTATCTCTAATTTTCTTGAAGTGATCTCTAGTCTTTCCCATTATATTGCTTTCCTCTATTTCTTTGCATTGATCACTGAGGAAAAACCTTAGAGTAATGGTGAAGCAACCCTCAATAGCCAAGAACACCCAATGAGATGGACACACTTATACAGAGAAAGAAAAGAGGAAAAAGAGAAAAATTAATGAAAGGAGAAAAATAAGAGTCAAAGAGAGGAGAGCAATCAAGCCAACAATCAAATCCCTCAGTAAAAATGGGTACTAAAAATTAAGGTTCTGAAAAATGCAAAATCAAAAACAAAATATCAACAACAAAATTAAAAACACAGAGTTTATTTAAAAATAAGACTTTGTATGGCAAAACCAATACAATATTGTAAAGTAATTAACCTCCAATTAAAATAAATAAATTTATATATATAAAAAAGAACTACATTAGCACTATGTAGTGAAAAAAGGGACAATAAAGGCGGGGCGATATATAGAGATTGGTAGTGTGAGGAATGTTCAAGTGATCCTTCTGGTTTCCTGCTCTATTCAATTTTCCTACTCAGAAAGTCCTCCAACATATGTAGGAAGGTCTCTGGACCTGTTGTGGGCAGTGTGGTCAGCTCAGACTCAGATCTTTTCTTGTTCCAGCTTGTTCATGCATGCTTAGTCACTCAGTCATGTCTGACTCTTTGTGATCCCATGGACTGTAGGGTGCCAGGCTCCTCTGTCCATGGGGATTCTCCAGGCAAGAATACTGAGTGGGTAGCCTATCCTTTCTCCAGGGGATCTTCCCGACCCAGGAATAAAACTGGAGTCTGCTGCATTTCAGGAAGATTCTTTACCAGCTGAGCTACTAGGGAAGCCCCATTCCAGTTTCTACTTGCTCTCAAAGTCTACAGTTGCTTCTGAAGTTAAGTCTCAGGCTAACTGTAGGAATTTAGACCACTGTGCTTGCAACTTCCATAACAGTTTCCCCCTTTTCCATTTTCTATCCCAGCCCCTGGTGTTCTCCTTTGGTTTTGGACGAGCAAATACTTGGAAAAAGAAGAGAAGTGAAAGACAAAGGAGAAAGGGAAAGATATATTGAACTGAGTGCAGAGTTCCAGAGAATATCAAGGAGAGATAAGAAAGCCTTCTTAAGTGAACAATGCAAAGGAATAGAGGAAAGTGATAGAATGGGAAAGACTAGAGATCTCTCCAAGAAAATTGGAGATACCAACAGAAAGTTTCATGCAAAGATGAGCACAATAAGGGACAGTGAACAGCAAGGACCTAACAGAAGCAGAAGAGATTAAGAAGAGATGGCAAGAATCTACAGACAAACTATACAAAAAAGGTCTTAATGACCCAGATAACCATGACTGTGTGGACACTCACCTAGAGCCAGACATCCTGGAGTGTGAAATCAAGTGGGTCTTAGAAAGAATTACTGCAAACAAAGCTAGTGGAGGTGATGGAATTCCAGCTGAGGTATTTCAAATCCTAAAAGATGATGCTATTAAGCAGATCATGATGCTGTTAAAGTGGTGTACTCAATATGTCAATAAATTTGGAAGACTCAGCAGTGGGCACAGGACTGGAAAAGGTCAGTTTTTATTTCAATCCCAAAGAAAGGCAATGCCAAAGAATGTTCAAACTACCATATAATTGTGCTCATTTCACATGCTAGCAAGGTAATTCTCAAAGTCCTTCAAACTAGGCTTCAGCAGTATGTGAACTGAGAACTTCCAAATGTACAAGCTGGATTTAGAAAAAGCAGGGGAACCAGAGGTCAAATTGCCAACATCTGTTGGATCATAGAAAAAGCAAGAGAATTCAAGAAAAAGATCTACTCCTTCATTGAGTACACTAAAGCGTTTGACTGTGTGGATCACAACAAACTGGGAAATTCGTAAAGAGATGGGAATACCAGACCACCTTACCTGTCTCCTGAGAAACTTGTATGCAGGTAAAGAAGCAACACTTAGAATTGGACATGGAACAACAGACTGGTTCAAAATTGAGAAAGGAGTATGTCAAGGCTGTATACTGTCACCCTGTTTATTTAACTTATATGTAGAGTTCGTCATGTGAAGCTGGAATCAAGATTGCCAGGAGAAACATCAACAATTTTAGATATGCAGGTGATACAACCCTATGGCAGAAAGCGAAGAGAAACTAAAGAGTCTCTTGATCTAAAGAGGAGAGAGAAAAAAAAAAAACTGGCTTAAAACTCAACATTAAAATAATTAAGATCATGGCATCCAGTCCCATCACTTCATGGTAAATAGATAAGGAAAAAGTGGAAACTGTGGCAGATTTTATCTTCCTGGGCTCCACAATCACCATGGACAGTGACTGCAGCCACAAAATTAAAAGATGTTTGCTCCTTGGAAGAAAAGCAATAACAAACCTAGACAGAGTATTAAAAATCAGAGACATCACTTTGCCAACAAAGGTCCATATAGTCAAAGCTATGGTTTTTTCAGTAGTCATGTATGGATGTGAGAGTTGGACCATAAAGAAGGCTGAGCACTAAAGAATTGATGTTTTTTAATTGAGCTGGAGAAGACTCTTGAGAGTCCCTTGGACAACAAGAAGATCAAACCAGTCAATCCCAAAGGAAATCATCCCTGAATATCCATTGAAAGGACTGATGTTGAAGCTGAAGCTCCAGTACTTTGGCCACTCTATATGGAGGGCCAGCTCATTGGGAAAGATTCTGATGCTATGAAAGATTGAGGGTGAGAGGAGAAGGTAGTAACAGAGGATGAGACTGTCTGATGACATCATCAACTCAATGGACATGAGTTTAAGCAAACTCTATGATATGCTGAAGGACGTGGAAGCCTGGAATGCTTCAGTCCATGGCGTCAGAAAGAGTTGGATACAACTTAACAACTGAACAACAACTATTTATGTTTTTCTGCAGTGTCTGGTGTCTGCCTGGACATGAAAAGGTGAATGTAGCTGCTTATTAGGGCTCACTTGCTCAGTTTTGCTGCGTTGAGGGATGGGTACAGAAGTAACAGCTGGGGTGTGTGGGGATGCCTGCCACAGCTGGAATCTGCAGGAAGTTGCCACAGTCTGAGGTGGGAGGTGCACTTCCATAGTATAGTTGGTCCTGGGTTTTGGTACCCTTTTCAGAATCAAGACACTCAGGCTCTCAGGAAGATGTGGTAGTGACCCACAGCCACTCACAGATTGGCGGTAGCTGTGATCTCTGGGCCTGAGACTGTAAAGGCCCTCTGGCTTCTGCCTCCAAAGCTTGTGCATGCTTCTCTGCCTCTGGAGCAGCAGACCCCAGCTTATTCATCCTGCTTCAGCATTTGCTAGTGGAGGTCCTTTGTTCTATGTGTGCATGGAATTAGAGTATGGTGTTAGAGCCTTCCTGCAGGAATGATCTTTTGCTTCTCTAGCAGTCCCAGGCTTTTCATGGTCTGCCTCGGCTGTGTTTCATTAGCCCCCTCAGATTATCCTCATGACTATCAATGCTGATCCTCTCCTTGAGGTCTGAATCCCGAAGCCTGAGCCTCCGCACCCAGCCCCTACTCTTTGTGGCAGTTGTGAGAATGTTAGCCACTTTTTGGCTGGGAAGTGCCATTCAGCACGATCTCTGTGGTGACTTCTCTTTGTTTTGCCTTCTGAATATTCACTGTTTCACTGCCCTCTGAGGTTCTAAAGCTCCCCCCTGACTCCACCTGTTATGGGGTTTTCCAGTGTGCAGAAACTTTTCCTCTTTCACGACTCCCTCTCCAGGGCACAGGTCCCTGTCCCAAAATTCTGTCTCCCTCTTTGTCTTCATCTTTTACCCTATCTCATTCTGAGGAGATATATTTGCCTTTCTGGAAGTCTGGGGTCCTCTGCTGGTATTCAGAAAATGTTCTGTGTGTGTGTGGGGGAGGGGGGGGGGAGGTGATCGTTCCATCTGATTTCTCCACCATCTTGAATCTGGATCTGCAAGAGATTATTGATTTAGGAACATAGTAGAACAGCTAAGGCACAGTAGAAACAGGGGTGAGCCTCTTAGGAAAAGGAAGACATTTAAAAGCAACTATGTATACACTTCCCAGAAGACTCTTGAAAGTCTCTTGGACTGCAAGGAGACCAAACCAGTCAATCCTAAAGGAAATGAGTCCTGAATATTCATTGGAAGGATTGATGTTGAAGCTGAAACTCCAACACTTTGGCCACCTGATGTGAAGAACTAGCTCATTGGAAAAGACCCTGATGCTGGGAAAGATTGAAGGCAGGAGGAGAAGGGAATGACAGAGGATGAGATGGTTGTATGGCATCACTGACTCGATGGATATGAGTTTGAGCAAGCTCCGGGAGTTGATGATGGCCAGGGAATCCGGGCGTGCTGCAGTCTATAAGACTGCGAAGAATCAGATGTGACTGAGCGACTGAATTGAAATGACTGATACAGTTCCCAATTTTAAAACTTACTACACTAATCAAAAGAGTGTGCTGATGACATAAAGACAGATATACAAACCAATGAAATAGAATTGGGAGGTTAGAAATAAAGCGCTTCTTCTGCTGCTGCTGCTAAGTTGCGTCAGTCGTGTCCAACTCTGTGCAACCCCACAGACGGCAGCCCACCAGGCTCCTCTGTCCCTGGGATTCTCCAGGCAAGAATACTGGAGTGGGTGGCCATTTCCTTTTCCTAAAGCACTGCATATATGACCAAATGATTTTCCAAAATGGTGCAAGGATCATTTCCCCCAAAATGGAGGAAGGACATTTTTTTCTAGCAAATAATGTTGGGAAAACTGGATGCATGCATGCATCCTCAGTCATTTCAGTCTTGTCCAACTCTGCGACTCCATGGATTGAAGCTCACCAGGCTCCTCTGTCCATAGGGTTATCCAGGTAAGAATACTAGAATGGGTTGCCATGCCCTCCTCCAAGGGAGCTTCCTGACCCAGGGATCAAACTGGCATCTCATGAATCTCCTGCATTGCAGGCAGATTCTTTACCCACTGTGCTACCTGTGAAGCTCAGGAAAACTGTATATCCACATGGAAAATAATAAAGTTGGATCCCTAGACAATATATGAAAATTAAGTTTGATCAAAGACCTAAATGTAAGAAGTAAAATTATAACATTTTTAGAAGAAAATACAGGGAAAAATCTGTATGATATTGGATTTGAAAATGATTTCTTGAACATGACACCAAAAGTATAGGCAAGAAAAGTAAAATGGACAAATTATACTACATTAACATTTTTTTAAAAAGTGTTTGTGGGGACGCAGTCCTAAGATGGCAGTGGAATAGGAAGAGGAGACCACTTTCTCCCCCACAAATTCATCAAAAGAACATTTAAACGCTGAGTAAATTCCACAAAACAACTTCTGAATGCCGGCAGAGGACATCAGGCACCCAGAAAAGCAGCCCATTGTCTTCGAAAAAAGGTAGGAAAAAATATAAAAGACAAAAAAAGAGACAAAAGAGGTAGGGATGGAGCTCTGTCCCGGGAAGGGAGTCTTAAAAAGAGAGAAGTTTCCAAACACCAGGAAACACTCTCACTGCCAAGTCTGCGGCGAGCCTTGGAAGCACAGAGGGCAACATAACAGGGAGGAAAAATAAATAAATAATTAAAACCCACAGATTATGAACCCAATGGTAACTCCCCCAGCAGAGAAGCAGCACAGACGCCTGCACCTGCCACTAGCAAGCGGGGACTGGGTTGGGAGGTGCGGGCTGCATTGCTTAGAGTAAGGATCGGGCCTGAATGCCTTGAGGGTAATCAGATCAAACTAACTTGGGCTAGCAAACCAGACTGCAGGATAGCTACCACGTGAAAAGCTCTAACCTAAGACACTACCAGGACCGCGCACAAAACAAAGGACTGAACAGAATTAGCTGGCTGCAGCCCATCCCCCTCCGGTGACAGGCAGCCAGAGCTGGAAGGGGGCAATCGCAGCACCAGAGAGACATTATCTACCAAACTGTAAGCAGGCTTCTTTGCTAGCTAAGACTTCTTGGGGTTCTGAACAGTCATCATCTGCCTGAGAAGGTGCGCCTGTTGTACACCCAGAAAACTGAGCAGCAGGGACGGGAGAGGCAATAAGTTGCAGAAACTGCGCTCACCAAACACCTCATCACCTGAGCTGCTCGGACTTGGGAAGGGCACAAAACGCAGGCCCAACAGAGTCTGTGCATCTGAGGACTACCCGAGTGCCTGAACCTGAGCGGCTTAGACCTGGGAGGTGCATCCAGCCCAGGGCCAGCCTCCGACGGTTCCCAGCGGAGCAACCTAGAGCCTGAGCTGTGTGGGCAGGGAGGGCACATGTGTCATGAGTGAGGGGCAGGCCCAGTGTGGCTGAGACATGGCGAGCACATGCCAGTGTTATTTGTTTGCAGCGTCCCTCCCTCCCCACAGTGCGATTGAACAAGTGAGCCTAAAAAAAGTGTCCACCACCCCCCCCCCCTTGTGTCAGGGTGGAAATCAGACATTGAAGAGACCAGCAAAGAGAAGAAGCTAAAACAGAGGGAACCGCCTTGGAAATGACAGGTGCAATCGATTAAAACCCTGTCGTTAGTACCGACTACGTAGGAAGGGGCCTGTAGATCTTGGGAAATATAAGCCAGACCAAGAAACTATCCGAAAATGAACTGACACCACACTACCCACAACAACACCAGAGAAAGTCTTAGATATATTTTTTTTTACTATTTTTACGATCACTCTTTTTTTCCTTTTTTTAAACTTAAAAAAAAATTTAAGTCCTCTATTACCCCTTTAATTTTCATTTTTATAACCTACTATTACTTAAAAAAAGACCCTATTTTTTAAAGCAGACTTCATATATATATATTTTAATAATTTTTGTGACTTTTTTTTCTTTTCTTCTTCTTTTCTTTAATATTGTATTTTTGAAAATCCAACCTCTACTCTAGATTTTTAATCTTTGCTTTTTGGTATTTGTTATCAATTTTGTACCTTTAAAAACCCAATCTTCAGTACCCATTTTTACTTGGGAGTGAGATTACTGGCTTGACCACTCTCTCCTTTGGACTCTCCTTTTTCTCCACCAGGTCACCTCTGTCTCCTCCCTCCCCCTTCTCTTCTCTACCCAACTCTGTGAATCTCTGTGTTCCAGATGGTGGAGAACACTTAGGGAACTGATTACTGGCTGGATCTGTCTCTCTCCTTTTCATTCCCCCCTTTTTTCCTCCTGGTCACTTCTGTCTCCTTCCTCCCTCTTCTCTTCACTGTATAACTCTGTGAACATCTCTGAGCAGTTCAGAGTGTGGAACACACATAAAAAAGTGATTACTGGCTAGCTTGCTCTGTCCTCTTTTGATTCCACTTCATCTCATTTGGATCACCTCTAACTCCCTCCTCCCTCTTCTCTTCTCCATGTAACTCTGTGAACCTCTCTGGGTGTCCCTCATTGTGGAGAAACTTTTCATCTTTAACTTAGATGTTTTATCAATGGTGCTGTATAGAAGGAGAAGTCTTGAGACTACTGTAAAAATAAGACTGAAAACCAGAAGCAGGAGGCTTAAGTCCAAATCCTGAGAACATCAGAGAACTCCTGATTCCAGGGAACATTAATTGATAGGATCTCATCAAATGCCTCCATACCTACACTGAAACCAAGCACCACCCAAGGGCCAACAAGTACCAGAGCAAGACATACCACACAAATTCTCCAGCAACACAGGAACACAGCCCTGAGCTTCAATATAAAGGCTGCCCAAAGTTACTCCAAAACCATTGACATCTCATAACTCATTACTGGACACTTCATTGCACTCCACGGAGAAGAAATCCAGCTCCACCGACCAGAACGCCTACACAAGCTTCCCTAAACAAGAAACCTTGACAAGCCACCGATACAACCCCACCCACAGCAAGGAAACTCCACAACAAAGAGAACTCCACAAATTGCCAGAATACAGAAAGGCCACCCCAAACGCAGCAATATAAACAAGATGAAGAGACAGAGGAATACCCAGCAGGTAAAGGAACAGGATAAATGCCCACCAAACCAAACAAAAGAGGAAGAGATAGGGAATCTACCTGATAAAGAATTCTGAATAATAAGAATGAAAATGATCCAAAATCTTGAAATCAAAATGGAATCACAGATAAATAGCTTGGAGACAAGGATTGAGAAGATGCAAGAAAGGTTTAACATGGACCTAGAAGAAATAAAAAAGAGTCAATATATAATGAATAATGCAATAAATCAGGTCAAAAACACTCTGGAGGGATCCAACAGTAGAATAACGGAGGCAGAAGATAGGATTAGTAGAAGATAGAATGGTAGAAATAAATGAATCAGAGAGGAAAAAAGAAAAACGAATTAATAGAAATGAGGACAATCTCAGAGACCTCCAGGATGATATTAAATGCTCCAACATTCAAATCATAGGAGTCCCAGAAGAAGAAGACAAAAAGAAAGACCATGAGAAAATACTGGAGGAGATAATAGTTGAAAACTTCCTTGAAATGGGGAAGAAATAATCACCCAAGTCCAAGAAACCCAGAGAGTCCCAAATGGGATAAACCCAAGGTGAAACACCCTAAGACACATATTAATCAAATTAACAAAGATCAAACACAAAGAACAAATATTAAAAGCAGCAAGGAAAAAACAACAAATAACACACAAGGGGATTCCCATAAAGATAACAGCTGATCTTTCAATAGAAACTCTTCAGGCCAGGAGGGAATGGCAAGACATAGTTAAAGTGATGAAAGAACATAACCTACAGCCCAGATTACTGTACCCAGCAAGGATCTCATTCAAATATGAAGGAGAAATCAAAAGCTTTCCAGACAAGCAAAAGCTGAGAGAATTCAGCACCACCAAACCAGTTCTCCAACAAATGCTAAAGGATCTTCCCTAGACAGGAAACACAAAAAGTGTGTATAAACTCGAACCCAAAACAATAAAGTAAATTCCAAAGGGATCATACTTATCAATAATTACCTTAAACATAAATGGGTTGAATGCCCCAACCAAAAGACAAAGACTGGCTGAATGGATACAAAAACAAGACCCCTATATATGTTGTCTACAAGAGACCCACCTCAAAACAAGGGAAACATACAGACTGAAAGTGAAGGGCTGGAAAAAGATATTCCACACTGATAGAGACCAAAAGAAAGCAGGAGTAGCAATACTCTTATCAGATAAAATAGACTTTAAAACAAAGGCTGTGAAAAGAGACAAAGAAGGACACTACATAATGATCAAAGGATCAATCCAAGAAGAAGATATAACGATTAAAAATATATATGCACCCAACATAGGAGTGCCACAATATGTAAGACAAATGCTAACAAGTATGAAAGGGGAAATTAACAACAACATAATAGTGGGAGACTTTAATACCCCACTCATACCTATGGATAGATCAACTAAACTGCAAATTAACAAAGAAACACAAACGTTAAATGACACAATAGACTGGTTAGACCTAATTGATATCTATAGGACATTTCACCCCAAAACAATGAATTTCACCTTTTTCTCAAGTGCACACGGAACCTTCTCCAGGATAGATCACATCCTGGGCCATAAATCTAG
The DNA here is from genome assembly GCF_023091745.1 of Budorcas taxicolor. Taxonomy (NCBI): domain Eukaryota; kingdom Metazoa; phylum Chordata; class Mammalia; order Artiodactyla; family Bovidae; genus Budorcas; species Budorcas taxicolor. The sequence continues at coordinate 76,939,767 of NC_068935.1, forward strand.
CCTTGGTAAATTAAAAAAAAATGAAATCATTCCAAGCATCTTTTCTGACCATAATGCAGTAAGATTAGATCTCAATTACAGGAGAAAAACTATTAAAAATTCCAACATATGGAGGCTGAACAACATGCTGCTGAATAACCAACAAATCACAAAAGAAATCAAAATATGCATAGAAATGAATGAAAACACAACAATCCAACACCTGTGGGACACTGTAAAAGCAGTGCTAAGGGGAAAGTTCATAGCAATACAGGCATACCTCAAGAAACAAGAAAAAATTCAAATAAATAACCTAATTCTATACCTAAAGCTATGGTTTTTCCAGTAGCATGTATGGATATGAGAATTGGACTGTGAGGAAGGCTGAGCACTGAAGAATTGATGCGTTTGAATTGTGGTGTTGGAGAAGACTCTTGAGAGTCCCTTGGACTGCAAGGAGATCCAACCAGTCCATTCTGAAGGAGATTGGCCCTGGGATTTCTTTGGAAGGAATGATGCTAAAGCTGAAACTCCAGTACTTTGGGCACCTCATGCGAAGAGTTGACTCATTGGAAAAGACTCTGATGCTGGGAGGGATTGGGGGCAGGAAGAGAAGGGGATGACAGAGGATGAGATGGCTGGATGGCATCACTGACTTGATGGACGTGAGTCTGAGTGAACTCCAGTAGTTGGTGATGGACAGGGAGGCCAGGCGTGCTGCGATTCATGAGGTCGCAAAGAGTCGGACACGACTGAGTGAGTGAACTGAACTGAACACCCAAAGGAACTAGAAAAGGAAGAAATGGAGAACCCCAAGGTTAGTAGAAGGAAAGAAATCTTAAAAATTAGGGCAGGAATAAATGCAAAAGAAGCAAAAGAGACCATAGCAAAAATCAACAAAGTCAAAAGCTCTTTCTTTGAAAGGATAAGTAAAATAGACAAACCATTAGTCAGACTCATCAAGAAACAAAGGGAGAAAAATCAAATCAATAAAATTAGAAATGAAAATGGAGAGATCACAACAGACAACACAGAAATACAAAGGATCATAAGAGACTACTATCAGCAATTATATGCCACTAAAATGGACAACTTGGAAGAAATGGACAAATTCTTAGAAAAGTACAACTGTCCAAAAGTGAACCAGGAAGAAATAGAAAATCTTAACAGACCCATCACAAGCACGGAAATTGAAACTGTATTCAGAAATCTTCCAGCAAACAAAAGCCCAGGTCCAGATGGCTTCACAGCTGAATTCTACCAAAAATTTAAAGAGCTAACAACTATCCTACCCAAACTCTTCCAGAAAATTGCAGAGTAAGGTAAACTTCCAAACTCATTCTATGAGACCACCATCACCCTAATACCAAAACCTGACAAAGATGCCACAAACAAAGAAAACTACAGGTCAATATCACTGATGAACATAGATGCAAAAATCCTGAACAAAATCCTAGCAATCCGAATCCAACAACACGTTAAAAAGGTCATACACCATGACCAAGTGGGCTTTATCCCAGGGATGCAAGGATTCTTCAATATCTGCAAATCAATCAATGTAATACACCACATTAACAAATTGAAAAATAAAAGCCATATGATTATCTCAATAGATGCAGAGAAGGCCTTTGACAAAATTCAGCATCCATTTATGATAAAAACTCTCCAGAAAGCAGGAATAGAAGGACCATGCTTCAACATAATAAAAGCTATATATGACAAACCCACAGCAAACATTATCCTCATTGGTGAAAAATTGGAAACATTTCCCCTAACGTCAGGAACAAGGTAAGGGTGCCCACTTTCACCACTACTATTCAACATAGTTCTGGAAGTTTTGGCCACAGCAATCAGAGCAGAAAAAGAAATAAAAGGCATCCAGATTGAAAACCAAGAAGTAAAACTCTCACTGTTTGCAGATGACATGATCCTCTACATAGAAAACCCTAAAGATTTCACCAGAAAATTTCTAGAGCTAATCAATGAATATAGTAAAGTTACAGGATATAAAATCAACACACAGACATCCCTTGCATTCCTATACACTGATAATGAGAAAGTAGAAAAAGAAATTAAGGAAACAATTCCATTCACCATTGCAACGAAAAGAATAAAATACTTAGGAATATATCTATCTAAAGAAACTAAAGACCTATATATAGAAAACTATAAAACACTGGTGAAAGAAATCAAAGAGGACACTAATAGATGGAGAAATACACCATGTTCATGGATCAGAAGAATCAATATGGTGAGAATGAGTATACTACCCAAAGTAATCTACAGATTCAATGCAATCCCTTTCAAGCTACCAATGGTATTTTTCACAGAGCTAGAACATATAATTTCACAATTTGTATGGAAATACAAAAAACTTCGAATAGCCAAAGCAATCATGAGAAAGAAGAATGGAAATGGAGGAATCAACCTGCCTGACTTCAGGCTCTACTACAAAACCACAGCCATCAAGACAGTATGGTACTGGCACAAAGACAGAAATATAGATCAATGGAACAAAATAGAAAGCCCAGAGATAAATCCACACACATATGGACAAAGGAGGCAAGGATATACAATGGATTAAAGACAGTCTCTTTAACAAGTGGTGCTGGGAAAACTGGTCAACCACTTGTAAAAGAATGAAACTAGATCACTTTCTAACACCATACACAAAAATAAACTCAAAATGGATTAAAGATCTAAACGTAAGACCAGAAACTATAAACTCCTAGAGGAGAACATAGGCAAAACACTCTCTGACATACATCACAGCAGGATCCTCTATGACCCACTTCCCAGAATACTGGAAATAAAAGCAAAAATAAACAAATGAGACCTAATTAAAATTAAAAGTTTCTGCACAACAAAAGAAACTATAAGCAAGGTGAAAAGACAGCCTTCAGAATGGGAGAAAATAATAGCAAATGAAGCAACTGACAAACAACTAATCTCAAAAATATACAAGCACTTCCTGCCGCTCAATTCCAGAAAAATAAACAACCCAATCAAAAAAAGGACCAAAGAACTAAATAGACATTTCTCCAAGGAGGACATACAGATGGCTAACAAACACATGAAAAGATGCTCAACATCACTCATTATCAGAGAAATGCAAATCAAAACCACAATGAGGTACCATTTCACACCAGTCAGAATGGCTGCGACCCAAAAGTCTACAAGCAATAAATGCTGGAGAGGGTTTGGAGAAAAGGGAACCCTCGTACACTGTTGGTGGGTATGCAAACTAGTATGGCCACTATGGAGAACAGTGTGGAGATTCCTTCAAAAACTGCAAATAGAACTAACATATGACCCAGCAATCCCACTGCTGGGCATCCACACCGAGGAAACTAGAATTGAAAGAGACACATGTACCCCAATGTTCATCGCAGCACTGTTTACAGGAGCCAGGACATGGAAGCAACCTAGATGTCCATCAGCAGATGAATGGATAAGAAAGCGGTGGTACATATACACAATGGAGTATTACTCAGCCATTAAAAAGCATACATTTGGATCAGTTCTAACGAGGTGGATGAAACTGGAGCCAATTATACAGAATGAAGTACGCCAGAAAGAAAAACCATCAATATAGTATACTAACGCATATATATGGAATTTAGAAAGATGGTAATGATAACCCTGTATGTGAGACAGCAAAAGAGACACAAATGTATAGAACAGTCTTTTGGACTCTGTGGGAGAGGGCGAGGGTGAGTTGATTTGCAAGAATGGCATTGAAACATGTATAATATCACATAAGAAATGAATCACCAGTCTAAGTTTGATGCAGGATACAGGATGTTTGGGGCTGGTGCAGTGGGATGACCCAGAGGGATGGTATAGGGAGGGAGGTGGGAGGGGTGTTCAGGATTGGGAACACATGTACACCTGTGGTGTATTCATGTTGATCAATGGCAAAACCAATACAATATTGTACAGTAATTATCCTCCAATTAAAATAAATAAATTTAAATTAAAAAAAGTGTGCATCAAAGGATGCTAACAATAGATTAAAGAGATGATTAGTGAAGGGGGAGAAAATGTATGCTGATCACATAGCTTAGAAGTGGTTAATAGTGAGACTATATAAAGAACTCCTACAACTCAACAACAAATACAAAAACAACTTAATTAAAAAATTAGGAAAGAGATTAAACAATTCTCCTAGGAAGATACACAAATGTCCATTAAGCCACTGAAAAGATGCTCATCACTAATTATGAGGGAATGCAAATCAAGATCACAATGAAATACTGCTTCATATCCATTGTTTTCCAGTCGCTCAATTGTGTCCGACTCTTTGGACTGCATAGACTGCAGCACACCAGGCTTCCCTGTTCTTCACCATTTCCAAGAGATCGCTCAAACGCATGTCCATTGAGTTGGTGATGCCATCCAACCATTTCATCCTCTGCCGTGCCCTTCTCCTCCTGCCTTCAATCTTTCCCAGCATGTGGGTCTTTTCTAAAGAGTCAGCTGTTTGCATCAGGTGGCCAGAGTATTGGAGCTTCATCTTCAGCATCAGTCCTTCCAATGAATATTCAGGACTGATTTCCTTTAGGATGGACCGATTTGATCTCCTAGCAGGCCAAGGGACTCTCAAGAGTCTTCTCCAACACTGCAGTTTAAAAGCATCAATTCTTCAGTGCTCAGCTTTCTTTATGGTCCAACTCTCACATCCATATACAATTACTGGAAAAACCATACCTTTGATTAGATGGACCTTTGTTGGCAAAGTAATGTCTCTGGTTTTTAATATGCTATCTAGATTGGTCATAGCTTTTCTTCCAAGGAGCAAGCGTCTTTTAATTTCATGGTTGCAGTCACCATCCGCAGTGATTTTGGAGCCCAAGGGAATAAAATCTGTCACTGTTTCCATTGTTTCTCCATCTATATGGCATGAAGTGATGGGACTGGATGCCATGATCTTCGTTTTTTGAAGGTTGAGTTTTAAGCCAGCTTTTTCTTTCTCCTCTTTCACTAAGAGACTCTTTAGTTCCTCTTTGCTTTCTGCCACAAGGGTGGTGTCATTTGCATATCTGAGGTTATTGATATTTCTCCTGGCAATCTTGAGTCCAGTTTGTGCTTTATTCAGCCCGGCATTTTGCATAATGTACTCTGCATGTAAGTTAAATAAGCAAGGTGACAATATACAGCCTTGACGTACTCCTTTCCCAATTTCGAAGCAGTCCATTGTTCCATGTCCAGTTCTAAATGTTGCTTCTTGACCTGCATACAGGTTTCTCAGGAGGCAGGTATGGTGGTCTGGTATTCCTATCTCTTTACCACTTTCCCACAGTTTGTTGTGATCCACACACTCAAACACTTTTAGTGTAGTCAGTGAAGCAGAAGTAGATGCTCCTCTGGAATTCTCTTCCTTTTTCTATGATTCAGTGAATGTTGGCAATTTGATCTCTGGTTCCTTTGCCTTTTCTAAATCCAGCTTGAACATCTGGAAGTTCTCGGTTCACGTCCTGTTGAAGGCTAGCTTGGAGAAATCTGAGCATTACTTTGCTAGCTTGTGAAATGCATGCGATCGTGTGGTAATTTGAATATTCTTTGGGATTGGAATGAAAACTGGTTTTTCCAGTCCTGTGGCCACTGCTGAGTTTTCCAAATTTACTGGCATATTGCGTGCAGCACATCCATTATGATGACTTTTAAACAAAAAGCAAATGAGAATTTTTGACGAGGATGTGGAGGAATAGAAACTTTTGTGCATTATTGAAGGGAATATAAAATTATGCAGCTGCTGTGGAAAATAATATATCAGTTCCCCCCAAAATTATTTTATGATATGATCCAGCAATTCCATTTCTGGGTATATACTCAGAATTGAAACCAGGGACTTGAAAAGATGTTTGTAAAACCATGTTCATAACGACATTATTCACAATAGTAAAAATGTATAAGGAAAATGTCAACAGAATAGGAATAAATAGTTGTAAACCATTTATCTGATAATGGATTAATAGCCAAAATATATAAAGGACTCCTACAACTCAATAGCATAAATACAAAGAATCTGATTAAAACATGGCCAAAGACTTGAATCTTGTCTGGAGAAGACATACAAATGGCCAACAGGTATATGAAAAAGTGCTTGGCATTGCTAATTTTCAGGGAAGTTCAAAACCACAATGAAATGTCATCTCACATCTGTTAGAATGACTATGAATTTTTTTAAAGAAAAATCAAAATCACAGTGAGATACCACTTTGTATTCCTTAGGATGGCTATTATTTGTTTAAAAGGCAAAAGGTAAGTGTTTGTCATGTTGCGGAGAAATTGTGTTGGGAATGCAAAATAGTGCAACTTCTGTAGAAAATAGTGTGAGGTTTTCTCAAAAAATTAACAGTAAAATTACCATATGACTCAGCAATCTCACTTCTAAGTATATATCCAAAAGAATTTAAATCAGAATCTAGAGAGATATATTCATGCTTATTGCAGCAGTATTTGCAATAGTCAAGATATGGAAAAAACCAAAATGTTTATTGACAGATGAATGGACAAGGGGAGTATATACATACACAGTATGTTATTCTTTCTTAAAACGGAAGAAAATCCTGCCATATTCAACAACATGGATGAGCCTGGGGGACATTCTAAGTGAAATGCACCAGTCACAAAAGGACAAATACTGCATCATTCCACTTAAAGGAGGTCTATAAAATATTCAGACTCAGAGAGAGTAAAATGATAGATGCAGGGGCAAAGTAAAACCAAGGAATTGTTGCAGGAAGAGGGACCCCTTCCAGGGCCTGAAACTGGGCTCTTGTCTAACACTCGGAAATGAATTGTCCAAGGAGACACATGTGCTGACAAAGCAAGAGATTTTATTCAGAAAGGGCACCCGGGTGGAGAGCAGTAGGGTAAGGAAACCCAGGAGAACTGCTCTGCCACGTGGCTCACAGTCTTGGGTTTTATGGTGATGGGCTTAGTTTCCGGGTGGTCTTTGGTCAATCATTCTAATTCAGAGTCTTTCCTGATGGCGCACGCATCGCTCAGCCAAGATGGATGCTAGCTAGAGGGATTCCGGGAAGTGGACGGACACGTGGTGTCTCCTTTAGACCTTTCCTGAACTCTTCCAGTTGGTGGTGGCTTATTAGTTCCATATTCCTTATCAGGATCTCCTGTCATAAAACAACTCATGTAAATGGTTACTATGGTGCCTGGCCAGGGTAGGCTGTTTCAGTCAGTGTGCTCCCCCTAATAGCTCCCCCCTGAGAGACTTCATACTCAAGATACTTCTTGGGAATTGGGGCGGAGGTCTCTTTCTTCTGTAACTTCTTCCTGCTGTGCATGGGCATAGGCCTGCCTAGCAGAGCAGAAGTCTCTCTCTACCTGATCTAAGTTGGGGTGTTCCACATCTGAAACCAGCTTCCACCCTTGTAGTAACAGCAATTTAGTTGGCCCCTCTCAGAGATGAAATAGACAAGGGCCAAACAGGAGACCTAACAGGATGGTCATCTCTGGTCCCTGGAAACAGAAGGCAACATTTGGGGTGAGGGTTGCAGGGTTTGTGACCCTTTCTGATTGGTTGGTGGTGAGGCAACAGAGCTGTGCTCCAGGAATCTTGTGTTCAGTCTGAAGTTACCATCCTCCACCTGGGTGGGGGCTCAAAGACATTGTTATGCATATTTCTTTGAGTAGGAACCAGGACTCTGTCTGGAGGCTGTACCAACATTCGAATGTTTCTGTTTTTGTATCCCCTCCCTTCCCTGATTAGCAATTGTTTGAATCGATTTGGAATTCAGGGAAGGTCAAGGAGGCTGAATGAAGCCTATATCCTACAGATAAGAAATGGAGAACACAGAACAGATCTGTACTCCAGAGCCCCACAGAGTCCCGCTCGGTTTTAATTTAGGGAACTGGGCAACTCTGACTGTAATAACTTCTTGTCAAAATGGGGCATAGGACTGCCTCAGCTTGGAGTATAGACACTGAATTGGAAGTATTTCTGAGTTTCAAGTTCTAGATCTGAGTCTTGTATGATTAAAATCCTAATCCCTTGGTCTGCCATTTTGGTGTAACAGACCCAATTAGAAGTAGTTGGAGGAGTGATAACTGGAATTTAGGAGACAAAATAAATCTCATTTCTTTTTAGAAGAATAGGCCTGAAACCCAGTCTGGACCTGGCACTTCAGGGAGACTTGTAGCCATGTAGCCAGTTGCCTAGTTTTACAAAAAGGTAAGGTTACTAGCTTCCAGCAGACATTGTTTTGAGAATGGTGGCATCCAAGCCTGACACGACTCAGAAAACTCAAGTGTTTAGCAATACAAGGTCTAATCTGAAAGTACACCCATAGCATCACCTAGTTATTTCCCAGGATATCTGAACCATAGCTACTCTATTTTGACTTTTAATTGTAAACTTTTCCTTAATAGCCAAAGCAGATTTCACTGTTAATGACGTCAGTGTTTCTCTAGGTATGAGAAGATGCAAGAATTGGGACTCATAAAATCTTCTCCTGAAAAGATCTAACTATCTGAAGGCTTGTTCTGCCAGTTTTTCCCAGAGCACAGAGTGCCTCATTCCTGATTTTCACCCTGAACTCCTTTCAGGGGCGTTGAAAGTCAGCAGTTTCAGCGGCCGTGATTTAATCTTTGTAGATGTAGATGACAAGTGTCAGTTTTCAGTTGGCAGAGCCCCTTTTTGCTCATAAACTTGACCGTGATTTTGAGGGGGGCATTTCATGACCATTTTATCTCATGGTACTGAGAATGTCCATTCTCACATTTGGCAAAGATTTTGTTGACAGGCCACTCAATGTGCTGTTACCAGACTAGGCCATAAAACAGTATCCAAAATTCTCTGGACCACCTGTCTTACTAGCTTCTTGGTCCAGGAAAATATTCCCTCTTGTTGCTTCTTGCCATATCTAGAGTTACACTGTTACCATCATTGATCTCATATGGGACTATAGATTATTGTATTAGAGGCCTCAGACACACATTTGACAGTGTAAGAAATAGCAGTTTTGTAAAACAGGTGAAATACAAATAACATAGCCAGCAGTATTAGTAAAGTCACAAGTAAGTCTTATGTTAAGAACTTCCATTAGATGTAGCCCAGTATATGTCAGGTCATCTGATTTAGTCTGCTCTGTAGAATCTTTATCTTCCAGGGAAATTATATATTGGTGCGGGGGACTGCCCGTAAAGGGTTAAGTCTTGGGAGCTGCTCGGCAGATATGCAGAGCCTTAGGCACGTTCCTAAGCTCCCTGTCCCGCCACCCTCAAGAATTTTTATAGCCCTTAAAGCCCCAAGATGTCTTGTTTCTGCAACATGTAAGATAGATAATCTTATAGTGCTCTGTACACAATGGTAAGGGTCTGGTGATTGTATCCTGAGGTTAAAAAATAATCCTGTGCATGTCTTAAGTCACGTATTTTATCCTATAAATATTGTAGCCTAATAAAGAAAGGCATCAGCCATTTGTGGTCTGATCCTCTCAACCCCATCTTTTGTCTCTATCTCTTATTTTTCTTAGCGGGGACGCTCCATTCTCTCCCTGTGCAGGTGCAACTCTTGCTTGTGCTGGCCGCGGCAGGTGGCGCCCAACGTGGGGCAGATCGACAGTTTTCCTCGCCACTACTCTTATTAAGCTGAAAAGAGTGAGTATATAAGTATACAAGTGATTTAAATTAAGGAGGAGTAGTAAGGTATATAGTTGAGAGTATAAATATGGGACAGACGCATAGTCGTCAATTGTTTGCACATATGTTATCTGTAATGTTAAAACACCGGGGAATTACTATTTCCAAACCTAAATTAATCAATTTTCTTTCATTTATTGAAGAAGTCTGCCCTTGGTTCCCCAGAAAAGGCACAGTAAGTTTAGAGACGTGGAAAAAGGTAGGGGAACAAATTCGGACTCATTATACTTTACATGGCCCTGAAAAGGTTCCTGTAAAAACTTTATCTTTTTGGACACTAATTCGTGATTGCTTGGACTTTGATAATGATGAATTAAAACGTTTAGAAAATTTTTTAAAACAGGAAGAAAATCCTCTTCATGTTCCTGATTCGGAGCCCAAGTATGCTGTTCCCGAGGGAATTAAAGGTGACCCTCCATTTTGTAACTTATCGCGTCCTTCGGATAATGATGATTCACTTTCCTCCACAGATGAGGTGGAATTAGACGAAGGGGCTGCTAAATACCATCAAGAAGACTGGGGTTTTTTAGCACAAGAAAAGGGGGCGTTAACATCTAAAGATAAATTGGTTGAATGTTTAAAAAATCTCACTGTTGCTTTACAGAACTCAGGAATTAAGTTTCCTAATAACAATTTAAAATCCGCTTCTGCTCCACCTCTTCCCCCTGCCTATGCTCCTTCTGTTGTTGCGGGTCTCGATCCCCCTCCGGGGCCTCCTCCTCCTCCGCCATCTGAAATTGTGTCTCCGCTACAAAAGGCATTAAGACAAGCACAACGACTTGGTGAGGTTGTCTCCGATTTTTCTCTTGCTTTTCCTGTCTTTGAACATAACAACCAGCGTTTCTATGAAGCGCTGCCTTTCAAACAATTAAAAGAGTTAAAGATTGCTTGCTCACAATACGGTCCTACCGCTCCATTCACTGTTGCTATGATAGAAAATTTGGGTACTCAAAATCTACCCCCAAATGATTGGAAACAAATAGCTAGAGCTTGTCTTTCGGGGGGAGATTATTTATTGTGGAAATCTAAATATTTTGAACAGTGTGCTCATATAGCCGATGTTAATCGGCAGCAAGGTATACAAACCTCCAGTGACACCTACAAATATATTGATCATGTTATTATTATTGTTACAGCGGATACAAAACGGAGAGGCTACGGCTTTTTGGGCATACATTCCTGACCCGCCTATGATTCAGTCATTAGGATGAGATAAAGAAATAGTACCTGTCTATGTCAACGACACAAGTCTTTTAAGAGGAAAATCAGACACTCATATTTCCCCTCAGCAAGCCAATATCTCCTTTTATGGTCTTACTACACAATATCCTATGTGCTTTTCTTATCAATTACAACATCCTCACTGTATACAGGTGTCAGCTGATATATCCTATCCTCGAGTGACTATTTCTGGCATTGATGAAAAAACCAGAAAAAGATCGCACCGTGACGGAACTAGACCTCTCGACATTCCGTTTTGTGACAAACATCTAAGCATCCGCATAGGAATAGACACTCCTTGGACTTTATGTTGAGCCCGGATTGCGTCGGTGTACAACATCAACAATGCAAATACCACCTTTTTGTGGGATTGGGCACCTGGGGGAAAACCTGATTTTCCTGAAAATCGAGGACAGCATCCACCCATTCTCTCTGTAAACACTGCTAATGTATATCAAACAGAACTGTGGAAACTTTTGGCTGCCTTTGGTCATGGTAATAGTCTACATTTGCAACCCAATATCAGTGGGAGTAAATATGGTAATGTAGGAGTTACGGGGTATTTATATCCCCGAGCTTGTGTCCCTTACCCATTCATGTTGATACAAGGCCATATAGAAATAACATTGTCATTGAATATTTATCATTTAAATTGTTCTAATTGCATACTTACCAATTGCATAAGAGGTGTTGAAAAAGGAGAACAAGTTATAATAGTAAAACAACCTGCTTTTGTAATGTTACCAGTTAAAATAACTGAAGCTTGGTATGACGAGACTGCTTTAGAATTGCTACAACGCATTAACACGGCTCTTAGCCGCACTAAAAAAAGTGTAAGCCTGATTGTTCTGGGTATAGTATCTTTAATCACCCTTATAGCAACTGCTGTTACCGCTTCTGTATCTCTAGCACAATCCATTCAAGCTGCTCATACTGTAGATTCCTTGTCATATAACGTTACTAAAGTAATGGGAACACAAGAAGATATAGATAAAAAAATAGAAGATAGATTATCAGCTTTATATGATGTGGTTAGAGTTCTAGGGGAACAAGTTCAGAGCATTAACTTTCGTATAAAAATTCAATGTCATGCTAATTATAAATGGATTTGTGTTACTAAAAAGGCCTATAATGCATCTGACTTTCCGTGGGATAAGGTGAAGAAACATCTACAAGGAATTTGGTTTAATACTAATGTTTCTCTAGATCTATTGCAATTACATAATGAAATCCTTAATATTAAAAATTCTCCTAAGGCTACTTTAAATATAGCTGATACTGTCAACAATTTTTTACAAAATTTATTTTCTAACTTCCCTAGCCTGCATTCACTGTGGCAAAGCATAATTGCTGTGGGAGTGGTTTTGACTGTTGTACTTATCGTGATTTGTTTGGCTCCTTGTTTTATTCGTAGTATTGTTAAAGAATTTTTACATGTAAAAATTCTGATACATAAAAACATGTTGCAACACCGACATCTTATGGAACTTTTAAATAATAAAGAGAGGGGAGCTGCGGGGGACTGCCCGTAAAGGGTTAAGTCTTGGGAGCTGCTCGGCAGATATGCAGAGCCTTAGGCACGTTCCTAAGCTCCCTGTCCCGCCACCCTCAAGAATTTTTATAGCCCTTAAAGCCCCAAGATGTCTTGTTTCTGCAACATGTAAGATAGATAATCTTATAGTGCTCTGTACACAATGGTAAGGGTCTGGTGATTGTATCCTGAGGTTAAAAAATAATCCTGTGCATGTCTTAAGTCACGTATTTTATCCTATAAATATTGTAGCCTAATAAAAAAAGACATCAGCCATTTGTGGTCTGATCCTCTCAACCCCATCTTTTGTCTCTATCTCTTATTTTTCTTAGCGGGGACGCTCCGTTCTCTCCCTGTGCAGGTGCAACTCTTGCTTGTGCTGGCCGCGGCATATTGGCACCATCTATAAGGCACATAGCCCAGTTTTCTAGTGTTACTAGACTGATTATCCTTAGTATGATTTAATTGTTTCCAACACAGAGGAGACGTTAAACCTAAATTACTATAGCCTGGTATTATCTATATAAATCCATCCCATAATTGTGGGAGATCTCCCACTCCTTTGCAGAAACTTTTCTTGTTCTGATTGAGTTTGGGTAATAGAAAAAAGCTCAAATTTATGGCCAGGGTCAGTTCAGTTCAGTTCAGTTCAGTGGCTGAGTCGTGTCCGACTCTTTGCGACCCCATGAATCGCAGCACGCCTGGCCTCCCTGTCCATCACCATCTCCCGGAGTTCACTGAGACTCACGTCCATCAGGTCAATGATGCCATCCAGCCACCTCATCCTCGGTCGTCCCCTTCTTCTCCTGCCCCCAATCCCTCCCAGCATCAGTCTTTTCCAATGAGTCAACTTCGCATGAGGTGGTCAAAGTACTGGAGTTTCAGCTTTAGCATCATTCCTTCCAAAGAAATCCCAGGGTTGATCTCCTTCAGAATGGACTGGTTGGATCTCCTTGCAGTCCAAGGGACCCTCAAGAGTCTTCTCCAACACCATAGTTCAAAAGCATCAATTCTTCGTCACTCAGCATTCTTCACAGTCCCAACTCCCACATCCATACATGACTACTGGAAAAACCATAGCCTTGTCTAGACGGACCTTAGTCAGCAAAGTAATGTCTCTGCTTTTGAATATACTATCTAGGTTGGTCATAACTTTTCTTCCAAGGAGCAAGCGTCTTTTAATTTCATGGCTGCAATCACCATCAGCAGTGATTTTGAAGCCCCAACAAATAAAGTCTCTCACTATTTCCACTGTTTCCCCATCTATTTGCCATGAAGTGATGGGACCGGATGCCATGATTTTCGTTTTCTGAATGTTGAGCTTTAAGAGCAGGCATTATTAATTGCCTGCCAGTGAGGGGATCCTATCTAGTAATATCACAGTGACCTGAATATGACTATAATTTTTTTTAAAAGTAAATTTTCTCAGGGAAAACCAGTTAGAGTCTGACAGTAGAGAAATTTACCAAGGTAACCCAGAACTAGACAGGTAATTGGCCACAAACCCAACAATTGGATTGATTTTTAAAACTAGCATAGGATCAGGCCTATGATAGAAAAGCATTTGATTTATATGCAAAGGTCAAAGAAGTCAAGAAAACATAAATGGTCATACGAATCGGGTCCAGCATCTTGGGGAAGCTGTGTACCTCTGATGTCGTCATCTTCTCATCCTGGTGTAGTATAGTTTCTCCTGATAAAAAAAAGTCCTTCCATCCATGTTGGAGACAGTCCCTTAAATTATGTCTTTTTCCAGTCCTGGTTGCAGGTCATGAGGCATCTGATCTTCATCCAAAGATAGATTACTGAGATAAGCTTCAGAAACAAACAGGGTGTTCTTCAAGAATTCAATTAAATTTTACATTAATATCACATAATAGCAAAGAACTATCTAAGATATGAGTCTTACTAGATGCAGACCTCCATTAACAAACTGGGATTTAACATTTTTGAAATATCTTTTTCTCCTTAAAGTTACCCATATTTTTATTAAATATAACCAAATTAAGGCTAGTTTGTTTGCAAAATAGGTCTGTTCTCACTAATTTTGGTCTGATGATTTATATAACCATAATTGATTATAGATTTTTTATTTTGCTGAAACATTTATAGAGTCTCAGATTGATCTTTTAAAATAAAACATGGCTGGGAAACTCACACCAAAGGCTTATCACAGATTTTGCCTAACAAATCTAGGTGAATTCTTCCCTTTTTAAGGTCTCAAAAATTCCTTGAGATTTTTGTACCTGTGAGATAACCTTCCTAACTCATTTGATAAACTTACTGGAAACCTAAGAACTTCCAATTTTTGGAGGAGTCAGATAGAAAATATAATTGTTTTGTTTATAATGTTTAATTTTACCAAAGTAGAGTACATCATGAGAAACGCTGGACTGGAAGAAACACAATCTGGAATCAAGATTGCCGGGAGAAATATCAATAACCTCAGATATGCAGATGACACCACCCTTATGGCAGAAAGTGAAGAGGAATTAAACAGCCTCTTGATGAAAGTGGAAGAGGAGAGTGAAAAAGTTGGCTTAAAGCTCAACATTCAGAAAACGAAGATCATGGCATCCGGTCCCATCACTTCATGGGAAATAGATGGGGAAAAATTAGAAACAGTGTCAGACTTTATTTTGGGGGGCTCCAAAATCACTGCAGATGGTGACTGCAGCCATGAAATTAAAAGACGCTTACTCCTTGGAAGAAAAGTTATGACCAACCTAGATAGTATATTCAAAAGCAGAGACATTACTTTACCGACTAAGGTCCATCTAGTCAAGGCTATGGTTTTTCCTGTGGTCATGTATGGATGTGAGAGTTGGACTGTGAAGAAGGCTGAGCACTGAAGAATTGATGTGTTTGAATTGTGGTGTTGGAGAAGACTCTTGAGGGTCCCTCGGACTGCAAGGAGATCCAAGCAATCCATTCTGAAGGAGATCAACCCTGGGATTTCTTTGGAAGGAATGATGCTAAAGCTGAAGCTCCAGTACTTTGGCCACCTCATGCGAAGAACTGACTCATTGGAAAAGACTGATGCTGGGAGGGATTGGGGGCAGGAGGAGAAGGGGACGACCGAGGATGAGATGGCTGGATGGCATCACGGACTTGATGGACGTGAGTCTGAGTGAACTCCGGGAGATGGTGATGGACAGGGAGGCCTGGCGTGCTGTGATTCATGGGGTCGCAAAGAGTCGGACACGACTGAGCTACTGAACTGAACTGATTGTCATAATTAGTTTGAGAGGAAGATTTTCCCTACTCCCTGAAAACATAAGATTCAAACCCATAATTTTTCACATAGAAACCATAATAGTTATAAGCATATTCACTGGTTCATTCAGTCCTTTTGTTAACTTCTGTGAAGTCATCAGGTTTTCTATTAGATTACCAGGACATATCAGAATGTTAAAAATTCCATATAATTTCTACATTATCTGTGTTAGTAATTTTACCATACATTATAACATGAGCAGATTTATTACTCATTTGATAATCTTTTCCATGTAATTTAACCAACCAAATAAACACAGTTTAATATCTCTCTTTAGGATGTTCCAGGGGCCCTCTGAAGCACCCCAAAGTTAGCTAGATATCAAAAGAACTTCAAAGGAGTTCTATTTAGGAAGTTTTATCAAAAAGATCAATTAAAAGGGTTTAGAACATTTTGTCAGATTTAGTCAATGTTGATGGGTGTATCATTTAGCTTGTTGATAGGTCACAATAGGCCTAAATACCAAAGCTCAAGGTCTAGTGAAAGTCAACTCCGCCATCTTGGACCTAGTTGACTCTAACCAGTTCTTTTGCTGTGTCATTCTTAACAAAATCCATTTATCTAACTAATTGTAATCCAATTTTAGAAAATCCTGATTGTGTATAACTCTTTTAAGTATTTTATCATACCTTTTTTTTTTTTAACTGAAAACATACTTCCTACTTTCTTTAGCAACCAATAACTAACTTTTATATTAGCATTTTATAGATTGGTGAGCATAAATACCATTGATAATTTCTAAAACACTTGCTTTCTTAGAACATTTTAGGATGGCACCAAATATTATTCATTTATAGTCCCAAATCTCTTTAGTTTCTCTGTAAAAGGAAATTAGTGTTTAGTAGTAAATGTTTCAATATCTTATTTTATTTGGAAATGACCTAACTATGCAATAGACTTTCAACACTTAGCACAACCCTTAGAAATTTAAGTTATGCCAATCTGGAGAGACTATTTTAGACAGATATTTCTAAAGAATAATTATTCTTAATAGAGTTTATATAAAAGCTCATATCTCATTTACATTTCTTAGAAGTTTCTTCACTTGAGGTAATTTCCTTGTTGACAAATTTGTAACAGATATAATATTTAACTTATATTAAACCTAGGTACAATGAAAATATTCTACTTAATGTTAATTATTCTAAGACATGTCTATATTAGATAGGTCAACAAACAAACATTAATATCAGGTACTTAACATTGACTATTTCCCACTTCATATGAACCTGGAATTTATTAATTTAGAATTACTTGATTTGTAAGTGCTTCCCTTTTTTTAAGCCAAATAGATAGAGCTTATTTACAAATTAACCTCAAAAATATTACCCAGAGACAAAGACATACCAAGACATATTTAGACAGACACAGTGCAAGATCTAGCTTCAAGTCTTTTTTCCCTTTTTCCTCAGTGTCAGGAGTTAGAGATGGTCTAGATAAGTGTTCCTGAGAGCCCTGGTCTCAAGGCACAGGGAAAGAAAATCAAGTTCTAACAAAATGGTGGCAGGTCTAAACCAAATGGTGGCCAGACAAAGCAAAATGGCCATCAAAAATCACAACACAGAACACAGAGTTAAAACACACACATATAAACCTGGCAGTCCACATCAAAGTGAAAGTGAAGTTGCCCAGTCGTGTCTGACTGTTTGCAACTCATGGACTGTAGCCCACCAAGCCTTTCCATCCATGGGATTCTCTAGGCAAGAATACTGGAGTGGGTTGCCATTTCCTTCTCCAGGGGATCTTCTCGACCCAGGGATCAAACCCAAGTCTCCCACATTGCAGGTAGACGCTTTAACCTTGGCTCTACCAGGGGAGCCCTTAAATACAAGAATACAGTCTCTCAGAAAACCTCCTATAAAGACACAGAACTTCAGATCTAAGTACCAACATCAAAGATTTCAAGGGAGGAAAGGAAACCAGGTTGAAAGAAGGGGGAGGAGGCGGGAGAGGTGGCAAAAGGGGTGGCCTTACAGACGTCTCCTGCCACCTACAGATACCCAGGCGTTATGGGACTTTTTCCTGGGCCTCCAGAGAAGGGAGGACTGGAACTTGGCCCTACCAGAAATCAGACCAGACCAGAACCAGAATTCAAGTTCTCTGCCAAGAGGAGGTGATCAGTCTCCAATCCTCAGCTCAGGCTGAAGGCCCTGCGACCGGATTCCTGCGTCCAGGACCGGGGGACTAGAAAAACAGGGAGGGATAGGAAAGGTTAAGGAGAGGAAAGAGAGAGGGAAAGGGAGAGAGGTCAATAAAGTCTCTTGTTCCTTACCGGTCGGGGCACTCTGGTCAGTTGTCCACGTCAGGAGGAGACCAGGGACAAAAAGGGCCCAGTTGTGGCTGCTGGGTCTGGTCCATTGGCAGGCAAGCTGGCCCCTGAGTACCCCGAGTGGTCAGGATGTCAGTCTCAGCAAAGAAGAGTCCCCCCAGAGTCGCCATTTGTTGGAGGAAGGGGGACCCCTTCCAGGGCCCGAAACTGGGCTCTTGTCTAACACTCGGAAATGAATTGTCCAAGGAGACACATGTGCTGACAAAGCAAGAGATTTTATTCAGAAAGGGCACCCGGGTGGAGAGCAGTAGGGTAAGGAAACCCAGGAGAACTGCTCTGCCACGTGGCTCACAGTCTTGGGTTTTATGGTGATGGGCTTAGTTTCCGGGGTGGTCTTTGGTCAATCATTCTAATTCAGAGTCTTTCCTGATGGCGCACGCATCGCTCAGCCAAGATGGATGCTAGCTAGAGGGATTCCGGGAAGTGGACGGACACGTGGTGTCTCCTTTAGACCTTTCCCGAACTCTTCCGGTTGGTGGTGGCTTATTAGTTTCATATTCCTTATCAGGATCTCCTGTCATAAACAACTCATGCAAATGGTTACTATGATGCCTGGCCAGGGTGGGCTGTTTCAATCAGTGTGCTTCCCCTAACAGAATTGCTGCTCAAAGGGCATAAAACTCCATTTATGCAAGATAAATAATTTCTAGAGATGTGTTATCTCTAGATTGCACTTGTTAATAATAATGCATACTTAACCATTTAACAGGTGAAATTGCATGTTGTGTTTTTACCATTATAATATATATTTTAAACTACATAAAAATGAAAATACAACTCATCAAAATTTGTGGTATGCAGAAAAAGCAATGTTTAGAGGGAAAATTATAGCACTGAATTAGAAAAGAAAATTTTAGCTATTTCTTCATTAGAAAAGAAGAAGTAACTAAAATCAATAATCTAATCTTCCATTTCAGTAAACTAGAAAAATAAGGGCAAATTAAATTCAATATAGGCAGAGTAAAATAAATAATTAATTTGAGAAGTATGAGGATTTCTATCATCACTACTCCTATCCAATATCATACTGGAATCCCTAGCTAGTAAGACAAGAAAAAGAAAGAAAAGTATACAGTTGGGAAGAAAGAAATAAAACAATTCTCCCAATATTATATGACTCTTTATGTAGAAAAATGTCAAAGAATCATCAAGATATCTTCCCAAACTAATAAGCAATCACAAGAATGTTTCAGATACAAGTCAAATATGTAAATGTCAGTTCCTTTCTGATAGACCAGCTATGAACAACTGAAAATTTAAAATAAGTATACAATGTCATTTTCATTAGCAACAATAATGTAAAATACTTAGGTATAAATCTAATAAAATACATGAAAAATCTTATGAGAAAAACTATAAAACACTAAATGTAAGAAGCTAAAAACACTTAAATCAATATTGGCTTATCAATTGTTTAATAAAGAATTAACCTCTATTCTTAATTTCAAACAACAGATGTGATTGAAACGTTCTCTAACTTATTCATGAAACCAGTATTTATCTGATACAAAAGCTAAACAATGGCATCACAAGAAAAGAAAACTATGGACCAGTACCCTTTATGAATATGGAAGCAAAAATCTGGAATGAAATTCCCATAAATGGAATATAACAGTGTGTTAAAAAAATTATTCACCGTGACCAAGTAGGATTTATCTTAGGAGTGCAAGGGTGACTCTGTTCAGGGAAGCACATTGACTGAAACTGCCCACCCTGGCCAGGCACCATAGTAACCATTTGCATGAGTTGTTTTACGAAAGGGGGTCCTGGTAAGGAACACAGAACTAATAAGCTACCACCAACTGGAAGAGTTCAGAAAAGGTCAAAAGGAGACACCACATGTCCGACCACCTCCCAGAATCCTTCTCTCTGGCATCCATCTTGGCTAAACAAGGCGTGAACCACCAGGAAGGACTCTGAGTCAGAATGATTGGCTAAAGACAACCCAGAAATTAATCCCATCATCATAAAACCCGAGACATCAAGCCATGTGGCAGAGCTGTTCTCCTGGGTTCCCTTACCCTACTGCTCTCTACCGGGGTGCCCTTTCCCAATAAAATCTCTTGCTTTGTCAGCACATGTGTCTCCTCGGACAATTCTTTTATGAGTGTTAGACAAGAGCCCAGTTTTGGGCCCTGGAAGAGGTCCCCCTTCCTGCAACAACTCAATATACAAAAATCAATGAGTAATATACCACATTAAGAGAATGAAGAAAAAAACCCAATATGGTCATCTCTATTGATGCAGAAACAGCATTTCACTCTATTTAATACACTTTCATTATAACAGTCACTTAAAAAATGAATAGAAGGTATGTCAGTTTGCCAGGGCTGCCACAATAAGATGTCACAGACTGGTTTAAAATATTCTCACAGTTCTGGAGGCTAGAAGTCCAAATTTAAAAAGTTGGCAGGTATTTTTTGTTTTTGTTTTTTGTTTGTATCTGTCTTTTCTTAGCTTGTAGATGGTTGAACTTCTCACTGTGTCTTCACATGGTCACATGCATGCACATCCCTGGTGTGTCTTGGTGTGTACAAATTTCCTCTTATAAGGACACTAGTCAAATTGGATTAGGACCCACCCTAATGGCCTCAGTTTAACTTAGCTACCTCTCTAAAAGGCCCTTTCACCAAATATAGTCACATTTTGATGTACTGGGGTTTAGGGATTTGAGTTATGAATTTTAAGTTAAGTTAGTTAAGTTGCTCAGTCCTGTCTGACTCTTTGCAACCCCATGGACTGTAGCCCACCAGGCTCCTCCATCCACGGGATTCTCCAGGCAAGAATCCTGGAGTGGGTTGCCATTTCCTTCTCCAGGGGATCTTCCCGACCCAGGGATCGAACCCAGGTCTCCCGCATTAGAGGCAGATGCTTTAAACTCTGAGCCACCAGAATTTAGCCTATAACAGTTGAGAACTTGCACAACCTGATAAAGTACATCTATGAAAAACACACAGCTAACACACTCAGTGGTGAAAGACTAATAGCCTAATTCCTCTAGGTCAGGAATTAGATGAGAATGTTAATTTTCACCATTTCTATTCAATATTGTTCTATAAGATAAAGCCAGAAAAATTAATCAAAAAAGGGGGGGGGGGGGAAGCATCCAAATTTGAAAAGGAGAAAGTAAAACTATCTTTATTCACAGATTAATTTTTTTATTTTTAAAATTTTTATTGGACTATTGTTGATTTCTGGCCTGGAGAATTCTTTTCTTTTCACTTTCATAGTTGATTTAGTGTTGTGTTGTGCTTCCCTGATAGCTCAGTTGGTAAAGAATCCACCTGCAATGCAGGAGACCCCCGTTCGATTCCTGGATTGGGAAGATCTCCTAGAGAAAGAAACTGCTACCCATTCCAGTATTCTGGTCTGAAGAATTCCATGGATTGTATAGTCTATGGGGTTGCAAAGAGTTGTGTTAGTTTCTAATATACAGCAAAGTGAATCAGTTATGCATATGCATATATCCACTCTCTTTCAGGTTCTTCTTCCATGTAGGTCATTATAGGGTATTGAGAAGAGTTCTCTGTGCTATAATAGTACATCCTGATTAGTTATCTATTTATATACAGTAGTATGTATATGTCAATCCCAACCTCTCAATTTATCCCTCTCCCCCTTGCCTCCTGATAACCATAAATTTGTTTTCTATCTGTGACTATTTGTTTTCTAAATAAGTTCATTTGTACTATTTTCTTAGATTCCACATATAAGCGATATCATATGATATTTGTCTGTCTTACTTACTTCACTCAGTATGACAATCTTTAAGTCCATCCATGTTGCTGCAAGTGACAATATTTTGTTCTTTTTTTATGGCTGAATAATATTCTGCAGTATATATGTATCACATCTTCCTTATCCATTCCTCTGTTGATGGACATTTAGGTTGCTTCCATGTCCTGGCTATTGTTAATAGTGATGCAATGAACACTGGGGTTCAACAGATGACATATTTTTATACAGAGGAAACTTAAAAATCCACAACACTATTTCAGATTATAAATACATTCAACAGTGTTGCAGGATACAAGATCTACATACAAAAATCAGTTGCATTTCTGTACACTAGAAATAAGTAATACAAAAATGAGTTGAAACTAGTCCATTAATAATACTATTAAAAGAGTAAAATATTTAGAAATAAGTTTAACCAAGGAGATGCAAGACTTGTACATTGGATACTACCTAACATTGAAAGAAATTAAATAATATCTAAACAAATGCAAGGACATCCAATGATTATGGATAATAAGAGTTAATATTGTAGATGGTGCTACTTCCCAAAGTGATCTAGAGATTCAGTGCAATTTGTGTAAAAATATCTACTGCCATTTTTACAAAAATGGACAGGTTGATCTTAAAATTCATATGGAACTGTCAGGGACCCCAGATGGCCAACACAATTTTGAAATAGAATGTAGTTAGAGTACTCATAATTCTTGATTTTAAACTTACTGTAAAGTTCAGTAATCAAATCACTGTAATACAGGCATAAGAATAGACATAGAAATGGAATAGAATTGGAAACCCAGAAACAAACCCATATATTTCTGGTCAACTGAGATTTAAAAAATTGGTGTATAGTTGCTTTATAATATTGTGTTACTTTCTGCTGTACAAAGAAGTGATTCAGCTTATACGCATATATATATATATATATACACATATACCAAATATGTGAACCGTGAACTTCCTGATGTTCAAGCTGGTTTTAGAAAAGGCAGAGGAACCAGAGATCAAATTGCCAACATCCACTGGATCATGGAAAAAGCAAGAGAGTTCCAGAAAAACAGCTATTTCTGCTTTATTGACTATGCCAAAGCCTTTGACTGTGGATCACAATAACCTGTGGAAAATTCTGAGAGAGATGGGAATACCAGACCACCTAACCTGCCTCTTGAGAAATCTGTATGCAGGTCAGGAAGCAACAGTTAGAACTGGACATGGAACAACAGACTGGTTCCGAATAGGAAAAGGAGTGTGTCAAGGCTGTATATTGTCACCCTGCTTATTTAACTTCTATGCAGAGTACATCATGAGAAACGCTGGACTGGAAGAAACACAAGCTGGAATCAAGATTGCCGGGAGAAATATCAATAACCTCAGATATGCAGATGACACCACCCTTATGGCAGAAAGTGAAGAGGAACTAAAAAGCCTCTTGATGAAAGTGAAAGAGCAGAGCGAAAAAGTTGGCTTAAAGCTCAACATTCAGAAAATGAAGATCATGGCATCTGGTCCCATCACTTCATGAGAAATAGATGGTGAAATAGTGGAAACAGTAGCTGACTTTATTTTTTTGGGCTCCAAACTTACTGCAGATGGTGACTGCAGCCATGAAATTAAAAGACGCTTACTTCTTGGAAGGAAAGCTATGATCAACCTAGATAGCATATTCAAAAGCAGAGACATTACTTTGCCGACTAAGGTCCGTCTAGACAAGGCTATGGTTTTTCCCGTGGTCATGTATGGATGTGAGAGTTGGACTGTGAAGAAGGTTGAGCACCAAAGAATTGATGCCTTTGAACTGTGGTGTTGGAGAAGACTCTTGAGAGTCCCTTGGACTGCAAGGAGATCCAAGCAGTCCATTCTGAAGGACATCAGTTCAGATCAGTCACTCAGTCGTGTCCGACTCTTTGCGACCCCATGAATGACAGCACGCCAGGCCTCCCTGTCCATCACCATCTCCCGGAGTTCACTCAGACTCATGTCCATCGAGTCAATCATGCCATCCAGCCATCTCATCCTTGGTCGTCCCCTTCTCCTCCTGCCCCCAATCCCTCCCAGCATCATAGTCTTTTCCAGTGAGTCAACTCTTCCCATGAGGTGGCCAAAGTACTGGAGCTTCAGCTTTAGCATCATTCCTTCCAAGGAAATCCCAGGGTTGATCTCCTTCAGAATGGACTGGTTGGATCTCCTTGCAATCCAAGGGACTCTCAAGAGTCATCTCCAACACCACAGTTCAAAAGCATCAATTCTTTGGCGCTCAGCCTTCTTCACAGTCCAACTCTCACATCCATACATGACCACAAGAAAAACCATAGCCTTGAGTAGACGGAACTTAGTTGGCAAAGTAATGTCTCTGCTTTTGAATGTACTATCTAGGTTGGTCATAACTTTTCTTCCAAGGAGTAAGTGTCTTTTAATTTCATGGCTGCAGTCACCATCTGCAGTGAGTTTGGAGCCCCAAAAAATAAAGTCAGCTACTGTTTCCACTGTTCCCCATCCATTTCCCATGAAGTGGTGGGACCGGATGCCATGATCTTCGCTTTCTGAATGTTGAGCTTTAAGCCAACTTTTTCACTCTCCTCTTTCACTTTCATCAAGAGGCTTTTTAGTTCCTCTTCACTTTCTGCCATAAGGGTGGTGTCATCTGCATATCTGAGGTTATTGATATTTCTCCCGGCAATCTTGATTCCAGCTTGTGTTTCTTCCAGTCCAGCGTTTCTCATGATGTACTCTGCATAGAAGTTAAATAAGCAGGGTGACAATATACAGCCTTGACACACTCCTTTTCCTATTCGGAACCAGTCTGTTGTTCCATGTCCAGTTCTAACTGTTGCTTGCTGACCTGCATACAGATTTCTCAAGAGGCAGGTTAGGTGGTCTGGTATTCCCATCTCTCTCAGAATTTTCCACAGGTTATTGTGATCCACAGTCAAAGGCTTTGGCATAGTCAATAAAGCAGAAATAGCTGTTTTTCTGGAACTCTCTTGCTTTTTCCATGATCCAGTGGATGTTGGCAATTTGATCTCTGGTTCCTCTGCCTTTTCTAAAACCAGCTTGAACATCAGGAAGTTCACGGTTCACGTATTCCTGAAGCCTGGCTTGGAGAATTTTGAGCATTACTTTACTAGCATGGGATTTCTTTGGAAGGAATGATGCTAAAGCTGAAACTCCAGTACTTTGGCCACCTCATGCGGAGAGTTGACTCATTGGAAAAGACTCTGATGCTGGGAGGGATTGGGGGCAGGAGGAGAAGGGGACGACCGAGGATGAGATTGCTGGATGGCATCACAGACTCGATTGATGTGAGTCTGAGTGAACTCCGGGATTTGGTGATGGACAGGGAGGCCTGGCCTGCTGCGGTTCATGGGGTCGCAGAGAGTCAGAGACGACTGAGTGACTGAACTGAACTGATATATATGCAGATGGTGACTGCAACCATTACATTAAAAGTCGCTTGCTCCTTGGAAGAAAAACTATGACCAACCTAGACAGCATATTTAAGACCAGAGACATTACTTTGCTGTCAAAGGTCCAGCTAGTCAAAGCTATGGTTTTTCCAGTAGTCATGTATGAATGTGAGAGTTGGACCATAAAGACAGCTGAGTGCCAAAGAGTCAATGCTTTTGAACTTTGATGTTGGAGAAGACTCTTGAGAGTCCTTTGGACTGCTAGGAGATTCCACCAGTCAATCCTAAAGGAAATCAGTCCTGAATATTCATTGGAAGGACTGATGCTGAAGCTGAAACTCCAATACTTTGGCCACCTGATGTGAAGAATTGACTCACTGGAAAAGACCCTGATGCTGGGAAAGATAGAAGGTAGGAAGAGAAGGGGATGACAGAGGATGAGATGGTTGGTGGCATCACTGACTCGATGGACCTGAGTTTGAGTAAGCTTTAGGAGTTGGTGATGGACAGGGAAGCCTGGTATGCTGCAGTCCATGGGATTGCAAAGAGTCGGACACGATTGAGCGACTGAACTGAACTGATACATATGTATGTATGTATATATGTATATGTATGTGTATATATATATATATATATCCCCTCCCTCTTGGACATCCTTTCCACCCACCCATCACATCTGTGGGGAGAAACCAAATTAACCAAGATGGCGTGTTCAGGTTCTCTCATCCTATGTTTTGTAAATAATGACTATGTAACAGCTGAGAGCATTTGTAGCACTGCACATATGCATCACGAGGTATTTGTTGGTCATGGGTTATGTGCAGTATGCATGTGTGAGTTCCACCTGAAGTGTGGTGGCATTACTTCTGCATCACAGCTGTGTCTATTGGGTCAGCCACGAGAGGAGAGAATATAGTATGTCTACTGCTATGGTTGCTGCATCAGCCAGGAGAGAGGTTGTGTTGTGTTAGATTTTGCTGTGGTTGCTGCTGTGGCTGCTGCATCGGCTAGGAGAGAATAAATGTGTGTGCAGTTCCTATGGCTCCTCGAGTCTTTTTCCAGCCTCTTGGCTTGTGCCTTGCCTACCCTGGGTTTAGGGAACAGTGTGGATAATGTGAACAGTGAGACATTTGGTGTCATGAACAGAATCAGCAAACAACATCCATCTAGGTCACAACAGAGCACTGAGCTGAGCTCCCTACACTATACAGCAAGTTCCCAATAGCTATCTGTTTTACACATGGCAGTACAAATATGTCAACCTCAATCTCCCAATTCATCCCATGCTCCCCCCATGTCCACGTGTCCATTCCCTATGTCTGTATCTCGATTCTTGTTCTATAAATAGGTTCATCTGTACCATTTTCTAGATTCCATATACATGTAAATATACAAAAAATATTTATATATTTATGTAAATATAAATGTAAATATACCATATTTGTTCTCCTCTTTCTGACTTTACTCTGTATGATAGACTCTAGGTCCATCCACCTCTCTACAAATGACTCAATTTCATTCTTTTTTTTGACTGAGTAATATTCCATTTTATATATCTACCACATCTTTATTCATTCCTCTGTTGATGGACATTTAGGTGGCTTCCATGTTCTGCCTATTCTAAATAGTGCTGCAATGAATATTAGGGTGTATGTATCTTTAAAATACAGTTTCCTCATAGTATATGCCAAGTAGTGGGATTTCTGGGTCTTATGAAAGGTCTATTTTTAGTTTTTTTTTTTTTTTAAAGGAAACATTGCTGCAATGGTAAATGGGATTGTTCCCTTGATTTTATTTTCTGATCTTTCATTGGTGGTGTACAGGAATGCAAGAGATTTGTGTGTATTAATTTTGTATCCTACAACTTTACTAAATTCATTGATTAGTTCTAGTGGTTTCTAGTGGCATCTTAAGGATTTTCTGTGTATAATATCATGTCATTTGCAAACAGTGACATTTTTACCTCTTATTTTCCAATTTGAATTCCTCATTTCGTTTTTGTCATGTGAGTGTATGTTCCTCGGTTCTTTGTCTCATCACAACAAAGATTTGGAGCGACGGACATTAAAGCCCTTGGCACGTCACAGCTCTTGGGTCTTGGACAAACTGTGTTATAGCTCTTAGGCAAATCAGTGTTACAGCTCTATTTTATTTAGAAGATAGCAGGAGAACCCATCCTATAAGCGTGAGGGCATGCCAACCCAAAGACTTGAAGAGAAGAGAGTGGAGGAGCGTGTGGGGGAGGGGGAGGGAGAGAGAGAGAAAGAGCACATGCACGCGGGAGAGAAAGAGAGAAAGTGCTTTGGCTCCTCCTTTTATATGTTTTTTTCCCTCCACTTGGGCCTGCCCTAGGCAAATTGGGCTTAGCCAAGAGTGCTGTTTGTTCTACCTGAAGTCTTCACTCTGGTCTTTGGACCTTCTTTTGTTCTATTTTTGCGGGCTTTTCCCTTCCTTGTCTTTTAGCCACCATCATTTTGGACTCCTTTACCCTATTCTACATACCTAACAGTTTTCTTCTCTGATTGCTATGACTAGGACTTCCAAAACTATGTTGAATAATAGTAGTGAGAATGGACATCCTTGTAAGGTTCCTGGTCTTAGAGAAAATGCTTTCAGTTTATCACCATTGAGAATAATGTTTGCTGTGGGTTTATCATATATGGCATTTATGTTGAGGTAGATTCCCTCCATGCCAACTTTCCTGAGAGTTTTTTTTTTCTTGTGTACTAAAGTTTTATTAAATTACAAAGGAGATAGAGAAAGCTTCTGACATAGACATCGGAAGGGGGCAGAAAGAGTACCCCCTTGCTAGTGTTAGCAATGGAGTTATATACTCTCCAATGAATCCAAAGAATGTATGGAGGTTGTAAAGATCTCACCAGACCTACTCCCATAATTTACATTTTAAGATAACAGGATTAGCTAGAAGGTTTAGTCCAGAGACTGCCTTCAGGCAGGATACATTATTGTTATATAATCGTTGCAAAGACCAGACTTACTCCCATAATTTACATTTTAAGATAACATGATTAGCCAGGTTTAATCCAGAGACTGTCCTCAGGCAGGATACATAATCCTAAGGAATGTAGAGGAAAAATAGTTTGCCCTTTCTTCCTCCTTGAGAATTCCAGATCCCTCTCTCCTTGGAAGCCCCTAGACTCATCAACCTGCCTAGGAAATGACTTTCTCATTCCCCCCTTTTCTTTTAGGAGAATTATGTTGCCAAGGGAAAGGGGTGTTGTTTTGGTTCCATAACTACTTCCTGCTGTTTAGGGGCATGGCCCCTAAATTGTTGAGGCAACATATTCTCCTAACTGTCATATTGAGGCTCTGTGATCCAGAGGCCCCAAGTAATCGTTGGAGGAGGCTGTGGCACTCGTAGGAGCTTGGACAACCATTTGTAACTTAAAAACTTTCATGCGACTAGAAACAAATCCAATTACAGTTACAGATGCAGGGAGCAAACAGCAAAAATAGAACAATCAGAATTACTGTAATTAAGATAGTTTAAAAGTTACGTTGTGTCCATAGTTACATCAGTCCATTTTAGGATTGTTAGATGTCATCAGTTTAAGAAGAGGCATCACGTATGATTGTTGTCGAAGGTATTCGCAGACTTGGAGAAAGTCTTTTCCTTGAAGTGGAGATGTCCACCAGGGGAAGCCTTCCACTGATGAAGAGGGGAGTGCTCCACAGACCCAGCAGTTAGACCAATTATGAAATGTTGTGTAGGAGTGAGCCCAGGACAGAAAGGCATTGTCTTGAGGATCAAACAGCAGACTCAGGATTTTTTGAGTCAGCAGAAGTAGGCTCACATAGATTATCAGGCCCATCTTTTGGCTCTTCCAGACAGTCCCATTACGGAAGGAGATCGGGAAGAAAGAGGGCCAGGGGCTTCAGTAAGCACGAAGTAAGTTGCCCCAGTATCTAAAAGGAAATTGACAGATTGCCTCCCACAGTTATTAATACCCGGGGTTCCTCAGGTGTAATTAGGATGGGAGCTTGTGTGGGGACCCCCAGGCATCTTCAGTCCTGATTGTCTTGAGAGTCTGACACCTGAAAACTACACCTCTGGGGGCAGTCTCTCTTCCAGTGTGGTCCTTTGCAGACCGGACTTGGAGCTGGGGGCGGCTTAGATGCCTGAAGGCAACTCCGCTTGTGGTGTCCCTCCTTTCCACAGTAATAGCAAGCCCATCCCTTTTCACTTGGGTCCCTCTGGGCATTTTTCTCAGGCTGTTTAAGAACGGTTTTCATAGCCATTGCGAAGGCTTCCGCCTTTTCCTTTGTCTTTTTCTGCCTTTCTTTTCCTCATATTCCCTAACATTATAGACTGTCTGATCCAGTTGTAACAGATTATTTAAAGACTGATTTGGTCCATACGCCTGTTTTAATAGCTTACGGCGGATATCTGGAGCCTACTGAGTGAGAAATCTATCTTTTAAGATCACTTTTCCCTCTTCACTTTCGGGATCAATCTCAGTGAATCTGCAAAGGGCTTCTCTCAGTCTGTCTAGGAATTTACCAGGAGCTTCCTTCTCCTCCTGTTCTATGTTTGCCAATTTGCTGGAGTTACCCCACGTCTGAGGTCAGGGGCAGTGGCCGAGAGTGCCAGGCTGCGATGGTGCAAGAATGGCTGAGAGGAGCTACCCAAGTCCGAGGTCAGGGGCAGGGGCCGGGAGGAGCTACCCCGCATCCGAGGTCAGGGGCGGCAGGGAGAAGCCATCTCACACCCGAGGCCAGGGTCAGTGGCCAGGAGAAGCACCCTGAGGAGCCGTGGCTGTGCAGGCATAGGAGGGCCTAGAGGAGCTATCCCACTTTGAAGGTCAGGAACGGGGGCGGTAAGGAGATACCCCTCATCCAAGGTAAGGAGCAGTGGCTGTGCTTTGCTGGAGCAGCCGTGTAGAGATACCCCATGCCCAAGGTAACAGAAAACCAAGTAAGATGGTAGGTGTTGCAAGAGGGTATCAGAGGGCAGACACACTGAAACCATACTCACAGAAAACTAGTCAATCTAATCACACTAGGACCACAGCCTTGTCTAACACAATGAAACTAAGACATGCCCGTGGGGCAACCCAAGATGGGCTGGTCATGGTGGAGAGGTCTGACAGAATGTGGTCCACTGGAAAAGGGAATGGCAAACCACTTCAGTATTCTTGCCTTCAGAACCCCATGAACAGTATGAAAAGGCAAAATGATAGGATACTGAAAGAGGAACTCCCCAGGTCAGTAGGTGCCCAATATGCTACTGGAGATCAGTGGAGAAATAACTCCAGAAAGAATGAAGGGATGGAGCCAAAGCAAAAACAATACCCAGCTGTGGATGTGACTGGTGATAGAAGCAAGGTCCAATGCTGTAGAGAGCAATATTGCATAGGAACCTAGAATGTCAGGTCCATGAATCAAGGCAAATTGGAAGTGGTCAAACAAGAGATGGCAAGAGTGAACATCGACATTCTAGGAATCAGCGAACTAAAATGGACTGGAATGGGTGAATTTAACTAAGATGACCATTATATCTACTACTGCGGGCAGGAATCCCTCAGAAGAAATGGAGTAGCCATCATGGTCAACAAAAGAGTCCGAAATGCAGTACTTGGATGCAATCTCAAAAACGACAGAATGATCTCTGTTCATCTCCAAGGCAAACTATTCAATATCACAGTTATCCAAGTCTATGCCCCAACGAGTAACACTGAAGAAGCTGAAGTTGAACAGTTTTATGAAGACCTACAAGACCTTTTAGAACTAACACCCTCCAAAGATGTCCTTTTCATTATAGGGGACTGGAGTGCAAAAGTAGGAAGTCAAGAAACACCTGGAGTAGCAGGCAAATTTGGCCTTGGAATGTGGAATGAAGCAGGGCAAAGACTACTACAGTTTTGCAAAAAAATGCACTGGTCATAGCAAACACCCTCTTCCAACAACACAAGAGAAGACTTTACACATGGACATCACCAGATGGTCAACACTGAAATCAGATATTCTTTGCAGCCAAAGATGGAGAAGCTCTATACAGTCAACAAAAACAAGACCAGGAGCTGACTGTGGCTCAGATCGTGAACTCCTTATTACCAGATTCAGACTCAAATTGAAGAAAGTAGGGAAAACCGCTAGACCATTCAGGTATGACTTAAATCAAATCCCTTATGATTATACAGTGGAAGTGAGAAATAGATTTAAGGGCCTAGATCTGATAGATAGAGTACCTGACAAACTATGGAATGAGGTTTGTGACATTGTACAGGAGACAGGGATCAAGACCATCCCCATGGAAAAGAAATGCAAAAAAGCAAAATGGCTATCTAGGGAGGCCTTACAAATAGCTGTGAAAAGAAGAGAGGTGAAAAGCAAAGGAGAAAAGGAAAGATATAAGCATCTGAATGCAGAGTTCCAGAGAATAGCAAGAAGAGATAAGAAAGCCTTCTTCAGCGATCAATGCAAAGAAATAGAGGAAAACAACAGACTGGGAAAGACTAGAGATCTCTTCAAGAAAATTAGAGATACCAAGGGAACATTTCATGCAAAGATGGGTTCAATAAAGGACAGAAATGGTATGGACCTAACAGAATCAGAAGATATTAAGCAGAGGTGGCAAGAATACACAGAAGAACTGTACAAAAAAGATCTTCATGACCCAGATAATCATGATGATGTGATCACTCATCTAGAGCCAGACATCTTGGAATGTGAAGTCAAGTGGGCCTTGGAAAGCATCGCTATGAACACAGTTAGTGGAGGTGATGGAATTCCAGTTGAGCTGTTTCAGATCCTGAAAGATGATGCTGTGAAAGTGCTGCACTCAATATGCCAGCAGATTTGGAAAACTCAGCAGTGGCCACAGGACTGGAAAAGGTCAGTTTTCATTCCAATTCCAAGAAAGGCAATGCCAAAGAATGCTCAAACTACCGCATAATTGTGCTCATCTCAGATGCTAGTAAAGTAATGCTCAAAATTCTGCAAGCCAGGCTTCAGGAATACGTGAACCATGAACTTCCTAATGTTCAAGCTGGTTTAGAAAAGGCAGAGGAACCAGAGATCAAATTGCCAACATCCGCTGGATCACTGAAAAAGCAAGAGAGTTCCAGAAAAACATCTATTTCTGCTTTATTGACTATGCCAAAGTCTTTGACTGTGTGGATCAAAATGAACTGTGGAAAATTCTGAGAGAGGTGGGAATACCAGACCACCTAACCTGTCTCTTGAGAAATCTGTATGCAGGTCAGGAAGCAACAGTTAGAACTGGACATGGAACAACAAACTGGTTCCAAATAGGAAAAGGAGGACGTCAAGGCTGTATATTGTCACCCTGTTTACTTAAGTTATATGCAGAGTACATCATGAGAAACGCTGGACTGGAAGAAACACAAGCTGGAAACAAGTTGCTGGGAGAAATATCAATAACCTCAGATATGCAGATGACACCACCCTTATGGCAGAAAGTGAAGAGGAGCTTAAAAGCCTCTTGATGAAAGTGAAAGAGGAGAGCAAAAAAGTTGGCTTAAAGCTCAACATTCAGAAAACGAAGATCATGGCATCCGGTCCCATCACTTCATGGGAAATAGATGGAGAAACAGTGGATACAGTGTCAGACTTTATTTTTTGGGGCTCCAAAATCACTACAGATGGTGACTGCAGCCATGAAATTAAAAGACGCTTACTCCTTGGAAGAAAAGTTAATGACCAACCTAGACAGTATATTCAAAAGCAGAGACATTACTTTGCCGACTTAGGTCTGTCTAGTCAGGCTACGGTTTTTCCTGTGGTCATGTATGGATGTGAGAGTTGGACTGTGAAAAAGGCTGAACGCCAAAGAATTGATGCTTTTGAACTGTGGTGTTGGAGAAGACTCTTGAGAGTCCCTTGGACTGCAAAGAGATCCAAGCAATCCATTCTAAAGGAGATCAGCGCTGGGATTTCTTTGGAAGGAATGATGCTAAAGCTGAAACTCCAGCACTTTGGCTACCTCATGCGACGAGTTGACTCATTGGAAAAGACTCTGATGCTGGGAGGGATTGGGGGCAAGAGGACAAGGGGACGACCAAGGATGAGATGGCTGGATGGCATCACGGACTCGATGGACGTGAGTCTGAGTAAACTCTGGGAGTTGGTGATGGACAGGGAGGCCTGGCGTGCTGCAATTCATGGGGTCATAAAGAATCGGATACGACTGAGTGGCTGAACTGAACTGAACTGAAAGGCTTAGCATGTACTTGCCTGAGTCCTTCAACAATACATCTGACAAAATGATTCTGATCCCATCTTCCTTTAGCTGTGTTTTAGTCCCAGTCTGGTTCTGTAGTAAGGACCACCTGATTTCCAGTGGGGAGGGCGGTTATCTCGTCCTCCTTCTTCCCTACTGACTTATTATCAACTATTCATCTCCATAAGCAACCGCTTTTCCCAAAACTCGAGTTTTTGATTCGGGAGTCAGCGTTTGTCCCAAGATATACATCACATCCTTCCAAGTAAGGTCATAAAGCAGAGTAACACCTTTAAAAGCTCTGATATATTTTTCTGGGTCCTCTAAATAGTCTCCCAGGTCCTCCTTGATTCTTTCTATTTCTTGATAAGAAAAAGGCTTGTTAACTCTCATAGACTGATTACTTCTCCTGGTGGGTGCTTCATGAAGAGGCAAAAGCTTTTGTGGCTGTTCCTCAGCCTCTCTGGCTGCTCTGTCCATATGATCCTAGGGATAGATTGGAGAAACTTGCTTTTTTTTTTTTTTTTTTTAATCTCTTTGTCTCCTGTCCTCCATCTCTTCTAGTAAAGTAGGAGGACAGGAATGAGCTGAAGGAGTCACACCCAAATCTACATCCTTAGGACATAAGTCTGGCATATTTTGCAGAGAGAAAAAGGGCAACACATATGCTACTTCTACCCGTTTGCCTTGTTTTCTACAGAACTGGTCTAACTGTAAAACAGTATCATACTTAAGAGATCCTTCAACTGGCCACAGTTCTCCATCTTCCAGTGGATACCACAGCCATGCAGTATTACATAGAAAGACCAGGTGTGTCTTCTTTAAGCCCTGGGGATCAAATCTATCCCAGTTTTTCAGGATACAGTTCAAAGGAGTGAGGCTGGAATTGTTAGCTCCCATCTTGTCCTGAAGAATCCCAAATGAGCCCCCAAGATGAAAGGTTGTTGCTGAACCATGCAAAGATGCTGGAATTCTTGGCCTCTGGAGGAGAAGAATTCAATCCAGGGCCAGAGATGAGGCTTGATAGCTCAGAGCTTTTGCGTAATAAAGTTTTATTAAAATATAAAGGAGATAGAGAAAGCTTCTGACATAGACATCAGAAGGGGGTAGAAAGAGTACCCCGAGCTTTTTTAAAAATCATAAATAGGTATTGAATTTCGTCAAAAGCTTTGAGATGATCAGAGGTTTTTATTATTTAATTTGTTAATATGGTATATCACATTGATTAATTTGCTTATATTGAAGAATCCTTGCATCACTGGGATAAATCCCACTTGATCATGGTGTATGATCCTTTTAATGTGTTGTTGAATTCTGTTTGCGAGTATTTTTTTGACGATTTTTGTGTCTAGGTTAATCAGTGATATTAGCATATAATTTTCTTTTTTGTAGTATCTTTGTCTGGTTTTGGTATCAGGATGATGGTGACCTCATAGAATGATGTGTGGCAGTTTTTGAACATGAGTTTGAGCAAACTCTGGGAGATAGTGAAGGACACTGAAGCCTGGCATGCTGCAGTCCATGGGGTCACAGAGTTGGACATGACAGTCAATGAAGAATAATAACAACAGCAAAATGTTTGGCAGAACACACCTCTGAAACCATCAGGTCCTACAGTTTCTTTGGTTGGAAGTTTTAAAGTCACAGTTTCAATCAGAGTGCTCGTGATTGGTCTGTTCATGTTTTCTATTTCTTTCTGCTTCAGTCTTGGAAGGTTGTACCCTTCTAAAAATTTGTCCATTTCTTCCAGGTTGTTAATTTTACTGGCATATGGTTGCTTGTAGTAATCTCTACAAGAGATAACTTTGTATTTTTGCAGTGTCAATTGCAATTTATCCCTTTTTCATTTATAATTTTATTGATCTGAATTCACTCCCTTTTTTTCTTGAAAGCTGGCTAAAGGTTTATCAACGTTTTTAATCTTCTCAAAGAACCAACTTTTAGTTTCATTGATTTTTGCTATTGTTTTATTTGTTTTAATTTATTTCTGCTCTGATCTTTATGATTTTTTTCTTCTATTAACTTTGTGTTTTTCTTGTTCTTATTTTTCTAGTTGTTTTAGGTATAATGTTAGGTTGTTTATTTGAATATTTTTCTTGTTTCTTTTTTTTTCTTAGCTGATATAAATACATTTATTTTCAAAGCAATGAAACGTGGCAACATTCATTCACAAGAGAATTTTTCATAATATAGACCTCAGCTACAGTCTTACAACTACTTTGACAAATATGGTTCACTATAAACCTGTAATTTCCTGATACTGTGCAATTCAAAAGATTTTGTACCATTACTGTTGACATTAAAATGGCCTATCTTCATTTGTTCAACATGAAAAAAGAAAATGGGTAAGTGTTTAGAACTGAACATCTTATTATACTTCACTAAAGTGACAACAATATATTTATTACAACCTCAGTAAAGCTAATGCATGAAATGTTCCCTTGGTATCTCCAATTTTCTTGAAGAGATCTCTAGTCTTTCCCAGTCTGTTCTTTCCCTCTATTTCTTTGCATTGATCGCTGAAGAAGGCTTTTTATCTCTTCTTGCTATTCTCTGGAACTCTGCATTCAGATGTTTATATCTTTCCTTTTCTCCTTTGCTTTTCGCCTCTCTTCTTTTCACAGCTATTTGTAAGGCCTCCCCAGACAGCCATTTTGCTTTTTTGCATTTCTTTTCCATGGGGATGGTCTTGATCCCTGTCTCCTGTACAATGTCACAAACCTCATTCCATAGTTCGTCAGGCACTCTATCTATCAGATCTAGGCCCTTAAATCTATTTCTCACTTCCACTGTATAATCATCAGGGATTTGATTTAGGTCATACCTGAGGGTCTAGCGGTTTTCCCTACTTTCTTCAATTTGAGTCAGAATTTGGTAATAAGGAGTTCACGATCTGAGCCACAGTCAGCTCCTGGTCTTGTTTTTGTTGACTGTATAGAGCTTCTCCATCTTTGGCTGCAAAGAATATAATCAATCTGATTTCGGTGTTGACCGTCTGGTGATGTCCATGTGTAGAGTCTTCTCTTGTGTTGTTGGAAGAGGGTGTTTGCTATGACCAGTGCATTTTTTGGCAAAACTGTATTAGTCTTTGCCCTGCTTCATTCCACATTCCAAGGCCAAATTTGCCTGTTACTCCAGGTGTTTCTTGACTTCCTACCTTTGCACTCCAGTCCCCTATAATGAAAAGGACATCTTTTGAGGGTGTTAGTTCTAAAAGGTATTGTAGGTCTTCATAAAACTGTTCAACTTCAGCTTCTTCAGTGTTACTGGTTGGGGCATAGACTTGGATTACTGTGATATTGCCTTGGAGACGAACAGAGATCATTCTGTTGTTTTTGAGATTGCATCCAAGTACTGCATTTCAGACCCTTTTGTTGACCATGATGGCTACTCCATTTCTTCTGAGGGATCCCTGCCCGCAGTAGTAGATATAATGGTCATCTAAGCAAGAAGAGATAAGAAAGCCTTCTTCAGCGATCAATGCAAAGAAATAGAGGAAAACAACAGAATGGGAAAGACTAGAGATCACTTCAAGAAAATTAGATACAAGGGAACATTTCATGCAAAGATGGGCTCGATAAAGGACAGAAATGGTCTGGACCTAACAGAAGCAGAAGATATTAAAAAGAGATGGCAAGAATACACAGAAGAACTGTACAAAAAAGATCTTCAAGACCCAGATAATCACGATGGTGTGATCACTCATCTAGAGCCAGACATCCTGGAATGTGAAGTCAAGTGGGCCTTAGAAAGCATCACTACAAACAAAGCTAGTGGAGGTGATGGAATTCCAGTTGAGCTGTTTCAAATCCTGAAAGATGATGCTGTGAAAGTGCTGCACTCAATCTGCCAGCAGATTTGGAAAACTCAGCAGTGGCCACAGGACTGGAAAAGATCAGTTTTCATTCCAATTCCAAGAAAGGCAATGCCAAAGAATGCTCAAACTACCGCACAATTGCACTCATCTCAGATGCTAGTAAAGTAATGCTCAAAATTCTCCAAGCCAGGCTTCAGCAATATG
This sequence comes from Budorcas taxicolor, assembly GCF_023091745.1. Taxonomy (NCBI): domain Eukaryota; kingdom Metazoa; phylum Chordata; class Mammalia; order Artiodactyla; family Bovidae; genus Budorcas; species Budorcas taxicolor. The sequence goes on from NC_068935.1 coordinate 76,977,133, forward strand.
TGAGCTGTGAACTTCCTGATGTTCAAGCTGGTTTTAGAAAAGGCAGAGGAACCAGAGATCAAATTGACATCATCTGCTGGATCATGGAAAAAGAGAGTTCCAGAAAAACATCTATTTCTGCTTTATTGACTATGCCAAAGCCTTTGACTATGTGGATCACAATAAACTGTGGAAAATTCTGAGAGACATGGGAGTACCAGACCACCTGACCCTGCCTCTTGAGAAATCTGTATGCAGGTCAGGAAACAACAGTTAGAACTGGACATGGAACAACAGACTGGTTCCAAATAGGAAAAGGAGGACGTCAAGGCTGTATATTGTCACCCTGCTTATTTAACTTCTATGCAGAGTACATCATGAGAAACGGTGGGCTGGAAGAAGCACAAGCTGGAATCAAGATTGCTGGGAGAAATATCAATAACCTCAGATATGCAGATGACACCACCCTTATGGCAGAAAGTGAAGAGGAACTAAAAAGCCTCTTGATGAAAGTGAAAGAGGAGAGTGAAAAAGTTGGCTTAAAGCTCAACATTCAGAAAACGAAGATCATGTCATCCGGTCCCATCATTTCATGGGAAATAGATGGGGAAACAGTGGAAACAGTGTCAGACTTTAATTTTTTTTGGCTCCAAAATCACTGCAGATGGTGACTGCAGCCGTGAAATTAAAAGACGTTTACTCCTTGGAAGACAAGTTATGACCAACCTAGACAGCATATTCAAAAGCAGAGACATTACTTTGCCGACTAAGGTCTGTCTAGTCAAGGCTATGGTTTTTCCAGTGGTCATGTATGGATGTGAGAATTGGACTGTGAATAAGGCTGAGCGCCAAAGAATTGATGCTTTTGAACTGTGGTGTTGGAGAAGACTCTTGAGAGTCCCTTGGACTGCAAAGAGATCCAAGCAGTCCATTCTGAAGGAGATCAGCCCTGGGATTTCTTTGGAAGGAATGATGCTAAAGCTGAAACTCCAGTACTTTGGCCATCTCATGTGAAGAGTTGACTCATTGGAAAAGACTCTGATGCTGGGAGGGTGGGGGCAGGAGGAAAGGGGACGACAGAGCATGAGATGGCTGGATGGCATGACTGACTCGATGGATGTGAATCTGAGTGAACTCCGGGAGATGGTGATGGACAGGGAGGCCTGGCGTGCTGCGATTCATGGGGTCGCAAAGAGTCGGACATGACCTAGCGACTGAACTGAACTGAACTGAACTGTCATACATAGCTTTTATTATGTTGAGGTATGTTCTGTCTATTCCTGCTTTCTGAAGAGTTTTTATCATAAATGGATGTTGAATTTTGTCAAAGGTCTTCTCTGCATCTATTGAGATAATCATACGGCTTTTATTTTTCAATTTGTTAATGTGGTGTATTACATTGATTGATTTGTAGATATTGAAGAATCCTTGCATCCCTGGGATAAAGCCCACTTGGTCATGGTGTATGATCTTTTTAATGTGTTGTTGGATTCTGATTACTAGAATTTTGTTAAGGATTTTTGCGTCTATGTTCATCAGTGATATTGGCCTGTAGTTTTCTTTTTTTGTGGCATCTTTGTCAGGTTTTGGTATTGGCGTGATGTGGCCTCATAGAATGAGTTAAGAAGTTTACCTTCCTCTGCAATTTTCTAGAAGATTTTAAGTAGGGTAGGTATTGACTCTTCTCTAAATTTTTGGGAGAATTCAGCTGTGAAGCCTTCTGGTCCTGGGCTTTTGTTTGCTGGAAGATTTTTGATTACAGTTTCAATTTCTGTGCTTGTGATGGGTCTGTTAAGATTTTCTTATTTAGAAAATAAGATTATTATTTATTATTATAAGATTTTTATTATTATTATTCATTCTTATTTAGAAAATCTTAAGAATTTCTATTTCTTCCTGGTTCCGTTTTGGAAAGTTGTACTTTTCTAAGAATTTGTCCATTTCTTCCAAGTTGTCCATTTTATTGGCATATAGTTGCTGGTAGTAGTCTCTTATGATCCTTTGTATTTCTGTGTTGTCTGTTGTGATCTCTCTATTTTCATTTCTAATTTTGTTAATTTGATTTTTCTTCCTTTGTTTCTTGATGAGTCTGGCTAATGGTTTGTCAATTTTATTTATCGCCTCAAAGAACCAGCTTTCGACTTTTTTGATTTTTGCTATGGTGTCATTTGTTTCTTTCACATTTATTTCTGCCCTAATTTTTAAGATTTCTTTCCTTCTACTAACCCTGGGGTTCTTCATTTCTTTCTTTTCTAGTTGCTTTAGGTGTAGAGTTAGGTTATTTATTTGACTTTTTTCTTGTTTCTTGAGGTATGGCTGTATTGCTATGACCTTTCCCCTTAGTACTGCTTTTACAGTGTCCCACGGGTCTTGGGTTTTTTTTTGTTTTCATTTTCATTTGTTTCTATGCATATTTTGATTTCTTTTTTGCTTTCTTCTGTGATTTGTTGGTTACTCAGCAGCGTGTTGTTCAGCCTCCATATGTTGGAATTTTTAATAGTTTTTCCTCCTGTAATTGACATCTAATCTTCATTGCATTGTGGTCAGAAAAGATGCTTGAAAGGATTTCAATTTTTTTGAATTTGCCAAGGCTAGATTTATGGCCCAGGATGTGATCTATCCTGGAGGAGGTTCCATGTGCACTGAGTAAAAGTTGAAATTCATTGTTTTGGGGTGAAATGTCCTATAAGATATCAATTAGGTCTAACTGGTCTATTGTATCACTTAAAGTTGGTGTTTCCTTGTTAATTTTCTGTTTAGTTGATCTGTCCATAGGTGTGAGTGGGGTATTAAAGTCTCCCACTATTATTGTGTTATTGTTAATTTCCCCTTTCATGCTGTGGCTGCTGCTAAGTCACTTCAGTCGTGCCCAACTCTGTAAGACCCCATCGATGGCAGCTCACCAGGCTCCCCCATCCTTGGGATTCTCCAGGGAAGGACACTGGAGTGGGTTGCCATTTCCTTCTCCAATGCATGAAAGTGAAAAGTGAAAGTGAAGTCGCTCAGTCGTGTCCAACTTGCAGCGACCCCATGGACTGCAGCCTACCAGGCTCCTCCATCCATGGGATTTTCCAGGCAAGAGTACTGGAGTGGGATGCAGTTGCCTTCTCCTTCCCCTTTCATAGTGGTTAGCGTTTGTCTCACGTATTCCAGTGCTCCTATGTTGGGTGCATATATATTTATAATTGTTATTTCTTCTTCTTGGATTGATCCTTTGATCATTATGTAGTGTCCTTCTTGTCTCTTTTCACAGCCTTTGTTTTAAAGTCTAATTTATCTGAAATGAGTATTGCTACTCCTGTTTTCTTTTGGTCTCTGTTTGCATGGAATATCTTTTTCCAGCCCTTCACTTTCAGTCTGTATGTGTCCCTTGTTTCGAGATGGGTCTCTTGTAGACAACTTATACAGGGGTCTTGTTTTTGTATCCATTCAGCCAGTCTTTGTCTTTTGGTTGGGGCATACAACCCATTTATGTTTAAGGTAATTATTGATAAGTATGATCCCATTGCCATTTACTTTGCTGTTTTGGGTTCGAGTTTATACACCCTTTCTGTGTTTCCTGTCTAGAGAAGATCCTTTAGTATTTGTTGGAGAGCTGGTTTGGTGGTGCTGAATTCTCTCAGCTTTTGCTTGTCTGTAAAGCTTGGTTTTTCCTTCATATTTGAGTGAGATCCTTGCTGGGTACAGTAATCTGGGCTGTAGGTTATTTTCTTTCATCACTTTAAGTATGTCCTGCCATTCCTTCCTGGCTGAAGAGTTTCTTTTGAAAGATCAGCTGTTATCCTTATGGGAATCCCCTTGTGTGTTATTTGTTGCTTTTCCCTTGCTGCTTTTTATATTTGTTCTTTGTGTTTGGTCTTTGTAAATTTGATTAATATGTGCCTTGTCGTGTTACACCTTGGGTTTATCCTGTTTGGGACTCTCTGGGTTTCTTGGACTTGGGTGATTATTTCCTTCCCCATTTTAGGAAAGTTTTCAACTATTATCTCCTCCAGTATTTTCTCATGGTCTTTCTTTTTGTCTTCTTCTTCTGAGACTCCTATGATTCGAGTGTTGGGGCATTTAACATCGTCCCATAGGTCTCTGAGGTTGTCCTCATTTCTTTTTTTTTCTTTTCTCATTTTTTAAATATCATTGCTTTCTTAAAAATTTTTTTATTTATTTATTTTAAATTTAATTTTATTATTATTATTTTATTTTACAATATTGTATTGATTTTGCCATACATCAACATGAATCCACCATTGGTGTACACATGTTCCCAATGCTGAACCCCCCTCCCACCTCCCTCCCCATACCATCTCTCTGGGTCATCCCAGTGCACCAGCCCCAAGCATCCTGTATCCTGCATTGAACCTAGACTGTGATTCATTTCTTATATGATATTATACATGTTTTGATGCCATTCTTCCAAATCATCCCACCCTCTCCCTCTCCCACAGAGTCATGTCCTCACTTCTTTAATTCTTTTTTCTTTTTTTCCTCTCTGTTTCATTTATTTCTAACATTCTATCTTCTATCTCACTTATCCTATCTTCTGCCTCCGTTATTCTACTGTTGGATCCCTCCAGAGTGTTTTTGATCTCATTTATTGCATTATTCATTATATATTGATTCTTTTTTATTTCTTCTAGGTCCTTGTTAAACCTTTCTTGCATCTTCTCGATCCTTGTCTCCAGGCTATTTATCTGTAACTCCATTTTGTTTTCAAGATTTTGGATCATTTTCACTATCATTATTCGGAATTCTTTATCAGGTAGATTCCCTATCTCTTCCTTTTTTGTTGGTTTGGTGGGCATTTATCCTGTTTCTTTACCTGCTGGGTTTTTCTGTGCCTTTTTATTTTGTTTATATTGCTGTGTTTGAGGTGGCCTTTCCGTATTCTTGGAGAAGGAAATGGCAATCCACTCCAGTATTCTTGCATGGAGAATCCCATGGACGGAGGAGCTTGGTGGGTCCACGGGTCGCAAAGAGTTGGACATGACTGAGCGACTTCACTTTCACTTTCCGTATTCTGGCAGTTTGTGGTTCCTCTTTATTGTGGAGGTTCCTTCCTGTCGGTGGGGTTGGACGGGTGGCTTGTCAAGGTTTCCTGGTTAGGGAAGATTGTGTCAGTGTTCTGGTGGATGGAGCTGGATTTCTTCTCTCTGGAGTGCAATGAAGTGTCCAGTAATGAATTTTGAGATGTCAGTGGGTTTGGTGTGACTTTGGGCAGACTGTATATTGAAGCTCAGGGCTATGTTCCTGTGTTGCTGGAGAATTTGCATGGTATGTCTTGCTTTGGAACTTGTTGGCCCTTGGGTGGTGCTTGGTTTCAATGTAGGTATGGAGGCATTTGATGAGCACCTATCAATTAATGTTCCCTGGAGTCAGGAGTTCTCTGGTGTTCTCAGGTTTTGTACTTAAGCCTTCTGCCTCTGGTTTTCAGTCTTATTCTTACAGTAGCCTCAAGACTTCTCCATCTATACAGCACCAATGGTAGGTAAAACATCTAAGTTAATGATGAAAAGTTTCTCCACAGTGAGGGACACCCAGAGAGGCACACAGAGTTACGTGGAGAAGAGAAGACGAAGGAGGGAGTTAGGGGTGACCAGGTGGAGAATAGTGGGAATCAAAAAGGGAGAGAGCAAACTAGCCAGTAATCACTTCTCTATGTACTCTCCACAGTCTGGATCCCTCAGAGATGTTCACAGAGTTACACAGAGAAGAGAAGAGGGAGGAAGGAGACAGAGGTGGCCAGGAGGATGAAACGGGGAATCAAAAGGTGCAAGACAGACCTAGCCAGTAATCAGTTCCCTAAATGTTCTCCACAGCCCAGAACACACAAGGAGATTCACAGAGTTGGGTAGAGAAGAGAAGAGAACAGGGAGGCAGGAGATAGAGGCGATCTGGTGGAGAAAAAGGAGAGTCCAAAGGGAGTGAGAGCAATCAAACCAGTAATCACACTCCCAAGTAAATATGGGTATGAAGATTGGGTTCTTAAAGGTACAAATTGATAACAAATACCAAAAAGCAAAGATCAAAAATCTAGAGTAGAGGTTAGAGTCTCAAAAATACAATATTAAAAAAAAAGTGACAAGAATGATAATATATATATGTATATGTATATGAAGCTTGCTTTAAATAATAGGGTCTTTTTTTCAAAGTAATAGTAGGTTATAAAAATGAAAATTAAAGGAGTAAAAGAGGACTTACAAGTGACAAAAATTTTAAAAATGCTAACAGTAAAAATATATCTAGGACTTTCTCTGGTGTTGTTGTGGACAGTGTGGGGTCAGTTAATTTTCCTTGATCTGGCCTATATTTCTCAAGATCTATAGGCCCATACTTCTCAAGATCTATAGGCCCCTTCCTATGTAGTCGGTGCTAACTGCAGGGTTTTAATCTATTGCACCTGTCACTTCCAAAGCGGTTCCCTCTTCATTTTAGCTTCTTCTGTTTGCTGGTCTCTTCAGTGTCTAATTTCCACCCTGACACAAGGGGGCGGTGGTGGTCACTTTTTTGGCTTACTTGTTCAGTCGTGCTGTGGGGAGGGAGGAACACTGCAAACAAATATCACTGGCATGTGTGGGGAGTGCTTGCAGTGTCTGGGCCACACTGGGTTGCCCCGGCTCACAGTGTGTGTGTTTTCCCAGTCTACACTGTTCAGGCTCTAGGTTGCTCTGCTGGGAACTGTCTGAGGCGGGCCCCTATATTACATGTACTTCCCAGGTCTAAGCTGCTCAGGTTCAGGTTCTTGGGTACTCCAGAAAGGCGCAGACTTGTTTGGGCCTGCATTTTGTGCCCTTCCCAGGTCTGAGCTGCTCAGGTGATCAGATGCTTGGCGAGCTCAGTCACCCCCAGTTGGGGGCTGTGGCTTCTCACCTCCCCCATCCCAGCTGCTTGGTATTCTGGGTGTACAACTGATGCGCCTTCTCAGGTTGCCGTGTGTCTCTTCTGGGAAGCTGATCTCTGGCTGCAACCCTCCCAGTGGATGTCGACCGTCCAGAATCCCCAGAAGTGTCAGTTAGCAAGGAAGCCTGCTTGCAGTTTGGTAGATGGTGCCTCTCTGGGGCTGGGATTACCCGCTTCCAGCTCTAGCTGCCCTCCCCTGCATGTCTCAGGTGGGGGATGGGCCGGTACGCAGCCGGCTAGAGCTGCTCAGTCCTTTGTTCTGTGAGCGGGTCTGGCGTTGTCTTAGTTTAGGGCTTTTCGGGGGATAGCTATCCCACAGTCTGTGTTGCTATCTCAAGTTAGTTCCCTCAGATTGCCCTCTGGGCATTCAGGTCTGGTTCTTACCCTAAACAATGAAGCCCGCACTTCCTTGCCCAGCCCCCACTTGCTAGTGGCTGATGCCTGCGTCTGCGCTGCCTCTCCGCTTGGAGTTGCTATTAGGCATGTAATCTGTGCGGTTTAATTATTTATTTAGTTTTCCTCCCGGTTATGTTGCCCTCTGAGGTTCCATGGCTCACCACAGACCCGCCGGTGATAGTGTTTCCTGGTATTTGGAAACTTCTCTCTTTTTAAGACTCTCTTCCCAGGAGGGATCTCCGTCCCTACCTCTTTTGTCTCTCTTTTTATCCTTTATATTTTTTCCTACCTCCTTTCAAAGACAATGGGCTGCCTTTCTGGGTGCCTGATGTCTTCTGCCAGCATACAGAAGTTGTTCTGTGGAATTTACTCAGCGTTCAAATGTTCTTTTGATGAATTTGTGGGGGAGAAAATGGTCTCCCTGTTCTATTCCTCAGCCATCTTCTGAATATTTTTCTTGTTTCTTGATGTAGGATTGAATTGTTGTAATTTCTCTCTTAAAACTGTTTCACTGCATCTCATAAGGTTTGGATTGCTGTGTTTTCATTTTCATTTTTCTCTAGGTATTTTTTTTTATTTCCTCTGATGTTTTCAGTGATCCATTGCTTGTTTAGTAGCATATTGTTTAACCTCCACTTGTTTGTGTTTCATAGGTTGTTTTTTTCTTGTGGTGTGTTTCTAGTCTCATAGCATAGTGGTCAGAAATGAGGCTTGATCTGATTTAAATTTTCTTAAATTTCCCAAGGCTCCCATTGTGGCCCAGCATGTAATCAACTTTAGAGAATATTATCTATACACTCAAGAAGAATGTATATTATGCTGTTTTTGGATGGAATAATCTATAAATACCAATTAAGTCTATCTGATCTAATGTGTCATTTAAGGCCTGTGTTTTCTTATTGAAATTTTTGATGTGGATAATATGTCCATTGGTGAAAGTGGGGTGTTAAAATCCCCCACTGTTGCTGTGTTGCTGTCAATTTCCCCTTTTATGGCTGTTAGTATTTACCTTATGTATTGAGGTGCTCAATATCAACAACTAAACAAAACAAACCCAGAACAGCTAAATAAATGAATAAAAGTTAAAAAGTAAAATAAAGGGAAAAAATTAAAAATTCTTCTCTATCAGTTTCCTTGCCCCCACTGCAAGCTACACCCTGCTGCACCTCCCCAGTAGGCCTCCAAGACTTCCCAATAGGTCTTGGAGGTCTGGCCCTGTTGTGTCATCCCTACCTTTATGTGTACTCCTCTCACTGGCATCTGTTCCAGAAGCTGGTTTGGAGTGCCCTTACCCACTCCAGCCAGCTGAGGTTCAGGCCTCCATAGGGACATGTACAGTGGCTGGATAGTTAGAGGAGGTCTTGGAGAGGATGGTGCTGCTCTGCCCGTCTGGAGCCACCTGTTCAGAGGAGGTCCTGTCAGGTTTGGTAACTGCCATGACTGGCATAGCTGAAGGAGGACTTGGAAGGGGATGACGCTTGATCTGCTTGGATCCACATAGACAGATGAGGTCCTGTTGGGGGTGGCACTCGGGCTGCCAGGGTCTGTGTGGCCAGAGGAGGCTTTGGTGGGGGTGGGGCTCAGGCCCAGGACCTGCATTGTCAGAGTAAGTCTTGCAAAGGAGCTAAGGCCAAGAAACCATATAGCTGGAAGACGCCTTAGGTGGGGTGGGGGTGGGGGTGGGGTGAGGCAGCTCAGGCCTGGGAGTCACATGTCCAGAAGAGGCCCTGGGGAAAGAAGGCTCAGGCTCAAGGACTCATGTGGCTGCAAGAGCCTTGGGGAGTCAGCTCAGGCCCTGGGCACCCATGCAGCTGAAAGAGGCCCTGGCATGGGTCGGGCCCCAGGCCCAGGATCTGCATAGCTGAAAGGGGCCTTAGGGTGTGGAGTTTCAGGCTCAGAACCCCAGAAGGCTCACTAGGGCCCAAATGGGTGGGGGAGATGCTGGTTATGTTCCTCTCTGGTCCCCAGAAAGGTTCTCTCCATCCTCGCTGATCTCCCAGCTGTAAGTGGCCTCTCCAAATGCAGGATTCTCTCCCATCTCTCACCCCCCATGAAGGATGCCAGTCCCATCCTGCCCCCACTTTTCCGTTTCCTCCTTCCTTCCTTCCTTCCTTCTCACATCCTATCTGGTCCTGTAGGGGTTCCTCCCTCCCTTTAGGTGTCCAAGTATCCCCACCAGTGACTACTTGGTGTTCTAGCTTTGAGAAGACATGAATTCCATGTCCTCCTACTCTGAGATCTTGATTCAACCCATCAAATGAGTTTTGACAGGGTGCCATGACCATTAAACAATCAGCAAACGGTGCTAGGAAGTTGGTAGAGCAGAAGGATGTGTGCTCATCCCTTCTTACAAGAACATGAGAATCACAATTAATTGCCAAACAACTGTTGACAAAAACTCTGGAACCTGCCAAAAAAGATAACCATACATCCAAAGACAAAGGAGAAGCCACAGCAAGATGGTAGAAGGGGCAGAACGAAATCTCATACCCACCAGGTAGGAGATCCACAAACTGGTAAACAGTTATACCACAGAAATTCTCCCACTGGAGTGAACTTTCTGAGCCCATGTGAGGCTTTTCAGTCTGGGGTCTGTTGATGGGAGGAGTAATCTCCAAAGACTCTGACTTTGGAGGCCAGCAGTATTTGATTGCAGGAATTTCACAGGAATTTCAAAGTTTTGTGTGTACCAGGACCCAGGGAGAAAAAAGCAGTGACCCCATAAAAGACTGGTCAGAACTACCTGCTAGTATTGGGGGAGTCTCCTGCTGAGGTGGGAGAGGGGCTTGGCACAAGGTGGAGACAATGACACTGGCAGCAGCAGTTCTGGAAAGCACTAGCCCCACCAATCATCCTGTAGGCTCCAGTGCTGGGTCACTTCAGGCCAAACAACCAATAGGAAGGAAACACAGGCCTACCAGTTAGCAGACAATTGGATTAAAGTTTTCCTGAGCATGACCTTGTCCACCAAAGGAGCAAAACCTAGGTCTAACTACTACCACTCCTTCCCATCAGGAAGCTTGCAGAAGCCTCTTAGATAGCATGATCCACTGGAGGACAGAGGGCAGAATCAAGAAGAATTACAACCCTGAAGCCTGTGAAATGAAAACCACAATCATAGAAAGTTAGATGAAGTGAAAAAAAATGGAGGATTATGTCCCAGAAGAAAGAAGAAGATAAAACCCCAGAAAAATAACTAAGTGAAGTGGAGATAGGCTGCTTTCCAGAAAAATAATTCAGAATAATGAGAGTGAAGCTGATTCAGAATCTCAGGAAAATATGGAGGCAAGGAACAAGAAGATGCAATAAATGTTTAACAAAGATCTAGAAGAACTAAAGAATAAACAAACAAGGATGAATAATACAACAACTGAAATGAAAAATACACTGGAAAGAATCAAGAGCAGAATAAGTGAGGCAGGGAACAGATGTGACCTGGAAGACAGAATGGTGGAAATCACTGCCTCCAAACAGAATAAAGAAAAAAGAATGAAAAGAAATTAACTCAGTCTAAGAGACCTTGGGACAACATTAAAGAATCCAACATTTGCAATATAGGGGGAGGGGGTCCCAGAAAGAGAAGAGAGAGAGAAAGGATCTGAGAAAGTACTTGAAGAGATGATAACTAAAACCTTCCCTAGCATGGGATGTCAGTTACCCAAACCCAGGAAGCACAGAGAGTCCCAGGCAAGATAAATCCAAGGAAGAACACATTGAATCATGGTAATCAAAGTGACAAAAATTTAAGACAAAGAAAAAATATTAAAAGCAACAAGGGAAAAAGACAACATACAAGGGAACTCTCAAAAGGATATAATCAGACTTCTCAGTAGAAACTCTGCAGGTCAGAATGGAGTGTCAGGATACATTTAAAGTGATAAAAGGGCAGAACCTACAACAAGAATACCAGCAAGGCTCTCTTTCAGATTCAATGGAAAAGTCAAGATCTTTACAGACAAGTAAAGCTAATAGAATTCAACACCACTAGACCAGCTTTGCAACAAATGCTAAAAGAACTCCTTTATGTAGGAAAGAGACCAACAACTTAAAGCAACATTGTACATATATAGACTGCTATACCAAAATCTCATGGGAACAGCAATTCCAAAAACTACAATAGATACACAAACAAAGAAAAAAACAACCCAAACACAACACTAAGGATGGTCATCAAATCACAAGAGTGGAGAATAAAAGAGTAAGAGAAGAAAAAGGACCCACAAAACCAAATTCCAAAACACTTAAAATAGTAATAGGAACATACATATCAATAATTACCTGAAATGTTAATGGATTAAATGCTTTAATCAAAAGATATAAACTGGCTGAATGGTTACAAAAACAATACCTCTATATATGCTGTTTACAAGAGATCCACTTCAGACCTAAAGATACACCTACAGACTAAAAGTGAGGGGATAGAAAAAGACTTTCCAAAAGAAAGATGGAGTAGCAATACTCATATCAGATAAACTAAACTTTAAAATAAAGATTTTTATAATGGACAGGCTTCCTTGGTGGATCAGACGGTAAAGAGCCTGCCCACAATGCAGGAGACCTGGGTTTGATTCCTAGATTGGGAAGATCTGCTGGAGAAGGGAATGACACACTCCAGTATTCTTGCCTGGAGAATTCCATGAACAGAGAAGCCTGGAGAGCTAAAGTCCATGGGGTCTTGAAGAGTCAGACATGACTGAGCAACTAACACACACACACACACACACACACACACACACACACACACACAGGGACAAAGAAAGACACCATGTAATGATGAAGAGGTCAATCCAACAATAAGATATAACAATTGTAAATATATATGTACCCAACACAGGAGCACTTCAATATATAAGGCAAATACTGAGTCATAATTCGGAGAAGGCAATGGCAACCCACTCTGGTACTCTTGCCTGGAAAATCCTATGGATGGAGGAGCCTGGTAGGCTGCAGTCCAGGGGGTCGCAAAGAGTCAGACACGACTGAGTGACTTCACTTTCAATTTTCACTTTCATGCGTTGGAGAAGGAAATGGCAACCCACTCCAGTGTTCTTGCCTGGAGAATCCCGGGGATGGGGGAGCCTGGTGGGCTGCCATCTCTGGGGTCGCACAGAGTCAAACACGACTGAAGTGACTTAGCAGCAGCAAGAGTCATAAAGGGAGAAATTGACAGTAACAAAAATAACATTGGGGGATTTTAACAGTCCAGTTCATCAAGGGATAGCTCATCCAGACAAAAAAATCAGTAAGGAAATACAAGCCTTAAATGACACATTAGACCAGATGGACTTAATTTGTATTTATAGATCATTCCATCCAAAAGCAGAAGAATACACAGTCTTCTCAAAATACACACATAACATTCTCCTTTCTCCAGCATGACTACATGCTAGGCCACGCTTCCCAAAGCAAGCCTTGGGAAATTTAAGAAAATATAAATCATATCAAGCAAACACAACACTACAAGATTAGAAATACATCACCAGAAAAAACTGTAAAAAAGAAAATCAGATGGAGGTTAAACAATATCCTACTAAATAAACAATGTATCACTGAAAAAATCAAAGAGGAAGTAAAAAATATCTAGAAAAAAATGAAAATTAAAACACAACAATCCAAACCTTATGGGATGCAGCAAAAGAAGTTCTAAGAGGGAACTTGATAACAATTCAATCTTACCTCAAGAAGCAAGAAAAATCTCAAGTAAACAACCTAACCTTACACCTAAAACAAATAGAAAAAGAAGAACAAACAAAACCCGAAGTTTGTAGAAGGAAAAAAATCATAATGATCAGAGTAGAAATAAATGAAATAGTGACAAAGAAAACAATAGCAAAAATCAATGAAATGCTCTTTCTTAAAAGATAAAATTGCAAACTGTTAGCTAGACTCATCAGAAAAAAAAGGGAGATAATTCAAATCAATAAAATTAGAAATGAAAATGGAGAAGTTACAACTGACACAACAGAAATACAAAGGCTCATAAGAGACTACTACAAGCAACTTATGACAATAAAATGCACAAAGTGGAAGAAATGGTAAAAGTCTTAGAAAGGGACAATTTCCCAACACTGAACCAGGAAGAAATAGAAAACATGAACAGATCAATCACAAGCAGTCTAATTGAAACTGTGATTTTAAAACTCGCAAATAACAAAAATTCAGGACCTGCAGGTTACAGAGGTATATTCTATCAAACACTTAGAGAAGAACTAACACCTATCCTTCTGAAATTGTTCTAAAAAATTGCAGATGAAGGAAAACTCTCAGACATCATTCTATGAGGCCACCCTCACCCTGATACCAAAACCAGAAAAAGATGTCACAAAAAAAGAAAATTACAGGCTAATATCATTGATGAACATAGATGCAAAAACATTCAGCGAAATACTAGCAATCCAAACCCCACAATACATTGAAAGTATCATACACCATGATCAATAGTATTTATCCCAGAGATGCAAGTATTTTTCAATATCCACAAATTAATCAATGAGATACACCACCTCAACAAACTGAAGAATAAAAACCATATGACTATTTCAATAAAAAAAAATCTAACAAAATTCAGCATCCATTTATGATAAAAGCTTTCCAGGAAGTAGGCATAGAGGGAACATACCTCAACATAGTAAAGGCCATAAAAGACAAACCTGCAGCTAACATCATACTCAACAGTGCAAAGTTGAAAGCATTTCCTCTAAGATCAGGTAAAAATCACTTGCTACTTATATATTCAACATAGTTTTGGAAGTCCCTAGTAATAGTAATCAGAGATGAAATAGAAATGAAAAGAATCCAAATTGGAAAAGAAGTAAAACTGTCACTGTTTGCAGACGATGTTACTATACATAGAAAATTTTAAAGATGCTACCAGAAAACTACTAGAGCTTCATCAATGAATTTGGTAGAGTGGTAGGTTTCAGAATTAATACATAGAAATTTTTTGTATTTCTATACACTAACAATGAAATATCAGAAAGAGAAATTAAAAAAGAAATCTTATTTACCATCACATCAAAAATAATAAAATACTTAGAAAAGGGCTTCCCTGGTGGTTCAGTTGTAAAGAATCCTCTTGCAGTGCAAGACTTGGGTTCAATCCCTGGGTCAGCAAGATCCCCTGGAAAAGGAAAAGGCAACCCACTCAAATACTCTTGCCTGGGAAATCCCATGGACAGAGGACCCTGGAGGGCTACAGCCCATTGAGTCACAAAAAAGTTGGATAAGACTTAGCAACTGAACAATGACAATGACAACAACCTAGAAAAGAAACCTGTCTAAGAAGCAAAAGACCTGTAATCTGAAAACTATAAGATACTGATTAAAGAAATCAAAGACTACAGAAGCAAATGGAGAGATATATCATGTTCTTGGATTAGAAGAATCAAGATTGTCAAAATGACTATACTACTGAAAGCAATCTACATATTCAATTCAATCCCTATTAAATTACTGATGGCATTTTTCACAGAACTAGAACAACACATCTAAACATTTGTATGGGGATACAAAAGACTCTGAATAGCCAAAACAATCTTGATAGAAAAATGGAGCTGGAGGAATTGGTGTCCCTGATTTCAGACTATCATAAAAAGCTGTAGTCATCAAAGCAGTATGGTAGTGGCACAAAAAGAGAAATATAGATCAATGAAACAGGATAAAATGCTCAGAAATAAACCCACAAACCTATGGTCAATGAATCTATGACAAAGAAGGCCAGAGTATACAGTGGTGGAAAGACAGTCTCTTCAATTGATGGTGCTGAAAACAGGATCAGTTCAGTTCAGTCGCTCAGTTGTGTCTGACTCTTTGCGACCCCATGAACTGCAGCATGCCAGGCCTCCCTGTCCATCATCAACTCCCAGAGTTCACTCAGACTCACGTCCGTCGAGTCAGTGATGCCATCCAGCCATCTCATCCTTGGTCGTCCCCTTCTCCTCCTGCCCCCAATCCCACCCAGCATCAGAGTCTTTTCCAATGAGTCAACTCTTCGCATGAGGTGGCCAAAGTACTGGAGCTTCAGCTTTAGCATCATTCCTTCCAAGGAAATCCCAGGGTTGATCTCCTTCAGAATGGTTGGATCTCCTTGCAGTCCAAGGGACTCTCAAGAGTCGTCTCCAACACCACAGTTCAAAAGCATCAATTCTCCAGTGCTCAGCCTTCTCCACAGTCCAACTCTCACATCCATACATGACCACTGGAAAAACCATAGCCTTGTCTAGACGGACCTTAGTTGGCAAAGTAATGTCTCTGCTTTTCAATATATTATCTAGGTGGGTCATAACTTTTCTTCCAAGGAGTAAACGTCTTTTAATTTCATGGCTGCAGTCACCATCTGCAGTGAGTTTGGAGCCCCCAAATACAAAGTCTGACACTGTATCCACTGTTTCCCCATCTATTTGCCATGAAGTGATGGGACCAGATGCCATGATCTTTGTTTTCTGAATGTTGAGCTTTAAGCCAACCTTTTCACTCTCCTCTTTCACTTTCATCAAGAGGCTTTTAAGCTCCTCTTCACTTTCTGCCATAAGGGTGGTGTCATCTGCATATCTGAGGTTATTGATATTTCTCCCAGCAATCTTGATTCCAGCTTGTGTTTCTTCCAGTCCAGCGTTTCTCATGATGTACTCTGCATAGAAGTTAAATAAGCAGGGTGACAATATACAGCCTTGACATACTCCTTTTCCTATTTGGAACCAGTCTGTTGTTCCATGTCCAGTTCTAACTGTTGCTTCCTGACCTGCATACAGATTTCTCAAGAGGCAGGTCAGGTGGTCTGGTATTCCCATCTCTCTCAGAACTTTCCACAGTTTTTTGTGATCCACACAGTCAAAGGCTTTGGCATAGTCAATAAAGCAGAAATAGCTGTTTTTCTGGAACTCTCTTGCTTTTTCCATGATCCAGCGGATGTTGGCAATTTGATCTCTGGTTCCTCTGCCTTTTCTAAAACCAGCTTGAACATCAGGAATTAGAAAGAATGAAATAATGCCATTCGTAGTAACATGGATGGATCTAAAGATTGTTATACTGAGTGAAGTCAGACAGAGAATGAGAAATACTGTATTATATTGCTTATATGCTGTATCTAAAAAGAAATGATACAAATGAACTTAGTTACAAAATAGAAACAGCCTCACAGAATTAGTCAACTTATGGTTACCAGCGGGGAAGGGTCGGGGAGAGGGATAGTTTGAGATTGACATATACACACTGTGCTCTCTCTCTGTATGTATGTGTGTATACACACACACACACACACACACACATATATATACACACACACTGCACAGGCCCTTAGTTGTGGCATGTAGGATCTAACTTCCTGACCAGGGATTGTACCTAGGTCCCCTGCATTGGGAGTATGGAGTCTTAGCCTCTGGACCACCAGGGAAGTCCCTGTATAATCTTCTATATTAATGTAAAGCTTCAATGGGTAATTATAAAAATTATTTTATTAACAAAATATTCAATAAAATTCACATGGTTAATGGAGTTCATTATTTTAATACTTAAAAATAAGTTAAAATAATTATTCAGAATAAAAACAAAAATAAAACAAAAACAAATGGTGCTGAGAGAAGTGGATATACCCTTGAAAACAATGGAATTGGACTCTTCAGTTTCTCTTCAAAATTACTCAAAATTGACCAAAGACTTTAGAAAAAGAACTAAAAATATGAAAAAAAATTAGAAGAAGATATCCTGGGATATCTTAATTAACTTCGATTTGGCAATAGATTTTTAGGTCTGACACCAAAAGTACAATAACCAAAGAAAAATAGATAAATTGGAGTTCTACAAAATTAAGAATATTTGTGTATCCAAGTAACAAACATTGGTGAGGATGTGGAAAAAAGAGAACCCTCATATACTGTTGGTGGGAATGTAAATTGGTGCAGCCACTGTGGAAAACAGTATGCAGGTTTCTCAAAAAATTTAAAATAGATCTACCATATATATATGACCCAGAATTCCATTCTTTGGTATGTAGCTGGGAAAAAAAGTACTAATTCTAAAAGATACATGCCCCTTAATATTCATAGTAGCAGTTTCATAATTGCCAAGGTATAGAAGCAACCTAAGTGTCCATCAACAGATGAACAGAAAAAGAAGAAGTAGTATATATACACAATAGAATACTTCTCAACTATAAAAAGAATAAAATTTTCCCATTTTCAGAAATATGGAGAGTCCTGGAGGGCATTAAGCTAGTGAAATAAATTAGACGGAGAAATACAAATGCTATATGTTATCACTTATATGTGGAATCTAAAATATATAACATAACAAATTAGTGAACATAACAAAAAAAGAAGCAGACTCACAGATATAGAGAACAAACCAGTGGTTACCAGTGAGGTGGGGAAAAGGGCAATACAGGGGTTGGGGGGAGGGAGGTACAAAGTTCTGGATATAAGATAGGTTACAAAATATTGCATGACACATGGAATATTTTGTAATAACCACTAATGGAGTGTAATCTTTAGGAATGTGTAAAATAATAAACAGTTAAAAAAGAGAAAAAGAAATTTTTTTTGAGTCAAAGGATACTGTCAAGAAAAAAATACAACCTATAGAATGACTGGAAATATTTGCAAACCCTACATTTGACAAAGGCCAGCAGGCCAGCGCACTAAGCGCAGCCGAGAGCTACCCCACGTCCAAAGTCAGGGACAGCGGCCCAGAGTACCAGGCTGCGATGGTGCAGGAATGGCCGGGAGGAGCCACCCCGCGTCCGAGGTCAGGGGCGGCGGCCGAGAGGAGCTACCCCACGTCCGAGGTCAGTGGCGGTCAGGAGGAGACACCCTGCTCCGAGGTCAGGGCGGCAGCCGGGAGGATCTACCCAGCGTCGGAGGCCAGTGGCGGTGGGGAGGAGACACCCTGCGTCTGAGGTCAGAGGCGGCTGGGAGAAGCCACCTGGCGCCCGAGGCCAGGGACGGTGACCCTGAGGAGCCACTCCGAGCCCGAGGCCAGGGGCGACAGCTGGGTGGAGCCACCCACGCCTGAGGCCAGGGCCAGCGGCCAGGAGGAGCAACCCGAGGAGCAGTGGCTGAGCAGGCACAGGAGGGCCTAGAGGAGCTATCCCACATTGAAAGTCAGGAACGGGGGCGGTAAGGAGATACCCCTCATCCAAGGTAAGAGAAACCCAAGTAAGATGGTAGATGTTGCAAGAGTGCATCAGAGGGCAGACACACTGAAACCATACTCACAGAAAACTAGTCAATCTAATCACACTAGGACCACAGCCTTGTCTAACTCAATGAAACCAAGCCATGCCTGTGGGCAACCCAAGACGGGTGGGTCATGGTGGAGAGGTCTGACAGAATGTGGTCCACTGGAGAAGGGAATGGCAAACCACTTCAGTATTCTTGCCTTGAGAACCCCATGAACATTAGGAAAAGGCAAAATGATAGGATACCAAAAGAGGAACTCCCCAGGTCATTAGGTGCCCAATATGCTACTGGAGATAAGTGGAGAAATAACTCCAGAAAGAATGAAGGGATGGAGCCAAAGCAAAAACAATACCCAGCTGTGGATGTGACTGGTGATAGAATCAAGATGCAATGCTGTAAAGAGCAATATTGCATAGGAACCTGGAATGTCAGGCCCATGAATCAAGGCAAACTGGAAATGGTCAAACAAAAGATGGCAAGGGTGAACATCGACATTCTAGGAATCAGCAAACTAAAATGGACTGGAATGGGTGAATTTAACTCAGATGACCATTACATCTACTACTGCGGGCAGGAATCCCTCAGAAGAAATGGAGTAGCCATCATGGTCAACAAAAGAGTCTGAAATGCACTACTTGGATGCAATCTCAAAAACGACAGAATGATCTCTGTTCATCTCCAAGGCAAACCATTCAATATCACAGTTATCCAGGTCTATGCCCCAACCAGTAACGCTGAAGAAGCTGAAGTTGAACAGTTTTATGAAGACCTACAAGACCTTTTAGAACTAACACCCTCCAAAGATGTCCTTTTCATTATAGGGGACTGGAGTGCAAAAGTAGGAAGTCAAGAAACACCTGGAGTAACAGGCAAATTTGGCCCTGGAATGTGGAATGAAGCAGGGCAAAGACTAATACAGTTTTGCCAAAAAATGCACTGGTCATAGCAAACACCCTCTTCCAACAACACAAGAGAAGACTCTACACATGGACATCACCAGACGGTCAACACCGAAAGCAGATTGATTATATTCTTTGCAGCCAAAGATGGAGAAGCTCTATATAGTCAACAAAAACAAGACCAGGAGCTGACTGTGGCTCAGATCGTGAACTCCTTATTACCAGATTCAGACTCAAATTGAAGAAAATAGGAAAAACCACTAGACCATTCAGATATGCCCTAAATCAAATCCCTGATGATTATACAGTGGAAGTGAGAAATAGTTTTAAAGGCCTAGATCTGATAGATAGAGTGCCTGATGAAGTATGGAATGAGGTTTGTGACATTGTACAGGAGACAGGGATCAAGACCATCCCCATGGGAAAGAAATGCAAAAAAGCAAAATGGCTGTCTGGGGAGGCCTTACAAATAGCTGTGAAAAGAAGAGAGGTGAAAAGCAAAGGAGAAAAGGAAAGATATAAGCATCTGAATGCAGAGTTCCAGAGAATAGCAAGAAGAGATAAGAAAGCCTTCTTCAGCGATCAATGCAAAGAAATAGAGGAAAAGAACAGACTGGGAAAGACTAGAGATCTCTTCAAGAAAATTAGAGATACCAAGGGAACACTTCACGCAAAGATGGGCTCGATAAAGGACAGAAATGGTCTGGACCTAACAGAAGCAGAAGATATTAAGAGGAGGTGGCAAGAATACACAGAAGAACTGTACAAAAAAGATCTTCACGACCCAGATAATCATGATGATGTGATCACTCATCTAGAGCCAGACATCTTGGAATGTGAAGTCAAGTGGGCCTTAGAAAGCATCACTACAAACAAAGCTAGTGGAGGTGATGGAATTCCAGTTGAGCTGTTTCAAATCCTGAAAGATGATGCTGTGAAAGTGCTGCACTCAATATGCCAGCAGATTTGGAAAACTCAGCATCAGCCACAGGACTGGCAAAGGTCAGTTTTCATTCCAATCCCAAAGAAAGGCAATGCCAAAGAATGCTCAAACTACTGCACAATTGTACTCATCTCAGATGCTAGTAAAGTAATGCTCAAAATTCTGCAAGCCAGGCTTCAGCAATACGTGAACTGTGAACTCCCTGATGTTCAAGCTGGTTTTAGAAAAGGCAGAGGAACCAGAGATCAAATTGCCAACATCCGCTGGATCACTGAAAAAGCAAGAGAGTTCCAGAAAAACATCTATTTCTGCTTTATTGACTATGCCAAAGCCTTTGACTGTGTGGATCACAAAAAACTGTGGAAAATTCTGAGAGAGATGGGAATACCAGACCACCTGACCTGCCTCTTGAGAAATCTGTATGCAGGTCAGGAAGCAACAGTTAGAACTGGACATGGAACAACAGACTGGTTCCAAATAGGAAAAGGAGTATGTCAAGGCTGTATATTGTCACCCTGCTTATTTAACTTCTATGCAGAGTACATCATGAGAAACGCTGGACTGGAAGAAACACAAGCTGGAATCAAGATTGCTGGGAGAAATATCAATAACCTCAGATATGCAGATGACACCACCCTTATGGCAGAAAGTGAAGAGGAGCTTAAAAGCCTCTTGATGAAAGTGAAAGAGGAGAGTGAAAAGGTTGGCTTAAAGCTCAACATTCAGAAAACGAAGATCATGGCATCCGGTCCCATCACTTCATGGGAAATAGATGGAGAAACAGTGGATACAGTGTCAGACTTTGTATTTGGGGGCTCCAAACTCACTGCAGATGGTGACTGCAGCCATGAAATTAAAAGACACTTACTCCTTGGAAGAAAAGTTAATGACCAACCTAGATAGTATATTGAAAAGCAGAGACATTACTTTGCCGACTAAGGTCTGTCTAGTCAAGGCTATGGTTTTTCCTGTGGTCATGTATGGATGTGAGAGTGGGACTGTGAAGAAGGCAGAGCGCCGAAGAATTGATGCTTTTGAACTGTGGTGTTGGAGATGACTCTTGAGAGTCCCTTGGACTGCAAGGAGATCCAACCAGTCCATTCTAAAGGAGATCAGCGCTGGGATTTCTTTGGAAGGAATGATGCTAAAGCTGAAACTCCAGTACTTTGGCCACCTCATGCGAAGAGTTGACTCATTGGAAAAGACTCTGATGCTGGGTGGGATTGGGGGCAGGAGGAGAAGGGGACGACCAAGGATGAGATGGCTGGATGACATCACTGACTCGATGAACATGAGTCTGAGTGAACTCCGGGAGATGGTGATGGACAGGGAGGCCTGGTGTGCTGTGATTCATGGGGTCGCAAAGAGTCGGACACGACTGACTGACTGAACTGAACTTTTATTCAACATTTTATTCTGGGTTCTTGGCAAGGCAGTTAGACAAGAAAAAGAATCTAAAGGTATCCAGAGTGGAAAAGAAAGGTAAAACTATTTATAGATTACATGATTTTATATTTAGAATATTAAAATAAGAATCCAATAAAAACGTATTAGAAATAATAAAGAATTTAACAATGTTCAGTTCAGTTCAGTAGCTCAGTCATGTCCGACTCTTTGCAACCCCATGAACTGCAGCAGGCCAGGCCTCCCTGTCCATCACGAAATGTTACAAAATACAAAAATCAACATACAAAATTAATTATAAAATACAAAAGAAAATTCTATTTACAATGATATAATAAAATATTTAGGATTTTTTTTTGTAACATAAAAAAAATAGTCAGTTTAATAATTACAACAATGTAGCATGTCTAGTCAAGGGCAGGACACCGGCGGGGGCATTTGTGGAGCATCCCCATGGCTGTAAACGGGGTCCTTGAGTGCCCTATAGAATCACGGGCACGGGCACTGGGGGCCCACGGGGAGTTCCCAACAATGGCCCAACCTGCTGCAGAGAATGTCTCCCGGCCACATAAGGCTCCAGTATGTCCCCTCTCGCCTGGGTGAGGACATGGCTCTGTCTCCTCGTTTATGGAAGGTGGTGGCAGAGGTGACTCCAGCAGGCAGACAACACCTTCCTGACATCCCTTGGGACCCCGAGCCCCTCAAACATCCCACAGAGACACGGTTGCAGTCCACTAAGAACAGGGCAGGTTTGCAGAAAGAACCACTCAGATGCATGGTCTCTGCTCCTTAAAAACCTTAGTAAAACCGTGGGACCCAGGAAGGATGCGTTACACAAGCATGTCAACGGCCACCCCTTGGGAGAAGGGGTGGTGAGAACACACGTGTGCCCCCTTGGTGCTAAAGTTAACAGTTAAGGCAGGTTCTGTGGGTGCCCCATCGGGGTGTGGGCGGCAATATCACCTGTCACAAAGTGCTAGAGAGTCAGGTGATGAAGTGGTTCCTGAGTTAGAATTTGCTTGAGACAGCAAACTTCAGTACATTCGATTGGACTGTTTCCCACTGAGAGGTCTCACGCATCACCAAAGGGCCTACTGTGAAAACAGGGCTTACAAAACACCCCAAGGACTATTTTTTCTAGCCCTACCACTAACGAACAAAATAAAATGCTAAGCACAAGAAGTCTGCAGTTCTTTGGATCACAGACATTCTGACTGGTGTGAAGTGGTACCTCCTTGTGATTTTGATTTGCATTTCTCTAATAATGAGTGATGTTGAGCATCTTTTCATGTGTTTGTTAGCCATCCGTATGTCTTCTTTGGAGAAATGTCTATTTAGTTCTTTGGCCCATTTTTTTGATTAGGTCATTTATTTTTCTGGAATTGAGCTGCATAAGTTGCTTGCATATTTTTGAGATTAGTTGTTTGTCAGTTGTTTCATTTGCTATTATTTTCTCCCATTCAGAAGGCTGTCTTTTCACCTTGCTTATATTTTCCTTTGTTGTGCAGAAGCTTTTAATTTTAATTAGATCCCATTTGTTTATTTTTGCTTTTATTTCCAGAATTCTGGGAGGTGGATCATAGAGGATCCTGCTGTGATTTATGTCGGAGAGTGTTTTGCCTATGTTCTCCTCTAGGAGTTTTATAGTTTCTGGTCTTACATTTAGATCTTTAATCCATTTTGAGTTTATTTTCGTGTACGGTGTTAGAAAGTGATCTAGTTTCATTTTTTTACAAGTGGTTGACCAGTTTTCCCAGCACCACTTGTTAAAGAGATTGTCTTTACTCCATTGTATATTCTTGCCTCCTTTGTCAAAGATAAGGTGTCCATATGTGTGTGGATTTATCTCTGGGCTTTCTATTTTGTTCCATTGATCTATATTTCTGTCTTTGTGCCAGTACCATACTGTCTTGATGACTGTGGCTTTGTAGTAGAGCCTAAAGTCAGGCAAGTTGATTCCTCCAGTTCCATTCTTCTTTCTCAAGATCTGCAAGCAATAAATGCTGGAGAGGGTATGGAGAAAAGGGAACCCTCCTACACTGTTGGTGGGAATGAAACTAGTACAACCACTATGGAAAACAGTGTGGAGATTCCTTAAAAAAATTGCAAATAGAACTGCCATATAACCCAGCAATCCCACTGCTGGGCATACACACCAAGGAAACCATAATTGAAAGAGACACATGTACCCCAATGTTCATCGCAGCACTGTTTATAATAGCCAGGACATGGAAACAACCTAGATGTCCATCAGCAGATGAATGGATAAGAAAGCTGTGGTACATATACACAATGGAGTATTACTCAGCCGTTAAAAAGAATACATTTGAATCAGTTCTGATGAGATGGATGAAACTGGAGCCAATTATACAAAGTGAAGTAAGCCAGAAAGAAAAACACCAATACAGTAAAGATGGCAATGATGACCCTGTATGCAAGACAGCAAAAAAGACACAGATGTATATAGCGGTCTTTTGGACTCAGAGGGAGAGGGTGAGGGTGGGATGATTTGGGAGAATGGCATTGAAACATGTATACTATCATGTAAGAATCGAATCACCAGTCTATGTCCGATGCAGGATACAGCATGCTTGGGGCTGGTGCACGGGGATGACCCAGAGGGATGTTGTGGGGAGGGAGGTGGGAGGGGGGTTCATGTTTGGGATCGCATGTACACCCGTGGTGGATTCATGTCAATGTATGGCAAAACCAATACAGTATTGTAAAGTAAAATAAAGTAAAAATAAAAATTAAAAAACACAAGAAGTCTGCAGTTCTCGTTACAAGGTCAACTGTCATCATAGTTAATGTCAGCCCCCGGACACACCCACTGAGTAGGGGAGCCTGAGGGCGGGGCGCAGGCGGGGACCACAGGCACCCAGACCTGCAACTGCTCGGAACTCATGGACGTCTGCCAGCCCGACGCAGTGAGAGGAGCGCAGGTCAGAGTTGCATCTAATGCCACGTGGGACACCCAAGACATCCCTGATCCAGGAGCTGGGGCTTGGGCTTTTAAAGATACTACACTTATCCTTTACATGTTCATCTCACTTTACAAACGACCTCTTCAGAAGAGTGGGGCAGAGGAGCAGGTTCCATGAACTGGCTGGACCCCGGGCTGGGCTCCAGGCCCCGAGGACAGGCTCCCTCCCCCGGGCCCTGGCCATCTGGATTCAACATGAGGTGGGGTGGGGGAGGGTCCTCGTCTCAACCCCGACTCCTTGGGGAATCTCAGGCATATTCTATTGCTGTACTTTTACAGAAACAGTGCAGACACTGCCTCCTCAGTGAGCATGGAAGGCCTGCCCACTGCCTCCGATGGGACAGAGTGCCCACCTGCACCTGGCAGCATGTCCTCACAGGCTGCAGCAATATGCAATAAATAACACACTTTATTTACAAGCTCCAGTGAGCTCTCTCCTTCTGGGAGGACAGGACAGTGCACATGGCCAAGTTACCAGACCAGCCCCCACTCCAGGCACCCTCCGCCACACATGTGCTCACATGAGGCAGACATGCACATACCTGTCACGGGACCCAGTGCCAGCAGATGTGGTTCCTCGTATTCAGGGCTGAGGCCCAGACCCCTGGGTTCAGGCTAAGTGAGGCACATGGCAACTGTAACCCTGGTCTACCAGGAGACTGGGGTGGAAAGACAGGGCCTCTGCAGGTCTAACCAGGTGAGCTGCAGGCAGACACTGTGGGAAGTGTTTCTGGAGCACTGCGGGGGGTGGGGTGGGGGTCAGGGAAACAGAGCATGCACCCTCAGAAACACTTGTGTGTCTCCAGCCTCTGGTCCCCACGAATGGTGAGCAAGAGACCCAGGGAGCAGGACCAGAGAGGTTAGTGGAAGGGGACTGCAGCCCAGGAGTCAGTCCAGATAGAACCACCATCGTATGCATTCAGAATGGGGCATTTACAGGGAACGTATACATAATATTTACACATGTTCACTCAGAGCCTGCAAGTCCAGACGCCGTCACTGCACTTATTGTAAAACTAGGTACTGGATGTGGAGGGGGAGACATGCAGTCTGGCCTTAGCGCCGGTACCTCACAGCCGCCCCAGGCTGCATGTCTCCACGCGCAGAAAGCAGTGGCTGTGCAGCCCCTCCCTGCAGCCCTGAGTGTCACGGGCCAGGGTTGCAGGGCTCCAGCTCAGTCTCATAACCGGTCTTAATGAAGCACCAGCATGCCCCTCAGAGATGAATCATCCCAAGCAGGGTCGTTCAGGTTCTTGAGAACCTTCTTCACCAGTTTCTCCAGGTCTTTGCAGGCTCTCTGCTTCTCCTCCAGGGACTTCTTCATCTTCTTCTTGTCCTGTCGTAACTCCTGGACTTCATCTTCTAGCGCGTATATGGTGTCAACGAGACTCTTTTCTTCTGTCACTGTCTGACCATTACTTTTAGTTTCTTCAACTATTATTTTCTCTTCTTCTGGAAGCAAAACTTGTGGAGCAGATTCTTTGTATGAACTTGAGTTGAATGTCTGCCATGTCTTGGCGCTGGTGCAGTAAGCCTTGATGACCTTCAGGATCTGGGCATCCTCCTCCAGGGCAGCTGTGTTTTTCCTCAGTGTGAACTCCTTGTCTGAAGGTTTCCACTCCGGCCTACGCTTGGGGAGCAGCTTCTTCATGGTCTTGGAACTCTTACTCAGGTCCTCTTTGTAGCAGAGGGCAGCCAAGGTCTGCAGGTGGGGGTGCGGGTCACAAGCAGTTCAGGCTCCAGGGCTTGGGTGTCTTTGGAGGCTCTAGGGGCCCCCTGTTGATTGATGGTGGTGTGTGGAGTGCGGTGGTGGGAGGGGTGGGGCAGCATGTGGTAGGCGGGCGTCAGCAGCATAGGCTTGCTGTCCACATGCTTGCTGGACCGGGTGATGGAGTGGGAAGCAAGGGTATGAGACAGCACAGAGTGAGGCTTGATGGTGGGGTTTCCCACCAGGGTGACCTTCGTTTGCTTCTGCAGATGGTCCACCCACTCGTGGAGGTCCTGCTGGTTGTTTCAGAACACCAAGATCCACTCGATCATGCTCCCTGATATTTCAAACGCATTTCTATGATTTTCACTGTCCTCAAGATTTGTGATTGTCATTCCTGTCATTGGTAGCTTTCCTTGATATATAAAACCACTCATCCTAGGACTGACAGACAACATTAGCAAAATATTTGGAAACAGTAGAAGATAGCTTTCATTCTTTTCCTCACTGCCAGCACACTGGATCAGGACCTGGGACACGTAAACAGTGCTGCCCAGGGTCTTGATGTTGTTGCCCTCCCAGCTCCGGATGGCCCCTGTCAGGATCTGCAGCTCCAACTCCTTCCTCTTCCACACCTCCTGACACTGCACTGAATGGTTTTTGAAGGCAGTCATGGATTCCTGAATATCTTGTCTGTCTGGGTGATAAACCTCCATGTGTCTCTCCAGCTCCTTGAGCAGCACAGGGTACTTGTCCAGGCACATGTGGACAGTGCTGCCAGTGGTTAGCATGAGAATCCCTGGGCTGCTGGTACCGGGAGCCAGCATGGAGAATCCTGCCCATGGCAAAGGTCATGAGGAAGGGGGCCTGACAAAACTCATAGGCGGGATCAGGCCTCAGGGGTCCCCCCTGGATTTTCTCGAGCATCTACCCCCAGAACCAAAATCTGTCTGCTTTACTATATTATGCTTTCCACCTACTCTTCTGACATTACAGGGGGGCTGTCCCCCCAGCACATTTTTCTGGAAAAAGTTAATTTAGAGCTTTTAGATAATAAGTCTCCTGGGCATAATAAGAGTGTTTCAATCCAAAAACCCCTCTGATAGCTTTCTAGCCTCCTGCCAGACTCTTACAGCTGTGCATGTGATTGTTTGCGGCCTCCCAACCACGAGAGGCACAGGAAGCTTAAAATATCCTAGGAATGTAGGGGCTTCCAAGGAGTCAAAATCATTAGAATTGGACTGATTAAGGGTTTCATTTGTTGAGCCAATACTTGCTGCCAAGTTTTCATATCTTTTATTTGTAGATATAGTTGGTATATAGAAAAAACAGGTAGTAGCCCTGGTATTAGCAACATTAGATCTTTGAGTTAAGTACTTTCTTTGTTATAACCCACTGCACCTTTGTTCTACAGGAACGTAACTTTATTTAGTACTTTGAGGGTGATGCAGATTAAAGAAAAAACACTTCAAGGGAAAATGAGTTTTCTGGTTGATAGACATTTATCTAGGAAAAGAGCCATAAAAATGTTAACAGGCCCCCTGGCCAGAAGATGATGTAAAACCACCTGAGACCTTTTGTATACGGGAAGGTAGGCAGAAAGAAAGCCTGGTCTCAATAAGGGTCAAGACTGCTGCCCTTGCATAACTCTGCATACTCCATTATTTCTTTATGTAGAACTTGGGGTATATAAGCTGCTTTTGAAAATAAAGTTGTGGGTCTGGCACTGATGCTTGGCTCCCCCATGTCGTTCTTTTCTCCCTTTTCTGGCTGAATTCCCATCTGGAGCGCGGAGGCTCACCATGTCTACTTATTTGTCCTGGCTTCTAAGACCCACGCGAGAGGGAGCCTAGGGCGGGGCACCCTCTGCTATTCAAGCGGGTGCTGGTGGCCTACGTAGATGGTGCAAACCCCTTGTCTCAGAGTTTTATTGGTTCTCCGCATAAACCAAGTTATTCAGCCTCTTTTCTCTACTAATTTTCCTGCTACACTATTCTTTCCTAATCTCTCTTTGTATCTCTAATAAATAAGTCTCTCCTCACCAACTCCATCCCTGCTTCGAATTCCCTGGATCCACTGGGGCTGGACCCCGGCATGCTGGCACCCTTCATCTCTATGAACTCTCCCAGCTCCTCACTGTGCTCCGTGAGAATGCTGACCGTGGATGGTGGTTGGCACAGTACGCCAGGTACAGGGTCTTTGTTTGTGGCATCAGGCTGAGGAAGCAGGCCCCAACCCTCTGTTGGGTCTCTGGCATCTTGGTGCATTCTTCTAAAGACTGTACAAGCATTTGCTGGAAAAAAACATATTTCTTCAGATTTCCCATTAAATATGAAGTGTTTGCTGAACTTAACTTCTCACTGGTCTGCAGGGGCCGTAGGTAGATTGAAAGCAGTTTGAAGTTCTTTAGAATATTCATTTTCTGTTTCCAAACTATTCTGTAGCACCACATTGTAACAGCTTTTGTTAATGACAGTCGTATGAAATCCTTTGGGAGGGCTCTTCAAGATTCCGGGTAAGTAGTTGCTGGAGAACCAGCCAGTCCTGCCGTTGTGTGTGCCCTCCCACCAGCCCCCGTCCTCCACCCACGTGATGTGGATGATATCTCCTTTTGTGAAGGACAGCTTGTCTTCATTCTTCTGCTGGAAGTTAAACTTGGCTCTGATGACCAGCTGATTGTTGCTATTATCGCTCATATCCAAACTACGGTACTGGCCCTGGAACAACTGTGAAGTCCTACCGTGAAGGCTGCGGTCCCAGGGAGTCAGAAGACTTGATCTGGTGGGAGGAGGGCCAGGCGCACATGAAGTCGCTCCCCAGGCCGATGTCTGCTGTTACTTTCTTCAGCGTCACTAAGGAGCTGAGGACCTTGTTGAAATTCTGCCCCTGATACAAATAATTTGCATCAGATGTCTCCAGCTGCAGGGACACCTGGCAGCCTCGCAGGAACTCATGAATGTTGCTCAGGCACTCACCCTTGCTCCGGGGCTCCGGGTAGACCTGCAACACCGAGCACAGGTGCTGAGCACTGTGCATAGGTCACAGGCGCGCCCAGAGGTGAGCCCGACGCGGCCCTCTGCAGGCATACCCGCCCCTCATGTGACCAAGGTGGGTGGCCCCGGTGGCCTGGAGTGACCCTGGCCGCCCCTCAGAGCCTGCACACTCGGCCACTGCCTCTCCTCATATTTAAGATCAATTTAACAAAAAAGTGCAAAACTTTTGAAAGAGGGGTCAAAGATAACAGCATAGGAAGACCCTGAGCTTGCCTCCTCATATATAGAGCAATTCCTGCTAAAGAACAACTAATTGGCTGATTGAACTGCTACTGCAAAGAGAAGCATAACATAGAAATGGGTAGAAGAGATGGGAACATGGAATCTGCAAGGACTCACCCCTGATGTGGAGATAGGGAGGGATATTGCTGAGGAGTCAGAGGTAGGGAGGGTAGGGAGGGATATTGCTGAGGAGTCAGAGCACAGACTCACCCACCTTGAGACACAGTGAAAAAAACAGCAATTTAAAAGTCATCTAGACTATAAATAAAGGAAATCTACTCATTAACCCTAGAGCTTTGGGTTAATGGGCAGGAAATTGGAGGTCTCACCAGGGTTGGAGTTATCAGTGAATGCCCCAGGCATTCCCTCAGGCCCATGCCCACTCCAGCTCTAGCCATTTCACCAAGGGCAGTGTCAGGTGAAGTCGCCCCTAGCCACTCCCAGGATTGTGCTTAATCCAGCTCCAGCTGTTCCACCATGGAGGCCTTGTTACAACACTTCCTGAGACTGCATCCAGCCCAAGCCCACCCTAGCCCCAGCTGTTTTGCCAAAGTGGCCCCAATGTGGCACACCCCACAAGGAATTACCCTGGCCCAGGCCTGTTCCAGCTCCAGCCTTCACATCAAGGTGGTCTCAGGAACATCACTCTCTGGGAATCACCACCAGTCCAACCCTCTTCAGCTCAAGCCACTCTGCCAAGGTTGCCTCAGTTCAGCACTCCCCAGGGAC
Source organism: Budorcas taxicolor (assembly GCF_023091745.1). Classification (NCBI taxonomy): domain Eukaryota; kingdom Metazoa; phylum Chordata; class Mammalia; order Artiodactyla; family Bovidae; genus Budorcas; species Budorcas taxicolor. The sequence goes on from NC_068935.1 coordinate 77,007,517, forward strand.
TTCCTTTGGCTCATGCCTACTCCAGTTTTACTAATCTGCCAAAGCTTCCAGGTGCAAGCAGTCTAGACAGGGGATGCTCCCACACAAGGCCCTCCTTCACCTATTCATAGAAGCAAACACCAAAAGCACACAAAATGAGGAGTTAGGAATATGTTCCAAATGGAGGAACAAAATAAAAGCCCAGAAAAATAAAACCCCAATGAAATGGAGATAAATATTTTACATAATAAAGAGTTCAAGAAACAATCATGAAGATACTCACTGAACTCAGCAGAGTGGAGGAACTCAGTGAGAACTTCAACAAATATTTTAAAAATATAGGGAAGAACAAACCAGAACTGAAGAATATAATGACTGAAATAAAATATATTCTAGAGGTAATCAACAACAGATTACATGATACAGAAGAATGGATAAGTAATCAGGAAGACAGAATAGTGGAAATCACTCAATCATAATAGGAAAAAAAAAGAATTTTTTAAAGTGAGGATAGTTTAAGGGACCTCTGGGACAACATTGAGTGTTCTAAGATTCACATTATATGGGTCCCAGAAGGAGAGGAGACACAGGAAGGGATGTAAGACTTATTTGAAGAAATAATGGCTGAAAACTTCCCTAACCTAGGGAAGGAAATCGACATCCAGGTACAGGATGCACAGAGAGTCCCAAAAAGATGAATCCAAAGAGATCCACACCAAGTCATCACAATTCAAATGGCAGAAGTTAAAGAGATAATCTTAAAGGCAGCAAAAGAAAAAAAAAACACAACTAATCACATAGAAAAGAAACCCAATTAAACTATCAGCAAAATTTTCAGCAGAAACTTTACAAATTTACAGGCCATAGTGCAGTGGAAGGATATACTTAAACTACTGAAAGGAAAAAACTTACAACCTAGAATAATCAATTCAGTGCAGTAATCATTCAGAATTGAAGGACAGATAAAGAGTTTCTCAGATATTCAAAACTAGAGGAGTTCATCACCACTAAACTGGCCTTTTAAGAAAATTTAAAGTACATTTTTAAGTTAAAAAAAAGGCCATTACTAAAGTAAAGTACATGAAAGAAAATATCTCATTGATAAAGGCAATTAGACACAAAGTCAAAAGATGTATTGACAAAAGATATTATCAAAAACATAAAATGTATGTTGGGGGATAAAAATAGAGTATTTTTTGAATGCCTTCAAATTTAAGTGGCTATCAGCTTAAAATAGATGACTACAAGATAATATATATGAATCTCTTGGGAACCACAAACCAAAAACCTACAATGAATAGAAAATAATAAAGAGAAATGACTGTAAAAATAACACTAAGAGGACATGTTAGGCCACAAAGAAGTTTAAATTTAAGAAGAATGAAATCATATCAAGCATTTTCCCTGACCACAATGCTGTGAGACTAGATGTCAATTACAAGGAAAGAAACACAAACATGTGTAGACTACACAACATGCTACTAAACAATCAATAGGTCAATGAAGAAATCAAAGTGGAAAAAAACACTTTAGAAAATTGAAAATGAAGACACTTCTGTCCAAAATCCATGGAATGCAGCAAAAGCAATTCTAAAAAGTTTATAGTAAAAGGATTATATCAAGAAACAAGAAAAATCTTAATCTAAATATACATGTACAGAAACTAGAAAAAGAAGAAAAAATAAAATCCAAAGTTAGTGAAAGGAGGGAAATAATAAAGCTCAGATTTGAAATAAATGAACTAGAGACTAAAAAAATTAGAAAAGATCAATAAAACTAAGAGTTGGTTCTTTGAAAAAATTAACAAAATTGACTAACAAATGGCTAACAAATGTTTAGCCAGATAAGAAAGAGAGAGCACAAATAAATAAAATTACAACTGAATGAGTAGAAGTCACTACAACCACCACAGAAATACAAAGAATCATGAGAATATTATAAAAAATTATATGCCACAAATTAGACAATCTAGAAGAATGGATAGATTCCTAGAAACACACAGTGATTCCAAGAATGAATCATGAAGAAATAGATAATCTGAATAGATTGATTACTATTAATAAAACTAAATCAGTAAACTAAGAACTGTCAAAAAACAAAAGTCGAGGTCCAGATGACTTCACAGGCGAATTCTGTCAAACATTTAAGGAAGAGTCAATACCTATCTTTCTCAAAGTAGTCTCAAAAATTGAGGAGGAAGGAAAGGTTCCAAACTCATTTTTTGAGGCCAGTATTATCCTGATATCAAAACTCGACAAAGATACCACACACAAAAACATTATAGGCCAATATCTCTGATAAACATAGACACAAGAATCCTCAACAAAATATCAGCAAATCAAGTTCAATAATACATTAAATGGATTATATATCACGATCAAATGAAATTTATCTCAGGAATGCAAGAACAGTTCAAAATCCACAAATCAGTCAACATGATACACCACATTAACCAAAATAAACAAAACCATATGATCATCTCTCTAAGTGCAGAAAAAGCTTTTCACAAAATAGGGACTTCCTAGCAGACCAGTTAGGACTCAGTGCTTTCACTGTCATGGCCATGGGTTCAATCTCTGGTCTGGGAACTAAGATCCTGCAAGCTGCACAACATGGTAAAAAACCTGAACATTCATCTATGATAAAATCTCTAAAGAAAGTGGGTACAGAAGATACATAATATCATAAAGGTCAAATATGACAAACCCACAGCTAACATCATACTCAGTGGTGAAAAGCTGAAAGGTTTTCCTCTAAGATTAAGAAGACAAGGATGTTGAGGGGAGAACAAGATGGTGGAGGAGTAGGTGGATGTGAAGTACATCTCTCTCCATGGATACATCAGGAATACACCTTCAGATGCAGAAGTGAGTGCAGAACACCAGCTGAGAGAGGACAGGAGTATCTGACCAATGGAAAATATACACCACCATGCAAAACTTGGTAGGATGAAGGAACTAGAGGGAAAAAACAGGAGTGTCAGTAGGACTGGATCTGCCCTCAGCAGGTGGGGGAACTGAAGCAAGGGTCCGAGCCCCACATTGGGGCAATTGTCTGAGTCAGAGGAGAAACATTTAAGGCTGAGAGTGAAACAGCTGATCTGTGGCAGCCTAAATGGAATGAGAATCAGACAGTCCTTGATGAAGTCATAAATACCCTGGATAGAAATGCTGGTCCCCTGGAAGGCACAGCAGCTGGGAGCTGGAATTGTGGAGCAATCCCAGGGTGAGGACTGCTGTTGCCTGCGGAGAGACGGATTGAGGGGATGTAAGGGAGGAGATCGTGGTGGGAAATGTCAGTGGAGGAAAGCCAGGCAGCCATGGAAGCAAGGCAATATTTCTGAGTCATACATAGGGGGTGGAGGTATCACCATAGCCTCTCTCACCCCACACGCCAGCATCCGCAGCTGAACAATAGAGAGGCTGGCCCATCAAACGCCTGACACACTGAGTCCTACAGAGTAGGACCCCACCCAGGGTGCCCTTTTAAGTGCCTGACCTGCCGATCTACACAGTAGGACCCCAGCCAGGGGGGCACCTCTATGTGCCTGACATGGTGAACAACAGAAAGGATCCCAGGAAAGGGAGCCTTCTAAGTACCTGAACGGGCAGAGCTACAGAGAAAGACTGGTCAAAGAGGCCTTCTGATTGCCAGCTACAAGAGGCTCAATAAAAGACTCTGATAGGGCCATAACTCCTGTGGCAGAGGCAGTCCATGTCCCTGCACATTTGGTGCGGCCAGGGTCCCTGCAAGCCAAGCAGCTGTGCCCCACCTTCATACTCAACTCTCACTGGGGCTTGTGTCTGTGTCTATAGGGTCACTTGAGGCATGTCCAACTCTTTCAGACCCTGAAGACTGTGGCCTGCCAGGCTTGTTTGTCAGGGGGAATCTCCAGGCAAGAATACTGGAGCATACTGGCCAATCCTGGTTTCCATACCGTTCTAGAGCACTATATTTCCTGCTGCCATAGCCACCAACTCCCCTGAGTATCTGGTGCTGCCAGAACCCCTGCGACCCAAGCAGCTGCACCACCTGCACACCTGGCCCTCACAGGAGCAAATCCAAATCCTCCAAGGCAGCCTCAGGAGCAAACCTCACTGAACAACCCACATGCAGAGGTGGAAATAAAACCACAAATGAAACCCAGGGGCAGTGTCACTAAGGAAAAAGTTCCAAAAACTTCCCACCAGCTGTGCAAGCTGTAGATTAAATCCACATGATCAACCAGGCAGACTCCGTGTCTATGGGATACATAAAAGGACACTGAGAGCTCCCACAAATGAAAACGCACTAGTTCTGATAGCTGTGGACAATGGAGGGATGAACACACAGGAGTAGGACCAGATTGGAATCTGAGCTGCCTCCGTAGCAGGTCCAGAGATCAGCACAGTGTTGGAGGGCATCCTAGGGAGGTGAGGTGGACTGTGACCCCCAGTGAGGGAAAGGACTCTGACAGCAGTGACTCAAGGAAAACATTTGTTGTTCTTATGTTTTGACTTGTTCTGTAGATTCTTCCAGATGTTTTTTCTTTTTTCCCCCCTTTTCCCCACCTTGGTTATAGTTGTTGATTTTATTGGCACTATGAAATCTAATTAAGCCTTTGAGCTATTTTTATCCTCAATCACACTTTTTCATTGTTTTTTTAAATCTCTGCCTCTACCCTGGGCTTTTGCAGTTCTGTGGAGTTTTCCTATTTTTTCTTTTTTTTTAAATTTAATTTTGAAAAGCTATTATTAGTTTTTCTACATTTATTCCTTTGTCTCCTTTTCCTACTGTTCTTTTCCCCTTGCAGTTAATCTTTAATGTGTATAAATCTTCTTCATCTATCTCTATTTAACTTTGCATATCTATTCTTTCTTGTCTTTCCTCTCAAAATATTTGTTAGTTTTGTTTTTATTGCTTTATTCCTCACTTGGCGCCTTGCTTTAGGTTTGTCTTCCAATTTGTGCTTTAGTTAGTTTTGTTCTTAATTGGTAAATATAGTTTTTGATTTCCTTTGTTTGCTGGGTCAATCTACTGTGCTTTATTTTTGTTGAACTGTTTTGACTTTTCTTATGGGTGTATGTGTATATGCCATTATTTTAATTATTATTTGCCTTATTTTGTAACTGCCATTTGTCTGGGGTTCATCTTTGGTTTCTCATTTTTGGGTATTTGTTTTAATTTTAATTAATGCCATAACAAACCACTTGTGGAATTTTTGTTCTTAACCAGAGATCAAGCCCTTGGCCTTTGGAGTAGGAGCTCTGACTCCAAGACTAGACTACCAGAGAACTAACCCTCAGTGAGTTCAGTGAGTTCAGTCGCTCAGTCGTGTCTGACTCTTTGCGACCCCATGAATCACAGCACGCCAGGCCTCCCTGTCCATCACCAACTCCCGGAGTTCACTCAGACTCACATCCATCAAGTCAGTGATGCCATCCAGCCATCTCATACTCTGTCGTCCCCTTCTCCTCCTGCCCCCAATCCCTCCCAGCATCAGAGTCTTTTCCAATGAGTCAACTCTTTGCATGATGTGGCCAAAGTACTGGAGTTTCAGCTTTAGCATCAGTCCTTCCAAAGAAATCCCAGGGCTGATCTCCTTCAGAATGGACTGGTTGGATCTCCTTGCAGTCCAAGGGACTCTCAAGGGTCTTTTCCAACACCACAGTTCAAAAGCATCAGTTCTTCGGCACTCAGCCTTCTTCACAGTCCAACTCTCACATCCATACATGACCACTGGAAAAACCATAATCTTGACTAGATGGACCTTAGTTGGCAAAGTAATGTCTCTGCTTTTCAATATGCTCTCAAGGTTGGTCATAACTTTCCTCCCAAGGAGTAAACGTCTTTTAATTTCATGGCTGCAGTCACCATCTGCAGTGATTTTGGAGCCCCCCCAAAATAAAGTCAGCCACTGTTTCCACTGTTTCCCCATCTATTTGCCATGAAGTGATGGGACCAGATGCCATGATCTTCATTGTCTGAATGTTGAGCTTTAAGCCAACTTTTTCACTCTCCTCTTTCACTTTCATCAAAAGGCTTTTCAGTTCCTCTTCACTTTCTGCCACAAGGGTGGTGTCATCTGCATGAGGTTATCGATATTTCTTCTGGCAATCTTGATTCCAGCTTGTGCTTCTTCCAGCCCAGCGTTTCTCATGATGTACTCTGCATAGAAGTTAAATAAGCAGGGTGACAATATACAGCCTTGACGTCCTCCTTTTCCTATTTGGAACCAGTCTGTTGTTCCATGTCCAGTTCTAACTGTTGCTTCCTGATCTGTATACAAATTAATCAAGAGGCAGGTCAGGTGGTCTGGTATTCCCCATCTCTCTCAGAATTTTCCACAGTTTATTGTGATCCACACAGTCAAAGGTTTTGACATAGTCAATAAAGCAGAAATAGATGTTTTTCTGGAACTCTCTTGCTTTTTCCATGATCCAGCGGATGTTGGCAATTTGATCTCTGGTTCCTTTGCCTTTTCTAAAATCAGCTTGAACATCTGGCAGTTCATGGTTCATGTATTACTGAAGCCTGGCTTGGAGAATTTTGAGTATTACTTTACTAGCGTGTGAGATGAGTGCAATTGTGCAGTAGTTTGAGCATTCTTTGGCATTGCCTTTCTTTGGGATTGGAATGAAAACTGACCTTTTCCAGTCCTGTGGCCACTGCTGAGTTTTCCAAATCTGCTGGCATATTGAGTGCAGCACTTTCACAGCATCATCTTTCAGGATTTGAAATAGCTCTACTGGAATTCCATCACCTCCACTAGCTTTGTTTGTAGTGATGCTTTCTAAGGCCCACTTGACTTCACATTCCAGGATGTCTGGCTCTAGATGAGTGATCACACCATTGTGATTATCTGGGTCGTGAAGATAATTTTCGTATAGTTCTTCTGTGCATTCTTGCCACCTCTTCTTAATATCTTCTGCTTCTGTTAGGTCCAGACCATTTCTGTCCTTTATCGAGCCCATCTTTGCATGAAATGTTCCCTTGGTATCTCTAATTTTCTTAAAGAGATCTCTAGACTTTCCCATTGTGTTGTTTTCCTCTATTTCTTTGCATTGATGGCTGAGGAAGGTTTTCTTATCTCTCCTTGCTATTCTTTGGAATTCTGCATTCAAACGAGTATATCTTTCCTTTTCTCCTTTGCTTTTCACTTCCCATCTTTTCACAGCTATTTATTTGTAAGGCCTCCCCAGACAGCCATTTTGCTTTTTTGCATTTCTTTTTCTTGGGGATGGTCTTGATCCCTGTGTCCTGTACAGTGTCATGAACCTCATTCCATAGTTCATCAGGCACTCTATTTATCAGATCTAGGCTCTTAAATCTATTTCTCACTTCCACTGTATACTCTCATAAGGGATTTGATTTAGGGCATACCTGAATAGTCTAGTGGTTTTCCATACTTTCTTCAATTTAAGTGTGAATTTGGCAATAAGGAGTTCATGATCTGAGCCACAGTCAGCTCCTGGTCTTGTTTTTGTTGACTGTATAGAGCTTCTCCATCTTTGGCTGCATAGAATATAATCAATCTGATTTCAGTGTTCACCATCTGGAACTAACCCTAAGGAGTATCAAATAGTGAGAACTCACACAAAAGAAACCTCTTGAATACAGGACACAGCATCACCCAACTACCAGTAGCACCTTGTGCAGGACGCCTCATCTAAACAACAAACAAAACAAAAATACAAACTTAATCATCAGCAGACAGGATTACCACCTCATTGAGCCTTGCCCATGAGATAAAAAACAAACAAACAAAAACGCAGGACAAATCTCACCCTATACGAAGCTTACACAAACCACTGGGCCAACCTTAGGAGGGCAGAAACCAAAAGGAAGAAAGAATTCAACCTTCTTCAAGGAAATAATTCAACTTTCTTTGAATCCTGGGAAAAGGAGACCTCAAACACAATAAGCTAAAAAAAATATTGAAAAGGCAGAGAAATACTACACAAATGAAGGAACAAACTAGAAACACAGAAGTCTAAACAAATGAGGAGGAAATAAGCAAACTACCTGAAAAAGAATTAAAAATAATGATAGGAAAGATGTTTAAAAACCTTGAAAATAGAATAGAGAAAATGCAAGAATCAATTAACAAAGACCTAGAAGAATTAAAGAATAAACATACAGAGACAAACAACACAATTACTGAAATTAATAATACTCTAGAAGGAATCAATAGCAGAATATCTGAAGCAGAAGAATAAATCAGTGAGCTGGAAAATAAAAAACTTGGTGGTGGAAATAACTTCTGAAGAGCAGAATAAAGTAAAAAGAATGAAAAGAACTCAGGATAATCTCAGAGACCTGTGAGAAAATATCAAATGCATCAACATTCGAATTATAGGGGTGCCAGAAGAAGAAGAGAAAAAGAAAGGGTTTGAGAAAATTTTTGAAGGGATTATAGTTGAACATTTCCTCAACGTGGAAAAGGAAATAGTCAATCAAGTCCATGAGGCACAGAGTCCCATACAGGATAAACCCAAGGAGAAACAGGCCAAGACACATACTAATCAAACTACCAAGGACAAAGAAAGAATATTAAAAGCAGCAAGGGAGATGCAACAAGTAACATACAAGGGAAACCCCATACGCTTCACAGCTGATCTTTCAACAGAAACTCTGCAGGCCAGAAGGGAATGTCAGGATATATTTAAAGTACTGAAAGGGAAAAATCTACAACCAAGATTACTGTACCCAGCAAGGATCTCATTCAAAAATTGATGGAGAAATTAAAAGCTTTTCAGACAAGCAAAAGTTAAGAGAATTCAGTACTACTAAACCAGCTTTACAACAAATGTTAAAGGGACTTATATAGTCAAGGAGTATAAGAGGAGAAAAAAGATCTACAAAATCAAACCCAAACAATTAGAAAATGGCAATAGCAACATATATATCAATAATTACTTTAAATGTAAATGGATTAAATGCTCCAACCAAAAGACACAGACTGGATGAGTAGATACAGAAACAAGACCCATATATATGCTGTCTACAAGAAACCCACTTCAGACCTAAAGACACATATAGACTGAATGTGAGAGGTTGGAAAAATATATTCCACACAAACAGGAAGCAAAAGAAAGCTGGAGTAGCAATCCTCATATCAGACAAAATAGACCTTAAAGAATATTACAAGAGATAAGGAAGGACACTACATAGTGATCAAGGGATCAATCCAAGAGGAAGACATAACAATTGTGAATATCTATGCATCAGAGAAGGCATTGGCAACCCACTCCAGTACTCTTGCCTGGAAAATCCCATGGACGGAGGAGCCTGGTGGGTTGCAGTCCATGCGGTCGCTAAGAGTCGGACACGGGTGAGCAACTTCACTTTCACATTTTACTTTCATGCATTGGAGAAGGAAATGGCAACCCACTCCAGTATTCTTGCCTGGAGAATCCCAGGGACAGAGGAGCCTGGTGGGTTGCCGTCTATGGGGTCGCACAGAGTCGGACACGACTGAAGCGACTTAGCAGCAGCAGCAGCATGCACCCAACACAGGAGCACCTCAATACATAAAACTAACACTAACAGACATAAAAGGAGAAATTGACAGTAAGACAATAATAGTAGGAGACGTTAACACCCCAGTCACACCAACGGACAGATCATCAAAACAGAAAATTAATAAGGAAACACAAGTCTTAAGTGATACATTAGATGAGATGGATCTCATTGATATCTTTAGGACATTCCATCCAAATGCAGAAGAATACGCCTTCTCAGGTGCACATGGAACATTCTCCAGGATAGACCACATTTTGGGTCACAAATCAAACTTCAGTAAATTTAAGAAAATGGAAATCATATCAAGCATCTTCTCTGAACACAATGCTATGAGGCTAGATATCAATTACAAGAAAAAAAACTGTAAGAAACACAAACACATGGAGATTAAACAACACATTTCTAAATAACAAACAGGTTACTGAAGAACAAAAGGGAAATAAAAAATTTCTAGAAACAAATGACAATGAAAACACGACACCTAAAAACCTATGGGATGCAGCAGAAGTAGTTCTAAGAGAGAAGTTTATAGCAATACAATCTTACCTCAAGAAACAAGAAAAACCTCGATTAGACAACCTAACTTTACACCTAAAACAACGGTAAAAAGAAGAACAAAGAAATCCCAAAATTAGTAGACGGAAAGAAATCATAAAGTTCTGAGTAGAAATAATTGAAAAAGAAATGAAAGAAACTGTAGCAAAGATTAATAAAACTAAAATCTGGTGCTTTGAGAAGATAAACAAAATTTACATACCTTAAGCCATCAAGAAAAAAAGAGAGAAGAAACAAATCAACAAAATAGTGAAGTAAGCCAGAAAGAAAAACACCAATACAGTATACTAACACATATATATGGAATTTAGAAAGATGATAATGATAACCCTGTATGCGAGACAGCAAAAGAGACACAGATGTATAGAACAGTCTTTTGGACTCTGTGGGAGAGGGTGGGATGATTTGGGAGAATGGCATTGAAACATGTATAATATCATATATGAAACGAGTCGCTAGCCCAGGTTCAATGCATGATACTGGATGCTTGGGGCTGGTGCACTGGGACGACCCAGAGGGATGGTATGGGGAGGAGGAGGGAGAGGGGTTCAGGATGGGGAACACGTGTATACCTGTGGCGGATATATGTTGATGTATTGCAAAACCAACACAATAATGTAAAGTAATTAAACTTCAATTAAAATAAATAAATTTGTTTAAAATAATGAAAAAGGAGAAGTTACAACAGACAATGCAGAACTACAAAGGATTATAACAGACTATTATGACCAACTATATGGCAATAAAATGCATAACCTGGAAGAATTGGACAGATTCTTAGAAAAGTTTGATCTTTCAAGACTGAACAAGGAAGAAATTGAAATTATGAACAACCCAATTACAAGCACTGAAATTGAAGCTGTGATCAAAAATCTCCCCCAAAACAAAAGTCCAGGACCAGATGGCTTCACAAGAGAATTCTGTCCAAAAATGGGGCAGAGGAAGGAATACTTCCAAACTCATGCTACAAGACAACCATCACTGTGATACCAAAACCAGACAAAGACAGCACACAAAAAGAAAACTACAGGGCAATATCACTGATGAACATAGATGCAAAAATCCTCAACAAAATTTTAGCTAACAGAATTCAGCAACACATCAAAAAGCTCATACACCATGATCAAGTTGGGTTTATTCCAGCGATGCAAGGATTCTTCAATATATGCAAATCAATCAATGTGTTATACCATATTAACAAATTGAAAGATAAAAACCATATGATCATCTCAATAGATGCAGAAAAAGCCTTTGACAAAATTCAGCACTCATTTTTGATTTAAAATCTTCAAAAAATGGGCATAGAAGAACCTACCTCAACATACTAAAGGCCATATATGATAAGGCTACAGCAAACATTATTCTCAATGGTGAAAGACTAAAAGCGTTCCCCCTAAGATTAGGAACAAGACAAGGGTGTCCATTTTTGCCACTATTATTCAACATAGTTTTGGAAGTCCTAGCAACAGCAATCAGAGAAGAAAAAGAAATAAAAGGAATCCAGATGGGAAAAGAAGTAAAGCTCTCACTGTTTGCAGGTGACATGATACTGAACATAGAAAATCCTAAAGGTAGTATCAGAAAATTACTAGAGCTAATAAGTGAATTTAGCAAAGTTTCAGGATACAAAATCAATACACAGAAATCGCTTGCATTTTTATACATTAACAATGAAAACTCAGAAAGAGAAATTGAGGAATCAATCCCATTCACCATTGCAACAAAAAGAATTAAATAACTAGGAATAAACTTACCGAAGGACAAAAGAACTGAATACAGAAAATTATAAGACACTATGGTTTTTCCTGTGGTCATGTATGGATGTGAGAGTTGGACTGTGAAGAAGGCTGAGCGCCGAAGAATTGATGCTTTTAAACTGTGGTGTTGGAGAAGACTCTTGAGAGTCCCTTGGACTGCAAGGAGATCCAACCAATCCATTCTGAAGGAGATCAGCCCTGGGATTTCTTTGGAAGGACTGATGCTAAAGCTGAAACTCCAGTACTTTGGCCACATCATGCAAAGAGTTGACTCATTGGAAAAGACTCTGATGCTGGGAGGGATTGGGGGCAGGAGGAGAAGGGGATGACAGAGGATGAGATGGCTGGATGGCATCACTGACTTGATGAATGTGAGTCTGAGTGAACTCCGGGAGTTGGTGATGGACAGGGAGGCCTGGTGTGCTGCGATTCATGGGGTTGCAAAGAGTCAGACACGACTGAGTGACTGAATTGAACTGAATGAAAGAAATCAAAGATGGCATAAGCAGATGGAGAGATATTCCATGTTCCTGGGTAGGAAGAATCAATATTTTGAAAATGAGTATACTACCAAATGCAATCTACAGATTCAATGTGATCCCTATCAAATAACCAATGGCATTTTTCACAGAATTAGAACAAAAAGTTTTACAATACATATGGAAACATAAAAGACCCCGAATAGACAAAGCAGTCTTGAGAAAGAAGAATGGAGCTGGAGGATTCAACCTTCCGGTCTTCAGATTATACTACAAAGCTACGGTCATCAAGACAGTATGGCACTGGCACAAAAACAGAAATATCGACCAATGGAACAAGATAGAAAGCCCAGAAATAAACCCATGCACCTATGGATACCTTATTTTTGACAAAGGAGGCCAGAATATTCAATGGGGCAAAGACAGCCTCTTTAATAAATGGTGCTGAGAAAACTGGATAGCTACATGTAAAAGAATGAAATTAGAACACTTTCTAACACCATACACAAAGATAAACTCAAAATGGATTAATGACCTAAATGTAAAACCAGACACTGTAAAACTCTTAGAGGAAAACATAGGCAGAGCATTCAATGACACAGATCAAAGCAAGATCCTGTATGACCCACCTCCTAGAGTAATGGAAATAAAAACAAAAGTAAACAAGTGGGACCTGGTTAAACTTAAAAGTTTTTGCACAGCAAAGGAAACTATATGCAAGGTGAAAAGACGACCCTCAGAATGGGAGAAAATAATAGCAAATGAAACAACTGAAAAAGGTTTAATTTCCAAAATATACAAGCAGTTCATACAACTCAATGTTAGAAAAACAAACAACCCAACCAAAAGGTGAGAAAAAGACCGAAAACAGACATTTCTCCAAAGAAGACATACAGATGGCTAACAAACACATGAAAAGATGCCCAACATTGCTCATTATTAGAGAAATGCAAATCAAAACTACAATGAGATATCACCTCACACTGGTAAGAATGTCCATCATGAAAAAGTTTACAAACAATGAATGCTAAAAAGGGTGTGGAGAAAAGGGAATGTAAATTTAAAGACCCACTAGAGAAGACGGTATGGAGATTCTTTTAAAAACTAGGAAAAAACCCCACCATATGACCCAGCAATCCCTCTCCTAGACATATACTCTGAGGAAACCAAACTCAAAAAAGATGCATGTATTCCATTGTTCATTGCAGCACTATTTACAATAGCTAGAACATGGAAACAACCTAGATGTCCATCAACAGATGAATGGATAAAGAAGTCATGGTACATATACACAATACTCAGCCATAAAAAGGAATGCATTTCAGTCAGTTTTAATGAAGTGGATGAACCTAGGACCTATTATACAGAGTGAAGTGAGTCAGGAAGAGAAAGATAAATACCATATTCTAAAACACATATAAGGAATCTAGATAAATGGTACTGAAGAATTTATTTACGGGTCAGCAATGGAGAAACAGACATAGAGAATAGTCATATGGACATGGGGAGAGGGGAGGAGAGGGTGAGATGTATGGAAAGAGTAATTTGGAAACTTACATTCAGTTCAATTCAGTCGCTCAGTCGTGTCCGACTATTTGTGACTCCATGAACTGCAGCTCTCAGATGGTAAAGAATCTGCTTGCAGTGTGGGAGACCCGGGTTTGATCCCTGGGTTGTCAAGATCCCCTGAAGAAGGGAATGGTTACTCAGTCAAGTATTCTTACCTGGAGAATTACATGGACAAAGGAGTCTGGCCAGCTACAGTCTGTGGGGTTGCAAAGAGTTGGACACTACTGAGCAACTAACACACACACACACACACACACACACACACACACACACACATACACACACCACCAGCAGTACATAAGGGCTCCCTTTTCTCCAAGTTCTTGTCAACATTTGTTATTTCTTGTTTTTTTTTGGTAATAACCATTCTTACAGGTGTGAGGTGATATTTTATTATAATTTTGATTGTGTTTTCCTGATGATTAGTGATGTTGAGCACCTTTTCCTGTACTTGTTGGCCATTTGTATGTCTTATTTGGAAGAATGTCTATTCAGAGCCTATCCTCATTTTTAAATTGGGTTGTTTCCTTTTCTGTTAAGTTGTATAAGGGTTTAAAAAATATATTGTAGATTATAAGTCAACTATATTCCAATGGAAAATAAACGTTTAAAAATTTTAGTAAAATTGCAGGATAGAAAACATACAAAAATCTATTGCATTTCTATATACTAACAGTGAACGATCAGAAAGAGAAATTAAGGAAACAATCTCACTGTTGCATTAAAAAGAATAAAATACTTTGGAATAAGTTTACCTAAGGAGATAAAAGACCTGAACTCAGAAAACTATGAGACTGACGAAAGAAATTGACTATGGCACAACAAATGGAAAGACAGACTATGCTCTTGAAATTGGAAGAATTAATATTATCAAAATGACCATACTACCCAAAGCAATCTATAGATTCAGTACAACATCTGTCAAAATAACAATGGTATTTTTCACTCACCTAGAACCAAAAAATTTAAAATTCATATGGAAACAGAAAAGGCCCTGAAGAGCCAATACAATTTAGAGAAAGGACCGAGTTGGAAGAATCAGGCTTCCTGACTTCAGACAGTACTACAAAACTACAGTCATCAAAACAGTATGATACAGACACAAAAAACAGACACATAGATCATTGGAACAGAATAAAAAGTCCAGAAATAAACCCACACACTTATGGTCAATTCATTTACAACAAAAGAGACAAGAACATACAATGGAGAAGAAACAGTCTCAAAGCTGGACAGCCACATATAAAAGAATGAAATTAGAGCAATATGGGCTTTGCTGGTGGCTCAGATGGTAAAAAGTCTGACTCCAATGAAGGAAACCTGGGTTCGATCCCTGGGTTGGGAAGGTCGCCTGGAGAAGGGAATGGCTACCCATTCTCAGATGGTAAAGAGTCTGCCTGCAATGCAGGAGACCTGAGTTCAGCAACCCACTCCAGTATTCTTGCCTGGAGAATTCCATGGATGGAGAAGCCTGGCAGGTGACAATCCATGGGGTTGCAAAGAGTCAGATACAACTGAGTGGCTAACACTTCACTGACTAACATCATATACAAAAATAACTCAAAATGGATTAAAGACTTAAGCCTAAGACTGATAATATAAAACTGTTAGAGGAAAACATAGGCAGAACACACTTTGACATAAATTGCAACAATATATATTTTTTATCTGTCTCCCAAAGTAAAGGAAATAAAAGCAAAAATAAACAAAAGGGATCTAATTCACTTAAAAGCTTTTGCCTAACAAAGGAAACCTTAAACAAAATGTAAAGACAACCTACCAAACAGGATAAAATATTTGCAAATGATATGACTGATAAAGGATTATTATCCAACATATCTAAAGAGCTCATAAAACTCAACATCATAAGCATACAACCCTATTAAAACATGGGCAAAAGACCCAAATAGATATTTTTCCAAAGAGGACATGCAGATGGCCAACAGGCATGTGAAGAGATTCTCAGTATCGCTAGTCATCAGGGAAATGCAGATCAAAAGCACAATAAGATACTACCTCACACATATCAGAATGGCTATCATCAAAAATAAAACAAATAACAAATGTTGGTGAGGATGTTGAGAAAAGGGTACCCTCATACACTGTTGGTGGGAATGTAAATTGGTGTAGACACTATGGAAAACAGTGTGGCAGTTTCTAAAAAACTAACAATAGAACTACCATATGACCCAGCAATTCCACTCTTGGGTATATATTTGAAAGAAAAAAGGGACTTTCCTGGTGGTGGGACTTCTCTGCTTGTCCAGTGGTTAAGACTCTCTACTTTCAGTGTGTGGGGCATGGGTTCAATGCCTGGTTGGGGAAATAAGATTCCATCTGTTGTGTGGTGTGGCCAAGAGATTAAAAAAATAAAATGAAATATGTGTGAAAAAACCAAAAACATTAATTTGAAAAGATATATGAACCTCAATGTTAATAGCTGCATTATTTACAATTGACAAGATATGGAAGAAACCTAAGTGTATATCAACAGATGAATGGATAAAGAATATTGGTATATATGAAAAGGAATATGCTTCAGCCATAAAAGAATGAAATTTTGCCTCCTTTGGTGTTTTTGATGTTGCAATTTATCTCTTTCTATCGCATATTTATTAGAAAATAATTTATAGGTATGAAAGTGAGGTTGCTCAGTCGTGTCCGACTCTTTGCGACCCCATGGACTGTAGCCTACCAGGATCCTCAGTCCATGGGATTTTCCAGGCAAGAGTGCTGGAGTGGATTGCCATTTCCTTCTCCAGGGGATCTTCCCAACCCAGGAATCGAACCAAGGTCTCCCACTGCTGGCGACGGAATGAAACACCAACACTGCAGAGTGGTTTGAATCTTTATATTTTAACACTTGCTTCTTACAGCTGCTTTATTTTATATCCCTTGCACAACAACCTACAGGGCAAGTTGCCAAGCACTATGATTCAGAGACTATACAGTGCGCAGGCGCAGGGCGAGATAACCTTTACCTTGACTTATTTACTGCTGCTAAGACTTTGTTTTGGGGAACTTCCTTATCAACTTGAATCCGTTTTGTCCCTGGGTCTGTTCCTTTTGAGGAATCAGAGAAACATCTTTGTGTGCAAGAAATGTTCTCTTCCCACGGGAACAAACAGAGGATTCTTAGCTGAACATTTCGTTTGCAAGAATGTTCAGCCCTGGTTGAGAGTCTCGTTTGCAAGCACTTCTCAACCTTCCTTATACCTTGTTCCCTACATCCCACATTGCAGGCGGATGCTTTACCTACCGTCTGAACCACCAGGGAAGTATAGCTACTTGTAATACTTCATCCCTCAACTTTATTAGTAATATTTAAATGGTTAATACACTACTATATCACAGTATTAAGTTATTCTGAATTTGACTATATACTTACCTTTAACAGTGTGTTTTATATTTTATATATTTTCATGTTACTAATTAATGTACTTTTATTTCAGCTTCAAGAACTATTTTCCACATTCCTTATAAAGCAGGTCTAGTAATCATGAAATCCCTTAGTTTTGTTTTTCTGGAAATATCTATATCTATTCTTCATTTCTGAAGGACTACCTCACCGGATAAAGTATTTTTTTTTTTAGCCTTTTTTCTTCCCTTCAGCATTTTGAATATATAATCCTACTGTCTCCTGGCCTGAGAAATCTGCTAATAGCCTTATGTGGGTTCCCGTGTAAGTGATAAACTTCTTTTCCCTTGATGATTTTAGGATTCTCCTTGTGTGTGAGTTTTGACAGTTTTATTTTAATGTGTCTTGGAGAAGATCTTGAGTTGTATTTATTTGGAGACCTAGAAGTTCCATGAAGGCTTCCTTTGTGATTCAGCTGGTAAATCTCTCCCAAAACTTGGGATGTTTTCAGCCATTATTTCCTTAAATAAGCTTTTTGCCCCCTTTTCCTTCTGGGATTTCAATAATTTGCTCATTGCCTCTTTTGATTATAGTGCATAGTTCAGATTGGTTTTCTTTACTTTTTTTACATTCTTTTTTTTTTTTTTTGTTCCTCTCTGGCTGGGTTATTTGAAGAGTCTGTCTGCTACTTTACAATTTTTTTTCTTCTTATTGATCCATTCTGATATTGACACTCCCTATTGTATTTTTTCATTTCATTCACCATATTTGTCAGCTCCAGAAATTCCATGTGGTTCTTTTTCTTTAAATGATTTTTATCTCTTTGTTAAATTTCTTATTTTGTTTGTGTGCTGCTTTCCTGATTTTGTTGAATTGTCTTTCTGTGTTTTCTTGTAGCTCATATAGTTTCCTTAAAATGGCTATTTAAATTCTTTATGAGGTAAATTGACTATATGTTTTTTGAGTTGATTACTGGAAAAACCTTATGATCCTTTAGTGGTGTCTTGTTTCCTTGATTCTTTGTGTTCCTTGAAATCTTGCATTGCTATCTTTGCATTTAAAGTAGCAGTCACCTCCTCTAGCCTTAACTAACCTGTGAATACAGCTGCTCTGTGCTTCTTGCCCCATCTTCTGGTAGAATTCTTAAGCTTGTATGCCTTCTCTGAATTCTGCAATGCAGCAGTCCAAGTTCTGGGACTTTCCCTTTTGTTTTCCCAAGGGTAGTGCTAAATGCCCAGACTGTGGTCTCTCCTTAGCCTGCAGATTTGAGTGAGCTTTCTACACATGTTCACTAGCCATCTGCCAAAACTCACTCTTAGTGTCATTCAGAGTGCCCAGAGGGGATCAGCCATGAGGTGAAGGGTGATGTGAGTGAGGCACTGAGATGACCTTGGCCTATTTGGGTAGATTTGCATATGAGAAGTCTCAGGGGCTCATTGGTGGGCCTCCCAGTGGAGTCATTATTAGGATTCTCTTTCTTTGATGCTTTCCAAACCTTGGCTGCTGTTCATCTAGCTGCTCACTGCCCTGTAGAGTTGTCCAGCTCAAAGCCCAGGACTCCACATGGAGTGAGAGAGAAATTGATATCTTTGGTAGTGTCTTGGACAACTGGAGAAGTCATGCACTCAGTCACACACTCTCACTTTTCACTGCAGGAGAAATCATGATTCAATAAGGATTCTCTTGACATTGAACACTGGTAAAGTAAAGATGTTCCTCATCCTTTGCAATGCATATAATCTGTGACTTTCTTCTCTGAAAGTGTGCTGGAATTCTCCACTGGACTCCTGGACTTCCACAAAGAATCTCTTATTTGTGGGTGATTATTTGTTTGTTCATTCTCCAGGAGCTCCCAGACCATAGCCTAGAGAGTCTGGAATTGGTTCATGGTGCATTTCAGAGTCCACAGCTGGGATCAATGACTGAGTGGCTATTATCTGAAATATAGGTGAATAATATTCTTCCTGTGCCCCTAGGAATCAGCTGCTGGATCCTGCTGTTCCTACAAAGGTACTTTTGTACATAGATGGATGGAAAATTGCTGTTGATGAGGAAGGTATATGAATTTTTGTTGCTGTTCAGTAGCTAAGTTGTATCTGACTCTTTGCCACCCCATGAACTGCAACACCCCTGGCACCTCTGTCTTTCACTATCTTGCACAGTTTGCTCAAATTCATGTCTATTGAGTCAGTGATGCTATCTAACCATCTCATCCTCTGCTATGACCTTCTCCTTTTGCCTTCAATTTTCCCCAACATCAGGGAAGCAGAGGTAGATGTTTTCCTGGAATTCCCTTGATTTCTTCATGATCCAACCAATGCTGGCAATTGGTTCCTCTACCTTTTCTAAACCCAGTATGTATATTTGGAAGTTCTTGGTTCACATACTGCTGAAGCCTAGCTTGAAGGCTTTTGAGCATAACCTGGCTAGCATGTGAAATGAAGGCCATTGTATAGTAGTTAAAACATTCTTTGCCATTGGAAGGAAAACTGACCCTTTCCAGTTCTGTGACCACTGGTGAGTTTTCCAAATTTGCTGACATTGAGTGCAGTACTTTAACAGCATCTTTTAGGATTTGAAATAGCTCAGCTGGAATTCCACCACCTTCACTAGCTTTGCTTGTATGTAGTAATGTATAAACCTCATACCCGCCAGAGAGTCTTTGAGGGCATAAACAAAACCTTGTATGCACCAGGACCCAGGGGAAGGGAGTACTGACTCCACAAGAGACTGAATCAGACCTGCCTGTGTTTGAGGGCCCCCTGCGAAGGCATGGGTCAGCAGTGGCCTGCTGTGGGGATAGGGGCACTGGCAGCAACAGTCTTGGGAGGCATGGTGTGTTGGCATAAGTCCTCTTGGAGGAGGTCACCATTAGCCCTACCATAAAGTGTACTATATGGCAGCTCTACCATAGAGACTGCAGACTGCAGAACTAGGCTGACTCAGGCCCAACTACAGGGAGAGAGCACAGCCCCACCCATTAGCAGAAAATTGAACTAAAGATTTACTGAGCAAGGCCCTGCCCACCAGAGCAAGACCCAGTTTTCCCCACAGCCAGTCCCTCCCATCAGGAAGCTTGCACAAGCTTCTTATCCTCATCCATCAGAGGGCAGAAAGAAGAAGCTAGAACTGCAATCCCATGACCTTCAGAACAAAAACCATAATCACAAAAAACTAACCAAAATGATCACATGGATTACAGCCTTGTCTAACTCAATGAAACTATGAGCCATGACATGCAGGGCCACCCAAGATGGACAAGTCATGGTGGAGAGTTCTGACAAAACATGATCCACTGGAGAAGGGAATGGCAAATTACTTCAGTATTCTTGCTTTGAAAACCCCATGAACAATATGAAAAGGCAGAAAGATATGACACCAGAAGATGAGCCCCCTAGGTATGCTACTGGTGAAGAGCAGAGAAATAGCTCCAGAAAGAATGAAGAGGCTGAGTAAAAGCAGAAATAATGCCCAGGTGTGGATGTGTCTGGTGCTGAAGGTAAAGTCTGATGCTGTAAAGAATGATAATACATAGGAACCTGGAATCGAGGTAAATTAGATGTGGTCAAACAGGAGATGGCAAGAGTGAACATCAACATTTTAGGAATCAGTGAACTAAAATGGATGGGAATGGATGAATTTAATTCACATGACATTGCATCTACTATGGTGGGCAAGAATCCCTTAGAAGGAATGGAGTAGCCCTCATAGTCAACAAAAGAGTCCAAAATACAGGACTTGGGTGTAACCTCAAAAATGACAGAATAATCTCAGTCCATCTCCAAGGCAAACCATTAACATCACAGTAATCCAAGTCTGTGCTCCAATCACTAATGTCAAAGAAGATGAAGTCAAATTGTTCTATGAAAACCTACAAAATCTTCTAGAACTCACACCAAAAAATACACCATTTTCATCATAGGGAATTGGAATGCAAAAGTATTCCAAAGTCAAGAGATACCTGCAGTAACAAGGCAAGTTTGGCCTTGGAGTACAAAATGAAGCAAGGTGAAAGCTAACAGACTTTTGCCAAGAGAACGCACTGGTCGTAGTAAACACCCTGTTCCAATAACACAAGAGATGACTCTTCACATGGACATCACCAGATGGTCAGTTCTGAAATCAGATTGATTATATTCTTTGCAGCCAAAGATGGAGAAGTTTTATACAGCTAGCAAAAACAAGACCTGGTGCTGACTGGCTCAGATCATGAACTCCTTATTGCAAAATTTAGACTTAAATTGAAAAAAGTAGGGAAAACAATTAGGACATTCAGATATGACCTAAATCAAGTGCCTTATGATTATACAGTAGAAATGACAAATTGATTCTAGGGATTAGATCTGGTAGACAGAGTTCCATAAGAACTATGGACGGCGGTTTGTAACATTGTACAGGAGGCAGTGACCAAAACTATTCTGAAGAAAAAGAAATGCAAGAAGGCAAAATGGTTGTCTGAGGAGGCCTTACAGATAGCTGAGCAAAGAAGAGAAGCAAAAAGCAAAGGAGAAAGGGAAAGATATAAGCATCTGAATGCAGAGTTCCAAAGAATAGCAAGGAGAGATAAGAAAGGCTTCTTAAGTGAACAACGCAAAGAAATAGAGGAAAACAATAGAATGGGAAAGACTAGAGATTCCTTCAAGAAATTTAGGAGATACTAAGGGAACATTTCATGCAAAGAAGGACACAATAAAGGACAGAAAGAGTAAGGACCTAACAGAAGCAGAAGATATTAAGAAGAGGTGGCAAGAATACACAGAAGAACTATACAAAAAAGATCTTCATAACCCAGATAATCATGATGGTGTGATCACTCACCTAGAGCCAGACATTCTGGAATGTGAAATCAAGCGGGCCTTAGGAAGCATCACTATGAACAAAGTTAGTGGAGGTGATGGAATTGCATCTGAGCTATTTCAAATCCTAAAAGATGAAGCTGTTAAAGTGCTGCACTCAATATGCCAGCAAATTTGGAAAACTCAGCAGTGACCACAGGACTGGAAAAGGTCAGTTTTCATTCCAATCCCAAAGAAAGGCAATGCCAAAGAATGTTCCAACTACCATACAGTTGTGCTCATTTCACATGCTAGCATGGTAATGCTCAGAATTCTTTAAGGTAGGCTTCAGCAGTCTATGAACCAAGAACTTCCAGATGGAGTTAGAAAATGTAGAGGAACCAGTGATCAAATTACCAACATCCGTTGGATCATAGAAAAAGCAACAGGATTCCAGAAAAACATCTACTTCTGCTTTATTGACTATGCTAAAGTCTTTGACTTTGTGAATCACAACAAACTGTGGGAAATTCGTAAAGAGATGGGACTACCAGACCACCTTACCTGCCTCCTGAGAAACCTGTATACAGGTCAAGAAGCAACAGTTAGAACCAGACGTGGAACAACAGACTGGTTCCAAATTGGGAAAGGAGTACATCAAGGCTGCATATTGTCACCCTGCTTATTTAACTTCTATGCATGATATATCATGCAAAATGCCAGGCTGAGTGCATCACAAGTTGGAATCAAGATTGTCAGGAGAAATATCAACAACCTTAGACATGCAGATAAAACAAAGATGAACTAAATATCTTCTTGATAAAAGGTGAAAGAGGAGAATGAAAAAGCCGGCTTAAAACTCAACATTCAAAAAACTTAGATCATGGCATCTGGTCCTCTCGCTTCATGGCAAATGGATGGGGAAAAATGGAAACAGTGGCAGATTTTATTTTCTTGGGCTCCAAAATCACTGCGGATGGTAACTGCAGCCATGAAATTAAAAGATGCTTGGTCCTTGGAAGAAAAGTGATATCAAACCTAGACAGCATACTAAAACACAGAGACATCACTTTGCAGACAAATGCCCATATAGTCAAAGGTATGGCTTTTCCAGTAGTCATGTACAGATGTGAAAGTGGACCATGAAGAAGGCCGAGCACAGAAGAATTGATGATTTCAAATGTGGTGCTGGAGTAGACTCTTGAGAGTCCCTCGGACTGCAAGAAAATCAAACCAGTCAATCCTAAAGGAAATCAACCCTGAATATTCATTGAAAGGACTGATGCTGAAGCTGAAGCTCCAATACTTTGGTCACCTGATGTGAAGAGCTGACTCATTTGAAAAGACCCTGATGCTGGGAAAGACTGAGGGCAGGTGAAGAATGGGGTGATAGAGGATGAGATAGTTTGATGGCATCACCAACTCAATGGATATGAGTTTGAGCAAACTCCGGGTGATAGTGAAGGACAGGGAAGCCTGGTGTGCTGCAGTCCATGAGGTTGCAAAGTGTTGGACACAGCAACTGAACAACAAAAATGTATATAGGTGAAGGACATCTTTTCTCCTTCCAGTTTTATTGAGATATAACTGGCATATAGCTGTATAAGGTGTACAGCATAATGTTTTGACATATATATGATGAAATGATTATCACAATAACTTTTGGAAATATCTATCATCTGATTTAGATGCAAAATTAAGAAATAAAAAAAATTCCTTATGATGGGAACTCAGAATTTACTCTTAGCAACTTTCATATATAACATACAACAGTGTTAATTGTATTTATCATTTTGCACATTACATCTGTAGTACTTATTTTCTTATAACTGGAAGTTGATACCTTTTGAATGCCTTTATCCAATTCTCCCTCTCTCCACTCTTCTACTTTGGTAACCACAAAGCTGATCTCTTTTTCTGAGTTCATTTGTTTTTGAATTATAATTGACCTATATTAGTTCCTGTTACACAACATAGTGTTTTGTTGTTTCTGTACATTTCAAAATGATCACATTTAATTTAGCTATGATATATCACCATACAGAGATATTACATAGCTATTGACTATATCCTCCATGCTCTCACAATGGTATGTGACCACCAGGAAGATCATAGTGTAGAGAATATAGTCTGATGCCTCCGAACTATGGTGCTGGAGAAGACTCCTGAGAGCCTCTTGGACAGCAAGGAGATCAAACCAGTCAATCTTAAGGGAACTCAACCCTGAATACTTGTTGGAAGGACTGATGCTGAAATTGAAACTCCAGTATTTTTTTCAGCTGATGCAAACATCAGAGAAAGTCCCTGATGTTGGGAAAGATTGAGGGCAGAAGAAGAGGGCATCAGAGGATGAGATGGCTGGATGGCATCACCCAGGCAATGGACATGAACATGGGCAAGCTTCAAGAAACAGTGAAGGACAGAGAGGCCTGGTGTGCTGCACTCCACGGAGTCACAAAGAGTTGGATTCCACTTAGGAACTGATAAGTGAAAGTGAAAAGTGAAAGTTGCTCAGTCATGTCTGAATTTTTGCTATTGCATGGACTATACAGTCCACGGAATTCTCCAGGCCAGAATACTGGAGTGGATAGCCTTTCCCTTCTCCAGGGTATCTTCCCAACTCAGGGATCGAACTCAGGTCTCTTGCATTGCAGGCAGATTTTACCAGCTGAGCCACAAGGGAAGCCCAAGATTACTGAAGTGGGTAGCCTATCCCTTCTCCAGCAGATCTTCCTGACCCAGGAATCCAACCGGGGTCTCCCGCATTGCAGGTGGATTCTTTACCAACTGAGCTATCAGGAAAGCCCAGCGACTGATAAACAACAATATTCTCCACACTGTACATTTCATACCTGTGTCTCACTTATTTTGCTTCTGGAAGTCTCTACCTCTTCATCTTCCTCACCTATTTCTTTCTTCACCCCACTCCCCTTCCCTTGGCCACTACCTGTTTGTTCTCTGTATCTAAGACTCTGTTTCTGTTTTATTGTTTTCATTTGTTTTGTTTAAATTCCTCATATAAGTGAAATCATACAGTATTTGTCTTCCCCTGTCTGACTTATTTCACTTAGCATGATATCCTCTATGTCCATCCATGTTGTTGCAAATGATAATGTTTCACTCTTTTTATGGAGAGTAATATCTATTATATATATCAATATATACACTTCATCTTATTTAGCCATCTCCCTGTTGTTACTCCCAATTCCTTCCCTTTAAATTACTTTGACAGACTTTTTCTGACCCTAAAATTAAAAGACACTTACTCCTTGGAAGAAAAGTTATGACTAACCTAGATAGCATATTCAAAAGCAGAGATATTACTTTGCCAACAAAGGTCCGTCTAGTCAAGGCTATGGATTTTCCTGTGGTCATGTATGGATGTGAGAGTTGGACTGTGAAGAAAGCTGAGCGCTGAAGAATTGATGCTTTTGAACTGTGGTGTTGGAGAAGACTCTCGAGAGTCCCTTGGACTGCAAGGAGATCCAACCAGTCCAGTCTAAAGGAGATCAGTCCTGGGTGTTCTTCAGAAGGAATGATGCTAAAGCTGAAACTCCAGTACTTTGGCCACCTCATGTGAAGTGTTGACTCATTGGAAAAGACTCTGATGCTGGGAGGGATTGGGGGCAGGAGGAGAAGGGGACGACAGAGGATGAGATGGCTGGATGGCATCACTGACTCCATGGACGTGAATCTGAGTGAACTCCGGGAGATGGTGATGGACAGGGAGGCCTGGCGTGCTGCGATTCATGGGGTCGCAAAGAGTTGGACATGACTGAGCGACTGAACTGAACTGAACTGAACTGAACTGAGGTTGTTTCTTTATGTCCCTCTTCAAAGTATGAACTGAACTGAACTGAACTTTTTGACACTGGGAAAGTTGTTTCACCATTCTAAGTTTCAGTTTCTCTGCTGATAGAATGGAAGAGTGAGACCAGAGGATCTCTAAGGTCCCTTCTGGTTAAGATACTCTAATTCATATCATAAAGAGAAACCAGGAGTTTGTGCCATATAAAAACTAGGATTTCAGGATAGGGAAGGTGGCAAGGATTGAAAGTGGGCAATTCAGAACAGGTGCACCAAAGTGAGGTCAACATTAGTAGGAAGGGGATATATGTACACTTCTGGGTAATTCACATTGTTGTACAGCAGAAGCTAACACAACATTGTAAAACAAATATACTCCAAGTTAAAAATAAATAAAATCTCTAAAAAAATAAAGTAGAGATAATAGTGATTAATTTACCTAACAAGTGTGTGTGTGTGTGTGTGTGAGAGAGAGAGAGAGAGAGAGAGAGAGAGAGAGAGAGATTAATGAGAGAAGAGGAAAAGCTATGAAAGTGTTAAAAATCCTTTTAGATATGTAAAGTGGTAGATATATGAAGTCTTGCTTCAGTTCAGTTCAGTTCAGTTCAGTCGCTCAGTCATACCCGACTGTTTGCAACTCCATAAACCACAGCCTGTCAGGCCTCTCTGTCCAACACCAGCTCCTGAGTCCATCCAAATCCATGTCCATCGAGTCGATGATGCCATCCAACCATCTCATACTCTGTCATCCCCTTCTCCTCCCACCCTCAATCTTTCCCAGCATCAGGGTCTTTTCCAATGAGTCAGCTCTTTGCATCAGGTGGCCAAAGTATTGGAGTTTCAGCTTCAACATCAGTCCTTCCAATGACGACCCAGGACTGATCTCCTTTAGGATGGACTGGTTGGATCTCCTTGCAGTCCAAGGGACTCTCAAGAGTTCTCCAATACCACAGTTCAAAAGCATCAGTTCATTGATGCTCACCTTTCTTTATGGTCCAACTCTCACATCCGTACATGACCACAGGAAAAACCATAGCCTTGAGTAGACGGACCTTTGTTGGCAAAGTAATGTCTCTGCTTTTTAATATGCTATCTAGGTTGGTCATAACTTTCCTTCCAAGGAGCAAGCATCTTTTAATTCCATGGCTGCAAGCACCATCTGCAGTGATTTTGGAGTCCATAAAAATAAAGTCAGCCACTGTTTCCACTGTTTCCCTATCTATCTGCCATGAAGTGATGGGACCAGATGCCATGATCTTAGTTTTCTGAATGTTGAGCTTTAAGCCAACTTTTTCACTCTCCTCTTTCACTTTCATCAAGAAGCTGTTTAGTTCCTCTTCACTTTCTGCCATAAGGGTGGTGTCATCTGCATATCTGAGGTTATTGAGATTTCTCCTGTCAATCTTGATTCCAGCTTGTGCTTCTTCCAGCCCAGCATTTCTCAGGATGTACCCTGCATAGAAGTTAAATAAGCAGAGTGACAATATACGGCCTTGACGTCCTCCTTTTCCTATTTGGAACCAGTCTGTTGTTCCATGTCCAGTTCTAACTGTTGCTTCCTGACCTGCATATAGGTTTCTCAAGAGGCAGGTCAGGTGGTCTGGTATTCCCATCTCTTTCAGAATTTCCCACAGTTTATTGTGATACACACAGTCAAAGGCTTTGGCATAGTCAATAAAGCAGAAATAGATGTTTTTCTGGAACTCTCTTGCTTTGTCCATGATCCAGTGGATGTTGGCAATTTGATCTCTGGTTCCTCTGCCTTTTCTAAAACCAGCTTGAACATCTGGAATTTCATGGTTCATGTATTGCTGAAGCCTGGCTTGGAGAATTTTGAGCATTACTTTACTAGCGTGTGAGATGAGTGCAATTGTACGGTAGTTTGAGCATTCTTTGGCTTTGCCTTTCTTTGGGATTGGAATGAAAACTGACCTTTGCCAGTCCTGTGACCACTGCTGAATTTTCCAAAATTGCTGGCATATTGAGTGCAGCACTTTCACAGCATCATCTTTCAGGATTTGAAATAGCTCAACTGGAATTCTATTACTTCCACTAGCTTTGTTCATAGTGATGCTTTCTAAGGCCCACTTGACTTCACATTCCAGGATGTCTGGCTCTCGTGAGTGATCATACCATCGTGATTATCTGGGTCGTGAAGATAATTTTTGTATAGTTCTTTGTATTCTTGCCACCTCTTCTTAATATCCTCTGCTTCTGTTAGGTCCATACCATTTCTGTCCTTTATTGAGCCCGTCTTTGCATGAAATGTTCCCTTGATATCTCTAATTTTCTTGAAGGGATCTCTAGCCTTTCCCATTCTTTGTTTTCCTCTATTTCTTTGCATTGATCACTGAGCAAGAGTTTCTTATCTCTCCTTGCTATTCTTTGGAACTCTGCATTCAAACGAGTATATCTTTCCTTTTCTCCTTTGCTTTTCACTTCCCATCTTTTCACAGCTATTTGTAAGGCCTCCCCAGACAGCCATTTTGCTTTTTTGCATTTCTTTTTCTTGGGGATGGTCTTGATTCCTGTCTCCTGTACAGTGTCACGAATCTTCATCCATAGTTCCTCAGGCACCCTGTCTATCATATCTAGGCCCTTAAATCTATTTCTCATTTCCCCTGTATAGTCATAAGGGATTTGATTTGGGTCATATCTGAATGGTGTCATGGGTTTTTTCAGTTTCTTCAATTTCAGTGTGAATTTGGCAATAAGGAGTTCATTATCTGAGCCACAGTCAGCTCCCGGTCTTGTTTTTGTTGACTGTAGAGAGCTTCTCCATCTTTGGCTGCAAAGAATATAATCAATCTGATTTCAGTGATGACCATCTGATGATGTCCATGTGTAAAGTCTTCTCTTGTGTTGTTGGAAGATGGTGTTTGCTATGACCAGTGTGTTCTCTTGGCAGAACTCTATTAGCCTCTGCCCTACTTCATTCTGTACTCCAAGGTCAAATTTGCCTGTCACTCCAGGTACTTCTTGACTTCCTACTTTTGCATTCCAATCCCCTATAATGAAAAGGATATCTTTTTTGGGTGTTAGTTCTAGAAGGTCTTGTAGGTCTTCATAGAACTGTTCAACTTCAGCTTCTTCAGCGTTACTGGTTGGGGCATAGACTTGAATTACTGTGATATTGAATGGTTTGCCTGGGAAATGAACAGAGATCATTCTGTTGTTTGTGAGATTACATCCAAGTACTGCATTTTGGACTCTTTTGTTGACTATGATGGCTATTCCATTTCTTCTAAGGGATTCCTGCCCACAGTAGTAGATATAATGGTCATCTGAGTTAAATTCACCCATTCCAGTCCATCTTAGTCTTGCTTAGATCAATTTAATATAGAGAAAGGACTGACAGCAAATGGGATTACAAAGCATTTTCAAAGTGTATTATGTATACACTATTTACAAAATATATAAGTAAATTGTAGAAAAGCTTTCATGGACTCAAGGACCTCTAGCACACTCTATAGCTGGGAGTCCTTCTCATTTCCAGGAAATCTGTATATTTTGATTGGCCCATGCTGATCCAACTGCTTATCAATCTTCCTTACTTAATGGTTACTATGTTTCCAATCCTGTCCTAGGAAATCCTACAGGGAGATAAGAGGAACATAAAAGTTGTTTTCATCCTCTTTATGACATCATATTTTAACTGTGGGTACAATATTATGGTATTTCTATTTTCCATACCAAAAATTAGGATTTGTGGTCTGATAAGTACACATGTTCCTATGGAGACATTTTTTTCCATAGGAGAACAACTTTAAAAAGCTGTACTATAATAAAAAAAAAAATCAGGATGTTTGGGGGAGAAGTGAGATAGAGCTTGGGGGTTAAGAGATGCAAACTACTATGTATAAAATAAATAAGCAACAAGCATATATTGTATAGCACAGGGAAATCGAGCCATTATTTTGTAATAATTTTCAGTGGAGTACAATTTATTAAAATATTGGATCACTATGTTGTACACCTGAAACTAATACAAATCAATTATACTTCAATTAAAAAATCTATGTATCACCATCCAATATACATTTATTAATATTTACTTCATTTTTCATTTTATTTTTTTACATTTGACTTTTAAATTTACCTGAGTTTTGCTGTGTTAAGTAATGTATAGGAATCATATGTATTATAATTCTCCCAAAAGTTTAACTAATTTTCTCTTTATCATTATTATATCTTTCTCCTGTTACTATTAAAATTCTACCTACATTCCATGATAAACACATGTGTATTTCCTCCCCCAGAAAAAAAGATGTTTTTTTAAAAAAATAGGGAATATAGATACATGCATAAATAACATATGTTATACACAATTGCTAATTAAGTGTCAAAGGAGTGGGACAGAGTGCTACAAGGAAGACTTCTTTTATATGGAGTGGTCAATAAAATCTTCACCAAAGAGTTAAGATATATAGGTTTGGGGAAAAGAGGGGGAAGTCATTCTAAACATAAACACAGTGTTTATCAGAATATTGCTCCATGTTGGAGGGAATCCAGTATTGGGAAAGTGTTAATGTCACAACTTAAAAGGTTTATGGTGTGGCCTAAGTAATGAATCCAAGTTTACATAGCTCAATATTCTAATCTGACTTTGTGTTACATTGAGCAACAAATTAACTTTCTTTGAGCCTCATTTATCCATATTAGGAGAAATACCTCAGGGGTGGTTACTAGATGGCATGAAAGCAAACCACCAGATAATGAAGGTGATATAAAAATGCCAGAAATATATAAACTTGTACAGAGACATACCAACTTACAGATATCTACGTCTCCTATAGATGTAACCAAATGCTAGATCCTGTCAGACTGTAGTCTGCTAAGGTCAGGTAAGCTTTGTCCTTCATTTGGCTTCTGGCTGAGTCCCCAAGGAGTTATCTTTGTGTTTATAGAGATCTGTTTTCTTCTGTGGAATTGACAGCTGTTTAGTGGGTCACTTAAGATGCCAGGTTCAATCAAGAGAGAGCCAGGAGATTCTTTAAACTCATAGAATACAGTAGTGAATTTATTCAAATGAATAATTTTAACAAACTAAAGTTTCACATAAAGAACTTGGAAAGATGTATACAGTGGTCTTACAATGTATACAATAATATTGAGATAAGATTTTAGAATTGTAAAAAACATTATGAAAACTTGAAGTCTCTCTGTCTCTCTTTTTGGGACATGCTGCATGGCTTGTGGAATCTTAGTTCTCCAACCATGGGTCACACCTGTGTCCCCCACAGTGGAAGCATGGTGGCCTAACCACTGGACCACCAGGGAAACACCAAAGTCTCTTATTTGACAGTAGAAAAACTGAAGCCCAGGTTGTCTTTCTCACAGTTAGCAAATGGAAAAGGCAAGACTAGAATCCTGGCCTTAAAAAATATACCTGGACCAGTGTTCTCTCTATCATACTGCACAGTCACCCACAAACCATGTAATAATGTCTAATATTTATTAAGTTTTTGCTTTATGTCAGACTATGGGTTAAGCACTTACATGTACTGTCTCACTGAATTCTTACAAGAATACTGAGAATCTGGTACTATTAATATGGTAATATTAATGAGGAAACTGAGGTTTTGAGAGGTTAAATGAATTAAACTCTAGATTAAAGAGCTACTAAGTAACTGGAAATGTAAGCTGCTATGTCACTGTGACATAGGGGACTGGAATGCAAAACTAGGAAGTCAAGAGATACCTGAGTAACAGGCAAGTTTGGCTTTGGAGTACAAAATGAAACAGGACAAAAAGGCTGACAGAGTTTTGCCAAAAGAACATACTGGTCATAGCAAACATCCTCTTCCAACAACACAAGAGATGCTCATGGACATCACCAGATGGTCAATACTGAAATCAGATTGATTATATTCTTTGTAGCCAAAGGTGGAGAAGCTCGATACATTTAGCAAAAACAAGATTGGAACTGACTGTGGTTCAGTTCATGAACTCCTTACTGCAAAATTCAGACTTAAGTTGAAGAAAGTAGGGAAAACCACTAGACCATTCAGGTATGACCTAAATCAAATCCCTTATGATT
Source organism: Budorcas taxicolor (assembly GCF_023091745.1). Lineage (NCBI taxonomy): Eukaryota > Metazoa > Chordata > Mammalia > Artiodactyla > Bovidae > Budorcas > Budorcas taxicolor. Next base: position 77,039,340 of record NC_068935.1, read on the forward strand.
ATCCACTGAAAGTGACAAATAGATTCAAGGGATTAGATCTGATAGAGTTCCATAAATCTATGGACAGAGAGAGGCAGTCCTAAGATGGCAGAGGAATAGGATGGGGAAACCATTTTCTCCCCCACAAATTCACTGAAAGATCATTTGAATGCTGAGCAAGTACCACAAAACAACTTCTGAACGCTAGTAGAGAATACCAGGCACACAGAAAGACAGCCTTCAAAAGGAGGTAGGACAAAATATAAAAGATAAAAAGAGAGACAAAAGAGTTAGGGATGGAGACCCATCCCAGGGAGGGAGTCATAAAAGAGAAAAAGTTTCCAAACACTAGGAAACCCTCTCACTGGCGAGTCTGTGGGGAGTTTTGGAATCTCTGAGGGCAACATAACCGGGAGCAAAATATAAATAAATAAAACCCACAGATTTCGCACCTAACTGCAACTACCAGTGGAGAAGTAGCCCAGACGCTTATGTCCACCACCAGCAAGCAGGGGCTGAACTGGGAGGCAGGGGCTGAACAGGGAGGTGCGTGCTGCATCGCTTAGGGTAAGGACCAGGCCTGAATGCCCTGAAGGCAATCTGAGGGAGCTAACGTGAGATAGCAACGCAAAACATGGGATAGCCAGAGAGAGGATAACAAAAAAAGAGAAAGAGGAAAGAGAGAGAGAGAACTTTCCCACGAAAAGCACTAAGCTAAGGCACTGCCAGGCCCGCTCGCAGAACAAAGGACTGAGCAAATACCAGAGGAGAGCTAGCCTGCAGCGGACCAGCCGATCCCCCACCAGAGGCAGGGATGCAGGCGGGTGACAGACAGAGCCAGAAGGCAAGGGGCAAACTTGGCCCCAGAGATGCCATCCTCTACTGTAGGAAACAAGGTATAAAGAAGGTTGAGAAGTGCTTGCAAACGAGACTCTCAACCAGGGCTGAACATTCCTGCAAATGAGATGTTCTGCCCAGTGTAGGGAACTAGGTTTAAGGAAGGTTGAGAAGTGCTTGCAAACGAGACTCTCAACCTGAGCTGAACATTCTTGCAAACGAGATGTTCAGCTAAGAATCCTGTTTGTTCCCGTGGGAAAAGAACATTTCTTGCACACAAGGATGTTTCTCTGATTCCTCAAAAGGAACAGACCCAGGGACAAAACGGATTCTAAGTTGATAAGGAAGTTTCCCAAAACAAAGTCTTAGCTGCAGTAAATAAGTCAAGGTAAAGGTTATCTTGCCCTGCGCCTGTGCACTGTATAGTCTCTGAATCATAGTGCTTGGCAGCTTGCCCTGTAGGTTGTTGTGCAAGGGATATAAAATAAAGCAGCTGTAAGAAGCAAGGGTTAAAATATAAAGATTTAAACCACTCTGCAGTGTTGGTGTTTCATTCCATCGCCAGCAACTGGCGCCCAACGTGGGGCTCGACGGAACTGAAAGGGTAAGCACCCCAGGGCAAAAGGCTGAAAGGGGGACTTTCGCGAAATAGAAAAAAAAGAGAAAAGAATAAAAATCCGAAAGGGTGAACACCCCGGAGCAAAAGGCTGAAAGGGGGACTTTCGGGAAATAGAGAAAAAGAGAAAAGAATAAAAATCCGAAAGGGTGAACACCCTGGAGCAAAAGGCTGAAAGGGGGACTTTCGAGAAAAAGAAAAAAGAATAAAAATCCGAAAGGGAGAGCACCCCGGAGCGAAACGCTGAAAGGGGGACTTTCGAGAAAAAGAAAAATAAGAGAAAAAGGACAGAAAAAAGAGAAAAGAAAAAGAAAAAACTATGGGGAATTCCCCGTCTTTAAAGTCACAATATATGGAGCTGGTTAAGGGGCTCCTGCATTCTATAGGAATTAAAACGTCTACTCGCCGCTTGAGTGAGTTATTCTGTCTTATAGAGCAGCATTGTTATTGGTTTCAATATCAAACAGAAGTACAGCTGAATTTGAAGGAATGGAAAGTGGTGCAAAAAGAGTTAAGAAGGCAGCATCAAAAAGGAAATGTGATTCCTTTAAGGCTGTGGACTCTATGCAGCGCTATAATGCAGGCTTTAAAATTAATGGCTGCTGACAGTGAGGCCGCCTCATGTTATCTTGAGGAGGGGGCTTCACCTCGGCCTCCGCCCAAACCTCCGGATGATAGTACAGATTCATCCACTGAGCCAGATAGAGATGTGAGTTCTGGGGAGGATTCAGATTCTATAAAGGCAATGACTGCTGCCTTTTAAAAGGTTTTATTAAATAAAAAACAAACTTCCAAGGCTGTTAACCCTTCTGCACCACCTTACGCATCCCTATTTCTGGTAGCTGCCGACAAGGCTGAGGTAGGGAGAGAAAGTCAATAGTTTTAAAAGTACGGGAAAAGTATATTTTGGGAAATGCTTATTAATGACTCTCGTCCTTTAATGTCACTGATTATTAAAGGTAAACAATTTAAAGGATTAGTGGATACAGGAGCAGATGTTTCGGTTATTTCTCTCCAGCAGTGGCCTAATGACTGGGAAAAAAAAAAAATTCCTCTTGTTTTAACAGGCTTAAGATCAATAGCAGATGTGTGGAGAAGCGCTCAACCTTTGTCATGCCAATTGTCTAATGGAAAGAAAGTATTTATTTCTTTTTACATTGTTAATATACCTATTAATATCTGGGGAAGAGATCTTTTATTTTCTTTAGGAACAACGCTTACCATCTCGTCGGAAAACTTGTAGCCACTGCTCAAATTCCTCGAGCTCTCCCATTGAAATGGTTAACTGATGTCCCTAAATGGGTTGAGCAGTGGCCGCTTCCAAAAGTGAAGCTTGAGGCTTTAGAACAATTAGTAAAAGAACAGCTTCAATCTGGCCATATTGAACCTTCTACGTCTCCTTGGAATTCTCCTGTTTTTGTCATTAAGAAAAAATCTGGTAAATGGAGAATGTTGACTGATTTAAGGGAAGTTAACAAATGTATAGAACCTATGGGAGCTTTGCAATTAGGTCTCCCTTCTCCTGCTTTGATTCCACAGGACTGGTCTTTGATGGTTTTAGATTTGAAGGATTGTTTTTTTTTTTAATATTCCTTTGCAAATAAAAGATAGAAATAAATTTGCTTTTACTATTCCAGTGTATAATCATGGGCAGCCCATAAAACGTTATCAATGGACAGTGTTGCCTCAAGGAATGATTAATAGCCCTACACTTTGTCAGGAGTTTGTTGATCGTGCTCTTATTACTGTGAGACAACAATTTTCTAATTGTCTTCTCTATCATTATATGGATGATCTTCTATTGGCAGCTCCTAGTAAAGAGGAACGAGATAAATTTTTTATTCATGTAAAAAAAGCTTTAAGTGATTTTAATCTTCAAATTGCTCCTGAAAAAATTCAAACTGAATTTCCTATTTCATATTTAGGTGCTATTTTGGAACGACAAAGAATAAAACCTCAAAAAGTCCAAATTAGACGAGATAATTTGAAAACTCTTAATGATTTTCAGAAGCTTTTGGGTGATATTAACTGGTTACGTCCCATGTTAGGGATTCCTACACATCAATTGCGTCATTTATTTTCTACTTTGGAGGGTGATACTGCTCTTAACAGTCCTCGATCTCTTACTTCTCAAGCAAAAGAGGAATTACACTTTGTAGAGCAACGGTTGAATGAAGGGTTTCTTACTTATCTACAACAGGATCAACCTATACATTTCATAGTGTTCCATACTCCCTATTCTCCTACTGGAGTTATTGCTCAATCTGCAGGGTTGATTGAGTGGGTATTTTTACCCAATAACTATACAAAAAAGCTTACTACTTATATGGATAGAATTGCTTTCCTTATTTTGAAAGGTCGAGGCCGTATTACTCAGTTAATTGGAAGTGACCCTCAAACAATTATTACTCAACTTACTTCCACCCAAATTTCTAACTGCTTACAGTTTAATGAAAATTGGCAGATAGCTCTTGCATCTTATTCAGGGACTTTTTCTAATCAATATCCTCAATCTAAAATGATAGATTTTCTTCGACATACATCAATGGTTTGTAAATCTCCTATATCTAATATTCCAGTTGAAGGAAAAACTATTTTTACAGATGCCAATAAAAATACTGCTGGCTATTGGACTGATACTACTTCTAAAGTTGTTCCACATTCCTTTTCTTCTGTGCAGCCTGCTGAACTTTGGGCCATTTGTTTGGCATTACAGGATTTTTTTGATATTCCTATTAATATTGTTTCTGATTCTAAATATGCAGTCTTTTCATGTATTTATCTTCCTGAAGCCACTCTACCGGTAACTTTAAAAACTAATATTGATAAATTATTTTTTCAGGTTCAACAATTATTAATTAGGCGAACTAACCCTGTCTTTTTTACTCATATTCGAGCTCATTCTTCTCTCCCCGGACCATTATCTCAAGGAAATGCAAATATAGATGCCTTACTTTATCCTTTACAGTCTGCAACACAAGAACATTGTTTACATCATACTAATTCTAAAGGGTTACAAAAAACTTATTCGTTAACACGAAAACAAGCTCAACGCATTGTTCGTTCTTGTTCCATATATGCACCATTTATTTTGCCCTTTGCCCCTCCTGGAGTAAATCCCAGAGGACTACATTCTAACCAAATCTGGCAAATGGATGTTGTTTTTATTTCTTCATTCGGCAAACAGAAATATGTTCATCATACTATAGATACTTATTCTCATTTTCAATGGGCTACAGCTTTAAGTTCAGAAAAGGCAGATTCTGTTATTACTCATTTACTATTTTGTTTTGCTATTATGGGCATACCTATAGAATTAAAAACTGATAATGCTCCCGCATATCAATCCTCTAAATTATCTCAATTTTTAGAACAATATCATATTAAGCACACTTTTGGTATTCCTTATAATAGTCAAGGACAAGCTATAATTGAAAGAGCTAATCGGACTCTTCGAGAATACATTGAAAAAATAAGAAAGGGGGAAAAAGGTGTGATAGCACCAAGGGATGTATTAAATAAAACACTATTAACTCTTAACTTTTTGAATGTCTGGGGAAAAAGTAAGATTACTCCAGCAGAACAGCATTTTGGCAATTCAGAAAAGAAGACAAAAAGCTTTGAACATTCCCAGGTATGGTATAAGGATGAGATAAAGGGATGGATTCCAGCAGTACTTCACTTCTTGGGGCGAGGGTATACTTTTATTTCTGTGAATAATTCCAGGATTTGGAATGAAATTTTGGGAGTTATATCATGTTCTGATTGTAACTTGACTCAATGTATAAATCGTTCCTGGTGGGAAAATGTTGAAAACAAGATGGTCCATTCCAGTAATTATTCTTTGGTCATTGTGAAAGCACGGACTGAACTTTGGTTGCCTGTTAATCTTACTCGACCTTGGTCGGACTCTTTTGCTGTCACTCATCTTGTGAATGCTGTACAAACTTCTCCATCAATCTCGAAGAATGCTTGGCATTGTCATCGCATCAATTCTCGCTGTGGCTTCAGTAACAGCAACAGCAACTGTAGCAGGTCTTGCTTTGCATCAAGGCATACAGACTGCTGATTTTGTCAGGGAATGGCATAAAGATGCTCATTTATTGTGGCAACAACAGCATGATTTGGACTCTCAATTGGCTACTGATGTATTGAATTTACAACATACTGTTTCCTGGTTAGGAGATCAAGTGACTGTGTTAGCTACAAAGAGTGTGTTAAAATGTGATTGGAACTCATCTCACCTATGTGTAACCCCTGTTCCTTTTAATATGAGTGAGGGTTGGGAAAAGGTGAAAAGGTCTTTAGTGGGACACCAGAATTTAACTGCTGAAATTATGGAATTGGAACAAACTATATTGTCAACTTTTAGTAAGATGCTGCCTGATATTCTTGGTTCTGATATACTGAAGAGTCTTCCAAAAAGATTAGATAACCTTAATCCTTTAGGGCATGTATCTACATTGTTAACAATATCCTTTGTGAATACTTTGTTAATTATTGCTTTATGTTTTATTGCTTTTATAGTCACCGGCGCTGGCGAAAAGGGAAACAATTAAAAGAAGCTTTGCGTATTCAAGCGCTTATTCAGCATCTACAAGAAAAGAAAGGGGGAGATGTAGGGAACAAGGTATAAAGGTTGAGAAGTGCTTGCAAACGAGACTCTCAACCAGGGCTGAACATTCCTGCAAACGAGATATTCTGCCCAGTGTAGGGAACTAGGTTTAAGGAAGGTTGAGAAGTGCTTGCAAACGAGACTCTCAACCTGAGCTGAACATTCTTGCAAACGAGATGTTCAGCTAAGAATCCTGTTTGTTCCTGTAGGAAAAGAACATTTCTTGCACACAAGGATGTTTCTCTGATTCCTCAAAAGGAACAGACCCTGGGACAAAACGGATTCTAAGTTGATAAGGAAGTTCCCCAAAACAAAGTCTTAGCTGCAGTAAATAAGTCAAGGTAAAGGTTATCTTGCCCTGCGCCTGCGCACTGTATAGTCTCTAAATCATAGTGCTTGGCAGCTTGCCCTGTAGGTTGTTGTGCAAGGGATATAAAATAAAGCAGCTGTAAGAAGCAAGGGTTAAAATATAAAGATTTAAACCACTCTGCAGTGTTGGTGTTTCATTCCGTCGCCAGCACTCTACCAAACTGCGAGCAGGCTCCCAGTTGCTAACCAAGTCTTCCTGGGATCCTGGATGGTTGACATCTGCCAGGGGGGTCGCAGCCAGAGATCAGCTCCCCAGAGGAGACACATGGCACACCTGAGATGGTGCTCCCGCTGCACACCCAGGACATGGAGTGGCTGGGACAGGGGAGGTGATAAGACGCACTGCCCCACCTGGGGAGTGTGTATTCACCAAGTACCTGGCTGCCTGAGCTGCTCGGACCTGGGAGGGACACAAAACGCAAGCCCAACAGAGTTTGTGCCTTTGTGGGGGTACCCGAGAACCTAAACCTGAGCGGCTTAGACCTGGGAAGTGCACGCAACCCAGGGCCCGCCTTAGACAGTTCCCCTGCAGAGCAACCTGGAACCTGAGTAGCATAGACAGGGAAAGTACACACACCCATGAGCAGGGGCAAACCCAGTGTGGCCCAGACACTGCAAGCACTCCCCACACATGCCAGTGATATTTGTTTGCAGTGTTCTTCCCTCCCTGCAGCACAATTGAACAAGTGAGGCTAAATAAATGACCACCTTCGCCCCCTTGTGTCAGGGGAGAAGTTAGATACTGAAGAGACTTGCAAACAAAGGAAGCCAAAATAAACAAAGAAGAGGGAACCGCTTTGGAAGTGACAGGTGCAACAGATTAAAATCCTATAGTTAGCATTGGCTACATTGGAAGGGACCTATAGACCTTGAGAAGAAGTATAAGCTGGAACAAGGAACTATCTGAAACTGAATTGACCCCACACTGCCCTCAACAGCTCCAGAGAAATTCCTAGATATATTTTACTATTATCATTTTTTAATTAAAAATTAAAAAATTTAAGTCCTTTATTACTCCTTTAACTTTTATTTTTAAAACCTACTATTACCTTGCAAAAAAAGACCCTATTTTTAAAGCAAATTTCATATTTTTTAAAATAACTTTTGTGATTTTGTTTTGTTAATATTGTATCTTTTGAGAGTCTAACCTCTACTCTAGCTTTTTAATCTTTGCTTTTTGGTATTTGTAAACAATTCTGTACCTTTAAGAATCCAATCTTCACAATGTATGGCAAAACCAATACAGTATTGTAAAGCAAAATAAAGTAAAAAAAAAAAAAATCCAATCTTCAGTACCCATTTTTACTTAGGAGTGTGATTAGTGGCTTGATTGCTCTCTCCCCTTTTGACTTTCCTCTTTCTCCCCCAGGTCACTTCTATCTCTTTCCCCCTCTTCCCTTTTCTACTTAACTCTGTGAATCTCTTTGGGTGTTCTTGGCTGTGGAGAACACTTAGGGAACTGATCTCAGGCTAGATTGGTCTCTCTCCTTTTGGCTCCCCTTACTCTCCTCCTGGTCACCTCTGTCTTGTTCCACCCTCTTCTCTTCTCTATGGAACTCCATGAACCTCTCTGAGTGTTCCAGATTGTGGAGAGCACATAGGGAATTGATTACTGGCTAGACTGCGCTCTCTCCTTTTGATTCCCCCTCTTCTCCTCTTGGTCACCTCTATCTCCCTCCTCCCTCTTCTCTTCTCCATGTAACTCTGTGAACCTCTCTGGGTGTCCCCCACTGTGGAGAATCTTTTCACCATTAACCTAGATGTTTTATCATCGGTGATATATGGATGGAGAAGTCTTGAGGCTACTGTAAGAATAAGACTGAAAGCCACAGAAGGAGGCTTAAATCCAAAACTTGAGAACACCAGAAAAGTCCTCAGTCCAGGGAACATTAATCAACAAGAGCTCATTGAAAAGCTTCCATATCTATGCTGAAACCAAGCTCCACCCAAGAGCCAATAAGTTTCAGAGCAAGTTATACCAAGCTAATTCTCCAACAACACAGGAACATAACACTGAGCACAAAAATACAGGCGGCCAGAAGTCATCCCCAACCCATAGACACTTCAAAACTCACCACTGGACCCTTCATTACACTCCAGAGAGAAGAGTTCCAACTCCACCCACCAAAACATGGACGCAAGCTTCCCTAACCAGGAAACCTTGACAAGCCACTTGTCCAATCCTACTCACAGGGAGGAACCTTCTCTACAATAAAGAGGAACCACAAACTTCCAGCATACAGAAAGGCCAAGCCAAACACAGCAACCTAAACAAGATGAAAAGGCAGAGAAATATTCAGCAGGTAAAAGAACATGATAAAAGCCCACCAAACCATACAAAAGAAGAAGAGATATGGAGTTTACCTGAAAAAGAATTCAGAATAATGGTAGTAAAAATGATCCAAAATCTTGAAAACAAAACGGAGTTACAGATAAATAGTCTGGAGACAAGGATTGAGAAGATGCAAGAAAGGTTTAACAAGGACATAGAAGAAATAAAAAAGAGTCAATCAATAATGAATAATGCAATAACTGAGGTCAAAAGCACTCTAGAGGGAACCAACAGAAGAATAATGGAGGCAGAAGATAGGATAAGTGAGGTGGAAGAAGATAGAATGGTGGAAATAAATGAAGCAGAGAGGAAAAAAAAAGAATTAAAATAAATGAGGACAACCTCAGAGACCTCTGGGACAATGTTAAATGCACCAACAGTCGAATCATAGGCGTCCCAGAAGAAGAAGATAAAAAGAAAGGCCATGAGAAAATACTTGAGGGGATAATAGCAGAAAACTTCCCTAAAATGGAGAAGGAAATAGCCACCCAAGTCCAAGAAACCTAGAGAGTCCCAAACAGGATAAACCTAAGGTGAAACATCCCAAGACACATTTTAATCAAATAAACAAAGATCAAACACAAAGAACAAATATTAATAGAAGCAAGGGAAAAACAACAAATAACTTACAAGCGGATTCTCATAAGGATAACAGCTGATCTTTCGATAGAAACTCTTCAAGCAAGAAGGGAATGGCAGGACATACTTAAAGTGATGAAAGAGAAAAACCTACAGCCCAGATTACTGTACCCAGCAAGGATCTCATTCAGATATGAAGGAGAAATCAAAAGCTTTACAGACAAGCAAAAGCTGAGAGAATTCAGCACCACCAAACCAGCTCTTCAACAAATGCTAAACGATCTTCTCTAGACAGGAAACAAAATGTTTATAAACTCAAACCCCAAACAACAAAGTAAGTGGTAATGGGACCATACTTATCAATAATTACCTTAAACATAAATGGGTTGTATGCCCCAACCAAAAGACAAAGACTGGCTGAATGGATTAAAAAAACAAGAGACTCAACTCAAAGCTAGGGACACATTCAGACGGAAAGTGAAAGGCTGGAAAAAAATATATCACACAAAGAAAGAAAGAAAAGAAAGAAAGTGAAGTCATTCAGTCGTGTCCGACTCTTTGCGACCCCATGGAGTGTAGCCCACCAGGCTCCTCCACTCATTGAATTTTCTAGGTAAGAGTACTGAAGTGGGTTGCCATTTCCTTCTCTAGGGGATTTTCCCAGTCCAGGGATCGAACCCAGGTCTCCCACATTGTGGGCAGATGCTTTACCGTCTGAGCCAGCAAGGAATCCCATTATCATGCAAATGGAGACCAAAAGAAAGCAGAAGTAGCAATACTCATATCAGAAAAAATAGACTTTGAAATAAAGGCCCTGAAAAAAGACAAAGAAGGACACTATATAATGATCAAAGGATCAATCCAAGAAGAAGATATAACAATTATAAATATATATGCACCCAACATAGGAGTGCACCAATATGTAAGGCAAATGATAACAAATATGAAAGGGGAAATTAACAGTAACACAATAATAGTGGGAGACTTTAATACCCCACTCACACCTATGGATAGATCAACTAAACAGAAAATTAACAAGGAAACACAAACTTTAAATGATACAATAGACCAGTTAGACCTAATTGATATCTGTAGGACATTTCACACTAAAACAATGAATTTCACCTTTTTCTCAAGTGCACATGAAACCTTCTCCAGGACAGATTACATCCTGGGCCATAAATCTAGTCTTGGTAAATTTAAAAAAAAAAATTGAAATTATTCCAAGCATCTTTTCTGAACACAATGTGGTAAGATTAGATGTCAACTACAGGAAAAAAAACTATTGAAAATACAAACATATGGAGGCTAAACAACACACTTATGAATAACCAAAAAAGCACAGAAGAAATAAAAAAAGAAATCAAAATGTTCATAGAAATGAATGAAAATGAAAACACAACAACCCAAAACCTATGGGAGTCAGCAAAAGCAGTGCTAAGGGGAAGGTTCATAGCAATAGAAGCCTACCTCAAGAAACAGGAGAGAAATCAAATAAATAACCTAATTCTACACCTAAAACAACTAGGAAAAAAAAAGAAATGCAGCACCCCAGGGTTAGTAGAAGGACAGAAATCATAAAAATTAGGGCAGAAATAAATGCAAAAGAAACAAAGGAGACCATAGCCAAAATCAACAAAGCTAAAAGCTGGTTCTTTGAGAAGATAAATAAAATAGACAAATGATTAACCAGACTCATCAAGAAAAAAAGGGAGAAGAATCAAAGCAACAAAATTAGAAATGAAAATGAAGAAATCACAACAGATAACACAGAAATACAAAGGATCATAAGAGACTACTATCAGCAATTATATGCCAATAAAATGGGCAACTTGGAAGGAATGGACAAATTCTTAGAAAAGTATAACTTTCCAAAACTGAATGGCTGCTATCAAAAAGTCTACAAATAATAAACACTGTAGAGGATGTGGAGAAAAGGGAACCCTCTTACACTGTTGATGGGAATGCAAACTAGTACAGCTACTATGGAGAACAGTGTGGAGATTCCTTAAAAAACTGGAGATAGAGCTGCCATACACCCAGCAATCCCACTGCTGGACATACATATTGAGGAAATCAGAATTGAGACACATGTATCCCAGTGTTCATTGCAGCACTGTTTATAACAGCCAGGACATGGAAGCAACCTAGATGTCCACTGGCAGATGAATGGATAAGAAAGCTGTGGTACATATACACAATGGAATATTACTCAGCTATTAAAAAGAATGCATTTGAATCAGTTCTAATGAGGTGGATGAAACTGGAGCCTATTATACAGAGTGAAGTAATCAGAAAGAAAACATCAATATAGTATATTAACACATATATATGGAATTTAGAAAGATGGTAACGATGATCCTATATGTGAGACAGCAAAAGAGACACAGATATAAAGAACAGACTTTTGAACTCTGTGGGAGAAGGTGAGGGTGGGATGATTTTAGAGAATAGCATTGAATCATGTATATTACCATATGTGAAATAGATGACCAGTCCAAGTTTGATGCATGAAACAGGGCACTCAAAGCCAGTGCACTGGGACAACCCAGAGGGGTGGGAAGGGGAGAGAGGTGGGAGGGCAGTTTGGGATGGGTGACACATGTACACCCATGGCTGATTAATGTCAATGTATGGCAAAACCCACCACAATATTGTAAAGTAACTAGCCTCCAATTAAAATAAATAAATGAATTAAAAAAAAGAAAAGGCAGAGGAACCAGAGATCAAATTGCCAACATTCGCTGGATCATAGAAAAAGCAAGAGAATTCCAGAGAAACATCTACTTCTGCTTCATTGACTATGCTATAGCCTTTGATAGTGTGGATAACAACAAAGTGTGGAAAATTTGTAAAGAGATGGGGATATCAGACCACCTTACCTACCCCCTGAGAAACCTGTATTCAGGTCAAGAAGCAACAGTTAGAACCAGACATGGAACAAAATACTGGTTCCAAAATGGGAAAGGAGTACATCAAGGCTGTATATTGTCACCCTGATTACTTACCTTATATGCAGAGTGCATCATGCAAAATGCTGGGAGAAAAGTTATGACCAACCTAGATGGAGTATTAAAAAGCAGAGACATTACCTAGCCAAGAAAGGTACATATCATCAAAACTATGTTTTTTCCAGTAGTCATGTATGGATGTGAGAGATGGACCATAAAGAAGGCTGAGTGCTGAAGAACTGATGCTTTTGAACTGGCGTTGGAGAAGACTCTTGCAAGGAGATCAATCCGGTCAATCCTAAAGGATATCAGTCCTGAATATTCATTGGAAGGACTGAGCCTGAAGCTGAAGCTCCAATACTATGGCCACCTGATGTGAAGAGCTGACTCTTTAGAAAAGACCCTGATGCTGAGAAAGATTGAAGGCAGGAGGAGAAGGGACCGACAGAGGATGAGATGGTTGGATGGCATCACCAACTCAATGGGCATGAGTTTAAGCAAGCCCTGGGTGTTGGTGATCGACAGGGAAGCCTGGCATGCTGTAGTCCATGGGGTCGCAAAGAGCTGGACACAATTGAGTGACTGAACTGAACTGACTTGACTTAGGTCTATTTAGCACCAAAGCTCATTATTTTCATAATTACACCACAGTGTCTACAAATAGTAAACTGTACTTGAAACTGCTCAGAATCATTAGAAATAAGTGCAAACTGAATTATTAGATAAGTTTCACTTGTCTTAAGTTACTAATAATGATAAGGCTGCTTAATGCTGGTCAGGCTTCCAAGAATCAGGAATATTTATGTATTGCTGATAGCTATATAATTAGTATAAATCTTCATAGAGAGCAATTTGGCATTATGCATATGGAGTTATACAGGAATCTAGAAATATAGTGCCGATGGTCCTATGCGTAGGCAGCAAAAGAGACACAGACATAAAGAACAGACTTTTAGACACAGTGGGAGTAGAGGGTGGGATGATTTAAGAGAATAGCACTGAAACATATACATAACAATATGTAAAACAGATAGCCAGTGGGAGTTTGATGTATGATGCAGGGAACCCAAAACTGATGCTCTGTGACAACCTGGAGGGATGAGATGGGGAGGGAAGTGGGAGAGGGGTTCATGAGAGATGAGACACATGTATGCCCATGGTGAATTCATGTCGATCTATGGCAGAAACCATCACAATATTTTAAAGTAATTATTCACCAGTTAAAAAAAAAAAAAAAGAGTTATACGAATGTAAGCCTGGCCTTTAACCTAGCAATCTCACTTCTGGGATGTATCCTAAGGATATACTTTTATGTTAAAAGATATCTGTATAATACTACTGATATTTCTATTAGTGGAAAATTGGGAATTGTTCAAAAGCCTCCAATAAGGAAATGTGTAAATTCTATAATCATAGAATGTCGTCACTAGAATCTTTGAGACAATTTTATTCAAACACCATTTTTATGCTCCCCCACCTTATTTTTAGATGAAGCAGCTGAACTCAAGTAAACTCTGATATCAACTGGAGTGACTATTCTGTAGGCATTAAACATGACAAAGACCAAGAAGTCTATAAAAAGATACAAATAAAATATTGTAGCCACAGCCTCCTATGAAAATGTAATTAAAAGGGGAAGAAAAAAGATAACCAGTGAAAAGTTAAAATTTTAGGTCTACTCCTTGACAGCTATCTGGTATCTCTAAATTATTGAAGTTTGCAATATCTGCCTGATTCACAGACCATTTTTCTATATATGGAGGGAGAGAAAGGACATAGTCCTGTTCTTCACAATGCAAAGGTAATCCAAAGAAAATAGGATTTTAAAGGCAAGAATAATGTAGTAGTATTCATTTCCCCCTCCAGGGGATCTTCCTAACCCAGGGATTGAACTCGCATCTCCTGTGAATTTTGCATTGCATGCAGAAGATTCTTTACCATTTCAGCCATCCAGGAAGCCCACGAAAGACATATAAGTGCTATAAGGAAAATTTAGAGAAGAGCTAACACCTATCCTACTCAAACTTTTCCAGAAAATTGCAGAGGAAGGCAAACTCCCAAACTCATTCTATGAGGCCACCATCACCCTAATACCAAAACCAGACAAAACTGCCACACAAAAAAAGAAAACTACAGGCCAATATCACTGATGAACATAGATGCAAAAATCCTCAACAAAATTCTAGCAAACATAATTCAACAACATATTAAAAAGATCATACATCATGACCAAGTAGGCTTTATCCTAGAGATACAAGGATTCTGCAATATTTGCAAATCAATCAACATGATACACCACATTAACACACTAAAAGATTAAAAACCATATGATTATCTCAATAGATGCAGAGAAAGCCTTTGACAATATTCAGTATCCATTTATGATAACAACTCTCCAGAAAGAAGGCATATAAGGAACATACCTCAACATAATAAAAGCCATATACGACAAACCCACAGCATACATTATCCTCAGTGGTGAAAAACTGAAAGTATTTCCTCTAAAATCAGGAACAAGAAAAGGGTGCCCACTCTCACAACTACTATTCAACATAGTTTTGGAAGTCCTAGGCACAGCAATCAGAGAAGAAAAAGAAATAAAAGGAATCCAGATTGGAAAAGAAGAAGTAAAAGTCTCACTGTTTGCAGACGACATGATCCTCTACATAGAAAGTCCTAAAGACACCACCAGAAAATTATTAGAGCTAATCAATGAATATAGTAAAACTGCAGGATATAAAATTAATACACGGAAATCCCTTGCATTCCTATATGCTAACAATGAGAAAACAGAAAGAGAAGTTAAGGAAACAATCACATTTACCATTGCAATGGAAAGAATAAAATACTTAAGAATATATCTACCTAAAGAAAAAAAAGACCTATACATAGAAAACTATAAAACACTGATGAAAGAAATCAAAGATAACACAAATAGATGGAGGAATATACCATGTTTGTGGATCGGAAGAATCAATATAGTGAAAATGAGTACACTACCCAAAGCAATCTATAGATTCAATTGCAATCCCTATCAAGCTACCAATGTTACTTTTCACAGAACTAGAACAATCTCACAATTTGTATGGAAACACAAAAAACCTAGAATAGCCAAGGTAATCTTAAGAAGGAAGAATGGAATTGGAGGAATCAATCTGCCTGACTTCAGACTATACTACAAAGCCACAGTTATCGAGAAAGCATGGTAGTAGCCCAAAGTCAGAACTACAGATCAATGGAACAAAATAGAAAGCCCAGAGATAAATTCACGCACCTATGGACACCTTATCTTTGACAAAAGAGGCAAAAATATACAATGGAGAAAAGACAATCTCTTTAACAAATGGTTCTGGGAAAACTGGTCAACTACCTGTAAAAGAATGAAACTAGAACACTTTCGAACACCATACACAAAAATAAGTTCAAAATGGATTCAGTTCAGTTCAGTTCAGTCGCTCAGTCATATCCGACTCTTTGTGACCCCAAGGACTGCAGCACGCCAGGCCTCCCTGTCCATCACCAACTCCTGGAGTTTACTCAAATTCATGTCCATTGAGTCCGTGATGCCATCCAACCATCTCATCCTCTGTCATCCCCTTCTCCTCCTGCCTTCAATCTTTCCTAGCATCAGGGTTCTTTCAAATGAGTCAGCTCTTCACATCAGGTGGCCAAAGTATTGGAGCTTCAGCTTCAACATCAGTCTTTCCAATGAACACTCAGGACTGATTTCCTTTAGGATGGACTGGTTGGATCTCCTTGCAGTCCAAGGGACTCTCAAGAGTCTTCTCCAACACCACAGTTCAAAAGCATCAATTCTTCGGTGCTCAGCTTTCTTTATAGTCCAACTCTCACATCCATACATGACTACTGGAAAAGCCCTAAAAAGTTGGCTTAAAGCTCAACATTTTCTGAACCTGGACTTTGCAAAGTCATGTCTCTGCTTTTTAATGCTGTCCAGGTTGGTGATAACTTTCCTTCCAAGGAGTGTCTTTAACTTCATGGCTGCAATCACCATCTGCAGTGATTTTGGAGCCCAGAAAAAATAAAGGCTGCCATTGTTCCCCATTCCACTGTTTCCCCATCTATTTGTCATGAAGTGATGGACTGGATGCCATAATCTTAGTTTTCTGAATGTTGAGCTTTAAGCCAACTTTTTCACTCTTCTCGTTCACTTTCATCAAGAGGCTCTTTAGTTCTACTTCACTTTCTGCCATAAGGGTGGTGTCATCTGCATATCTGAGGTTATTGATATTTCTCCTGGCAATCTTGATTCCAGCTTGTGCTTCATCCAGCCCAGCGTTTCTCATGATGTACTCTGCATATAAGTTAAATCAGTAGGGTGACAACATACAGCCTTAAAGTACTCCTTTTCTTATTTGGAACCAGCCTGTTGTTCCATGTCCAGTTCTACCTTGTGTGAGATGAGTGCAGTTGTGCACCAGTTTGAGCATTCTTTGGCATTGCCTTTCTTTGGGATAGGAATGAAAACTGACTTTTTCCAGTCCCATGGCCCTATGAGTTCAGCACTTTCACAGAATCACCTTTTAGGATTTTAAATAGCTCAACTGGAATTCCATCACCTCTACTAGCTATTTTTGTAGAGATGCTTCCCAAGGCCCATTTGACTTCCCATTCCAGGATGTCTGGCTCTAGGTGAGTGATCACACTATCATGATTATCTGGGTTGTGAAGATCTTTTTTTTTTTTTTGTACAGTTCTTTTGTCTATTCTTGCCATCTCTTCTTAATATCTTCTGCTTCTGTTAGGTCCATACCAGTTCTGCCCTTTATTGTGTCCATCTTTGCATGAAATGTTCCCTTGGTATCACTAATTTTCTTGAAGAGATCTCTAGTCTTTCCCATTCTATTGGATTAATGATCTAAATATAAGTCCAGAAACTATAAAACTCTTAGCGGAAAACGTAGGCAGAACACTCTCTGACATAAATCACAGCAAGATCCTCCATAATCCACCTGCCAGAGTAATGGAAATAAAAACTAAAATAAACAAATGGGACCTAATCAAATTTAAAAGCTTTTGCACAATGAAGGAAAATGTAAGCAAGTTGAAAAGGCAGCCTTCAGAATGGGAGAAAATATAGCAAATGAAACAACTGATGAATAATTAATCTCCAAAATATACATGTAGCTCAATACCAGAAAAAGAAAGACCTAAGCAAAAAGTGGGAAAAGAACTACACAAACATTTCTCCAAAGAAGATATACAGATGGCTAACAAACACGTGAAAAGATGCTCAATAGCACTCATTATCAGAGAAATGCAAACCAAAACCACAATGAGGTACCATCTTACACTGGCCAGAATGGCTGCCATCAAAAAGTCTATAAAGAATAAACGATGGAGAGCATCTGGAGAAAAGGGAACCCTCTTACACTGTTGGTGGGAATGCAAACTAGTGCAGCCACTATGGAGAACAGAGATAAGATTCCTTAAAAAACTGGAAATAGAACTGCCATATGACCCAGGAATCCCACTGCTGGTATACACACCAAGGAAAGCAGAATTGAAAGAGACATATGTACCTCCATGTTCACTGCAACACTGTTTACAATAGCTGGAACATGGAAGCAACCTAGATGTCCATCAGCAGATGGATAAGGAAACAGTGGTACATATACACAATGGAATATTACCCAGCTATAAAAAAGAACATATTTGAGACAGTTCTAATGAGGTGGATGAAACTGGAGCCTAGTATACAGAGTGAAGTAAGCCAGAAAGAAAAACACCAATATAGTATATTAACGCACATATATATGGAATTTAGAAAGATGGTAACAACCACCTTATGTGCAAGACAGCAAAAGAGACATGATGTAAAGAACAGACTTTTTGACTATACTATGTGGAAAACGGCGAGGGTGGGACCATGTGAAAGAGAGCATTGAAAGGTGTATATTACCATATATAAATAGATGAGCAGTGTAAGTTCGATGAATGAAGCAGGGCACTCAAAGCTGGTGCTCTGGGACAACCTAGAGGGATAGGGTGGGAAGGGAGGTGAGAGGGGTTTTCAGGATGGTGGGACACATGTACACCCATGTCTGATTCATGTTGATGTATGGCAAAACCCACCACAATATTGTAAAGTAATTAGCCTCCAATTAAAATAAATTAATTAATTTTTAAAAAAGAGCTATAAAGACTTCAACTCTGAGCTTCCAATTCAAGATAGTGGAGTAGAAGGACTTGTGCTAATCTCCTCCTGAGAACACCAAAATCGCAACTAACTGTTGAACAGCTGTTGACAGGAGGATCCTGGAAACCACCAAAAAAAAAAAAAAAAAGCTACTCCAAGTCCAAAGACAAAAAAGAAACTCCAATGGGATGGTAGGAGGGGGCACAGACATGATAAAATTAAAATCGGCTGCCAGGTGGGTGATCCACAGTCTGGAGAACAATAATACCAAGTAAGTTTTCCCATTGTTGTGAAGGTTCTGAACCCCCATGTCAGGCTTCCCAGCCTAGGAATCCAACAAAGGGACTGGGAATCCTCAGGAAATCTGACCTTGAAGACCAGACTTCCACACGACTAGGGGAAGCAAGAGACTCCATTATTGGAGGGGACATACAAAACATTGTGCACACCAGGACCCAGGGGAAAGGAGCAATGATCCCACAGGAGATTGAGTTAGACCTATCTGTGAGTGTTGGAGAGTCTCCTACAAAGGTGTGGGTTGGCAGGTATGATAAGAGAAATCAAAAGCTTTCCAGGTAAGCAAAAGTTAAGAGAATTTAGCACAACCAAACCAGCTTTACAAAAAATACTAAAGAAACTTCTCTAGGCAGGAAACACAAAAGAAGGCAAGACCCATGCAAAATAAATCCAGAACAACTAAGAAAATGGTAATAGGATCATACATATTGATAATTACCTTAACTGCAAATAGATCAAATGCACCAACCAAAAGAAATAGACTGGCTGGACAGATGAGAACATGTGCATATATGCATGTCCACTTACCATGTTACTCTACTAAACCTCCCAAATTGTATGTAATTATTTTATATTGTTAGGTTAATCATGTTTCCATTATAGTTTGCTGGTTGCTGTTGTTCTTTCTCAAGCCTTTATCAAGGACAGTAGAAAAGTTTTTGTGTATCCAAAATCACTGCAGATGGTGACTGCAGCCATGAAATTAAAAGACACTTGCTCCTTGGAAGAAAAGTTATGACTAACCTAGATAGCATATTGAAAAGCAGAGACATTACTTTGCCAACAAAGGTCTGTCTAGTCAAGGCTATGGTCTTTCCAGTGGTCATGAATGGGTGCGAGAGTTGACTGTAAAGAAAGCTGAGCTCCAAAGAATTGATGCTTTTGAACTGTGGTGTTGGAGAAGACTCTTGAGAGTCCCTTGGACTGCAAGGAGATCCAATCAGTCCATTCTAAAGGAGATCAGTCCTGGGTGTTCTTTGGAAGGAATGATGGTGAAGCTGAAACTCCAGTACTCTGGCCACCTCATGCGAAGAACTGACTCATTGGAAAAGACTCTGATGCTGGGAGGGATTGGGGGCAGGAGGAAAAGGGGACGACAGAGGATGAGATGGCTGGATGGCATCACTGACTCAATGGACGTGAGTTTGAGTGAACTCCGGGAGATGGTGATGGACAGGGAGGTGTAGGGAACAAGGTATAAAGAAGGTTGAGAAGTGCTTGCAAACGAGACTCTCAACCAGGGCTGAACATTCTTGCAAACGAGATGTTCAGCTAAGAATCCTGTTTGTTCCCATGGGAAAAGAACATTTCTTCCACACAAGGATGTTTCTCTGATTCCTCAAAAGGAACGGACCCAGGGACAAAACGGATTCTAAGTTGATAAGGAAGTTCCCCAAAACAAAGTCTTAGCTGCAGTAAATAAGTCAAGGTAAAGGTTATCTTGCCCTGCACCTGCGCACTGTAGTCTCTGAATCATAGTGCTTGGCAGCTTGCCCTGTAGGTTGTTGTGCAAGGGATATAAAATAAAGCAGCTGTAAGAAGCAAGGGTTAAAATATAAAGATTCAAACCACTCTGCAGTGTTGGTGTTTCATTCCGTCGCCAGCATCTGGCGCCCAACGTGGGGCACGACGGAACTGAAAGGGTAAGCACCCCAGGGCAAAAGGCTGAAAGGGGGACTTTTGGGAAATAGAGAAAAAGAGAAAAGAATAAAAATCCGAAAGGGTGAGCACCCCAGGGCGAAACGCTGAAAGGGGGACTTTCGAGAAAAAGAACAGAAAAAAGAGAAGAGAAAAAGAAAAAACTATGGGGAATTCCCCGTCTTTAAAGTCACAATATATGGAGCTGGTTAAGGGGCTCCTGCATTCTATAGGAATTAAAACGTCTACTCGCCATTTGAGTGAGTTGTTCTGTCTTATAGAGCAGCATTGCTATTGGTTTCAATATCAAACAGAAGTACAGCTGAATTTAAAGGAATGGAAAGTGGTACCGAAGGAGTTAAGAAGGCAGCATCAAAAAGGAAATGTGATTCCTTTAAGGCTGTGGACTCTATGCAGCGCTATAATGCAGGCTTTAAAATTAATGGCTGCTGACAGTGAGGCCGCCTCATGTTATCTTGAGGAGGGGGCTTCACCTCGGCCTCCACCCAAACCTCCGGATGATAATACAGATTCATCCACTGAGCCAGATAGAGATGTGAGTTCTAAAAAAAAAAATTCAGATTCTGTAGAGGCAATGACTACTGCCTTTTAAAAGGTTTTATTAAATAAAAAACAAACTTCCAAGGCTGTTAACCCTTCTACACCACCTTACGCATCCCTATTTCCAGTAGCTGCCGACAAGACTGAGGTAGGGAGAGTCAATGGTTTTAAAAGTACGGGAAAAAGTATATTTTGGGAAATGCTTATTAATGACTCTCGTCCTTTAATGTCACTGATTATTAAAGATAAACAGTTTAAAGGATTAGTGGATACAGGAGCAGATGTTTCAGTTATTTCTCTCCAGCAGTGGCCTAATGACTGGAAAAAAGAAAACATTCCTCTTAACAGGCTTAGGATCAATAGCAGATGTGTGGAGAAGCACTCAACCTTTGTCATGCCTATTGTCTAATGAAAAGAAAGTATTTATTTCTTTTTACATTGTTAATATACCTATTAATATCTGGGGAAGAGATCTTTTATTTTCTTTAGGAACAACGCTCACCATCTCGTCGGAAAACTTGTAGCCACTGCTCAGATTCCTCGAGCTCTCCCATTGAAATGGTTAACTGATGTCCCTAAATGGGTTGAGCAGTGGCCGCTTCCAGAAGTGAAGCTCGAGGCTTTAGAACAATTACTAGAACAGCTTCAATCTGGCCATATTGAACCTTCTACATCTCCTTGGAATTCTCCTGTTTTTGTCATTAAGAAAAAATCTGGTAAATGGAGAATGTTGACTGATTTAAGGGAAGTTAACAAATGTATAGAACCTATGGGAGCTTTGCAATTAGGTCTCCCTTCTCCTGCTTTGATTCCACAAGATTGGTCTTTGATGGTTTTAGATTTGAAGGATTTTTTAATATTCCTTTGCAAATAAAAGATAGAAATGAATTTGCTTTTACTATTCCAGTGTCAGGTAACCTTACTATATGGACGGGAAACTTTACTTTAAATATTAATGATCCTAAGGGGCCATTTCAAGTTCATTTGCATATTAATAAATCTTACTCTGCTATAGCATGTGTAAAATTCCCTTATTCTTTACTGTATGGGCAATGGATTTGGAATGAAATTTTGGGAGTTATATCATGTTCTGATTGTAACTTGACTCAATGTATAAATCGTTCCTGGTGGGAAAATGTTGAAAACAAGATGGTCCATTCCAATAATTACTCTTTGGTCATTGTGAAAACACGGACTGAACTTTGGTTGCCTGTTAATCTTACTCGACCTTGGTCAGACTCTTTTGCTGTTACTCATCTTGTGAATGCTGTGCAAACTCTTCTCCATCGATCTCGAAGAATGCTTGGCATTGTCATCACATCAATTCTCGCCGTGGCTTCAGTAACAGCAACAGCAACTGTAGCAGGTCTTGCTTTGCATCAGGACATACAGACTGCTGATTTTGTCAGGGAGTGGCATAAAGATGCTCATTTATTGTGGCAACAACAGCATGATTTGGACGCTCAATTGGCTACTGATGTATTGAATTTACAACATACTGTTTCCTGGTTAGGAGATCAAGTGACTGTGTTAGCAACAAAGAGTGTGTTAAAATGTGATTGGAACTCATCTCACCTGTGTAACCCCTGTTCCCTTTAATATGAGTGAGGGTTGAGAAAAGGTGAAAAGGTCTTTAGTGGGACACCAAAATTTAACTGCTGAAATTATGGAATTAAAACAAACTATATTGTCAACTTTTAGTAAGACGCTGCCTGATATTCTTGGTTCTGATATACTGAAGAGTCTTCAAGAAGGATTAGATAACCTTAATCCTTTAGGGCATGTATCTGCATTGTTAACAACTTCCTTTGTGAATACTTTGTTAATTGTTGCTTTATGTTTTATTGCTTTTATAGTCTACTGGAGCTGGCGAAAAGGAAAACAATTGAAAGAAAAAGCTTTGCGTATTCAAGCGCTTATTCAGCATCTACAAGAAAAGAAAGGGGGAGATGTAGGGAACAAGGTATAAAGAAGGTTGAGAAGTGCTTGCAAACGAGACTCTCAACCAGGGCTGAACATTCTTGCAAACGAGATGTTCAGCTAAGAATCCTGTTTGTTCCCATGGGAAAAGAACATTTCTTCCACACAAGGATGTTTCTCTGATTCCTCAAAAGGAACGGACCCAGGGACAAAACGGATTCTAAGTTGATAAGGAAGTTCCCCAAAACAAAGTCTTAGCTGCAGTAAATAAGTCAAGGTAAAGGTTATCTCGCCCTGCGCCTGCGCACTGTATAGTCTCTGAATCATAGTGCTTGGCAGCTTGCCCTGTAGGTTGTTGTGCAAGGGATATAAAATAAAGCAGCTGTAAGAAGCAAGGGTTAAAATATAAAGATTCAAACCACTCTGCAGTGTTGGTGTTTCATTCCGTCGCCAGCAGGGAGGCCTGGCGTGCAGTGATTCATGGGGTCGCAGAGTCAGACACGACTGAGCAACTGAACTGAACTGATATATGTGTGTGTGTGTGTATATATATATATATATATATATATATATATATAATGCATAATATATATATTTTAAAAAATTTGTGAATTTTTGTCTAGCTAAATAATTCATGACATTTTGATTCCACTTGTTTGACTTAGTATGAATAGAATGCTAGATTTCTAATCTATATTCACTGAAAACTTGATAGTTTCATGTATTTTGGCATCTAGTATTACTGCTCAAAGTCTAGAAAATTTATTATCTTAGTGATTAAAAAAAATTGAATGAGGCTTGAAACTTCTAATCCAATTCTGAGAATATAAAGCAATGTTATGTTGTAAAAAGAAAATCCGAAAATTAACAAGTGATACAGTATTAAGTTCAAATTTGTTCAAATTACACAAAATTTTGTTAATGTCCACTATTTATTTTCATACCTTATTCACGACTCCACGTTGTATTTAATTGCATTGAGCAGCTTCAGCTACATGCAACAAATTCTGGTAAATTAAAAAATTTTTATTCTATTACAAATATCTTCTTTGTTTTATCTTCTTAGATATACCCATCATTTAAAAGTGGACATTTAATTTTCAATTATGGGATTTTGTTTAAAGTATCATTAATATTAATTTATTTGGGTACTAATTTCTCATTTAAATGCTTCTTCACAATCACCTTTTTTTTTCTTCAGTCTAACTTTATTTAGGCTTTCAATGGCTAAATTGAAGCTCTCTCTTGGTAAATGGTAAATTGCACTTGAACATGTTGGGTTATTTTCAAATATCTTTTGATATTGATTTCTAACATAATTCCACAGTGATAAGAGAACAGACTGTATAATTTCAATATCTTTAGACCATTAAATTTTTGCATCTTGTTTTATTTCCTTAAATATGTTCCAGTGTCTCCTAGTTTATAGTCTTATCAGTTCAGTTCAGTTGCTCAGTCTTGTCTCTTTGCGACCCCATGAATTGCAGCACGCCAGGCCTCCCTGTCCATCACCAATTCCCAGAGTTCACCCAAACTTACGTCCATCAAGTCGGTGATGCCATCCAGCCATCTCATTCTCTGTTGTCCCCCTCTCCTCCTGCCCCCAATCCCTCCCAGCATCAGAGTCTTTTCCAATGAGTCAACTCTTTGCATGAGGTGGCCAAAGTACTGGAGTTTCAGCTTCAGCATCAGTCCTTCCAAAGAACACCCAGGACTGATCTCCTTTAGAATGGACTGGCTGGATCTCCTTGCAGTCCAAGGGACTCATAAGAGTCTTCTCCAACACCACAGTTCAAAAGCATCAATTCTTCGGCGCTCAGCTTTCTTCACAGTCCAACTCTCACATCCATACATGACCACAGGAAAAACCATAGCCTTGACTAGACAGACTTTTGTTGGCAAAGTAATGTCTCTGCTTTTGGATATGCTGTCTAGGTTGGAACTTGAGTAGAATTTGTATCCTACTGTTGCATGAAGATTGTATAAATCTTAATTATGCTGAATTGGTTCACAGTGCTTTTTAGGTCTACTGTATCTTTCTACTTCTCTGTATATTCATTCTATTAATTTTTGAGAGTTTGATATTGAAACTCCAACTAAAAATCTGAATTTACTTTAGAAATAATTGTTGTAGTGGAACTATATGTAACTGTATTTTCCAAGTCTCCTGTGTTATCATACTTTCATAATTAAAAAAAAAAAGACTTCAACCCTTTCACTCTATAATCCATTCATAAAAATATATCTAAAGGATCAGATTCAGGTAAATATTTATGTATAAAGATACTCATGAAATCATTATTTATAATGCACAGACCACTGAAAACAGACTAAATACCAAAGTGAAATGAATGAATTATGGCATATTCAGACATTGTTCTGCTATTAGTTTCAAAGAGCATATACTGATATGGGAAAAAATGAAAGTGTAAAAGCAGTATACTTTGAAAATTTTAATTATATACACATATACATAAAAATGTAGTATATAGTAAAATTATGGGATTTTTTTCTTCTTCATACTTCTATTTCATAAATTTTCTAGTAGATGGAAGTATTTTTATAATAAAGAAAAACTAATCTTAACGGCCATATTTTCCATCCATCACACCCTAATACAGATCCTTATTTAAGCATAAACTGATTTAGTTCTGGTTGCATTATCTGAACATATTGAATCTAACTTATTCTTGAAATGTTTTTATGAATTAAAAATTAATATCATTTTGGTTCAACACAGTAAAAATGAGAAAAAAAATCTGTAGTCCTATCTAAACAAAACACAGGACAGGTTTTATACATTCTTACCTAGAGTTCTTATACATTCTTACCTAGAGTTCTTAACATGGTGGTATCACCTTAGGCAATATTACTCTAGAGGATAATAAGGAAGGTGCTGTTTTGGGTGCCTGACAAAACTTTGTTGAAAGTTATGAAGTAAAGATCAGTTCTAACGTGTTGGTCCTCCCTGCCTGTGGCTGTGTTTCACTACATGGGGTCTTTGATGCTATTGCTTGGAAGCCTGGTCAGTTTTATTAACACCATCACTTCATCATCATAAACAGGCCCTCAAAGGCAAAATAATTTTAAATTCACCTATGTCACAAAATCATCTCATGGACACTCAGAATGTCAGATTTAAATGAGGATGTAACAATTGTCTAGGTTATGGAATCATTAAATCAAGCTTCCATTATTACTAGGTAACATCAATGAATGCAGTAGGTGTTGACTAAAAAAATGCACAACCTAACAGTTGAGAATTGTTTTATTTGGTGGACAAAATTGAGGCCTTAACCCCAGAAGACAGCCTCTCAGGTAGCTCTGAGGGACTGCTCTGAAAGGGAGCAGGAGTTTTGCAATAAAAACCAGGTAGCTTGAACTTTAAATAAAAAAAATTACAGTTAATTAAAGGAAACCAGACTTCTAAAGTGCTTTTGTGTGTATGGGCTCATCAAAATTACTCTTTTGATATGCACCTTAACTAGTAGGGCCAGTATCCTGCTTTTCTCCATTGTTTATCACCTCAGGATGCACAGTTAGGGGTGGCTGCTGGCTTGCAGGCTGCAACATCCTCCTTTGTTTACTGATATGGCAGGTGACAATTTTCATCCACATAGGTCATTAGTAAGTAAATACTTCCCTTCTGCAAACAAGGCACTCTCTCCATACCTCCAACCAAATGAATATTAAATAATACATGTAGCTACCATGGTCTGCATCTTTTCCTCAATTTTGAAAGAGATACGGGTTTAAGAAATATATTGCTTCCTTTTCAACTACATCATAAGACAAACAAAATAATCTGAGTTTCAGGGGGACAAGTATTATACTGGAAAAACAGAAAATAAATGCTCCAATCTCACACCAGTCAGAATGGTCATCATCAAAAAGTCTACAAAGAATAAATGCTGGAAAAGGTTTGGAGAAGAGGGAGCCCTCCTAAATTGTTGGCAGGAATGTAAACTGGTACAGCCACCATGGAGAACAGTATGGAGGTTCCTTGAAAAACTAGTTACCATATGATCCAGCAATCCCACTCCTGGGCATAGATCCAAAGAACACTCTACTTCAAAAAGACACATGCACCTCAATGTTCATAGCAGTACTATTTACAATAGCCAAGACATGGAAGCAATTTAAGTGTTAATTGATAGATGAATGGATAAAGATGTGGTAATATATATACAGTTTTAAAAAGAATGAAATAATGCTATTTGCAGCAACATGGATGGATCTAGAGATTAACATACTAAGTAAAGTCAGACAAATATATCACTTATATGTGGAATCTAAAAAAATTATATAAATGAACTTATTTATAAAACAGAAACAGATTCACAGACATAGAAAACAAACTTATGGTTACCAAAGGAGAAAGCGAGGGGCGGAGGGGAGCTTGAAATGAACATATACCCACTACATATAAAACACCAAGTTCCTGCTGTATAGCACAGGGAATTATATCAATATCTTGTAATAATCTACAATAGAAAGAAATCTGAAAATGTGTATGTAATAAAAGAACAAAAAGTATACACACATATAACTGAATCACTTTGCTGTACACCAGAAACTAATTCCACACTGTAAACCAACTATACAATTAAAAATAAAAACCAAAACACAAATTGATAGCATTGCATTGTGTAAATGTACCAAAATTTACTTACTTGGTCTCTCTTAATGGCTTTATTTCCCAAGTGTTCTGTTCTCATAATGAGTAATGCTGATGTCCATATCATACCCATTTGTTGTCATTGTCTTTGCTTGTGGTATGTATAAAGATCAATTTTGCTTCAACTGTATGTGGTCAAGTTTATCAAACATTAAAAAGAGACAAAAAGAAAAAATGAATACTCCATCAAAAAGGGGCAGGCTGCTACTCAGCTCTTGCTGACTGTTCACACGTGGAATTTCTCACGAAGACAGAAATCTGGTTTTCTACATGAAATCACTTAAGTGCTGGCAACTGATTCAAAATGTGTGAAAAAAAATTCTGCAGGTCAAAAAGACGTGTATCTGAGAACTGGTTATAGTTTAGTTTGCAACCTTGCTCTAACCCAACTTCCTACCTTGGGGATGATGGATAAAATCAGACTAAATGACCTGATTTTTGCTAGAGGTCACTCGGGTGATAGAACAGGGATAACTCCTCAGATTTACGGTAGTTACAACTGGAGAATTTTCTATCCTGCAGAGAATTTCCTACATTTAGGTAAGTGAAGTATCCCATAAACTGTTAAATATTATTTAATGGCAGATTTAAAGGCCTGGCTCTGCCTTCAATAATATAAAATGCAATGTAAAAGTATTTCTTACATAGCACATCCTATACCACATCCAAGAAATTATCAATGAAAAGTATAGATCTTTATCCACCCATATAGTAACATTTCAAAAAAGAATTTTAAAACAAAACATGAAACCTCTCTGTATGTTGAAGTGTGTCATCTTCAATTTAACATTTTGAAATTTATAGTCTTTGAAATGTTAATACAATTGACAAAGATACTGGGAAACATTAAACAGTTTTTCTTGTTATGTTACATTTTGCTGTTTTGCTAAATTTACAGAAGTTTAGAATAAGTTTTTAAAAATCTAGTATTATTGCATGTTAATCACCTTGAGTTAACACTTAGTGTCATTTAGTCTGCTAACAAGAGTCAAAACTTTTGCCAAGTAGCTTCACATTTCAACATTTCTTGCATTAAAACATTATGCTTAGTATGGTGGAAATCCACTTGTACTTTATTTTTATAATTTGTAAGTAGGCATACAAGGTGAATGCAAAGTTGTTTAGAAACAAATTCTTCCTTAGTCAAATGCTAAACCCTGGGTACAACAAAGGCCCACAAAACCAACAGAGAACATGAATTACTTACAATATTAGACAAAACACTAGCAAATGTGGGAGGGGGAAATATGCAAAACAAACATTTTAAAAGGAATCCTTAGTTACCTTATAATGATGAAAGCAGGGACGGAAGAAGGAAGATGCACCAAAGAATACACAATTCATTAACAGAGATTTGCACTTTATTGTAATTTTGCATCCTGAGATAATAAAATTTAATATCTGACAATTGAACAACGACAGAAGCAGCAGTGAAAGTTTCAGAGAGGCAGGTATCCTTCCTTTTGGCACAGGTATATAGGTTGAGTTTTTCCAGGACAGTCACTCCGGAACTCAAGGGAGAAAAAATGATTCACTCCACAGGCTATATAACAATACAAGATGCATGAAAGTTCTTGGCTTAAATGGACATATTCACTTTTACCCTTTTCTGGTAAAACTGTCTCAACAGGAATCCTCTGCCCCAAAGTAGAAATCCTAGGTTTTTCAGACAGATATTTTGATCAGTGCCCACCTTCTAGTAGGATTTCCTATTTTTGCAGCTGACTCACATTTGTACATGGTTAGTTCAAGGATGGCAAACTAGCTTGTAGATCATATAATTTCAAACATATGTAACTGGTTTCAAAGTCCAGGCATTAAATCAATTTTCTGTTTGCTTACTATAAAACAAAAAATTAAAAAATTAAAGATCAAAGCAAACAAAATAAGCAGGAATAAAAGAAACATTTGAGAAATTATTGCTTAAGGCAATAATTGCCTTCATCTTGACTTTATACACAGAACTACTTTGAGACTCAGAAATTGGTGTCTACTCCAATGCTAGAAGACAACATTATAACACTTTTCACACTTGTAATCCTGTATATGTGTATATGTATGATTTACATATATACACCCAGATACATTAGCTCAATTATATCATCCTGAAACAGAAAAAAACTGAAGGCAAATTCTAACCTGAAGTTATATAGCCCAGTCTAGCCAAAACACACACACATACTTTAGCATTTCATTATTTAGGGACTAGGTAAGCAACCTGTGGAGGTCAAATAATTTCGGTTCCTTTATGAAAGTGGCTCCCAACATTTCTGCCATGAGGATTCCTTTATTATTCCTTCCCCATATTTTCAAGTATTTATTAAACTGCATATAACAATAGGTTTTCTCGTTTAAAAAAATAATTAAAAGCCTAACCACCATTAACAGTTTCTGATCAATATAGATAACCAGTGTTAGAACTGAAGAAACATAAGCAAAATGTGTAAAAATTCTGTCTTAGTTGGCTTGTGCAGTAGGAATGTTATGGATAAATGTATGATTTCTAGTATACTTTTTGAAATGCTAAAAAAGGTTCAGGATGACCCCACTGCTATTTTCATCTGCCCCAAGTTGAGAACCATTGGTTTATATCCACGTGCTTTTCCTCTCTAAATCAAGTATTATAACACAATATAACACAATTATAACACAATTATCCATGTTAACACATAACAGATTAATAACAAAATTACTACCCAAACTAGATTAACTGCAATACTCTTTCTGTAAGGTTTGACTGAGAAAGAAAATATAACAACATAGATTTAAAGGACTCTATTTAGAAATTACAAAATTATGATATGCAATATATCCTTCAGTCAATTTCAAAAGCACATTTATATATGAAAAAATCCTCAATTCCCCTGTGAGGTAGGTCCAGATTATTGTCCCCACTTCCACCATGAGGACATGAGGTATAGAGGAATTAAGCAGCAGAGCTACCAATTAAACCAGAACTGACTTGGGTTTGACTTCTATATCACTTTCCTTTCTAATATTACTAATTTGTTCCAACAGATGTTTTTGAAGAAATGGAAATAATTAAGACACTGAAGCAGATATTGGATGGGATATAAAATTCTTTTTCACATCAATGTCAAGGTGGGTCTTACCATAACTCCACATCTGTTGCAGCCATAATTCTTGCTCAGGTTCCAACTGCATATATAGTCAGATTCCACATAGGTAAAGCCCACAGACCTCAGTCCTCAGTTCCTAGGGAAACTATAATCATTCTTATCAGCAGGGAGGTGCTGAGATCTCACAGGCAAAAGGTTCTTTGAGTCTGTATGATATGAACACATACCAGCTAGGTGACTGTTGGCAAATCAAACTTTTATTGTGTGCAAGGCACTGTGAGAATTTCCACGAAGGGTAGTAGATTTGAGAAAAATCATTCTGAGATTCTGTAGAGTAAAAACTTCCTAAGGATTCCTAGTATCACAGAATGTCAGGTAACCTCTAATCTTCTGTCCAGCTCTAGGTTAAATCTCATGATTTTACAGATGAAGAGACTGACATGTAATGTAAGTGACTTGCCTGGAGCACATTAGATCATTTCCTCATATAGTGTGAATCTGACAAAGTCCATAGAAAATGGAACATATTCTCAGGTTGCCATCATAAAAATGAAAAGGCTGGCTCAGAATCAGGAAAAAAGAAACTGGGGGCAATATAGGAAGATGTGTATATGTAATATACACACACATACATATATATATTCCACATATTACATGGACAGATATTATTAATAAAATCTATTCATTATTTATTTTCTAGGGAAAATTTTCCAATAGTTCATCATTTAAAGTAACCCAAAGGATTTGACAATTGTTACACAATGGATTAAAGTAGAATTTTATAAGCATAAGAGGACTTAATTTCAGTGAATTTGAGCATCTTATTATCAAATTAGCAAAAAGTATTCCTATTATGTGAAACTGCTCCAATTAAAAGGGTGTATACAAATTTCTATATATCCTCTCAGGTCAATATAGTCAATTCTAATAAAAAACTGTTTGGAGGCTTTAAGTAGTGAGGTCTGATTTTTTGAGTGGTAATTTATAAACAAAATTGAAACGCTAATAATTTTTACAGAGATTTTACATGAAAAAAATCCATTTGTTTGAAGACTTACAAATGTTATGGAACTTCATTCAAATTAGATAAAACAAGAATAAATTTCATTAAAATGGTAGAGTGCTAAATAGTAACAGTTCGATTAAC
This sequence comes from Budorcas taxicolor, assembly GCF_023091745.1. Taxonomy (NCBI): domain Eukaryota; kingdom Metazoa; phylum Chordata; class Mammalia; order Artiodactyla; family Bovidae; genus Budorcas; species Budorcas taxicolor. Next base: position 77,071,099 of record NC_068935.1, read on the forward strand.
TGATCAGACATTAGTGCTTATAGGTCATGATAAGATGAACAGTGTGTTAAATACTTCAGTAGGCTTTAGTAGGGCTTCAGTCAAAGACTATTGTTTTTTTCAGGATTATGTTAAATTACATGATTACTAGCATTAGAGTTATACTAGTTTTATAAGTGACCGATACTTCTATTCTGTAATATTTTGTCACTAATATATCTCATAATTGGGGAAACCCCACGAAATAGGCTTTAAATAAGAAATGAAGAAATACAATATACTAGTAAAATATTCTTATATTATACTTAGCTGAAAAGGATGGTTTTAATGTAATGATTTACCAATTCATTTGTTCTGCTTCCTTCAACATAAAATGTTATCTTTATTTAAAGACGACAAGGCACTTCTCCATCTACTTCTAACATTTGACTACAATGGTTTCTTCCTAGATTAGTATAGAGGGTAGAAAGAATCAAAGAGTAGCTGAAAAATGTTAAAGCTTATTTCATTTTATACACAATTTATGCGAGTAGAGATGCATAATGGAAAGTAAGAGAAGGAACAGTTTTAACTTGTAACCTCAAAACTTTGTAAGATTTATATACTTCAGCAGATACATGTTATTTTCTCTGGAAACATCCATAGAAGGTTTCATAAATGAATATTATATAACAAAGAAAACTCAAATTTGTTTCTTTAATCTAAAAACAACTGGCACAAAAATACTTCATTAACTTGACATATTCTATCCTGAGGATATAAGAAAAAAGTCAGTGAGTGAGAAATTAATGTCCACAGTGTACCCTGTCATTTCAGCATTCACTGCTGCCAATATCACTGAAAAGAAAACAAATCTCTTAAAGGACTCAAAAATATTCAACTGCTAATTAGTCCCCTCCAAAGGAAAAGAGCTTGAAAAAGTAGTCATAGAAGAAAAAAAAAAATTGAGTATTTTCTGAGTAGTTCAAGAAAATAAGTCAAGCAACATAATGAATAATAAGATAATAAATTTAAGAGTTATTAGAATAGGTTTTAAAATTAAGTTTACACATGCTGGTAAATGTTTTTTATGATAAATACTACTGTAACTTGAATTAAAAACTCTGTTACCTCCAGATGTACTCTATTCCTGTCTCAATATTTGTTTTATAGAAACAATTCACCACTTCCTGCTGTTCTTTGAGCAAAACAAGTGTGATCTATACATGGTAGAAAAAGTTACTATGACCATCATGTGGCCAAATTCTAAGTTTACAGGAAAAAAATGAGATTATAAGGGTTGACTCAAAGTAATTATTCTATCAGTGATAATTAGAAATTTTGTATTATGCTGGAAATCAATTTTGGTATTAAACTGTCACAATTTGAAACATAAACATGATGATATTAGCTGGAACATAAACCACAGATACAATTTTTCCCCGAATTTATCTATAAAACAAGACATTTGGTATACATTTTCAGAGGTTTCCACTTTGTCTATAAAAATACACCTTCAATTTTACAGCAGACAGACAAATGATATTTGCAGGCACACACAATATATTAAAAGTTAGAGATTCTGGGTGGCATGGGGGTAACAGGGTTCTACAGAGAGAGGTGGAAAAGTTGTTCATGCAATTATAATCACACATCAAAAATCTCTTTTTCCCTCTCTTCTTTTACTGGTCCAGGACTGTGGATTTCAAATTAGGCATAAATTTTAAAAGTGGCTTTAAAAGGCTTGACCTTGTATGAAAAAAATGATTGCTCTCTTCATTGGGATGAATGTTTGCCTAAAAATAGACTAAAAATAATAAATATAAATAGACTAAAATAAAATAAAATAAATAAAATAAATAAAAATAGACTAAAATAATAAATAAAATATTATTCAGTCTCAGAACTTTTATTTTTAACACTAGGAATTACAAATAGTGTCTGCATACAGGCATAAATTTGCAGTTGAACTAATGCAATGTAAAGCTTTCATTATGTTAAAAACTCAAATTCTAGAACAATTAAGAGTGTCTGCTCTTATTCCAATGTGAAGAGAAATAGAGAAATATGCACATACCAATGAAAAGCCTGCATGTGTGGCTACTTTAGAAACGAAAATATTTTTGTTAAATTCTTGTCTTTCCTCATTAATAATATCCATACCTTTACAAAAGATCCCCAAAATGAGGATTAAGAGTATTTAATCAATTATGAATCTGCCACTTTAGGTAGAGCTTTTCAATTAGTTCTCTCTCTTTCTCAAAGTGGATCATAACTCCAGAAAGGGGTTAGCAGTGGCTTTCCTGGGGGTGGGGTCTGCTGCTGCTGCTGCTGCTGCTAAGTCGCTTCAGTCATGTCCGACTCTGTGCGACTCCATAGACGGTAGCCCACCGGGCTCCCCCATCCCTGGGATTCTCCAGGCAAGAACACTGGAGTGGGTTGCCATTTCCTTCTCCAATGCATGAAAGTGAAAAGTGAAAGTGAAGTCCCTCAGTCGTGTCCCACTCTTAGCGAGCTCATGGACTGCAGCCTACCAGGCTCCTCCCTCCATGGGATTTTCCAGGCAAGAGTATTGGAGTGGGGTGGGTGGGGTCTAGATACTTCTTAAAACATCTGAAACTTGAGACACTCCTTAAAGGTCATAATCCTGTATATTTCCAAGTGAAGAAAAGGATACATAAAGGGAGACAAATGAGGAGAGTGAGGCTGTGAAATGTGTCAGATGTCAAATGAATTCTTTTGTAAGTGGAGGACAAAATGGGATGTACTGAACTAAATGGAAAAAATAAGGTTCTTGGTTTCAGGTGCAATGCAGAAGATCTCAGACAATGATTTCAATTTTAATCTTCTCATTACAAAGGGCCATCCTGCCCACACCTGATATTTTTAACATACTTATTATGGCTTTGCCATAACACAGCATGTTAACAATCTATACATTCAAAAGGATGCTTGCAAACTTCATTCACATTAAAATTTATGCAGAATTGTTGGCAACACATTAAGAATAACAGTACATTCTGTAAACCATGACATATCACATTTTTTTACTTTATGCAAAGAAACAATATTTACAGGTCTTTAGGAGTTTAAATATTTTATCCACTAATATAAGTGATAATTAAGCAAAGTGCAGGACAAAACCAGTGCTATTAATTGCATGTCCTTTAAAAGCAGGTACGAGTAAAACCGTTTCTAAAAGCTACCAAAAGCTTATTTATGTATGTTCAGTAAGGGATTACAGAGCATTAAATAGCCTAGAAAAATGATGCATATTTAGAAATAGTAAGTATGAAAATTATAAGGCAGCATGCTCAGAACATGTTTTTGTTTTTTAAACACCTGCACTGATGTTATATTTAGTGGCAACTATATATATATATATATATATATATATACACATACATACACACACACATGTGTGTATTTATTTAAAAATTGACAGTGCAAAATACAAGCCTCATTTAACAACAACAAAAAGAATGTGCAAAATTTCTTCTTAAATCAACACAAATGAAAAGTGTGAGGAGAATATTCTACCATTATAAAGAATAAATTGAACACAGCAAAGGAGACCATCTTCATTCCAAAATCATCTACAAGGCACTAAGGGTAGGAAATGACAGGTAAAACAGAAGTGACTGAATAAAACTCCTCAGTCAGGTCGGAATATGGGATATTTTGGTAAGAATTCTATTAGTATTACCTGTAAAATAAAAATAAACAAGAATATATTGACAAAATTTTACAATTTTACTGCAACTTACACATAACCCCCCAAATTTATAATCACTTCTCACAGGACCATGTTTTGGTCTTATACTATAAAGCAAGTGAAATATATAAAACAGTTACAAAAGGAACTTACCACAAGTTATCATTAGATTGGCAATTAAACTGAAAAATATAATTACTTGCTATAGCTAATAGTTTTTATTATCTGATTTACAGTAACCATCTAGTTAACAGAAAAGCAAACCCTATTATATTTTAATGTCTTTCCCATTTTCCCTTGGTTCCCGTTTTTTGTAGCAAAGTGGAAGCGATTAAATGGGAAGCATACAAATTTTATTAGAATCTCTAGCAAAAATTTATTAGGATTAGGATTAGAAAAAAATACCTTCACTTATATTACATTTACATATTTTTCAATTACAACAGCTGATATTGGTTGAATATTATTATCTTTTAGAAGCTTTTTTGTAAAAAGTAGTGTTCAAATGGATTGATTAAAACATTTTAATTTAAAAAAGGTTTGGAAATAAAAATAATATATTTATAAAGTTACACAAAGTTACAATAATTTATACAAGGTTTTACCTACAGAGAATTTTAGATTTGTGGTCATTTGCACATTATCCTCAAAACTATTCAAAGTGGAGAAAGATACATAATAATCCTCACTTATGAAATAGAAATGGAATGTTTATTATTAAATATATATTACATGTCAGCAACTTAAAGTTTGGATAAATTTCATATTCTTTTGAATGTTAATGATACCCTATCTGTCACACTGGCTATATGTGACTTTATGTGTTGTGACTAAGATCGCAGATCTTTCAGTTTAAAAAAACTAGAATCTATAGTTTCTTCACTGAAAGCTATTAATAAATATCAGCTAAGAAAAAAAAAAAAGCCAGGAATATGAATCTAGAAGTCAATTCCTATTTTATGTAAGTTTTGACAAGATTACATTTAGAAATATTTGTTCATCTGTGCCCATCAACATGTGTTATGGTTTGTACCTGTGTTAGAAAAAGATTAAGGTTTTACCAGGTTTTCATCTGAGCATAGTAGCTAAAGTTTTTCTAAGATGTAAATAACTGTCAGCTTTCAAGATATTTTATTTTGGCTACAAACCTAAAAATGTGGAAGGAAACCTCTATGTTCCAAATGACAAAAGTTCAAGCTGAGAAGAAAAAAGGCAGAAAGAAGATGTGACAAATGATAAATACAGTAAAAAGTAACATTCAGGATGGAATCCAAAAATATGCAATTAAAGATAACTGCATACTTACATACTCCATCATATTGCTAGTTTCACATTTCCTTTTAGTCAACTTCCAGTGCAAAGCAAGCTAAGAAGGTAAAGTTTGTTAAGAATTTTAACAACAATTTATACTAATTATTACCTACACATTTGAATAAACCACTGAACAACAATCCAGGAATAAGATACTTTTAAAAATACTTTGTAAACAACAAATATTAAAAAGTGAGTATTCTCTAATTCATGCTTTTGTGGCTGACAATTTTCCATTTTTTCAATTTATTAATGCAAATATGAATGGAATACTTATTTGCTTAAACTTTCTTACCTTGTGATACAATCTGTTATTTTCCCATTCTAACAACTTTTGAATTGATCTTCTGGTCTATAAGAAAGAATCAAGACTTTGTTACAAGATGAAGAGCTTTGTAAACTATGTGTATATTCTTCTGCTTACTTGTAAGATCCCATTATTTTCTCCTCTTGCCTTTTCTTTCCAAAACAAAATATGTACAAATTACTCTGTGTTGTGAGTCCATTAATTGGACTATATAAAAACATTACCAGTACTGCTAGTAGTCCATTTATGAACCTAAATCTAGACTTTCGTATATCTTTTCACAAGGTTAGTTTTTTAACATACATATAATATGCCAAGCTAATCTGATTACTCATCAAATGTTTTCCTATCAGAGTTCTTTGCATAATACCTGACAAATAGTAGTCAAGGTCTATAAGTTGAGTAAAACAAACCAACATATATCAGAATTTCCACTGAAAAGAAGTACAAAATCAGGCAGTTGAAAAATTTGTATTTAGAGGAAAAAATAAAAACAAGAGAAGCAGCACTGTAGTAAACAGGAAGACAGAGGCTGAGTTTCTCATTTGGAGTGCATGTATTTTGAAAGGAATAAGAAAAGTTTGCAAAATGTTCCAAAACATTAAAATTAAAGACTGTTAGGCGTTTTTTATTTTTAACCAAACTTGGGTCTCCTGCATTGCAGGTGGATTCTTGACCATCTGAGCCATCAGGGAATCACAATAAATGGAGAGAGACTAAATATTTTCCTCCTAAGATTAGGAACAAGATAAGGATATCTCCTCCCGCTAGTTTTATTCAACAGCATATAGATGTTATAGCCAGAGCAACTAGACAAAAATAATAAAGGCATCCAAATTGTAAAAGGAAACATGAAACCATCTTCATTTGCAGAGGACATGATCTTGTATAGAGAAAACCCTAAGGAATCTAAAACACTACTTGAACTAATAAGTAAGAATTCTGGCCCCCATGATCTTCACTTCCTGGAGTTACACCTGTGAATGTTACACTACATTGCAAAAGGGACATTGCAATTGTAATTAAAGTTATTAATCATTTGGCTTTAGAATAGGGAGATTATTCTAGATTATTTTGGCAGACTCAATGTAATTCCATGAGCCCATAAAAGCAGAGAATTTTCTCCAGCTGATGGAAGAATAGCCAGAGGGGTCTGAAACACAAGAAGTACTCAAACCATCATTGCTGGCTTTAAGATGGAAAGGTCACATAGAAAGTCTAAGGAGGAAATGATTTCTGAAATCTGAAAGAGCTTGGGAGTAAGTTCTTTCCCAGAATCTCCAGAAAGGAATGCAGCTTTGCCAGCACCTTGATTTTGGCCTTGTAAGATTCTAATTAAAAAAAAAAAATGTGAAAGTGAAGTCGCTCAGTTGTGTCTGACTCTTTGTGAATAAGAGAACCCAATTAAGCCACACTGTACCTAGACTTCTGACTGTGAATTAATAAAATAGTGTTAAGTCATTAAGTTTGTGGAAATTTGGTATGCTAGACAGAAAAGTAATACAAGGTTCTTACATATAAAAATCAATTTTATTTCTATATACTATCAATGACCAATCTAAAAAAGAAAGTAAAAGATTAATCCCATTCACAATAGATTTTTTTTTTCATATGTTAATCCCATCCTCCTAAAAGAGAAAGTAAAAGATTAATCCCATTCACAATAGATTTTTCTTTTCATATGTTAATCCCATCCTCCTAATTTATCCCTATTCACAACAGATTTAAGTATAAAATATTTAGGAATAAATTTAACAAAAGAAGTATAAGATGTGTAAGGTGAAAACTAAAATACATTGCTAAAAGAAATTCCCTGGTGGTCCAGGGAGCCTGGTTTGGATCTCTGGTTGGGAAACTAAGATCCTGTAAGCTGCACAGTGTGGCCAAATAAAAACTCCAAAGAACAAAAAACACTGCTAAAATAAATTTCAAAAGAGGTAAATAAATGGAAAATATCCCATATATATGTATATATTCATGAGTTAGTTCTCACATTGACATTCTGGGTGGGCTCTTACTAACTTGATGTTATATTTGACACATAAAAACTTTTAATTTGATTAAGTCAAATTTATCTTTTAAAATAGCGTATGCACAAAATTAACTCAAAATGGATCAAAGACCAAGTCATTAAGAAATGAAACATTAAAACAACTAGAAGAAAACACAGGAGTACATCTTTTAAATCTTGAGTTAGGCAAAGCCCCCTTAAGATATGATATAAAAGGTACAAGCAAGACTATTTTAAAAGTTAATTTTGTTAGTTTGGGCAGACAGTGAAAATAGGTAGATCCCATTTTCCATAGTTCTGTGCAATAAAAGGCCTAAATCAAGTGGGTGATGTCAGGAGAGCAGCAACTATTTCCCTACCCACAGCTTCTGAAAAATAGGCAGGATAGTTGGCAAAGAATGAGTCCCTCTTTCTACAACATCTATGTTGTAGGTGAGCTGTTACAGCTGCTCTTACAACTGAGTGGCAGTTGCTATCTTCCCAGTGTCCTATGGCAGCCATATTCTGGGTAGATATGAGAGATGGGGAATATTAGCAGACCCCACTCTCCCTGGCTTTAGGTTAAGAAAAAATCCACAACTAATATCATACTAAATGGTGAAAGATTGAAAGCTTTTTCTCTAAGATAGAAAGAAGACAATGATTGCCACTTTTATTCAACATATTACTGGAAATTCTAGACAGAGAAATTAAGCAAGAAAAGAAATAAAAGGCATCCAAATCAAAGAGGAAGAAATAAAATTATCTCTCTTTGAAGGTGACATTATATTATGTGTAGAAAACCTTAAAGAACCCACAAAAAACCATGTTAGAGCTAGTTAACAAATTCAGGAACATTTCAGAATATGAAATCAACATGCAAAATTCAGATGCATTTCTATATAACAGCAGTAAACAATTCAAAACAGGAATTAAGAAAATATAATATTTCCAATAGTATCAAAAGAAGAAAATATTTAATAAATTTAAGCAAGGAGGCAAAAGACTTGTACACATAAAATTATAAAATGATACTAAAAGAAATTAAAGACTTAAATAAATGTAAAGAATCCTGTGTTCATAAATTGGAAGACTTAATATTGTTAAGATGACATTATTATCCAAAATGATCACAGATCCAACACAATCCTTATTAGAATACCAGTGACTTTTTATATAGAAATAGAAAATTTCATCTTAAAATTCACATGGAACCCCAGAAGACTCTTATTAGCCTAAAAATCTTGAAAATGAGAAACAAATGTAAAGGACTCACATTTCCTGATTTTAAAACTTATTACAAAGCAATAATAACCAAAAGAATACAGTACTGTCATAAAGATAGACATATAGACCAATGGAATAGAACAGAGAGCCTAGAAATAAACCCCTCAAATAAACAGTCACCAGATTTCTGACAAGAGTGACAACTGTTCAATGGGGAAAAAGGACTTTTAAATAAATACTGCAAAAACTAGATATCCATTTGTGAATGAATTAAGTTGAATTTTAAATTTATGCCATATGCAAAAATTAACTCAAAATGGATCAAAGAATTAAAAATAGAATGACAATCACAAAACTCTTAGAAGAAAACAGAGACAATCTTCACGACACTGAATTTTGCAATTATTTCTTAGATATGACACTGAAGCACAGGCCAAAAGGATGGCAGAAAATATCTGCAAATCACTTATCTGATAGGGGATTAATAATAAGAATATATGTGTATATATATATATATATGCCACAACTCAACAACAAATAACTAAACAAGCTAGTTACAAAATGGGCAAAGTACCTAATATACAAATGGTCAATAAGCAAATGTAAAATGCTCAACACTACCAGTCATTAAGGAAATACAAATCAAAACCACAATGAGATATCACTTTACACTCATTATGGTGGCTATTATCAGTAAAATGAAGAATAGTGAATGTTGGTGAAGATCTGGAGAAACTGGAAACCTTGTGCACAACTTACCAGAGTAGAAACGCAGAAGAGGAAAACTGTGGGAACTAGAACTAGGATAGCAATTTTTGTTGTTGCTGTTTGTTTGATATCAACACCTGAACTTTAATTAACAAATTGCTGGAAGCTCAGTGGGGACAAGTTTGAGAGTTCAAAATTCCAAAGGGGTCCCGTCTTGGTGGAGACTCCCACACTTTTATGACTTTATTACCAGGAGACCTATCATGTTCTCACAGTGATTGCAAAAAATCCCCTCATCCTTCCAGCAGGAGAAAGGGAAGAACAGTCAGTCACATTTATATATGCCCAGAACATTCTGTTCTTCTTAGCAAAGCCTGTTCTCCAGAGAAACTACTGTACCAGAGCCGAATCTACTGGGATATTATTAGAGCCTAACCAATCTTGGAGAAGGCAACACACAACTCTAGCATCCTCTAGCTTTCCTGTCCCACCTAAAGGGGAAAACAAAACAACAAAAAATCTGAGAAGCACTTCTGTAGGGTACAGCCCAGGAGCACAGGCTCAATAAAAAAATTAAGCCTAGACATAATACTATTGGAGAAGAAAATGGCAACCCACTCCAGTGTTCTTGCCTGGAGAGTCCCAGGGACGGGGGAGCCTGGTGGGCTGCCGTCTATGGGGTCACACAGAGTCAGACACGACTGAAGTGACTTAGCAACTGACTTAGCAGACATAACACTATAGAACATGTCCAGTTCCCCAAAACCTTGTTTAATCGTTAAGTTGTGTCCTACTCTTTGAAACCCCGTGGACTGTAGCCTGTCAGGCTCCACTGTCCATGGGGTTCCCCAGACAGAAATACTGAAATGGGTCGCCATTTCTTTGTACTTGGGATCTTCCCAACCCAGGGATTGAACCTATGTCTCCTGCATTGGCAGATGGATTCTTTACCACTGAGCCACCAGGGAATCCTCCTTCCCCAGCACCTTACCACTACATCAATAAGGCTTCTGTATTATAGTACAAGGAATACAATTAAAAGAACTGTGCATCTCAGGTGATGTCTAAGAAGTCTATAGGGAAATTCAAGGAAAATAGGCCAGACAAAAACAAGGACACTAAGAAAAGTTTAGCCTTCGATTTCTAATAGCTATGTGCATGCGTGCTCATTTGTGTCGAACTCTTTACAACCTCACAGACTATAGCTCTCCAGGCTCCAGTGTTCCTAGAATTTTCCAGGTGAGAATACTGCAGTGTACTGCCATTTCCTATTCTAGGGGATCTTTCTGACCCAGGGATCAAACTCGTGTCTCCTGCATTGGCAGGCAGATTTTTTATCATTGCACCACCTGGGAAGCCCTGTAACAGCTACAGTAAACAGTAAACACAGTCAAACAAAAAAATAAAATCTTACTTTAAAGGCCTATTTATCTCAGTTCCTTTTACCTAGGACATCATGTATAGCTTTCAAACAAAAATCAGAAGTCATACTAAAAGACAAAAAGTTTGAAAAGACAGAGCAAGCATTAGAATCAGACTCAGAAATAGCAGAGATGTTGAAATGATCAGACTGGGAATATAAATCAACTATGAAAAATATACTACATGCTCTAATGAAAAAAGTGGATAACATGAAAGAGTAGATGGATAATGTTAGAAGAGAAATGGAAACTATAAGAAAAAAATCAAAAGGAAATGGCAGAGAGCCAAAATATCAACAGAAATGAAGAATGCCTTTGATGGGCTCATCAATGATTGGAAATGGCTGAAGAAACCACTAATGAAGATTGAAGGCATATCAGTAGAAACTTACAAAACTAGAAGAAAAAGAAAAAAGAAAAACAAAACAGAATATCCAAGAACTATGGGACAATTACAAAACGAGCAATAGACCCATAATAGAAACTCTCCTTCTGTGCCACCAGGGAAGCCCTACATAATAGAAATATCAGAAGGTAGAGAGAAAAAAGAGGAGATGAAATAGTTAAAGCAATAATGACAATACAATTTCCCCAAATTAATGAAAGGCATCATGCTCATAGATAGAAAAAGCTCAGAATACAAAGCTGGATGGTGGTGGTAGTTTAGTCGCTAAGTTGTGTCCCGACTGTTGTGACCCCATGGAGTGTAGCCTGCCAGGTTCCTTTGTCCATAGGATCCTCCAGGCGAGAATACTAGAGTGGGTTGCCATTTCCTTCACCAACAAAGCTAGATAAATACTCCAAAATCTACACCTAATAATCTTATATTCAAACTACAGAAAGTCAAGGAAAAATGTTCAAAGATGCTAGGGGAGAAAATACCTTACATATAAAGAAGCAAGGATAAGAGTCATATTAGCCACCTCCTTAGAAACTATGCAAGCATAGAAAAAAGTGGAATGAAATGTTAAACGTTTTAAAATAAAATACTACCAACCTAGAATTCCATCTGTGCCCAGCAAAACTGTCCTTCAAAGATCAAAGAGAAATAAAGACTAAGACAAAAAATTAAGGGCCTCTGTTGCTACTAGACCCTCCTTGTTTAGTTTCTAAATAACTTATGTTAAAATAAGTTACTTAGAAAGAAGTAAAACACTACAAGTAAGAAATCTGGATCTACATAAAGAAAGAGTGTTAGAGAAGAAACAAATGGATGTAAAATAAAATCTTTCATTTCTTCTATTCTCAACTGATCTAATAGCACTTTGTTAATAACAATAATGTAGTCCATGATTATAGCTTATAGATAAGTAAAGTGAATGACAGTAATGTTATAAGGGATGGGAGGGAGGAGCTGGGAATATTGTATAATAAGGTAATTGTTCTACCTGGGAAGTGGTACCATGTTATTTGAAAGGGGACCTGGGTTGGTTTTATATGTATATATGTTGCAAACTCTCTTTAGGGAGCAACCACTAAAAAGATTAAAAAGTAGGATTAGTGATATAGTAAGGGAAGATAAATAATACTATCATACAAAAATAATTAAACAGAAGTCAAAAAGACTGCAAGACAAAAATATGAACAAAGAACAAGAGTAATGAATAGAAAACAGTAACAAACATGGTAAATATTAGTCAAATTATAACAATAATCACTTTAAATATCAAAGGTCTAAATATATCAATTCAAAAACAGAGACTGTCTAGGTTCGATGCAGGATACAGGATGCTTGGGGCTGGTGCACTGGGATGACCCAGAGAGATGTTATGGGGAGGGAGGTGGGAGGGGGGTTCAGGATTGGGAACATGTGTACACCCATGGTGGATTCATGTTGATATATGGCAAAACCAATATAATATTGTAAATAAAGAAATAAATAAATAAACAGAGACTGTCAGAAGGGATCAAGAAATAAAACAACTAAGTGCTGTTTACAAGACAACCACTTTAAATATGAAGACATACAGAACTGTAAGTAAAAAAATGGAGAAAGATACACCATAGTAATACTAATCAAAGGAAAGCTAGAGTCACTTTAGTAATTTTAAACAAAGCAGACTACAGAGTAAGGAAAATATTCAGAGATAAAGAGAGATATTACATAATGAAAAAGGGTCAACTTTCTAAGACATAACAGTTCTTGAATGTGAATGTGAAGTTGCTCGTTGTGTCTGACTCTGCAACCCTATGGACTGTAGCCTACCAGGCTCCTCTGTCCATGGGATTTTCCAGGCAATAGTACTGGAGTGGACTGCCATTTCCTTCTTCAAGGGATCTTCCCAACCCAGGGATTGAACCCGGGTCTCCTGCATCGTAGACAGACGCTTTACTATCTTGAGCCACCAGGGAAGTCTTAATTGAACAATTCTTAACTGAATTTAACTCAGATGACCATTATATCTACTACTGTGGGCAAGAATCCCTTAGAAGAAATGGAATAGCCATCAGTCAACAAAAGAGCCTGAAATGCATTACTTGGATGCAATCTCAAAAACGACATAATGATCTCTGTTTGTTTCCAAGGCAAACCATTCAATATCATGGTAATTCAAGTCTATGCCCCAGCCAGTAATGCTGAAAAAGCTGACATTGAATGGTTCTATGAAGACCTACAAGACCTTCTAGAACTAACAACCAAAAAAGATGTCGTTTTCATTATAGGGGACTGGAATGCAAAAGCAGGAAGTCAAGAAACACCTGGAGTAACAGGCAGATCTGGCCTTGGGAGTACAGAATGAAGCAGGGCAAAGGCTAATACAGTTTTGCCAAGAGAATGCACTGATCATAGAAAATATCCTCTTCCAACAACACAAGAGAAGACTCTACACATGGACATAACTACATGGTCAATACAGAAATCAGACTGATTATATTCTTTGCAGCCAAAGATGGAGAAGCTCTATACATTCAGCAAAAACAAGACTGGGAGCTGACTGTGGCTCAGATCATGAATGCCTTTTTGCCAAATTCAGACTTAAATTGAAGAAACTAGGGAAAACCACTAGACCATTTAGGTATGACCTAAATCAAATCCCTTAAAATTATACAGTGGAAGGGAGAAATGGATTCAAGGGATTAGATTTGATAGACAGAGTGCCTAATGAACTATGGACGGAGGTTTATGACAACATTGTACACGAGACAGGGAGCAAGACCATCCCCAAGAAAAAGAAATACAAAAAAGCAAAATGGCTATCTGAGGAGGCCTTACAAATAGCTGTGAAAAGAAGAGAAGTGAAAAGCAAAGGAGAAAAGGAAAGATATTCCCACTTGAATGCACAGTTTCAAAGAACAGCAAAGAGAGATAAGAAAGGCTTCACGAGTGATCAATGCAAAGAAATAGAGGAAAAAATAGAATGGGAAAGACTAAAGATCTCTTCAAGAAAATTAGAGATACCAAGGGAATATTTCATGCAAAGAAGGGCTCAATAAAGGACAGAAATGGTATGGACCTAACAGAAGCAGAAGATATTAAGAAGAGGTGGCAAGAATACACAGAAGAACTGTACAAAAAAGATCTTCACGACCAAGATAATCACGATGGTGTGATCACTCACCTAGAGCCAGACATTCTGGAATGTGAAGTCAAGTGGGCCTTAGGAAGCATCACTGCAAACAAAGCTAGTGGAGGTAATGGAATTCCAGTTGAGTGGTTTCAAATCCTGAAAGATGATGCTGGGAAAGTGCTGCACTCAATATGCCAGCAAATTTGGAAAACTCAGCAGTGGTCACAGGACTGGAAAAGGTCAGTTTTCATTCCAATCCCAAAGAAAGGCAATGCCAAAGAATGCTCAAACTACCACACAATTGCACTCATCTCACATGCTAGTAAAGTAATGCTCAAAATTCTCCAAGCCAGGCTTCAATGTAAGTGAAGTGTGAAATTCCAGATGTTCAAGCTGGTTTTAGAAGAGGCAGAGGAACCAGAGATCAAATTGGCAACATCCACTGGATCACTGAAAAGGCAAGAGAGTTCCAGAAAAACATGTATTTCTGCTTTATTGACGATGCCAAAGCCTTTGACTATGTGGATCACAATAAGCTGTGGAAAATTCTGGAAGATATAGGTATATCAGACCACCTGACTTGCCTCTTGAGAAATCTATATGCAGGTCAGGAAGCAACAGTTAGAACTGGACTTGGAACAACAGACTGGTTCCAAATAGGAAAAGGAGGACGTCAAGGCTGTATATTGTCACCCTGCTTATTTAACTTATATGCAGAGTACATCATGAGAAATGCTGGGCTGGAGGAAGCACAAGCTGGAATCAAGACTGCTGGGAGAAATATCAATAACCTCAGATATGCAGATGACACCACCCTTATGGCAGAAAGTGAAGAAGAACTAAAGAGCCTCTTGATGAAAGTGAAAGAGGAGAGTGAAAAAGTTGGCTTAAAGCTCAACATTCAGAAAACTAAGATAATGGCATCCAGTCCGATCACTTCATGGCAAATAGATGGAGAAACAGTAGAAACAGTGGCAGACTTTATTTTTGTGGGCTCCAAAATCACTGCAGATGGTGATTGCAGCCATGAAGTTAAAAGACACTCCTTGGAAGAAAAGTTATGATCAACCTAGATAGCATATTAAAAAAGTAGAGACATTACTTTGCCAATAAAGTTCCATCTAGTCAAGGCTATTATTTTTCCAGTAGTCCTTGTATGGATGTGAGAGTTAGACTATAGAGAAAGCTGAGTGCCAAACAATTGATGCTTTTGAACTGTGGTGTTAGAGAAGACTCTTGAGAGTCCCTTAGACTGCAAGGACATCCAACCAGCCTATCCTAAAGGAAATCAGTCCTGAATATTCATTGAAGGACTGATGTTGAAGCTGAAACTCCAATACTTTGGCCACCTGATGCAAAGAACTGACGCATTTGAAAAGACCCTGATGCTGGGAAAGATTGAAGGCCAGAGGAGAAGGGGATGTCAGAGGATGAGATGGTTAGATGGCATCACTGACTCAATGGGCATGAGTTTGAGTAAACTCTGGGAGTTGGTGATGGACAGAGAGGCCTGGTTGCTGCAGTCTATGGGGTCGCAAAGAGTCGGACATTGACTGAGTGACTGAAGTGATGCGTAACAAAAGAGCATCAAACTACGTGAGGCAATAACTGATGGAACTGAAGGGAGAAACAGAGGAGTCCCCTATTATAGTTGGCAACTTCAATAGCCCTCTATCAGAAACAGATCAAGTAGGCATAAAGTTGGTAAGGACACAGGTGAATTCAAGAGCACTACTCATCTACTGGATATATCTGACATCTACAGACTACTTCATCTAACAACAGCAAATGATAGATTATTCTCAAGCTGAGGTGGAACATATACCAAGACAGACCACATTGTGGGTCATAAAACACATCTTTAGAGATTTCAAAGAACAGAAATCATACAACATATGCTCTGAGACCACAACAGAAAAATAGCGGAAAATCCACAAATACTTGGAGATTAAATAGCACATTTTCAAGTAACACATGGCTAAGAAGAAATCTCAAGAGAAATTTTAAAATACTTTGAACTAAATGTAAATGAAAACAAAACTTATCAAAATTTGTGGAATGCATTAAAAGCAGTAGCACTGAATATATATATATTAGTAAAGAAGAAATACCTTGAATCAACCATATATGCTTGCCCCTTAGGGGAAAAAATAGCAAACTAAAGTAAGAAGAAAATAAATTAAAATTAGAGTAAAAATCAATGAAACTAACAATAGGACTTCAATAGAGAAAAGTCAACAAATAAGTAACTGGCTCTTTGAAAGATCAGTAAAATTAATATGTGTCTAGGCAGGTTAACTACAAAAAAAAGAAAGGAGACAAAAATGTTACAAAGTTTCAGAAACAAAATATGGGTTATCACTACTGAAGCCATGGACATTAAAAGGAAAATATAGGAACATTATTAACAAATCTATGCCCATGAATTTGATAAGCTAGATGAAAAGGGCTGATTATGTGAAAGACACTGTCTACTAAAGCCCATGTAAGGAGAAATAGAAAATCTTGATAGGCTTCTGTCTATTAAAGAAACTGAGTCAATAATTAATAACCTCCCCAAATAGAAAACATCATGCCCAGATGGGTTCAAACATTTAAGGAAGAAATACCAGTGCTCTACTGTTGCAGCCTGGTGGAGCAGAGACCAGACTCAAGAGTGTGGCAAACTGCGCCCTTGTGATCATCCTAGTAAGTATGCCAAACAGACATTCTTGGGGTGGGACCTGCTTTCTGCTCCACTTCACTGCCTACCCCTGCATCCATCTCCATGGAAACAAAACAAGATATTCCTGATCAACAGCAGAGCCTGTGCTAACCAAACTCCCCAGTATAGCTATTCCTTAATGAGCTCATGTGACTTCTGCCAATTAAAGTATGGGCTGAAAGGAGCCATTTTGTCTTCCTGCCATGGAGAGCAGAAGGGCCCCCTGACTCCTCGTTTGCCAAATTATATGTGTCTGTCTTTTCATTACGTGCTCACCCCTGTTTCAGGTCTTTCTCACCTGTTGTGCTGGACGTGGCACTCTACAATCTCGTCCATAAAAGAGAAGCAGAGAGAATATTTCCTAATTCATTCTATGAGGCCAGTATTACAGAACCGGACAAAGGTATTATATGAGAAGAAAACTGCAGACCCAATATTTCTCATGAACATAGATGCAAAAACTTGTACAAAACATTAGCAAAGAAATACAACAATATACACTACAATAAGTGGGTTTATCTCACATATGCAAATCTGGTTCATCATTCAAAAATCAATTAATATGTAAGCCATCCCATCAACAGATTAAAAAAGAAAAATCACATAATCACATCAACAGAGGCAGAAAAAATATTTGACAAAATACAACACTCATTTACGAGAAAAATTCTTGGCAAACAAGGAAGAGAGGAACTTCTTCAAGTTGATAAAGAACATCTTACCAAAAAACCTACAGTTAATATCAAACTTGATGATGAGAAACTCAAAGTTATTCCTATTAAGATCAGGAACAAGGCAAGGATATTCCCTCTCACCACTGCTTTTCAACATCATTCTAGAAGTCCTAGGTAATGCAATAAGATAAGAAAAAAAGGTATACATAATAAGAAGAAATATAAATTATCTTACTTCATAGATGATTGTCTATGTAGAAAACCTGAAAAATCAACAAAACTCCTTGAATTAATATGCAATTATAGAAAGGATGCAGGATACAAGATTAACATACCAAAGTATATTGGTATACATGATGGTACATATCTTTATACATCGTCAAAACCCATGGAATGTACAACATGAAGAGCGAACTCTTATGTAAACTATGGATTTTAGTTAGTAATAATAATGTGTCAATACTGGCTCATCAGTTTTAACAACTGTACTTCAATAGAGCAAGATGTTAATAACAGGGAAAATTGGGGGTTGAGTGAGGGAGGTATATGGGAACTTTGCTTTTTCTCTCATTTTTTTCTGTAAACCTCAAATTGTTCAAAAATAGTCTATTAATTAAGATATTATCTATAAAAAGTACTAATGAGAAAATATTCTTGGATAAAAACTTGAGAGAATCCACTGCCTACAGACCTACCATATAAGAAATACTGTGGGGAGTTCCTCAGGCTGAAACCATAGCACACCAGGTATTAATATGAGTCCACATACAGAAAAAGGAAAACTGAGAAGCTCAATGAATTCCAAGTAGGATAAACTCAGAGACCCATACTGATAGAAACTTTATTCAAACCTTTGAAAGCCAAAAACAAAAAGAAAAATCTTGGAAGCAGCAACAGAGAAGCAACTTATGTATAAGGAGCTCTTCAGTCAGATTAACAGCCAATTTCACATCAGCAACCAAGAGGTTCAGAAGAAGTAGAATGACACTTTTAAAGTGCTAAAGGAAAAAAAAAAATGTCATTCAAGAATTCTATACTTAACAAAACTATCCTTTCAGAAAAAGGAGAAATTATGATACTCCCAGATAAGCACCGAGGGAGTTCACTGCTATTAGAATTGCCTTTAAGAAATGATCGGAGAAGGCAATGGCACCCCACTCCAGTACTCTTGCCTGGAAAATCCTATGGATGGAGGAGCCTGGTAGGCTGCAGTCCATGGGGTCGCTAAGAGTCAGGCACAACTGAGTGACTTCACTTTCACTTTTCACTTTCGTGCACTGGAGAAGGAAATGTCAACCCACTCCAGTGTTCTTGCCTGGAGAATCCCAGGGACGGGGGAGCCTGGTAGGCTGCCATCTAGGGTTGCACAGAGTCAGACACGACTGAAGCAACTTAGCAGCAGCAGCAGCATAAGAAATGATAAAAAGTGTCCTTCAGACTGAAATGAAAGAACACTGGACAATAACTCAAGCTATATGATGAAATAAAGAACATCAGTAAAACTGAATAAATAAATATAAAAGCCAACATTGTTGTTTTTATTTTGAAATTTCTATTTTCATACTATATGATTTAAAAGACAGATGTATAAAATGATAATTATAAATACATATTAAAGGATATATAATATATAAGATGCAACTTGTGATAATAACACATATGGGGAGGTATGTGCATGGACAGAAGCAGAATCTGTATATTACTGAATTTAAAGTGGTATTAATTCAAACTAGTATGTTACAAGTTTAAGATATTAGTTATAATCCCCAGGGTAACATATAAGAAAATAGCTAAATATATATACAAAAAAGGAAATGAGAAGGCATGTGGCACACTATAAAAATTATTTAAATATAAAATAAGGAAGTAATGGAGTGAGTATAAAAAAAAGATATGACACATGGGAAACAAAAGACAAAATGACAGAAGTCCTCCCTTATCTATTACAGATTGAATTATGTTCCCCCCAAATTCATATATTCAAGTGTCACAATTACTAGTACCTGGGAATGTGACTATATTTGGAGACGTGGGTTTTAAAGTGGTAATTAAGCTAAAATGAGATAATTAGTGTTTATGTGTTTAGTCACTCAGTTGTGTGTGACTTTGCAATCCCATGGACTATAGCCCACCAAGCTCCTCTGTCCATGGGGATTCTCTAGGCAAGAATACGAGAGTGGGTTACCACGGCCTCCTCCAGGGAATCTTCCCAACTCAGGGATCGAACCCAGGTCTCCCACATTGCAGGCATTTTCTTTATGATCTGAGCTACCAGGGAAACCCAAAAATTAGGGTTTGCCCTAATCCAATATGCTGCTGCTGCAATATGACTAGTGTCCTTATAAAAAGAGATTAGGACACGGATATGTATAGAAGGAACCAGGTGAAGGCACATGAAGACCTAGGGAGAAAAACAGCCATCTATAAGCCAAGGAGAGAAGATTCAGGAAAAAAAAAAAAAAAAAAGCATTAGCTTTCCGAAAACCTTGACTTCAGACTTACAGCCTCTGGAACTGTGAGAAAATGCATTTCTGTTGTCTAAACCACCTAGTCTGTGGTACTTTATTAAGGCAGCCCTGGCAAACTATGCCAAAGCCTTTGACTGTGTGGATCACAATAAACTGTGGAAAATTCTGAAAGAGATGGGAATACCAGATCACCTGACCTGCCTCTTGAGAAACCTATATGCAGGTCAGGAAGCAACAGTTAGAACTGGACATGGAACAACAGACTGGTTCCAAATAGGAAAAGGAGGACGTCAAGGCTGTATATTGTCACCCTGCTTATTTAACTTCTATGCTGAGTACATCATGAGAAATGCTGGACTGGAAGAAGCACAAGCTGGAATCAAGATTGCTGGGAGAAATATCAATAACCTCAGATATGCAGATGACACCACCCTTATGCCAGAGAGTGAAGAGGAACTAAACAGCCTCTTGATGAAAGTGAAAGAGGAGAGTGAAAAAGTTGGCTTAAAGCTCAACATTCAGAAAACGAAGATCATGGCATCTGGTCCCATCACTTCATGGCAAATAGATGGGGAAACAGTGGAAACAGTGTCAGATTTTATTTTTGGGGGCTCAAAAATCACTGCAGATGGTGACTGCAGCCATGAAATTAAAAGACGCTTACTCCTTGGAAGAAAAGTTATGACCAATCTAGACAGCATATTGAAAAGCAGAGACATTACTTTGCCAACAAAGGTCCATCTAGTCAAGGCTATGGTTTTTCCAGTAGTCATGTATGTATGTGAGAGTTGGACTGTGAAGAAGGCTGAGCATCGAAGAATTGGTGCTTTTGAACTGTGGTGTTGGAGAAGACTCTTGAGAGTCCCTTGGACTGCAAGGAGATCCAACCAGTCCATTCTGAAGATCAGCCCTTGGTGTTCTTTGGAAGGAATGATGCTAAAGCTGAAACTCCAGTACTTTGGCCACCTCGTGCGAAGAGTTGACTCATTGGAAAAGACTCTGATGCTGTGAGGGATTTGGGGCAGGAGGAGAAGGGGACGACAGAGGATGAGATGGCTGGATGGCATCACTGACTCGATGGACGTGAGTTTGAGTGAACTCCGGGAGTTGGTGAGGGACAGGGAGGCCTGGCATGCTGCAATTCATGGGGTCGCAAAGAGTTGGACACGACTGGGTGAGAACTGAACTGAACTGGCAAACTAGTATATTATCATTAATGACTCTAAATGCAAATAGATTAAACTCTTAATTAAAAGGGAGAGATATACAGCATGGATATAAAAATATGATCCATGAGTCTACAGGAAACTCAGATTAGATTCAAGACACAAGTAGGTTGAAAGTGAGAGGACAGAAAAAGACTTTCCACTGTAAATAGTAACCAAAAAAAAAAAAAAAGAAAAAAAAAAGGGCTGGGGCAGATAGATTTGGACAAAATAGATTTCAACTATAAAAAAGTTACAAGAGAAAAAGATGCTCAGTATCCGTCTTAATACACTCAGGCTACTATGACAAAAGACCATATTTTAGGTGGCTTAAACAATAGCTCTAAAGTATGGGAAGTCTTAGATCAGAGTATCAACATAGTTGCTTGAATTCTTATGGGAGCACTCATCCTGGCTTATGGACAACTTCCTTTTTGCTGTATCCTCATACAGTAGAGAGATACAGAGCAGCTCTCTGATCTTTTCTTATAAGGGCATTAACACACAATGAGCACACCATGTTCATGACTTTATCTAAATCTAATAACCTTCCAAGGGCCAAAGTACCAATCACCTCTAAATACCATCAGATTAAAGGGGAGGGCTGCAACATATGACTTTTGAGGGAACACAATTCCATAACAATATATAGTGATGAAAATAAAATCTTTCAAGAGGAAATGACAATTATAAACATATATACAACTATCAACAGATCTGCAAAATACATGAAGCAAAAACTGACAGAACTGAAGGGAGAAACAGACAATTCTACAATAATAGCTAGGACTTCAATACCCCACTTTCAATAGTGGATAGAACAATTATGCAGAAGATCAATACAGAAAGGCAGGACTTGAACAACACTGTGAAACAACTAGATCTAACAGGCATATATAGAACCTTCCACCCCACAACAATACAATTTTCTTCTTGAGTGTACATGGAGTATTCTCCAGGATAGGCTATATGTTATACCACTAAATAAGCCTCAATAAATTTAAAAAGATTAAAATCATACAAAGTATCTTTTCTAATAACAATGGAATTAAATTAGAAATCATAAGGAAAACAACATTATTGGTTCATGTTGTAAGCCTGAGATAATAGTCCCTTCCCTCTGAACATCCCTCTCAATTTAGTAAATATTATAGCAAAAACAAAGGTAAAAGTTAAAAGTAATTTCAAATTAAAGGATGGTAGTATGCTTAGGCCTGAAAATTGATGTACTATCACTAAGGTAAATATAAGAATGGTTAAGTGAAAACCTTCATTTCATATATCATGTAGCCATAGAATCCTATCAGAGCCAAGAGAGACTCAGGGCATTCTGGTTTGTATTTCTTTTCTTTCAACTAATTTGCTAGAAAAATAACCATGATGTATATGGGCAAAAAAAAGTTTACAAGGCAGACTGTTTACATAGTTCTTTCTTGTAAACATTTTATAATCATTTATTTATACAGCAATGACCTTTGACACAGGGCAGATTAATCATATTATTTCCATTTTATTTTGTGGATAAACACAGACATGACTTTCATGAAGCTAGATTCCTCATTAGAAAGG
The DNA here is from genome assembly GCF_023091745.1 of Budorcas taxicolor. NCBI lineage: Eukaryota > Metazoa > Chordata > Mammalia > Artiodactyla > Bovidae > Budorcas > Budorcas taxicolor. The sequence goes on from NC_068935.1 coordinate 77,093,865, forward strand.
CTAGAGCCACTCTTAAATTGTTGCATTTTATTTTTTATTTCTTCATGTAGACAAAAAAAGCAGTGAGGTACCTTAAATCTCTTCATCTTCACAACCACCTTAAAGTAAGTAATATCTGGATTTTATAGGTGAAGAAGTTGAGGCTCCAGAAAGGACAGTGTCTTGTACAAGGTTACTAGAATATGCTTGGTGCTTCATTGTCTAGTGTGTTAACAAGTTAGTATGTACAACATTGAGGGTCCTAACGATAAAGTGTACAGAGCAAGGCAGATAATGTAAATGCTGGGTAGTTCTGTGGTGAATCAGAGACCACATGTCCTATTTAAAGGAAGCAGCCACCACTCAGCAAGGGCCAACTGCTGAAATGTAGGCATGTGGGTCCCATATTTCCAGATTTTTAGATTTTACAAGAGACACTGGCTATTTCAAATTTTATTTTAATATTCTAATTTTTAAATGCTAGCAATTGATTTAAATGTTTAAAGAATAGAGTGGGCTGGATTTAGCCCACAGGACAATAGTCTGCATATCTGTACTTAATAGACATAGGGAGAAATCATAGCATCAGTGTTAATGCTAAATCAGTAGCGCTCATAGTAAAATCACATGACTGAATAAACTGCTTCTATTTCAGGCCTTGTGGTGGAGGTGTTAATAAACAGGCAACTATGTAAACAGATCATCAGAAAAAAAGATCCTGGATAATATTAAAATAAAAAAAATCTGTTCTTAAAGTAACTGAAATTGGCTATATCTGTGTGATGAAAAAAATCTCATAATTAATTTAACTTATAGAAAGCCATTTGAGAACACTGTTCATATTTTGACAAACAATAAACTAAGCTCTATTTAAAATAAAGCTCTGACCTACTGGTAGTGACCAAAAGGATTAATAAAATGCCCAATTTTCCATTCAAAAAATGATAGGGGTGGCAGTATTTTATTTTTGGAAACAGACATTAAGAAGGGCAGGAGAAAGATGGAGAGGAACATATGAGTACTCGGTGGGAATCTTTCTGGTTTTTATGAAACAACTGTACCATTAATTATACCCCATCAAGGTGTTGTGAATTTGAATATACTTATTATTTAGAAGTTTCAGTGAATCATCAATGTTGTACAGGGAAAAGAATTGGAGGCAAATGAATTAATTTTCCTCATTGACTTGAATTAAAAAGTTTAAAGATATCTTCCCAGTGGGGAAAATATCATTCTGAAGATCAAAATTAAATTTTAAAGAAAATCAGATTAAGACAGTAGTCTTAAATCTATGATACAATGAGTAATGTCATGCCAGAATGTTGTTTCAACATGTTCAAAACTAACCAAGATTTCCCCCACCAACTTTGTAGATTACTTTCACTTCTTCAGATCAAGAAAAAACTCTCCCATACACTTGCGACTCGGAAATACTTTAAATCATAACTTCAGGTTTTGTAAAAAGAATAAGTAGCCAAGTTACATTTACTTAAGTACTCCACTTACTTTGTACTTATTTAAAATAATGACTGGAACCCATATTAAGTAATAAAATGTTGATAAAGGTTGGACAAATGGCTTAATATCACCGGTCCTGAGTTTCTTTATGTCTAGAATGAGGACAGCATTGCTAGGAGAATTAAATCCTGTAAAGTACTTGGCACACAACAACTGTTCAATAAATGTTAGCTCATTATTATTACACAATAAAATGGTTACTCACTCTTTTGTTGAGACAAATAACAGGCCACAGGCTGCAACCCAATGTGCAACAGCAGCAGAGACAACCACAGAGCAACCATTTCACATTGACTGGGAGAGCCTTTTTCAAACATGCATTCACACGGCCAATGCTGGTCTTAAATTCTTCTGGGGCCACCTACAACAAGGGCACAATCTTTAACACTTTGAGGGCAGCTTTCTACTGTTTATCTCTAAACCTAAATAAAATGTTTGTCTTATTACAAACACTTTAAGGAATTACACATATTTATTTCCTCCCTATCTTTCCCTATAAATAGGTATTACATGCTCTTGGATGACATCAGAAAGCAAAACAATATAATTCCATGTTTACAGAACTTATTCTGATGTTTGAAAACAATCTTCTGAAATTACCAATAATAAAATGACAACAGTAAAATTCGTAGTAAAGGATACCATCACACAGTTTTCTTACCAGTTATTCTCATTATTAAGGCAATATTATTTATAGTCTCCAGTCACTCTGACTAAAGGTTGAATAAGACTAGAAGCATAATATAACAATAAAACCGCAATACTACTACAGGAAATAGAATTAAATTTAGACGGCAACTCTCAAATCTTTTCTCCCTGGTAAATTTGCAACATAACAACTTAAACACTTGCCATTGTTTGTAGGGAAAAGGTACATTAACAAAAGACAGTGAGAAATGATCACATTCAAAAAACATTTTAGCATAAAATGGATTCATAACTGCTGTAAATTTTAGAAGTTGAGAGATCCTTAAATATACAAATTTAATATTTTTAATTACTACCTCCATTCCTGGAAGTGGATGCTTATGGTTCTCTGTAAACAATGACAAAGTCAGTTCAAACACACGATCATGACAAGCATAATTAGATTTATACCCAAAATTCTGCTTGAAGGTTATACAATTCAAAGGTATACTAAAAATACTCTGCTTTCAATGAAATCACATTTCTAGATCACAAAAATGATTCCCTTTCATTTAGAAAGCTGTCACACTGTAAAATCTATAAGAAAAAATTCCACCATCTGGCTATGCAGGCAAAAATTACGAAATTGTTAGGAAAAATAAGTTGCTGTAAAGTAAAAAACCCATTAGCATGTTTGGCATCAAAAATATAGAGCTCCACAACTCTTCTAAGTAAAAACTGTTCTACAGGAATCAAATTATTACATTTTTGTCTTTTAATAAACATGTCTTAGAATCAATATTATAATACATACTGATTAACGGATGTTAGAAAGATACACGACCACAGAATTCAGTACCATCACGATTAAAACATTAAGTAATTATATTAGCTTTATTAGAATTATTCATGCTACCTAATAATGTTACTTGCTTAACCTATAAATTTTCCTTTTTTCCTAATATGTTAACTAGTTATGAAATTTTAAGGCTCAAAATCGTATTTACAAGAGGAAAGTAAATTTATTTCATTCTCCAATATGACTTAAAGACAATCACAGAGGAAAAAGAATTCCAAATAAATAAATTTCTGGAGTAAATATGAAAATAAATTCAGGGAACTATGGCTGACAACTGGAAACAAAACAGCAACAGGCTAAGCACATTAAGACAATAAATCAAGATCTAGATTCTAGTTTCTTATTAGTTATAAAAAATTCTAGGTAAGTTCATTTAATTTTTGTGGGCTTTAGTCTCCCATCTATAAAATGAGAAAAATAATTTTTCTATTATATACCTCATGGGGAATGGAAATTATACCTTAGAAAGAACCTCCTGCCTAGAATGCTTTGAGAAAGGAAGTCAGTGAATCATATCTCTGATTAGATTTGGAGAAAAAAAGCAACGCTTTTTTTTTGCATGGAGTATCAACTGAAGGTTTGGGTCAGGTAACTCAACAGTGTTAAACTCCACAGGTTTTCTACACATTCTATTCTACATAAAAGGATAATCTGCTACATTTTGAATGCAAATTTAATGGTTTTCAATTCTTTAGAGGAAAAAAATGTTCTTTTTTAAAATCTAGGTACTAAGTTGCTATCTTCATTTACCTCTTAAACAGTGACATTCAGCTTCTTTTTTCCTAGTGAACCAGTGAGCAACCAAATGGAAGTTAAGATAAGGAAAACATATTTATATATTTGGAAGTTAAGATAAGGAAAACATATTTATATATTTAGCTCTAATCTGTAATATAACATTATCAATTTTCTTTAATTGTATATCTAGAAACACTAATACATTTTAAAAATATGGCAAATTTTGATATACTCATATTAAATCTGTCCATTTACAAATTTAAGTACCTGGAATTAGAATTTAAATTTTGTTTAAAAAGTAAAATTTTTATATATAACTTTTATTTAAAAGTGTGTAAGCACAGATGAAAAAAAGTAAAGAATGAGGCTAAAGCCAGAGAAGAATCCAAAAAGTAAAACTTGATTTTTGTTTAAAACACTGTGAATGAAATAAATTGCATGCCAAGGTATGTAAAATTTGTTATAAGATTTATCTTTCATTACATGCTTCTGGAAATGAATTAATAAAACCATTTCTAAAATGTGGCAATTTTCCTTCTTCCCACCAATATTTTCCACATGTAATACATAATATTCATAGCTTGTACTCTATCACTATGGACAAACTAAAAACTAACACATTTAAGTTTCTAAAAATGACAATTCAAATTTTTTGAAGTCATAACAGGAACATACTGAAAATAAAACTTTTACTAGAATTTCAAACAATAAACTAAAATCTGCATTTTGACTTTAAAAGGAAGCCAGAATTGTCTTTGAAAAAAAAAAATCTGTATTTGAATAACAGTAAAAGTCATAAAACAGAAATAAAGGCATAGGAAATGAGAACTGGTTAACTCCCAAATTTAAACAATGTGAAAGAAATGTTTAGTAAACTGTGTGGAATCAGAGTTAATAACATTTTACTCATTTACTTTCATATAATTTGAGTATCACTAGTAATGAAGGTTAGATGGAAGCCTTTTACTTTGTAGCTGAATGGCAGGTTGTAAAGAAACATTTAATTCCTCTTGACTTTCTTAGAAAAAAGAAAGTCACATCATGAAAGTGGGGGAAAGGGTCATAATATTTTATAACAGGATGCAAGACACTTTGCAAACAGAAGAAAATCTAAGCAAAACCCAGCAGGACTGATTTGTCTCCTTCAGTCATGGGGAACACAACCCCATCAATCACTTGTCACACTGGATCACAATAGTAAAGGTGGATTTTATGGTTTACAATTCCCAACACTGCACGCTAATTTCCTTGTAACACCATTTAACGGTTTCAAGCTGAGGGCTGGAAGCTTTTATTTCTTTTCGGAAATTCTGTGGTTCTTTCATTTTCTGGTCACCAAAATTTGTATGTATACACCTGTTTCATACATCCTGACAGGACTTATCTTTAGTGAAAGATGGAAACAATCTTTGCTTAATTTAATGTAAAAGATTATCTTTTTATTTATATTAAAAGCACTAACACATAAGAAGCACAAAATTAATACTAAGCCATAGAGCTTAACAAAATGGCTTTTGAGATTTTTGGAATTCACCCTGCAATTTTGCTTAGTTTAGGCATAAAAGCTATTTAAGAATTCCATTCATGCTAGAATACTGGTTTTATAAAATGCAGATTTAATTTTCTATTTTTGCTACTGCATTTATTCATTGTGAAATATATTTACACTGCTGCTCAGTCTGGAATTCAAACTTTTTTTCTGAAACACGTAAAAATTTTTTTTTCTGCTTCTTCTTCATAGTTATCAGAGATGCATTTTGATAATCCAAAATAACATTTACACGTGAAATAGTGCCTACTGGAGAAAAATAATCTCATGAGAGAGAAACTAAAGAGAAAACAAAGCCACCATATGATTTTTCAAAATCAGACTTTCAGAATTCCTTCAGTGTTTTCCATCATCAAACACTAAACTAAGATCACTGTATCATTTATCCTCATTCAAACATATGAGAAATTTTGTGCATTTAAATAATGTACACTAGAATAAATATCCAATCATTATGTGTTACAAAAATGGTCAGCTGAAAAGAATGGATGTCTTTAAGAACAGTTCATATCCAGCTTAATATTCCTGGTGCTGCTGCTTAGTTGCTTCAGTTGTGTCTGACTCTGTGCGACCCTATGGACTTCAGCTTGCCATGGCTTCTCTTGCCATGCCCTCCTCCAGGGGATCTTTCAGACCCAGGCCCACACTGCAGGCAGATTCTTTATTGATGAACCGCCAGAAAAGTCCAATATTCCTACTTCCCTAGTTTGAAGAACTGTACTATTCTTTGTGCTGGTGGAATTTCAGTTTTTAGAAGACTTGGAAAGCTGAAGAAATATTCTGAAGATCCCTTGAGCACATAAAACTGGCCAATTTCAAAGATGGAAAGATGGATAAGTCTTATACCTGGAAACTCTATTCTCTGACTTTTTCGATTATTCAGTTTTTAGAATTACTTAAACTGTAATTCAAACTCTTTCTAATTAAACCAATATTAAAACTGGATGCAAAAACCAATATTAAAACTGGATGCAACTGCCCAGATAACACATTTGACAGCAACAAGGGAAATATAAAGAACAAGTTTTCCACTGGAGATATCTTAACTCACATTATTTGTCTTTAATTTTAATATTGAATTTGCCATCTTTCTACAAACAAATTATTATTCAAGAGATTTTTTTTCCATAGCTATTTTTCCTCAGAAAAAAATTTATCTAAAACAAATCTAAATCTGAACTGCTGCTTAAATTGGTGAATTATTCTATATGATCAAGACAGGAAGGTATAACATACTAGAAAATGAGGCCAAAATCTCAAACCAAAGGGCTCTTTGTAACCTAAAAAGATAAATGGCCACATATTTTCTAATGTTCACTTAGCCAGGGACTATCACTACTTGTTTATTACTGTATGGAATGATTTGACATTATACATCAGGAGAGAGAACAAATTACTGGTGGGACTGAGAACAAAAAATTACTCAGAAGAACAAGGTTAAAGTAGCAAAAGCAATTAAAATGGAAAGATGTTGAGTAGAGAAAACTGGAAAAACAATCAGGGTGAAACTAGGATATACTGATGAAGAATTGTCAATAACAATCACAAACTTACACTGTGAAACTAATAAGTACCTGACAATACACTAGGTGTTTTATATATTCTCTTTTGTCTTATCAGAGCCTTTTCCTTTGGCCTTAGAAGTTAGCATTACTGTTTTAAGAGGATTTTCCAAACACTTTTGAATCCTAGAAGGTCTCTGAAGATTGAACCTCAGTGCTAAAAGATACTACTGAGTGTAGAGGAACCAGGAAACAAAAAGGTAGTAACAATTTATTGCAGTGAGTCTAATTATAGAAACTCCAACTGTCTAAAAGGCAGAAATTTTTGATTGTTTTTATGTACTGGTATAACAAATCACATCACAGGATACTTTAAAATTCACAGAGTGATACAAAGTTGAACAATAATTTTGTTAACTCTAAAATCATTGGAAATTACTGATCTAAATTAAAACAATTATAGCTACCAGTGCTGAGAAAAAAAGGCAAAACTGAAAAAACTGAATAGATAAGTAAATGATAGCTGGCATTATTGGACAATGAACAAAGTAACTGGTCACAGGCTAGTAGTCATGGAGACAGTTTTCAGTCACTAATGATACAGCCTAAAATTATCCTGGCCTCTTACTATTAGACTTCATTACAGTGCATCAAAGCATCTGTCATAACACTAAATCAGCCATAAACCAATGCTTTTAGAATTGAAAAGTTCAATGCAAACTCTCACTTACCTTCCCTGTTAGAACTGAGGGAAATTCAGTATCAAACTTGTTGCTCAAGCCAAACCTTAAAAACAAAGAACAAAATACATTCTACCCAGCGTATTTAACTCTTTTCCTTAAAAAAGTTACAAAGCCATGCATTTTTCCTTTGATTTTGTGACCTAAAAGCATGTCCTAAAAATAATTTGATATTTATAGAAAATAAGTGTTTGACTATTAATCAAAATTAAAAGTAAAAGGAACTTAAGGAGCCAATGTTAAAGTAGGATTCCAACAAGAGCCATGATATGAGATTAAAAAATAATAGAGAAACACTGATATAGAGCTGGAAATATTATAATTTTTGATTGAAATATTTCTGTTAAAACCCATTTTAGTTGATAACTGTTGGAACCGATGGGTCGTATGTGGGAGTGGATTATACTATTTTTTTCTACTTCTGTGGATATATAAAAATTTTCCTAATAAAAATTAATGTAGCTTTTGGAACTATACAGCTTGATAACTTATGATCAGTGACTACTCAGATACTCAAAGGTTGATCCTTATGAATGGCTTTTATGTACACACAAACAAGTTTAAGAAAACAGATCCCAGCCTCAAAAGCTCTGACTTTCTTCAAGTACACTCACTGAAATCTATACTATGTCAAGATGATTTTTATAAGCCTTCCTTCACCTCCTTGTTGATTTCAGTAGGAACAACAAAAGTCACTCCCTGCAGGTTAGATGATATAACAGAGTAACTACAATTTATGTTAGTGTAAGCAAAAGGAAAAAAAAAAAAATCCAACAGTTATTAAGAACTCATTGTGAGGTAGACAATAATAGTAACAGTTACCAGTAACTATCTATTTACCATGAGTTAGACACTGTTATAGGTAAATATATTACCTCTAAACTTTACAACCCTGCAATAGAGGTATTGTTATCTCTGTTTTACAGAGAAGGAATCTGACAGAAAATTTTTATTTCAAAAATTAATTAATTAAATGATTTGCCCAAAGTCATTATAGTAAGAGATTGTGTTTATTTATTTATTTATTTTGTATTCTCTTGTGCTTGGTCGCTCAGTTGTGTCCAACTCTTTGAGACCCTGTGGACTGTAGCCCACCAGGCTCCTCTCTTCATGGGGGTTCTCCAGGCAAGAATACTGGAGTGGGTTGCCATGCCCTCCTCCAGGGGATCTTCCTAACCTAGGGATGGAACCCAGGTCTCCCCCATTGCAGGCAGATTCTTGACCCTTTGAGCCACCAGGGAATAAGGACAACCAAAATTCAAATGCTAATCCTTAAATTCTTTCTGTCCTATATTAAACTCCTGAAGAACAAAAACTATGGCTTATTTACTTTGTTATCTTCCATTATGCATAACAGCACAATGGAATCTAAGTGCTTAATAAAAGTTTGTTGAACAATGAGCTATTGTGTGTACTGTTTGATTCTACTGATATATGGCATTTTGGTCTTAGGGTCATTTTATAGACATCTTAAGAATCCAATGTCCTATTAAAACTGTGAGAATATCAGTCTCCTTGTATTATTTATACTAATAGCTCCTTTACAAGGACCCAAGTGAGTCTTTTTTTTAAAATATAAATTTAACTTTTTTAATTGGAGGTTAATTACTTTACAATATTGTATTGGTTTTGCCATACATCAACGTGAATCCGCCACAAAGACACTATACCTAGTAGCTAGCAGCAAGGAACACATCCGTGCATAAATAAATTTTACTTTATATGTTAAAAATGTATTTTGAAACAAAAAATTCTAGTTTTTAAAAGAGTTGAGAAAACTAATTAGCAATTATAAAAAGACTGTAACTTCATTAAAAATGTCGTAACTTCTCTAGGTGTCAGTACATGTAATGAAAACATAGTATTTTCAGAATAACATCCTCATAATAACATTTTCTTTAAGTCTTTACATAGAGGAGTACAGTCAAACTTAAAACAGTACTCTTGTACATAAATTTTTATGACAACTTTCATGTGTTGAGAAACAACTTTCAGCTGTTTGAGAAATTGATAACTCTAGTACTATTTATATATTTGCAACTGTGTACTAAGTGATCAGTAAAACAGCAAATACTTAACAGAGCAAGAAACATTTCATTTAAATAATATTTAGCTAAACAGTGGCTTTATTGCTAGTCAAGAAGATGTAAATCAATTCATTATTCCACAGAGTTCTTATTGTATAACAAAGAAACAGATACAGTTTTCATGAAAATAGACATGATACATTTGAAAGTAGAGTTCTATTTCCATTCTTGTATCTTGTCTTTTATTTTTTAAATCCAATTTTATTTATGTATTTATTTATGACCATTCCACCTGGATGTTAGTTTGACAGGGGATCAAACCCGTACCCCCTGCAATGGAAGTGTGGAGTCCTTTTCCTTCTTATCTTTTAGATTCAATGTTTATAATGTGTTCCTACCCCTATTAGAGATTGCTGCCATTATAGATTTTTTCAAGTTGCCATTCTTTTATCATATACCAAATACATAGAGGATATAGACATATGTGTTCCTCAAAATATATGGAATATTTCTATTATTAAAAAAATTAGCTTTGCTATTCTCTCTTTGCATTTATCATCAGACAAATGAACTTTTGCCTCTGTTTCCATTTCCTTAATATCCCATCCTTTCTTAATCTTTTGAAGTTTGTCTTTTGATACTGTTATTTTACTGAAAATAATTCCTTATTTGGAAAATTTATTTAGAAAGACAAGTTCATCTTACTTATTGCTAAATTCAATACCCTCTTTTCAGAACTTCCCCTCCTGACTTTGCAGTCTGTGATGCTGTTTACCACTCCCTTCTCAACACTCTCCCATTTGTTCACTCTCTCCTAACACTCTTATCTTTTCCCAAAATTTAGCTTTTAGTCATCTGCTTCTCTTTCTAAAGGAATTATAATAGTTCATCTATTTTAATAGCTTTGAAAAATCATTTCTATTCTGATGACCATCAAATCTGTATCTCTAATTCTATATTTCCCAACATGCTCTAGACCCTCACCTCTAATTGCATACTAAAAATTTCCATTCGGAAATAATGCCTTTTGCAACAAGATGGATGAACTTAAAGGTTATTTACTAAGTGAAATAAGTTAGAAAGAGACAAATACCATATGATACCACTTATATGTGGAATCTAAAATATGACACAAACGAACTTATTTATGAAGCAGACACACAGACATAGAGAACAGACTTATGGTTGCCAAGGGGGAGGGGAGTGAGGGAGGGATGGAGTAGGAGTTTGGGGTTAGCAGATGTAAACTAACATATAGAATAGATTAACAAGATCTTAATATATAGCACAGGGGACTATATTCAATATCCTGTGATAAACCACAGTGCAAAAGAATATGAAAAAGAATACATACATATGTAAATAAATCACTGTCCTGTACAGCAGAAATTAACACAACATTGTAAATAACTATACTTGAATACAACAAATTAAAACAACAACAAAAATAAAAACTTCCATTTGGATATCTTTATACCTCATGTGAACACATCTAAAATTAAATGTTACCTTTTATTTGAAACTGGCTCCTTCCTTTCAAATTCTTCATCTCTTTCAATGGCGCATTGACTCTCTTTAACCTAGATCCTGCTATCATTTTTGTACCTTTTATCTCCTACTTTTCACACCTGGCTTATATCCAAGTGGTCCCAAATACTGTCATTTGTTCCTTTGAAATCATTCTTATAACATTTACTTCCTTTCCACTGCCACTGTTACACTGGCTCTTTTCTTTGTTTATGAGGTTTCTCTTGCTTCCTCAGTTCAATTCAGTTCAGTCTCTCAGTCATGTCCAACTCTTTGTGACCCATGGACTGTAGCATGCCAGGCTTCCCTGTCCATCACCAACTTCCGAAGCCTACTCAAACTCATGTCCATCGCGTCAGTGATGCCATCCAACCATCTCATCCTCTGTTATTCCCTTCTCCTCCTGCCTTCAATCTTTCCCAGCATCAGGGTCTTTTCCAAGGAGTCAGTTCTTTGCATCAGGTGGCCAAAGTATTGGAGTTTCAGCTTTAGCATCCTCTTCCTGGTTTTGCTTTCTCTCCCTGGTTTATAATCCAGTGCAGCCTTTAAGGCTCAAGCCAAGTTTCAACCCCTGCTGCAAGTCTTCATGGATTTCCCTTTCTCTGAACACTGATAGCCAATTTTAATCTGTACTATACAATTCAAAAGTATTAAAGATATTTTCCTTTATTCTTTGCTGATCCACATGAGTTTCTTAAAGGCAAATTTCCTGTTAACTTTGTAAAGCAAGACCTATACTTTGCTTTTTTTGTATTCTTCATAGTGTTTAGCTCAGTGCTCAGGTTCTCAAAAAATTCTTGCTAAATTCACATTATAAATTTTCTTCTCTAACATAAAAAGAGATTGTCTTTTCTAAAACATAAAAAGTATATTAGAAATGGTAAAGCAGGGAACTTTTAGGCAGTCCAGTGGTTAGGACTTTGTGCTTTCACTGAGGAGGGCCCAAGTTCAATTTCTGGTTGGGGAACTAAGACCCTACAAGCTGTGCAGCATGGTCAAAAAAATTAAAAAAAATAGAAACAGTAAGGGAAGATAAGGAAATGGTACAGAAGTCATTTTACTTCTTAAAATACTCCATTATGGCCTACATTTATCTACTTTAAAAGGTATAAAGGTAGGCAAACTAGGCCCGATATATTCTCATGCTGCTGTTAAGTCGCTTCAGTCGTGTCTGACTCTTAAAGGCCCCATGGACTGCAGCCCAGCAGGCTCCTCTGTCCATGGGATTTTCCAGGCAAGAGTACTGGAGTGGGGTGCCATTTCCTTCTCTGATATATTCTCATAATTTTGGCTAAAAGGCAGTAGCAATTGCATTCTTGCCTACCAGCAATTTTTTTCCTTAACTTTTACAGTAGATATTAAGTACCTAAAATGAGTACTTAAATAATCTTTGACACAACATTTTACTTAGTAGTTACCAGGAAAATGTTGATATGGCTACTGCTAAATGATGAACATCTCAGCACCATTAAGTTAATAAGATCTGTGAGTTCACAGAGGTTAGACAAGCTCATCTACCCACTAGTGAGTGATCAGTGAGAGACATGAGTAAAGATGTGGAGTTTCTCAGCATTAGACAGAAACATTTGAGAACTGTTCACATTTTCATTTTATCAGGTTCATTAAATAAAGAGTGTATTATGTGTTTGAAGCTGACCCAGCTGGTGGTTCTTAATGATTGTATTTGTCAAGTGTCTGCAATGTCCCAAATTTTAATTTCTTGCACAATTCTCTGCAGTAAAGGAAACTGAGGCAAAGAAAGGTGGGTCCTCTAGTTGCTCTTCCACTTTTCTTCCTCTTTACACCTCGCACTGTCTTTAATTCTTTTGAAAATGGCTGTACATCAGCCTCTGAAAATCCTACACAAATTTTAAGTTTATATGTTAAGTTATTTAAGAAAACAGATAAAATGTATTAAAATTCTCCCAAAGAAAAACACATTTCACTAGAAAACTTTGCACTTATAGTAACACTGTTTCTGAAGCAAGTGCATTGAATTCTATTTACTATACCAAGAAAAAGGAAAGTCTATGACACACGATTAAAAGATATTTTGAAAAATTAAATTTCTTTAATCTTCCATATGGAAATATGTCATGCTCCTCTGTAAAATGACAAATTACTATAGCTTCAGTATTCTCAAAGCCTAAAATCTTATAAAATATTTACCTTATACAAACATAAATTAACAATGCTTCACTGTAATTTCTCAAAGACAGCTGTTTATAGAAAAGGCAACATTTGCAGTGCTATTGCACTTTTTGCAGAAATGCACTGTTTGACAAATTTGGCTATCTTTTTAAATTCTATATATAATAACTTCAGCTTTTTTAGATTAATTTTAATGAGAATTTTATATATCTGAGCATTGGTAAACTCTCATCTTTACTGCTATATACCTCTACTATAGAGAGTAAATAATTATATATTAAAAAAAAATAAGGAGTTTAGTAATACCTAAAAATAAGAAAATAATCTTATGAGATAAAATTTTTCTTGTATTTCAATACACTGGATCCAAATATTTACCCTAAAAATATCAAGAAGAAAAATGATAGCTATTAAGCTATATCACTCAGATGTACAGTGTTTTTGAAATAACACTTACAAGAAACATTTCATTATTTCTGTTTTCTAAAACCTTAAATCTGTGGGTGCTAACTTAGCCATGTATGTATTTTTATTTGGAAAAAGATCATTAAATATCCATTTATGATCACCATCATCTCAGATTTGGAATTACAATTATTGTGGTTAGGTCATTCAACTTCCCAAAAATGGTAATTCATTGATAAAGTATTAAATAACTCTTGTTAAATATGGTAATTCATTGACAAAGTATTAAATAACTCTTGTTAAATATATTTAATATTAATTAGAGATCTCTTGAAGAAAATTAGAGATACCAAGGGAACATTTTGTGCAAAGATGGGCATAATAAAGGACAGAAATGTATAGACCTAAAAGAAGCAGAAGATATTAAGAAGAGATGGCAAGAATACACAGAAGAACTACACAAAAAAGATCATAATGACCCAGATAACCACGATGGTGTGATCACTCACCTAGAACCAGACAGCCTGGAGTGAGCAGTCAAGTGGGCCTTAGGAAGCATCACTACAAACAAAGCTAGTGGAGATGATGGAATTCCAGCCGAGCTAGTTCAAATCCTAAAGAGATGATGCTGTGAAAGTGCTGCACTCAATATGCCAGCAAATTTGGAAAATTAAGCAGTGGCCATAGGACTGGAAAAGGTCAGCTTTCATTCCAATCCCAAAGAAAGGCAATGCTAAGGAATGCTCAAACTATTGCACAATTGCACTCATCATACATGCTAGCAAAGTAATGGTCAAAATTCTCCAAGTTAGACTTCAACAGTACATGAACTAAGAATTTCCAGATGTTCAAGCTGGATTTAGAAAAGGCAGAGGAACCAGATATCAAATTGTCAACATCTGCTGGATCATAGAAAAACCAAGAGAATTCCAGAAAAACATCTACTTCTGCTTCACTGACTATGCTAAAGCCTTTGACTACATGGATCACAACAAACTGTGGAAAATTCTTAAAGAGATGGGACTACCAGGCCACCTTACCTGCCTCCTGAGAAATCTGTATCATGTCAAGAAGCAATAGTTAGAAACGGACATGGAACAATGGACTGGTTACAAATTGGGAAAGGAGTATGTCAAGGCTGTATACTGTTACCCTGCTTATTTAACTTAAATGCAGAGTACATCAGGTGAAATGCCAGGCTGGATGAAGCACAAGCTGGAATCAAGATTGCTGGGAGAAATATCTATAACCTCAGAAATGCAGATGACAGCACCCTTATGGCAGAAAGTGAAGAGAAACTAAAGAGCCTCTTGATAAAAATGAAAGAGGAGAGTGAAAACGCTGGCTTAAAACTCAACATTCAAAAAACAAAGATCATGGCATCCGGTCCCATCCCTTCATGGCAAATAGATGGGGAAACAGTGGAAACAGTGTCAGACTTTATTTTCTTGGGCTCCAAAATGATGACTGCAGCCATGAAATTAAAAGACGCTTGTTCCTTGGAGGAAAAGCTATGAGCAACCTAGACAGCATATTAAAATGCAGAGACAATACTTTGCTGACAAAGGTCCACGTCAGTTCAGTTCAGTTCAGTCGCTCAGTCATGTCCGACTCTTTGCGACCCCATGAATCGCAGCACACCAGGCCTCCCTGTCCATCACCAACTCCCGGAGTTCACTCAAACTCACGTCCATAGAGTCGGTGATGCCATCCAGCCATCTCAACCTCTGTCGTCCCCTTCTCCTCCTGCCCCCAATCCCTCCCAGCATCAGAGTCTTTTCCAAGGAGTCAACTCTTCGCATCAGGTGGCCAAAGTACTGGAGTTTCAGCTTTAGCATCATTCCTTCCAAAGAACACCCAGGGCTGACCTCCTTTAGAATGGACTGGTTGGATCTCCTTGCAGTCCAAGGGACTCTCAAGAGTCTTCTCCAACACCACAGTTCAAAAGCATCAATTCTTCGGCGTTCAGCCTTCTTCACAGTCCAACTCTCACATCCATACATGACTACTGGAAAAACCATAGCCTTGACTAGACGGACCTTTGTTGGCAAAGTAATGTCTCTGCTTTTCAATATGCTGTCTAGGTTGGTCATAACTTTTCTTCCAAGGAGTAAGTGTCTTTTAATTACACAGCTGCAGTCACCATCTGCAGTGATTTTGGAGCCCAAAAAAATAAAGTCTGACACTGTTTCCACTGTTTCCCCATCTATTTGCCATGAAGTGATGGGACCAGATGCCATGATCTTCGTTTTCTGTATGTTGAGCTTTAAGCCAACTTTTTCACTCTCCTCTTTCACTTTCATCAAGAGGCTTTTTAGTTCCTCTTCACTTTCTGCCATAAGGGTGGTGTCATCTGCATTTCTGAGGTTATTGATATTTCTCCCGGCAATCTTGATTCCAGCTTGTGCTTTATCCATGTAGTCAAAGCTATAGTTTTTCCAGTAGTCATGTATGTATGTGAGAGTTGAATCATAAAGAAAACTGAGTGCCAAAGAATTGATGCTTTTGAGATGTGGTGTTGGAGAAGACTCTTGAGAGTCTCTTGGACTACAAGGAGATCAAATCAGTCAATCCTAAAGGGAATCAGTCCTGAATATTCATTGGAAGGACTGATGCTGAAGCTGAAGCTCCAATACTATGGCCACCTGATGTGAACAACTGACTCATTGGAAAGACCCTGATGCTGGGAAACATTGAGGGCAGGAGGAGAAGGGGCCAACAGAGGATGAGATGGCTGGATGGCATCACCAACTCTATGGACATGACTTTGAGCAAGCTCCGGGAGTTGGTGATGGACAGGGTAGCCTGGTGCGCTGCAGTCCATGGGGTCACTAAGAGTTGGACACAACTGAGTGACTCAACCGGCTGACTGATCTTATTAAAATAAGAAAACCAATGTGTAAAGTTTATATAAGCAGACAGGGTATTTGGACACACAGAGTCTTGCTCAACAAAGCTTTCAGAGGTAAGCCCATACCATACCCTTCCCCTGTACTCCCCAATCTGGTAGTATTTTTGTATCTATGCTCAGAAACATAACTACTCTCCAGAGGATGATTCTACAACACACACTTGTTGAGGCCCTATAATATAGCACACACTATGGTGGGCATATTGAGTTTTACTAAAAGAACTAATATTTATTCAAGTCACTTTTACTCTCTACTTCAGGGAAGGCACTGTGGTAGGCACTGAAAATTCAGAGGGAACCAGTGATTATCCTGCCATTTCAGCTTCCAATTTAGCAGGGGTAGAGAAGACTCACAGGAAGTGGTGACCACATATGGGGTAAGAATGGTGGGTGGTGGAATTCTAAATGAAGGCCCCAGCTTGAGCAGAGGCAAAGAGATAAGAAATAGCATGCTACGAATAAGAAA
Organism: Budorcas taxicolor; assembly: GCF_023091745.1. Classification (NCBI taxonomy): domain Eukaryota; kingdom Metazoa; phylum Chordata; class Mammalia; order Artiodactyla; family Bovidae; genus Budorcas; species Budorcas taxicolor. The sequence goes on from NC_068935.1 coordinate 77,110,864, forward strand.
ATACAAGCAGTAAAGGGAAATGTCAGGAGATCAGGCTGATGGATAGGCAGGGCCTAGTCATATATTCCATGCTTCAGAGCTTAGACTTGATCCTACAGATGAAGAGAAAATCACAGAAGTCTTAAACAGGAAAGTGGTGTCTCCATTTAGCAGCAGACTGAGGGACGACTTGATGCACATGAGTTTGGGTGAACTCCGGGAGTTGGTGATGGACAGGGAGGCCTGGAGTGCTGCAATTCATGGGGTCGCAAAGAGTCAGACACAACTGAGTGACTGAACTGAACTGAGGGATGGATGTGAAGGTGATAAGATGAAGACAAGATGATGAGTAGAGTGGTGAAAGGGGCTTGAATCAGGGAAGTAAGTAGTGGTAGGGAGGAAAAGAAGAAAAATTTAAGCCATATATTGTTTATACCCACTGATTTCTTAGATGTTAGAAGACTGAATGGGGAAGACGAACCACTCGCCAGATTTAACTGAGTTGGAGGACTCAGAAATAGAAGGAATTTTTTGAGGGGTTGGGATGGGGGTGTGAGGATATGTTGTAGGAGAGGGGAGGATGAGTTCTGTTTTGAATATATTGAATTTAAAATGTCAGTGAGTCATTAGGTGAGGAAGCCCAGATAAGAGTCTTAGCAGGTCTGGTATAGCAATACATATTTGGGAGACATCAGATAACTGAAACCATGGGAACCAAGATGAGGCCACCTATCTAGATAGAGTAAGGAATGAGAATAGTGGGATGAGAACAAAACTCTGGAGATCACTGGCATTCAAGGAGCAAAGGAGGAAGAAAAACCCATGAATGAGACAGTTCAGGAATAACCAGAAAAATATAAGGAAACCAGGGAGAGTAAAGTGGCCAAGAAATTCCTAGGTTTATTTGGCTGGTAAAATGTTTTGTTTTGTTTTTTAACAGAATTTGAAACCCTTTAGGCAAAACACATACCTTCCAGTTCAACTAAGGCCCATCATTACTCAAGCTGCACCATTTTCTGTGACCTGTCTTGCCTCTGAAGGCTTGTGTGTTTGTGACCCCTGGAGTAAAAGCCTCTGAGAAAGAGGGAGTCATTATAAGTCTCATAAGCAATACAGAGGACCAGAAAGATAGAAAATGGAAGATGCCCATTAATTTAGCAACAGAAGGTCATGACGATCTTAATGATGCCAGTTTGTCTGAGGTCATGGTGGCAAAATCCAGGTATCAGAAGGGTGAAGAGGAAATAGACATAGTGAATATAGCTACTCTTAAGAAATCTGGAGAAGGAAAAGAGATTAGACAGTAGCTAATGGGGAACATAGGTCTAAGAAGGCTATTTTATTTTTAAAGAATTAGATTCTGAATACAGTTATAGGCTGACCTAATAGAGGCCAAATGAGGTAATAGTATATAGAGAGGGGCTGCCTGGAAGGAGGTTGCAAAAGAAGGTTTTGGAAGGCATCAGTGGAGGGGTGAGCTCTGAACAAGTGGAGGGACTCCTTGACCTCTGAGAGTGGAGAAGGAGAGCATAAAATTCAAACCTAATTAAGATCCAATGCAGGTTTTTCAGCAGGAAAGTGACATTTTAAACTGTGTTTTAAGAAAATTAGTTTGGCATAAGCATCCAGATGGACTGGAGTAGGAAGAGGCAGCAGACTGTGGCTGCAATTCAAGTAGAAGATGATGGTGACCCAAACTAGCAAGGTGCCAGTAGAAATGGAGAAAAATGAATAATTTAATAGACTTTGTAAAAGGCATGAAGACATCATTCTGGGACAGACTGGCAATGGACAATTTAAGGAGAAGGAAGAGTTAAAAATGACTCAAGGACTTGAAATATTACCTGGGAAGATTGGAATGGTAGTATCAGAGTCAGAAATGGGGCAACTGGAATGCACAGCCAATGTAAGGAGAGAAAATATCAGGTTTAAGATATACTGAATTTGAAGTGATGGTTCTCAGATTTTAAACTTTGAAAAGAAACAACATCCTCTAAAGAACAAGTGACTATACTAAGAATGAATAAAATAAGGGTGGGAGAGAATAAGAAATATTTCATTCAGATAGGGCAACTAATACTCCTATGTCAGAAAAAATTTGATATATTAGACATTTAAAAATTAAATTAACTATTTCCTAAGGACTTGACTTTATCTATTGTAAGGAAGATTTTACTATCATAGAAAGACCAGTTTCTCAGATCCAGTAAAATTTTCTCCTAAACATTCAACCTTTTTTTTTTTTTCCTCCAAATCTCAGACATTTAACATCAAATGTTCTTTCTAGGTCAGAGAACATGTACAACTAAATACTTTTCCAAACTACGTACATTGGTTAGCAATTCAAGTACTGGTTTGCTGCTTTTCAGGTTTTGCCTTCAATTAATGCCAACAGTTACTAAGAGCACCACTATTTCACGCTCTTTATTCCATAATTTTTAAGCTAGGAGGGACATTACACTTATCAAAAGGGCCTGAGCATAGCAAGTGTCAGTGCTTTGCTTTTAATTGAAAATAGATTTATAAGTTGTGTGAAGAGTAAAATGAAACCACAAATAAGTTTTGGAGAACTTAAATTCTGTTTTCTTGTTTGTTCTTTGTTTTCTGAATTTTAGAAAATAATGAGGGGAAGGAGTGTTGGAATATAAAATTACGGACTAGAATAAAAAATCTTTTTCTGTTTAGTCATGTGAAATAATCTGCATGAAAGTAAACTTTGGTGCCAGAATCATAATCAATTTTAGTAATAGACTGTCTCCGTAGTGATAAAAGGAATCTAAGTAAAACTGTGCAGTAAGCTGGCATCTGAACATTGTAGACTATCTGCAAAATTCTTGAACCAAAAAAAAATTGTGTTAAACTTGCCTTACCAAATGGCAGATCTAAAAATCTCCACACATTCTTCCACAATTTCAAAATCTTTTCATGCAAAGATCACAAAAGTGTATTACAATCAAAATACTCAATATGTTAAAATTAAAAGCTAACATGATGAGGGGAGGTGGTGCATATTACATGATTTCAGATAATATGAAGTCAACTGAAAGTCAATGTGGTAGGTGAGCCATTATCAAAATTATAGGCAGCATGACTTACTAGGAAAAAATAGTCCTGTTTTTTAAATTCAGTAAATGACAGCATATTTAAGATGATGAACATGATATAATACTCAAACTTCCAAGTATTTACAGTCCATTTCATTACATAAAAATGAGAAAGCACTCTTCAAAGCCCAGAAAACCACTACATTTTTCTTTGGCTTTGCAAGTACTATGCTATGAGGGCCCTCTCCCTTTTATTTTCTCAAATATGATCCAAGATTTCAATTTTTAAAAACTCTGCATAAGTTTTCAAAAAATCATTCTCAGCTCCTAGGGGATTGATGTCCATACATATTTAATGTTTGCATATTTACTATTTGCACATACAAAATCTCCTGAAGGTATCTTAAATTATCTCAGAGGTGAAAGACTTTAGAAACCATCTAACTCCAAACCCCTTATTTTATCGATGCAGATATTACGGCCCAGCAATAGGAAGTAACCTGACCAATGTCAAGGGCCAGTAAGAAGTAAAGCTGGGACTAACATACAAGAGCCCTCACTCTCAATCTATTGCTCTTTCAACGTTTCATAGCTGCCTCTCAATCTGAACATGTAATTGTGTGATATTCAAGGAATGTCAGAGTGATCAACACACAGAAAGGATTACTGTATTCATTTACATAAGAATTAAACAGAAGAATGGATGCAAATATAGGTGAGTGGCTATTCTATAACGTTATTCACAAAATATATCCTGTTTCTGTTTTGAAGAGTCCAAGCCTCGGTCTTGTCACTTGTTACAGCAGTCACCGTGTTCCACTAGACACCAATCTTAACAGCAAAGAACCCGCTGGTACATCCTGCAGTTTAGACTATTCTCGCCAGCATACACAGAAGCAAGGAGACTCACCTCTACTCCAGTCCCTTTGGCTCCGAACCCCAGACTTCCCTGTCTTATACTCACTCTTTACCCCGTGTTGGCGCATCGCATTTGCATTCTCCTCACTTCCTTTACACCTATCTCCCTCAGTTTCTCCATTTAGACCAGGTGTCCTTTTCTAACTGTAGCCTCAGTCAGCCCTCCCCCACACCACACGCCCCTCGATCGCCTTATTCCTCTGTCGCCAAATCTCAGCCTTTTCAAACCCCATAGCTCCCTCTCGCTTACACAGTGATGTGGCCGGCGCCCCGCACCAATACAGGGTCGGGGGCATATCTCCGTAGATGCTCTTCGCTCACTACCCGAGGCGGGGGCGGCGTTTCCTCCACTTGCTCCTCTTCTTCCTCCTCCTCCTCTTCGTTTTCTTCTTCCTCCTCCTCCTCATCTTCCTCGTCATCGTCAGGCCCTGATACCGACGACGACGACGACGGCGACGACGACGACGTTGCCGCTTCTTCCTCCTCCTCCTCCAGTTCCGAGATGGTATCGAACTCCGCCATGTTGGGCAGCAAGATGCTCATCACGTGACCTCTCTATCGCCGCCACCCTCACGGAGAAGAGTGTGAACCTGCTGAGGTGCAGAAAGAGGAGGGAGAACTTAACGCAGGGAAACAGGAGGGGTGTAGGGACTGGATTTAAGGAGATGCGCCTGCGTGGTGGGGTGGACGTGGGGGTGGGGGGGGGAGACGCGAGGGCACGAGGGAGAGAGAAGCAAAATCAGTGTACGCTTGCGCGGCTCCAAGGGAAAAGGGACGTTAGAGGTGAACTCCAGGGAATTATCGAGGTCCGGTATGCGGGTGCTGCTCTTAATACTGCTGTTTGGGCTTCTGCTGCTTGTCTCCCAGGGATGTATCTTCTGATTTTACTTCCTACTAATTAATAATGGTATTATTACCCGCTTTGCCTCCAGTGCAGAGAAAGGATATTCTATAAAAGTGAGGTTAGAACTTTGCCCGATATATCTTAAAATACTCACCAATCCCTTACATTTGTTCAGCATTACAATTTAAAAGACTTTTGCTGCAGAACTTTGCCACACCCTGGGAGGCATTTTTATTAACATTTTACTGAAGGGGAAACTTTCTATTACTTCTTCTACTATGTAATACTTATGGAGGACTTACTAAGTGTCAGGGACTGTGCTAAGTGCTGTATGTACATGTCTCATTTAATACTAAACAACCCTATGAAATATGTACCATGATGATTTCATTTTACGCATGGAAACCTAGATGCAGAGAGAAGTAACTTGCCCAATGCTTCTGATTCCAGAAGCCCAGTATTCTTAACTAAAGGGCTATACTTCCTAAAGTTGTTTGGAAGGGCTTCATAGAGTGGTGCCTTTTGGGCATCTTGAAAGATGTTTGAATTTTGGAATTTATTTTTTCTTTTTCCGCGGGGAGGAGGGAAATGGGGGGAGTAAAGGGAGCGTTCCAACCCAAGGAAACATCGATTAACATCATCCATTTTCCAGACATTGGGCTAGACTCTAACATACAGTATCTCAATTAACCCTTAAACAATACTGTGGGGGTAGGCATCATCATCATTATTTTATAGATGACAAAGCAGTCTCAGGAAGTTTAAGTAATGTATTAAGGACTCTGGTGACCTTTCCTCTAAGATTTTCTTTTTCAAATGCCTGCTTCCTTACATCTGCTGAATGTTACAGAGATCACATATTTTGAGTTTCCAATCCATGTTTCAAACTATTTCATATTTGGCAGTAGCACAAAAATTCATGCCATAATTCAAGGATTATTAAGACAATAAAGTAACACAGCTGCAAAGTAATAAAACAAATACTGTAATCCAGGTATTCTAATAGCAGCTTCACTGCTCTTTCTGCTACAAGATGGCTGCATCCCAATTAGTTGATGGGACTGAGGAAATAGATATAGCCAAGCCACACTTTAATGTAGGGTGAGTATTATATTAACAGTATAGCAGTGAAAACAAAGCATTTAGGCTGTCTGAGGGAGGAAGAAATTAGTTCTATGAAAGGGACTGGTCAAACCATCATTATTATCAAGGAATTTGTGTTATTAAAATGAAAAAAAAAACTTGTACTCAAAAACTTGATTATTTTGGAACTTTAAAAATAAGTTGCAACACTCTCAGAAAAAAATCTAGGTTTTTATAACAGAAAGAACTTTATCTACTAACCAGAGATTGTAATTAAAGATGGAATGTTAAAGAATTTTATAATAGACTTCTGTTAGGTCTGTTATCTTGGGCATTGATAATGTGTCATATGTCATTTATCAGAGCAAAATACCTTAGACTTAAGATCAAATCAATATTCTGCACCAGCTCTCTTTCAAAAAGCAAAAAACAAAAAACAAAAAAACCCCACAGGCAATATTAAAAAAAAATTCCAAACATCTTATATTATCCATGAAAGTCTACCAAGTCAATCTCTAGAGGGAAGTATTGTGCTGATGACTGCTTAACTGGTAGTTTCTTCTTTTCACCACTCAGAATTAGACTAGGTAGTGTACTTGTGATAGGTATAAATGAGATATTGGAACTATGGTGAAAGTGAAGAAATTAAGGCTGTGGGAGATGGGAGGGAAGGAGAGGAACAGTGAAATTCCATAGTCAAGATGAAAAGAAGCCCTTGACAGTCAGATATCAAAAGGACAAAGCAGTTAAGAGAAGTACTATGCTTTGAGAAACTCACAAGTATAGTTAAATCTGCACATCTGTTTTTGCTGCATATATGGTGGGCTGAAAAGGCATATATGATTTCAAGCTTAATTTGTTTTGGAGAACTATAGGAGAATTTGGAATTGGTCAAGCTGAGAAAAACACATTTTTTTCAGCAAAACACAAGAACATGATTTTCAAATGATACTTTAGCTGCCATCAAGGATAGTAAAGCTAGGAGTGGATGAGAAGAAAGCACATAACTTCTGTCCAATGTGCTAAGCAGGGCATGGGAGTAATTGTCGCATCTGATGGCAGGGGACCTGAGGCAAGAGATCACAAGTTTAACTGTTTGAGGGGGTGGATTTCAACCTTAAAACAGCTGAAACCAATTGCAACTTTTGAAAAACAACTTTCTTCCTCCCTCCCTCCTTCTGTTCCTCCCTTCCTCTTTTTCTTTCTTTTTCTATTTAGATATTTATTTATTAAAGCATATGACTTGGTGATTTTAGTGAATTCACAGAGTTGTGCAACTATCACCACAAGCTACTTTTAGAACATTTCTGTCACATTCAACAGAAATCACAGTTCTATTTTCAGTCATTCCCCACTCTTTACCCCAGCCCCAGGAAATAATTAATCTACTTTCTTTCTGTATAGATTTCTTTTCTGGGCATTTCAAATAAATTGGACCATACAATATGTGCTCTTTTGTGTCTAGCTTCTTTCACTTAGCATAATATTTTTGAGGTTTGGTCATGTTGTGTCTTGTATGAATACTTCATTCCTTTTAATTGATGAATAGCATGCCTTTGTAAGGATATATCACATTTGGCTTATCCATTCACCAATTGTTGTCATTTGGATTGCTTCCACCTTTCGATATTATGAAAATGCTGTTACGAAAATTCACATACAAGTCCTTGTATGAACATATGTTTTGATTTCTCTAGGGTGGATACCTATGGGTGGAATTGCTAGGACATATGGTAAGACTGTTTTGAATTTAAGAGAACTGCCAAAGTGTTTTCAAAGTTGCTTACTCAGTTTACATTCCCGTCAGCAATGTATGAGGATTCCGTTTTTCTCCACATCCTCTCCAAAATTTGTTATTGTCTTTTCGGTTATAGCTATTCTTGTGGGTATGAAGTGCTATTGCATTGTAGTTTTACTTTGCATTTCCTGAATGACTAATGATGTTAAGCATATTTTCACGTGCTTGTTTTTCATTTACAAATGAACTTTCTTATACTTTCTTTGATAAAACGTCTATTCAAATTTTTTGGTCCATTTAAAAAAATAAACTTTAAGATAATTGGAGATTCATATACAATTATAAAACATAATACAGAGAAGTCCCATTTATTCCTTTACTCAGTACCCTGAATGGTAACAACTTCCGTAACTATAGTACACTATCACAACCATGAAACTAACATTGACACAATCCACCATCTTACTCAGATTTCTAGTCATACATATACTCATTTGTGTGTGTGTATTTAGTTCTGTACAATTTTATCACAGATGTAGGTTCATTTAACCACCACCATAGTCGAGATACAGAAGAGTTATATCACCGCAAGGATACCAGTTGTTACCCTTTTATAATCACATTCTCCCTTCTCATAACCATTAAGCTGTTTACCACCTTTAATTATTATAGTTTCAAGAATATTATGTAAATTGTATTATACAGTGTGTGACCTTTGGGCATTGGCCTTTTTCACTCATTATTATTCTGAGAATCATCTAGGTTATTGAGTATACCAATGGTTCATTCCTTTTTATTGCTGTGTACTATTCCACAGTATGACTGTACAGCAGTTTGTTTACTTATTCACCTACTGTTTCCCCACATTTTGAATATTATAAGTAAAACTACTGTGAACATTTGTGTATAGCTTTTTCCTTCTTAAGATGTTGGTTATTTGTTTACATATTATTGGGTTATAAGGTGCCTGTTTTTTACTCTAGATAGAAATTATTTATCAGATATATGGTATACAAATATTTTCTCCCAGTCTGTGGCTTGCCTTTTCATGTTGTTAATGGTGTCTTTTGAACTAAAAAAGTTTTAAATTTTGATGAAATTCAATTTATCAATTTTTCTTTTATCACTTGTGCCTTTGATAATATATCTTAAGAAATTTTTGCCTAGTGCACTGTCAAAAAACTTGGTCTTTGTTTACTTTTAAAAGTTTTTCTAAATATCTGTGATGAATTTTGAGTTCATTTTTGTGTATGGCATGTAGCATGGATCTAAATTCATATTTTTCCATGTCCCAGCATCATTTCCTGAAGACTGACTTTTTTTTTCCCTGTTGAGTTGCCTTGATACCTTTGTTGAAAATCAGTTAACCATAAATGTATGGGTTTATTCCTGGACCCTTAATTCTATTTAGTTCATCTATGTCTATCTTCATGCCAGTACCACACCACCTTGATTACTATAAATTTTGTTAAAATTGGAAAATGTAAGTCCACCAAATTTGCTCTTTTTCAATAATATTTTGCCCCCCCCCATCTTTTACATTTCCACAAAAATTTTAGGATCATCCCATCAATTTCTTCTAGAAAAAACAAGTGGAATTTTGATAGGAATCACATTGAATCTGCATATGAATTTGGGAATATTGGCAACTTAACAATGTTAACGCTTCTGATCCGTGAAGGTAGGATACCTCTTCATTTATTTAGATCCTTAATTTCCTTCAGTGATGTTTTGTAGTTTGCAGTGTACAAAATTTGTAGTTTTTTTTTGTTAAATTTATTACTAAATGATTTTGTTCTTTTTAATACTATTGTGAATGGTATTGTTCAATTGATTTCCTTTTGGATTGCACATTGTTAATTTATGGTAATACAATTTATTTTTGTATATTGATGTGTAGCCTGTGTATGTGTGTCTATGTGTATGTGAAATCCTTAGGATTTTCTACATATAAACTGTGTAACCTGTAAATAAGCATAGTTTTATGTGTTCCTTTTCTTCTCCTCTCCTTCTCCTTCTCTTCCTCCTCCTCCTCTTTCTCCTCTCTCCCTCTCTTCTTCCCTCCCTTTCTTGCCTGATTAGTGAATAGTGAAGTCGCTCAGTTGTGTCCAACTCTTTGTGACCCCATGGACTGTAGCCTACCAGGCTCCTCCATCTGTGGGATTCTCCAGACAAGAGTACTGAAGTGGGTTGCCGTTTCCTTCTCCAGGAGATCTTCCCAACCCAGGGATTGAACCTGGGTCTCCCGCATTGCAGGCAGACGCTTTACCATCTGACCTAGCTTTAAATTTACAGTAAAAAAATATAGAACTGAATGGTTGAGAGCAGAATTCCTTGACTTGTTCCCAATCTCAAGAGAAAATGACTCAGTCTTTCACTTAAAAAAAATTATTTATTTTAATTGAGGGCTAATTACTTTGCATTATTGTAGTGGTTTTTGCCATACATTGAGATGAATCAGCCATGGGTGTACATGTGTTCCCCATCCTGAACCCCCTTCCTACCTCCCACCCCATCCCATCCCTCAGGGCCATCCCAGAGCCAAAGCAGTCTTTCACTTTTAAGTATGATGTTAGCTGTAGTTTTGTGTGTGTGTGTGTGTTTTTGGTAAGTGTCCTTAATTAGGTTGAACAAGTTTCCTTCTATTCCTAGATTGTTGAATTTTTTTAAAAAATTAAATCAGTAATGGGTCTTGGGTTTTTATCAAATGCCTGTTCCATGTCAATTGAAATGATCATGAAGTTTTTGTTCATTATTCTCTTATATGTTTTATTACATAATATAATTTCTAGATTTTGTTGTTGTTGTTGTTTTGGCTGCCTCTCGTGGCATGCGGGATCTGAGTTCCCTGACTAGGGATTAAATCCGTGCCCTGCAGTGGAAGCATGGAGTCCCGAGCACTGGACCAACAGAGAATTCCCTGATTTTCAGTTCTTAAACCCACTTGTCACTTTTATATGTGGGTTGATTCAATTTCTTAATATTTAAATTTTTGCATCTATCTTCATGAGGGATATTGGGCTCTATTTTTTCCATGTGATATTGGTCTGGATCTGGTATTACGGTAATGACAGGCTTTTATAATCATTTGGGGATTTTGTTTTCCCTTTTCCTTTATTTCCTGGGAGAATATGTGAAGAATTGTTATTTTTCTTCTTTAAATGTTTGAAGGAATTAACCAGGCCTAGGCTTTTTTTTTTCTTAAAATGGGTAGTTTTTAGTTACTAATCCAATCTGTTTGTTAAAAATCTATTCAGATTTTCTATTTCTGCTTAAGTCAGTTTCAGTACTTTTTGTCTTTCTAGGAATTTATCTGTTTCTTATAAGTGGTCTGATTTGTTGGCTTAAAATTGTCCATAGCATTCTCTTATAATCCTTTTAGTTTCTGTAAGTTTAGTAGTAATAGCTCATCATTCACTATGATTTTAAAATTTTTTATTTTTTTTCTTTCTTTAGTAATTTTTTTTTTTTTATCTTTTGGCCATGCCACACAGTATGCAGGATTAGTTCCCTCATCAGGGATTGAACTGTTGAAGTGTGGAGTTTTAACCATTGGACCACAGGGAAAGTCCTGTCCTCATTCATTATGACTTAGTAATTTATATATTCTCTCTCATTTTTCATGTTTTCAATTTTGTTTATCTTTTCGCAGACTCTTTACTGTCTGAGCCACCAGGGAAGCCCCTTTTCACAGAACCAACTGCTGATTTCATTGATTTTAAACTATTTTTTCTATTATCCATTCCATTGATTAATGCAGTAATTTTTATTATTTCCTTCTTTTTGATTTCTTTATGTTTAATTTGCTCTTTTCTTCTATTTATTAAGACAAATGTAGATTATTGATTTGAGAGCCTTCGTATGCATTATATTTACTCCTATTAATTTCCTTTTAGGGACTGCTTTAACTATCAGAGAAATTTTTCTCTGTGTGTTTTTGTTTGCATCTAGCTCAAAATAGTTTCTACTTTCCTTGGTGATTTTTCTTTGACCCATTGGTTATTATGAAATGTGTTGTTTCATTTCCATATATTTGAGGATTTCCAAAATTTTGTCTCTTGCTGATTTCTGATTTACTCCCAGTGTTGTTTGAGACCACAAATTGTGTGATAGAAGTCCTTTTAAATATACTGAGACTTGTTTCATGACCTGTCATATCATTTACTTTTGAGAAAGTTCCATCTACATTCTGCTCTTGTTGGTTGGATTGTTCTAAAAACGTCAGTTATGTGTACATTATAGTGCTCTTCATGTCTTCTATGTGTTGTTCAGTCACCAAGTTGTGTCTGATACTTTGTGACCCTATGGACTGTTGCACCCCAGGCTCCTCTGTCCTCCACTGTCTCCCAGAGTTTTCTCAGATTCATGTCCATTGAGTCAGTGATGCTATCTAACCATCTCATCCTTTGCCACCCCTTTCTCCTTTTGCCTCCAAATATCTTCCATACCCTTATTGATTTTTTTTGTCTCATTTTGCTGTTCATTTCTTAGAGTGGGTCGCTGAAGTCTCCAAATATTATTGGTGAATTTTCCATTTCTTATTCATTTTTGTTAGCTTTTGCTTCATGTAGTATGGGACTCCTTTGTTAGGTGTAACTATTTTTTCATACTGTATTTTAAATTGATCCTTAATAATTATATAATATTCCTTTATATCTCAAGTAAAAATTTTATTTTTTGTATTACTGTAGATACTTCAACTCTCTTACTGTTGCTATTTCCATAATATTTTCCCATTCTTCTACTTTATTAAAATTTTTATTGATATATCATTGATATAAAACATTGTATAAGTTTAAGATGTGCAACATTGATTTCATAAATTTATATTGCAATAATATTGCCATTGTAATGATAGGTAACACTTCTGTCATATCACATAGTTATCATTTCTTCTAGAGGTGATAATTAGAACAATTAAGTAGAACAATTAAGATCTACTCTGTTAGTAAGTTTAATATTTGTAATACAGTTTTGTTGTCTGTAATCACTATAGTGTATATCTCTAGGATTTACTTATTTACTGCTTGCTAAGTATGTACCCTTAAACAACATCTCTCCAATTCTCAGTCTCCAACCTCTGGTAACCACTATTCTACTTTCAATTCTTTTGCGACCCCATGGACTGTAGCATTCCAGGCTCTTCTGTCCTCCACGATCTCCCAGAGTTTAGATGTCATACAGTAGTTTGTTTTTCTCTGTATGACTGATCTCAGCAAAATGTATGCAAGGTCCATATGTGTTGTTACAAATGGCAACACCACCAAATCTTTTTTATCCACTCAACCACTGATAGATACTTAGGCTGTTTCCATATTTTGGCTATTTTGAATAATACTACAAAAACCATGGGAATGCATATATCTCTTAAATAACTTGTTTCCATTTCCTCTGAATATATATCCAGAAGTGGGACTATTGAATCATGTGGTAGTATTAGTTTTAACTTTTTCTTGAACCTCCGTACTGTTCTCCATAGTGGCCAAACCAGTTTATAATCCTACCAACAGTGTACAAGGATTCCGTTTTCTCCACATCCTCACCAACACTTATCTCCTGTCTTCTTGGTAACTGCCATTCTTAAAAGTGTGAGGTGATATCTCATTGTGGCTTTGATTTGCCATTTCCTTGATGAATAGTGATGTTGAGTACCTTTTCATGACCTACTGGTCTGTTGGATATACCTGTTCGATTCTTTGGAAGAATCTCTATGTAGTTCCTCTGCCTATTTTTAATTAGATTGAGTTGTGTGAGTTCTTTATAAATTTTGGATATTAACCCTTTATTCAATATATGTGTTGCAAATTTTTTTTATTCTGTATTTTTCATTTTGTTGATTCTTTTTTGTGGTGCATAGCTTTTAAGTTTAATGTGCTCGCGTCTGTTGATTTTTTGTTGTTGTTGTTTGTCGTTTTGGTGTCAAATTCAAAAAATCATTAACACCAAAGAGATTCTTCCCTATATTTTCTTTTTTAAATTATTAAGATATTGTTGATTTAAAATATTATGTAAATATCCAATTACAACATAGCGATTCACAATATTTAAAGGTTACACTCCATTTATAGTTATAATAAAATATTGGCTATGTTGCCTATACTGTACAATATATCCTTGTAGCTTATATAATACGTAGTAGTTTGTACCTCTTAATTCAGTACCCTTATCTTGCCCCCCCTCCCTTCTTTTTCCACACTGATAATCATTAGTTGTTCCTTATATCTGAGTGTTTCTTTTTTATTATATTCACTATTTTTTTTTATTTTTAGATTCCACATTTAAATGATATCATACAGTATCTGTCTTTCTCTGACTTATTTCACTTAGCATAATACCCTCCAAGTTCATACATGTCATTGCAAATGGCAAAATTTCATTTTTTATGGCTGAGCAGTATTCCATTGTGTGTGTGTGTGTGTGTGTGTGTGTGTGTGTGTGTGTATAAAGATATACTTCTTTATCTATTCATCTGTTGATGGCCATTAATGTTGCTTCCATATCTTTGCTATTGTAAATGCTGCTGTGAACACTGGAAGCAAGTATCTGTTCGAATTAGTGGTGTTTTGTGCTTTTTTTGATATGTATACCCAGAAGGGGAATTACTGAGTCATATGGCAGTTCTAATTTTAGGTTTTTGGGAAACCTCCATACTATTTTCCACAGTGGCTGCACAAATTGACATTCTCATCTGCAGTATATGAGGGTTCCCCTTTCTCTGCATTCTTACTAACATTTGTTATTAGTGTTCTTTTTGGCAGTAACCATTCTGGCAGATGTGAAGTGATACTTCATTGTGGTCTTAATTTGCATTTCTCTAATGATAAATGATGCTGAGCATTTTTCCTGAGCCTGTTGACCATCTGTATGCCTTCTTTGGAAAAATGTCTATTCAGATCTTCTGCCCATTTTTCGATTGGATTGGGATTTTTTTTGATAATGAGTTGTATGAATTGTTCGTGTATCTTGGATATTAACCTCTTGTTGGTCATATCATTTACAAATATTTTCTCTCATTCCAGATGTTGTGCTTTGGTTTTATCAGTAATTCTCTTTACTATGCAAAAGGCTTTTACCTGTTTAAAAACTTTAAAAAAGTTTATTAGGTGCCATTTGTTTATTTTTTCTTTTATTTCTTTTGCCTTAGGATACTTATCCAAAAAATTTGATATGATATATGTCAACATGTGTTCTGCCTATGTTCTCTTCTATGAGTTCTATGGTTTCTGTTCTTATATCCAGGTCTTTAAACCATTTCAATTTTTTACATGGTGTGAGGGAATATTCTAATCTCATTCTTTTACATATTGCTGTCCAACTTTCCCAGCATCACTTGTTGAAGAGACTGTCTATTCTGCATTGTATATTCTTAACCTCCTTTGTTATAGATTAACTGACTATAGGTACAATTTCTGGGCTCTATTCTGTTCCATAGAACTATGTAACTGTTTTTATGCCAGTATCACACTGTTTTGACTACCATAGTTTTGTTCTTTTTTCCTCAAAATTGCAGTCTTTTGTGGTTCCATATGAGTTTTAGAATTATTTGTTCTAGTTCTTTCAAAAATGTCATGAGTATTTTAATAGTGATTGCATTATATCTGTAGATTGCTTTAAGTAGTATAACCATTTTAACAATATTAATTCAATACAAAAGCAAAGGATATCTTTCCATTTTTTGTATCATCTGCAATTTCCTTCATCAGTGGTTTATAGTTTTTAGGGTACAGGTCTTTCACCTATTTGGTTTATTCCTAGATATTTTATTCTTTTTGGTACAATTTTAAATGGGACTGTGTTTTTACTTCCTTTTCTGATATTTTATTATTAGTGTATAGAAATCCAAGAAACTTCTATGTATTAATTCAGCAAAATTTCTGAATTCATTTATCAGGTCTAATAGTTTTGGTGTGGAGACTTTACTGTTCTCTATGTAAAGTATCATGTCATCTGTAAATAGTGACAGTTTTACTATTTCCCTTACAGTGGGGATATCTTTTATTTCTTTTGCTTCTCTGATGGCTGTGGCTTGCCTTCTTGATATTCTGTCTGTGATCTATCCATTGATGTTAATGGGGTTTAAAGTCCCCTACTATTATTTTTTTTAGGACTTCCCTGGTGGCTCAGACGGTTAAGCATCTGTCTACAATGTGGGAGACTCAGGTTCAATCCCTGGGTCAGGAAGATCCCTTGGAGAAGGAAATGGCAATCCACTCCAGTACTATTGCCTGGAAAATCCCATGGACAGAGGAGCCTGGTAGGCTACAGTCTGTGGGGTCGCGAAGAGTCGGACACGACTGAGCGACTTCACTTTCTTTCACTTTCACTATTATTTTAGTTATGGCTTCCCAGGTGGCACAAGTGGTAAAGAACCTACCTGCCAGTGCAGGAGGTGTAAGAGACACAGGTTCGATCCCTGGGTCAGGAAGATCCCCTGGAGGAGGGCATGGCAACCCACTCCAGTATTCTTGTCTGGAGAATTTCAAGGACAGAGGAGCCTGGCAGGCTAGAGTCAATAAGGTTGAAAAGAGTTGGACACAACTGAAGTGACTTGGCATGTAGCATTTGATTTAAACTAAAAAACTTGATTTGATAGTCATTTAAGTTCAAACACACTCTAAAAGATCTATGTTTTTAATCCCCTCCCCTACATTTTTGTTTCGATGTCATATTTTATATCTTTCTGTTTATTCTTTTACTGTTTATTATAGTTATAGTTGCTTTAACTTTTTTTTTTGGTCTTTTAATCCATATACTGGCTTATTTAAGAAATTTTCGATTCTTACTATATATTTGCTTTTCCTATTGGGATTTTCTCTTTGCTCTAGATTCTCACTTTTTCATTTAGACAAGCTCCTACAACATTTCTTCTAGGGTAGATTTAGTATTGATGATTTTTTTTTGGTTTTTGCTTGTCCGAGAAGTTCTTTCTCTCTCCTTCTATGCTAAATAATAATGTTGCTGAGTAAAGTATCCTAGGTGGCTGATTTTCCCCTTTCAGCACTTTGAATATATCATACCACTCTCTTCTGACTTGCAAAACTTCTGCAGAGAAATCAACTGATAGCATTATGCTGCTGCTGCTGCTGCTAAGTTGCTTCAGTCATGTCCGACTCTGTGCAACCCCATAGACGGCAGCCCACCAGGCTCCTCTGGCACTGGGATTCTCCAGGCAAGAATACTGGAGTGGGTTGCCATTTCCTTCTCCAATGTGTGAAAGTGAAAAGTGAAAGTGAAGTCGCTTAGTTGTGTCCAACTCTTAGTGACCCCATAGACTGTAGCCTACCAGGCTCCTCCATCCATGGGATTTTCCAGGCAAGAGTACTGGAGTGGATTGCCATTTTCTTCTCCAGATAGCATTATAGGGACAGTTTTATATGGCTCTTTTTCTCTTGCTGCCTTTAGACATTTCTCTTTGTTTTTAACTTTTGCCATTTTGATTATGATATGTCTTGATGTGTGAGGACCTGTTTGTGTTAATCTTGTTTAGGACCCTCTGTGCTTCCTGTACCTGGTTATCTGTTTCCTTCTTTAGGTTTAGGATTATTTTCTACCATCATTTCCTCAAATACAGCTTCAATACCCTTCTCTCTCTTCTCCTTCTATAACCCTGTAATGCAGCTGTTGATACATTTAATGTTATCCTTAGATCTCCATGTTGTTGTTGTTCAGTCACTCAGTCATGTTTGACTCTTTGCAACCCCATGGACTGCAGCACACCAGGCTGCCCTGTCGTTCATTATCTCTTGGAGTTTGCTCATACTCATGTCGATTGAGTCAATGATGCCATCCAACCATCTCATCCTCCTTCACCCACTTCTCCTTCTGCTCTCAATCTTTCCCAGCATCAGGGTCTTTTTCAATGAGTCGGTTCTTCACATCAGGTGGCCAAGTATTGGAGCCTCAGCTTCAGCATCAGTCCTTCCAATGAATTTTCAGGGTTGATTTTCTTTAGGATTGACTGGTTTGATCTCCTTGCTGTCCAAGGGACTCTCAAGAGTCTTCTCCAGCACCACAGTTCAAAAGTATCAGTTCTTTGGTGCTCAGCCTTCTTTATGGCCCTACTTTCACATCTCAGATCTCTATGTTACTTTCTTTTTTATTTTCCATTTGTCTTTCTGTCTGTTGTTCTGATTGGATAATTTCCCTTATTCTATCTTCCAAATCACTTATGCATTCTTCTATGTCAGTTATTCTGCTATTCATTTTCTTTAGAGTGTTTTTTAATCTAAAATATGGAGTTACCTATTTTTGATTGAGTCTTCTTTATATTCTCTAGCTCCTTATCAAGTTGATCTCTGTTTAGATTAATTATCTTCCCTAATTCAGTTAACATTTTTATTATCAATGTTTTGAATTCATCTGATAGATTATTTTTATTATTTATTTTTTCAGAAGTTTTATCTTATTCTTGCATTTTAGAGTAGTTTCCCTGTCTTTTCATTTTACTTAACTTTTTCCTTCACTATGAATTTAGTTAACAGAATTATGTGTTGTAGCCTTGAAGCTGTGTTCTTGGATGGAGCATCCCTTTGCAGACTTTGTGTATCCATTGTGTTTGGTGAGAGGGCTGGATTTGATGTGGATGCCAGTAATGTCTTTCCTTAGGGTGTGCTGGCAGCTATCATTTTTGTAGTGGGTGTGGATGTGAGGTGGGACTTCTCTATTCAGTGGCTGCCACCATCCTGTCAGGTATAGGACCTGATTCCAGGTTGCTGGAGTGGAAGCCCTGGGAGTTGGTCTCAAGCTGGCTCTCTTTACTTTCAGTTCAGTTCAGTCGCTCAGTCGTGCCGACTCTTTGCGACCCCATGCATCACAGCACGCCAGGCCTCGCTGTCCATCACCAACTCCCGGAGTTCACTCAGACTCACGTCCATCGAGTCCATGATGCCATCCAGCCATCTCATCCTCTGTCGTCCCCTTCTTCTCCTGCCCCCAATCCCTCCCAGCATCAAAGTCTTTTCCAATGAGTCAACTCTTCACATGAGGTGGCCAGAGTACTGGAGTTTCAGCTTTAGCATCATTCCTTCCCAAGAAATTCCAGGGTTGATCTCCTTCAGAATGGACTGGTTGTATTTCCTTGCAGTCCAAGGGACTCTCAAGAGTCTTCTCCAACACCACACTTCAAAAGCATCAATTCTTCAGTGCTCAGCCTTCTTCAGAGTCCAACTCTCACATCCATACATGACTATTGGAAAAACCATATCCTTGACTAGACGGACCTTAGTCAGCAAAGTAATGTCTCTGCTTTTGAATATGCTATTTAGGTTGGTCATAACTTTTCTTCCAAGGAGTAAGCGTCTTTTAATTTCATGGCTGCAAGCACCATCTGCAATTGTGTATTTTTCCTTCTTCCCTAATGGGACCTTCGTGCCAAAGGAGTGGAGTGCTCAAACAAGTGGAGCTTGTGCGCTTACAGAGATTGGATGCTTTTCTTGTGCAGGCATCCATGGTTAAGGTCACGTGCAGCCCACAGTCACATCATTTCCCTGGGCTTGACTATCCCAGATCTAGTGTTATACCATAACATGGAGTTTGTGGGGCTGGAGCATTTGCTTGGCTTGGCTGGAGTGCACAGCAAGGTAGATGTGAGAATTATGGTATATGAGCTGCCATCAGAAGTCTGGGGTGCTTCTGGGACCCTGTTTGAGCAAATGTCCAGTAGCTACTACACCCTGTCCTGGATTATGCCCTGGGTGGCCTCTGTGTCCATAGGTCTCAGTCTTTTCCGAGTTTGTGGATGCCCTAGATCCAGTGCCAAGTTGTGGCCTGGGGTGAGCAGTACTAGGGTGTTTACTCAGTTCAGGTTGGGCTGCATGGCTAGGTGACAACCAGTGGGTCAGACCTCTCTCTGCCCTGCCTATAGGCAAGCCAATATCCTCACACTTCTCATGAGTTCAGTGTAAGCTTCTCCATCCCTTCTATCCATTTCAGTGGTTCTCCAAGTAGCTAAGGGTCTTGCCTCTTATGTGTAAGATCGCAGGACTGGGATTCCCAGTCTGTAGCTTCATCTGCTCACTCCCCAGGGAGAGTATCCACCCTTGTGATCTCCCTTTTCCTCTGAGTCCCCTACTTGGGACAGAAGTCCCAAACCAATCACTCTTCTTCTCTTCCTAATTGATTATATGTCTATCTTTCTTACTACCTTGCTTGTACAGAAGTCCTTCTGCCAGTTTCCAGTTAGTTTTCCAGTTAGTCCTTCTGCCAGTTTCCAGTTAGTTTTCCAACTCTAACTGAAATAGCTGTCCCACATGTATATGTATTTTTGGTGTGTTCATGGGGGAATGTGAACTCCATGTCCTTTTATTCTACCATCTTGATCTCCTCCATCTAAAAACCTATTTTGATGTAGAGTTGCAATTTTCTGATTCTTTCTGTATATTTATTCAGTTCAGTTCATTTCAGTTCAGTTGCTCAGTCATGTACGACTCTTTGTGACCCCGTGAATTGCAGCACGCCAGGCCTCCCTGTCCATCACTAACTCCCAGAGTTCACTCAAACTCATGTCCATTGAGTCAGTGATGCCATCCAGCCATCTCGTCCTCTGTCGTCCCTTTCTCCTCCTGCCCCCAATCCCTCCCAGCATCAGAGTCTTTTCCAATGAGTCAACTCTTTGCATGAGGTGGCCAAAGTATTGGAGTTTCAGCTTTAGCATCAGTCCTTCCAGTGAACACCTGGGACTGATCTCCTTTAGAATGGACTGGTTGGATCTCCTTGCAGTCCAAGGGACTCACAAGAGTCTTCTCACCACAGTGCTTTTGAATACCACAGTTCAAAAGCGTCAATTCTTCAGTGCTCTGCCTTCTTCACAGTCCAACTCTCACATCCATACATGACCACTGGAAAAACCATAGCCTTGACTAGATGGACCTTTGTTGGCAAAATAATGTCTCTGCTTTTGAATATGCTATCTAGGTTGGTCATAACTTTCCTTCCAAGGAGTAAGTGTCTTTTAATTTCATGTCTGCAGTCACCATCTGCAGTGATTTTGGAGCCCCCCCCCCCGCCCCGACCAAAAAAATAAAGCCTGACACTGTTTCCACTGTTTCCCTATCTGTTTCCCATGAAGTGATGGGACCAGATGCCATGATCTTCGTTTTCTGAATGTTGAGCTTTAAGCCAACTTTTTCACTCTCCTCTTTCATTTTCATCAAGAGGCTTTTTAGTTCCTCTTCACTTTCTGCCATAAGGATGGTGTCATCTGCATATCTGAGATTATTGATATTTTTCCTGGCAATCTTGATTCCAGTTTGTGATTCTTCCGGCCCAGCATTTCTCATGATGTACTCTGCATATAAGTTAAATAAGCAGGGTGACAATATACAGCCTTGATGTACTCCTTTTCCTATTTGGAACCAGTCTGTTGTTCCATGTCCAGTTCTAACTGTTGTTTCCTGACCTGCATATAGGTTTCTCAAGAGGCAGATCCGGTGATCTGGTATTCCCATCTCTTTCAGGATTTTCCACAGTTTATTGTGATCCACACAGTCAAAGGCTTTGGCATAGTCAATAAAGCAGAAATAGATGTTTTTCTGGAACTCTCTTGCTTTTTCCATGATCCAGTGGATGTTGGCAATTTGATCTCTGGTTCCTCTGCCTTTTCTAAAACCAGCTTCAACATCTGGAAGTACAGGACTACAAGTTTTGTGTACTTTTTCCTTTTTATTTCTGGTAGAAGAACTCCCTTCAACATTTCTTGTAAGGCAGGTCTAGTGTTGACAAGCTCAATTTTTGTTCTAGGAATCCCTTTATTTCTCCTTCATATCTAAATGATGACCTTTCTGAATAAAGTATTCTTGGCTGACACTTTTTATCTTTCAGTATTTTGATAATGTCTTTCTACTCCCTCCTGGCCTGTACAATTTGTGCTGAGAAACCTGCTTATTGCACAACAGGGGTTCCTTTGTAGGTTCCCATCTCTTTTTTTCCTCTGGTTCCTTTTATAGTTTCTTTGTTGTGGATTTTGACAGTTTTATTATAATGTGTCTTGAAGAAAATCTTTATGTGTTTAATCAATTCGGGGTTTTCTTAGCTTCTTGAACTTGTATATTCATTTCCTTCCCCAGGTTGGGAAGTTCTCAACTATTATTTATTTAAATAAACTCTCTGTTCCTTTCTCCCTCTCTTCTTATTCTGAGATACCCATTACCATGATGTTGCCCTTCCTAAAAAGGTAGTTCTAATGAGATTTCACTTTTTTTGAACTTTCTGTTTTGTACTGGGGTGTAGCCAGTTAACAATATTGTGATAGTTTCAGGTGAACAGCAAATGGATTCACTGATACATATACATGTATCCATTCTCCCCCAACCCCCTCTCCCATCCAGGTTACCACATAACACTGAACAGAGTTTCATGTGCTATACAGTAGGTCCTTGCTGGTTATCTGTTTTAAATATAACTGTGCATATGACCATCTTCAAATCCCTAACTATCTCTTTTCGTTGGCAACCAAGATATATTGAGTCAATTCCTAGGCAGGTTGATAAGAAGTCCAGGGGTCCCCAAGGAGAGAGGGGTCTGGAATTCTCAAGGAGGAAGAAAGGACAAAGATTTTTTTCCCCCTCTACATTCCTTAGGATTATATAACAAAAATGTATCCTGCTTGAGGACAGTCTCTGGAAAAAACCTTCTGGCTAATCCTGTTATCTTAAAATGTAAATTATGGGAGTGGGTCTAGTAAGGTCTTTACAACCTCCAGACATTCTTTTGATTCACTGTAATAACTAATTAAAAGTATATAACTCCATTACTAATTAGAAGTATATAACTCTTTTTGCCCCCTTCTGATGTCTATGTCAGAAGCTTTATCTATCCCTTTTATACTTTAATAAAACTTTATTAAACAAAAGCTCTGAGCAATCAAGCTTCATCTCTGGCCCTGGATTGAATTTGTCTCCTCCAGAGGCCAAGAATCCTGGTGTCTTTCATGGTTCAGCAACAACCTTTAATCTTGGGGGCTCATCTGGGATTCTTCAGGACAAGATAAGGATGCTTGGAGCACTAGTTCTTTGTTCTCCTAGTGAACATGTTTTCTCCTGTACTTTACTGACTCTACAGTGAGCTTGTGTGAATGAATGACATGCCATGCGCAAAGTGATTGAGGAGCCCTGCTCTCTGGTTCCGTGGTGACCTTATACGGCTTATGGCAGAAACTTGTTGGGGGTTTGTACCGACCTGTCAATGCCAAGAGGCACCCAGTGTCTCCTTCGTGAACTGACCAGAAGTGGGCAAAGTGTGTGGACCAAACTACTTTATTGGTAAAACTTTCTGCTCTCTTTGACCATTTCATAACTTGTTGGGAAGTAGAACTACTAACCTAATCTGTCGGATCATAGACGTTTTTTAAAATTTAAATTTATTTATTTTAATTGGAGGCTAATTACTTTACAATATTCTATTGATTTTGCCATACATCAACATGAATCCACCATGGGTGTACTCGTCTTCCCAATCCTGAACACCTCTCCAACCTCCCTACCCATACCATCCCTCTGGGTCATCCCAGTGCACCAGCCCCAAGCATCCTGTATCCTACATCGAACCTACTGGCGATTTGTTTCTTATATGATACTATACATGGTTCAATGCCATTCTCCCTAATCACTCCACCCTCTCCCTCTCCCACAGAGTCCAAAAGACTGTTCAATACATCTGTGTCTCTTTTGCTGTCTCACATACAGGGTTATCCTTACCATCTTTCTAAATTCCATATATATGCATTCGGTTCAGTTTATTCACTCAGTCGTGTCCGACTCTTTGCAACCCCATGAATCTCAGCACGCCAGGCCTCCCTGTCCATCACCAACTCCCGGAGTTCACTCAGACTCATGTCCATCGAGTCAGTGATGCCATCCAGCCATCTCATCCTGCGTCGTCCCCTTCTCCTCCTGCCCCCAATCCCTCCCAGCATCAAAGCTTTTTCCAATGAGTCAACTCTTCGCATGAGGTGGCCAAGATACTGGAGTTTTAGCTTTAGCATAATTCCTTCCAAAGAACAGCCAGGGCTGATCTCCTTCAGAATGGATTGGTTGGATCTCCTTGCAGTCCAAGGGACTTTCAGGAGTCTTCTCCAACACCACAGTTCAAAAGCATCAATTCTTTGGCGCTCAGACTTCTTCACAGTCCAACTCTCACATCCATACATGACCACTGGCAAAACCATAGCCTTGACTAGATGGACCGTAGTCGGCAAAGTAATGTCTCTGCTTTTGAGTATGCTATCTAGGTTGGTCATAACTTTTCTTCCAAGGAGTAAGCATCTTTTAATTTCATGACTGCAGTCACCGTCTGCAGTGATTTTGGAGTCCCCCAAAATAAAGACAGCCACTGTTTCCACTGTTTCCCCATCTATTTCCCATGAAGTGATGGGACCAATGCCATGATCTTAGTTTTCTGAATGTTGAGCTTTAAGTCAACTTTTTCACTCTCCACTTTAAACTTCATCAAGAGGCTTTTTAGTTCCTCTTCACTTTCTGCCGTAAGGGTGGTGTCATCTGCATATCTGAGGTTATTGATATTTCTCCCAGCAATCTTGATTCCAGCTTGTACTTCTTCCAGCCCAGCGTTTCTCATGATGTACTCTGCATAGAAGTTAAATAAGCAGGGTGACAATATACAGCCTTGACGTCCTCCTTTTCCTATTTGGAACCAGTCTGTTGTTCCATGTCCAGTTCTAACTGTTGCTTCCTGACCTGCATACAGATTTCTCAAGAGGCAGGTCAGGTGGTCTGGTATTCCCATCTCTCTCAGAATTTTCCACAGTTTATTGTGATCCACACAGTCAAAGGCTTTGGCACAGTCAATAAAGCAGAAATACATGTTTTTCTGCAGCTCTCTTGCTTTTTCCATGATCCAGCAGATATTGGCAATTTGATCTCTGGTTCCTCTGCCTCTTCTAAAACCAGCTTAAACATCAGGAAGTTCACAGTTCATGTATTGCTCAAGCCTTTTGAGCATTACTTTACTAGCGTGTGAGATGAGTGCAATTGTGTGGTAGTTTGAGCATTCTTTGGCATTGTCTTTCTTTGGGATTGGAATGAAAACTGACCTTTGCCAGTCCTGTGGCCACTGCTGAGTTTTCCAAATTTGTTGGCATATTGAGTGCAGCACTTTCACAGCATCATCTTTCAGGATTTGAAATAGCTCAACTGGAATTCCATCACCTCCGCTAGCTTTGTTTGTAGTGATGCTTTCTAAGGCCCACTTGACTTCACATTCCAGGATGTCTGGCTCTAGATGAGTGATCACACCATCGTGATTATCTGGGTCTTGAAGATCTTTTTTGTATAGTTCTTCTGTGTATTCTTGAAACCTCTTCTTAATATCTTCTGATTCTGTTAGGTCCATACCATTTCTGTCCTTTATTGAACCCATCTTTGCATGAAATGTTCCCTTGGTATCTCTAATTTTCTTGAAGAGATTTCTAGTCTTTCCCATTCTGTTGTTTTCCTCTATTTCTTTGCATTGATCGCTGAAGAAGGCTTTCTTATCTCTTCTTGCTATTCTTTGGAACTCTGCATTCAGATGCTTATATCTTTCCTTTTCTGCTTTGTTTTTCTCCTCTCCTTTTTTTTCACAGCTATTTGTAAGGCCTCCCCAGACAGCCATTTTGCTTTTTTGCATTTCTTTCCCATGGGGATGGTCTTGATCCCTGTCTCCTGTACAATGTCACAAATCTCATGCAATACTTCATCAGGCACTCTGTCTATCAGATCTAGGCCCTTAAATCTATTTCTCACTTCCACTGTATAATCATAAGGGATTTGATTTAAGTCATACCTGAATGGTCTAGTGGTTTTCCCTACTTTATTAAATTTAAGTCTGAATTTGGTAATAAGGAGTTCATGATCTGAGCCACAGTCAGCTCCTGGTCTTGTTTTTGTTGACTGTGTAGAACTTCTCCATCTTTGGCTGCAAAGAATATAATCAATCTGATTTCAGTGTTGACCATCTGGTGATGTCCGTGTGTAGAGACTTCTCTTGTGTTGTTGGAAGAGGGTGTTTGCTATGACCAATGCGTTTTCTTGGCAAAACTCTATTAGTCTTTGCCCTGCTTCATTCCACATTCCAAGGCCAAATTTGCCTGTTACTCCAGGTGTTTCTTGACTTTCTACTTTTGCATTCCAGTCCCCTGTAATGAAAAGGACATCTTTTTTGGGTGTTAGTTCTAAAAGGTCTTGTAGGTCTTCATAGAACCGTTCAACTTCAGCTTCTTCAGTGTTACTGCTTGGGGCATAGACTTGGATCACAGTGATAATGAATGGTTTGCCTTGGAAATGAACATAGATCATTCTGTCCTTTTTGAGATTGCATCCCAGTACTGCATTTCGGACTCTTTTGTTGACCATGATGGCTACTCCATTTCTTCTCAGGGATTCCTGCCCACCGTAGTAGATATAATGGTCATCTGAGTTAAATTCACCCATTCCAGTCCATTTTAGTTTGCTGCTTTCTAGAATGTTGACTTTCACTATTGCCATCTCTTGTTTGAGCACTTCCAATTTGCCTTGATTCATGGACTTGACATTCCAGGTTCCTATGCAGTATTGCTCTTTACAGCATTGGACCTTGCTTCTATCACCAGTCACATCAACAGCAGGGTATTGTTTTTGCTTTGGCTCCATCCCTTCGTTCTTTCTGGAGTTATTTCTCCACTGATCTCCAGTAGCATATTGGGCCCCTACTGACCTGGGGAGTTCCTCATGTTGCCTTTTCGTACTGTTCATGGGGTTCTCATGGCAAGAATACTGAAATGGTTTTCCATTCCCTTCTCCAGTGAACCACATTCTGTCAGACCTCTCCATCATGACCCGCCCATCTTGGGTTGCCCTGCAGGCATGGCTTAGGTTCATTGAGTTAGACAAGGCTGTGGTTCTAGTGTGATTAGATTGACTAGTTTTCTGTGAGAATGGTTTCAGTGTGTCTGCACTCTGATGCCCTCTTGCAACACCTACCATCTTACTTGGGTTTCTCTTACCTTGGGCGTGGGGTATCTCTACACGGCTGCTCCAGCAAAGCGCAGCCACTGCTCCTTACCTTGGTCGAAGGGTACCTCCAATGTGGGACAGCTCCTCTAGGACCTCCTGGGTCTGCGCAGCCAGTGCTCTTCAGGCGTGGAGTTGCTCCTCCCAGCCACCGCCTCTGGCCTCAGACGCGGGGTAGCTCCTCTTGGCCACTGCCCTTCGGGCATGGGGTCTTCCTGGCTTCTGCCCCTGACCTTGGACGTGGGGTAGCTCCTCTCGGCCGTGCTTAGTATCCTGTATTGGTATTTTTTTTTCTGGCTTACTTCATTCTGTATAATCGGCTCCAGTTTAATCTACCTCCTTAGAACTGATTCAAATGTATTATTTTTAATGGCTGAGTAATACTCCATTGTATATATGTACCGCAGCTTTCTTATCCATTCATCTGCTGATGGACATCTAGGTTGCTTCCATGTCCTGGCTATTATAAACAGTGCTGCGATGAACATTGGGGTACATGTGTCTCTTTCAGTTCTGGTTTCCTTGATGTGCATGCCCAGCAGTGGGATTGCTGGGTCATATGGCAGTTCTATTTCCAGTTTTTTAAGGAATCTCCACACTGTTCTCCACAGTGGCTGTACTAGTTTGCATTCCCACCAACAGTGTACGAGGGTTCCCTTTTCTCCACACCCTCTCCAGCATTTATTGCTTGTAGACTTTTGGATTGTAGCCATTCTGACTGGGATGAAATGGTACCTCATTGTGGTTTTGATTTGCATTTCTCTGATAATGAGTGATGTTGAGCATCTTTTCATGTGTTTGTTAGCCATCTGTATGTCTTCTTTGGAAAAATGTCTGTTTAGTTCTTCGGCCCATTTTTTTGATTTGGTCGTTTATTTTTCTGGAATTGAGCTGCAGGAGTTGCTTGTATATTTTTGTGATTAGTTGTTTGTCAGTTGCTTCATTTGCTATTATTTTCTCCCATTCCAAAGGCTGTCTTTTCACCTTGTTTATAATTTCCTTTGTTGTGCAGAAGCTTTTAATTTTAATTAGGTCCCATTTGTTTATTTTTGCTTTTATTTGCAGTGTTCTGGGAGGTGGGTCATAGAGGATCCTGCTGTGATTTATGTCGGAGAGTGTTTTGCCTATGTTCTCCTCTAGGAGTTTTATAGTTTCTGGTCTTATGGTTAGATCTTTAATCCATTTTGAGTTTATTTTTGTGTATGGTGTTAGAAAGTTTTCTAGTTTCATTCTTTTACCAGTGATTGACCAGTTTTCCCAGCACCACTTGTTAAAGAGATTGTCTCTAATTCATTGTATATTCTTGCCTCCTTTGTCGAAGATAAGGTGTCCATAGGTGTGTGGATTTATCTCTGGGCTCTCTATTTTGTTCCATTGATCTACATTTCTGTCTTTGTGCCAGTACCATACTGTCTTGATGACTGTGGCTTTGTAGTAGAGCCTGAAATCAGGCAGGTTGATTCCTCCAGGTCCATTCTTCTTTCTTAAGACTGCTTTGGCTATTCAAGGTTTTTTGTATTTCCATACAAATTGTGAAATTATTTGTTCTAGCCCTGTGAAAAATACTGCTGGTAGCTTGATAGGGATTGCATTGAATCTATAGTTTGCTTTGGGTAGTATACTCATTTTCACTATATTGATTCTTCCAATCCATGAACATGGTATATTTCTCCATCTATTAGCTTTCTCTTTGATTTTTTTCACCAGTGAGAGTTGGACTGTGAAGAAGGTTGAGCACTGAAGAATTGATGCATTTGAACTGTGGTGTTGGAGAAGGCTCTTGAGAGTCCCTTGGACTGCAGGGAGATCCAATCAGTCCATTCTGAAGGAGATCAACCCTGGATTTCTTTGGAAGGAATGATGCTAAAGCTGAACCTCCAGTACTTTGTCCACCTCATGCGAAGAGTTGACTCATTGGAAAAGACTTTGATGCTGGAAGGGATTGGAGGCAGGAGAAGAAGGGGACAACAGAGGATGAGATGGCTGGATGGCATCACTGACTTGATGAACACGAGTCTGTGTGAACTCCAGGAGTTGGTGATGGACAGGGAGGCCTGGCGTGCTGCGATTCATGGGGTTGAAAAGAGTCGGACATGACTGAGCAACTGACCTGAGCTGAACTGATATATAGTTTTTTAGTTTCTTTAGGTAGATATATTCCTAAGTATTTTATTCTTTTTGTTGCACTGGTGAATGGAATTGTTTCCTAATTTCTTTTTCTATTTTGTCATTATTAGTGTATAGGAATGCAAGGGATTTCTGTGTGTTGATTTTATATCCTGCAACTTAACTATATTCATTGATTAGATCTAGTAATTTTCTGGTGGAGTCTTTAGGGTTTTCTATGTAGAGGATCATGTCATCTACAAACAGTGAGAGTTTTACTTCTTTTCCAATCTGGATTCTTTTCATTTCTTTTTCTGCTCTGATTGCTGTGGCCAAAACTTCCAAAATGATGTTGAATAGTAGTGGTGAGAGTGGGCATTTCTTTCTGACTTTAGGGGAAATGCTTTCACTTTTTCACCATTGAGGATAATGTTTGCTGTGGGTTTGTCATATATAGTTTTTATTATGTTGAGGTATGTTCCTTCTATTCCTGCTTTCTGTAGGGTTTTTATCATAAATGGATGCTGAATTTTGTCTAAGGCTTTCTCTGCATCTATTGAGATAATCATGTGGCTTTTATTTTTCAATTTGTTAATGTGGTGTATTTGCGAATTTTGAAGAATCCTTGCATCCCTGGGATAAAGCCCACTTGGTCATGGTGTATGATCTTTTTAATGTGTTGTTGGATTCTGATTGCTAGAAGTTTGTTAAGGATTTTTGCATCTATGTTCATCAGTGATATTGGCCTGTAGTTTTCTTTTTTTGTGGAATTTTTGTCAGGTTTTGGTATTAGGGTGATGGTGGCCTCATAGAATGAGTTTGGAAGTTTACCTTACTCTGCAATTTTCTGGAAGAGTTTGAATAGGATAGGTGTTAGCTCTTCTCTAAATTTTTGATAAAATTCAGCTGTGAAGCCGTTGGACCTGGGCTTTTTTTTGCTGGAAGATTTCTGATTACAGTTTCAATTTCTGTGCTTGTGATGGGTCTGTTAAGATTTTCTGTTTCTTCCTGGTTCACTTTTGGACAGTTGTACTTTGCTAAGAATTTGTCCATTTCTTCCAAGTTGTCCATTTTATTGGCATATAATTGCTGATAGTACTCTCTTATGATCCTTTGTATTTCTGTGTTGTCTGTTGTGATCTCTCCATTTTCATTTCTAATTTTATTGATTTGATTTTTCTCCCTTTGTTTCTTGATGAGTGTGGCTAATGGTTTGTCAATTTTATTTATCCTTTCAAAGAACCAGTTTTTGACTTTGTTGATTTTTGCTATGGTCTCTTTTGTTACTTTTGCATTTATTTCTGCCCTAATTTTTAAGATTTATTTCCTTCTACTAACCCTGGGGTTCTCCATTTCTTCCTTTTCTAGTTGCTTTAGGTGTAGAGTTAGATTATTTATTTGACTTTTTTCTTGTTTCTTGAGGTATGCCTGTATTGCTATGAACTTTCCCCTTAGCACTGCTTTTACAGTGTCCCACAGGTTTGGAGTTGTTGTGTTTTCATTTGCATTTGTTTCTATGCATATTTTGATTTCTTTTGTGATTTGTTGGTTATTCAGAGGTGTGTTGTTCAGCCTCCATATGTTGGAATTTTTAGTAGTTTTTCTCCTGTAATTGAGATCTAATCTTACTGCATTATGGTCAGAAAAGATGCTTGGAATGATTTCAATTTTTTTTAATTTACCAAGGCTAGATTTATGGCCCAGGATGTGATCCTGGAGAAGGTTCCATGTGTGCTTGAGAAAAAGTTGAAATTCATTGTTTTGGGGTGAAATGTCCTATAAGATATCAATTAGGTCTAACTGGTCTATTGTATCATTTAAAGTTTGTGTTTCTTTGTTAATTTTTTATTTAATTGATCTATGCATAGGTGTGAGTGGGCTATAAAGTCTCCCACTATTATTGTGTTATTGTTAATTTCCCCTTTCATACTTGTTAGCATTTGTCTTACATATTGTGATGCTGCTATGTCGGGTGCATATATATTTATAATTGTTATATCTTCTTGGATTGATCCTTTGATCATTATGTAGTGTCCTTCTTTGTCTCTTTTCACAGCCTTTGTTTTAAAGTCTAATTTATCTGAAATGAGTATTGCTACTCCTGTTTTCTTTTGGTCTCTATCTGTGTGGAATATCTTTTTCCGGCCCTTCACTTTCAGTCTGTGTGTGTCCCTTGTTTTGAGGTGGGTCTCTTGTAGACAACATATATAGGGGTCTTGTTTTTGTATCCATTCAGCCAGTCTTTGTCTTTTGGTTGGGGCATTCAACCCATTTACATTTGATAAGTATGATTCTGTTGCCATTTACTTTATTGTTTTGGGTTCGAGTTTATACACACTTTTTGTGTTACCTGTCTAGAGAAGAGCCTTTAGCATTTGTTGGAGAAGTGGTTTGGTGGTGCTGAATTTTCTCAGCTTTTGCTTGTCTGGAAAGCTTTTGATTTCTCCTTCATATTTGAATGAGATCCTTGCTGGGTACAGTAATCTGAGCTATAGATTATTTTCTTTCATCACTTTAAGTATGTCTTGCCATTCTCTCCTGACCTGAAGAGTTTCTATTGACAGATCAGCTGTTATCATTATGGGAATCCCCTTGTGTGTTATTTGTTGTTTTTCCCTTGCTGCTTTTAATATCTGTTCTTTGTGTTTGATCTTTGTTAATTTGATTAATGTGTGTCTTGGGGTGTTTCACCTTGGGTTTATCCTGTTTGGGACTCTCTGGGTTTCTTGGACTTGGGTGATTATTTCCTTCCCCATTTTAGGGAAGTTTTAACTATTATCTTCTCAAGTATTTTGTCATGGTCTTTCTTTTTGTCTTCTTCTTCTGGGACTCCTGTGATTCGAATGTTGGAACCATTTAATATTGTCCTGGAGGTCTCTGAGATTGTCCTCATTTCTTTTAATTCATTTTTCTTTTTTCCTCTCTGATTCATTTATTTCTACCATTCTCTCTTCTATTTCACTAATCCTATCTTCTGCCTCTCTTATTCTACTATTTGTTCCCTCCAGAGTGTTTTTTATCTCATTTATTGGATTATTTATTATATATTGACTCTTTTTTATTTCTTCTAGGTCCATGTTAAACCTTTCTTGCATCTTCTCAATCCAGGCTATTTATCTGTGATTCCATTTTGATTTCAAGATTTTGAATCATTTTCACTCTCATTATTCGGAAGTCTTTATCAGGTAGATTCCCTATCTCTTCCTCTTTTGTTTGGTTTGGTGGGCATTTATCCTGTTCTTTTACCTGCTGGGTATTCCTCTGTCTCTTCATCTTGTTTATATTGCTGTGTTTGGGGTGGCCTTTCTGTATTCTGGCTATTTGTGGAGTTCTCTTTATTGTGGAGTTCTCTTTATGGTGGAGTTTCCTCACTGTGGGTGGGGTTGTATCAGTGGCTTGTCATGTTTTCTTGGTTAGCGAAGCTTGTGTAGATGTTCTGGTGGGTAGAGCTGGATTTCTTCTCTCTGGAGTGCAATAAAATGTCCAGTAATGAGTTATGAGATGTCAGTGGTTTTGGAGTAACTTTGGGCAGCCTGTACATTGAAGCTCAGCACTGTGTTCCTGTGTTTCTGGACAATTTGCATGGTATATCTTGCTCTGGAACTTGCTGGCCCTTGGGTGGTGCTTGGTTTCAGTGTAGGTATGGAGGCGTTTGATGAGCTCCTATCAATTAATGTTCCCTGGAGTCAGGAGTTCTCTGATGTTCTCAGGATTTGGACTGAAGCCTCCTGCTTCTGGTTTTCAGTCTTATTTTTACAGTAGTCTCAAGACTTCTCCTTCTATACAGCACTGTTGATAAAACATCTAGGTTAAAGATGAAAATTTTCTTCACAATGAGGGACACCCAGAGAGGTTCACAGAGTTACATGGAGAAGAGAAGAGGGGGGAGGGAGTTAGAGGTGACCCGAATGAGATGAAGTGGAATCAAAAGAGAAGAGAGCAAGCTAGCCAGTAATCACTTCCTTATGTGTGCTCCAAAATCTGGACTGCTCAGAGATGTTCACAGAGTCATACAGAGAAGAGCAGGGGGAGGAAGGAGACAGAGGTGACCAGGAGGATAAAAGGGGGGAATGGAAAGGAGAGAGACAGATCCAGCCAGTAATCAGTTCCCTAAGTATTCTCCACCGTCTGGAACACAAAGAGATTCACAGAGTTGGGTAGAGAAGTGAAGGAGGAGGGAGGAGACAGAGGCGACCTGGTGGAGAAAAAGGAGAGTCCAAAGGAGGAGAGAGCAGTCAAGCCAGTAATCTCACTCCCAAGTAAAAATGGGTACTGAAGATTGGGTTTTTAAAAGTACAAAATTGATAACAAATATCAAAAAGCAAAGATTAAAAATCTAGAATAGAGACTGGATTTTCAAAACTACAATATTAAAGAAAAGAAGAAGAAGAAAAAAGTCACAAAAATTATTTTAAAAATATGTATATATATGAAGTTTGCTTTAAAAAATAGGGTCTTTTATTTTGCAAAGTAATAGTAGGTTATAAAAATGAAAATTAAAGGAGTAATAGAGGACTTAAAAACTAAAAAAAGTTAAAAAAAGAAAAAAAGAATGATCGTAAAAATAGTAAAAATATATTTAGGACTTTCTCTGGTGTTGTTGTGGGCAGTGTGGGGTCAGTTCATTTTCGGATAGTTCCTTGGTCAGGCTTATATTTCTCAAGATCTATAGGCCCCTTCTTATGTAGTCGGTAGTAATGACAGGGTTTTAATCAATTGCACCTGTCACTTCCAAGGCGGTTCCCTCTGTTTTATGTTCTTCTGTTTGCCGATCTCTTCAGTGTCTGATTTCCGCCCTGACACAAGGGGTTGGTGGTGGATACTTTTTTTAGGCTCACTTGTTCAGTCGCGCTATGGGAAGGGAGGTATGCTGCAAACAAATAACACTGGCGTGTGCTCGCCATGTCTCAGCCACACTGGGCCTGCCCTCGCTCACGGCACATGTGCCCTCCCTGCCCACACAGCTCAGGCTCTAGGTTGCTCCACTGGGAACCGTCGGAGGCTGGCCCTGGGCTGCATGCACCTCCCAGGTCTAAGCCGCTCAGGTTCAGGCACTTAGGTAGTCCTCAGAGGCGCAGACTCTGTTGGGCCTGCGTTTTGTGCCTTTCCCAGGTCTGAGCAGCTCAGGTGATGAGGCGTTTGGCAAGTGCGGTTGCTATGACTTATCACCTCTCCCGTCCCAGATCCGAGCAGCTCAGGTGATGAGGTGTTTGGCGAGTGTGGTCGCTATGACTTATCACCTCTCCCGTCCCTGCTGCTCAGTTTTCTGGGTGTACAACTGGCACACCTTCTCAGGCGGATGATGACTGTCCAGAACCCCAAGAAGTCTTAGTTAGCAGAATCCTGCTTGCAGTTTGGTAGATAATGTCTCTCTGGCATTGCAATTGCCCCCTTCCAGCTCTGGCTGCCTGTCACTGGAGGGGGATGGTCTGCAGCCAGCTAATTCTGTTCAGTCTTTTGTTCAGTGCGTGGTCCTGGCAGTGTCTTAGGTTCGAGCTTTTTGCATGGTAGCTATCCCACAATCTGGTTTGCTAGCCCAAGTTAGTTCGCTCTGATTACCCTCGGGGCATTCAGGCCCAATTCTTACTCTAAGCAATGCAGCCTGTGCCTCCCTGTCCAGCCCCCTCTTGCTAGTGGCGGATGCAGGCGTCTGTGCTGCTTCTCCACTGGGGGAGTTACTGTTGGGCTCGTAATCTGTGAGTGTTTATTATTTATTTATTTTTCCTCCCTGTTATGTTGCCCTCTGTACTTCCAAGGCTCGCCACAGACTTGGCAGTGAGAGTGTTTCTTGGTGTTTGGAAACTTCTCTCTTTTTAAGACTCCCTTCCTAGGACAGAGCTCCGTCCCTACCTCTTTTGTCTCTTTTTTTGTCTTTTGTATTTTTTCCTACCTCTTTTTGAAGAGGCTGCTTTTCTGGGTGTCTGATGTCCTCTGCCGGCATTCAGAAGTTGTTTTGTGGAATTTACTCAGCGTTTAAATGTTCTTTTGATGAATTTGTGGGGGAGAAAGTGGTCTCCCCATCCTATTCCTCCACCATCTTAGGACCGCCTCCAGATCATAGATTTTGAAGAGACTTGTGATCTATGCTGTTACTATGTACTCTTACTTAGGTCCCAAACTTGGTTTGGTAGTCAGGAAGTGCCTAGTCTTGCTAGGAATTGAAAGTTTGGAAGTTAGATGGAGCATCTCTGAGGTTAAAGGTTACTCAGATTGGAAGTGCAATGGGTTTCTTCCTTTGGTAACACTAGCTCTTAGTGGACCAGAGGAGGCTTTCCAATGGCTTTGGTCCCAAACTCCTTAGATATTCTTTCTGTGGAATCTGTGGGAATGAACTGGAAGGACTGGCCCTAATAACTCGAGGACAAAAATCACTTTTTCCTCACTGGCCAGCCTTTCACCATCTCTTTTGCTATTGTTTATATTGGTGTGGTAACACTTGGAAGGAACATCTCAGTTTTATGTTCGTACCAGTCTTATTGTGGTCAGGAATATACTCAGGGTTGTGCACAGGCACACAGGTGATGAATGTTTCCCCCAGCGGTCTTAGCTTGGGAGGAATTCTGGAAGGTTACTCTGATTGCACCCTGGGTGGCATCAGAGGCAAGCAAGGTTTTAATGATGAGAAACTGGACATCAGTCTGGGATGCCATCAGGTCTACCCTTGGTGCACCTCCACCCCATCTCGGTGGTAGAACTGCGAGGGACGAGTATGGTGCTTATGTCAGTAAGGGACAGACTAAGTCCGACCAGGGAAGGAAAGCTTTGGTGTAAAGTCTGTCCACACCCCCATCTAGAGCAGGGTGGGACGCCTCCGGTAGAAAGATGGCACTGGTCGCTTTTTTCTGTCTTACAGATGGGAGCTAACACTTCAAGCCTCAGTCCTTTGAATTGTATCCTGAAAAACGGGTAGATTTGATCCCCAGAGCTTAAAGAAGACACACCTGGTCTTCCTATGTGATACTGCATGGCCACGGTATCCATTGGAGGACGGCAAATGGTAGCCAGTTGAAGAATCTCAATTATTGCTGTTCTACAATTAGACCAGCTCTGTAGAAAACAAGGGAAATGTGTGGAAGTAGCATATGTGTTTCCCTTTTGCCCTCTGTGAGGTATGCCAGACTTATGTCCTAAGGGTATAGAGTTGGGTGTGAAACCTTCAGCTCCCTCCTGTCCTCCTACTTTGCCCCTGTACTCGGGGCTCCAAACTAAGCAAATTGAAAGTCAGGGAACCTCCCTAGGAGGGGTGGCCTTTGTCTCAGTAAAACCCCAAACTGAGATTCAAACAGCCCAAGTAGAGGTCCAAACAACTCCTATCTCAGTATGACCTCAGACTACTCTGGTTTCAATAGAAACTCAGACAATCAAAGTAAGAGAAGCTCAGACAGTAAAAACTAAGGGTGAAATGCAGGATGAGATGGAGGACAGGAAGCAAAGAGATCAAGAAAAGCAAGTTTCTCCAATCTACCCCTGGGATCATATGTGCAGAGCAGCCAGAGTGGCTGAGGAACAGCCACACAAGCTGTTGCCTCTTCATGAAGCACCCACTGGGAGAAATAATCAGTCTTTGAGAGTTAATAAGCCCATTTCTTATCAAGAAGTACAAAGAATCAAGGAGGATCTGGGAGACTATTTAGAGGACCCAGAAAATATATATTAGAGCTTTTAAAGGTGTTTTATGACAGCTTTGTGACCTTACTTGGAAGAATGTGATATATATCTTGGGACAAACGATGACTCTCAACTCAAAAAGTCGAGTTTTGGGGAAAGCAGTTGCCTATGGAGATGAATGGCTTGGTAATGAATCAGTAGGGAAGAGGGAGGATGAGATAGCCGCCTTCCCCACTGGGATTCAGGCAGTCCCAACTATAGAACCAGATTGAGACTATAACAAGGCTAAAGGAAGATGGGATCAGAGTCATTTTGTTAGATATTTTCTTGAAGGACTCAGGCAAGCACTTGCTAAGACGTTAAATGATGCCAAACTGGCAAACAGAACAGGAGGAGAAGGAAGCTCCTGGTAAATTCCTAGATAGACTGAGAGAAGCCCTTCGCAGGTTCACTGAGATTGATCCTGAAAGTGAAAAGGGAAGAGTGATCTTACAAGATAGATTTCTCACTCAGTCAGCTCCAGATATCTGCCATAAGCTATTAAAACAGGCGTATGGGAACAAATCAGTCTTTTGATAATCTGTTGCAACCGCCTCAAACAGTCTATTATGGTAGAGAATATGAGGAAAAGAAAGAAGGGCAGAAAAAGACAAAGGAACAGGCAAAAGCCCTTGTAACGACTGGCAGAACCATTCTTAAACAGCCTGAGAAAATGCCCAGAGGGACCCAGCTGAAAAAGGATGGGCTTGCTATTACTGTGGAAGGGAGGGGCACCTCAAGCAAGATTGCCCTCAGGCATCTAAGCTGCCCCCTGCTCCATGTCCGGTCTGCAAGGGACCACACTGGAGGACAGACTGCCCTCAGAAGTGTAGGTTTCAGGGGTTGGACTCTCAAGACAATCAGGACTGAAGGTGCTCGGGGTTCCCCACACAAGCTCCCATCCTAATTACACCTGAGGAACCCTGGGTATTAATAACTGTGGGGGGCCAATTCGTCGATTTCCTTTTAGATACTGGGGCAACTTACTCTGTGCTTACTGAAGCCCCTGACCCTCTTTCTTCCTGATCTGCTTCCATAGTGGGACTGTGTGGACGAGTCAAAAGGTATTACTTCAGTTGTTCTTTAATTTGTAACTGGGACTCTGTGCTGTTTTCACATGAGTTTCTGATCGTGCCAGAGTCTCCCTCATCCCTTTTGGGGAGGGATATACTGAGCAAGGTCCATGCCTCTGTTTTCATGAATATGTAAATCCTAGAGTGTGGACTGATCGGAAATCTGTGGGTTGAGCACAAAATGCTATTCCTGTAGTTGTCAAGCTCAAAGACCCACACTTATTTCCACATAAGAAGCAGTATCCACTGAAACTTGAGGTTAAGGATGGGTTAAAACCCATCACTGAGAATTTAAAGAATCAGAGATGGGAGTAAAGTAGCCACAGGTAATCAGCTGGCTGACTGTCAAGCCAGAAAAGCGGCACTTTACAAAATCCCTTCACTGCAGATGCCTTTGATCTGGACAGGTCCTGTGGAACAGGAAAAACCACAATATTCTAAGGAAGAATTAGGAAGATATGAGAAAAGAGGAGCAAAGATTATTAATAAAGGATGGTTACAGTCTGCAGATGGACTATTAAGAATTCCTGAAAATCCTCAATGGAAAAGTTTTCCTGAAGTCTTCAGTTTCAGTTCAGTTCAGTCGCTCAGTCGTGTCCGACTTTTTGCGACCCCATGAATTGCAGCATGCCAGGCCTTCCTGTCCATCACCAACTCCCAGAGTTCACTCAGACTCATGTCAATCGAGTTGGTGATGCCATCCAGCCATCTCATCCTGTCATTCCCTTCTCCTCCTGCCCCCAGTCCCTCCCAGCATCAGAGTCTTTTCCAATGAGTCAACTCTTCGCATGAGGTGGCCAAAATATTGAAGTTTCAGCTTTAGCATCAGTCCTTCCAAAGAACATCCAGGACTGATCTCCTTTACAATGGACTGGTTGGGTCTCCTTGCAGTCCAAGGGACTCTCAAAAGTCTTCTCCAACATCACAGTTCAAAAGCATCAATTCTTCGGTGCTCAGCTTTCTTCACAGTCCTACTCTCACATGCATACATGACCACTGGAAAAAACATAACCTTGACTAGATGGACTTTTGTTGTCAAAGTAATGTCTCTGCTTTTGAATATGCTATCAAGGTTGGTCATAACTTTCCTTCCAAGGACTAAGCGTTTTTTGATTTCATGGCTGCAGTCACCATCTGCAGTGATTTTGGAGCCCCTCAAAATAAAGTCTGACACTGTTTCCACTGTTTCCCCATCTATTTGCCATGAAGTGATGGGACCAGATGCTATGATCTCAGTTTTCTGAATGTTGAGCTTTAAGCCAACTTTTTCACTCTCCTCTTTCACTTTCATCAAGAGGCTTTTAAGCTCCTCTTCACTTTCTGCCATAAGGGTGGTGTCATCTGCATATCTGAGATTATTGATATTTCTCCTGGCAATTTTGATTCCAGCTTGTGCTTCCTCCAGCCCAGCATTTCTCATGATGTACTCTGCATATAAGTTAAATAAGCAGGGTGACAGTATACAGCCTTGACATACTCCTTTTCCTATTTGGACCAGTCTGTTAGAATTAGCTAATTATGTAACTCAGCCCTCAGCTTTTCAACAGGCATTAATGGAATTCCAGGAGGTGACTCCTGACCCAGCATCTGAGTCAAGCAAGCCTCTATTTGAGCCAGGAACCAAGGTGCTGATAAAAAACACTGGGATCTCGAGAACAATCTCTCGAGGCCCTCTGGGAAGGCCCTTACCAGGTTATTCTTTCTTCTCCCACAGCTGTCAGAGTGCCAGGAATTGATTCGTGGGTGCATTATACTCGAGTTAAGAGGCAGCACCCTGACCAGAGCTAAGTGACATCATTTTATGTCTTTACTTTCTATGCTCTGACTTTGTACTTTTCAGATGGGCCTGATAATCTATGTGAGCCTACTTCTGCTGACTCCAAAAATCCTGAGTCTGCCATTTGATCCTCAAGACAATGCCTTCTTGTCCTGGGCTCATTCCTATGCTGCATTCCACAATCAATCTAACTGCTGGGTTTGTGCAGCTCTCCCCTCTTCATCAGTGGAAGGTGGGTTTCTCCACTTCAAGGAAAGGACTTTCTTCAATTCTGTGATGACATCTAACAATCCTCAGATGGACTGATGTAACTATCACTGACTTAATTTTGATTTTAACTTGGTTTAATGTCTATTTTGCCTTACATCTGTAACTGTAAAACAGGGCTTATTTCTAACCGTCTGAAAGCTTTTAAGTTACAAATGGTTGTCCAAGCTCCCATGAATGCCACAGCAGAGATCCTCAATATGAGGGTTAGAAGAATATGTTGCCTCAACATCTTAGGGACCATGCCCCTAAACAGCAGGAAGTAGTTATGGAACGAAAATGATGCCCCTTTCCCTTGGCAACATAATTCTCCTAAAAGAAAAGGGGGGAATGAGATAGTCAATCCTAGGCAGGCTGATAAGAAGTCCGGGGGTCCCCAAGGAGAGAGGGGTCTGGAATTCTCAAGCAGGAAGAAAGGACAAACATTTTTTTCCCTCTACATTCCTTAGATTATATAACAATAATGTATCCTGTTTGAGGACAGTCTCTGGAAAAAACCTTCTGTCTAATCCTGTTATCTTAAAATGTAAATTATTGGAGTGGGTCTAGTAAGGTCTTTACAACCTCCAGACATTCTTTTGATTCACTGTAATAACTAATTAAAAGTATATAACTCCATTACTAACAGTAGCAAGGGGGTACTCTTTCTGCCCCCTTCTGATGTCTCTGTCAGAAGCTTTCTCTATCTTTTTTATACTTTAATAAAACTCTATTACACAAAAGCTCTGAGCAATCAAGCCTCATCTCTGGCCCCAGATTGAATTCTTCTCTGGAGGCCAAGAATCCCGGTGTCTTTCATGGTTCAGGAACAACCTTTCAATACCATGTTTGTAGATTGGAAGAATCAATATTGTCAAAATGATTATACTATCCAAGGCAATCTATAGATTCAGTGCAATTCCTATCAAATTATCAATGGCATTTTTCACAGAACTAAAACAAAAAATTCTCAAAATTTGTATGGAGACCATGAATAGCCAAACCAATCATGAGAAAGAAAAACAGAGCTGGAGGAATCAGGCTCCCTGACTTCAGACTGTACTGCAAAGCCACAGTTATCAAAACAGGGTGGTACTGGCACAAAAGTAAATATAGATCAATGGAACAGAACAGAAATATAGATCAATGGAACAGAACAGAAATATAGATCAATGGAACAGGATAGAAAACCCAGAAACAAGCCCATGCACCTATGGTCAATTAATCTATGACAAAGGAGGCAAGACTACACAATGTTGGAAAGACAGTGTTTTCAACAAATGGTGCTGGGAAAACTGTACAGCCACATGTAAAAAAAATGAAATTAGATCATTCTTTAACTCCATACACAAAAATAATCTCAAAATGGATTAAAGACCTAAACGTGAGACTGGACACTATAAAATTCCTAGAGGAAAACATAAGCAGAACGCTCTCTGACATAAATCACAGTAACATCTTTTTTGATCCGTCTCCCAGAATAATGGAAATAAAAGCAAAAGTAAACAAATGGTACCTACGTAAACTCTAAAGCTTCAGCACAGCAAAGGAAACAATAAACAAAAGGAAAAGACAACCCACAGGCTGGGAGAAAATATTTGCAAATGATGTGACCAATAAGCGATTAGTTTCCAAAATTTACAAACAGCTCATGAAGTTTAAAATAGCATCAAAACAAAAACTCGCTCAAAAAATGGGCAGAAGACCTAAATAGACATTTCTTCAAAGAAGACATGCAGATGGCCAATAGGCACATGAAAAGGTGTATTTGAGAAATGCAAATCAAAACTACAATGAGATATTGTAGGATACCTCACACCAGCCAGAATGGCTATCATCAAAAAATCAACAAACAATAAATGCTGGAGAGGGTGTGGAGAGAAAGCAACCCTCCTACACAATTGGTGTGAATGTAAATTGGTACAGTCACTATGGATAACAGTATGGAGGTTCCTTAAAAAACTGAAAGAGCAACCCTATGACCCTGCAATCCCACTCCTGGGTATATATCCAGGTATTTCATTCTTAAAAAAGGTCTTCATTCTCTTCATTCTCTGTATGCATACAGAATCACTTCAGTCATGTCCGAGTCTT
Source organism: Budorcas taxicolor (assembly GCF_023091745.1). Lineage (NCBI taxonomy): Eukaryota > Metazoa > Chordata > Mammalia > Artiodactyla > Bovidae > Budorcas > Budorcas taxicolor. The sequence continues at coordinate 77,152,396 of NC_068935.1, forward strand.
CGAGACCCTATGGACTGTAGCCCACCAGGCTCCTCTGTTCATGGAGTTTTCCAGGCAAGAATGCTGGAGTAGGATGACATTGCCTTTTCCAGGGGATCTTCCCAACCCAGGGATCGAACCCTTGTCTCTTACATCTCCTGCGTTGGCAGGCGGGTTCTTTACCACTAAAGACACCTGGGAAGCCCTCTTTCCTCTCTACCTGTTATCATTTGAAGATTTGTAACTTCAAGCTCACTAATATTCTTTTCTTTATAGTATGCTCTATTTCAATGCTTCCTAATACATTCTTCATCTTATTTATTGAATTATTCAGCTCCAGAATATCTGTTTGTTTTCATTTTAACATTTAAATCTTTTTGGTAAGATTAATTCTGTTCATTAATTTTATTCCTGAGATCACTGAATTGCCTTTCTGAATATTCTTGTATCTTGTTGAATCTCTTCATGGCAACTATTTTAAATTTTCTATCAGTTAGAACACAATGATTTTATCTTTGTTTCTGGAGAATTGTCATTTTCTTTTTTTTGATACATTCTTACAGTGGTTCTTCATGGTGCCTGATGAGTTAGTTGTTCCTTAGTCTGATGTTTGACGTATCAAACACCTTTATTCATTAGGTAAATTTTTATTTATCTTAAAAACTTGATTCTGTAATTCATCAGGGTAGAAATTAAAAACCTTTCTTTTATTTTCCAGTAGGTGGCAATATACTACAAGTTTTTTGTTTTTCTTTACCTGCACTACTTCTGATTATATTTGTGTGCCTGCATGCCCAGTCGCTTCAGTTGTGTCGATTCCTTGTGGCCCTGTTGACTGTAGCCCATCTGGCTTCTCTGACCATGGGATTCTCCAGGCAAAATGCTGGAGTGGGTTGCCATAGTGGGCATTTTCTGTCCTGTCAGAAGTGTTACCCAGTACCCTTGTTATTGCTGTTTATGCCTCCAGGGTTATTGGTGCCTTGTTGCTTGAGGCCTTAGGATGGCAGGCAATTCCACTGCATTCGATATCTCCTGAGTCACAGGCTCTACCATTGCAAAGGAGGGAGGAGGTAGTGGCAGCCAGGGTCACAGGTGCCTCTAACCATGTTGGGTGTTGTTGGCATCACAGGTGCCACCTATGAAGGGCAGAGGGCACCTCCATGCCTGGAGGGAAGGGATTACAGTGTCTGCTGCCACTGCTGCCTAGTTAATTGTAGATTCAAGTACTGGAGTCATGTGCTTTCCTGCTTCAATGGGGTTCTCTGGGGCTGCCATGGCCAAGGGCCAGAATTGCAGTCACCACCTCTACTGTTCCTTCATTTGTGCCTCCTCTGTGTTCCAACTCATTCACCTTTAGACATATAGATTTGAGGAGCTCTTTGGCATTCTGTTGTGTTAGGTGGGCTGAGGCATATTTGTTGAGTTGTGGATGTTTTACTGGTTGTATATTGGAAGGAAGAGACAAAGAGAGCATCTCACTCTGCCATCATACTATTGTCACAGGCTGTTTAATGCATTTCTTATCCATTTCCCCCCTCTTTATCTGCTTTCTTTAACAGCATGTTTATTGTTCCGTTTAATCTCTTCTGTTTATTTGTACCTCTTTGTAAAAGTGTATTCGTGTTCTACATTGAGTTTACAATATGCATTTGAAAAATCTTAGTACACCTTTGAATAAAAACTTGGCTAGAACATATTTCCAATTCCTCCTTCTCGTCTCTTGTACCATTATTGTCATACATTTCATTTTATATAAGGTATAAGTATCTGATACATTGTTAATATTTTTTGCATTATAGTCAGTTATACTTAGAGCAGTTAAATGTGAAAGTATTTTATCCTCATTTATTCTATTTCCTGAGGGCTTCCCAGGAGGCACAGTGGCAAAGAATCTGCCTGCCAATACTGGTGACACAGGAGACACAGGTTTGATCCCTGGGTTGGAAAGATCCACTGCAGTAGGAAATGGCATCCTGCTTCAGGATTCTTGCCTGGAAAATCCCATAGAGAGAGGAGCCTGGCAGGCTACAGTCCATGTGGTTACAAACAGTTGGACACAAGTGAGTGAGCACATGAATGCATTCTGTTTCCTATGCTTCCACTTCTTTTTGTAGATGGAAGTTCTTGACACATCAAATTCCTTCTGCCTGAAAAACTTGAAAGTATATTTTTGTAATGTAGGTGTGTTGGTAATAAATTTCTCCAGTTTTTATTTGTCCAAGAAATCTTCATTTCTTTTTACTTTTGAAGGATTTTTAAACTTTATATAGAAGTCTGCATTGACAGTTTATTTCTTTCAATGATTTAAACATTTCACTCCATTTTCTTCTTGCTTGCAGGATTTGTAATGAGAATTATGCTGTAATTCTTATGTTGTGTAGGTAATTTTTTATTTTATTTTTATTTTTGGGGGGCTCTGGCTGCCTTCAAGATTTTCTCTTGCTTTGTCTTTACTATTTTGAATATGATTTATTTTTGTCAATGTTTTTGTTTGCTTGGCATTTGTTCTATTTGGTATTCTCTGAGCTTCTTGGACAGAACATTCTGCCCAATATTGGTATAATATACATTCTTCTATCAATAAAATGTGAATAGAACGCTTGACAGTAGATCACATATTAGACAACAAAACAAGTCAAGTAATTTAAGCATACTAAAATTGTATCAGGTATCTTTTCCCATCATATTGATTTGAAACCAGAAATCAATAAGAGGAGGAAACCTGGAAAATGGAAAAAAGTCTATTCAAGTCCTTGCCTATTTTAACATTGGGTTATCATTATTATTGTCAATATTTTGCTATAGAATTGAGTACATTATAGTTTACTTTACTCTGTTGATTATATCCAGTGTTGTGTAGAAGTTTTTACCTTGAGGCAATCCAGCTTGTCTATTTTGACTTTGGTTGACTGTTTTTCCAGAGTCAAATACAAAAAGAATAATTTTTTTCCTCATTTGTGTTCTTCTAGTTTTACAGTCTTTAACACTTTCTAACACCATACACATAAATAAACTCAAAATGGATTAAAGATCTAACCGTAAGACCAGAAACTATAAAACTCCTAGAGGAGAACATAGGCAAAACACTCTCCGACATAAATCACAGCAGGATCCTCTATGACCCACCTCCCAGAATACTGGAAATAAAAGCAAAAATAAACAAATGGGGCCTAATTAAACTTAAAAGCTTCTGCACAACAAAGGAAACTATAAGCAAGGTGAAAAGACACCCTTCAGAATGGGAGAAAATAATAGCAAATGAAGCAACTGACAAACAACTAATCTCAAAAATATACAAGCAACTCCTGCAGCTCAATTCCAGAAAAATAAATGACCCAATCAAAAAATGGGCCAAAGAACTAAATAGACATTTCTCCAAAGAAGACATACAGATGGCTAACAAACACATGAAAAGATGCTCAACATCACTCATTATCAGAGAAATGCAAATCAAAACCATAATGAGGTACCATTTCACACCAGTCAGAATGGCTGCGATCCAAAAGTCTACAAGCAATAAATGCTGGAGAGGGTGTGGAGAAAAGGGAACCCTCTTACACTGTTGGTGGGAATGCAAACTAGTACAGCCACTGTGGAGAACAGTGTGGAGATTCCTTAAAAAACTGGAAATAGAACTGCCTTATGACCCAGCAATCCCACTGCTGGGCATACACACCAAGGAAACTAGAATTGAAAGAGACACGTGTACCCTTATGTTCATCACAGCACTGTTTATAATAGCCAGAACATGGAAGCAACCTAGATGTCCATGAGCAGATTAATGGATAAGAAAGCTGTGGTACATATACACAATGGAGTATTACTCAGCCATCGAAAAGAATACATTTGAATCAGTTCTAATGAGGTGGATGAAACTGGAGCCAATTATACAGAGTGAAGTAAGCCAGAAAGAAAAACACCAATACAGTATACTAACACATATATATGGAATTTAGAAAGATGGTAACGATAACCCTGTATGAGAGATAGCAAAACAGATGCAGATGTACAGAACAGACTTTTTGACTCTATGGGAGAGGGAGAGGGCGGGATGATTTGGGAGAATGGCATTGAAACATGTATAATGTCATATAAGAAATGAATCGCCAGTCTAGGTTCAATGCAGGATACAGGATGCTTGGGGTTGGTGCACTGGGATAACCCAGAGGGATGATATGGGGAGGGAGGTGGGAGGGGGGTTCAGGAGTGGGAACTTAGGTACAGCCGTGGCGGATTCATGTTGATGTATGGCAAAACCAATACAGTATTGTAAAATAAAATAAAAATTTAAAAAAAGAAAATAAAAAAAAATTTTAAATTATGATAGTATAACTTCAGTGCAGTTCAGTCGCTCAGCCATGTCCAATTCTTTGTGACCCCATGGACTGCAGCACACCAGGCCTCCCTGTCCATCACCAACTCCCGGAGTTCACACAAACTCATGTCCATCGAGTCAGTGATGCCAATCAGCCATCTCATCCTCTGTCATCCCCTTCTCCTCCTGTCCCCAATCCCTCCCAGCATCAGGGTCTTTTCCAATGAGCCAACTCTTCGCATGAGGTGGCCAAAGTATTGGAGTTTCAGCTTCAGCATCAGTCCTTCCAAAGAACACCCAGGACTGATCTCCTTTAGGATGGACTGGTTGTTACTTCTGTTCTTTTTTATGAAGCCATTCTGACAGATCTGAAGTGATACCTCATTGTAGTTTTGATTTGCATTTCTCTGATGATTAACCATATTGAGCACCTTATGCCTGTTGGCAATCTGTAATTCTCTGGGAAAATGTCTACTAAGATCTTCTGCCCATTTTTTATGGATTGTTTGTTTTTTGATGTTGAGTTTTATAAGCTGTTAATGTATTTTATGTATTAACCTCTTATCAGTCATATCATTTCCAAATATTTTCTATCATTCAGTAGACTGTCTTTTTGTTTTGTTGGTAGTTTACTTCGCTGTGTGAAAGCTTTTAAGTTTAATTAGATCCTATTGGTTTATTTTCGCTTCTGTTTCAATTGCCTTAGAAGTCATATCCAAAAAAAAAAAAAAAAAATATATATATATATATATATATATATATATTGCTGAGACTTATGCCAAAGAGCATTCTGCCTATTTTTTTTCTAGAAGTTTTATGGTTTCTAATCTTACATTTAGACCTTTAATCCAATTTGAGTTTATTTTTGTATATGTTGTCAGAAAATACTCTAACTTCATTCTTTAGCATGTAGCTGTCCAGCTTTCCCAGCACCACTTATTGAAGAAACCATATTTTCTCCTTGGTATAGTCATGCCTCCTTTGTCATAGATGAATTTATCATAGGTGTTTGGGTTTATTTCTGGGTTCTCCATTCTGTTCCATTGATCCATGTGTCTATTTTTGTGCCACTACCATACTGTTTTGATTACTTTAGCCTTGTACTATGCTCTACAAGGAACGTGACTCCTCCAGTTCTGTTCTGCTTTCTCAAGATTGTTTTAGATTTATATTTCCTCGATGATTAACAATATTGAGCATCTTTTCTTATACTTGTTGGCCCTCTGCATGTTCTTTGGAAAAATGTCAATTCAGGTCTTCTGTGCATTTTTAATTGAGGGTTTTTTTTTTTTTATGTTGAATGGCACAAGCTGTTTTGATTCATTGGCTATTAACTCCCTATTGGTCAACATATCATTTGCAAATATTTTCTACCATTCTGTAGGTTTTCTGTTCATTTAAATTAATGAAACAATCTCATTTACTATCACATCAAAAAGAATATACCTAGGAATAAACCTGTACTTGGAAAACTATAAGACACTGATGAAAGAAATTAAAGATGATACAAACAGATTGAAAGATCTACTGTGTTCTTGGATTGTAAAAATTAATATTGTTAAAGCAACTACTCTACCCAGGGAAATCTACAGATTCAATACAATACCTATTGACACATCAAGGTATTTTTCACAAAACTAGAGCAAATAATTTAAAAATTTGTATGGAAACAGAAAAGACCCCAAATAGCCAAATTAATCTTGAGAGAGAAAAACAGAGCTGAGGAATCATGCTTATTTATTTCAGACTACATTACAAGGCTACAGTAATCAAAACAGTATGATGTTGGTGCAAAAATAGACAAATAGATTAATGGAACAGAATAGAGAGCCTAGAAATAAACACAAACACTTACATTACTAACCTTTGACAAAGGAGTCATGAATATATCATGGAATATACCTTGAATATGCCAGTCTTTTCAATAAGTGATGCTGTGAAAAGTGGGCAGTTATATGTAGGAGAATGAAATTAGAGCACTTGCTGACACCATATAGAAAAATAAACTCAAAATGATTTAAAGACCCAAATGTAACACAAGAAGCCGTAAGACTTCTAGAAGAGGCAAAACACTGTTTGACATAAATTATAACAATATTTTTTCATCTATCTCCCCAAGTAAAGGAAATAAAAATAAAAGTAAACAAATGGGACTTAGTTAAATGTAAAAGGTTTTACACAGCAAAGGAAACCACCAACAAAACAAAAAGACAACCTATAGAATGTTTCAAGATTTCTTCTTTTTTTTTTTTTTTTTTGGCCGCATAGCTTATGGGATCCCAGCTTCCTGACCAGAGGGACTGAACCCAGGGCTTTGGCAGTGAAAGTATGCAGTCATAACCACTGGACCACCAGAGAATTCCCTCGATATTTTTTTATTTCACTTTTGTTTTCTTCTTTGGCTCATCTATTGTTTAGGCGTGTGTTGTTTAATTTCTACATATTCAGAAATGTTCCAGCTTTTCTTTGTCATTGTGGTTGAAAACGGGTGATACTTAGTATGATTTTGTAGCTGAGCAGGACAGACACCTCCCTCCCTGCCCTCCCCCCCCCCCGCCCCCCCTCCCCCGCCAACTCCTGTTCAATGTCCTCCACCTGCCTCTTGTTTGTAGAGAAATTTTAACATCCTGAGACTTCTTCAAGTTCCAAAGAGAAAATTTAATCAGAGAAATGAGAAAACGAAGGAGCAAAGGCAAATAGTCTAGCAAGACAAAATATTAATAGTTTAGCCATTAAACAAAGTTGAGGACTTTTAGTTTCTATTTGAAGGCTATAAATAATATTCTGAGTTATATTCTTTGAGTTCTTTTGTGAATACGGAAACCTGCACCAGGTGAAAGAAGTTAACTATGTGATGGCCAGACTGTAACCATGATGTAGGCTGCTCCATCTTACACAATTCCAGTAATTTGCCTCAAGGAAATGGGAAAAAACCAACCCTGGAATTGAAGATTAACTGTACTTAAAACAACCAAGATGCAAATCAGATCACCACACAACCTTTTGCAAGATGATTGTCAGAACTGACTCTGCCCTTCTACACATAGCAACCCTCCCCCCTTGCCTATGCACTTCTTGTCCCTTGATGGGCAGTGAGGAGTTGGTTTCTTGGCATAAAATGAGTTCACCTTCTCCTGAAGATTGCCAGCTTGCTCAATAAAACTATCTTTTCTTTTACCCAACACTTGTCTCTCAATATTGAATTTTTGAGCAATGAGCAGCTGAACCTGAGTTGAGTGACAATTTTAGTCTTTTTAAATTTGCTAAGACTTGTTTTGTGATCTATCATAGTATCAACACTGGGGAATGTTCCCTCTGTACTTGAGCATAATGTGTAATCTGCTACTGTGGGATGGAATGCTCAATTTGTTTCTGTGAGGTCTACTTGGTATAAAGTCCAAAGTTTCCCTGTTGATTTTTTGATCTGAATTGTCTGCTCATTGCTGAAAATGGGGCATTAAATTGCCCTTGTATTATTGTGCTGTTGTTTTATATGCCTTTCTGGCTTGTTAGTATTTGCTTAATATATTTAGCTACTCTTATGTTGAGTGTATATGCATTTATAATGGTTCAGTATTGATTGACTACTTTATCATTATATAATGACCTTCTCTGTCTCTTGTTACCATTTTTGACTTAAAGTCTATTTTATCTGATGCAAATATAGCTACATGTACTGACTTTTGGTTTCCATTTGCACATTAGTATGTTTTTCCATTCCTTCACTTTAAGCCTATTCTTCAGGCTTAAATGAGTCCATTGTAGGCAACATAGTTATTTTAAAATTCATTCAACCATTCTAAGCTTTTTGATTGAAAAATTCAAGCCACTTATGTTCAAAGCATTATTAATAGGTGTTGGGCATGCATGCTCAGTCATGTCCGACTCTTTGTGATCCTATGGAATGTAGCCCGCCAGGGTCCTCTATTCGTGGGACTTTCCAGGCAAGAATACTGGAATGGGTTGGCATTTCCTTCTTCAGGGGATCTTCTCTACCCAGAGATCAAACCCGCAACTCCTGTGTCTCCTTCATTGCAGGTGGATTCTTTACCACTGAGCTATCAGGGAAGCCCCATCAATAGGTAAGGATCTACCCAATCCAGGGATTGAACCCAGGTCTCAGACCTGGTTTCAATATCTGGATTGGGAAGATCCCCTGCAGAAGGGAAAGGATACCCACTCCACTATTTTGGCCTAGAGAATTCCATGGACTGTATAGTCCTGGGGTCGCAAAGAATCAGACACAACTGAGCGACTTACACACATTTTACTAATGCAATCTTATTTTTTTCTGGCTCTTTTGTATTTCTCTCATTTCTTTCTTCCTCTTGTTTTCTTCGGTTGTGAATTGATAATTTCCTGTAGTGGTTTGCTTTGATTCTCATCACTTTGTCTTTTGTAAACATACTGTATATTTTTGTTTTGTGGTTACATTGGTGCATAGATAAAATATCTTAAATATTACAGTCTCTTTTACACTGATAATTTTTCTTGATTATATACAAAAACTCTACCATTTTGCTTTCCCCTTATAAATTTTGATGTCATATTTTACTTCTTTTCATATTGCTTATTCATCAACAGATTATTGTAACTGTTATTTTGAATATTCCTGTCATTTAACTCTTCCAATAGAGATAAGTGGTTAATATACCAACCTATTATAGGATTAGAGTATTCTAAATTTGACTATATAGTTATATTTACAAGTGTGTGCTATGGTTTTATATATTTTCATGTCACCAATTAGCTTTCTTTCATTTAAACTTGAAGAACTCCTTTCAACATTTCATGAAAGGCAGGTATATTGATGAATTCCCTCAGTTTTCTTTTGTCTGAGAAACCATTTCTCCTTCATTTCTTAATGTTAACTAATAATTAATAAAGTGCTCTTGGTTGGCATATATTTCCTTCAGCATTTTGTATGTATCATTCCACTCTCCTGGCCTGTAATTTTTCTACGTATCATTCTCTCCTGGCCTGAAAAATCTGCTAAAAGCCTTATATGGGTTCCCTTGTAGGTAAAAAATTGTTTTTCTATTGCTGCTTTTAGATTTTCTTTTTCTTTGATTCTTGACAGTTTTATTATGGTTTGTCTTGGAAAGGATCTCTTTAAGTTTAGTGGGTTTATTTTATTTGGTGATGCATTGCTATCTTTTAATTTTTTTTTTTTTAATGTTTGGGTTGAGAATTTTCTTGTCCTTGATATGACATTTGATTTTTTGAGTGAAATTTGGATATTTTGTGTATTATGACAGCCTGTATTTTAAAAAAACATTTTAAGGTACAATTTACACAACATACAATTTAGAAAATTACAGTGTTCGATTCAGTCACTTTTAGTATATTTGTAATATTTGGACAATCATCACCAAAATCAACTTTAGAATATTTTTATAATTTCAAAAGAAAATCCATGCCATTTATCTTTCACCTTCCATTTCCCTCCATAGCACTAAGCAACCACTAGTCTACATTCTCTCTATATAGATTTTCACATTTTGGTTATGTAGTAGATTTGTAATCATACAGTATTTCCAGCAAAGATATCTTTCAAAAATGAAAGCAAAATAAGAACACTCCTAATAAAGCACCATGTGACCCAGAAATCACACTCTTAGGCATATAACTTGAGGAAACCAAAATTGAAACAGACACATGTATCCCATTGTTCATTGCAGCACTATTTACAATAACTAGAACATGGAAGCAACCTAGGTGTCCATTAACAGATGAATGGATAAAGAAGTTGTGGTACATATACACAATGGAATATTACTCAGCCATAAAAAGGAATACATTTGAGTCAGTTCTAATGAGGTGGATGAACTTAGAGCCTATTATACATAGTGAAGTAAGTCAGAAAGAGAAAGATAAATATCATATACTAACACATATATACAAAATCTAGAAAAATGGTACTGAAGAATTTATTTGCAGGGCAACAGTGGAGAAAAAGACATAGAGAATAAACTTATGGACATGGAGAGAGGGGAGGAAATAGCCTTATGGACATGGAGAGAGGGGAGGAAAAGATGAGATGTATGGAGAGACTAACATGGAAACTGATGTTACCATATGTAAAATAGATAGCTAATGGGAATTTGCTGTATGTCTCCGGAAACTCAAACAGGGGCTGTGTATCAACCTAGAGAGATGGGATGGGGAGGGAGATGGGAGGGAGGGTCAAAAGGGAGGGGACATATGTATACCTCTGGCTAATTCATATTGAGGTTTGACAGAAAAAAACAAAATTTTGTAAAGCAATTATCCTTCAATTAAAAATAAATTTAAAAAGAACATTCCTAGATAAAACTAATTGAATTATTTTCTAGCATACTCATCTTATAAAAAATACTAAAAAATTTTCTTCACAATGAAAGAAAGTGACTTCAGATAGTAATTTGAATCCACATGAAAAAACAAAGACCACTGACAAATGCAATTGTGTAATTATAAAAGATAATTTAAATGAGTATTTCTTTCTCAAGATTGCTTTAGCTATTCAAGGTCTTTTGTGTCTCCATACAAGTTTTCAGATTTTTTGATCTAGATCTGTGAAAAGTGCCATTGTTAATTTGATAGGGATTGCAATGAATCTGTATATTTTCTTGGGTTCACTTCAGTTCAGTCACTCAGTCGTGTCCAACTATTTGTGACTCCATGAATTGCAGCACACCAGGCCTCCCTGTCAATCACCATCTCCTGGAGTTCACTCAAATGCACGTCCATCGAGTCAGTGATGCCATCCAGCCATCTCATCCTCTGTCGTCCCCGACTCCTCCTGCCCCCAATCCCTCCCAGCATCAGAGTCTTTTCCAATGAGTCAACTCTTCGCATGAGGTGGCCAAAGTACTGGAGTTTCAGCTTCAGCATCATTCCTTCCAAAGAACACCCAGGACTGATCTCCTTTAGACTGGACTGGTTGGATCTCCTTGCAGTCCAAGGGACTCTCAAGAGTCTTCTCCAACACCACAGTTCAAAAGCATCAATTCTTCAGTGCTCAGCTTTCTTCACAGTCGAACTCTCACATCCATACATGAACACTGGAAAAACCATAGCCTTGACTAGATGAACCTTTATTGGCAAAGTAATGTCTCTGGTTTTCAATATGCTATCTAGGTTGGTCATAACTTTCCTTCCAAGGAGTAAGCGTCTTTTAATTTCATGGCTGCAATTACCATCTTCAGTGATTTTGGAGCCCCCCCACCCCCCACAAAAAGAATAAAGTCTGACACTGTTTCCACTGTTTCCCTATCTGTTTTCCATGAAGTGATGGGACCGGATGCCATGATCTTCGTTTTCTGAATGTTGAGCTTTAAGCTAACTTTTTCACTCTCCTCTTTCACTTTCATCAAGAGGCTTTTTAGTTCCTCTTCACTTTCTGCCATAAAGGTGGTGTCATCTGCATATCTGAGGTTATTGATATTTCTCCCAGCAATCTTGATTCCAGCTTGTGCATCTTCCAGCCCAGCGTTTCTCATGATGTACTCTGCATAGAAGTTAAATAAGCAGGGTGACAATATACAGCCTTGACGTCCTCCTTTTCCTATTTGGAACCAGTCTGTTGTTCCATGTCCAGTTCTAACTGTTGCTTCCTGACTTGCATATAGGTTTCTCAAGAGGCAGGTCAGGTGGTCTGGTATTCCCATTTCTTGGGTAGTGTATTTATTTTAACAATATTGATTCTTCTGATCTATTAACATGGCATAGCTTTCCATCTGTTTGTGTCATATTTGATTTATTCCATCAGTGTCTTATAGTTTTCAGAGCAAAGGTCCTTTGTCTCCTTAAGTGAAGTTATTCCTAGGTAATTTATTTTTTTTTTGATGTGATGGTGAATGGGATTATTTCTTTCGTTTCACTTTCTTATCTTTCATTGATAGTGTGTAGAAATGCAACAGATTTCTGTGTATTAATTTTTTATCCTGCAACTTTACCAAATTCACTAATAAGCTTTAGTAATTTTCTGGAAGCTTCTTGAAGATTTTCCGTGTAGAGTATCATGTCATTGGCAAATGATGACAGTTTTTCTTCTTTTCCAATTTGTATTCCTTTTATTTCTTTTTTCTTCTCTGATGGCTGTGGCTAAGACTTCGAAAACTATGTTGAATAAAAGTGATGAGAGTGGGCAGAGCTGAGGAAATCAGGCTCCCTGACTTAAGAAAGTACTACCAAGCTACAGTAATCAAAACAGTATGGTACTGGCACAAAAACTGAAATATTGATTGATGGAACAAGATAGACAACCTAGAAATAAACCCATGCGTCTATGGTCAATTAATCTATGTCAAAGGAGCCAAGATTGTCAATGGAGAAAAGACAGTCTCTTCAATAAATGGTGATGGGAAAACTAGACAGCTACATGTAAAAACATGAAACTAGAACATTCTTTAACATCATACACAAAAATAAATTCAAAATTGATCAAAGACCTAAATGTAAGATGGGATACGATAAAACTCTAAGAGGAAAACATAGGCAGGACACTCTTTAACATAAATCGCAGTAATATGTTTTCAACTCATCACCCAGAGTAATGAAAATAAAAACAAAAATAAACAAATGGGACATAATGTAACTCAAAAGTTTTTGCACAGCAAAGGAAACCACAAACAAAATTAAAAGGCAACCAACAGAATGGGGCAAAATAATTGCAAATGATGTGACTGACAAGGGATTAGTCTCCAAAATTTAGGAATGGCTCATGCAACTCAATATCCAAGAAGAAAAACAACTAAATCAAAGAATGAGCAGAAGACCATTTCTCCAAAGAAGACATACAGATGGCCAACAAACACATGAAAAGATGTTCAACATTGCTAATTATTTGTGAAATGAAAATCAAAACTACAATGAGTTATCACCTCACACTGGTCAGAATGTCTATCATCAAAAAATCCACAAACAACAAATTCTGGAGAGGGTATGGAAAGAAGGAAATCCTCCTACACTGTTGGTCGGAATATAAATTGGTAAAGTCACTATGGAAAACAATATCAAGGCTCCTCAGAAAGCTAGGAATAGAGCTACCATATGACCCTGCAATCCTACTCCTCAGCATATATCCAGAGAAAAACATGATCTGAAAGGATACATGCATCCCAATATTTACTACAGCATTGTTTACAATAGCCAACCTAAATGTCCATCAACAGAGGAATGGTAAAGAAGATGTGGTACATATATACAATGGAATATTAGTCATAAAAAGAGTGAAATAATGCAATTTGAAAGAACTTGAATAGGCCTAGAAAGTATCATACTGAGTGAAGTAAGTCAGACCAAGAAGGAGAAATATCATATGACATCCATTATATGTGGAATATAGAAAGAAATGATATAAAGGAATTGCTTACAAAACAGAAAGAAACTCACAGACTTAGCAGAGAAACAATGATTGCCAGAGGGAAGGATGAGGGAAAGGGATAATTATGGAGTTTAGGATGGGCATATACACACTGCTATATTTAAAATGGATGACCAACAAGGACATACTCTGTAGCACATGAAACTCTGCTCAATGTTATGTCACAACCTGGATGGGAGGGGAGTTTGGGGAAGAACGGGTACATATATATGTATGGCTGGGTCACTTCACTGTTCACCTGAAACTACCACAACATAGTTTGTTAATTGGCTATACCCAAATACAAAATAAAAAGTTTAAAAAAACCACAAACAATAAGTGCTTTAGAGGGTGTGTGGAAAAGAGAACCCTCCTACATTGTTGGTGGGAATGTAAATTGATACAGCCAATATAGGGAAGAGTATGGAGGTTCCTTAAAAAACTAAAACTCGAGCTACCAAATAATCCAACAATCCCACTCATGGGCACATATCTGGAGAAAAACATGGTTCAAAAGGATACATGCATCCAATATTCACTGCACCACTTTTTAAAATAGCCAGAACATGGAAGTAACCTAAATGTACATTGGCAGATGAATGGATAAAGAAGATATGGTACATATATCATATATGGTGCAATATCACTCAGCCATTAAAAAGAATGAAATAACAACATTTGCAGCAGCATGGACGGATCTGGTGATTATCATGCTAAGTAAAGTAAGTCAGACAAAGACAAATATGATATCTCATAAGCAGAATCTAAAAATATTGATAGGAATGAACTTATTTACAAAGCAAAATCACACAGACTTAGAGAATGAATTTATGGCTCTGGGAGAAGGATGCAGGGGAGGAGCAGATTGGGAGTTTGGGACTGACATGTACACACCTCTATATTTAAAATAGGTAACCAACAAAGACCTACTGTTAAAAACATCAGAGAAAGAGAGAAAAATGTGTATTTCTTTTCTGATGTGATTAAAAAAAGTAATAGTGTATGTGTGTGCATGCAAAATCTCTTCAGTCATGTCCAACTCTTTGTGACCCCATGGACTATAGCCTGCCAGGCTCCTCTGTCTGTGGTATTCTCCAGGCAAGAATACTGGGGTGGATTGCCATGCCCTCCTCCAGGGGATTTTACTGATCCAGGGATCAAATCCACGTCCCTTATGTCTCCTGCATTGGCAGTGGGTTCTTTTCCACTAGCACCACCTGGGAAGTGATGTGCATATACTAATAATTGTATCATTGGCTTGATAGTGCATAAAATATAATATTTTGTCAATAATAGCACAGAAGATGTGGGTTGGAGTCAAGCTATGTTGTCTAAAAAATGTTTTAGCTGGCTTTTTCTGACCACAGCTCCAGCAGAAGGAAGGATGCAGCCTTACTTTTGCCAAGCGGAGTTAGAAGTCTCAATTCCTCAACTGTTCTACATTTCAACTGGAGAGATGTGAGCTCCTCATTATTTCTGGGTAGACATGAAGTTTCTGGTTCCCTACTATGCCTCTACTAATGCCTCCTGGGCTGAGAATGTAGTTTTTCTCTCTTCACATGGCCTCTGCTGATATCAAAGGACATGAGAAGTGTAGTTATTGCTTAGCAATTTTGCAAGTTATTCTCCCCCTAGGCATCTGCTTGGAGAAGGAAATGGCACCCCACTCCAGTATTCTTGCCTGGAGAATCCCAGGGATGGGGGAACCTGGTGGGCTGCCGTCTATGGGGTTGCACAGAGTTGGACACGACTGAAGCGATTTAGCAACAGCAGCAGCAGCAGGCATCTGCTGCCATCACCTAAGTGGGAAAGAAGAGAGATACTTCGTTTTTAAGAGGTGAGGGTGGAAATCCAGGCTATCTTTGTGGTCTACACTGACACCATGTGGAAAGGGTGACTCATTACAGTGTGGAGGGTATAAGTTTTATGCTTCATACTCGGCCTTTTTTCAGAATCCTCTTTCCACCCCTCCCCCCTCAAAAAAAAACTTGTTACAACCTTCAAAAGGTTTAAGTCTGGGCTGTTAGTGTTTGCTGATATGGAAGTGGGCTGTGCCACTTTTTTGAATGGTGTTCAGCTGAAGTAGTGAAATTATTGTCTAAAAGTTCTATACCTTATTAGCCTAACATATCTTGATTTTTAAAAAAATTGAAGTATAATTTATTTATAATACTGTGTTAGTTTCAGATGTACAGAATGTGTGATTCAGTTATTTTTCTGATTATATTCCGTTATGAAAGTGAAGGTGTTAGTTGCTCAGTCATACCTAACTCTTTGCGACCCCAAAGGAGCCCACTAGGCTCCTCTATCCATGGAATTCTCCAGGCAAGCATACTGGAGAGGGTAGCCATGCCCTTCTCCAGGGGATCCTCCCAACCCAGGGATCGAACCTGGGTCTCCTGCATTGTGGACAGATTCTTTACCTTCTGAACCACAAGGGAAGGCCCCATATTCCATTATAGGCTATTGCAAGATACTGGACATAATTCTGTGTGCTGCATGGTAAATCCTTGTTGCTTATATATTTTACGTACAGTAGTTTGTTTCTGTTAATCCTATACTCTTAATTTGTCCCTCCCCCTTCTCTCTCCCCTTTGTTTACCATAAATTTGTTTTCTGTCTGTGAGTCTGTTTCTGTTTTGTATATAGATTTATTTGTATTATTTCTTAGATTGCTTATGTAAGTGATATCATATTGTATTTGTCTTTCCCTGACTTACTTCACCAAATATAATATTTTCTAATTTATCCATGTTGCTGCCAGTGGCAACATTTCATTTTTTTGAAGTATAGTTGATTTACAGTATTGTGTTTGTTTCAAGTGTACAGCAAAGTGATTCAGATCTATCTAGATATATTTGTGTTTTTCTGACTTTCTTCACTATGTATAATATACTCTAAGTCCATCCACGTTGTTGCAAATGGCAATATTTCATCTTTTTATAACAGTAATATTTTGTTGTATATATGTACAATATCTTCTTAAGCCAATCCTCTATTGATGGACATTAGGGTTATTTCCATGTCTTGGTTACTGTAAATAGTGCTTCTATGAACATTGGGGTGCATGTGTTTTTTTTAATTGAAGTTTTTATATCTTCTAGATATGCAGGAGTAGAATTGCACAATCACAAGATAGCTCTATTTGAAAGGAAACCCCATACTGTTCTGAGAGGGTAACAGGCAGGAAGGCCAGGAGTCTCCAAATGGAGGAATTAGGCTGCAAGTATCAGACAATTTTTTATCTCTTCCTTAAGTGGCAGAAGGAAACAAACTCTCTATGGAACTGTTTTCTTCTTAAGCTATGCTAATGAAACTATGTATTTGCTTTGCAATTTGCCTTTCTTCAAAACGGTTCCACCTAAGACTAACTTTTTTTCTTTGCTTAAACCTTGGGCTGATAATACCTCAACAGACCAGTATTCATATCAATTGTTTTATGGCTGGGGGATGACACACCTTGTGCCATCCTATCTTAAAAATGCATATTGTGGAGAGGGGCCTGGTGAAACTCCTTTAGCATTGAGATGTTTCTCTTATCTGATTAATAGCTTTCTAACAGACATAAAATGGCTTGTTAAAACTAGCAGGAGGGGGCACTCTCCATCCCCCTTCTGAAGTCTATGTCAGAACCTCTTTTCATACTTTAATAAAACTCTGCTACACAAAAGTGCTTAAGTGATCAAGCCTGGTCCCTGATCCTGAAGCTAAATCTTTTTCTTCGGAGATCACGAATTTGACATCATTCACCATAAGCTATCAGTTTTCCACAGTGGCTACACCAATTTACACTCCAGCCAACAGTGTCAGTGGTTTCTTTTATCTGTACATCCTTCCCAGCATTTATTAATTGTACTGCTGCTGCTGCTGCTGCTAAGTCGCTTCAGTCGTGTCTGACTCTGCGCAACCCCATAGACAGAAGCCCACCAGACTCCTCTGTCCCTGGGATTCTCCAGGCAAGAACACTGGAGTGGGTTGCCATTTCCTTCTCCAACGCATGAAAGTGAAAAGTGAAAGTGAAGTCGCTCAGTCATGTCTGACTCTTAGCGACCCCATGGACTGTAGCCTACGAGGCTCCTCCATCCATGGGATTTCCCAGGCAAGAGTACTGGAGTGGGGTACCATCGCCTAATTGTACACTTTTTGATGATAGCCATTCTTACTGGTGTGAGGTGATACTTCATTGTAGTTTTGAACTGCATTTCCCAAATTACTGGTGGTGTTGAACATTTTTTCATGTGCATGTTGGTCATCTGTATGTCTTCTTTAGAGAAATATCTATAGGTCTTCTGCCCATTCTTTGATTGGATTGTTTGCTTTTTTAATATTGAGTTGTATGAACTTTTGAGTATTTGGGATATTAGACCCTTGTTATTTGCATAATTTGTAAATATTTTCTCCCAGTCCATAGGTTGTCTTTCTGTTTTATTAATGGTTTACTTTACCGTGCAAAAACTTTTAAGTCCGATTAGGTCCCATTTGTTTATTTTTGCTTTTATTTCTTTTGCTTTGGGAGACTGACCTAAGAAAATATTGCTACTATTTATATCAAAGATTCTTTTGCTTATGTTCTCTTCTAGGAGTTTTATGCTGTTATCGCTTATATTTAGGTCTTTACCATTTTGAGATAATTTTTATATATGGTGTGAGGGAGTATTCTAGTTTTATTGATCTCCATGTAGCTGTCCAGGTTTCCCAGGGCCACTTGTTGAGGAGACTGTCTTTTCTCCATTGTATATTCTTGCTGCCTTTAAGTTAATTGACCATAGGTGTGTGGGTTTATTTCTGGGCTCTCTATTCTGTTACATTGGTCTCTGTGTATATTTTTGTGCCAATACCACATTGTTTAGATTACTGCAGCTTTGTAGAATAGTCTGAAGAATGGAAGGGTTATACCTCTAGCTTTTTTTTTTTTTTTTTTGCCCATGATTACTTGGTGTATTCAGGAACTTTTGTTGTTCCATATAAATTTTAGTATTATTTTTTCCAATTCTATGAACCATGTCCTGGGTATTTTGATAGGGATTGCATTAAATCTATTGATTGCTTTGGGTAGTACAGACATTTTTAACAATATTAATCCTTCTAATACAAGTGCACAAGATATATTTTCATTTTTTGAATCATCTTCAATTTCCTTTATCAATATTTTATAGTTTTAAGCACATACATCTTTCACCTCCTTGTTTATTCCTAGGTGTTTTTTAGAGTGATTTTAAACAGGATA
Source organism: Budorcas taxicolor (assembly GCF_023091745.1). Lineage (NCBI taxonomy): Eukaryota > Metazoa > Chordata > Mammalia > Artiodactyla > Bovidae > Budorcas > Budorcas taxicolor. The sequence goes on from NC_068935.1 coordinate 77,171,266, forward strand.
GTTTTCTTTTTACTTTCCCTTTATGATATTTATTTCTGTATGTTAATTTTGTATCCTGCTACCTTTCTCAATTCATTTATTAGCTCTAAGTATTTTTGGGTGGAGCTTTTTAGAATCTATGTGTGAAGTATCATGTCATCTGCACATGATGACAGTTTTGCCTCTTCTTTTACAATTTGAATATATTTCATTTACTTTTCTTCTCTGATTGTTGTGGCTAGGACTTCCAATATTATGTTGAATAAAAGTGATGAGCATGGGCATTTTTGTCTTGTCCCTGAATTTAATAGAAAGGCTTTCCCTTTTTTACCACTGAGTATGATGTTGGCTATGGGTCTGAGATAAATGGGCATAATAATGTTGAGATATGTTCCTTCTAGACTCTAATTCTCCCACTTTGATGAGAATTTTGGTCATGAGTAAATGTTTAATTTTGTTCAAATGCTTTTTCTGTGCCTATTGAGATGATCATGTGCTTTTTGTCTTTTGTTTGTTTTTGTTAATGTGGTGTATAACGTTGTTTGAAATGCTTATGATGAGCCATCCTTGTGACCCTAGAATAAATCCCACTTGATCATGGTGTGTGATTCTTTTTATGTATTGTTGAATTCAGTTGTTCTTCCCTGGTGACTCAGCTGGTGAAGAATACGCCTGCAATGCGGAAGATCTGAGTTTGATCCCTGGGTTGGGAAAATCCCCTGCAGAAGGGAAAGTCTACCCACTCCAGTATTCTGGCCTGGAGAATTCCATGGACTGTATAGTCCATAGGGTCACAAGAGTCAGACACGACTGAGTGACTTTCACTTCACTGGCCTGTAATTTTCTTTTCTTTTCTTTTTTGTGTAGTGTGTTTGTCTGGTTTTGGTACAAGGGTGATGGTTGCTTCATAGAATGACTTTGGGAATGTTTCCTCCTTTTCAGTCTTTTGGGATGGTTTCAAAGGATAGGTATGAGTTATTCTTTGCATATATAGTAGAATTCCCCAGTGAAGCCATCAGGTCCTAGAGTTTTGTTTGCAAGGATTTTTTTTTCATTACAGACTTTATTTCACTTCTAGTGGCCAATCTGTTCCCCTTGTCTGTTTCTTCTTGGTTCAATTTTGACAGTCTATATGTTTCTAGAAACTTGTCTGTTTATTGTAGGTTGTTCAATCTTTTGGCATATAACTTTATATCATTCTCTTATGATTTTTCTTTGCATTTGTGGTATCAGTTGTTATTTCTTCTCTTTTTATAAAATATTTATTTATTCACTTATTTGGCTCTGTTGGGTCTTAGCTGCGTCATGTGGGATCTTTCATTGTAGGGCACAGACTCTCTAGTTAGGGCACATGCAGTCTGTAGTTGCCGTGCATGAACTCCAGAGCATGTGGGTTTCAGTAGTTCTGGCACTGTTCCATGGCATGTGGTATCTTAGTTCCCTGATCAGAGATTAGAACCTCTGACCCTTGCATTGCAAAGTTGATTTGTAACCACTGGACAACCATGGAAGTCCCTCTTTCATTACTTGTTTTATTTGGGTACTTACTCTTTTTCTTGGTGAACCTGGGTGGAAGTTTGTTGACTTTTTTAATCAAAAAAAAAAAAACCTCTTGGTTTTATTGATCTTTTCTATGTTTTAAAAATCTGTATTTTTAAATTATTCATTTATTTTTGACTATGCTGGGGTCTTCATGGCTGCACTGGGTCTTTGTTGTTGCATGTGGGCTTTCTCTAGTTCTGGAGAGTCAGGGCTAGTTTCTAGTTGTGGTGCATGGGCTTCTAATTGAAGTGGCTTCTCTTGTGGAGCAAAGGCTCTAGGTGCATGGGCTTCAGTAGTTGTAGCACATGGGCCATAAGTCATGGGCTCAGTAATTGTGGCCCATGGGCTTAATTGCCTCATAGCATGTGGAATCTTTCCAGAGTAAGGATTGAACTTGTGTCTCCTGCATTGGCAGGCGGATTCTAAACCATTGGACCACCATGGAAGTCCCTCTTCTCTTTCAGTTCTTATTTTATTTGAGTCCTCACTGTTTTTCTTGTTGATCCTGGCTAGACGTTTATCAACTTTTTTATCTTTTAAAAATAAGCAGCTCTTGGTTTTATTGACATTTTCTATGTTAAAAAAATCTTGATTTTCTTTATTTCCTCTCTGATCTTTATTATTTCCTTCTTTCTGTTGCCTTTGGGTTTTGTTTGATTTTTTCCTAATTGTTTTAGGTGATAGCCCTCTGTTTTATACTCAGTTTTGTCCGATATGAACTTTCTTACTCCTGTACTCTTGTCATTTCCATTTGCATGAAATATTTTTCCGTCCCCTCACTTTTAATATGTTTGTGTCTTTCGCCATGAATTGGGTCTCTTGTAGACAGCATATTGCAGATTATTATTATTTTTTAATCTGGTTTGCCACTCTATGTCTTTTGATTGGAGTGTTAATCCATTGACTTTAAAGTAATTATTGATAGGTTTGTATTTATTATCATTTTAATACTTGTTTTCCAGTTGTTTTTGTAGTTCTTTGTCCATTTCTTCTTCTTTTCCTTTAGTAGTTGGATGATTTTCTTTTGTAGCATGCTTCAGTTCTTTTCTCTTTGGTTTTGTGACTCTATTACATATTTTTGATTTGTGGTTACCATAGAGTTTATGTATGCTGACCCATAACTATATGTCCTTGCTTTTATCTGATAACCATTGAAGTTCAAACACTTTCTAAAAGATCTCTATTTTTATATTCCCCTCCCTCATATTTTCTGATTTTGATTTTTTACATATTCATGCTTACTCTTTTGTTGTTAATTATAGTTATAATTGCTTTTACAAAAGTTTTTGATTATCTTTAAATCTGTGTACTGGCTTATTTAAATGATTATCAATCCTTTTATTTGTTTGCTATTCCTATTGTGATTTTCTATTTCCTGTAGATTTTTGTTTTTTTTTCTATTAGAGAAGACCTTTCAATATATATTTTAAGATAGGTTTAGCACTGCTGAATTCTTTTAATTTTTGCTTGTCTGAGAAATTCCTTATCTCTCCTTCTATTCTAAGTGGTCATCTTGGCGGATAGAGTATCATAGGTCATAGGTTGTTCCCTTTCAGGACTTTAAATATGTCATGTCACTTCCTCCTGGCCTGCAAAGTTTCTGCAGAGAAATCGGCTGATAGCCTTATGGGCATCCCCTTGTAACTGACTGTTTTTCTCTGTCTTTAGAATCCTGTCTTTAACTTTTTCCCTTTTGATTATGATACCTGTGTGCATTCATCTGATTTGGGACCCTCTATGGTTCCTTCACTTGCATATCCTTTATTCTTCTTTAGTTTTAGGAAAGTTTTAGCTATAATGTCTTCAAATACACTTTTTATCCCCTTCTCTCTCTCTTCTCCTATTATGCGTAGGTTGGCATGTTTTGTTTTATATCATAGGTCTTGTATGTTACTTTCATTTTTTTCATTTTCTTTTTGTCTGCTTTTTTTAAAAATTAATTTTGATTGGGTGATTTCCATTACTCTGTCTTCCATATCAGTTTTTCATTCTTCTGTGTCATTTAGTCTACTATTATTACTTCTAGATTATATTTTAAATTTTTATTTATTTATTTATTTTGGCTGTACCGGGTCTTCCTTGCCACATGCAGGCTTTCTGTAGTTGTGGCAAGTGGGAGCTAGTCTTCATTGCTGTGCACAAGCTTCTCATTGTGGTGACCTCTCTTGTGGTTTTCAGGCTCTAGAGTGTGTAGGCTTCAGTAGATGTGGCACTTGGGCTTAGTAGTTGTGTTGTGTGGGCTCAGTAGTTGTGGCATAAAAGCTTAGTCACTCCAAGGCATGTGGGATCATCCTGGACCAGGGATCAAACCTATGTCCACTGCATTGGCAGGCAGATCTTAACATCTGGATCACCAGGGAAGTCCTAAATTGGTTTTTTATCTTGACAATTGCATTGTCTGCTTTTCATTGATTTATCTTAATAAGTTTTTAGTTCCCTGTTCCAGTGATCTACATTTCTTTCAATAATCTTTCTTAATTTGATTAGCATTTTTATTATCATCTTTTAGAATTCAGAATCTAATAGACCAGTGGGCTCTGTTTTATTTTTTCTTTCAGGGGATCTTGCCTGGTGCTTTTAATTGGGAGTAGTTCCTTTGCCTTTTCATTTTACTTAACTTTCTCTGTCTCTGTGAATTTAGGAGAAATGATTATTTACTATGCTCTTGAAGTCATGTTTTTTACATTGGAGCACCCTGTATAGACCCTGTGTATTGAACTGTGCTTGGTGCAAGGACTGGTTTTGGCATGGATCCTAGCCTTGTCTTTCCTCAGAGTGTGCTAGCCGTTATCCCCAACACAACATTAGTATGTGTTGTTGCTGTTGAGGTACCTAGAGTCTGTTCAGGATGTGATGCAGAGCTTTCTCTGTGTTCCATGGCTGTCAGTGCCTCAGCGGTGTGGCCTGCTTCCCAGTTGTTAGAGTATAAGCCCTGAGAGTTGGATTCGATTAGGCTATATTGTCCTTGTGTGTTTGCAGTGCCCTAAAGCAGATGATTGCTGAAGCAAGTGAGGCCTCTGTGGTCACGGAGAATGCATGTATCCCTTATGTATGTGTTCATGGTTCCGGTCAGAAGTAGCCCAAAGTTGCATCATTTTCACTGTTGTGTTGAGACTGGGGATCAGGGTGTTGTGCTTGAAGGAACTGAGTTGGCTGCAGTGCTGCCTGAGATCTGGGCTGCTCCTGTGGCAGTCTTCTCCCAGACCTGTCTGCCCCAGATGTAGTGTTAAGCTGTGGAGTAGAGTGGGAAGAACTGGGGTGCTCTCGCTGAGAGAGGACCCGCTGTCTTCTCCTGAATGCACGGAAAGTCTGCTGCTACTCCACCCATACCACACTGAGGTTCCCATACCTTTCCTCCACAAAGTTAGATGCATCCTCTCCCAAGATCTGTCTGCCAAAGATTCAGTTCAGACTCTGCATGCTCTTGTGGCACTTCTGTATGTATTTGCTGACAATGGCCACTACAATGCCACCCACCACTTTGTGTGTGCACTGGCAATTAAGTCCATGGCTCCACTCAGATCACATCCCAGGCACACTGGTTTGTCTCTGAGGCTAGACTGAGTCTTTACCCAGATCTTACGCCAGGCTGTGGTATGGACAGAATGGGCACAGTGCATTCACCCCTTTGGATTAAGAAGCACAGTTAGGCTGCAGGTACTAGTGTAAGGCTCCCTCTTTTCTGATTGTCAACAAGCCAGCAGTGGCTCTGTCTTTTTGACTAGAGTCTAGGATTCTCTAGCCCTTCTGTCTGTCCCAGGAGATTTCCCAACTGGTAAAGGAGCTTATCTTTTCTGTGCAGGATTCCTGGACTGGGATTCCCAAATTGTGGCTTGGCCTGCTCACTTACTAGGGCAAGGGTCTACCTGTGTGGACTTTCTCTTTCTTACCAGGGGTGCAGGTCCTGAATTGATGCCTTTGTTTTCTGTTCTACCTGGTTACATGGAATTCTTTGTTGCACTTTTCATTGTGTAGGAGTTCTTCTCAGTTCAATATAGTTCACTCGCTCTGTCATGTCCGACTTTTTGCAACCCCCATGGACTGCAGGACACCAGGCTTCCCTGGCCAATCCCAACTCCCAGAGCTTGCTCAAACTCATGTCCATTGAGTCCATGATGCCATCCAACCGGCTCATCCTCTGTCATCCCCTTCTCCTCCAGCCTTCAATCTTTCCCAGCATCAGGGTATTTTCCAATGAGTAAGTTCCTCACATCAGGTGGCCAAAGTATTGGAGCTTCAGCTTCAGCATCAGTCATTCCAATGAATATTCAGGACTATTTCCTTTAGAATTGACTAGTTGGATCTCCTAATCCAAGTCCAAGGCAGTCCAAGGAACTCTCAAAAGTCTTCTCCAATACCACAGTTCAAAAGCATCAATTCTTCAGCGCTCAGCTTTCTTTATAGTCCAACTCTCACATCCATACATGACTACTGGAAAAATCATAGCTTTGACTAGACAGAACTTTTTGGCAAAGTAATGTCTCTGCTTTTTAGTACACTGTCTCGGTTGGTCATAGCTTTTCATCTTTTAATTTCATGGCTGCAATCACCATCTGCAGCGATTTTTGAGCCCAGAAAAATAAAGTCAGCCACTGTTTCCACTGTTTCCCCATCTATTTGTCATGAAGTGATGGGACCAGATGCCATGATCTTAGTTTTCTGAATGTTGAGTTTTAAGCCAACTTTTTCACTCTTCTCTTTTACTTTCATCAAGAGGTTCTTTTAGTTCTTCTTCACTTTCTGCCATAAGGGTGGTGTCATCTGCATATCTGAGGTTATTGATATCTCTCTTGGCAATCTTAATTTCAGCTTGTGCTTCATCCAGCCTGACATTTCAGATGATGTACTTTGCATATAAGTTAAATAAGCAGGGTGACAATGTACAGCCTTGACACACTCTTTTCCTGATTTGTAATCAGTCTGTTGTTCCATGTCCAGTCCTAACTGTTGCTTCTTGACCTGCATATAGATTTCTCAAGAGGCACGTCAGGTGGTCTAGTATTCCCATCTCTTCAAGAATTTTCCACAATTTGTGGTGATCTACACAGTCAAAGGCTTTGGCAGTCAATAAAGCAGAAATACATGTTTTTCTGGAACTCCCTTGCTTTTTCAATAATCCAACAGATGTTGGCAATTTGATCTCTGGTTCCTCTGCCTTTTCTAAATCCAGCTTGAACATCTGGAAGTTCACAGTTCACATACGATTGAAGCCTTGCTTGGAGAATTTTGAGCATTACTTTGCTATCGTATGAGATGAGTGCAAATGTGTGGTAATTTAAGCATTCTGTAGCATTGCCTTTCTTTGAGATTGGAATGAAAACTGACCTTTTCCTGTCCTGTGGCCACTGCTGAGTTTTCCAAATTTGCTGGCATATCGAGTGTAGCACTTCCACAGCATCATCTTTTAGGATTTGAAGTAGCTCAACTGGAATTCCATCACCTCCACTAGCTATGTTCATAGTGATGCTTCCTAAGGCCCACTTGACTTCGCATTCCAGGATGTCTGGCTCTAGATGAGTGATCACAGCATCATGGTTATATGGGTCATGAAGATCTTTTTTGTATAGTTCTTCTGTGCATTCTTGCCACTTGTTCTTAATAACTTCTGCTTCTGTTAGGCCCATACCACTTCTGTCCTATATTGTGTCCATCTTCGCATGAAATGTTCCCTTGGTATCTCTAATTTTCTTGTCTTTCCTATTCTATTGTTTCCCTCTGTTTCTTTGCATTGATCACTGAGGAAGGCTTTTTTCTCTCTCCTTGCTATTCTTTGGAACTCTGTATTCAAATGGGTATATCTTTCCTTTTCTCCTTTCCTTTCGCTTCTCTTCTTTTCTCAGCTATTTGTAAGGCCTCCTCAGACAACCATTTTGCCTTTTTGCATTTCTTTTTCTTGGGGATGGTCTTGATCCCTGCTTCCTGTACAATGTCACGAACCTCCGTCCATAGTTCTTCAGGCACTCTATCAGATCTAATCCTTTGAATCTACTTGTGATTTCCACTGTGTAATCGTAAGGGATTTGAGTTAGGTCATATCTGAATGCTGCTGCTGCTGCTAAGTTACTTCAGTCGTGTCCGACTCTGTGCAATCCCATAGACGGCAGCCCAACAGGCTCCTCTGTCCCTGAGATTCTCCAAGCAGTAACACTGGAGTGGATTGCCATTTCCTTCTCCAAGTGGTTTTCCCTACTTTCTTCAATTTAAGTCTGAATTTGGCAATAAGGAGTTCATGATCTGAGTCACAGTCAGCTCCTGGTCTTATTTTTGCTGACTGTAGAGAGCTTCATCTTTGGCTGCAAAGAATATAATCAATCTGATTTTGGTATTGACCAAAATGGTGATGTCCATGTGTAGAGTCTTCTCTTGTGTTGTTGGAAGAGGGTGTTTGCTATGACCAGTGCATTTTCTTGGCAAAACTCTATTAGTCTTTGCCCTGCTTCATTCCACATTCCAAGGCCAAATTTGCCTGTTACTCCAGGTGTTTCTTGACTTCCTACTTTTGCATTCCAGTCCCCTATAATGAAAAGGACACCTTTTTTGGGTTTTAGTTCTAGAAGATCTTGTAGGGCTTTATAACACTGTTCAACTTCAGCTTCTTCAGCATTACTGATCAGGGCATAGACTTGGATTACTGTGATATTGAGTGGTTTGCCTTGGAAAGGAACAGAGATCATTCTGTTGTTTTTGAGATTACATCCAAGTACTGCATTTCAGACTCTTTTGTTGACTATGATGGCTACTCCATTTCTTCTAAGGGATTCTTGCCCACAGTAGTAGATATAATGGTCGTCTGAGTTAAATTCACCCCTTCCAGTCCATTGATTCCTAAAACGTCAATGTTCACTCTTGCCATCTCCTGTTTGACCTTGATTCATGGACCTGACATTCCAGGTTCCTATGCAATATTGTTCTTTACAGCATTGGACTTTGCTACTATTACCAGTCACATCCATAATTGGGTGTTGGTTTTGCTTTGACTCTGTCTCTTCATTCTTTCTGGAAATCATCTTGATTTCCCTTTATTTCCTGAAATAAATGTTTGCTGCGCATAGGATTTTGGGTTAACATTTCTTTTTTTGTCCCAGCACTTGAAAAATATTGTGCCACTTCTTTAATGCATCCATGTTTTCTGATTGAAAATCTGATGTCATTAAAATTGCTTTTTCCCTATCAATTAATATTTTGGTCTTCTCTGGATACTTTCAACACCATTTCATTGTCTTTAATGTTCAAAGTTTTAATTATTATGCAGTTTTGCATTTTTCCCCTTTCTTTAGATTTGCTCATCTCTTTTGAATATGAAGGTTTATGTCTCTTGCCAAATTTGAAAAACTTTTAATGCTTATTCCTCAAATTTTTGCCCATGGAGTACTTTTTCACTTTTTCAGCACTATCCATTTTCTCCTCTCCTCCCAGGAGTCCAATGACACAAATGCTTTTTTTTTTGTTGTTGTTGTTATTGTTCTTACAGTTTCACAGTTTCTGCAGACTATTGTCATCCTTTTCAGCCTTTTTCATCTTTTGTTCAGATTTGGTAAGTTATATTATTCTATTTTTCTTCTCACTGATTCTTTCCTCTGTCCCTTACATTATATTATTGAGTACATGCAACGAGGTTTTTATTTTGGTTATTGTATTTTGTCTATTTTAAACTTTATATTTGACTTTTTGTTATATCTTTTCTTTCCTTATTGAGATTTTCTATTTCTTTGCTGAGACTTTTTATTTTGCATTTGTTTAAAGTATGTTCATTCTTGCTCATTTAAGCATTTTTGTGATGGTTACTTTAAAATCTACGCCATTTAATTTTGCATTTGTTTAAAGTATGTTCATTCTTGCTCATTTAAGCATTTTTATGATGGTTACTTTAAAATCTACGCCATTTAATTTTAACCTTTCTGTAATCTCATGTCTGATATTTAATTATTTTTGAAAACTGAAACAAAGATGAATATTTTTAATTACATAAGGTTCAACTTCACAAAGAAGATATACATCATAAAACATTAGACACCTTAACAACAAAAAAACAAGGATACATCAAGCAAAAATCAGAAGAAACATAAGGGAAAAGAAAAAATATATAATCATAGTGAGACATATTAACATTTCTCTGAGAATATTTTAGCAAGTGCAGAAAAAATAAAAATAGCAGCATCTTCAATTATGTCATTAATAGTTCACATATAATAGATTTATATTTAATTAATTTACATTAATCATATCCTACACAAATATATTTGAACTTTTTAAACTAATATGTTGTTATTAGATGTCCATAGGGCATTTAGAAAAACTGGCAAAAAGATAAACATTACTAATTTCAAAAAGTAGAATTCTTTTTTTGCATGTGTGTGATTCAGTTATACATGTACACATATGTTATTTTTGAAATTATTTTCTATTATAGGTTATTACAAGACAGTGGCTATAGTTCCCTATGCTAAACAGTAAACCTTTGTTGCCTGTTGCATATTTATTTTTTTAAACTAGAAATCTAGCATTCTATTCATACTAAGTCAAACAAGTAGAATCAAAATGTCATAAATTTTTTATGGGCAAAAAATTCATGTTTTCTAAAATATATATATTATATGTATATACAAAAGTTTTTATACTATGCTTGATAAAGGTTTGAGAAAGAACATCAAAAGAAAAAAAAAAGAGATGGAGAAATTGAAAATCATAAAGTAAATGAAATGGGACCACTGAATATGAAATAGAAGAAGTGCAACAAACTAGATAAAAGTAAAAGATCCTCATATAGTCCAGTTGTTTTTAAGTATGGCTACTTATTGGAATCATTTGTAGCTCTGGCAAAAAAAGCAATAGCAAAATAATTCTGGTAAGCATATGGATTTTAAAAAGTGATTACAAGTTTTTCTCTTAAATGGCAGTTGGTGATATAGAATTCTTTAATTTTTCTGTTGATCAATCATGATATAATGGTATTAACTGATTAATAGTTACATAATCACAATAGTAAAAGATATTTATCAGTTTTTGCAATCAATAGCCCGACAAAAAATAAAAGATAATTACAATTGCAAGCCATAATGGGAACACGACTAACCTAACAATATAAAATAATTACATACAATTTAGGGGGTCAAACAGATAAATGTGGTAAGTGGAAGTACATACATGCACATATTTTCATCTTCTCAGCCAGTCTATGTCTTTTGGTTGTTGCATTTAAGGTAATTATCTATATGTATGATCTTATTACCATTGTATTAATTGTTTTGGGTTTATTTTCTGTAGATAAGGTTTCCTTCTCTTGTTTTCTGCCTAGAGAAGCTCCTTTGGCATTTATTGTAAAGTTGGTTTGGTTGTGCTGAACTCTCTTAACTTTTGCTTGTCTGGAAAGCTTTTGATTTCTCCATCAAATCTGAAGGAGAGTCTTGCTGGGTGGAGTACTCTTGGTTGTAGGTTCTTTCCTTTCATCACTTAAAATATGTCATGCCATTCCCTTCTAGCTTATAGAGTTTCTGTTGAGAAATCAATTGAGAGCCTGATGGGAGTTCCCTTGTTTGTTATTTACCGGTTTTCCCTTGTTGCTTTTAATATTTTATCTTTGTCTTTAATTTTTGTCAATTGATTACTATGTGTCATGGTGTGTTCCTCCTTGGGTTTATCCTGCCTGGGACTCTCTGTGCTTCCTGGACTTGGTTGACTATTTTCTTTCCTGTGTTAGAGAAATCTTCAGCTATTATCTCTTCAAATATTTTCTCAGGTACTTTCTCTCTCTCTTCTCCTTCTGGGACCCTTATAATGCAATTGTTGGTGCATTTAATATTGTCCCAGAGGTCTCTTAGGCTGTCTTCATTCCATTTCATTCTATTTTCTATATTCTCTTCTGTGTCAGTGATTTCTGCCATTCTGTCCTCCAGATCATTTATCCATTCTTCTGCCTCAGTTATTCTGCTATGGATTCCTTCTAGTGTCTTATTCATCTCTGTTTGTTCTTTTGTTCTTTAGTTCTTCTTGGTCTTTGGTAAACATTTCTTGCATCTTCTCAATCTTTGCCTTCATTCTTTTTCTGAGATCCTGAATCATATTCAATATCATTTTTCTGAAAGGTTGCCTTTCTCCACTTCATTTATTTGTTTTTCTGGGGTTTTATTTTATCCCTTCAACTGGGACATAACTTTCTGCTTTTTCATGCTGATTAATTTTCTGTAATGTGGTTTTGTTTTACTTGCTGTGGGATTGTGGTTCTTCTTGTTTCTTCTGCCTGCCCTCTGATGGAGGAGGCTGAGAGGCTTGTGTAAGCTTCCTGATGGGGATGGGAGGAACTGTGGTGGGAAAAACTGGGTCTTGCTCTGGTGGGCAGGCCCTGCTCACTACAGCTTCAAACCAATTATCTGCTGACGGGTGGGGTTGCATTCCCTCCCTGATAGTTTTTGGCCTGAGGTGACCCAGCCCTGGGCTCTATGGTCTGGTAAACCCAAGAGCGTTTACACCAAAAAGGAACTTTCCAGACAGCTGTGCCAGTGCTCCCATCCCTGTGGTGAGCCCCTGCTGACCCATGCCTCCACAGAAGACCCTCCAACACTAGCAGGTAGATTTGGTTCAGTTTTCTGTAGAGCCACTGCTCCTTTCCTCTGAGTATTGGTTGGTGTGTGCAAGATTTTGTTTGTGCCCTTCAAGACCAGAGTCTCTGTTTCCCCCAGTCCTGTGGAAGTCTTATAATCAAATCTCCCTGGCCTTCAAGGTCAGATTCCCTAGCATTTCACTGTCTCTTTGTCAGGGCCCCAAGCTGGGAAGTCTGATGTGGGGTTCCAAACCTTCACAACAGTAGGAGAACTTCTTTGGAATTATTGTGGGTCACCCACCCAGTGGATTGGGATTTGATTTTATTGTGATTGTGCCCCTCCTACCATCTCGCTGCTGCTTCTTCTTTGTCTTTGGATGGGGGTTATCTTTTTTTGGTAGGTTCCAGTGTCCTCCTGTCCATGGTTGTTCAATAGCTAGTTGTGATTTTGGTGCTCTTGCAGGAGGAGATGAGCGCATGTCCTTCTACTCCACCATCTTGAACCAGAAGTCTCTGATATTTATTGATTGTATTTTTTATTCAGTTTGAGGTATTCCTGTTTATAGCATAGCGAGCTTTCTCTTTTAGATTATTTTGTATTTTATTTAATCGTAGAAACATCAATTTGTAGAACAAATAAGTGAAAAATATATTTTAAGAGTTTATTCATTCATTTATTTAATAAATATTGATTAGGTACAGACTATATGCCCAACCTTATGCTGGAAGATAAAGCAATAAACAAGAAAGACACTTTCTTTGCCAAAGATGGAAAACTTTAAATAAGGATTTCTAAGGAATAAAACCTAAACAAACATTACCATGGTTTTCAACAGCCAAAACTCCAGCTTTCACAGTGGTGAACCAATAACTGAGAAGGTGATTTTCATAATAGATTTATACTTATCATAACACTGAACAACATGATTATCAGGAGAGCAAACTCAGCAAATGAAATGAAAGACATGGAAGTTGAAATATCTTCATGAAAATTATGAAAGAAATCATATAAGCTTGCAATTGGAAATTGCTATATTTAGAGTCACTGCAAAGGGTCTGGGTAAAAAGATTTTTATGTTTATTTCCTAGCACATTCTTATATTCCTTGATTTAATCCTCACAGCCACTCTGAGAGGTAGGTAGGGCAAATGTATTATAATACCCACTTTAAGGTTTAGGAAATTAAGGTACATAGGCATTAACTGGCTTGCTTTTCTTCACTTTATAAATTAATGACAGAAGAAGACTTGAAATCCATTGGTATTGACTTTAAGCCAACATAGTAGCAAATGTAATTAGGTAAACTGTTCAGGGTATGGTTTAAGAAAACAGCACAGTGTTCTCATATGCTATGACTCTGGCTTATTTGTGTTTTAAACAAAGGTGTAGAAATTGCAGCTGAATCAATGTAACTAGTGTGGTTATCCACCATAAATGGCTACTTCCAATTCTTTGATTAAAAAAAAAATTCTAATCACTGCTACTAGAGGCTTTTTTTTTTTCTGGAAACAGTTTTATAGAGTTTATTGAAGTACTTATGATATTGAAATACCCGTGTTTCTCTATTTTTAAACTGTTTTACAATTTTATGTTGATTTCTGCCATAGAACAATGCAGATCAGTCATAATTATATATATCCCTTCCCTCTCCTCCCCTGACCCCACCCCTCTAGGTCATCACAGAGCACAAGGCTGGGCTCCCTGTGTTATATAGTAACTTCCCACTAACTATCTATTTTATGCATGATAATGTATATATGTCAATGTTACTTTCTCAATTCATCTCACCCTCAGCTTCCCTTGCTGTGTCCACATATACATGCATTAATATACAATATTTGTTTTTCTCTTTCTGAGTTGCTTCACTCTGTATAAGAGACTCTAGGTTCATCCACTTCACTACAACTGACTCAAACTCATTCCTTTTATGACTGAGCAATATTCCATTGTCTACATGTACCACAACTTCTTTATCAATTCACCTGTCTATAGAAATCTAGGTTGCATCCATATCCTGGCTATTGTAAATATTGTTGCAATGAACACTGGGGTACATGTGTCTTTTAGAATTGTGGTTTTCTCAGAGTATATACCCCTTAGTAGGATTGCTGGGTAAAACAGTTTTATTCCTGTTTTTTAAAGGACTCGCCAATGGCTATATCAGTTTACATTCCCACCAACAGTGCAGGAGGGTTCGCTTTTCTCCACATCCTCTCCAGCATTTATTGTTTGTAGCTTTTTTGATGATGGATTAATTATCAAAATATATAAGCAGCTTATATAGCTTAATATCAGAAAATGACCAGAAGACCTAAACAAATATTTCTCCAAAGAAGGCATACAAATGTCCAATAAACCCATGAAAAGATGTTCAACATTGCTCGTTAATACAGAAATGTAAATCAAAACTACAATGAGAAGATACCAGTCAAAATGGCCATCACCAAAAAAAAAAAATCTATAAACAGTAAGTCTGTGATTTCTTTGGTATTATTTATTATTCCTAGTATAATTCATGATTCATTATGAATGCTTATCTAGGTATCCGTGCCATTTGAAATTTAAAGGCTTCTCTGTACACAAGTGTAGTTATTAATACAAAGAATGGCCATATGTATGACAGTTCATTAATTTGCTTTCCTCAGAAGCAAAGCATGCTGCCAGCATAGCATCTACTCATTCATTCTGAAATTCTTAGGAGAACATGCCATATGGCCATATACAAGAATCACTTCAACACTGAACCGAGAAGGGTTCATTGATAAGTAAGGAAGCCTTGATATGAATCAAGTACTCTAAATGGGTACTGTGTGGGTCTTTCATATGTAAAATTGGGCTTACAGTCAGTAGGAGGTTAAGGTCAGACACCAGCACCTTGAACTTGGCTCTGAAGATTCAGTTGTGATATAATCAATCTGTTGCTCCCCAAAAGCTCAGAACATGCTTCACTGGGCCCAGATCCTACTTCTCAGATGAGTTTTTTAGTGGTACAAAAGCGCTTCCTGATCAGAGGGCTAGTGTCAACTTACTATCTGACTCTTTGCAACCCCGTGGACTGTAGCCCACCAGGCTCCTCTGTCCACAGAATTCTCCAGGCAAGAATATTGCAGTGGGTAGCCATTCCCTTTTCCAGGGGATCTTCCCAATGCAGGGATCACACCCCGGTCTCCTGCAATGGCAGGCAGATTTTTACCATCTGAGCCACCAGGGAAGCCCCAATATCCGACTACAGAAGCGCAAGGACCTAACAAAAGCAGAAGAGATTAGGAAAAACTTGCAAAAATGTACAGAGGAATTATAAAAAAAAAAAAAGTCTTAATAATGTGGATAACCACAATGGTGTGGTCACTCACAGAGTCAGACATCCTGGAGTGTGAAGTCAAGTAGGCCTTAGGAAGCATCACTATGAACAAACCTAGTGGAAGTGACAAAATTTCAGCTGAGCTATTTAAAATCCTAAAAGATGATGCTGTTAAAATGCTGCACTCAATATGCCAGCAAATTTGGAAAACACAGCAGTGGCCACAGGACTGGAAAAGGCCAGTTTTCATTCCAATCCCAAGCAAGAGCAATGCCAAAGAATGTTCAAACTACCCTACAATTGCCCTCATTCACATGCTAGCAAGGATATGCTCAAAACCCTTCAAGCTAGGCTATTGCAGTATGTGAACCAAGAACTTCCAGATGTATAAGCTGGTTGTGAAGAGACAGAGGAACCAAAGATCAAATTGCCAACATTTGTTGAATCATGGAGAAAGCAAGGGAGTTCCAGATAACATCTGCTTCTGCTTCACTGACTGCTATATCATGCTAAAGCCTTTGACTGTGTGGCTCACAACAAACTGTGGAAAATTCTTAAAGAGATGGGAGTACCAGATGACCTTACCTACTTCCTAAGAAACCTGTATGTGGGTCAAGAAGCAACAGTTAGAGACTTTCATAGAACAACTGACTGGTACCAAATTGAGAAAGGAGTGCAACCAGGTTGTATATTGTCACTGTGCTTATTTAACTTCTATGTAGAGAACATCATGCAAAATGCCAGGCTAGATGAATCACAAGCTGGAATCAAGATTGCTGGGAAAAATATCAACAACCTCAGATATGTAGAAGATACCATTCTAATGGCAGAAAGCAATGAGGAACTAAAGTGTCTTTTGTTGAGGGTGAAAAAAGAGTGAAAAAGCTGGCTTAAAACTCAACATTCAGAAAACTATGATCATGGCATCTCATCCCTTCACTTCATGGCAAATAGATGGGGAAAAAGTGGAAGCAGTGGCAGATTTTATTTTCTTGGGCTCCAAAATCCCTGCAGATGGTGACTGTAGCCATGAAATTAAAAGACACTTGCTCCTGGGAAGAAAAAGTATAACAAACCTAGACAGCATATCAAAGAGCAGAGACATCACTTTGCCTGCAAAGATCTGTGTAGTCAAAGCTATGCTTTTTCCAGTAGTCATGTATGGATGTGAGAGTTGGGCCATAATGAAGGCTAGGCACTGAAGAATTGATGCTTTTGAACTGTGGTGCTGGAGAAGACTCTTGAGAGTCCCTTGGACTGCAAGGAGATTCAACCAGTCCATCCTAAAGGAGATCAACTCTGAATACTCATTGGAAGGACTGATGCTAAAGCTGAAGTTCCAATACTTTGGCCACCAGATGCGAAGAGCTGACTCGTTCAGTTCAGTTCAGTTCAGTTCAGTCGCTCAGTCGTGTCTGACTCTCTGCGACCCTATGAACTGCAGCACGCCAGGCCTCCCTGTCCATCACCAACTCCTGGAGTCCACCCAAACCCATGTCCATTGTGTCGGTGATGCCATCCAACCATCTCATCTTCTGTCGGCCCCTTCTCCTCTTGCCCTTAATCTTTCCCAGCATCAGGGTCTTTTCAAATGAGTCAGCTCTCCTCATCAGGTAGCCAAAGTATTGGAGTTTCAGCTTTAGCATCAGTCCTTCCAGTGAATATTCAAGACTGATCTCCTTTAGGTTGTACTAGTTGGATCTCCTTGCAGTCCAAGGGACTCTCAAGAGTCTTCTCCAACACCACAGTTCAAAAGCATCAATTCTTCAGTGCTCAGCTTTCTTTATAGTCCAACTCTCACATCCATACATGACTACTGGAAAAACCATAGCCTTGACTAGACAGACCTTTGTTGGCAAAGTCATGTCTCTGCTCTTTAATATGCTGTCTAGGTTGGTCATAACTTTCCTTCCAAGGAGCTGACTCATTAGAAAGATTCTAATGCTGGGAAAGATTGAAGGCAGGAGGAAAAGGGGACAACATAGGATGAGATGGTTTGATGGCATCACTGACACAATGGACATGAGTTTGAGCAAGCTCCAGGAGATGGTGAAGGACAGGGAAGTCTGGTGTGCTGAAGTCCAAGATGGTGAAGGACAGGGAAATCTGGCCTGCTGAAGTCTATGGGGTCATAAACAGTCAGACACAACTTGGCAACTGAACAATGACAAGAGAATTATTCAATGAAACTCAGTTTCTCACTGACTTCAGAGGCCTTATCTGAGTTTCTAAATGCTTTTCCTTCATTCTTCCACTTTTCCTTATAATTCTCTAGTGATGGATTGATATTTCCAAAAAGTGTTTTAAGTTTACTCCCTTTAAAATCGAGAGTCTTATGTAAACAAAAATGGAATTTGGAAGAATCAGCAATGTCCTTACAATCTTGTTTGACACATCATACGACTTTCTACTGATTTCAGTCTTGTTGGTGTTCCTTCCCAGCCATTATGTAGTTTCTAAGACAAAATGACCTATTCCAAAATATATTAATTATCTGGTCTACAGAAATATGTAGGTAGGGCAAACGTGGACTTACACATCCTTTCTGTTAGATTAGTAGTCAGCCAGCTAGAGCCCATGGGCCAAATCTAGCCCATGAGCTAAGGCTGGTTTTTAATAAGTGAATATTTTGATAATAAGAAACATAATATTGAACCTAAATTAAGTAAAATGTTATTCCCCCCAAAGAAAAAATTCCATTCTTTAAAAAATTTTGAGGTATAATTGACATATAGCACTGTATAAGTTTAAGATGTACAGCATAATAATTCGACTTACATATATTGTGTAATGCTTGCCACAATAAATTTGGTTTAAACTCCTAGAAGACAACATAGGAGAAAACCTAGATGATCATGGGTCAATGACTTTTTAGATAGAATATCGAAAGCACAATCCATGAAAGAAAAAAATGATAAACTGAACTTCATTATAATAAAAAACTGCTGCTCTATGAATGACAAATATTCAAAGAGTGAGAGGGCAAGCTATAGACTGGGAGAAAATATTTGCAAAAAACACATCTAATAAAGGACTGTTATTCAAAATATACAAAGAATTCTTGAAACTCAACAATAAGAAAACAAAAATACTGATCTAAAAATGGCTTAAGACCTGAACAGACACCTCACCAAAGAAGATATTTAAATGGTAGGCAATAGTATAAAAATATGCTCCACATCATATGGATCCTCTGCATATCAGGGAAATGCAAATTAAAACAACAATGAGATACCACTGCACACCTATGAAAATGGCCAACATTCAAAACACTGACAACACCAAATGCTGATAAGAATGTGGAGCAACAGGAACTCTCATTCATTGCTGATGGGAATACAAAATTGTGCAGCCACACTGGAAGACAGTTCAGCAGTTTTTTTGTTTTTTTTTTAACAATGCTAAACATACTCTTGCCGTAAGATCTAGCAAATTTATGTCCACACAAAAACCTTCACATGCATGTTTGTTACGAACTTTATTCATAACTACCAAAACTTGGAAACAAGCTGTCCTTCTGTAGGTGAACTGTATGTAACTAAATTGCGCTTCCCAGGTGGCACTAGTGATAAAGAATCCGTCTGTCAATGCAGGAGTTGCAAGAGAAGCGAGTTCAATCTCTGAGTTGGAAGATCCTCTGGAGAAGGAAATGGCAACTCACTCCAGTATTCTTGCTGGAAAAGTCTTATGGAGAGAGGAGCCTGGTGAATTACAGTCCATGGGGTCACAAAGAGTGAAATACAACTGAGCATGCACACAATCAAATCAAATATTAAGTCTGTTAGAACCAGACAGTAGAAAGAATATCCAAACAGTGCTAAAACAAAATGAGTTGTCAAGTCATGAAAAGACATGGAAGAGTCTTAAATGCATATTACCAAGTGAAAGAAGGAAATATTAAACACGCTGTGTGATTCTAACTTTATGACATTTAGGAAAAAGCAAAACTATGGGGACAATAAAAATATGGACTTCTAGTTTTCAGAACTGTTGTTGTTCACCCACTCAGTTGTGTCTGACTCTTTGTGACCACATGGACTGCAGCATGCCAGGCTTCCCATCCTTTACTGTTTCCCGGAGTTTGCTCAAACTCATGTCCATTGAGTTGATTATGCCATCTAACCATCTCATCCTCTCTTGCCCACTATCCTCTTGCCTTCAATCTTTCCCATCATCAGAGTCTTTTCCAATGAGTCAGTTCTTCGCATCAGGTGGCCAAAGTATTGGAGCTTCTGCTTCAGCATCAGTCCTTCCAATGAATATTCAGAGTTAATTTCATTTAAGATTGACCAGTTGGATCTCCTTGCAGTCCAGGGGACTCTCAAGAGTCTTTTCCAGCACCATAGTTTGAAAGCAGCAATCCTTCAGTGCTCAGCCTTCTTTATGGTCCAACTCTCATATCCGTACATGACTACAGCAGGAAGAGGAGAGGGAAGAATTCCCTTTTCCTCAGAAGGCATTTGACTTGCTGCTTCCCTTACCCATAGGAGAAAATCAGAAATGCTTGCACAAATACACATAAAGACAAATTAATAAAGTCCAAGTAATGTGTATTTATTATTTTGTGATATTCTCTTGTTTTAGGGGATTCATGACTGCTTTAGGGAGGCATTTCCACATGTTCCATTTTTGTCTGGCTTTTCCAGTCTTTTCTGCTTGGAAGGAGTTTAAAGAAATGACTAATAGCTTATTAAGTGTCTTCTTCTCTCTATGATATTTGCATTTTAATTAGAGATTTACAGACCTAAAGTTTTAGAGATTGGCAAGATTAAGCTCTAAATCCACATTTTCTAGATGGAGACATGGGGACTCTGAAAGGGAAAGTCCCCATGGTAAACACTGGAAGAAAGAAAGAGTCTGAATCCAAAGGATTGAATCTAGCATCAACGGTACTTTAATCTGTAAGAAACAAAAAGGGTGTGTGTGTGTGTGTGTGTGTGTATTTTATTTTGTGTGAGTAGTGGGGAAGGGTGAAAGCATATGGGCTCTTCCCAGGATGTCATGTAAGAACTAGAATTGGAATAAATTCATAATGCCAAGTCAAAACACCAAACTATAGAAATGAAATGACCTAGACCCTTATTAGTAGAGTGACTTAACCAAAAATTACACAGCTATTTAGTTGCAGAATTAGATAGAATTAGAAGTTCAAGTAGAACTAGAAGTTCAAATCATTTTCCAATTTCGTGCTTCCTTTTAAAAATATTATGTATTTATTTTTTTAATGACATGTAGTTGTCTTACAATATAAGTTTCAGGTGCACAAGAGCAATTTGATATTTTCATGAATCATACTCTGTATAAAGTTATTATAAAATATTCACTATAGTCCCAATGCTGTACATTTAAATCCTATATCTTACTTATTTTATACCTAGGAGTTTGTTCTCAAGGCAAGAATACTGAAGTGGCTTGCCATTCCCATCTCCAGTGGACCACATTCTGTCAGGCCTCTCCACCATGACCCGCCCGTCTTGGGTTGCCCCACAGGCATGGCTTGGTTTCATTGAGTTAGACAAGGCTGTGGTCCTAGTATGATTAGATTGACTAGTTTTCTGTGAGTACAGTTTCAGTGTGTCTGCCCTCTGATGCCCTCTTGCAACACTTACCATCTTACTTGGGCTTCTCTTACCTTGGCATGGGGTAGCTCTTCATGGCTGCTCCAGCAAAGCACAGCCACTGTTCCTTACCTTGGATGAGGGGTATCTCCTTACCGCCACCATTCCTGACCTTCAACGTGGGATAGCTCCTCTAGGCTCTCCTGTGCCTGCGCAGCCACCACTCCTCAGGTTGCTCCTCCGGCTGCCGGCCCTGGCCTCAGGCGTGGGTGGCTCCTCCCAGCTGCCGCCCCTGGCCTTGGGCTCCAGGTAGCTCCTCAAGGTCACCGCCCCTGGCCTCAGGTGCGAGGTGACTTCTGGCCGCCCCTGATCTCGTATGGGGGGTGTCTCCTCCTGGCCACCACTGGCCTCAGACATGGGGTAGCTCCTCCTGGCCGCAGCCCTGACCTCGGACACAGGGTGTCTCCTCCCGGCCACCACTGGCCTCGGACACGGGGTAGCTCCTCCTGGCCGCCGACCCGACCTTGGACACGGGGTGTCTCCTCCCGGCCACCGCTGACCTTGGACACGGGGTAGCTCCTCTCGGCCATTCCTGCGCCATCGCAGCCGGGCACTCTAGGCCACTGCCCCGACCTCAGACGCAGGGTAGCTCCTCCCAGCCACCACCACTGACCTCGGACTTGGGTAGCTCCTCTCGGCCGCCGCCCCTGACCTCGGACTTGGGTAGCTCCTCTCGGCCGCCGCCCCTGACCTCAGACGTGGGGTAGCTCCTCTCAGCCATGCTTAGTGAGCCAGCTCGCAGCCGCCTGCGCTTAGTGCCTTGAGAACCCCATGAGCAGTAGGAAAAGGCAAAATGATAGGATACCAAAAGAGGAACTCCCCAGGTCATTAGGTGCCCAATATGCTACTGGAGATCAGCGGAGAAATAACTCCAGAAAGAATGAAGGGATGGAGCCAAAGCAAAAACAATACCCAGCTGTGGATGTGACTGGTGATAGAAGCAAGATCCAATGCTGTAAAGAGCAATATTGCATAGGAACCTGGAATGTCAGGTCCATGAATCAAGGCAAATTGGAAGTGGTCAAACAAGAGATAGCAAGAGTGAACATCAACATTCTAGGAATCAGCGAACTAAAATGGACTGGATTGGGTGAATTTAACTCAGATGACCATTATATCTACTACTGCAGGCAGGAATCCCTCAGAAGAAATGGAATAGCCATCACAGTCAACAAAAGAGTCTGAAATGCAGTACTTGGATGCAATCTCAAAAACGACAGAACGATCTCTGTTCATCTCCAAGGCAAACCATTCAATATCACGGCAATCCAAGTCTATGCCCCAACCAGTAACGCTGAAGAAGCTGAAGTTGAACGGTTTTATGAAGACCTACAAGACCTTTTAGAACTAACACCCAAAAAAGATGTCCTTTTCATTGTAGAGGACTGGAATGCAAAAGTAGGAAGTCAAGAAACACCTGGAGTAACAGGCAAATTTGGCCTTGGAATGTGGAATGAAGCAGGGCAAAGACTAATAGAGTTTTGCCAAGAAAATGCACTGGTCATAGCAAACACCCTCTTCCAACAACACAAGAGAAGACTCTACACATGGACATCACCAGATGGTCAACACCGAAATCAGATTGATTATATTCTTTGCAGCCAAAGATGGAGAAGCTCTATACAGTCAACAAAAAGAAGACTGGGAGCTGACTGTGGCTGAGATCATGAACTCCTTATTGCCAAATTCAGACTTAAATTGAAGAAAGTAGGGAAAACCGTTAGACAATTCAGGTATGACCTAAATCAAATCCCTTATGATTATACAGTGGAAGTGAGAAATAGATTTAAGGGCCTAGATCTGATAGATAGAGTGCCTGATGAACTATGGAATGAGGTTTGTGACATTGTACAGGAGACAGGGATCAAGACCATCCCCATGGAAAAGAAATGCAAAAAAGCAAAATGGTTTACATTATACCCTTGTGCTATGTCATTCTTTCAAAGGTTGTGCTCTGCCCCCTTCCCTCCTGTTTCATGCTCTTTTCCTGAGCTCCATCCAGACCCACAAGGTTGCCTCTACTATCTTCTGCAGAGAGAACCAGAAGATAGCTGGCCTTGGGAAGGAAATACTCTTATAATATCCAACTCCCTAATCCTACCCAGTACTGGTCACACTGAAGATCTTGGGGATGCCCAGCTCCAGTCTGGGGGTCCCAGGAGGTCATCACAACTTGACCTGCCTAGGGATCTGGTCCTCGAAAGGTTGTCACACCTCAAACTGCTCAGGGATCCGCTAGTCCCAGGGGTCCCAGGAGGCCGTCATGCCTTGACCTGCCTGTGGATTTGATCTCTAGGAGGCTGTCATGCCTCAGCCTGCCTGGGGATCTGCACCCTGACTGGGGGACACCTGGCTCTCAGGTTGCAACAGTTCTGGGTAGGATAAGCTTCAGAAAGAGTCACCCCTAAGGAAGTCCATCCATGGAAACAAAAGGAAGCCTATTACTTGTGGGACTGTGCCCAGTCTCAACAATAACTCAGCAGCCCAGTGAGAACCCCATTGCCTTTCTGGAAAGGCTAAAAGAGGCACTCCAAAAGTTTACCATTCTGGACTTAGTACAACAGCTACAGCCCTGCTGCCTCTTTAGATGAGATGGTCCAGACAGCCACCAATACCTTTTATAACAGAGAACAGGAGAAGGAGGCAAAGGCCCAGGAGAAGGAGAGGAAAAAAAGAGACAAGGCATGCCCAGATGCTGGCTGCCCTCCAGAGAAGCCCTATGGCAAACCCTGAGTCCTTGAAGGACAAGGCACGAGACAAATGCCTGATGTGTAGACAGGCGGGGCATTGGGCCAAAGAGTGTCCAAACCATGACAAGTCTCCTAGAACAGCTTGCCACAAATGCCATCAACTGGGACATTGGGCGGCACTCTGCCCTCAGGACCCAAGAGTCTTCAAGGTCAAGCTCCAAACCTACCCTTACGATGGTTCAAGAGGACTGAAGTGGCCTGCTCCAGCCAGCCTGCCTGTCACAGATAACCATCACGGGGCTGGAGCCAAGGGTACAACTGGATGTGGCAGGCAGGTCTGAGAATTTCTTGGTTGACACAGGGGCTACCTACTCTGTCTAGATCTCCTACTCCAGAGCCTTCTCCTCCCAAACCTGTACCATTTTGGGTGCTACAGGAAAAGCAACTATTAAAAAATTCACCCGAACACTTCTTTGTTGCTGGGATGGACAAATCTTTTCCCACCAGTTTCTGGTGGTCCCTGAGTGTCCTATTCCCTTATTGGGAAGAGATATACTCACTAAACTGGGGACCACCCTTGTGATGGGAAGTTTTTCAGCCCCTAGAGCTCTAAAGCTCCTGGTTACTACTGAAGAACCAATTACACCTTCAATAGAGAGGGACCAAAAGCTATGGGAAGACAAAATTAACCCCCAGGTGTGGGACTAGGGGATTCCTGGATGAGCCCACCAAGCTGAACCTGTCATCATTGTCCTCCGATATCCCACTCGGTTTCCTAACCAGAAACAATACCCTCTCAAAAGAGAGGCTCGGGAGGGACTACAGCCTTTAATAAATAAATTATTTTCTTGTTGGCTATTGGTCCCCACCAGTTCACCATGTAACACTCCAATCCTCTCAGTAAAAAAAAAGATGGAACCTGGTGAATGGTTCAAGATCTCTGGATCATAAATGAAGCTGTAGTCCCCCTCCATCCCACAGTACCCAATCCCTATTCTTGGGAGAAATCCCACCCAGTGCCAGGTGGTTTACAGTCTTGGATCTCAAAGATGCATTTTTTTGCATACCACTGGATAAAGAATCCCAATATTTTTTTGCCTTTGAGTGGGAGGCCCCAGGAGAAAAACACCAACAGATGACTTGGACAGTATTACCTCAGGAGTTCAGAGATAGCCCCCACCTGTTTGGACAGGCCCTTAGCGGAGATCTCCTAGATCTGGACCTGGGACCTAATGGGAAAATATTACAATATGTAGATAACCTACTAATCTGCTCTCCAGATGAGAAAAGTGCCCAACAACATGCAATTCAGGTTCTAAACTTCTTGACAGAAAGAGGATATAAAGTCTCCCGTGCTAAGGCACAGATGGTCGAGACAAAGGTCACTTACCTGGGAGTTCAAATTAGACACGGGTCCATGAGGCTGTCCTCTGATCAGTTACAAGAAATCCTCCAGTTGCCCTCCCCCACAACTCGAAAACAATTGTGAGCTTTCCTGGGGCTAACTGGATACTGCAGAATCTGGATACCCAACTATGGTCTAATTGCCCAGCCCTTACATGAAAGCTTAAAGGGATGAGATGATTCAATCCCACTGATATGCGAAACTCCTCAAAAGAAGGCAGAGGCTACACTAAAACAGGCCTTAACTCAGGCACCTGCCTTGAGGTTGCCAGACCCAGAAAAAGCATTCCAACTTTATGGCCATGAAAGAGAGGGAATAGCCTTGGGAGTGTTAACTCAAATGTTGGGACCTGAGCCCCAGCCTGTAGCTTACTTATCCAAGAGGCTCGATCCAACTACCTGAGGCTGGTCCCCCTGCCTTTGAAATCTTTCAGCTATTGCAACCATGATAGAAGATGCTTTAAAACTCTCCTTTGGGGGCAAACTAACTATTTTTACCAGCCACCAAGTAAAACAACTCCTAAATGGGAGAGGCCATTTATGGATGTCTGATCAAAGAATCCTCAGATATATCCCTTTGTGAGGTTCTTAACCCAGCCACCCTCCTGCCTACCCCCGAGGGCTCTCTCCCCTTTCACTCTTGTCTAGAAACCTTGGACCACTGGACAAAACCCCGAGAGGGATTGTCAGAAGATTCTCTGACCAATCCTGAGGAAATCTGGTACACTGATGGAAGCAACTTTGTCTTGGATGGAAGAAGAAGAGCCGAGTATGCAGTAGTCTCCAATTTTGAGACCATAGAGGCTAAGCCTCTACCACCAGGTATTTCAGCCCAATTAGCTGAGCTCATAGCCCTGACTCGAGCTTTAGAGCTGGGAAAAGGAAAAAAAAATAGCCATTTACACTGATTCCAAGTATGCCTTTCTGGTGCTACATGCACATATGGCTATTTGGAAAGAAAGGGGCCACTTGACCACCCGAGGGTCCCCAATCAAATATGGTGATCAGATTCTTTGACTCCTGGAGGCAGTCCATATGCCCACTGAGGTTTCAGTCTCCCACTGTAAAGGACACCAAAAAGGGAGCACAGAAGTGGCATGAGGGAACCAAGCAGTTGATCAGGCAGCTAGGAGAGCAGCATTACAGGACCATGACCTAGTAGGGGTTGCCACCCTAGTTCCACAGACTCATTTGCCAGAAACTCCTTCATATAATGAAGGTGAGACTCTTAAAGCTAAGAGTGAAGGCTTTCAAGAAGATCATATGGGGTGGTTCCAAAAGGAGGGACTCCTTTTTCTGCCTGGGAACCTCCAATGGAAGTTGGTTAACTCCTAACATGCCACTACTCATTTAGGAGAAAAGGCCCTCCAAAGACTACTAGAAAGGTCCTTCAGAGGAACAGGCTTCCAAACAACTATAAGACAGGTGGTCTCCTCTTGTCCAACTTGCCAATTAAACAACCCCCAAGAAGCTCGAAGACTCCAGCTGGGCCAGCCCACCCAACAACATGGGGCCTACCCAGAAGAGGACTGGCAAATGGACTTAACCCAGATGCCAGTTTCTCAAGGGTATAAATACCTATTAGTCATGATAGATAAATTCACAGGATGGATTGAAGGCTTTCCCATCCGGACTGAGAAGGCTGAGGAGATGGTAAAAAAAACTGCTCCATGAAATCCTTCCAAGATTTGGTCTGCCCACATCATTACAAAGTGACAATGTGACATCATCTACTTCTAAGGTCACCCAAGGGGTCTCGAAAGCATTGGGCATTACTTATTATCTCCATTGTGCCTGGAGGCCTCAATCTTCAGGAAAAGTAGAAAGAGCCAATCAATTCTTAAAAATCAGCAATAAAAAAAGATAACCCAGGGGACCTCCCTGGGATGGAAGGAGACTTTACCAATAGCTCTCCTCCGCACCCGCATTGCCCCTAAGGAACAGCTTGGTCTTAGTCCTTATGAGATGCTATATGGGAGACCTTTTGTTTATGTCAATGACCTCTTCCTAGATCCAGAGGTTCAGACCCTCCATTCTTATACCATGGCCATTGGGCAATTCCAACAGGATATACACTTGTGGGGTATGAACCAGGACCCAAATGATTCTAAAGAGTCACCACTATATGCTCCAGTGACTCAAGTCCTAATTAAAGTCTGGAAAGATGGGTCCCCAAAGGCTCAACTCCAGCCCACATGGAAGGGTCCCTACCCTGTAATACTTTCTATCTCCACAGCAGTCAAGGTACCAGGACATGACTCCTGGATTCACCACTCACGAGTCAAGCCGTGGAAGAAAACAGAAGAGGACACTAAATACACCTGTGAGCCCCTGGGAGATCTCAGATACCTATTCAGAACTACAAATGAGTGCCATTCCAGTGAACACACCCAAAATCTGGTTTCTGGAGATAAGATTTCTCAGGATAACTCTAAAGAGCTAACACAGTTTGACAGAGACTGTACTCCAAAACAGACAGGAGATAGATCTTCTAATCCCTGAACAAAGAGGGACTTGAGCCATCCTGGCCATGTGAATTTAAAATTGACTAATGCCCCTACTAGTCCTTGTTACCCTATATTGATGATGCTTATGATTATTCCATGTACTGTCAATTGTCTAATCTGTTTTGTCTCTGCCCAGGTCAACAAGCTACAACATGCAGTGCCAGTTCAACAAAGATATAAAACTACAGCTGACCACAGAAAATATCACACACCCTTAGATGGACACCACTATAAGGACTCTAAGGCTTGAGACTAGCAAGAGGGGGAAGCCCAATACCCCTCACCATCCCGGTTCAGCAGGAAGTAGCCAGAAAGACCTCGACGCCCCTATTCCCAAAGAATTGGGCCTCCCATCTCTTGAGGGGGGAATGTTAGGTAGGTAGAATAGGGAAAAGGAGTCCAAAATGGCGGTGGCTAAAAGACAAGGAAGGGAAAATCCCATGAAAATAGAACAAAGGAAGGTCAAAGGAAGGTCCAAGGACCTGAGTGAAGACTTAAAGTAGAACAAACAGCACTCCTGGCTAAGCCCCGTGCTTTCTCTCTCTCTCCTGCATGCGTGTGCTCTTTCTCTCCCCCTCCCCCAAGCGCTCCCCCACTCTCTTCTCTTCGAGTCTTTGGGTTGGCATGCCCTGACACTTCGAGGATGGATTCTCCTGCTATCTTCTAAATAAAATAGAGCTGTAACACTGAAAAAAAAAAAAAGAAAAGAAATAGATCCAAAACAATATTGCTAAGGCTTGTGTCAAAGAGAGAACTACGTATGTATTCTTCTAGCAGCTATTTTTTTCTGATCTTACATTTTGGCATTTAACCCATTTTGTGTTTATTTTTGTATGTGGTATGAGAAAATGCTCTAATTTCATTCTTTTAGCTATCCAGTTTCCCCAAAAAAACTTATTGAAAGATTGTCATTTCTCATTGTGTATTGTTGCTTCACTTGTTGTAGATTAATTGAGCATAAGTGTGTAGGCTTATTTCTAGGTTCTTTGTTCTATGTATATTTGTTTTTTTTTTTCCAGTACCGTACTGTCTTGATTACTGTAACTTTGTAATATATTCTGAGGTCAAGAAGCATGATACCTCTAACTTTGTTCCTTTTTCTCAAGATTACTTTGCTACTTTGGGGTCTTTTGTGTTTCTGTAAAAATATTAGGATTATTTGTTTTACTTCTGTTTTGTCATAATTATTTTGATAGGGATGAACTATGGACAGAGGCTCGTGGCATTGTACAGGAGACGGGGATCAAGGCCATCCCCATGGAAAAGAAATGCAAAAAAGCAAAATGGCTGTCTGAGGCCTTACAAATAGCTGTGAAAAGAAAAGAAGTGAAAAGCAAAGGAGAAAAGGAAAGATATATGCATCTGAATGCAGTGTTCCAAAGAATAGCAAGAAGAGATAAGAGAGCCTTCTTCAGCGATAAATGGAAAGA
The DNA here is from genome assembly GCF_023091745.1 of Budorcas taxicolor. NCBI lineage: Eukaryota > Metazoa > Chordata > Mammalia > Artiodactyla > Bovidae > Budorcas > Budorcas taxicolor. Next base: position 77,200,274 of record NC_068935.1, read on the forward strand.
AATAGAGGAAAAGAACAGAATGGGAAAGACTAGAGATCTCTTCAAGAAAATTAGAGATACCAAGGGAATATTTCATGCAAAGATGGGCTCAATAAAGGACAGAAATGGTATGGACCTAACAGAAGCAGAAGATATTAAGAAGAGGTGGCAAGAATATACAGAAGAATTGTACAAAAAAGATCTTCAAGACCCAGATAATCACGATGGTATGATCACTCATCTAGAGCGAGACATTCTGGAATGTGAAGTCAAGTGGGCCTTAGAAAGCATCACTACAAACAAAGCTAGTGGAGGTGATGGAATTCCAGTTGAGCTGTTTCAAATCCTGAAAGATGATGCTGTGAAAGTGCTGTGCTCAATATGCCAGCAAATTTGGAAAACTCAGCAGTGGCCACAGGACTGGAAAAGGTCAGTTTTCATTCCAATTCCAAAGAAAGGCAATGCCAAAGAATGCGCAAACTACCGCACAACTGCACTCATCTCACACACTACTAAAGTAATGCTCAAAATTCTGCAAGCCAGGCTTCAGCAATACGTGAACTGTGAACTTCCTGATGTTCAAGCTGGTTTTAGAAAAGGCAAAGGAACCAGAGATCAAATTGCCAACATCCGCTGGATCATGGAAAAAGCAAGAGAGTCCTAGAAAAACATGTATTTCTGCTTTATTGACTATGCCAAAGCCTTTGACTGTGTGGATCACAATAAACTGTGGAAAATTCTGAGAGAGATGGGAATACCAGACCACCTGACCTGCCTCTTGAGAAACCTGTATGCAGGTCAGGAAGCAACAGTTAGAACTGGACATGGAACAACAGACTGGTTCCAAATAGGAAAAGGAGTCCGTCAAGGCTGTATATTGTCACCCTGCTTATTTAACTTCTATGCAGAGTACATCATGAGAAATGCTGGACTGGAAGAAACACAAGCTGGAATCAAGATTGCTGGGAGAAATATCAATAACCTCAGATATGCAGATGACACCATCCTTATGGCAGAAAGTGAAAAGGAACTAAAAAGCCTCTTGATGAAAGTGAAAGAAGAGAGTGAAAAAGTTGGCTTAAAGCTGAACATTCAGAAAACTAAGATCATGGCATCTGGTCCCATCACTTCATGGGAAATAGATGGGGAAACAGTGGAAACAGTGTCAGACTTTATTTTTTGGGCTCCAAAATCACTGCAGATGGTGACTGCAGCCATGAAATTAAAAGACACTTACTCCTTGGAAGGAAAGTTATGACCAACCTTGATAGCATATTCAAAAGCAGAGACATTACTTTGCTGACTAAGGTCCATCTAGTCAAGGCTATTGTTTTTCCAGTAGTCATGTATGGATGTGAGAGTTGGACTGTGAAGAAGGCTGAGCACCGAAGAATTGATGCTTTTGAAGTGTGGTGTTGGAGAAGACTCTTGAGAGTCCCTTGGACTGCAAGGAGATCCAACCAGTCCATTCTGAGGAAGATCAGCCCTGGGATTTCTTTGGAGGGAATGATGCTGAAGCTGAAACTCCAATACTTTGGCCACCTCATGCGAAGAGTTGACTCATTGGAAAAGACTCTGATGCTGGGAGGGATTGGGGGCAGGAGAAGGGGATGACAGAGGGTGAGATGGCTGGATGGCATCACTGACTTGATGGACATGAGTCTGAGTAAACTCCAGGAGTTGGTGATGGACAGGGAGATCTGGCGTGCTGCGATTCATGGGGTCGCAAAGAGTCGGACACCACTGAGCGATTGAACTGAACTGAGGCCTAATAGAATGAGTTTGGGAGTGTTTCTTATCTTCATTTTTTTGGAAATTGAAAATAATTATATTTACTCTTCTCTATGTTTTTGGTAGATTTTCTGTGAAGTTGTCTGTTCCTGAATTTTATTTGCTGATTACTGATTCAACTTCAGTATTAGCAATTAGCCTCTTCATATTTTTTGTGTCTTCCTGATTCAGTCTTGGAAAATTGTATGTTTCTAGGAATGTTTCCTTTTTTTTTTCTCAGTTTTCCAATTTTTTGGAATATAGCTGTGTGTAATATTCTCTTGTGATTGCTTGTATTCCTGTAATTTCCCCTCTTTCATTTCTAATTTTGTTTATTTGGGTCCTCTCACGTTTTCCTTAATAAGCCTAGTTAAGAATTTATCAATTTTATCTTTAAAAGAAACTAGCTTTTGATTTCTTTGATCTTTCTAATTTTTTATTTTTTATCTTTATTGTAGTTACTTTTGCTCTGATATTTATTGTTTCCTTCCTTCTGATGGCTTTGGGCTTTGCTTATTCTTCTTTTTCTATATCCTTTAGATGGTAGATTACATGTTTATTTGAGATATTTCTTGTTTCTTGGTACGGGTCTGTATCACTATAAACTTCCTTACTAGTACTGCTTTTGCTGTGTCCCATCAATTTTGGAAAGTTATGTTTTTATTGTCATTTGTCTCAAGATATTTTTAAATTTCCTCTTTGATATCTTCATTGGTTTTTTAGTGGCCATGTTGTTTAATCTACACATGTTTTTGTTTTCCCATATTTCCTCCTGTAATTTTTTGTAGTCTCATACCATTGTGGTTGGAAATGATGCTTGACATAATTTCAATCCTCTTAGATTTGTTGAAAGTTATTTTGTGTCCTAATATGTGACCCGTCCTGAAGAAGGAGACCATTCCATGTTCACTTAAAATGAATGTGTATTCTGCTGTTTCAAGTGGGAGGTTCTGTAGGTATATTTTAAGTACAGTGATCTAATGTGTTGTTTAAGGCTACTGCTTCCTTATTGATTTCTATCTAGATGAACTGTTCATTAATGTGAATGGAATGTTAAAATCCCCTACTATTATTACATTGTTGTCAATTTCTCTGTTTATGCCTGTTAATATTTACTTTATTTAGTTTCTCCTGTATTAGAGATATATATATATATGTTATGATTATAATATCCTCTTCTTATATTAATCTTGCTATCATAATATAATTCTTTTGTCTATTATTATAGATTTTATTTTAAAATCTACTTTGTTTGATGTGAGCTTTGCTACTCCCAGCTTTCTTTTCATTGCCATTTGCATGGAATATCTCTTTCTAGCCCTCACTTTCAGTCACTCTGTTTTTGATTGGAGCATTGATATTTAAAGTGATTATTAATAGGTACATACTTATTGCAAATTTGTTACTTGTTTTCTGTTCTTTTTCATTTACTTTCTTCCTTTGTGGTTTGATGATTTTTTTTTCTTTTATATATATATATATATATATATATATATATATATATATATATATATATGAAGAATAGTTGGCATACAATGTTTCAGGAGGACTTCCCTGTAGCTCAAATGGTAAAGAATCTGCCTGCAATGCAGGAGTCCAGGGTTCCATCCCTGAGTTGGGAAGATCCTCTGCAAAAGGGAATGGCAATCCACTCTGGTATTCTTGCCTGGAGAATCCCATGGATTGAAAAGTCTGGTAGGCTACAGTCCATGGGGTGGCAAAGAGTTGGACATGACTGAATGACAAAACCAATGTTTCAGGTGCACAGCAAGGTGATTGTTATACATATACACACATATTAGTTTTGAAATTATTTTCCATTATAGGTTATTACAAGATATTGACTACAGTGCCCTGTGGTATATAGTAAATTTTCATTCTTATTGCATATCTATTTTAAATTAGAAATCTAGTATTCTACTTATACTAAGTTAAACAAGTGGAATCAAAGTGTCATAAATTTCTTAGGCAAATTTCATGTTTTCTAAAATATACATATTATACACATTTTATATATATATATATATATATATATATATATATATATACAAAAGCTTTTCTACTATGCTTGCAATAAAGGGTTGAGAAAAAACATTAAAAAAAGAGAAAAGATGGAGAAATTGGAAAGCAAACTAAATGAAATGGGAGCACTGAATATGAAATAGAAAAAGTGAAACAAACTAGATAAAACTAAAAGATCATCATATAGTCCATCTTTTTAAAACATGTCTGCTCATTAGAAACATATCTGGAGCTCTGGAGAAGAATAGCAATACCTAGGTATTTGTATTTTTCAAAAAATTCCAAGGTAATTCTGATAAGCATATGGATTTTAAAAAGTGATTATATGTTTTTCTATTAAATTGTAGTTTTGGTGACATAGAATTCTATTATTTTTCTGTTGACCAATCATGATACAAGTCTATTAAGAGATTAACAGTTACATAATCACAATAGTAAAAGATGTTTATTAGTTTTCACAATCAATAGCCAGACAAAAAATGAAAGATAATTGTAATTGCAAGCCACAATGGGAACATGACTAACCTAACAATATAAATAACTGCATACAATTTGTGTGTGTGTGTGGGGGGGTGTCAAGCAGAGTGATGTGGTAAGTGTAAATGCATATATGTATATGTTTTCATCTGCCCAGCCAGTCTATGTCTTTTGGTTGGCACACTTAATCCATTTACACTTAAGGTAATTATCGATATATATGATCCTATTACTGTTTTCTTAAATGTTTTGGATTTATTTTGTGTACCTCTTTTTCTTCTCTTGTGTCTCCTACCTAGAGAAGTTCCTCTGGCATCTGTTGTAAAGCTAGTTTGATAGTGCTGAATTCTGTTAACTTTTGCTTGGCTGGAAGCTTTTGATTTCTCCATCAAAAGGAGAGTCTTGCTGTGTAGAGTATTCTTGGTCATAGTTTTTTCCCTTTCACCACTTTAAATGCGTAGTGCCATTCCCTTCTGGCTTGTAGAGTTTCTGTTGAGAAATCAGCTGATAGCCTGATGGGAATTCCCTTGTATGCTATTTGTCGTTTTTTTCCTTGTTGCTTTTAGTATTTTATCTTTGTCTTTAATTTTTGTCAGTTTAATTACTGTGTGTCTCAACCTCCTTGAGTTTGTCTTGCCTGGGACTCTCTGTGCTTCCTGGACTTGGTTGACTATTTCCTTTCCCATGTTAAGGATGTTTTCAGCTATTATTTCTTCAAATATTTTCTCAGGTCCTTTCTCTTTCTCTTCTCCTTCTGGAAACCCTATAATGAGAATGTTGGTGCATTTAATGTTGTCCCAGAGGTCTCTTAGGCTGTCTTCATTTCTTTTCATTTGTTTTTCTATATTCTGTTCTGCAACAATGATTTCCATCATTCTGTCCTCCAGGTCATTTACCCATCCTTTTGCCTCAATTATTCTGCTATTGATTCCCTCTAGTGTATTATTCATCTCTGTTTGTTCTTTAGTTCTTCTAGGTCTCTGGTAAACATTTTTTTGCATCTCTCCATTGTTTTCCTGAGATCCCACATCATCTTCACTATCATTATTCTGAATTATTTTTCTGGGAGGTTGCCTATCTCTACTTCATTTATTTGTTTTTCTGGAGTTTTACTTTGTCCTTTCATCTGGGACATAACTTTTTGCTCTTCATCCTAATTAACTTTCTGTAATGGGTTTTTTGTTTTTGTTTTTGTTTAGGTGCTGTGGGACTGTGGTTCTTTTGCTTCTTTAGTCTGCCCTCCGATGGAGGAGGCTACAAGGCTTGTGTAAGCTTACAGATAGGAGGGACTGGCTGTGGGAAAAACTGGGTCTTGCTCTGGTGGGCAGGGCCTTGCTCAGTCAATTATCTGCTGATGGGTGAGTTTACATTCCCTCTCTGGTAGTTGCTTAGCCTGAGGCAACCTAGCCCTGTGGTCTACTGGCTCTGTGGTAGGGTAAACAGTGACCTACAAGATGACTTACATGAAGGGGGATCTTCCTGGACTGCTGCTGCCAGTGCCCCTGTGCCTGTGGCGAGCCCCTGCAGAACCATGCCTCCATAGGAGACCCTCTAACACTAGCAGGTAATTTTGATTCAATCTCCTGTGGGGTCACTGCTCCTTCCTTCTGGGTCTGGTGTGTGCAAAATTTAGTTTGTGCCCTCCAAGACTGAAGTCTCTGTTTTCCCCAGTCCTGTGGAAGTCCTATAATCAAACCCCTCTGGCCTTCAAGGTCAGATTCCCTGGGGATTCCCAGTCCCTTTGTTAGATCCCAGGCTGGGAAGCCTGAAGTGGTCTTCAGAAACCTTCACAACAGTGGGAGAATTTCTTTGGTCTTATTGTTCTCCAGTTTTTGAGTCACCCACCCAGTGGGTATGAGATTTCATTTTATCATGATTGTGCCCCTCCTACCATCTTGCTGTGCCTCCTTCTTTGTCTTTGGATGTGGGGTATCTTTTTTCTGGTGGGTTCTAGCATCCTCCTGTGGACTGTTGCTCAGCTGATAGTTGCACTTTTGCTGCTGTTACGGGGGAGACGAGCACCACCATCTTGAACTGGAAGCTAATGCTTCTCTTTACTGTTATGTTTGGATTCCTTTCTTGCTAATTTTGGTGTTTCTAATGTAGGTTTTTTATTTTTTGCTATCATGGAGTTCATATAGTTGACCTGTATGTATATTTACTCCCTGGTGGCTCAGACAGTAAAGCGTCTGCCGGCAATGCGGGAGACCTGGGTTCAATCCCTGGGTCAGGAAGATCGCCTGGAGATGGACATGGCAATCCACTCCAGTACTCTTGCCTGGAGAATCCCGTGGATGGAGGAGCCTGGTGGACTACAGTCCACAGGGTCACAAAGAGTTGGACACGACTGAGCTACTTCACTTTCACTTTCATTTAAGTTCAAATGTATTCTAAAAAAATCTACATCTTTTACTGCCTTCCTTCATGTTTTGTGTTTTTGTTGTCGTATTTTAAAAATCCATATCTGTTCCTTAACTATTTATTGTAGTTACATTTGATTTTATAATTTTTGTATTTTAGCCATTGTCCTGGTTTATTTAGGTAATTGATCCACTGTATTTACTGCATATTTGCTTTTATCTGTTGAATTTTTCCTTTCCTGTAACTTCTTATTTCTTGTTGTAGCTTTCTCTTTTTCATTTAAAGAAAACCCTTTAGCATTTCTTGTAAGATTGGTTTAGTATTGATGAGTGCTTTTAATTTTTACTTCTCTGAGAAGCTCTTTATCTTTTTAAATTCTGAATGATAACTCTGCTAGATAGAGTATTCTAGTTCATAGGTTTTTCTCTTTCAGCACTTTAAATATATCATGGCACTCCCTTCTAGCCTGCAAACCTCCTGCAGAAAAATCACCTAATAGTTTTATGAAGGTTCCCTTGTATATGATGCCTTAAAAAAATTTTTTTTGCCATTTTAATTTGGACATATATTGTGTGGGTCTGTTTGGGTTCATTTTGTGGGACTTTCTATGTTTCTTATAACCGGATTTCTGTTTTTTTCTTCAGGAATTTTTCAGTCATAATTTCATAAAATGCATTTTCTGCCCCTTTTGCTCTCTTCTCCTTCTGGTACCCTTATAATATGAATGCTAGTATGCTGTACTAGAGATCCTTTAAATTATCCTCATTCTTTTAATTGCTTTTCTTTTTTGCTATTCTGATTGGGTGATTTCCACTTTTACATCTTTTGGATAGTTTATATTTCTTCTGTATCACCTAATCTGCTGTTAATACCTTCTAGTATATTTTTCTTTTCAGTTGTATTTTTCTGCCTTCATTGGTTCTTTTTTGTATTTTCTAATTCTTTGTTAAAGTTCTGTTTCTGTTGACCTATTTTTTTCCTCAGTTCATTTAACCTTTTTATTACTACTACTTGGAATTCTTTTTCAGGTAAATTAATTTTCTCTGTTACATTAGGGTTTTTTCCTGAGACTTTATCTTGTTCTTTCATTTGAAACCTATTTCTCTATTTTCTCATTTTGTTTAACTTTCTGTGTTTCTATGAAATTAGGGGAGATGGTTACCTATTCTGATCTTGAAGCCATGTCATTGTGTGAAGGCATCACTGTGCAGTCTGCATATGCCTAGTGGCTTGTTGGGAGTACTGGATTTGAAGTGTTCATGAGTTACATATTCTCTCTGGGTACACTGGGCTGGAGATAGGGCTGGAATCAGACGTACTAGAGACAGAGCCAAGTGTGAATTGGGGATTCTCCTAAGCACAATAGTAGTTGCTGCCCTATTGGAATTGTGGCTGGGGCCTGAGGGCTTGGGGCAGCACTTCTGAGCTGGTTTCATTTTTCCCCTGGTGTGTGTGTCATTGTGAAAGGCAGAGTTGGGGCCAGAGGAGTTGGAGCCACACTATTGAGCAGGCTCTGCTCCTTCCCTGGTGTATGTACACACTGGCAAAGGCAATCTACCCCCTGGCTAAGGGTAAGACTGTGGCCCAAGCTGTCTCTGTCCCTTCCCCAATGAGAACATGTGCATTGGCAATAGTGGCCTCCATCTTAGTAGGGAGCAGTTCTAAAGCAAGAGGAGCTGGAGTGGTAGCCTGGTACAGGCTGTGGGGCATGCTGTGGCAGTCTTGGCAGGTTGGCCAGAGCACCATTCATTTTTTCAATCTGCAGCATCCATTCTGCGACTGGAAGCCAACAAGTCTGTGTGTGAGCTCTTGAAGAGTGAAGGCTTGGTTTCTTACATCTCTCCGTTATGCTCCACTGATTTTCGAATCATATAAGGGAGCTTGATTTCTGAATGTTGGACCTTATGGCTGGGGTGCCTAATATGTGGCTTAAACCCCTTGCTCCCTAAGGAGGATCCCTGAGCCTGCTGGGTCACCCACTAGGGATGTAGGCCCTGACTTGATCACTTCTCCTGCCTCCCTACCAAACTGTGTGTGGATCTTTCTTTACAGCCTTGGTTGTAGGAGAGCCATTCTTCTAATCTTTAGGTCATTCTCAGTGAGAGTTGCTCTTTATGTAGTTGTAGTTTTGATGTGTTTGTGGGGAGAGGTGAGCTCAGGGTCTTTCTAGTCTGCCATCTTGATCCCACCTCTGACAAGTGCTTCTCTTTCTATTAGATGTGAATAGCTACTTTTACTTCCAACTCACAATACTGGTTCTGGAAGAACACAGCGGGGACTTCTTTGCTTTGCATTGACACTCATACTTCAAGACTCAATGCCAACATATCTTGATCTCTCCCTACACTCCAAATCCGCCATCATTTTATGAAAGAATCATCAATGATGAATTATTGGTGTCCTTCCTCAACAGCACACTCAGACATGAGTATACAAGGAAGTGATCCTACTTGGGGGCTGAATCTAAGTTATCTAAGGTGACTATCTCCATAGACTAACTCCTCTAGTGAGTACCTCCCTGCTGTATTATTACAGCTGGAAACACATTGTTACATTTGCTTGCCCCTTTCTGAAGGTATAGCTGACATACAAGAAATTGCATATATTTGAAGTATAAAAGTTGATTTTTTGATATATGTATAAACTCATGAAACCATCACCAGAATTAAGATAATAAACATGTCTGCTGCTGCTGCTGCTGCTGCTGCTGCTGCTAAGTCGCTTCAGTCGTGTCTGACTCTGTGCGACCCCACAGACAGCAGCCCACCAGGCCCCCCTGTTCCTGGGATTCTCCAGGCAAGAACACTGGAGTGGGTTGCCATTTCCTTCACCAATGCATGAAAGTGAAAAGTGAAATTGAAGTCGCTCAGTCGTGTCAGACTCCTCGCGACCCCATGGACTGCAGCCTACCAGGCTCCTCCATCCATTTGATTTTCTAGGCAAGAGTACTGGAGTGGGGTGCCATCGCCTTCTCCGAATAAATGTGTCTGCTACCCCCCCCCCAATGTTCCTCATATCCTGTTATAATATACCCCTTCCTCCTACCACCCAACTCCCTTGCTAGCTCCTCCTGCCCTTCTTGGCTTTGTTTGATAATGTTGAAATGTTCCAACTGAAGAAAACGGCTAGATTCTCTGGATCTAAAGCAAGAGTAGAAAACATCCCTTGCGTCTTGCTTCATTTCTCCTTTGAAAAGAAGTCAGACGCTACAAAAGACTTATCTTTGTAGCTGTACATGAACAACTCTAAGACTAGATCAAAGGCCTTCCTTAAGTAAGGAACTAGGAGGTTGAAACTCTTCTATAAATTATAAGTAGACACTAAAGTTCCAAATTACTTGAAGATCAACTAAAGGTCTGAGGAGAAAGCATGTTTCTTAAGGAAACTTCTATTACAAAACAGCATACATTTGAAATGCAATGAAAAGAAGAAAATCTGCGTAATCCTGCTACCCTAGCTCAACACTGTCAGTCATTTGGCATGTTTTCATTTCTGAATCTCACCCCCAAACACCAGAAAAAATTCTTTATTGAAACCTACTTTTTTGTGTTTAACTTTTTGTCTATATACCTCCAGCACATACCACCATTGTTGTTGTTCAGTCTCCAAATTGTGTCTGATTCTTTGTGACCCCATGGAGTGCAACATGCCAGGCTTTCCCATCTCTCACCATCTCTTGGAATTTGCCCAAGTTCATGTCCATTGAATTGGTGATGCTATCCAACCATCTCATCCTCTGTTGCCTCCTTCTCCACACCACCATAATATAACCATAAAAGAAGGGGGTATATATTTTTCTCAGGTTTCAGAGAAAGAATCAACATGTCTTCTTAGAGGAAGTGGCTGCAATGTACTACTAAGAAAAAAAGCTTTATATTGTGGCTTTGCTAACAGGGTCTATAAAATTAAAATCTATAAAAATAGAGAAATGTTTCTTCCTTGTGGAACAAAAAGTTTACAGCAGGAAAGAACAATCCTTGGGGGAATCCAACTGCTATTGCCAAAGGTATACATTTGTTGGGGGATATTATGGGTGAGGAAGCTAACTTCTGGTGTAAATAGACAAATACACTCAGAAGTTAGCTTCTTCACCTTTGTGATTCCCACCTTCCCTTTATTAGATTGGAAGGACTTATTTTAATGCTGATTGTCTGTGATCAGCAATTTAGATGACCTTTTGTCTGGCCCATATTTATTGGAGGCAATGAAGTGGCACCCTCTTTCTGAGATTTTCATAACGATGGGGAGGATAAACTTCTCACTCCAAACCCAAAGATGGTTTTTGAAAAGGAAAGTTGTGCTCTGATTTTCTATTTTAATCACATTTTCTTTTAAACCACCTCAATTTAAAATGATTCAGAGTTCAGCTTCTGACCACTTGGATATGCAAACAATAAACTGGACCAACAAACTCCAGACGACTCTGCTCACTATAGCCTAAGTCATGTGTTTGTAACCTGTAAACTGCAGCTTCTTGGACCACATTGCATTGACATGATAGGTAGGTAAAATGGAACAGACTAGAGATGATAGCAATGAGAGAAACTATAGAACATATACTATCCTTGTACTCAATGTTCAATCTCACTGCCGTTTCAGATTCTAACAGTAAATGGAATAGAGAGGCAGAATAGGGGAAGAGTTTACTTTGAGTGTTGAAGAGCTGCCTTTTCTAATGACTCAACCAAGCTGACTGTGTTGTTCTAGTCTGATTTCATTGTTTTGGCAGGATTTGAAATTGACACTGCAGATTGGAAGTTCTGAGATAACTGATGCTAGACAAGTATGAGCAAGGGACAAAACCTTTTAATATTTATTATTTTTAATAACAAGTGACAGCAGATTCAAAATCACCTCCTGATGTTTTAATAAACCTTTGTCTTGTTATGAAAATTCTGTTAGCTTTTGAATCAGACACTTGAAAAGGTAGCTAGAGATAGATACCTTTCTGCTTACCTTCTCCCCAGCTCAAAAAGAGCATCAAAGGACACACTCAGCATCAAATGATGAACACAAGTATACATATACAAATGTGCATCCTGGCAGAACTGTTTTTTATGGTCTATTACAAGCAAATTTCTAAAATTGTGAATAGAGTTTCAAGGGCTTGTGACTGTAGCTTTCAATTATACAGCTTACCACCAAGTTCCCTGAGTGACTGACATAGCATCACACACAGGAGTTTTCTAGGTATAGTTCCTAACAGTAAGTGATTCTTGAATTATCTTCAATCCATGGTGCATCCACTTATTCTGAATACTGTCTTACAAGGAATTATTACCTAATGTTGCAACTCCCCTGCTGATATCTTAAGAGACTGAAAAGACAAGGCTAAAGGAAGGGCATTTTCGATTTCTCTTTGCCTTTCTTTCATTCAGATTTCATTCAGAGACTATGACCTGCTGAATCTCGATAGGCTGAAATCCACGGACCGCAGATGGGGTGGTGAAAAAAATATTAGGTAGTTCCCCAGGGCTGATGGAGCCAGAGTCACTTTGCACTGAGCCTCCACTGTTCTCAAACTGGGATATTTTCTTTTTGATCATCTTTCTCTCCTTGGCTCTGCGATTTTGAAACCAGATTTTCACCTGAAACAAAAAATGCTTTGGATTTAATGGGACAACATACTGAATGCATTTTTCAAAGTCATTGCTGATATTGTTCCGGGGCTTTAGTATTAATATTTACAAAGCCCTTTCACATGCATCACTTGAGCCTCACAATGACCTTGTGAAGTATGCCCATTTGACAAGAGGTTTTTAAAAAATCTGAGACTTGGAGAGGGAAAATATCTTTCATGAGATGAAATTGAAATCAAGCCCAGGGCCTCAGACTCTGAATGCAGTAGTCTTTACATTATACCTCACTCACCATCTTTGTTGCACAGGTAAAAATAAATAATGATAAAATGGCAGATTCTGAGGCATGGTGATGAAAAGGGAGGGATTTAAATAGCAAAGGTGATTATGATCTGTCATTAAAAGACTAAGGTTAGGGACTTCCCTGGCAGTCCAGAGGTTAAGACTCTGCACTTCCAATGCACGGGGCACAGGTTTGACCCTTGGTCTGAGAACTAAGATCCTACATGCCATGTAAATTTTTTTTTTTTTTTAAGTAAGGTTAATGAAACAGAACTGGGTGAACAAGGGTGAGGAAGTACGATATCTCTTGCTGTGTGCCTTTATAAATGGTTGAAATGTAGATTACTTGGGATAAGACATTAATGGACTTTACAGTTCTAGAATTCTGATATCCAGGATTACTCTTAGACCTTAGTGGAAAAAAAAGAACATCAAGTAGTTATGTCATGTCAAAATCTGGGTGAGTGGAAACCACTGATTCTTGCCAAGATTTAATTTTCACTGAGTATCCACAGTAAACTAAATCTGAGGCAGGAATCATAGGATTGATTACATAGACCACAGAAAATTAAATCTCCTAGCCTGAATAATAGAAAAACTTGGTTCAGGTATGAGCATTGGTGTTCATTTACTGTTACAGTTTGACTGATATAAGCCAGATAATTGCCATGATTAACAGATTTCAACTTCACACATAGATTATAACTCCTTGGGAAATTATATCAAGGTTTTGACTTGGCTGACCAACTGTATGGTGATTTTAATCCTTCTCCATCCACTATGTCCCCACCCTTGTTTCCACACCTATATAGTGCCCACCACACTAGGAGGTTCAATAGGAAACATATGGGCTTTAGGAAAGCTTGGAGAATGGCTTAGTCTTCTTTTGCTTCCCTCCTGCTTACAGATGTGCTTAAAATCTTAGCCTATTGAAATGCTTATATGAAAAATGTTAAATGTACTTTGGGTGTACCTGTCTCTCAGAAAGGCCCAAGTTGACTGCAAGCTCTGATTTTCTCCGAATGGTGATATATCTATTGCAGTGGAATTCTTTCTCCAGCTCCAACCTTTGATGATCTGTGTAAACTACACGGTACTTTTCTTTTGTCCTGGTTTTCCCTGTTAGGGGAGAAAGGAGTGTATTTAATCATATTTTTTTTTTCCTTTGGAGATTATTTTGGTTGGAGGAATCAGAGCCACTGTTCCTACCCTTAGCTATTACTTTCAAATATAAAACAAGTACATTTTTTGCACCAAATATGTCATAAGTCCATTTCTTCACTAAGTACTTTGTCATCTGTGGCTATTTTACACACACACACACACACACACACACACACACACACACACACATATTCAACACACCCATCACAGCACCACCGACATACTGTTACACCAAAGCATTTTAAAGCAAACACTTTAGCCATGATTTTCATTCCCTTCCCACTCACATATGAGAACAGTATTGGTAATAGTAGCACCATCCATTATACATGCACTTCCATTTATATTGTATACAGTTCTTTTATGTTGTCTCCTATTGAACCTCTCTCTCACCTACCCTTTCAACTTATGCACAATGTGTCTTAATCCCATTGTATAGATAAGGAAACCAAGGCTCAGTGTAGGTAAGTGGCTTTGTGCTAGTGGGCTTAGGAATGGGGACCCAAACACATACCTCTGACTCCAAGTCCAGTGTGCCAAATGTTATTCCTAGTTTAAATACGCTGGGCAGCGCAAGAATGGCCCAAGTGCAGCAAACTGTTTTGTGATACTGACATTCTTATTACATGCACATTCTAGAGAGAATTTCATTTGGATAGTCATTTTAAAAGAAAACATATATTGTCACTTGAATTCTGTTCTACAATAGCTCTATGGGCTTCCCTGCTGGCTCAGACTGTAAAGCGTCTGCCTGCAATGTGGGAGACCTGGGTTCAATCCCTGGGTCAGGAAGATCCCCTGGAGAAGGACATGGCAACCCACTCCAGTACTCTGGCCTGGAGAATCCCATTGATGGAGGAGCCTGGAAGACTACAGTTAGACACGGCTGAGCTACTTCATTTTCACTTTCTTTTCACCTATTAGAAAAAATAGTTTAGTTTTTTTGTTGTTGATGTTGTTTAGTCACTCAGTTGTATCTAACTCTTGCAACCTCATGGACTGTAGCCCTCCAGGCTCCTTTGTCCATGGGATTTCCCAGGCAAGAATACTGAAGTGGGTTGCCATTTCCTTCTCCAGGGATTTTTGGGGGGAGTTTTAAACAAATTTTTATTTCCTAATGGAAAATGAGAGGGGGAAGTAGGGGGCGTTGACTTTGCCAGAATAAAATGGGTGTTCTAGTACTCTTTGAAAGGATATCCAAACATTTGCTTTGTGTTACAACGTTTAACTAATTTCTCATGCCTTCCTTCAAATAGAGTTTTATTCCTCCTTTTAAATTTTCCAAAGGTGATTAGGAAGTTTCTTTTTCTTTTCAATTTTTCTAACCCCCTCCAGGATCTTCCTCCTTTTCTCTATAGCTTTTGGCAAACCCCTTCTGATCTTCCCTGCTTGTTTTTGATGTGAAGTTTTGGGGAGCAATCTGTAAGACAAAGGTTTCTTTAAAGTGTTTCCCTAAACTCCATTGAGGTGTTAAGATGCAGCACAAGCTTAACAAAGGAGCTACATAGCATCAGATCCCATCTTGAACCCTCTTTACATTCAGGAACACCAGCCAATTGGTTTGGAATTTACAAGCCCTAAACAAATGTCAGACACCCTTTCATCTCCAGGAAAGAAAAAAAAGGGGGGACGTGAATGTAGAAACAAATTCTAGATGAGAGATATGTTTTAGGATTAACTCATGGACTAGAGAACTAAACAAAACTTTCCTTCTTGAAAATGGAAAATGATGAGCTCCAGTCAGTTAATCTATCTCAAAGGCCCAAACAATGAGCTGGTTTTCTCTTTGCTTGTTTTTCATGGGATTTTTTTATATCAATTTTTTAAATTGAAGTATAGTTGATTCACAATATTGTGTTAGGTTCATTTGCAACAACCTGGAGAGACCAAGAGAACATTATGCTCAGTGAAATGTCAGACAGAGAAAGACAAATACTATATGCTATCTCTTATATGTGGAATCTAAAATATAATACAAATGAATGTATATGCAAAGCAGAAACAGACTCACAGATACAAAAAACAAACTTCAACTGCTTTTCTGAATCTAGGAAACCGAAGTTCTGGCATTTGGTATGCTACAAAGGCAGAATGTATATTTGAGGCCACAATGAAAACATTGAGGTTTAATTTAGTTCTAGAACCTCAAACCTTAGAATCAAAGTATATCTTTGAAGAGATGTTCCCTAAAACCATTCCTAATACCAAAGTGACTGTTTAAATTCTAACTTGAGGCAGAAGTTACAATTTAATGTTCCCTAAAACCATTCCTAATACCAAAGTGACTGTTTAAATTCTAACTTGAGGCAGAAGTTACAATTTAATGTGTGTGTGTCTGTTTTCAACTCTTTGATAATCAGTAAATGTAAGCAGACTTCAAGAATTCTGGAAGGTTGCAATTCTTTCCCACCCCCATTGGTCATAAATTCCCCTCTTGCAGTTTCTTCTGAGGACAATAAAGTCAATACCAGGCCTCTTTATTTGCCATGAAAATCCTCACCCTTTCCGGCAATATAACCCCTAAAGAAAGGAGGGATGAGGAAGAGCCAGGCTGCATATCAAAGCCATGCAAAGTGTTAAAAAAAGAGTCTGTTGCCCCAATCTTACGGATAAGACCTCAGACCTCAAGAAGACTAGATTAGTTGGAAATACTGACTGCACGTTTAATGAAGAGAAGTGAATTCTCATTTCCTGGTGCTCCTCTTGTGTCCCTCCTCCCAAGCTATTTTCTTTCCACTTACTCCATTGTCTCTTCCCTTAAATGATGAAATCTGATTGACTGGGTTTTGGACATTTTCTAGTGGAGCATAGAACCATATTTCCATACTAAAACACTGACAAAGTGCTAAAAGCAGTAGCTTTTATTGTTCAAGCCATTCTCTTCTCCCAGAGACTATGACAGTGCCGAGGGTGAGGGATTCCCCTTCTCCAGCACTATTGTAGTTAATCTACAGGGCTGCTTCAAAGCTCTGTAGTGGGATTTCATTACTTGCCCTGACCAAAGACTTTGACAAACTTCTGTAGTTCCAATAAGGAGACAGGATCCCCACAGGGTTTGCAAACAAATGTCATTATATATGATGACTTATCATCACCTAAATGTGCTCATTTGAGAGACTGGCTGTGACAATGCAGACTGACTGTGACAGGCAGAAAAGCACTCTCCAAACCTAAGGATTATGATGATGGTGACAGCGAGGGTAAAGATGATTCACAGCAATCCCTTTCCATAGGGAACAGAGTGTAATTAACACCATCATAATGAGTTTCCATGCGATGGTAATCTTTTGCTGCTTTTAGTTAAAAATTGCATATAAATTCACTTATAAAAACTGTCCAATTAAAATGGTCAAAACCAAGAAAGATAATGATATTAGGAATTACTAAGTAATTCATTTTCTGAAATGTCCTAACTGAAGAAAGCCTTTTAACTTCTTTGGTTTTCTGTCTTTTGTCCGGTGGGTTAATCAGAATTATTCAAAGTCACTTCCTTCTCTCCTCTTCTTTCCCAAGCCTAAAAACAAAGCCCCTCTCTAGCCCTGTTAGGGTTACTGCCTTTCCAATACTCATACAAGGCTATAACTCTGGGTAAAATAAAAACAAAATGAAAAAATTCTTACAGTAGTGCTGTCAATGTTTAAAATATGAAAATACTGAACTTTTAAACTGACAATGTTTAAAATATTAAAATGATGAACTTTTCATGGAATATCTCTATCAGGTTCCTTTTCACATAATTTTTAAAACAAGGTATATTTTCAAACAGACTACTTAGGGAACAAAGTGGAAAAAAAATAATCTCACTTTTAAATCAAATCACTTAGTGGACAGTCATTTATTCTGTATGTCAGTCCCCTTTCTGTCATTCAAAAATCAAATGCCATGATAATCACTATGAAATGTTTTCCAATTGTCCCCTAATATGCGTATTTTTGTTTAACTTAAGGCTAGTTAAAACATTCTTAAATAATATAAAGAGCTTTAATTTGACTACCATAATCAAGGAGGGGTTACTTCCATTTTGTAGATCATCTGTTTTGTTCTCAGCCGTAAGTCAAATGTCCTATAATACTACAGAGCGAAGTATAAAATTTAGGAGGATCTGACTTATCCACTTAACAGATATTTGTTTAACACTCATTATGTACTAAGCATACAAATGGGTACCTTTTGGTTTGGAGTGATACAGACAGGTGATCAGTTTAATTTTTTCTCAGGTTATCAGTTCATAACCTGAGATCTATGGAAGGGATTTCAGTGGATCCATGAGTCTCCCAAAATTATTCAAATAAAGGACATATGTGGGACTTCCCTGGCAGTCCAGTGGTTAAGACTCTGTGTTTCCACTGCAGAAAGTATGGGTTTGGTCCTTGGTCAGGGAACTAAGATCTTGCATGCTGCTTGGCAAGACCAAAAAATAGATAAAAATTTTAAAAATCTGGTGGAAAAAATGAAGTGTGTACATGTGCATTTTTCTGGAAGAGGGTCCATACTTTTCATCATATTCTTAAATCATTGCTAAATATGTACTTAGGCTGCAAGAATATAACAAAGGGGTATTTTTATAAGACATTAAAATGAAATGGTGATTGAATTTAATAAAGCCTCATCTATAGGATAGGCTGCCACAAGTTAGTGAGGTTCTAAAATCATTCGATTTAGAATTTCTCATAGAAGTTGGAGAGAAAATCTTGTGAAGAGGGTATTGTACGGCAAGGTTTGAAGACTGAGCTAATGATGAAGACTCCATAGAGTAATTTAGAGTCCCTTTCTAAACTTTTCCTGGCACCAGAATTATACAAAAGAGAGACTCTGACAAATGCAAATGAAGACTATTAAGCAGAGAAACCCATCATATTTTCTCTTTTAAACAGAAAATTCATGATTCAAGATAATTGTTTTATCTTGTTCTTTTCTTCCCATTGTTTTGTCTTCCGAACAACATACTAGTGACTTTCCTCTTTTAAAGTATTTCAAAACATAATCCTAAACTGGAGCAGCCACTTTTCTGGCTTTTGTGTCTTTTGCTGATGGTTAGGTCTTAGTGAATAGGTGTTAATTACAACCCTAAGATTAGATATAATAACAGCCCTGACAGTGCCCCACCCTAAGCTTACTTTCTGTTCTTTTTAGCCCACCGACTCACTCTTATTTCAAAAAGCAATATGCAGACTTACTTACAAACACTTTAGAGCTAAGTATTTAAGCTCTACTCTTAATTTGGGATTGCTACCCTAGTAGTGTCCTAATCAATTGGAACTGCCTCCTCCAGGCTGAGTACTCTCAATGATAAAATTTGGTCCCCTACCCACCCTCTTGCTTTTGCTATTTTTAAGCAGAGAAAAAGTGCAGAATTGTGAGCAGAAGCATAATCATTATGGGCAAATGCTATTGGAATGTCATTTCTTCCCCAGAGGGATGAAAGTGTTAGCTGAATTTTACTAATTTTCTCTAATGAAAGGGATTGATGAGTTGGAATAATAAGAATGTGATAAAAGCACAACTATAGCTGAAAACAAACATCTCCCCACCTCCCTCCTCCAGCCCCTGTACAAGATTAAAGCAGAGTATGCAGAATACCACCCCCCCACACACCCCACACCCCTGTGCACACCCTCCTCCCAGTAGCCACCAACCAGCAGCTTGCTGGTAGGAGTGTGAGTTGGCATTAGGCTGAGATCTCTGGGCTTTCCTATGTGTCCTGACAAGCCTGTATCCAGTCCCTGCACCTCGAAATGCCTGCCTGTACTGTTAGAAGGGCTTAATCCCTTTAACTTTATTGATGCTGGGGCTGATACTGGTGCACACCCCAGAGATGTTAAGGGTTGAGCAGCTTATTATGTCCCAGTGGTGTGCTGTAGCTTTCCATTGGTGGAAGGAAAGTTGTACCAAGGCATTTGGTTTGAATTCAGCTGGCTCCTGCCAGCTTGGGTAAAGGAAACTGGAATTTCCTTGAGAGTTCATGGTGAGGAGGCCATTTTGCCATCAGGGCCTTTGTGGCTAAACTGGACCTCCTATTGCCAATCAAGCACTGAATCTAAGTTGACCATCACCAAATCTGGGGGAGAAGCCGACCTGCTCAGATAAAGAAGGCTTTGAAATGAAACAGGCAAACAGCAGTGACTGAGCATAGAGAAATGTAGTTGTCCTCTCCTCATTCACCCACCTACCTTCCCCGTGAAAATGTTTTCCCATCTGGGCAACGGTAGGGTTGGATCTTGATCTTTGTGGCTCAGTATGTCCATCGTCACCACGGTTGCTCCTTTGGCTGATCAGAAAATGATGAAGAAGTCCTCTACTGTCAGCTTAGTTCCAAGCACTACACTCTGTTTTTGAGCAGAGGCACAAGCGAGGGAGGTCACTTGTGGTCTGGGGCCCTGGGCAGTAAGCCACGTAGTGGTCTCCTTAGCTAAGCTGTCCGGAGAGAAGTCTGAGAAGTAGGAGGACCAGAAGGCCAAGAGAAGTAAAGAAGAAGCAAAGGAAGGGAAAGGATCAGAGCATTGGTATCGGTTACTCACCAGTCACCTGCACTGTCTTGCGCATCCATGCATAGGGGCTGTGACGGCTTCTGCTAGAACTCTCGTCTGCGATGCCGGCGTCGATGGGGAACAGTGATCCTCCGGCTGGTGTTGGCAGGCTGCTACCGCTGTTTCCACCCCCTGCGGGGCCCAGGTTGCTATATTCCGGTGAGCTGAAAGCGGCGGGGCTCGAGCTCATGTCGTTCATGGGGACCGTACCCATAGTACTGGATGGCCCGGGGTACACGCTCCAGTCTTCATGAGGGGGACTATAGGGTGACCCCCAGGCTCCCAGCGGTGGCCCGTGAGTGTCCATACCGGGCATATGTGGATATCCCATGTAGTGCGCATAAGAAGGGGCTGCTGCGAAGTTGGAGGCTGGCAGAGGACTCCCACCATCCCCAGTGGCACCAGCCCCGGCGGTGCCACCTCCTGCGGGGCTCCTGAGAGTGCTCGAGTACATGTCCGCTTCTTTTTCCAAAAGGCAGCTTCTGTACATAGTGGCTTGGATATGAGAAAGGAGCTCCCTAAGGCATCCTGAAGTCCCTATAAGGTCCCAACCCGACTTTGAGAAGCAGTAGGGAACCAGTTTAGCTGTGCTGCACGCCCCTCCGACTACTCCATAGGCGTTTCCTACCCTGACGGTTTCCAGGTGACTGGTAGCTTGTATAGACGGGCCCCCAATTGCTGGGCTGACGTCAAGGGGCTTTAGGCTTTTACATAGCATTTGCATTCAAATGAACGGCCATTTCACTTTCACAAGGACTTGTTCACTCTACACCCTCTCCAAGAGATCCTGTGCCTTTCAATCTCATCTTTCTCGCTTTTGTCCACCTGATCCCATAGCACTAACTTTGCGCTTTTGGAAGCAGGAGCTCCTCCAGAGGTTTCTGACCAGTTCCCCGCAAAGTGAGATAGAGAGGTGTAGAATCAGGGCACAATCCTGTTCTTTGATCCCTACCCTGTGGCTTCTTCCCTTTACGCTGATCTCCTGCACCTAGTCTGCATTCTTGGTATCTTCTCTGCCCACGGTCCCTGGCACAGGCACTCCACATGGCACTGGCCCATGATAGTACTAAAAGGGGCTCTCCCTTCTCTTCATTGCCCTCCCCCCAATAGGAGGAGAGCTTTGTTTCTGAGGACAGAGATTCATTTCACAACTATATATTGTGTGCCTACTAGGTGATAGGCTGTTGTAGACTCAGGGGATAGAGCAGGGAACAAGACAATCATTCCTGCTCTGCCTTCCTGAGGTTATATTCCTGTAGACGACAGGCTGGATTAATTGAATGTTTTACAAATGTGTACAAATTAAAGAAAGATAAAGAGAGGACGTTATGAAAAAAGGAAGGAAAGAAGGAGAAGACTCTTGTGGATAGTGGGCTTTCTTATTTTCCTGTCAGTTCACTAGTCTTCCTTGGGTGTCTCTTTCTGCCAGTACTCACAAGGAGCCAAATTCCTGCAGGCTCAAATCCAGGGCAGCTGAAGCTTCCAACTTGCTTTCACACTTGCAATTTCCTTTGTAAAGTTAAAACTGTTGAAAAAGACATGGAGTTGTCAGTAGATGCCAATGAACTCAAGATTTTACTTCAAGAAATCAGACCAACTCTTGATGACAAAACCAGTTTATATTCCAATATTCCCTCTCCCTCCATGACTGAAGTGACTTAGCATGCATGCACATTCCTTCTCCCTCACTCCTGCCCCCTCCCAAAGCCTACCACAACCTTTAATTCAAGATGTGTTCCTATTCAGAGAATATGCTTCTCCATAAAGTCTAACGCAACATAGCACGTTCATTAACTAATCCCTGTTTGGCTTCAGAAATATCACATTACTTCTTGGAGTTTCAGGGTTTCCCCCTGTGTAATAGGGATACTAACAGTGTCTGTATTTTGAAGGCAGGATTTCCTGAGATGATATATGCAAACTGTTTAACAACACTTGGCACACAGCACATGACCACTGTATTCATTAATTTACTCAACCAATATTTATTGAGTGCTAGATACTATTCTATGTATGGAGACATCAATAGTGAACAAAGCACTTATTAAGCTTATATTCTCAAGGGAGATATACTAGTAAGTAATTAAATTTTATGGTATGTCAGATAGTAATAATCAACATTGTAAAGAAAAAGAAAGCAGCAAAGAAAATAAGGAATGTTAGAGGATGTTTCAATTTAATATATGGTGGTCTGGGAAGACCTTACTTAAAAATAATATTTAAGTAAGATATAGAAGAAGTGATGGATTGAGCTATGAGGTGAGGATCCAGACAGTGGGAACAGCAAGTAAAAAGAAAAGCCTGTCTTTTATTGGAGAAATAGCAAGAAGGAAAGTGTGGCTAACAGGTAGATGAGGTCCAAACATTAATAGTGTGGGTCATTTTTAATTTCTAAACTTTTACACTAAGTGAGATAGGGAGATAGTGTAGGATTTTGAACAGATAAGTGACATGACTTAACTTTTGAAAAGATTGCTTTGGCCACTGGATTAAGAATAGACGGTAGGTGGGCAAAATAAAATCAGGCTGGTTAAGTAAAAGGCTATTGCAATAATCCAGGTGAATGGCATTGGGAATGGAGAGGAGTGGTTGAATTCTGGATATATTTTGAAGCCTGCGTTGGAAAATGAGAAGGAACAAAAGTAATTGGTCATCAAAGACTAATTAGAACCCAGCACTGGGGAGAAGGGACTAAGGAGCAGGAAAATCACATATTTATAGGCACTTTGTGTACATGACCTCATTCGATCTTCACAACTTTACTTGCTATCACTCCCATTTTAGAGACAAAGAAACCAAGGCTCAGAGAGGTGGCATGACTTTTTAAATGAACTACTGGTATGTAGTAGAGCTAGGTTCCCAATCTAGGCAGCTCAGATTGCAAAGTTCATGTTCTTAAATTGGAACCAGGCAAAATATACAACCTTAGGGCTTAAGCCTGGGACTTGGCTTCTACTTTCTTTCTCTGCTCAGGCTCCCAGGCCCTATATTCAATCCTTTTCATAACATAGACCCAATACCCTTGCATTATTCTCTTTTTTATCTATTCTATCTTGAGGCAAACTGGTCTACCTGACATTTGAAAAGCTATATCAAGATGGAAGCATATTCAGGACCTTTAAGACTAAGCTAACCGAATATTGTGATTTTATCGATGGGGAAACAGAGGGTCTGAGTGGGGAAGGTAGTCTTTAAGGCAGTGAATGATAGAACTGAGATTCTAACTCGGGTCTGTTGACTCCAACACTCTTTCACTAAAAAAAGTATGTTTGCTTATGCCTAGACAGTTTTTATGCATAAAAATTGTTTCAATTCTCCCTAAAGATTCAGCTTAAATGTCACCTCCTCCCAAAAGTCTTATGTTATGATACTTCTCTCAGAGAGTGTACTTCCTCTTGTCTGAATCCCCTTATCAACTCCCCCACTAACTAATACTATTCTTGTCCATCTTAGTGTTATTTGGGGTCTTATCTGAATATTTTGGAATTTGAACACATTGAAAAGGTGTCAGGGGGCATGTTTGAGCCCTGTAGAATGGAGTGTCATGCACATGATAGGATCTCAAGAAACATTTGTATGCTGAATCAATAGTGACCTTGGAAATGTAGATTTTAAATCACCATTTTGACTCAACTCTAGGGATGTCTTGAAGAGAAACCAGTAAGTTGTCCAGTGCTTAGGGGAACTTGGCTTCAAGATTACTTTAGTTTTGTGTTTTTGTTTGTTTGTTTCTGGGGATGGGAGTAGACTGTGGGGGTAGGGAGGTGGGAGAGAGAGGTGGAGTGGCAGGAAGGTTCAATCTAGTTTATTTGACTGGAAATTTTTATTTATTTATTTTTTTAACCTGGAAATTAATCAGAGAGGGAACCTCACTGCAGAAAACAGAGTTGTTGTTCTTTAGTCACCAAGTCATGTCCAACTCTTTGTGACCCCATGGACTGTAGCACTCCAGGAAGCAGAGTGGCCAGCAGCAAAAGTCAAAACCCACAGGCTGAGGATCAGGGCTCAGGCTATACAAGGATTATCAGAGCAATTTGGACATCCCTGACTGGTGTCTCTCAGGTCAAGTTTTGCACTTTGGGCTCTGTAAACAGCATCCTTCCACCTACCAATTCTTACCTACCTCCCTGAGCTACTTGGAAACTTAGTGATGTGTCTTGGGACAAGAAAGAAGCCTTGTAGCCTTTCCATCCATCTTTACCACTGTGATGGGCTTTTGTAATTGCAAGGCCAGACACCCTCGAGAATGAGCACTACTAGGCTCTGTTGTTGTTGTTTAGTTGTTAAGTCATGTCCGACTCTTTTGCGACCCCATGGACTGTAGCCCACCAGGCTCCTCTGTCCATGGGGTTTTCCAGGCAAGGATATGGGAGTGGGCTGCCATTTCCTACTCCAGGGGATCTTCCTGACCCATGGATTGAAACTGAGTCTTCTGCATTGCAGGTTAGTTCTTTACCACTGAGCCACCAGGGCTCTGGCCTACTCCAAAGTATTGCAGTGGGGTCAAGACCAAGGAGTGTTTGGAGAAAGATTAATATTCTTTCACAGGAATGTGAATAGTCAGAGTAAGTACTCTTTGAAGTGGTGGAGGGCTAGGGATCTGTAACCACCCTACCCCCAGGGCAAATTACCAGATCTGGGTTCAGTTCAGTTCAGTCGCTCAGTCATGTGGGACTCTTTGCGACCCCATGAATTGCAGCATGCCAGGCCTCCTTGTCCATCACCAACTCCCGGAGTTCAGTCGAACGCACGTTCATCGAGTCAGTGATGCCATCCAGCCATCTCATCCTCGGCCGTCCCCTTCTCCTCCTGCCCCCAATCCCTCCCAGCATCAGAGTCTTTTCCAATGAGTCAACTCTTTGCATGAGGTGGCCAAAGTACTGGAGTTTCAGCTTTAACATCATTTCTTCCAAAGAACACCCAGGACTGATCTCCTTCAGAATGGACTGGTTGGATCTCCTTGCAGTCCAAGGGACTCACAAGAGTCTTCTCCAACACCACAGTTCAAAAGCATCAATTCTTCAGTGCTCAGCTTCTTCACAGTCCAACTCTCACATCCATACATGACTACTGGAAAAACCATAGCCTTGACTAGACAGACCTTAGTTGGCAAAGTAATGTCTCTGCTTTTGAATATGCTATCTAGGTTGGTCATAACTTTCCTTCCAAGGAGTAAGTGTCTTTTAATTTCATGGCTGCAGTCACCATCTGCAGTGATTTTGGAGCCCAAAAAAATAAAGTCTGACACTGTTTCCACTATTTCCCCATCTATTTCCCATGAAGTGATGGGACCAGATGCCATGATCTTCGTTTTCTGAATGTTGAGCTTTAAGCCAACTTATTCACTCTCCTCTTTCACTTTCATCAAGAAGCTTTTTAATTCCTCTTCACTATCTGCCATACGGGTGGTGTCACCTGCGTATCTGTGGTTATTGATATTTCTCCCAGCAATCTTGATTCCAGCTTGTGCTTCTTCCAGCCCAGCGTTTCTCATGATGTACTCTGCATAGAAGTTAAATAAGCAGGGTGACAATATACAGCCTTGACATACTCCTTTTCCTATTTGGAACCAGTTTGTTGTTCCATGTCCAGTTCTAACTGTTGCTTCCTGACCTGCATACAGATTTCTCAAGAGGCAGGTGAGGTGGTCTGGTATTCCCATCTCTTTCAGAATTTTCCACAGTTTACTGTGATCCACACAGTCAAAGGCTTAGATCTGGGTTAGAAGAACAAAAAGAATGAGGAAAATCTGGGCTTTGAGATGGAGGCAAAAAGACAATATAGTGGAAAAATAGGCTTCTTGACCATCAAAAGGCATCAACTCTGGAAGAGAGAAGGTATGTATAAGGAAGCAAGCAAGGGCTATTGTTTAATGCCAAGATCCCAAATTTAAGGATAGGTTGGGGGAAGGGTTTACAAAAGAGAGAGGAGGAAGACAGAGAGGCCACTCATACATGAGCAGACTACAAACTCCACAGTGAAATTAAAGGAGATTCAGACTGAGTCTGAGAGGATTAAGGTAGGCTGATTCTCTGAAAGAAAAAGAAAAATGCAAATGCCTGCTCTCTTCTTAGGGAAATAGAGCCAGAATCCCAGTTCACAGAGCATGTACTCCAGGTCAGGACCAGTGCTGGTTCCTTTCCAATGTGAACTTCCATTAGGGTCATTACAATCAAAGGAAGTAGATGGTATCAGCCCTGGTTTATAGTGGTGGGGGGATAGAGGTGAGAATGAAGATTCAATGAGGTTTAGTGACAGGCCCAAGGACAAACATCTAGTAAGAAGCAGCCAGTAAATCACTATGGCCATAATGTTCACGCAGGGTCTGGGGATCAGGACTTGGAGAATTCCTGGCAATTCTATAACAACAAGCCTAGTTGTTATGCCCATACTTACTGAACACAGGAACCGAAAAATTGACACAAGCTATAATGGTAAAGATTTAGATTAGTTCCAAAGAAGAGCATGTACACTATGAGGGCCAGGAAGCACAGTGGCGGGTGAACAAGTTGATGAAAGAAACATGATGTGTAGTCTTTTTAGAAGTCAAGGTGGCATTCTGTGAGGGATTGTTTCAGAACAGTTTAGCTTTGAAGCCAATATAGTGATTGATGTGATTGATGTTTGATTTTATAATGAGCATTTTTATTCTAAAAGTTTTGCTTTTAATTTGACTCATTTCCAGTTCAGTTTCCTTATTCTCTCCCACTTAAAAATACCTCTAGCATCATATAATCTTATTATTTTAAAAAATATTTATTTATTTATTTGTCTGCTTTGATCTTAGTTGTGGCACACAGGATCTCTGATCTTCACTGTGGCATGTGGACTCTTTAATTGCAGCATGTGGGATCTAGTTCTCTGACTAGGGATCAAACCTGGACCTCCTGCACTGGGAGTGTGGAGTCTTAGCCACTAGACCCCCAAGGAACTTCCTATCTTACTACTTTTTGCTCATTCTCTCACTGAATAATTTCTCCACTGAATTTTCATTCTTTCCTAAACACCCAAACTTCATTATCCTTCACCTATCCAAATTGTGAGCTTTGAGTTCATAATGGTATATATATATTTGGTATATATAAATCATATATATATCAATTGCATAATTATATAACTTTATGAATTATATATGATTTACAAAATAATAAAATTTGTTTTAAAATCAGTTTTGAGGGTAAATATCCTCTGTTCCCTCCTACCCACAACCTTCCTCACTACACAGTGGTACATTTATTACAGTCAATGAACCTATTTTGATGCATCATCATCACTTAAGTTTAAGCTTCCATTAGGGTTCACTCTTGGTGTTATACATTTTATGGGTTTTGACATATATCCACTATTGTAGTATCATACAAAATACTTTTACCACCCTAAATATGCTTTGTGCTCTGCCCATTCATCCCACCCTGCATGTAACCTCTGGCAATCACTGATATTTTTGCTGTCTCCATAGTTTTGCCTTTTCCAGACTGTCATATAGCTGGAATCATACATTATGTAGCCTTTCTAGATTTTCTTTTTTCATTCTAATACATTTAAAGTTTCCTCCATGTCTTTCAAAGCTGGATAGCTCTTTGTTTTTTTTCATCGCTGAATAATATTCTGTCCCTTGGGTGTACCATGCTTTATTTACCCATTCACCTACTGAAAAATATCTTAGTTGTTTCCAAGTTTTGGAAATTATGAATAAAACTGCTATAAATATCTGTGTGCAGGTTTTGTATAGATAAAAGTTAATCAATTTGGGTAAATACCAAGAAGTGTCTGTTGGATCACATGATAAGAACATGGTATTTCAAAAGAAACTGCCAAACTGTCTTTCAAAGTGGCTGTACCATTTTGCATTCCTACCACTAGTGAATGAGAGTTCCAGCTGCTACACATCCTTGCTAGCATTTGGTGTCAGTGTTTTGCATTTTAGCCATTTTAATAGGTAGGTAGTGGTAACTCATTTTTGTTTTAATTTGCAATTCCCTAATGGCACATGATGTTGTACATCCTTCATATGCTTACTTGGCATCTGAATTTCTCTGTTGAATTTGTTCAGATCTTTTGATCATGAAAAAAATTGTATTGTTCGTTTACTTATTGTTGAGTTCTTTGTATATTCTGGATGAAAGTCCTTTACAAATGGTGTCTTTTGCAAATATTTTCTCCAAGTCTGTGGCTTGTCTCCTCATTCTCTTGACATAGACTTTTGTAAGATTTTCTTTCATAGATCCTACCTTTGGTATTGCATCTAAAGCATCATTGCCATACCCAAGGTCAAATAGGTATTCTCCTATATTCTCTTCCACATGGTTTATAGTTTAAATTTTACGTTTAGGTTTATTATCCATCCTGAGTCAATTTTTGTGAGGGGTGTAAAGAGTGTTTCTTTCTTTCTTTCTTTCACATGTGACTCTTCAGTTGTTCCAGTACCATTTGTCCAAAAGCCTGTCTTTGCACCACTGTATTGCTTCTTTTCAAAAATTGGTTGGCTATATTAATGTGGCTCTATTTCTGGGCTCTGTGTTCAGTTCCATTGATCTACTTGTCCATTGTTTCACCAAAACCATACTATCTTGGTTCATGAATCAGGGGAAATTGGATGTGCTCAAATAGGAGATGGCAAGAGTGAACATTGACATTTTAGGAATCAGTGAACTAAAATGGACAGGAATAAGCAAATATAATTCAAATGACCATCATATCTACTATTGTGGGCAAGAATCCCTTAGAAGGAATGAAGTAGCCCTCATAGTCAACAAAAGAGTCTGAAATGCAGTATTTGGGTGTGATCTCAAAAATGACAGAAAGATCTCAGTTTGTTTCCCAAGCAAACCATTCAACATCATGGTAATCCAAGTCTATGCCCCAACCACTAATGCTGAAGAAGTTGAAGTCAAATGGTTCTGTGAAGACCTACAAGACCTTCTAGAATTAAAACCCCCCAAAAAATAAATAAATAAAAAAAGATGTCCTTTTCATCATAGGGGACTGGAATGCAAAAGTAGGAAGTTAAGAGATTCCTGGAATAACAGACAAGTTTGGCCTTTGAGTACAAAATGAAGCAGGGCAAAGGCTAACAGAGTTTCGCCAAGAGAACAAACTGACCATAGCAAACACTGTCTTCTAACAACACGAGTCTACATGTGTCTATCACCAGATGGTCAATACTGAAATCAGGTTGATTAAATTTTTTGCAGCCAAAGATGGAGAAGCTCTATACAGTCAGCAAAAACAAGACTGGAAGCTGACTGTGGCTCAGATCAAGATGTCCTTATTGTAAAATTCAGACTTAAATTGAAGAAAGTAGGGGAAACCCCTAGGCCATTCAGGTATCACCTAGATCAAATCCTTATGATTTATGATACAGTGGAAGTGACAAATAGATTCAAGGGATTAGATATGATAGACAGAGTGCCTGAAGAACTATGGATGGAGATTCATAACATTGTATAGGAGGCAGTGACCAAAGGCATCCCAAAGAAAAAGAAATGCAAGAAGGCAAAATGGTTGTCTGAGGAGGTCTCACAAATAGCTGAGAAAAGAAGAGAAATGAAAAGCAGAGGAAAAAGGGAAAGATATACCTAACTGAATGCAGAGTTCCAAAGAATAACAAGGAGAGATAAGAAAGCCTTCTTAAGTGAGCAATGCAAAAATAAATAAATAAATAAATAGAAAAAATAGAATGGGAAATACTAGAGATCTCTTCAAGAAAATTAGACATACCAAAGGAACATTTGTGCAAAGATAGGCACAATAAAGGACAGAAACTGTAAGGACTTAACAGAAGCAGAAGATATTAAGAAGAGGTTTTAAGAATACACAGAACTGTACAAAAAAGCTCTTAATGACCAGGATAACCACAATAGTGTGGTCATTCATCTATAGCCAGACAGTCTGGTGTGTGAAGTGAAGTGGGCCTTAGGAAGCATTACTATGAAAAAGCTAGTGGAGGTGATAGAATTCCAGTTGAGCTATTTCAAATCCTTGAAGATGCTGCTGCTAAAGTGCTGCACTCAAAATGCCAGCAAATTTGGAAAATTCAGTAGTGACCACAGGACTGGAAAAGGTCAGTTTTTATTCCAACCCCAAAGAAAGGCAAAGCCAAATGATGTTTGACTGTGTGGATCACAACAAGCTGTGGAAAATTGTTAAACAATGGGAATATCAGACCACCTTACCTGCCTCCTGAGAAACCTATATATAGGTCAAGAAGCAACAGTTAGAACCAGACATGGAACAACGAACTGGTTCCAAATTGGGAAAGGAGCACGTCAAGGCTGTATATTGTCACCCTGTTTATTTAACTTCTTTCAGAGTACATCATGCGAAATGCCAGGGTGGATGAATCACAAGCTTCAATCAAGATTTCCAGGAGAAATATCAATAATCTCAGATATGCAGATGCTGCTGCTAAGTCATTTCAGTCGTGTCCGACTCTGTGTGACCCCATAGACGGCAGCCCACCAGGCTCCCCCGTCCCTGGGATTCTCCAGGCAAGAATACTGGAGTGGGTTGCCATTTCCTTCTCCAATGCATGAAAGTGAAAAGTGAAAGTGAAAAGTAAAAGTGAAGTCGCTCAGTTGTGTCCGACTCTTAGCAACCCCATTCACTGCAGGCTACCAGGCTCCTCCATCCATGGGATTTTCCAGGCAAGGCTACTGGAGTGGGTTGCCATTTCCTTCTCCAGATATGCAGATGATACCACCATAATGGCAGAAAATGAAGAGGAACTAAAGATTCTGTTGATGAGGGTGAAAGAGGAGAGTGAAAAAGCTGGCTTAAAACTCAGCATTCAAAAAATAAGATCAAGGCATCTGGTCCCATCACTTTATGGCAAACAGATGGGTAAACACTGGAAACAGTGAGAGACTTTATTTTCTTGGACTCCAAAATCACTGCAGATGGTGACTGCAGCCATGAAATTAAATGATGCTTGCTCCTTGGAAGAAAAGCTATGACCAACCTAGACAGCATATTAAAAAGCAGAGACATCACTTTGCTGAAAAAGGTCTGTATAGTCAAAGCTATGACTTTTTCAGTAGTCATGTGTAGATGTGAGTTGGACCGTAAAGAAGGACCCTGAAGAATTGATGCTTTCAAAGTGTGGTGCTGGAAAAGACTCTTGAGAGCCCCTTGGACTGCAAGGAGATCAAACCAATCAATCTTAAAGGAAATCAGTCTTGAATATTCACTGGAAGGACTGATGCTGAAGCTGAAGCTCCAATACTTTGCCCACCTGATTCGAAGAGCCAACTAATTGGTAAATCTTTCCCTGATGCTGGGAAAATTGAAGGCAGAAAGAGAAGGGGACGGCAGAGGATGAGATGATTGGGTGGCATCACTGACTCAATGGAAATGAGTTTTGGCAAACTCCAGGAGATAGTGAAGGATAAGGAAGCCTGGCTGCTTCAGTCCATGGGGTCACAAAGTCTGGGACTAGACTTAAGGACTGAATAACAACAAATACTATCCTGATTTCTATAGCTTTTACTAAGTTTTTAAATCAAAGAGTGTCAGTCCTCCAACTATTGCTCTTCAATATTTTATTGGCTATTCAGGGTCTTTTTTTTTTTTCTCGGCATGTAAGATTTACAATCAGTTTTTTGCTACCCACAGAATAACTTTCTGGGATTTTGACTGGGTTTGTTTTGAATCTACAGATCAAGTTGGGAATAGGTGACATGTCAATATTGAATATTCCTATACATGAATATGGACTACATCGCCATTTATTTACTTCTTCTTTGTTATATTTAATCAGAGTTCTTTAGTTTTTCTCATAGAGATCTCATGCATACTATGTTAGATTTACACTTGACAATTTAATTTGTTGGATGATAATGTAAATGGTAATGCACTTTTCAATTTCTAATTCTACTTGCTTACTGCTGGTGTATACAACAGTGATTGAGTTTTGTACACTAATCTTATGTCCTGCACTCTTGCTGCAATCACTCGGTTTTAGGAGTTATTATTATTTTGACTTTTCTACATAGAGAATCATTTGTCTGCAAAAAATTTTTATTTCTTTGTGCCCAATTTTTATATGTCCCCTTTATATGTCTTACTGTGTTAGCTTACAGTATGATGTTGAATACCAGTGATGTAAGCTTATATCTGTGCCTTATTCTTGATCTTAGTGGGAAAGCTTCTAGTATCTTACAATTAAGTATGATGTTAGCTGTAGGGATTTTGTAGATTTCTTTTTAATCTATTTGAGGATATTCCCCTCTATTCCTAGTTTGTTTATAGTTTTTCTTTTCCATGAATGGGTGTTGAATTTTGTCAAATGCTTTTTCTGTACCTATTTAGGAAAATCATGTGATTTTCCTCCTTCAGTCTGTTGATGTAATGAATTACAGTAATTGATTTTCCAGTATTGAACCAGCTTTGAATACCTAAAGTAAATTCCACTTGGTAATGGTTTATTATTGGGAGAAGGCAGTGGCATCCCACTCCAGTACTCTTGCCCAGAAAATCCCATGGGTGGAGGAGCCTGGTGGGCTGCAGTCCATGGGGTCGCTAAGAATCAGACACGACTGAGCGACTTTACTTTCACTTTTCACTTTCATTCATTGGAGAAGGAAATGGCAACCCACTCCAGTGTTCTTGCCTGGAGAATCCCAGGGACGAGGGAGCCTGGTGGGCTGCCGTCTATGGGGTCGCACAGAGTCGGACACGGCTGAAGGGACTTAGCAGCAGCAGCAGCAGCAGCAATGGTTTATTATTACCTTTTTGTATACATTGTTGGGTTCAACTTGGTAATATATGTTAATATTTATGTTATGTATTTATTTGGCTGCACTGAGGCTTAACTGTGGCACGTGGGGTCTTTGCTGCATCATGTAGATCTTTCCCTGTGGCACACGGACTCTCTAAGTTGTGGCTCCCAGTCTCTGGAATGCATAGGCACAGTAGTTGCAGTACATGGACTTAGTTGCTCTGTGGTATGTGGGCTTTCCAGGTGGCTCAGTGGTAAAGAATCCGCCTGCCAGTGCAAGAGATGCAAGAAACATGGTTGGGTCAGTCCCTGGGTTAACCCACTCCAGTATTTTTGCTTGGAAAATCCCATGGACAGAGGAGCCTGGCAAGCCACAGTCCATGGAATCACAAAGAGTCTGACACAGCTTAGTGACTGAACATGCACACGTGTGGGATCTTAGTTTCCCCACCGGGAGTCAAACCTGCATCCCCTGCATTACAAGGTAGACTTGCAAGGGGTACCAGTGAAGTCCCCAGTTGACTAATATTTTGTTGAAGGATTTTGCCTGTATGTTCATGAGAGATATTGGTGTGTAGTTTTCGTTTCTTATAATGTCTTTGGTGTTGGTTTTAAGGTGATGCTAATCACATAGAATGATTTAAGTATTGCCTTTGCACTTGCTTATGGAAGAGATTATAGCGAATTGATGTAATTTCTTAAATGCTTGGTAGATTTCATCACTGAATTCATCTGGGCCTGGTGCTTTCTGTTTTGGAAGGTTGTTAATTATTCATTTAATTTCTTTAATAGACAAATGCCTATTCAGATTGTCTCTTCATTCTTGGGTGAGTTTTTGTGTCTTTCAAAAAATTGGTCCATTTATTCTAGGCTATCAAATTTGTGGGCATAGAGTTATTCATAATATTCCCTTATTATTCTTTACCATCCATGTGATCTATTGTTATGTCCCCTCATTCATTTTTAATCTTAGTAATTTGTGTTCTCTCTTTTTTCTTCACTAGTCTAGCTGGAGGCTCATTGATTTTATTGATCTTTTCAAAGAACCAGATATTTGTTTCATTTATTTTCTATATTGTTTTCTTTTTTTCAATTTCCTTGATTTCTACTCAAACATTTATCACTTCTTCTGCTTATTTTGTTTCTATTAACTTTATTGAAGAATAGTTAGCAAATATAATTGCATATATTTAAAATGTACAGTGTATATGTATAACTGAAAATCTTTTCTCTACACCTGAAACTAATACAATGTTGTTAATCAACTATGCTCCAATATAAAATAATGTGATGATTTAATATACATGTAAAATGTAGAGTGATTACCAAGATCAAGATAATTACACACCTATTACCCCACATAGTTACAATAGTGAACTTTTGTGTGTGTATTGTGAGAATGCTTAAGATCAACTTTCAAGTGTACATTGCCATATTATTAACTATAGTCACAATGCTGTACATTAGCTCCCCAGAACTTTCTTAATACAACTGACTATTTTTATCTTTTGACCTACAATATTCCATTTTCCCCTTACCCGAGGCCCTGGCAATCACCTTTCTTTTCTCTGTTTCTATGAAATTGGCTTTTGTTTTAGATTCCACAACTAAGTGGTACTATACAGTATTAGTCTATCTGAAATCTGGCTTATTTCACTTAGCATAAACCCACCAAATTCATCTATGTTGTAGCAAATAGCAAAATTTCTTTCATTTTTATGTTCAAATAATATTACAGTGTGTATATACACCACATATATCTTTATCCATTTTTCATCAGTGGACAATTAGGATGTATCCATGCCTTGGTTATTGCGAATAATGCTGCAGTGAACATGGGGTACAGATATCTCTTTGAGATCATGATTTTTTTCCTGTGGGTATAAACTCAGAAGTGGAATTGCTGAATCATATGGTAGTTTTTTTTTGAGGAACTGCCATACTGTTTCCCATAATGGCTGTAACACCAATAGTACACAAGAATTCCTTCTTCTTCCTGTCCATGTCAACATTTATCTCTTGTCATTTTGATAATAGCCACTGTAACAGGTATGAGGTGTTATCCCATTGTGATTTTTTGTTTGCATTTCCTTGATGATTAATGATGTTGAACACTTTTTCATGTATCTATTGGCCATATATATGATCATCTTTATGTCTTCTTTGAAAAAATATTTCTTTAATTTCTCTGTCCATTTAAAAATAAGATAATTTGCATTTTTTATATTGAGTTGTATGAGTTCTTTATATATTTTGAACATAACCCCTTATCCAATATACGGTTTGCAAGCATTTTTTTTTTTCCCATTCTATACTTTGCTTTTTCCCCTGGTTTGATTGTTTCTTTCTCTGTACAGAAGATTTTTAGTTTGATATAGTTCCACTTGATTTTTGCTTTAGTTGTTTGCATTTTTGTTGTCATATCTAATAAATAATTGTGAAACAATGTCAAGGAGAATTTTTTTCTTGACTTTTTTAAAGGAGTTGTATGGTTTCAAGTATTATATTTTAGCATTTCATCTATTTTGAGTTAATTTCTGTGAGTGGTGTAAAATAGGGGCCAGTTTCATTTTTTGCATGTAAATATCCAGATTTTCCCTCAGCATTTATTGAAGAGACTATTCTTTTTTTGTGTTGTTGGCTCCCTTTCCAAATACAGTTTTTTAAATTAAATTTTTATTTTATATTGAAGTATATTTGATTTACAATATTGTATTAGTTTCAGATGTACACAGCAAAGTGATTCAGTTTTACATATACATATATATATATTCTTTATTAGATTCTTTTCCCATATAGGATTTTTTAAAAAAAATTTTACTTTATTTTACTTTACAATACTGTATTGGTCTTGCCATACATCAAAATGAATCTGCCACAGGTGTACTCGTGTTCCCAATCCTGAACCCCCCTCCCATAGAATACTGAGTGAGTTCCCTGTACTATATAGTAGATCCTTGTTGATTTTCTATTTCATATATAGTAGTGTGTATATGTTAATCCCAACCTCCTAATTTATCCCTTATCCCTAAATATCCTGACTCTGTATTCATGGGTTTATATATGGGATCTCAGTTCTTCGTCATTGGTCTCTAAAGCTGTTTTTTTTTTTTTTTTTTTGCCAGTATTATACATTTCTGATCAGTTATGTAGTTTATACAGTCATGTAGCTTTATAACATAATTTGAAATCAGAAAGTGTGATGCCTCCAGTTTTCTTTCTCAGCATTGCTTTGGATGTTTGAGGTCTTCTGTGGTTGCATACAAATTTTATCTTTGTTTTTTCTATTTCTGGGAAAAAATGCCTTGGGAATTTTGTTAGGGATTCCGTTGAAAACGTAGATGGCCATGGATAATGTGAGCATTATAAAAATATTAACTTTTATTCTATGAACTCAGATTATCTTTCCCTTTGTGTCTTCTTCAATTTCTATCATCAATGCTATAGTTTTTATAGTACAGATTTCTCACTGTCTTGAATAAATTTATTCCTGAGCATTTTATTGTTTTTAATGCTATTGAAAATGGGATTTTTTCCCCTCCAAGTACTAACTGGGCCCGACCCTGCTTAGCTTCCGAGATCAGATGAGATCGGGCGCATTCAGGGTGGTATGGCCGTAGACTACCACACTTCAAAAGCATCAATTCTTCAGCGCTCAGTTTTCTTCGCAGTCCAACTCTCACATCCATACATGACTACTGGAAAAACTATAGCCTTGACTAGACGGACCTTAGTCAGCAAAGTAATGTCTCTGCTTTTGAATATGCTATCTAGGTTGGTCATAACTTTTCTTCCAAGGAGTAAGCGTCTTTTAATTTCATGGCTGCAGTCACCATCTGCAGTGATTTTGGAGCCCAAAAAGCTAAAGTCTGCCACTGTTTCCACTGTTTCCCCATCTATTTCCCATGAAGTGATGGGACCAGATGCCATGATCTTCATTTTCTGAATGTTGAGCTTTAAGCCAACTTTTTCACTCTCCTGTTTCACTTTCGTCAAGAGGCTTTTTAGTTCCTCTTCACTTTCTGCCATAAAGGTGGTGTCATCTGCATATCTGAGGTTATTGATATTTCTCCTGGCAATCTTGATTCCAGCTTGTGTTTCTTCCAGTCCAGCATTTCTCATGTTGTACTCTGCATATAAGTTAAAGAAGCAGGGTGACCATATACAGCCTTGATGTACTCCTTTTCCAATTTGGAACCAGTCTGTTGTTCCATGTCCAGTTCTAACTGTTGCTTCCTGACCTGCATATAGATTTCTCAAGAGGCAGGTCAGGTGGTCTGGGATTCCCATCTCTTTCAGAATTTTCCACAGTTTATTGTGATCCACACAGTCAAAGGCTTTGGCATAGTCAATAAAGCAGAAATAGATGTTTTTCTGGAACTCTCTTGCTTTTTCCATGGTCCAGCGGATGTTGGCAATTTGATCTCTGGTTCCTCTGCCTTTTCTAAAACCAGCTTGAACATCAGGAAGTTCACAGTTCACGTATTGCTGAAGCTTGGCTTGGAGAATTTTGAGCATTACTTTTTCCGTAGCTCTAGTCAGTCCTTTGTTCTGTAAGTGGGCCTGGTGGTGTCTTAGGTTAGGGCTTTTCACGTGGTAGCTATCCAACAGTCTGGTTTGCTAGCCCAAATTAGTTCCCTCAGATTGCTCTCGGGGCATTCAGGCCCAGTTCTTACTCTAAGCAATGCAGCCTGCGCCTCCCTGCCCAGCCCACACTTGCTAGTGGCAGATGCAGGCATCTGCACTGCTTCTCCGCTGGGGGAGTTACCGTTGGGCACGGAATCTGTGGGTTTTAATTATTTATTTATTTATCCTCCCAGTTATATTGCCCTCTCAGTTCCAAGGCTCGACACAGACATGCCGGTGAGAGTATTTCTTGGTGTTTGGAAACTTCTCTCTAAGACTCCCTTCCTGGGACGGAGCCCCATCCCTATCTCTTTTGTCGCTCTTTTTATCTTTTATATTTTTTCCTACCTCCTTTCAAAGACAATGGGCTGCTTTTCTGGGTACCTGATGTCCTCTGTGGGCATTCAGAAGTTGTTTGTGGAATTTACTCAAAGTTCAAATGTTCTTTTGATGAATTTGTGGGGGAGAAAGTGGTCTCCACATCCTATTCCTCCACCATCTTAGGACCGCCTCCCACCAGGGTCTTTTCAAATGAGTCAGTTCTTTGCATTGGGTGGGCAAAGTATTGGAGTTTCAGTTCAACATCAGTCCTTCCAATGATTTCCTTTAGGATGGACTGGTTCGATTTCTTTGCTGTCCAAGGGACTCTCAAGATTCTTCTCCAACATCACACTTCAAAAGCATCAATACTTTGGTGCTCAGGTTTCATTATAGTCCAACTCTCATATCCATACATGACTACTGGAAAAACCATAGCCTTGACTAGATGGAACTTTGTCAGTAAAGTAATGTTTCTACTTTTCAATATGCTGTCTATGTTGGTCATAATTCTTCCAAGGAGTAAGCGTCTTTTAATTTCATGGCTGCAGTCACCATCTGCAGTGATTTTGGAGCCCCAAAAAATAAAGTCTGACACTGTTTCCACTGTTTCCCCATCTATTTCCCATGAAGTGTTGGGACCAGATGCCATGATCTTAGTTTTCTGAATGCTGAGCTTTAAGCCAACTTTTTCACTTTCCTCTTTCACTTTCATCAAGAGGCTCTTTAGTTCCTCTTCACTTTCTGCCATAAGGGTGGTGTCATCTGCATATCTGAGGTTATTGATATTTCTCCCAGCAATCTTGATTCCAGCTTGTGCTTCATCAGCCCAGCGTTTCTCATGATGTACTCTGCACATAAGTTAAATAAGCAGGGTGACAATATACAGCCTTCATGTACTCCTTTCCCTATTTGGAACAAGTCTGTTGTTTCATGTACAGTTCTAGCACTTGCTTCCTGACCTGCATACATATTTCTCAGGAGGCAGGTCAGATGGTCTGATATTCCCATTGCTTTCAGAATTTTCCACAGTTTTTTGTGATCCACACAGTCAAAAATTTTGGCATAGTCAATAAAGCAGAAATAGATGTTTTTCTGGAACTCTCTTGCTTTTTCCATGATCCAGTGGATGTTGGCAATTTGATCTCTGGTTCCTCTGCCTTTTCTAAATCCAGCTTGAACATCTGGAAGTTCATGGTTCACACATTGTTGAAGTCTGGCTTGGAGAATTTTGAGCATTACTCTACTAGAGTGTGAGATGCGTACAGTTATGTCGTAGTTTGAGCATTCTTTGGCACTGTCCTTCTTTCAGATTGGAATGAAAACTGACCTTTTCCAGTCCTGTGGCCCCTGCTGAGTTTTCCAAATTTGCTGGCATATTGAGTGCAGTACTTTCTCAGCATCATCTTTTAGGATTTGAAATAGCTCAACTGGTATTCCATCACCTCCACTAGCTTTGATCATAGTGATGCTTCCTAAGGCCCACTTAACTTCACATTCCAGGATGTCTGGCTCTTGGTGAGTGATCATACCATCATGATTATCTGGGTCATGAAGAACTTTTTTGTATAGTTATTCTGTGTATTCTTGCCACCTCTTCTTAATATCTTCTGCTTCTGTTAGGTCCATAACATTTCTGTCCTTTATTGTGCCCATCTTTGCATGAAAACTTCCCTTGGTGTTCCTAATGTTCTTGAAGAGCTCTCTAGTCTTTCCCATTCTATTGTTTTCCTCTATTCCTTTGAACTGATCACTTAAGAAGTCTTTCTCTTCTCTCCTTGCTATTCTTTGGAGTATATCTTTCCTTTTCTCCTTTCCTTTTCACTTCTTTTCTTTTCATTTCTTCTCTTTTCACAGCTATTTGTAAGGCCTCCTCAGACAGCCATTTTGCTTATTTGCTTTTTTCCCCCCTTGGGGGTGGCCTTTTTTTTTTTTCATAGAGTTCACACTCCAAGGATTAAATAAAATTTATTTTTTTAATATACATTTATTTACTTTAATTGGAGGTTAATTACTTTACAATATTGTATTGGTTTTGCCATACATCAACATGAATCCGCAACAAGTATACACGTGTTCCCCATCCTGGACCCCCCTCCCACTTCCCTCCCCATACCATCCCTCTAGGTCACCTCAGTGCACCAGCCCCAAGCATCCAGTATCATGCATCGAACCTGGACTGGTGATTCGTTTCATATATGATATTATACATAATTCAATGCCATTCTCCCAAATCATCCCACCCTCTCCCTCTCCCACAGAGTCCAATAGACTGTTCTATACATCTGTGTCTCTTTTGCTGTCTCGCATACAGGGTTATCATTACCATCTTTCTAAACTCTATATATATGCATTAGTATACTGTATTGGTGTTTTTCTTTCTGGCTTACTTCACTCTGTGTAATAGGTTCCAGTTTCATCCACCTCATTAGAACTGATTCAAATGTATTCTTTTTAATGGATGAGTAATACTCCATTGTGTATATGTACCACCGCTTTCTTATCCATTCATCTGCTGATGGACATCTAGGTTGCTTCCATGTCCTGGCTATTATAAACAGTGCTGTGATGAACATTGGGGTACACGTGTCTCTTTCAATGCTGGTTTCCTCGGTGTGTATGCCCAGCAGTGGGATTGCTGGGTCATATGGCAGTTCTATTTCCAGTTTTTGAAGGAATCTCCACACTGCTCTCCATAGTGGCTGTACTAGTTTGCATTCCCACCAACAGTGTAAGAGGATTTCCTTTTCTCCACACTCTCTCCAGCAGTTATTGTTTGTAGACTTTCGGATCACAGCCATTCTGACTGGCATGAAATGGTACCCCATTGTGGTTTTGATTTGCATTTCTCTGATAATGAGTGATGTTGAGCATCTTTT
This sequence comes from Budorcas taxicolor, assembly GCF_023091745.1. Taxonomy (NCBI): domain Eukaryota; kingdom Metazoa; phylum Chordata; class Mammalia; order Artiodactyla; family Bovidae; genus Budorcas; species Budorcas taxicolor. The sequence goes on from NC_068935.1 coordinate 77,240,976, forward strand.
CATGTGTTTGTTAGCCATCTGTATGTCTTCTTTGGAAAAATGTCTGATTAGTTCTTTGGCCCATCTTTTGATTGGGTTGTTTATTTTTCTGGAATTGAGCTGTAGGAGTTGCTTGTATATTTTTGAGATTAGTCCTTTGTCAGTTGCTTCATTTGCTATTATTTTCTCCCATTCTGAAGGCTGTCTTTTCACCTTGCTTATAGTTTCCTTTGTTGTGCAGAAGCTTTTAAATTTAATTAGGTGCCATTTGTTTATTTTTGCTTTTATTTCCAATATTCTGGGAGGTGGGTCACAGAGGATCCTGCTGTGATGTATGTCGGAGAGTGTTTTGCCTATGTTCTCCTCTAGGAGTTTTATAGTTTCTGGTCTTATGTTTAGATCTTTAATCCATTTTGAGTTTATTTTTGTGTATGGTGTTAGAAAGTGTTCTAGTTTCATTCTTTTACAAGTGGTTGACCAGTTTTCCTAGCACCACTTGTTAAAGAGATTGTCTTTTCTCCATTGTATATTCTTGCCTCCTTTGTCAAAGATAAGGTGTTCATAGGTGTGTGGATTTATCTCTGGGCTTTCTATTTTATTCCATTGATCTATATTTCTGTCTTTGTGCCAGTACCATACTGTCTTGATGAGTGTGGCTTTGTAGTAGAGCCTGAAGTCAGGCAGGTTGATTCCTCCAGTTCCATTCTTCTTTCTCAAGATTGCTTTGGCTATTTGAAGTTTTTTGTATTTCCATACAAATTGTGAAACTATTTGTTCTAGCTCTGTGAAAAATACTGCTGGTAGCTTGATAGGGATTACATTGAATCTATAAATTGTTTTGGGTAGGATACTCATTTTCATTATATTGAATCTTCTGATCCGTGAACATGATACATTTCTCCACCTATTAGTGTCCTCTTTGATTTCTTTCACTGGTGTTTTACAGTTTTCTATATATAGGTCTTTAGTTTCTTTAGGTAGATATATTCCTAAGTATTTTATTCTTTTCGTCAGAATGGTGAATGGAATTATTTCCTTAATTTCTCTTTCTATTTTCTCATTATTAGTATATAGGAATGAAGGGATTTCTGTGTGTTGATTTTATATCCTGCAACTTTACTATATTCATTGATTAGCTCTAGTAATTCGCTGGTGGAATCTTTAGGGTTTTCTATGTAGAGGATCATGTCATCTGCAAACAGTGAGAATTTTACTTCTTCTTTTCCAATTTGGATTCCTTTTATTTCTTTTTCTGCTCTGATTGCTGTGGCCAAAACTTCCAAAACTATGTTGAATAGTAATGGTGAAAGTGGGCACCCTTGTCTTGTTCCTGACTTTAGGGGAAATGCTTTCAATTTTTCACCATTGAGGATAATGTTTGCTGTGAGTTTGTCATATATAGCTTTTATTATGTTGAGGTATGTTCCTTCTATTCCTGCTTTCTGGAGAGTTTTTATCATAAATGGATGTTGAATTTTGTCAAAGGCCTCCTCTGCATCTATTGAGATAATCATATGGCTTTTATTTTTCAATTTGTTAATGTGGTGAATTACATTGATTGATTTGTGGATATTGAAGAATCTTTGCATCCCTAGAATAAAGCCCACTTGGTCATAGTGTATGATCTTTTTAATGTGTTGGATTCTGATTGCTAGAATTTTGTTAAGGATTTTTGCATCTGTGTTCATCAGTGATATTGGCCTGTAATGGTTTTTTTTTTTTGTTTGTTTGTTTGGTTTTTTTTTTTTGGTGGCATCTTTGTCAGGTTTTGGTATTAGGGTGATGGTGGCCTCATAGAATGAGTTTGGAAGTTTACCTTCCTCTGCAGTTTTCTGGAAGAGTTTGAGTAGGATAGGTGTTAGCCCTACTGTAAATTTTTGGTAGAATTCAGCTGTGAAGTCGTCTGGATCTGGGCTTTTGTTTGCTGGAAGATTTCTGATTACTGTTTCATTTTCCATGCTTGTGATGTATCTCTTAACATTTTCTATTTCCTCCTCGTTCAGTTTTGGAAAGTTGTACTTTTTTAAGAATTTGTCCATTTCTTCCAAGTTGTCCATTGTATTGGCATATAATTGCTGATAGTAGTCTCTTTTGATCCTTTGTATTTCTGTGTTGTCTGTTGGGATCTCTCCATTTTCATTTCTACTTTTATTGATTTGATTTTTCTCCCTTTGTTTCTTGATGAGTCTGACTAATGGTTTGTCAATTTTATTTATCCTTTCAAAGAACTAGCTTTTGGCTTTGTTGATTTTTTGCTATGGTCTCTTTTGTTTCTTTTGCATTTATTTCTGCCCTAATTTTTAAAATTTCTTTCTTTCTACTAACCCTGGGGTTCTTCATTTCTTCCTTTTCTAGTTGCTTTAGGTGTAGAGTGAGGTTATTTATTTGACTTTTTTCTTGTTTCTTGAGGTATGTTGGGGATGGTCTTGATCCCTATCTCCTGTACAATGTCACAAACCTCTGTCTATAGTTCTTCAGGCACTCTATCAGATCTAATACCTTGAATCTATTTGTCACTTCTACTGTATAATCATAAAAGATTTGGTTTAGGCCATATCTCAATGGTCTAGTGGTTTTCCCTACTTTCTTCAACTTAAGTCTGAAGCCTTAAGAAACTAGAAAAAGAACAAATAAAATCTAAAGTTAGAAAAAGGAAACAATAAAGATTAGAGGAGAGCTAAATAAAAGAGAGAATATGAAAAAAGAGAAAATCAAAGAAAGCAAAAGTTTATTGCTTAAAAATACCAAATTTGCACACTTTAAGCTAGATTGGAGCTATCCTGGAGTGGGAAGTCAAGTGGGCCTTAGGAAGCATTAATATGAACAAAGCTACTGGAGATTATGGAATTCCAGCTGAGCTGTTTCAAATCCTAAAATATGATGCTGTTAAAGTGCTGCACTCAATATGCCAACAAATTTGGAAAACTCAGCAGTGGTCACAGGACTTGAAAAGGTCAGTTTTCATTCCAAACCCAAAGAAGGGCAATGCCAAGGAAGGTTCAAACTACCATAAAATTGCACTCATTTCACATTCTAGCAAGGTAATGCTCAAAATAAGCTTCAACAGTACATGAACCATGTACTTCTAGATGTGTAACCTGGATTCAGAAAAGGCAGAGGAACCAGTGACCAAATTTCTAACATTTGTTCGATCATAGAAAAGGCAAGAGAATTCCAGAAAAAAATCTACTTCTTCTTCATTGGCTATGCTAAAGCCTTTGACTGTGTGGGTCATAATAAACTGTGGAAAATTCTTAAAGAGATGGGAATACCAGACCACCTTATCTGTCTCCTGAGTAACATATATACAGATCAAGAAGCAATAGTTAGTCCCAGACATGGAACAATGGACTGGCTAAAAACTGGGAAATGAGTACATCAAGGCTGTGTACTTTCACCCTGCTTATTTAGCTTATATACAGAGTATGTCATGCAAAATGCTGTGCTAGATGAATCACAAGCTAGAATCAAGATAGCCAGGAGAAATATCAACAACTTCACATATGCAAATGATACCACTCTAATGGAAGAAAGTGAAGAGGAACCGAAGAGCCTCTGTATGAGAGTGAAAGAGGTGAGTGACAAAAGCTGGCTTAAAACTCAACATTCAAAAAACTAGGGTCATGGCATATGGTCCCATAGCTTCATGGCAAGTAGATGGGGAAAAAGTGTAAACTGGAAGATTTTATTTTGGGGGGGCTCCAATATCACTGCAGATGATGGCTGCAGGCATGAAATTTAAAGATGCTTGCTCTTTGAAAGTAACACTATGACAAGTTTAGCATATTAAAAAGCAGAGACATCACTTTGCTAACAAAGGTCCGTATAGTCAAAGCTATGGTTTTTTCAGTAGTCATGTATGGATGTGGGAGTTGAACCATAAAGAAGGCTGAGTGCCAAAGAATTGATACTGTCTAAGTGTAGTGCTGGAGAAGACTCTTGAGAGTCCCCTGGACAACAAGGAGATCAAACCAGTCAATCCTAAAGGAAATCAACCCTGGATATTCATTGGAAGTACTGATGGTGAAGCTGAAGCTCCAATATTTTGGTCATCTGATGTGATTAGCTGACTCATTGGAAAAGACCCTGATGCTGGGAAAGATTGAGTGCGTGAGGAGAAGGGCCTGACAGAAGATGAGATGGTTGGATGGCATCACCAACTCAGTGGACATGAGTTTGAGCAAACTCTGGGAGATAGTAAAGGACAGGGAAACCTGGCATGCTGCAGTTTATGGATACCAAGAAGTCAGACACAACTTAGTGTCTGAACAACAATCCAGCATAGTATTGGAAGTTCTAGGCAGAATCAGGTAAGAAAAAAATAATAAGACATCCAAACTTTAAATGAAGAAGTAAAATTATCTCTGTTTATAGATGTCATATAGAAAACCCTAAAGATTAAAACAAACATGTTAGAGAAAATAAACTAATTCAGTAACATTGAAGGGAAAAAAATCAACATGCAAAAATTAGTTGTATTTCTATATGCTAACAATGAATACGCTGAAAAGGAAATTAAGAAAACCATTCAATTTATAGAGCCATGAATAATATGAAGTACTTAGGAGTAATTAAACCAAAGAGGTGGAATACTCGTACACTGAAAACTACAAAACAGTGCTGAAAGAAATTAAAGAAGACATACGTACATAGAGAAACATTCTATGCTCATGAATTGGAAGACTTAATATTTTTAAAATGATAATATTACCCAAGGAGATCTACAGAATCAATGCAACCCCTATCAAATTCCCAAAGATTTTTTTTTTTTGAAAAATAGTAAGCTCCAATACTTTGGCTACCTGATGAGAAGAGCCAAACCATTGGAAAAGACCCTGATTCTGGGGAAGATTGAAAGCAAAAGGAAAAGGGGCAACAGAGAATGAAATAGATAGATAGCATCACCAACTCGATGGACATGAATATGAACAAACTCTGGAAGATGGTGGAGGATAGAGAAGCCTGGAGTGCTGCAGTCTGTGGGGTCACAAGGAGTCCACACAACTTAGCAACTGAACAACAACACAAAATTCATCCTGAAATTGCTTATGAAATCTCAGTTGATTCCCAGTATCTAAAACAATACTTAAAAATGAAGAACAAAGTTGGGGGACATATACTTTCTAATTTTAAAATTTACAACAAAGCTACAGTGATCAAAACAGTGTGAAACTGGCATAAAGACAGACATATAGACAAATGAAATAGAACAGACAGCTCAGAAATAAATTCTCATATTTATTTTCAGTTGATTTTCAACAAGTGTGCCAAGACTATTAAATGGAGAAAAGATTGATTTTCTTTCAATGGATAGTGCTGAGAAAACTGGATATTTGCATACAAGGGAACAAAGTCAGACACTTACCTTATACCATATACAAATATTAATGCAAAATGGATCAAAGAAAAAGACATATGTTTTATATGTAAAACACTTAGAAGGAAAACTAAGTGACATAGAAGACATAGAAGGAAAACTTCATGACATTGGTTTGGCAATGGTTTCTTGGATATGATGCCAAAAGTATGGGCAACAAAAGCAGCATAAATAATGCAGACTTCATCAGAATTAATAATGTTTTTGCATCAAAGGACACCATCAAGAGAGTGAAAAGATAACCCCCAGAATGAGAGAAAATAATTTGTAAATCATATATTTGATAATGGCTTAATATCCAGAATACACAAAAATTATACATCTCAACAACAACAAAAATCAAACCTATTCAAAATGGACAAACAGCTTGAAAAGACATTTTCTCTAAATAAGGCATGTGGGCATGCATGCTAAGTCACTTCAGTTGTGTCCGACTCTTTGTAACCCTATGGGTTGTAGCTGGCCAGGCTCCTTTGTCCATGGGATTCTCCAGCCAAGAGTACTGGAGTGGGTTGCTGTTTCCTCCTCTAAAGGATCTTCCTGACCCAAGGATCAAATCCATGTCTCCTGCATTGCATGCAGATTCTTTACCACTGAGTCATTGGGGAAGCCCCAAATAATGTACACAAATGAGTAATAAGTACTTGGAAAGATACTCAACAGAACTAGTTGTTTGGGAAAGTAAATTCAAAACCAGAGAGAAATACAACTTCATATTCATTACGATGTCTTTAAAAAAATGAAAAAAAAATGCTTCAGTGAGAATTGGGAGAAATTGCCACCTTTATGCATTGCTACTGGGAATGTAAAATTTTACAGCCATGGAAAATAGTTTGATCTTTCCTCAAAAATGGACACATAGAATTACCATGTGATCTAGTAATTCTATTAACACCATGTATTTTCTCAAAGAATTGAAAGCAGAGACTCAAAAGAATACTTGCACATCAAACTTCATAGCAGCATTATTCACAATAGTTCACACTGGAATCAATCCAAATGTCCATCAACATTTTAAGATACATGTGTGAATCGCTCAGTCATGTCCGACTTTTTGTGACCCCATGGACTATAAAGTCCATGAAATTCTCCAGGCCAGAATACTGGAATGGGTAGTCTTTCCCTTCTCCAGGGGATCTTCACAACCCAGGTCTCCTGTATTGCAGGCAGGTTCTTTAACAGCTGAGCCACAAGGGAAGCCCAAGAATACTGGAGTGGGTAGCCTACCCCTTCTCCAGTGGATCTTCCTGACCCAGAAATTGAACCAGGGTCTCCTGCATTACAGACGGATTCTTCACCAACTGAGCTATCAGGGAAGGCTTATATTTGCTCCATTTGTCTTCTCTAATTACTGTCTGCAGTGTTTTGTAATTTTCAGTGAATAAATCTTGTACTTCTTATGTTAAACCTAACTCTATATATTCTTTTATGATTGATATTATTGTAACAGGTACTGTAATTGAATTTTTATTGTGGTAAAATAGACATAAAATAAAATTTACCATTTTAACCATGTATTAAGTGTTCAATTCAGTTGCATTAGGTACATTCACAATGTTGTACATTTATCATCAATACTCAGTTCCACAACTTTATCATCCCAAACTGAAACTCTGTACCCCTTAAACTATAACTCTCTGTTCCTTATTCCCCCAGCCTCTGATAATATCTATTATACTTTGTGTCTCCTTGAATTTGCCTATTTTATGTCACCTTGTATAAGTGGAATCATACAGTATTTGTCCTTTTGCATGTGGCTTATATCACTTAGCATAATATTTTCAAGGTTCATCCATATTGTTGTATCAGAACTTCATTCCTTTTAAAGTATATATAAACTTCCTAGCCTTAAGATATATATAAAACATATAAGGAATGTTGCAACTACAGAACCAGGAAAAGAAAATCTTAAATGTAGGACTTTTAACTATGGAACTATCCAGATTGATACACGAACCTGAGAATTGAATTTTGTAAATAATGTAATCATATACAGTACAGAGTGATAAAATAAGTAAAAAAGAATTTTATCTACATACTGAAAGAATCTGTAAAGAAATACAACAATATGTAAACAGTGTTTATCTCTGTGGTAGTAGCATGATAAAAATCAGAGTTCAAATATGGAAAAGAAAAGACAGTTAATTTTTTAAAAATTGTTTACTTAACAGATTATCAGCATTGGCAATATGGACAAAGTAAACTTCACCCATGAGCCTACCCAAAGGAAAAATTTAATGGCTGCATGGTATTCCATCCTATGAATACTCTATCATATATCTAACCATGTCTTTAATACTGAGATTTAGATTATTTTAAATAACAGCTGTCAAGCAAATGTTAAGATTTTTACAATATAGATCACTTTACAATTGAGCATTTCTTTTAAACAGTCCCAATGGCTTTAAAGCCAGAATCAAGAGAGAGGGAGGGGCAAGTCCTATCAGTATTAGGACTGGGTTATTGGCTATAAGCTAGAGAAGGAAATGGCAACCCACTCCAGTATTCTTGCCTGGAAAATCCCATGGACGAAGGAACCTGGTTAGGCTACAGTCCATGGGGTTGCAAAGAGTCGGACATGACTGAGCGACTTCACTCACCCATTGACTATAAGACAGACAGCTGGTTTTATATAGTGGGATACATATACAGAGGTTTTATATAGTGGGATACTCATATAGTGGGATACAGCATTTTGGCTCTTCATCGCAAGTTCTCTTTAACCCAACCTCCTCCTAACCATCTAAACTTCTCCTTCCTGTCCCCACCCACTACCCCAGGAAATGTTAAGGGAGATTTCCCAATCTAAAATTACTGGTCACTTATCATATAGCGTGTGGAAAATACAGAAAAACAGAATACAGAATATTTAAATCACTGGCAGTTACACCACCCTGAGACCAGCATTTGCTAATTTTTTTTAGTGTTTTCCCTTCTAACCTCTCTGTAAGTTCTTCTCCCTCTCACCTCTTTCCTTCCCAGAGCCCAGGGCTAAAATCAAAGGGACAGATTTAGGATGGGTGAATGCTTTATCTGACATTTTAGTTGCTATTTTCTCTTTTGAAATTATAAAAATATAACACCAGCTGAAAACGGAAAGAATAAGCTAGTAAAACCTGGTTTCTAGAAAACCCGGGTGGTGCTGTGGGACTAGCGGGAGGGGGATGAAGCAGCCATATTAGAGAACCTGGGAAGGTGAGACGAGTTGGAAACTTGATAGATCTAATAATTTATTGGCTCATGGTTTGTTGATCACTGCAGCCCAGCAAATGAAATTAGAGTAGAGTTGTGGGAGAGGGAGGGAGTGAGGCAGCAAGCTATTTGCACCAAAAAAATCTAGGCAAGAGACAGCTGCGTAATCATAGCGGCACCGGTTTTTTCTTGTAGCAGCTGATGCTTGCGGAGATCAGCTTACTGCGGCTCTCTGCAGTCTCTGGCCTGCTCCTGCAGGTCACTGCGGCCATCGCTGCTCTCTCTACCCCAGCCAGGACACCGCTGCCTCTGGTTCTCACAGCCTCCGCACCGCCTTCGTCCCGGCAGCAGCATCAACCGTAGCTCTAGGCTCCCGCAACACAGTCAGACCACTACCTTTCATTTCACCTCTGTCCCAGTCAGCGCCGCGTCTGATATTCCGATGAGTCTTTCCTTGTGGAGGTCAGATCTCCTGAACTTGACGGTAGCCAATTAGGCGTGTGAGGTCCTTGGAAAAATGGCCGAGTCAGCCGACCACAAGGAACTGTTCAGTCAAGAAGAGTCTGGTGATAAGGTAATGATGGAGGGGTCCGGGGAGCAGCCGGAGAGCAGTGAAGATGCCTCGGCTGGGCCTGGAGATGATGGGGACCGCGGTGAAGAAGCTGCCGTGGGTCCTGGGGAAGAAGGGGAAAAAGGTGAAGAGGATGCTGCTGGGTCCGGGGAAGGCGGGGAAAAAGGTGAAGAAACTGATGAGGATTCAGACCCAGACCATCCAAAAGGACTTATCGGTTATCTTTTAGATACAGACTTTGTTGAAAGTCTACTTGTGAAAGTTAAATACCGTGTGTTAGCCCTCGAAAAGCTTCAAACTAGAGTGGCCAATCTAGAGTCCAAATTCCTGAGGGAATTTCATGGTATTGAAAGAAAGTTTGCTGAAATGTATCAGCCTTTATTGGAAAAAAGACGTCAGATAATCAATGCAATCTATGAGCCTACAAAAGAGGAATGTGAATATAAATCAGATTCTGAGGACTGTGATGATGAGATGTATGATGAGGAAGAGATGTGTGGTAATGAGGAGGGTCTGCTACATGACTACATGGATGAGGATGACGATTGTGAAGATTATGATGATTATGCTGTTGAAGAGGAGGAGGAGGATGGTAATGATGATGACAATGACGATAACACCAAGGCAGCTGGAGATGAGAATAAAGAAGAGGATCCTAAAGGAATTCCTGATTTTTGGCTGACTGTCTTAAAAAACGTTGACACACTGACTCCTTTGATTAAAAATATGATGAGCCTATTCTGAAGCTCCCGACAGATATTAAAGTGAAGCTTTCAGATCCTCGTGAACCTCTCAGTTTCACACTAGAGTTTCACTTCAAACCAAATGAATATTTCAAAAATGAGCTGTTGACAAAGACCTATATGCTGAAGTCAAGGCTAGCATATTATGATCCCCATCCCTATAGGGGAACCGCGACTGTATTGCATAGGCTATAAAATAGATTGGAATGAAGGAAAGAATGTCACTTTGAAAACAGTCAAGAAAAAGCAGAAGCACCGCATCTAGGGAACAATGCGAACTGTGACTGAAGATTTTCCCAAGGATTCATTCTTCAATTTCTTTACTCCTCAAGGAATCAACTCAAATGGAAAGGATGGAAAGGATGATTTTCTACCTGGCCACAATTTATGTACTTACATAATCCCAAGATCAGTATTATTTTTCTCAGGTGATGCGCTTTAATCTCAGCAAGAAGGGGTAGTTAGGGAAGTTAATGATGAAATTTATGACAAAATTATTTGTGATAATTGGATGGCTGCAATTGAGGAAGTTAAATCTTGTTGCAAAAATCTTGAAGCAATAGTAGAAAACATTGATCGCTAAAGCAGAGTGTACATGGCCCTGAAATTAATTGTCCTAGATCTAGTTACTCAAAATATAATAATTAATTACAGTCTTGTATTGTTAATTTTTCTTGTAGCGTAAGTTAAAAATGTATGTCTCAGAAATATGAGAAGTTCAAATACTAATTCATTTGACTTTGCATTTTAGCATAGAATACTTTCAAGAAATGTGGACTGTGTTAAATGACTTAAGATATATTAATATAGTATTGTGTAGTTTAATCCTTCTGAAGTCCTTTTGTCATGTAAGTATTAATCTGTAGCTATGAACATTATCAGAACTACTAAATGAGATCAATATTTATTCTAAAAGAAAATTCTGGAGAACCAACTCAAGGTTCTTTTGCTGTTTTTTGTATTTGTGTTTTCTTTAGCTACTGTGTTTAATTTTGCTGTGCCTGCTTCATTTTGCAATAAAAATGCAATAGAACTTAAAACTTGAATCCTTAAGAAAACACCTGCATATGGTTAACAATTTCAGGCAAAATCACATTTCACATTTGTTAATAACAGCTTGTTCATAGGCTATTGTATTTTATGTGACCATGATAAATAATGAAACTTAGTTGTATTAAATTTATTTATCAGTGAAGTGTTAATCAAAGTATTTTCCAAAGATTGCCATGTATTGTTCTGTGTAATTGTGTAAACTGTAATTAGAATGTATAATTCTCTTTTCCTACAGTACATTTAATCATTCATTGAAAGTGACCACTTTATTATTTTGAAAAAAATTTTAATGTTCCTTCACCACAAAATGAATAAAAATTTCATTGTTTCATGTTATAAAACTGACCTTTTTTAATTGTAAAAGTAATATGTTTATTGCAGGACCAAAATCCATATACCCAATCCTCAAAGATAAACATTGTTTATGTTTTGATTTATTGCCTACTGTTCTTTTTCTGTGTGTTTATGTATTCATGCAAATTTGCTAAAAATATCCTTAGATGTGCAAAGAAAGTGTATCTTTTTATGGTTTATAATTGATTTAATCTTAATCATGAGTCCATCTCCACCTCCCAAGACTGTAGGAAAACAAAAATCTCAGTTTTAATGTATCTAGGTTAGAGAATCTGCCTGCTAATGCAGGACAAACGGGTTTGATCCCTGGGTCAGGAAAATCCCCTGGAGAAGGAAATGGCAATCCACTGCTGTATTCATTCTTGCCTGAAGAATCCCATGGATGGAGGAGCCTGGCAGGCTACCGTCCATGGGATCGCAAAGGAGTCAGATATGACTTAGAGACTAAACATCAGCAACAGTAAATTCAATGCCATTTAATAATTTAAATACTCTAAAAATAACAGGCTCATGTGTGTTTGTCTATATTTCAGAATACTCTTCCACATCATTACCTGAATGTAAAGGGGGTAAAGGGACTTATATTGCTTTATGACATTGGTTTCGAGTGCACTGACTGAGAACCATGGGATGTGGTTGGTCAGAGAGCTGACTTTGTCCCAGAGCTAATTTTGCCTGCCTCAAGTGTGGAAACACAGAAATTTGGCTGCCCCCCTTAGTATACTCTGTGAAGGCCACATCTATCTCTCTGGGATAACAGCGAACTTCTTAACCCCTTCCATGCCATATTAGAGCTGAGAGTGGCTTGGAAGTGCTAACTGTATCTTGTTATTGTTGCCTATCCACTCTTCCACCCCAAGTGATTGTGGTGTGATCCCACAAAATTATAAAATGAAAGTGGAACTAAAGCTCCTCTGCTTGTGACTTTTTTCTTCCACTATTGAACATTCCTCCTTCGGATTTTGGCTCAAAGAGGTAAGTTTTGAACACTACTTGCTTTTCTTACCACCGTCTCTTTTCTACAATCAACTGAGGAGGAAAGTATGGGTTTTTTTCTCCTTTTCTGTCTGACCAGGACCCTCCTCTAATATAATAGAGATAAGAGAACTGCACCCCAGAATGGACAGGGCTTTCTTGCTCATCATCTTGAAACACCACTATGTATCAGCAGGCAGGCTTCCTTTTCCCTGGGCTTGGCTGACGATCCTAGTGACAAAATTAAAATGTGCTCCCTGCCTTCCACTCCTTCCTTCACAGGAGAGTGGTGACATCTGCCAAATATGCTTCTTGCATTTAAAATGGTTTCCTAACTAGTACTTCTACTCCCCTCTGCTCAGAGAAAAATATAATATCTTTCTCCTAGGGACAGTGGTAAACACTCACCTGATTTTCTCTGGGGTTGCAATAGTTGACAAGATATTGGGAAATCGACAACTGTGATAGGGGAACCTCAAATCAGGAAATGCTTCCAATGTATACTTGATAAATATAGACTTTTTCATGCTTTTCACCACCAATAATTATGACCTTTGTTAAATTTCTGACTCCCTCAAAACCCCTCCCACACGTGAAAATTGGTCCCCTTTTAAGAGTGGGTGCTGTTACTGTGTAATAAAAGTAAGGAAAATGGGTGTATCTTTCTTGCTATTTCACGGAGGAATATCAGACATTTTGAAGTCCCTCCTTGGCAGTCTACTCCAGTATTCTTGCCTGGAGAATTCCATGGACAAGGGGAGCCCCACAGGCTACAGTCCATGGGGTCACAAAGGGTTGGACACAACTGAGTGACTATCAATCCTGTCCTTTTCTCTTATCTCTATGAAATAGAGTGAATCTGCTTCTGGGCTTTCTATAAGGGTAGGCCTGCCCCCTTTGCTGTATCTCTTGTCAGTGACCTTCAGCTGAAGACCACCAGGGACATACCCATAGTTGAACAAGTTGGGTTTACTCATTGCTGTGAGAGAGAACCATTGTATGTTATCAGTAAGTGGGTGTTAAAAAAAAAAACAAAAACATACTTCAGGATTTGAGCTTTGGTTGCATGATTTGGTGGATGGTCTAAGGAAGTGGGGATATTGGTAGTTCAATAAATCTTACCTATAAGGAAGAGAAACTAGAAAAAGGATAAGGCAGTAATTGATAAAAAGTTTTAGCTATTCATTAAAGCTATCATGGCAGGGATGGTTGGTGGATGGCAAAGTGACTTTATTTTTGTCTGTACTTCGAAAAAATTAAGAGGTTTTGCTTTGAATCACTTTATTGTGGTCCCAGAGTAACCTTGTCTGAGGTTGATATTCTATAATATGGTTTATGTGCACTAGAATAAGATGGCCTAGCTCTGAGTATCAGGCCAACTTCCTGATGTCAGGGACTGCTTTTTACATTTCTTTCTCTTTTGCCTCTTCTCAAGGATGCAATTTGATACTATAATCATTCCCATAGCTTGCGGTGGGATGGAGGTTCGTTTGAGTTGGGTTTAGACTAGTGTAGAGGCCCTTTGGGGCTTCCTAGGTGGCACAGTGGTAAAGAATCCACCTGTCAATGCAGGTGATGTGGGTTTAATCCCTCGGTAGGGAAGATCCTCTGGAGAAGGAAATGGCAACCCACTTTAGTATTCTTGTCTCGGAAATCTCATGGACAGAGGAGCCTGGCAGGCTACAGTCCATAGGGTTGCAAAGAGTTGGACACGAATGAGTCACTGAGCACTCACAGAGGCCCTTTAGGCCTTGAGAATAGGCCATCAACTTTAGTCCACATGCCAGAGAGACTTGTATCAGGATTTAGGGCTTGTGTGACTAAAAATAGGAATTTATCTCAATTTTTTTTAATAATCATTCTTTAAAACTATATTATTTATATTGTCCTGGAGAGATTGTTGAGCTGGCTGTTGGGCATTGTTAGAAGCTTGGCATTCTGAAGGAAAATACTGAAGTATATAAATACAACAAAATTCCATTTGGGGGTGCATAATTTATAAATTATGATATTTAGTATTATATAGCATATGGCAGAGTGATTAGTCTTTGAAGCCAGGCTGCTTAGATTCAAATTAGCTGAGTGACCTTGTGCGAGTTACTTATGTATCTCAGTTTTCATACCTGTAAAAATATGGTGATAATTGTACAATTATCTCATAGATTATTATGAAGATTTAATTGATTTATGCAAAGTTCTTGAAATATATATGGCAAATAAAAAGTGCTATCTAGGCATATCTATCTTTAATATTTTTATTATTAAGTTTATACCTAAAACACTCAAAATTGTTTGGTAAACAATAAGGATACAGTAAATTCTTATTACATTATTAATAATTGTCCCCTAAATTGTTTCTAATTTACAAAAAGTGGAAGCATATACTTTGTATTTAAATGACAGAATCTTCAAGATTTCTGCAAGTAATAAGAAGGGCTAGTTTACTAGTAGTACTTATGTTATTGGCAAGTCTGATTAATGAAAAGGAAAATAAAGTGACCAACTCTGCCGTTCCTCACTGCTAAGTGCATTGATTTAGCCTTGTAGCTTTGTACACTAGGTGCAACACTGATCACAGGCCATTTTGTTAACTGGTTAACAAATGAATCATTAAATTAAAATATTTGGAAACCAGGCAGAAAGAGAATACAGAAAATGAAAATCCTATGAAATTGTGTATCATCCATAGATATATAACCGATTTGATTTTTCAGTTACCACACAGCAGTGTACAACATATGGCTGACTATTGGAAAGCAGATAACCTTCACATGGAACACTAACATGTGTGAATATGTCTCCACTCCTAGCTTCTTTCAAAACTGCTTATGGCGCCCGACCCCTATTTGCCTCGGATAGAATTGCCTTTCTTCTTATAGGCCACAGGTACTCTTATACATAGAATATGGTTTCATAAAACATCAAGTGCCCCACGCTTGTACATGCCCTAAGAAAGGAGTTTTATAAAGATCTGGGGTCCTTTATCATCCCTGGTTGTAATTTACTATCCCTGTAAAATAGAGAATCCATTTATTGATTTAAACCTCATACAAAAGCTTCTACATTCCAATGGAATGTATCACTGGGCCATGGGGATAAAGCTTTCCAAGTAATCTTACTTGGTAAGATTGGTGCTAAAATAAAAATTTCACAAAGAAACTTCTAGGGAAAAAAATAACTATTTTAATTAAATTTTCTATTTCACATTTATGCCTTCAGATACACACAAACACATACTCTCTCATACACACACACACACACACACACACACACACACAACACAGCAGGATGATCCAGAATGAGTGGAAGCTTGTGGTCAGAGAGACTGACAACAAGAAGAACCAATATGAAGTGCTTTATCATTTGATACTTCTCCATAATCTATCAAAGTGAAAGGAGATAATAAAATTGATACTGTGTGTGTGTTCATGCTCACATCTGTGCATATATGTACATGATTTAATGCAGAATATGCTAGTAACAATTGGAAATGATACATAGGCAATAATCTTTGTTGTCCAAAATATCACCCAGAATTTATGAGGAATCCTATGGAAAAGGAAAGAGTGAATGATTTGCAATGAGATCTCTTCCTCAATATGATGAGACATGTTTCATTTTACAATGTAGAGGAATTGAAAAAAAGTGCTTTTACTTGTCAAGACTCATATTAGGCAGTTTAAGACATTTACATTTCTGCAGTTCAGTTCAGTCTCTCAGTCGTGTCCAACTCTTTGTGACCCCATGAATTGCAGCACGCCAGGCCTCCCTGTCCATCACCAACTCCCGGAGTTCACTCAGACTCACCTCCATCGAGTCAGTGATGCCATCCAGCCATCTCATCCTCAGTCATCCCCTTCTCCTCCTGCCCCCAATCCCTCCCAGTATCAGAGTCTTTTCCAATGAGTCAACTCTTCACATGAGGTGGCCAAAGTACTGGAGTTTTGGCTTTAGCATCATTCCTTCCAAAGAAATCCCAGGGCTGATCTCCTTCAGAATGGACTGGTTGGATCTCCTTGCAGTCCAAGGGACTCTCAAGAGTCTTCTCCAACACCACACTTCAAAAGCATCAATTCTTCGGCGCTCAGCTTTCTTCACAGTCCAACTGTCACATCCATACATGACTACTGGAAAAACCATAGCCTTGACTGGATGGACCTTTGTTGACAAAGTAATGTCTCTGCTTTTGAATATGCTACCTAGGTTAGTCATAACTTTCCTTCCAAGGAGTCTTTTAATTTCATGGTTGCAATCACCATCTGCAGTGATTTAGGAGCCCCCCAAAATAAAGTCTGACACTGTTTCCACTGTTTCCCCATCTATTTCCTATGAAGTGATGGGACCAGATGCCATGATCTTAGTTTTCTGAATGTTGAGCTTTAAGCCAACTTTTTCACTCTCCTCTTTCACTTTTATCAAGAGGCTTTTTAGTTCCTCTTCACTTTCTGCCATAGGGAGGTGTAATCTGCATATCTGAGGTTATTGATATTTCTCCCAGCAATCTTGATTCCAGCTTGTGCTTCTTCCAGTCCAGCATTTCTCATGATGTACTCTGCATATAAGTTAAATAAGCAGAGTGACAATATACAGCCTTGATGTACTCCTTTTCCTATTTAGAACCAGTCTGTTGTTCCATGTCCAGTTTTAACTGTTGCTTCCTGATCCACATAGTCAAAGGCTTTGACATAGTCCATAAAGCAGAAATAGATGTTTTTCTGGAACTCTCTTGCTTTTTCCATGATCCAGTGGATGTTGGCAGTTTGATCTCTGGTTCCTCTGCCTTTTCTAAAACCAGCTTGAACATCTGGAAGTTCACGGTTCATGTATTGCTGAAGCCTGGCTTGGAGAATTTTGAGCATTACTTTGGTAGTATGTGAGATGAGTGCAATTGTGTGGTAGTTTGTGCACTCTTTGGCATTGCCTTTCTTTGGGATTGGAATGAAAACTCACTTTTTCCAGTCCCGTGGCCACTGCTGAGTTTTCCAAATCTGCTGGCATATTGAGTGCAGTACTTTCACAGCATCATCTTTCAGGATTTGAAATAGCTCAACTGGAATTCCATCACTTCCACTAGCTTTGTTCATAGTGATGCTTTTTAAGGCCCACTTGACTTCACCTTCAAGGATGTCTGGCTCTAGGTGAGTGATCACACCATCGTGGTTATCTGCGTCGTGAAGATCTTTTTTGTACAGTCTTCTGTGTATTCTTGCCACCTCTTCTTAATACCTTCTGCTTCTGTTAAGTCCATACCATTTCTGTCCTTTATCAAGCCCATCTTTGCATGAAATGTTCCCTTAGTGTCTCTCATTTTCTTGAAGAGATCTCTAGTCTTTTGCATTCTGTTGTTTTCCTCTATTCTTTGCAATGATCACTGAGGAAGGCTTTCTTATCTTTCCTTGCTATTCTCTGCGACTCTGCATTCAGATGTGTATATGTTTTCTTTTCTCCTTTGCTTTTCACTTCTCTTCTTTTCACAGCTATTTGTAAGGCCTCCTCAGACAGCCATTTTGCTTTTTTTTGCATTTC
The DNA here is from genome assembly GCF_023091745.1 of Budorcas taxicolor. Lineage (NCBI taxonomy): Eukaryota > Metazoa > Chordata > Mammalia > Artiodactyla > Bovidae > Budorcas > Budorcas taxicolor. The sequence goes on from NC_068935.1 coordinate 77,258,746, forward strand.
TTTTTCATGGGGATGGTCTTGATCCCTGTCTCCTGTACAATGTCATGAACTTCCATCCATAGTTCATCAGGCACTCTATCAGATCTAGTCCCTTAAATCTATTTCTCACTTCCACTGTATAATCATAAGGGATTTGACTTAGGTCATACCTGAATGGTCTAGTGGGTTTCCCTAGTTTCTTCAATTTAAGTCTGAATTTGGCAATAAGGAGTTCATGATCTGAGCCACAGTCAGCTCCCAGTCTTTTTTTGCTGGCTGTATAGAGCTTCTCCATCTTTGGCTGCAAAGAATATAATCAGTCTGATTTTGGTGTTGACCATCTGGTGATATCCATGTGGTCAAGCATTAAACTTACATACTTTTACTATATCTTGTTTGCAGAACATTCCAGCATTACGTTCCCAGTAAATTTGGGTAAAAGTGATTGTCTCAGTTTTTCAGATGAGAAATCTGAGATATTTTCATTGTAATTTTCCAGTATCATTTAACTAGTGAGCCAAAATTCAGACCTGATCTCATTGCTTGCACTCTTCTCATCACACCATGCTGCCTTTAGTGAGCCTGAATGATACTGCTAGTTTAGTTATGGTAAAATGTCTCTACCGATATGAAAACTTCTTGGTACTACTACTGGGATAGATATTAACTTAATTCATTGACTTAATATATGGAAACTGCTAGGCTGAAGCTTTTTAAGAAAAATTCCAAATGCAGCTTAACAGTGTAAAAGTATTATAGGAATTAAATCTCATTTCCTCTTAAATATTCTATAATTTATACTTTGGTAATATGACCTACTTATCGTAATCATAGATATAATTTAAATTTTTGCTTTTTTGAAACCTCAGAGTTTTTTTTTTTTAAATCTGGGTTCTTGTCCCTATTGTGAAACTTGTATATTATATGACCTGGGTCAAACTAATAAATTCCCCTTGTCAGCAGTTTTCATATCTGTACCTAGGTCATAAGATTGTTTTGATAATTCATTGTGATAAAGACTGTCAAGCACTTAGTACAACTCCTGGCATGTAGCAAGTCCTAAAACATTAGGTGATTATTATTATAATTATCATCATCACTTCTTAGAATTTTTATGGGCATCAAATTATAATATAATTAGCTTCAAACATATTAAGGAGTTAAATTATAGATTCTCTTTTATAGCTATATATCCCTGAGGTAATCCCAAAGAGAAGAGGGTTGAGGTGGTTAAATGTCTTTTTTTTTCCTTTTTGTTCTTTTTATTTGAAATAATTGGCAGGTACAAAAATATAATACAAAATCATGTGAGCCCTATAAGCTTATGCTTTTTGCCAGATTTTGGAATTTTTCAGCTTTTATTTCCTTGAGTATTTTTTCTGCTCCACACTCCTGCTCCTTTCTTTATGTGACCTGGATGACGTGAATTTTAGATCTTTTATTATTGTCACAGGCGTTGTGGTTTTGCTCATGTTTTTCAGTGTGTTTTCTTTTTGTTCAGATTGGGTCAGTGCTATTTGTATGTGTTCAAGTTCATTGATTCTTTCCTGCCATCTTCATTCAGCAATTGAACCCAGCCAGTGAGTTTTTAATTTAAAGTTATTTTATTTTTCAATGTTATCATTTCTATTTGATTCATTGTTCTGTTTCTTTTCTGAGATGTTCTATTATTCATTTGTTTCAAGAGTGTTCATAACTGCTTCCTGAAGCATTTAATGATGGTTTCTTTAAAATCCTTATCAGGTAACTACAATATCTGAGTGACATCTGTTAATCAGTTTTGCTCATTAAAGTTGTGATTTTCTGGGTTTTGATATGAGTGATTTTAAAAAATTATATCCTGGCCTTTTTTAGTATTATACTGGATCCTATTTAAATCTTACATCTTAGCAGGCTGTCACCCTGGTTAGGTTTACTGGGTGAGTGTTTTTGTTTTTGATGACCTTAACAGTTTTGAGGAGAATCAATCAGGTACTTTGTAGGATACATAGGGACCTCAATTCAGATTTGTTTAATGTTTCTCTCATGCTTAAACTGGGCTTATGGATTTTCGGGCAGAAGAGTAAAGAGGTAAAGTGCCTTTCTTATCACATCACATTGAGGAAAATTGCCATCAAAATGGCATACCTGATGATATAAACCTTAATCACCTAAGATAATGTTAGCTACATTTCTCCACTGTAAATTTACACTACCTCTCCCCCTCCACTTTCCATAATGTTACTCTTTGGAAGCAAGTTTTACTAAACATAGTATACACTTAAGTGTTGAGGACTTGTGCTACATCTCCTAGAGGAGTATCTACATAATTTTTTTAGAATTCTTCTTTGCAAGAGGTTTATCTCTTCTTCTATATATGTACATATGTATGTATGTATTCATAGATACATATTTATGATTTGGGTTATAGTCTAGTAGTCCATTATTTCTTTTGTTACATAGATTGTTCCATCTTTGGCCATTGGTAGCTCTTTGAGTTGGTCCCTATGTCCCTAGGTATACCCCCATATTTGTATGTGCCTGGTACTACAAAATGCTACTGACTAATTTTATATGTCCCTATTTCAGTCCAAGAATCAGCCATTTCTCCAAGGATACTTTATTCTTGTTTTTGGAGAATGGTGTCAGAAATCAGTATCTGAGCACTGGTGGGCTTGGTGCTACTGTGATGTCATTGATTCTACACCTTTTCAGTAAACAGAGCTAGTGTATTCACATCTCTATAATTATTCCCACATCTATTCATCAGTATCTATATTAAGGTAAACATGTTTTCATATTGATTTCTCTGGCCTTAATCTGTTACCACATGGGTCATTCTAGACTCATCCCGTTGCTTTTCTGTAACCTCTCACTCCAACAGTGAAAAATCTGATTCTCACCATCCATTATCCATTTACTTATTTGCTTAATCCCATCATAAATGTTTCAGAATTGTTAACCCATATCCCCAAGAGAAACAACTTAACTGATTACAGTATATTGCTTATGTACAGTCTTGAAAATCATATTTCAATTAAGACTATTCTTGTAATTTGAGCAACCTGTGCAATTCAGAGTTATGTCATGAGTTTTCAGAACTTGAGTGTATATTTGTAATACTGGTACTTCCATCTTTTCCAAATCACAGCTCATTTATATGTTTTACCTTTAGATAGTTTGTTCATTCATTCAGACTTGGATGTGTCTACTGTGGTCTTAGTGTGGTCATATAAAGAGCAATGAAATTGTATTTCTGTCATTAGGAACTCGTAGATAAAAGAATTAAAATGACTGACCTATTGAGGGTATATCCCAAGAGTCTTAGAGGTATTGGAAAATATAAAATGTGAAAAATGAAATACAGGGAGTAGAATCTGATAGTCATTGAGAGTACTACTGTCTTCTTCTTCTTCTTTTTTTTTTTTTTGTAATAAGATGGTCTTTGTAGGGAGGGAGGTGGGAGGGGGGTTCAGGATTGGGAACACATGTACACCTGTGGCAGATTCATGTTGATGTATGGCAAAACCAATACAATATTGTAAAGTAAAAGTAAATTTAAATTAAAAAAAAGATTGCCTTTGGGGCTTCTAAATTACAGGAGACTTTTAAAGAATTATAACCATTTAAAGTGTACAGTTCAGTGGTGTTAGTACATTCACATCACCACCATTCATTCTAGAACCTGTTATCTTTCCAAACTGAAACTACATATTCATTATACAATAACTCCCTATTCCCCCAGCCTCCAGCCTCTGGAAACTATCATTTTGCTATCTGTATCCATGAATTTGACTACTCCAGGTAAGTCGTTTAAGTGGAATCATGCAATGTTTGTCTTTTTGTCTCTGAATAATTAGCACAATGTCTTCAAGATTCATCCATATTATAGCATGTATAGGGTTTCCTTCCCTTTTAAGACTGAAAAATATTAGATTGTATGTGTAAAATGCATTTTATCTTTTCAGCCATCAATAGACATTTGTTTCCCCACCACCCCACCATTTGGCTATTGTGAATAACGCTGCTATGAACATGGTTATACAAATATGTTTGAGACCCTGCTTTTGGGTATATATGCAGAAGTGTATTTGCTGGATTATATGATAATTCAATGTTTAATTTTCTGAGGAACTGTCATACTGTTTTCCACTGTGGCTCTGCCATTTTACAAGGGGTCCAATTTCTTGACATCTTTGGCAATATATACCATCTTCCGTGATTTTCTTTGATAACAAGCATCATAATGGATGTAAAGTGGTATTTCATTGTGGTTTTGATATGAATTTCCCTAATAATTAGTGATGTTGAACATCTTTTCATGAGCTTCATGGCTGTATTATATCTTCCTGGAAAAATGTCTATTCAAGTCCTTTACCAATTTTTAAATTGACTTTTTTGTTGTTGAATTGTAAAAATTCATTGTATAGTCTGTATATTAATCAGGTTTATTATTTGAAAATATTTTCTCCCATTCTAAGGTTGCCTTTTAACTCTGTTGATCATATCCTTGATGCAAGAAACTTTTTTGATTTTGATGAAATCCAATTTATATTTTCTTTTGCTGCCTGTGCTTTTGGTGTCATATCCAAGAAATCATTACCAATGCCAGTGTTATGGAGTTTTGCCCCTGTTTTCTTTTAAGTGTTATGGTTTTAGCTCTTACATTTAGATATTTGATCTATCTTGTTTTAATATTTGCATATGATGAAAGCAAGGGTCCAACTTCATTCTTTTGCATGTGGATATCCAGTTTTTACAGCATCATTTGTTGAAGATTCTCCTTTCCTGCATTGAATTATTTTAGCAACCTTGTCAAAAATCATTTGACCATATATATGAGGATGCCAGGAGCCAGCATGGGGAATCCCACCCGTATTTCTTTTCTTTTCTTTTTTTTTTAACTTTGACATGACTGGGCGACTGAACTGAACTGTTTATGTAAATTGCAAAGTATAACATTTCATATCCAAGTTAGTAATTTATGTAAATGTATATTAATAATAGTAATGTAATCAATGTCTAAAAATTACTAAAAAGGGTTAATTTTTCTGCTAATGTAAAGCAATTTATTTTATTTTATTTTTTAATATAAATTTATTTATTTTAATTGGAGGTTAATTACTTTACAATATTTTATTGGTTTTGCTATACATCAACATGAATCCACCACAGGTATACATGTGTTCCCCATTCTGAACCCCATCCTTCCTCCCTCCCTGTACCATCCCTCTGGGTCATCCCAGTGCACCAGCCCCAAGCATCCAGTATCATGCATCGAACCTGGACTGGCGATTCCTTTCATACATGATATTATACATGTTTCAAAGCCATTCTCCCAAATCATCCCACCGTTGCCCTCTCCCACAGAGTCCGAAAGACTGTTCTATACATGTGTCTCTTTTGCTGTCTCGCATACAGGGTTATCTTTACCATCTTTCTAAATTCTATATATATGCGTTAGTATACTGTATTGGTGTTTTTCTTTCTGGCTTACTTCACTCTGTATAATAGGCTCCAGTTTCATCCACCTCATTAGAACTGATTCAAATGCATTCTTTTTAATGGCTGAGTAATACTCCATTGTGTATATGTACCACCGCTTTCTTATCCATTCATCTGCTGATGGACATCTAGGTTGCTTCCATGTCCTAGCTATTATAACAGGGCTGTGATGAAGACTGGGGTACACGTGTCTTTTTCAATTCTGGTTTCCTTGGTGTGTATGCCCAGCAGTGGGATTGCTGGGTCATATGGCAGTTCTATTTCCAGTTTTTGAAGGAATCTCCACACTGTTCTCCATAGTGGCTGTACTGGTTTGCATTCCCACCAATTGTAAGAGGCTGTACTAGTTTGCATTCCCACCCAGTGTAAGAGGGTTCCCTTTTCTCCACACCCTCTCCAGCATTTATTGCTTGTAGACTTTCGGATCGCAGCCATTCTGACTGGCGTGAAATGGTACCCCATTGTGGTTTTGATTTGCATTTCTCTGATAAGGAGTGATGCTGAGCATTTTTTCATGTGTTTGTTAGCCATCTGTATGTCATCTTTGGAGAAATGTCTGTTTAGTTCTTTGGCCCATCTTTTTATTGGGTAGTTTATTTTTCTGGAATTGAGCTGTAGGAGTTGCTTGTATATTTTTGAGATTAATTCTCTGTCAATTGTATCATTTACTATTATTTTCTCCCATTCTGAAGGCTGTCTTTTCACCTTGCTTATAGTTTCCTTTGTTGTGCAGAAGCTTTTAATTTTAATTAGATTCCATTTGTTTATTTTTGCTTTTATTTCTAATATTCTGGTAGGTGGGTCATAGAGGATCCTGCTGTGATGTATGTCAGAGAGTGTTTTGCCTATGTTCTCCTCTAGGAGTTTTATAGTTTCTGGCTTTACGTTTAGACCTTTAATCCTTTTTGAATTTATTTTTTTGTATGATGTTAGAAAGTGTTCTAGTTTCATTCTTTTACAAGTGGTTGACTAGTTTTCCCAGCACCACTTGTTAAAGAGATTGTCTTTTCTCCATTATATATTTTTGCCTCCTTTGTCAAAGATACGTGTCCATATGTGTGTGGATTTATCTCTGGGCTTAATATTTTGTTCCATTGATCTATATTTCTGTCTTTGTGCCAGTACCATACTGTCTTGATGAGTGTGGCTTTGTATTAGAGCCTGAAGTCAGGCAGGTTGATTCCTCCAGTTCCATTTTTCTTTCTCAAGATTGCTTTGGCTGTTCAAGGTTTTTTGTATTTCCATACAAATTGTGAAATTATTTGTTCTAGTTCTCTGAAAAATACCATTGGTAGCTTGATAGGGATCGCATTGAATCTATAGATTGCTTTGGGTAGTATACTCATTTTCACTATATTGATTCTTCCAATCCATGAACACGGTATATGTCTCCATCTATTTGTGTCCTCTTTGATTTCTTTCACCAGTTTTTTATAGTTTTCTATATATAGGCCTTTTGTTTCTTTAGGTAGATATATTCCTAAGTATTTTATTCTTTTCTTTGCAATGGTGAATGGAACTGTTTCCTTAATTTCTCTTTCTGTTTTCTCATGGTTAGTGTTAGGAATGCAAGGGATTTCTGTGTGTTGATTTTATATCTTGCAACTTTACTATATTCATTGATTAGCTTTAGTAATTTTCTGGTGGTGTCTTTAAGGTTTTCTATGTAGAGGATCATGTCATCTGCAAACAGTGAGAGTTTTACTTCTCCTTTTCCAATTTGGATTCCATTTATTTCTTTTTCTGCTCTGATTGCTGGGGCCAAAACTTCCAAAACTATGTTGAATAGTAATGGTAAAAGTGGGCACCCTTGTCTTGTTCCTGACTTTAGGGGAAATGCTTTCAATTTTTCACCATTGAGGATATTATTTGCTGTGGTTTTGTCATATATAGCTTTTATTGTGTTGAGGAATGTTCCTTCTATGCCTGCTTTCTGGAGAGTTTTTATCATAAACGGATGTTGAATTTTGTCAAAGGCGTTCTCTGCATCTATTGAGATAATCCTATGGTTTTTATTTTTCAATTTGTTAATGTGGTGTATTATGTTTATTGATTTGCGAATATTGAAGAATCCTTGCATCCTGGGGATAAAGCCTACTTGGTCATGATGTATGACCTTATAAATATGTTGTTGGATTCTGTTCACTAGAATTTTGTTAAGGATTTTTGCATCTATACTCATCAGTGATATTGGCCTGTAGTTTTCTTTCTTTTTTTTTTTTTTTTTGTGGCATCTTTGTCTGGTTTTGGTATTAGGGTGATGGTGGCCTCATAGAATGAATTTGGATGTTTACCTTCCTCTACAGTTTTCCGGAAGAGTTTGAGTAGGATAAGAGTTAGCTCTTCTCTAAATTTTTGGTAGAATTTAGCTGTGAAGCTGTCTGGTTCCGGGCTTTTGTTTGCTGGAAGATTTCTGATTACAGTTCCAATTTCCATGCTTGTGATGTGTCTGTTAAGACTTTCCATTTCTTCCTGGTCTCATTTATGGCATTATTCATTATATATTGACTCTTTTTTATTTCTTCTAGGTCCTTGTTAAACATTTCTTGCATCTTCTCGATCATTGTCTCCAGGCTATTTACCTGTAACTCCATTTTTTTTCCCACGATTTTGGATCATTTTCACTATCATTATTTGGAATTCTTTATCAGGTAGATTCCCTATCTCTTCCTCTTTTGTTTGGTTTGATTGGCATTTTTCCTGTTATTTTACCTGCTGGGTATTTCTCTGCCTTTTCATCTTGTTTATATTGCTGTGTTTGGGATGGCCTTTCTGTATTCTTGCAGTTTGTGGTTCCTCTTTTTATGGAGGTTCCTTGCTGTGGGTGGGGTTGGACAGGTGGCTTGTCAAGGTTTCCTGGTTAGGGAAGCTTGTGTCGGTGTTCTGGTGGGTGGAGCTGGATTTCTTCTCTCTGGAGTGCAATGGGATGTCCAGTAATGAGGTTTGAGATGTCAGTGGGTTTGGTGTGACTTTGGGCAGCCAATATATTGAAGCTCAGGGCTATGTTCCTGTGTTGTTGGAGAATTTGCCTGGTATGTCTTGCTCTGGAACTTGTTGGCCCTTGGGTGGTGCTTGGTTTCAGTGTAGGTATGGAAGCGTTTGATGAGCTCCTGTCAATTAATGTTCCCTGGAGTCAGGAGTTCTGTGGTGTTCTCAAGATTTGGACTTAAGCCTCCTGCTTCTGGTTTTCAGTCTTATTCTTTCAATAGCCTCAAGACATCTCCATCTGTACAGCACTGATGATATAACATCTAGGTTAATGATGAAAAGTTTCTCCACAGTGAGGGACACCAGAGAGGTACACAGAGTTACATGGAGAAGAGAAGAGGGAGGAGGGAGATAGAGGTGACAAGGAGGAGAGGAGGGGGAATCAAAAGGGGAGAGAGCAAGCTAGCCAGTAATCACTTCCTTATGTGCGCTCCACAGTCTGGATCCCTCAGAGATGTTCATGGAGTTACACAGAGAAGAGAAGAGGGAGGAAGGAGACAGAAGTTGCCAGGAGGATAAAAGGGGGAGTCAAAAGAAGAGAGACAGATCCAGCCAGTAATCAGTTCCCTAAGTGTTCTCCACAGCCCAAAACACACAAAGAGATTCACAGAGTTGGGTAAAGAAGAGAAGGGGGAGGGAGTCCAAAGGGGAAGATAGCAGTCCAGCCAGTAATCTCACTCCCAAGTAAAAATGGGTACTGAAGATTGGGTTCTTACAGATACAAAATTGATAACAAGTATCAAGAAGCAAAGATTAAAAATCTAGAGTAGAGGTTAGATTCTCAAAAATACAATATTAAAGAAAGAAACAATGTCACACAATTATTATATATAGATATATATGAATTTGGCTTTAAAAATAGGGTCTTTTTTTGCAAAGTAATATTAGGTTATGAAAATGAAAATTAAAGGAGTAATAGAGGACTTAAAGATTTTAAAAATTTTAAAATTTAAAAATGATCATAGTAAAAATATATCTAGAACTTTCTCTGGTGTTGTTTTGGACAGTGTGGGGTCAGTTCATTTTCAGATAGTTCCTTGATCTGGCTCACACTTCTCAAGATCTATAGGCCCCTTCCTATGTATTCGGTACTAACTGCAGGGTTTTAGTCTATTGCACCTGTCACTTCCAAAGTGGTTCCCTCTGTTTATTTTAGCTTCTTCTGTTTGCTGGCCTCTTCAGTGTCTAATTCCACCCTGACACAAGGGGGCGGTGGTGGTCACTTTTTTTAGGCTCACTTGTTCAGTCGTGCTGTGGTGGGGAGGGGAGGAACACTGCAAACAAATATCACTGACGTCTGTGGGGAGTGCTCCCAGTGTTTCAACCACACTGGGTTTGCCCCCACTCAAGGCATGTGTGCTTTTCCAGTCTACCCTGCTCAGGCTCTAGGTTGCTCTGCTGGGTACTGTCTGAGGCAGGCCCTGGGTTGAGTGCACTTCCCAGGTCTAACCCGTTGAGGTTCAGGTCTCAGGTACTCCAAAACAGTGCAGACTTGATTGGGCCTGCTTTTTGTGCCCTTCCACGGTCCAAGCAGCTCAGGTGACCAGGTGCTTGGTTAGCACAGTCGCCCCGAATTGGGGCTGTGACTTATAACATCCTCCATCCCTGCCACTCAGTTTTCTGGGTTTAAAGCCAGCATGCCTTCTCAGGTGTGCCATGATGGCTGCGACCCTCCCAGCAGATGTCAACCATCCAGAATCCCAAGGAGTCTGATTAGCAACAAAGCCTGCTTGCAGTTTGGTAGATGATGCCTCTCTGGGGCTGCGATTGCTCCCTTCTGGCTTTGGCTGCCCCCTCATGCCTGTTTCCGGGGGGAGATGGCTGATCCTCAGCCGGCTAGCTCTGCTCAGTACTTTGTTCTGTGAGCCGGCCTGGTGGTGTCTTCAGATCAGTTCAGTTCAGTTGCTCAGTCGTGTCCGATTCTTTGTGACCCCATGAATCGCAGCACACCTGGCATCCCTGTCCATCACCAACTCCCAGAGTTCACTCAGACTCATGTCCATCGAGTCGGTGATGCCATACAGCCATCTCATCCTCTGTCGTCCCCTTCTCCTCCTGCCCCCAATCCCTCCAAGCATCAGGGTCTTTTCCAATGAGTCAACTCTTCGCATGAGGTGGTCAAAGTATTGGAGTTTCAGCTTCAACATCAGTCCTTCCAATGAACACCCAGGACTGATTTCCTTTAGGATGGACTGGTTGGACCTCCTTACAGTCCAAGGAACTCTCAAGAGTCTTCTCCAACACCACACTTCAAAAGCATCAATTCTTTGGCACTCAGCTTTCTTCACAGTCCAACTCTCACATCCATACATGACCACTGGAAAAACCATAGCCTTAATTAGACAGACCTTTGTTGACAAAGTAATGTCTCCGCTTTTGAATATGCTATCTATGTTGGTCATAACTTTCCTTCCAAGGAGTAAGCATCTTTTAATTTCATGGCTGCAATCACCATCTGCAGTGATTTTGGAGCCCCCAAAAATAAAGTCTGACACTGTTTCCACTGTTTCCCCATCTATTTCCCATGAAGTGATGGGACCAGATGCCATGATCTTTGTTTTCTGAATGTTGAGCTTTAAGCCAACTTTTTCACTCTCCTCTTTCACTTTCATCAAGAGGATTTTTAGTTCCTCTTCACTTTCTGCCATAAGGGTGGTGTCATCTGCATATCTGGGTTTATTGATATTTCTCCCAGCAATCTTGATTCCAGCTTGTGCTTCTTCCAGCCCAGCGTTTCTCATGATGTACTCTGCATAGAAGTTAAATAAGCAGGGTGACAATATACAGCCTTGATGTACTCCTTTTCCTATTTGGAACCAGTCTGTTGTTCCATGTCCAGTTCTAACTGTTGCTTCCTGACCTGCATATAGGTTTCTCAAGAGGCAGGTGAGGTGGTCTGGTATTCCCATCTCTTTCAGAATGTTCCACAGTTTCTTGTGATCCACACAGTCAAACGCTTTGGCATAGCCCATAAAGCAGAAATAGATGTTTTTCTGGAATTCTCTTGCTTTTTCCATGATCCAGCGGATGTTGGCAATTTGAAGTCTGGTTCTTCTGCCTTTTTCTAAAACCAGCTTGAACATCTGGAAGTTCACGGTTCACATATTGCTGAAGCTTGGCTTGGTGAATTTTGAGCATTACTTTACTAGCATGTGAGATGAGTGCAATTGTGTGGTGTTTTGTGCATTCTTTGGCATTGCTTTTCTTTGGGATTGGAATGAAAACTCACCTTTTCCAGTCCTGTGGCCCCTGCTGAGTTTTCCAAATTTGCTGGCATATTGAGTGCAGCACTTTCACAGCATCGTGTTTCAGGATTTGAAATAGCTCAACTGGAATTCCATCACCTCCACTAGCTTTGTTCGTAGTGATGCTTTCTAAGGCCCACTTGACTTGTCTGGCTTTGAGTGAGTGATCACACCATTGTGATTATCTGGGTCGTGAAGATCCTTTTTGTACAGTTCTTCTGTGTATTCTTGCCACCTCTTCTTAATATCTTCTGATTCTGTTAGGTCCATACCATTTCTGTCCTTTATCGAGCCCATCTTTGCATGAAATGTTCCCTTGGTATCTCTAATTTTCTTGAAGTGGTCTCTAGTCTTTCCCATTCTGTTGTTTTCCTCTATATCTTTGCATTCATCGCTGAGGAAGGCTTTCTTATCTCTTCTTGCTATTCTTTGGAACTCTGCATTCAGATGCTTATATCTTTCCTTTTCTCCTTTGCTTTTCACTTCTCTTCTTTTCACAGCTATTTGTGAGGCCTCCTCAGACAGCCATTTTGCTTTTTTTGCATTTCTTTTCCATGGGGTTGGTCTTGATCCCTGTCTCCTGTACACTGTCATAGGTGGGTTTATTCCTAGGTATTTTATTCTTTTGTTGCAGTGATGAATGGGATTATTTCCTTAATTTCTCATTCTGATTTTTCTTTCTTAGTGTATAGGAATGCAAGGGATTTCTCTGTGTTAAATTTTATATCCTGCCATTTTACTATACTCGTTAATTAGCTCTAGTACTATTCTGATGGCACCTTGAGGGTTTTTTTATGTATAGTATTATGTCATCTGCAAACAGAGTTTTACTTCTTCTTTTTCCATCTGTATTCCTTTTATTTCTTTTTCTTCTCTGATTGCTGTGACTAGGAGTTCCAATACTATGTTAATAGTAGTGGTGGGAGTGGGCACCCTTGTCTTATTCCTAATTCTAGAGGAAATGCTTTTAATTTTTCCCCATGGAGGATAATGTCTGCTGTGGATTTGTCATATATGGCCTTTATCATGCTGAGGTAGGTTCCTTCTATGCCTACTTTTGGAGAGTTTTTATCATAAATGGGTGCTGAATTTTGTCAAAGGCTTTTTCTGCATCTATTAGATGATCATATGGTTGTTATCTTTCAATTTGTTAATGTGTATCACATTGATTGATTGCATATAATGAAGAGTCATTCCATCTCTGAGATAACGATCCCTCGATCATGATGTATGATCCTTTTAATGTGTTTTTGGATTCTGTTTGCTAGAATGTTGTTGAGGATTTTTATATGTATTTTTCTCAGTGATATTGGCCAATAATTTTCTTTTTTGCGATATCTTTGTCTGGTTTGGGTATCTTTGTCTGGTATTGGGGTGATAGTGGCCTCATAGTGGCCTCATGAGTTTGGGAGGTTTCCTTCCTCTGCAATTTTTCTGGAAGAGTTTAATCCGGGTAGCCTAGCTTCTCTAAGCTTTTGGTAGAATTCATCTGTAAAGCGAGGCTTCCCTGTTGGCTCAGACAGTAAAGTATCCGCCTGCAATGCAGGAGACCCAGGTTCAATCCTGGGTTGGAATGATCCCCTGGAGAAGGAAATCGCAACCCATTCCAGTATTCTTGCCAGGAAAAAGCCCAAGGACAGAACAGCCTGGCAGACTATAGTCCATGGGGTTGCAAAGAGTCAGACACTACTGAGGGACTAACACTTTAACTTTTAATATCCATGAAGCCATCTGGCCCTAGATTTTTCTTTGTTGGAAGATTTTTGACTACAGTTTTGATTTCCATGTTTGTGATTGGTATGTTCATATTTTCTATTTCTTCCTGATCCAGTTTTGTAAGGTTGTTCTTTTCTAAGAATTTATCCATTTCTTCCAGATTTTCTGCTTTATTTGCAAATAGTTGCTTGTAGTAGTCTCTTATATTTCTGTGTTATTTGTTGTAACTTCTCCTTTTCCATTTCTAATCTTATTGATCTGAGTCTTCTCTCTTTTTTTCTCGATGAGTCTGGCTAATAGTGCTTATCATCTAAAAAAAAAACACACATTTTTTGTTTTATTGATCTTTGCTACTATCTCCTTCATTTACTTCTCATTTATTTCTACTCTGATTTTTATGATTTCTTTCCTCCTACTGACTTTGGGTTTTTTTTGTTCTTCTTTTTCTAATTCCTTTAGGTGTAAGATTACATTGTTTATTTGATGTTTCTCTTATTTCTTGAAGTAGGCTTGTATTGGTATATACTTCCTTCTTAGCTCTTCTTTTACAGTATCCCATCCGTTTTGAGTTGTCATGTTTTCCTTGTCATTTTCTTCTAAGTATTTTTTTATTTCCTCTTTGATTTCTTCAGAGACCTCTTGGTTATTCAGAAGATGTTGTTTAGCCTTCATCTGTTTGTGTTTTTTTTTTATAGTCTTTTCCCCTGTAGTTGATACCTAATCTTATAGTATTATGGTCAGAAAAGAAGCTTGAAATGACTTCAAATTTTTAAATTTATTAAGGCTTGAGTTGTGACTGAAGATGTGATCTACCCTGGAGAATGTTCCATGTGCAGTTGAAAAGAAATCTGTTTTGTTAAAATTAAATGCCCTGTTGGTATCAATTAGGTCCATCTGGTCCAATGTATCATTTACAGCTTGTGTTTCCTTATTAATTTTTTGTTGGGATGATCTGTCCATTAGTGTGTGTAATGTGATAATGTGCCCCACTGTTATTGTGTTACTGTCTATTTCCCTTTTTTATAGGTATTAGCATTTGCCTTATGTATTGAACTGCTCCTATGTTGAGTGCCTATATATTTATATTTGTTATATCTTTTGGGGGGGTTTATCTCTTGATCATTATGGAGTGTCCTTCCTTGTCTCTTGTAACAGACTTTATTTTAAAGTCTATTTTATATGATATGAGTATTTATACTCCTGCTTTATTTTGATTTCTGTTTGCATAGAATATCTTTTTCCTGTCTCTCACTTTCAGTCTGTATGTGTCCCTAGGTCTGAAGTGGGTCTCTTTTAGACAGCGTGTGTAGGGGTTTTATTTTTGTATCCATCAGCCCACCTTTGTCTTTTGGTTGGATCATTTAATCCATTTACATTTCAGGGAATTATTGATATGTATTTTTCCTGGAGAACCCTATGGACAGAGAAGCCTGGCAGGCTGCAGTCCATGGGGTTGCAAAGAGTGGTACGCTACTAAGTGACTTCCACTGTACTTTTACTTTATCATCTATTATCATTTATAGTTTTGGGTCCTTTTTTGTAGTTTTTTTCTTCCGTTGTGTTTTCTGTCTAGAGTGGTCCCTTTAGAATTTGTTGTAAAGGTGGTGCTGAATTCTCTTAAGTTTTGCTTATCTGTAAAGCTTTTGATTTCTTTGTCAAATCTGAATGATATCCTTGCTGGGTAGAGGTATTTCTTTATTATAGGGTTTTTTTTTTTCCACCACTTTAAGTATATCCTGTCACTCTCTTCATATTTGCAGTGTTTCTGTTGAAAGATCACCTGTTAGCCCTATGGGGATCCCCTTATATGTTATTTGTTGCTTTTCCATTGCTGCTTTTAATATTTTGCCTTTGGATTTAATTTTCATTAGTTTGACTAACATGTGCCTAGATGTGTTTCTCTTTGGGTTTATCCTGTATGGGACTCTCTGGTCTTCCTGGACTTAAGTGGCTATTTCCTACCTTGTGCACACCAGGACTCAGGAGAAAGGAGCAGTGACCCCACAAGAGACTGACCCAGACTTGCCTTGGAGAGTCCAGGAGTCTCCAGCTAAGGCATGGGTTGACAGTGACCTGTTGCAGGGTCAGGGGCACTGAATACAACAGTGGGTGCATAAGACCTTTTGAAAGAGGTTGCCATTATCTTCATTACCTCCACCATAGCTTGGTCTCAGGTCAAACAACAGGGCGGAGAAGGCAATGGCAACCCACTCCAGTACTCTTGCCTGGAAAATCCCATGGATGGAGGATCCTGGTAGGCTACAGTCCATGGGGTCGTGAAGAGTCAGACACGACTGAGCAACTTCACTTTCACTTTTCACTTTCGTGCACTGGAGAAGGAAATGGTAACCCACTCCAGTATTCTTGCCTGGAAAATCCCATGGATGGAGAAGCCTGGTAGGCTACAGTCCATGGGGTCGCAAAGAGTCAGACATGACTGAGCAACTTCACTTTCATCAAACTGATCACATGGACCAGAGCCTTGTCTAAGTCAATTAAACTATGAGCCATGCTGAGTAGAGCCACCAAAGATGGATGGGTCATGGTGGGGTGTTCTGACAAAACATGGTCCACTGGAGAAGGGAATGGCAAAATAGTTCAGTAGTATTGCCTTGAGAATCCCATGAACAGTATGAAAAAGAAAAATGATATCACACTGAAAGATGAACTCCCAGGTTGTTAGGCGCCCAATATGGTACTGGAGAAGGGTGGAGAAATAACTCCAGAAAGAATGAAGAGAGAGAGCCAAAGCAAAAACAGCGCCATGTTGTGGATGTGACTGGTAATGGAAGTAAAGTCTGATGCTGTAAAGAACAATACTGTATAGGACCTAAAAGGTTAGGTCCATGAATCAAGGTAAATTGGAAGTGGTGAAGCAGGAGATGGCAACAGTAAACATCGACATTTTAGGAATCAGTGAACTGAAATGGACTGAAATGGGCAAATTTAATTCAGATGACCATTATATCCACTACTGTGGGCAAGAATCCTTTGGAAAATTTGGAGTAGCCCTCATAGTCAACAAAAGAGTCCAAAATGCAGGACTTGTGCTCAATTTCAAAAATGACAGAAAGACCTCTGTTTGTTTCCAGGGCAAACCATTCAACATTATGGTAATCCAAGTCTATGCCCCAACCAATAATGTTGAACAAGCTGAAGTTGAATGGTTATATGATGATCTACAAGACCTTCTAGAATTATCACCCCCAAAAGATGTCATTTTCATCATAGGGGACTGGAATGCAAAAGTAGGGAGCCAAGAGATACCTGGAGTAATAGGCAAATTTGGCCTTGGAGTACAAAATTGAGGAGGGCAAAGTTTAACAGAGTTTTGCCAAGAGAATGCACTGGTCATAGCAAACACCCTCTTTCAACAACACAAGAGAAGACTCTACATATGGATATAACCAGATGGTCAATACCAAAATCAGATTGATTATATTCTTTGGAGCCAAAGATGGAGAAGCTCTCTACAGTCAGCATAAACAAGACCAGAAGCTGACTCTGGCTCAGATCATGAACTCCTTATTGCAAAATTCAGACTTAAATTGAAGAAAGTAGGGAAAACCACTAGACCATTCAGGTATGATATAAATCAAATCCCTTTTGTCACTGAAAGTGACAAATAAATTCAAGGGACTATATCTGGTAGACAGAGTGCCTGAGAATTATGGATTGAGGTTGGTGACACTGTAGAGGAGGTAAGGATCAAAAGAAATGCAAAAAGGCAAAGTGGTTGTCTGAGGAGGCCCTACAAAGCGCTGAGAAAAGAAGAGAAGCAAAAGGTAAAGGAGGAAAGGAAAGATATACCCATTTGAAAACAGAGTTTCAAAGAATAGCAAGGAGAGATAAGAAAGCTTTCTTCAGTGAACAGTGCAAAGAAATAGAGGATAACAATGGGATTGGAAAGATGCTATCTATTCAAGAAAATTAGAGGTACCAAGGGAGTATTTCATACAAAGATGGGCACAATAAACGACAGAAATGATATGGACCTAACAGAAGCTGAAGATATTAGGAAAAGGTGGCAAGAATACACAGAAGAACTATACAAAAAAGATCTTCATGACCTAGATAGCCACAGTGGTGTCATCACTCACCTAGAGCCAGACATCCTGGAGTGCGAAGTCAAGAAGGCCTTAGGAAGCATCACTGCAAACAAAGCTAGAGGAGGTGATGGAACTCCAGTTGATCTATTTCAAATCTTAAAAGATGATGCTGTGAGAGTAATGCCCTCAGTATGCCAGTAAATATGGAAAACTCAGCAGTGGCCACAGGAGTGGAAAAGGTCAGTTTTCATTCCAATCCCAAAAAAGGCAATGCCAAAGAATGCTCAGACTTCCACAAAATTGTACTCATGTCACATGCTAACAAAGCAATGTTCAAAATTCTCCAAGCAGACTTCAGCAATATGTGAACCATGAAATTCCACATGTTCAAGCTGGATTTATAAAAGACAGAGGAACAGAGACCAAATTGCCAACATCCATTAGATCATTGAAAAAGCAAGAGAGTTCCAGAAAACATACTTTTGCTTTATGGACTACACCAAAACCTTTGACTCTGTGGATCACAGCAAACTGTGGAAAATTCTTAAAGAGATGGAAGTACCAGACTACCTTACCTGCCTCCTGAGAAATCTGTATGCAGGTCAAAAAGCAACAGTTAGAAAAGGACATGGAACAACAGACTGGTTCCAAATTTGGAAAGGAGTATGTCAAGGCTGTATATTGTCACCTTGCTTATTTAACTTCTGTGCAGAGTACATCATGCAAAATGTCAGGTGGGATGAAGCACATGCTGGAATCAAGATTGCCAGGAGAAATATCAAGAACCTCAGATATACAAATGACACCACCCTTATGACAGAAAGTGAAGATGAACTAAAGAGCCTCTTGATGAAAATGCAAGAGGAGAGTCAAAAGGCTGGCTTAAAACTCAACATTGAAAAAATAAAGATCATGGCATCTGGTCTCATCACTTCATGGAAAATAGATGGGGAAACAATGGAAACAATGAAAGACTTTATTTTCTTGGCCTTAAAAGTCACTGCAGATGGTGACTGCAGCCATGAAATTTTTTTTTTTAAAAAAAAGCTTGCTCCTTGGAAAAACATCTATGACCAATCTAGACAGCATATTGAAAAGCAAAGACATTGCTTTGCTGACAAAAGTCTGTCTAGTCAAAGCTATGGTTTTTCCAGTAGTCATGTATGAATGTGAGAGTTGGGCTATAAAAAAGCTGAGTGCCGAACAATTGGTGCTTTTGAACTGTGGTGCTGGAAAAGACTCTTGAGAGTCCCTTGGACTGGAAGGAGATCAAACCAGTCAATCCCAAAGGAAATCAGTCCTGAATATTCATTGGAATGGCTGATACTGAAGCTGAAGCTCCAATACTTTGGCCACGTGATGGGAAGAACTGACTCATTGGAAAGGACTGTGATGCTGGGAACAATTGAAGGTAGGAGGAGAAGGGGATGACAGAAGATAAGATAGTTGGATGGCATCACTAACTCAATAGACATGAGTTTGAGCAAGCTCCGGGAGTTGGTGATGGACAGGGAAGCCTGGCGTGCTGCAGTCCGTGGTGTCACAAAGTGTCAGACATGACTGAGCTACTGAACTGAGCTGAGTCTGCTTGCATTTGCCACACCTTCTGGGATTGTAAACTGCAGTTGCATCTAGTTCTGCCTTTGGCATTCTTGCTGGCTGTGGTGTAGGCTGGGTTTTTCTACCTTTGGCATTGCACAGTTTATAGACACTGCTCATCCCACTTACGGCATTCTTGAAGTCAGGTTTCTGTGGTCTATAAGCACATAGATTTAGAGGGTCCCTGTGGCATTGACCTCTTGCCTTTCTGGGAAGCCCAGGTTTTTCTCTGGAATCTCTCAGCTGTGTTGTACTAGCTCCTTCAAAGTATCTTCACAGCAGTCAAGCCTGGTCTTCTCCCTGGGCCCTGACCCCCTAGCTTGAGCCTTGGCACCCAGCTCCCACTTGTTGTGGTGGACATGCAATCTGCTTCTAGGCTGGGAATTGCTGTTTGGCAATGATCTCTGTGGTGAACTCTCTTCATTTTGCCTTTCAAGCACCTGTTGCTTCATTCCCTTCTGAGGTTCTGAAGCCTTCCTCTTGACCCCTCCCATGAAGGCATTTCTGAGAGTGTGCAGAAACTTTCCCCCCTTTTTGGCTTCCTCCCAGGGGCATAGATCCCCATCCCAAAATTCTTTGTCTCTCTTTTGCCCTACCTCATTCTGTGGAGATTGGCTTGCCTTTTAGGAAATTTGGGGTCTTTTTCTGGTGTTAAGAAGGTATTCTGTAGGAGTTGTTCCACATCCAGATTTATTTTTGATGTATTTGTGGGGAGGAAAGTGATTTTTCTGTCTTACTCTTCCACCAGCTTTACCATACTGTTTTGATTACTGTAGCTTTGTAGTATTGCCTGATGTCAAGGAACCCAATTCCTCCAGCTTCATCTATTTTCCCCAGGATTGTTTTGGCCATTTGGGTTTTTTTGTGTTTCCATACAAATTGTAAATTTTCTTGTTCTAAGTTTGTTTGTTTGTTTGTTTGTTTTTGAAGTATAATTGACCTGGGACACTGATATTTCCTGTTACACAACACAGTGGTTCAATATTTGTAAACATTTCAAACTGATTACCAAGATTTTTGTAGTTACAATATGTCATCATATAAAGATATTACATAATTATTCACTGTTTTCCCTGCACTGTACATTTCACATCCATAACTCATCTGTGTCACAATTGAAAATTTGTACTTCTTTGTCTTCCTCACCTATGTGCTTCCTCGCCCCAACATTTCTCCCCTCTGGCCTATTTGTTCTGAACCTTTTTGTTCTGTTTGTCTGAATCTATTTGTACTCTGTTTCTATAACTTTGGCTCTGTTTTGTTGTGTTTGCTCATTTGTTTGCTTTTTTAAATTCCACATGTAAGTGAAATCATACAGTATATGTCTATTTCTTTGTGACCTATTCCACTCAGCATAACTTTTGCTAGATTCATCCATGTTGTTGCAAATGGCAAGATTTCATCCTTTTTATTAATGAATAATATTATATACACATCTTCTTGTTGTTTATCCATTCACCTGTTGACTGGCACTTATATTGCTTTCAAATCTTGGCTATGCAATGAACATAGGGGTACACATAGCTTTTCTAATTAGTGTTTCATTTTGGTAAAAATCTAGGAGTGGAATGGTTGGATCATATATTAATTATATTTTTAGTTTCTCAGGGACCTCCATATCATTTCCATAGCGCTCCAATTTACATTCTCATCAACAATACATAAGAATTCCCTTTTCTCTACATCCCCACCAACAGTTGTTGTTTGTAGTCTTTTTGATGATAGCCATTCTGAAAGGTGTTAGGTGATTGCTTTGTGACTTTGATTTGCATTTCCCTGATGCTTATCATCTTTTCATGTGCCTGTGGATAATTGCTATGTCTTCCTTAGAAAGATGTCTATTCATATCCTCTGTCCATTTTTAATTGCCTTTTTTATTTTTTTATTTTTTTTATTTTTTTTCTTTTTAAAAATATTTATTTATTTATTTATTTTTTTAATTTTAAAATCTTTAATTCTTACATGTGTTCCCAAACATGAACCCCCCTCCCACCGCCCTCCCCATAACATCTCTGTGGGTCATCCCCATGCACCAGCCCCAAGCATGCTGCATCCTGCGTCAGACATAGACTGGCGATTCAATTCTTACATGATAGTATACATGATAGAATGCCATTCTCCCAAATCATCCCACCCTCTCCCTCTCCCTCTGAGTCCAAAAGTCTGTTATATACAGCTGTGTCTTTTTTCCTGTCTTGCATACAGGGTCATCATTGCCATCTTTCTAAATTCCATATATATGTGTTAATATACTGTATTGGTGTTTTTCTTTCTGGCTTACTTCACTCTGTATAATCGGCTCCAGTTTCATCCATCTCATCAGAACTGAATCAAATGAATTCTTTTTAACGGCTGAGTAATACTCCATTGTGTATATGTACCACAGCTTTCTTATCCATTCATCTGCTGATGGACATCTAGGTTGTTTCCATGCCCTGGCTATTATAAACAGTGCTGCGACGAACATTGGGGTACATGTGTCTCTTTCAATTCTGGTTTCCTCGGTGTGTATGCCCAGCAGTGGGATTGCTGGGTCATAAGGTAGTTCTATTTGCAATTTTTTAAGGAATCTCCACACTGTTCTCCATAGTGGCTGTACTAGTTTGCATTCCCACCAACAGTGTAATTGCCTTTTTTAATGTTGAGTTTTATGTGTTCTTTATGTATTTTGGATACTAACCCCTTATAAGATATAGATATATTATTTGGAAATATCTTCTCCCATTTGTTAAGTGTCATTTTCATTTTGTTGATAGTTTCCTTCACTGTGCAAACTCTTTTTAGTTTGATACAGTTCCATTGTTTATTATTTGGCTTTGTTTCCCTTGCCTTAGAGACATACCAAAAAAAATATGACCAAGACCAATGCCAAAGCATATATTTTGTTTATTTTCTTCTAGAAGTTTTATGGTTTCAAATCTTATGCTTAAGTTTTTATTTTCAGTTTAGTTTTGTAAAGGGTATAAAAGCATATCCAGTTTGATTCTTTTGCATGTAGCTTTTCAATTTTCCCAACACCATTTATTGAAGAGGTTGTCTTTTCTCCATTAAATATTCTTGCCTCCTTTGATATAAGTTTACTGCTCATAGAAGTTTGAGTTAATTTCTGAGTTGTTTATTCTCTTCCGTTGATCTATGGTGTATATTTTTGTGCCAGTGCCATACTGTTTTGACTACTAAAGCTCTGTAGTACATTTTGAAATCAGGGAGAGTGATAAGAACAACTTTGTTCTTTATCATGATTGTTTTAGCTATTTGGGATCTTTTGTGCTTCCATGCAAATTTTAGAATTATTTTTAGTTCTGTGAAAAATGTCATTGTTATTTTGATAAGGTTTTCATTGAATTTGTAGATTGCCTTGGGTAGTATGGTCATTTTAACAATATTAGTTCTTCTAACCCATGAGTGTGTTATATCTTTCCACCTGTTTGTATCTTTTTCAACTTCTTTCATCAATGTCATATAGTTTCTGAGTACAGATGTTTTACTTCATTAAGTTTATTCTAGGTATTTTTTGATGCAATTTTAAGTGGCGTCATCTTGTTGTTTTCTCTTTCTGGTATTTCATTATCAGCTTATAGAAATGTACCAAGTTTTTTTATATTAATTTTTATTCTGCAACTTTATGCAATTCATTGGTGAGATCTATGTGTTTTTTTTGTTGCTGACATTTTAAGGAGTTTCTATGTACAGTATCATGCCATCATCTGCAAATTGATAGTTTTATTTCTTCTCTTCCAAATTAGATTCCTTTTATTTCTTTTCCTAGTCTTGTTGCTATGGCTAGAACTTTTCCAATAGCATGTTGAATAAAAGTGGTGGGAGTGAGTATCATTTTCTTGTTACTGATTCTAGAGGAAATGCTTTCAGCTTTTCATAGTTGAGTATGATGTTAGTTACAGACTTGTTATATATGGCCTTTATTATGCTGAGTTATGTTCCCTTTACCCACTTTGTTGAAAGTTTTATCTTAACTAGATGTTAAATTTTGTCAAAAGCATTTTCTCCATCTACTGTGTTGATCACATTATTTTTATTCTTTAATCTATTAATGTAGAATATCACATTAATTGGTTTGCATATATTGAACCTCCTTGCATCCTTGGGATAAATCCTGCTTGATCATGGTGTATGATCCTTTTAATGTATTGTTGACTTTGGTTTGCTAATATTTTGTTAAATAATTTTACATCTATGTTCATCAGTGATATTGACCTTGTGATATCTTTGCCTGGTTTTGATATCATGGTAGTGCTGACCTTGTAGAATGAGTTTGGAAATGTTTCTTCATCTGCAAATTTTTGGAATGGTTTGAAAAAGATGGTTGTTGACACTTCTTTAAATTTGGTAGAATTCACCTCTGAAGTCATATGGGTTTGGACTTTTATTTATTGGGATTTTTTTTAAGTTACTGATATTTTTTCATTGCTGGTTATTCATGTGTTCATATTTTATATCTCTTCCTATTTCAATCCTGAGAGATTGTATTTCTAGGAATTTTCCCAGTTCTTCTAGGTTGTATATTTTATTAGCATATAATTGTTCATAGTAATTCTTATGATTGTATTTTTGTGATACTAGTTGTAAATCTTCTCATTCTGACTTTATTGATTTCATTCCTCTCTTTTTCTAGTTGAGTCTGATAAAGGTCTATTAATTTTGCCTATTCAAAAAATCATATCATAGTTTCATATATCTTTTCTACTGTTTTTAGTCTATATTTCATTTATTTCTGCTCTGATCTTTATGATTTATTTCTTGTCCTTAATTTGTGTTTTGTTTATTCTTTTTGTTTATTTGAGATATTTGTTTCCTGAGGTAGGTTTGTATCAATATAAACTTACTTCTTATAATTTCTTTTGCTGTATCCCATAGGGATATTCTATTTCTGTTTCCTTTTCTTTTTTTGGCATTTTTTAAAATTTATTCTTTGATATCTTCCATGATCCATTGGCTCTTTAGTAGCATACTGTTGGACCTACACTTGCTTGTGTTTTTTGGAGGTTTTTTTTTTTTTCTGTAGTTAATTTCTAGTTTCATAGCATTGTGGCTGGAAAAGATGCTGACATCATTTCAATGTTATGAAATTTACTGAGACTTGTTTTGTGCTTCCCTGGTGGCTCAGATCTGTCACCAGGTACAGATCTGCCTGCAATGTGGGAGATCTGATTTCAATCCCTGAGCCAGGAAGATCCTTTGAAGAAGGGAATGGCTACCTATTCCAGTATTCTTGCCTGGAGAATCCCATGGAAAGAGGAGCCTGGCAGGCTACAATCCATGGGTTTGCAAAGAGTTGAACATGAGTGACTAACACTTTCACTTCACTTCATGTAGTCTTTAATATTCCATGTGTTATTGAAAACTTGTATTCTGATATTTTAATGTAATGTCCTGTGTATATGTGTGTGTGTGCATGCTCAATTGTGTCTGACTCTTTCTGACCAAGTGGACTAACTGTAGTCTGCCAAGCTATTCTGTCCATGGAATTTTCCAGGCAAGAATACTGGAGTAGGTTGCCATTTCCTACTCCAGGATTGTCCTGTAGATGTCTATTAGGTCTAACTGTTCTAATGTGTTATTAAGGCTCCTTCTTTATTGATTTCCTGTTTGTATGATTTGTTCATTGATGTAATGGAAGTGTTAAAGTCACCTTCTATTAATATTATTGCAGTATTGTCAATTTATATTCTATTAATATTTGCCTTTTATATTCAGATGCTCTTATATTAGGTGCATATGTTTACACATGTTATATCCTCTTCTAGTATTTATCCCCTTATCATTAAATAATGTCCTGTCTTGCATTTTATTATATACTTTATTTTAAAGTTTACATGGTCTGATATGAATATTATTACCTAGATTTCATTTTGTTTCCATTAGCACAGAGTATCATTTTCCATCCTTTCACTTCCCATTTGTGTATGCTTTTAGCTCTAAAATGAGCCTCTTGTAGGCTGTTATAGATGAGTCTTTTAAAAAATCCAATCAGCCACTTTATAACTTTTGATTGGAGCATTCAATCCGTTGACATTTAGAGTGATTATTGATAGGTATGTACTATTGCCACTTTGTTACTTGTTTTCTGGTGGTTTTGCAATTCTCTATTCTTTCCTTCTTCTCTTAGTCTCTTCCCTTGTGGTTTCCTGATTTTCTTGAGTTATATATCTGTGTTCCTTTCACTCTAGATTTTGTGTACCTATTTTACGTTTTTGATTTGTGTGTACCATGGAATTCATATTTGTTGACATAACTATGTTTGCTTGTATTAAACTGATAGTTCAAACATATTCCAAAGATTTACATTTTTTAATCTCTCTCTTTCTTGATTCTGATGTCATATTTTATATCTTCCGCCTTAAGTGTCTACTGCAGTTATAGGTGATTTACAAATTTTAATCTTTGTATTTGCTCATTAAATTGATTGATCTTCAACTTTTAGTATATATTTGCTTTAACAGTGTGATTTTTCCCTTCCTGAAATTTCTTATTTATTTTTGCAATTTTTTTTCGCTTAAAGAAGACCCTTTAACACTTCTTGGAAGGTTTGTTTAGTATAATGAACTTTTTTTAGTTTTTGCTGGTCTGAAGAACTCTTTATCTTTCCTTCAGTTCTAAATGCTTAACTTGTTGGGTAGTGTAGCCTGGGTTTTAGGTTTTCTCCTTTTAGCATTTGAATTATATGATAGATGAGCAGATTGAAAAACTATGGATGGACGTTGGTGATCTTGTAAGGAGGCAGTGATCAAAACCATCCCCAAGAAAAACAAATGCAAAAAGGCAAAATGGTTGTCCAATGAGGCCCTACAAATAGCTGAGAAAAAAAAGAGAAGTGAAAGGAAAAGGAGAAAAGGAAAGATATATTCATCTGAATACAGAGTTCTAAAGAATACCAAGGAGATATAAGAAAGCCTTCCTCAGCGATCAATACAAAGAAATAAAGGAAAACAACAGAAAGGGAAAAACTAGAGATCTCTTCAAGAAAATTAGAGATACCAAGGGAACACTTCATGCAAAGATGGGCAAAATAAAGAACATAAACAGTATGGACCTAACAGAAGCTGAAGATATTAAGAAGAGGTGGCAAGAATACACAGAAGAACTGTACAAAAAGATCTTCAAGGCCCAGATAACCATGATGTGATCACTCAGCTAGAGCCAGATATCCTGGAGTGTGAAATAAGAGGGCCTTAGGAAGCATCACTACAAACAAAGATAGTGGGGGTGATGAAACTCCAGTTGAGCTATTCCAAATCCTAAAATATGATGCTGTAAAAGTTCTGCAATCATATACAAGTAAATATGGAAAACTCAGCAGTGGCCACAGGACTGGAAAAGGTCAGTTTTCATTCCAATCCAAAGAAAGGCAATGCCATAGAATGTTCAAACTACCACACAATTGCACTCATTTCACATGTTAGCAAAGTAATGCTCAAAATTCTCCAAGCCAGACTTCAACAATACATGAACTGTGAACTTCCAGCTGTTCAAGCTGGATTTAGAAAAGGCAGAAGAACAAGAAATCAAATTGCCAACATCCATTGAATCATAGAAAAAATAAGAGAATTCCAGAAAAACATTTATTTCTGCTTTATTGACTGTGCTAAAATTTTTGGCTTTGTGGATCACAACAAACTGCAGAAATTTCTTAAAGAGATGGAAATACCAGACCACCTTACTGCCTTCTGAGAAACGTGTATGCAAGTCAAGAAGCAGCAGCTAGAACTGGCCATGGAACAATGGACTGGTTCTAAATTAAGAAAGGAGTATGTCAAGGCTGTATATTGTCACCCTGCTTATTTAACTTATATTCAGAGTACATCATGCTAAATGTCAGGTTGGATGAAGCACAGGCTGGAATCAAGATTGCCAGGAGAAATATCAATAACCTCAGATATGCAGATGATACAACTCTAATGGCAGAAAGCAAAGAGGAACTAAAGATCCTGTTGATGAAGGTGAAAGAGGAGAGTGAAAAACTAATTTAAAACTAAACATTCAAAAAATGAAGATCATGACATCCAGTCCCATCACTTCATGGCAAATAGATGGGGAAGCAACAAAAACTGTGACAGATTTTGTTTTCTTGGGCTCCAAAACCACTGCAGATGGTGAGTGCAGCCACGAAATTAAAAGATGCTTGCTCCTTGGAAGAAAAGCTATGACAAGCTCAGACAGCCTATTAAAAAGCAGAGACATTACTTTACCGACAAAGGCCCGTCTAGTCAAAGCTATGGCTTTTCCAACAGTCATGTATGGATATGAGATTCAGACCACAAGGAAGGCTGAATGCTGAAGAATTGATTCTTTTGTGTTGTGGTGTTGGAGAAGACTCTTGAGAGTCCCTTGGACTGTAAGGAGAACAAACCAGTCAATCCTAAAGGAAATCTATCCTTAATATTCATTGGAAGAACTGATGCTGAAGCTGAAACTCCAATACTTTGTGTAGTGGGAATTTCTAATAATGTAATTTCACAGCCTTGAGAAATTTCACAGAAATAGCACTGGAAAAACAGAATATATTAAGAAACTGTGTTGATAGGATTATTTTTCATGTCTTTCTTAGAATAATAGCTTTTTTGCAAACTCCAGAGTCAGATCCAGAAGGGAGTATGACTGGGATCATTAAAGCATGGACCTTAAAATGCCGGGTCAGCATCAGGCATGAATGCTGTCTAATTGTTCCTGAGACTAGCCCAGAAGGGAACAGCCTAAACACAAGGAGATCTGGACTATGTCAGTGTAGTCCATGACATTTAGGAGTAGGTGATTAACACAGTATGTGTCTTGAAAAAGATAAGACTTGAGAAAGTCTTGTAGTCTGCAATTAGGAATAAAAACTGGACTTAGACTGTACTCTGCCCCTCAGTCCAATAGAGGCTGCAGGTCCTCTGAGCCATTGCACTCAATTTTGTGTTCTGTCTTCATTCTCGTTGCTCACTCCCAGACCATTAGGGCAACAATTGGCACCCAATGTGGGGCTGGAGAGAAAGACCACTATGAGCAAAAGTGAAACTACAGTGATGCAGAACCTGAGATGGTTGAGAGGCCTCTGAAAATTCCTGCTGGTAAGTCCTCAGGGATTTAATTAGGGTTAAAATGAGAAATGTTTACAGTGCAGCACACTATCACTCATATTTTTGTTTATTAAGACAGCTCCTGAAGGTGGGAAGAGCTTCTATTCATGAAGGGTGATTATTAGAATTGTTGCAAGAAGTGAATAAATACTGCTGCTGGTTCCTGTTGATAGGAACCTTAGATTTAAAAGTCTGGGGAAAAAAGTCTGGGAAAAGATTGGAGCTGAGTTAAAGAAAGAACATGCAAAAGGAACTCCGCTCCCTCTTTCTATTTGGAGTATGTGGGCATTAATTAAGTCAGTACTGGAACCTTTGCAGACTTCTGAATCTTTTGATGAATTCTCTTGATAAACCTCAAAGTTCAGAGTATGTGAAGTCTGAGGGAAAGGGCAAACCATCTGCAAAACCTGCTCTCTTGGCATTCAAGGAGGATGATGAAGGAGTTTTTCCTCCACCTCCTTCCACCTCCATACCTGCTTTTGCAGGGAACATCTTTAGTCCAGAGTCTATGCCCACTCCTCATCTTTCATCCATACAGAAAGGAATTTTACAAGAACAAGGGGAAAGAGATTTAGAGGCTTTTTGTGTTGCCTTTCCCATGGCTATTCATGAGAGGATAGCTCCCGGTGTCAATCCTAATAACCCTAATGGAGTCTATGAGGCTGTTCAAGAACCTTTTCCTTTTAAAATCCTAAAGGAGTTAAAACAAGCAGTACAAAACTATGGTGTAAATTCCCTGTTTATAGTGGGAATAGTTCAGAGTGTGGCAGAGGGCAATTGCCTCATTCCAGCAGATTGGTTGACATTAGCAAAAACAGTCTTAGCCCCAGGGGAATTTCTTCAATTTAGAACTTGGTGGCAGCATCATGCTGAGACTCTGGCTACACATAATCAGACTCATAATATTCCTATTTTGTTAGAACAACTTATGGGGGACAGGTCCATGGGGGAGAGTGCAAGACCAAATATGTATGAATGATCAAGCCATAGAACTATTGTGAAGGTGTTGCTTGAGGGCCTAGGAGAAAATAGAGTCAAAAGGCCAGACTTCTGTTTCCTTTCAAAAAGTTGTCCAGGGGCCTAAGGAGCCCTATACTGAATTTATTGCCCGATTACAAGAGACAATCTGCCGACAAGTTACAAATGCCAAGGCCACAGATGTCATATTACAATTGTTGGCTTATGATAATGCTAACACTGATTGCAAGAAAGTAATGAACCCATTCAAAGGAAAAGCTAGTTTGAATGATTATGTTAAGCTATGCCAGGGAGTGGGAACTGAATCCTTTAAAGCTGATTTATAAGCTCAGGCTATGGCAGGATTATGACTTCCTAAATTCCCCAGCACTTATTTTTATTGTGGGAAACCTGGACATACTAGAGTTGAATGTAAGTTCAAAAAAGGGAACTTTCAAAAAGGTAATCCACAAAAAGGGAATGTCCCTGGCCTTTGCCCAAAATGTGAAAAAGGAAACCACTGGGCAAGTCAATTCTGTTCTAAATTTCATAAGGATGGCTCCCTCCTTTGGGGAAACAGCCTCCAGGGCAAGCTTCCAGCCCTGTCAAACAAGGGAGCCTATCCTGTTCAGACCCCACAAATATCTTTCCCAATTACTCCTGCCAGCAACAACAACAGTCAGAATTACCATGCCTTGTTGTGGAATTATCCCCAGCAACCCAAGGAAACACAGCCCTTGATATAAGTAGTAGTCAGGATATTATTGTTAATCATGGAGAGACACCAACTATTATTTCAACAGGAATATTTGGACTGCTTCCACAGGGGACAGTTGGATTATTGCTAGGAAGATCAGGACTAACTTCCCAGGAAGTTCAAATTCATACCGGAATTACAGAAGGAGAATTGAAGGTTATGGTCTCTAATACTCTTCCCTGGAAGGTTTCTAAAGGGGATAAAATTGCTAAGCTTTTAGTTCTACCTTATATGTGGGTATAGGACATTCAAACAAAAAATGGGGCTCTGGGGGGTTTGGACGCACAGGCCAGGCCCGTATTTTTCTCACTGAAAAGATTTTGAAATCCAGACCCACTTGTCAAGTCAATATAAGTGGCAAAAACTTTCAGGGTTTAATAGATACTAGAGCTGATGTTTCTATCATCAGCTCTCAACACTGGCCTAAAGCATGGCCAACTAGGCCTGCTCCAAGGTCTATTGTAGGTCTGGGACAGGCACAAAGACTAAAACAAAGCACTATGGTATTGTCTTGTTCACAGCCTGATAAACAACCAGTCACTATCCAACTTTATATTGCTGATATACCTATCAATCTATTGATTGTTTTCTAACTCTTCCAAAATGTTGAAGAAGAGGAAATTTCCAATTTCTTTTGAGAGGCCAGCATTATCTTCATACCAAAGACAAATAGACGTTTCAGGAAAAGAAATCACAGCCCAATATCCTTGATGAACATAGATGCAAAAATCCCCTACAAACATTAGCAAACCAAATTCAAGAGCAAATTAAGGGGATTATACATCATGGCCAAGTGTGATTTATCCTTAGATACAAGGATAGCTCAATATATGCTAATCAATAAATGTAATACACCACATTAACAGAATGAAGGATAAAAAATATATGATTATCTCAACAAAAGCAGGATAAGCATTTGAAAAAAGTTAATATGCTTTTGTAATAAAAATTGTCAACAAATTAAGTATAGAAGAAATGTACTTGACATAATAAAGGCTATATATGATAAATCTACAGCTAACATCATGCTTAACAGTGAAAATCTCAAATATTTTCCTCTAAGATCAGGAATAAGGAAAAAAAAAAACAACTCATTCTCATCACTTCTATCCAACATAATACTGGAAGTTTTCACTGGAGGAGTTAGCCAGAAAAAGAAATAAAAGGCATCCACATTGGAAAGGAAGAAGCAAAACTGCCCTATTTGCAGATGGCATGATGTTATGTATAGAAAACCCTAAATACTTTGCCAGAAACTGTTAAAACTAATAAACAAATTCAGTAAAGTTGTAGGATACAAAAGCAATATATGCTAAAGATAAAGTATCCAAAAAATAAATTAATAAAGCAATTTCCTTTTTAATAGTATCAAAAGTATAAAACAAACTTAGGAATAAATTTAACCAAAGAGGTAAAAGACCTGTACACTGAAAAGTCTAAGACTTTGATGAAAGAACAGGTAAATGGAAAGATATGCCTGTTCACACATTAGAAGAGTTATCATTGTTAAAATGTTGATACTACCCAAAGCAATATCCAGATTCAATGTAATAAATATCAAAATCGCAGGGATATTTTTCACAGTAGTCATAAAAAGAATCTTAAATTTCATATGGTACCACAAAAGACCCTGAATAGCAAAAGCAATCTTGACCAAGAACATAGCTGAAACATCACTTACTGATGTGAAAAAATGTAACTGTATGAAGTGATAGATATTAACTAAATTTGTATTACTCATTTCACAAAATATATATCTCAAGTCATTATGCTGTACACCTTAAACTTATACAGTGTTGTAAAGGGGACAACAGAGGATGAGATGGCTGGATGGCATCACTGACTCAATGGACGTGAATCTGAGTGAACCCCGGGAGTTGGTGATGGACAGGGAGCCTGGCTTGCTGCGATTCATGGGGTTGCAAAGAGTCAGACATGACTGAGCAACTGAACTGAACTGAACTGAACTGAACTGATGTCAATTATATCTTAATAAAACTGGGAGAAAAAAAACTTTAAAAGAAAACCCACTATGCTACAAAGCTATAGTAATCAAACCAGTATGTTCCTGGCATAATAACACACCTTTAGACCAGTGGAACAGCATAGAAAGTCCAGAAATATGAATAAACCCATGCACATATGGTCAAGTAATCTTTAGTTAGGATGCCAAAAATATAAACTTGAGAAAGTGTAAGCAGTTCAATAAATTCTGTTGGGAAAAATGGATTTCCATGTCCCAAAGAATGAAATTGGGCCCTTACCTTATATCATACACAAAAATTAACTCAGAGTGGATTAAATGTAGGACTTGAAACCAGAAACCTCCTTGGAGAAAATATAAGGGAAAAGCACCTTGAATTTGGTCTTGGCAATGAACTTTAGAGGTATGACACCAAAAGCACAGTGCAAAATTAATAAGTGCAAAATTAAACAAGTGGGATTATATCAAAATAAAAACAGTACAACGAAGGAAACAACCAACAAAATGAAAAGATAAGGCAGGGAATGAGACAAATATTTTCAAACCATATATCTAATAAAGAGTTAATATGCAAAATATATAAGGAACTCATAGAACTTAGTAGCAAAATAACAAATAATGTAATCAAAATAGACAAAGGACCTGAAGAGACACTTCTTCAAGGCAAACATACAAATGGCCAACAAGTATATTAATGTGTTCAACATTACTAATCATCAGGGAAATCCAAGTCAAAACTACAATGTGGTATCACCTTATGCCTGTTAAGATGGCTATGATTAACAAAAAAGATGAGTGTTGGTGAGGATGCAGAGTAAGAGTACCTTAGTACACTGTTCGTGGGAAAGTAAATTGCGCAGCCATTATGGAAAATAGTATGGAATTTTCTTTAAAAACTATGAACAGAGCTATTAGATTATCTATTTCTGGGTATTTTTGGAGGAAATATTAATATGAATCTCAAAGAGATACCTGTACTCCTACATTCATTGCATTATTTGACAATTGCCAAGATATGGAAACAAATGTCCAACAATAGATGAGTGGATAAAGAATATATATATATACACACACACATACGATATATGATATTCAGCTTTATAATGGAAATCTTGCTATTTGTGAAAACATGGATGGACTTGGAGGATGTTTTCCTCAATGAAATAGGCCAGACACAGAAAGACAAATATTTCATTATTTCACTTACCTAAAATGATCAAATTCATAGAAGCAGAGAGTAGAGCTCTAGTTAGCTGAGACTTAGCGGAGAGGATGGGGAGATGATGGTCAAAGGGTACAAAGTTTTAGTTACATAAGAAAAAAATCAATTCTGGAGATCTATACACCATACTGTGCATAGCTAACAAAACTGTATTGTACACTTAAAATTTCCTAAGAGGCTAGACCTTATTTAAGTGTTCATACTACAAAAAATGATAATATTAAAGAGTGGGCAGGAATAAAGTTTGGAGGTTGACGCATATATTTGTGGTCTTGATGGTTCACTTACCAAGTTGTATACATTAAATATGTACAGTGTTTTACATGTCAGTCATAACCCAATAAAGTAGTTTAAGAAGAAAAGGAGGGAAGAAGTTTAAGGGAGCATGGGAAGGCTCAGACATAGTACCCATCCAGCACTACAGGTTGTAATGGAGTCAATAAACTTTTCCCAGAGGTGATCACTGAAGTGATTTCATGAAATTGCAAATAACCAAGCTCAGGTTTCTATTCTGTACATTTGTATAAGTCAAAATTAGCTACCAGGAAACAACAGAAACTTAGAAAATTGTGTCACACAGAAATACTGAGTTCTTTAGCTACAGTTTTGTAGAATGGGTATGTTCAGTTAGGGGCTAGACTGAGTTCTAAGTTCCTGCCCTGTAGGATATTTCAGGTTGTGTTCAGGCCTCAGTCTAGAGTTTCTGAAGTCTGTAATGGAACTTACGGTAGAGACATATGTCTATCTGATAGTCTATCAGTTAAAACTTTATTCACCTTACATATTTTGTAGCTCTGGGCTGTGAAAGTAGGGAACTTTAGACAGGATGAGAGGCCAATTCTGTCAGGCAACATCTTAAGGGATGGAGCCAGTGGAGATCAATGGAAGGAATAGCCCTCAATGCAGCAGTGCGGTCTGGGTGGCATAACAGATTGCTGGAAGCACTCCAGTTACCTAACTATAGGATCATGAAAGTCCAAAATGAATAAGAATTTGGAGATCACATAGTAAAATATTTCATTTTATAGATAGGGAATTGGAAGCTCATTGGAAGCTCATAAAGATATAGGAACTTGTTCAAGGTAACACAGAGAGAAAATGCATTACTTGATGAAACAGTGAAGTGAGAACACTGTGCTAGGACTGACAGATGAAACACATCTTTCCCTTGAGCTGAGAAATCCAGAAACAAAGGGCCTGAGCAAAGAGGGTGGTAGATGGATCTAGATAGGTCATCATGGCAAGGATAACCAGGATCCAAGTCATAGCAGTGGTATTATTCAAAGGGTATAGTGTGTGATTCTTTGTGTGTGTGTGTGTGTGTGTGTGTGTGTGTGTGTGTGTTTAAGTCAGTCTTGCTGAGTGGTGAATAGGGCACTGTGTGCCTGAGCTGTCTGTATGTGTAGGGTGGAGGTAAGGAATACAAGTGAAGTCTCTTTGCCAAGTCCTGCTCCATTAAATCCCACCATTGTCACTAGAATGTCTAGTGCTGCTTGCCAAGTTATGCCCCCTTTTGGCATTTTTTCTTATACTTGCATAACCACCTTCCCAACAGAGTGAAACATGATCAGAAGGTAGCCTCCTTAACTCTCACTGAAGATAACAAGGCATATGAAGATACAGAGACAGCTGGCCCATTCAATGGAATAAAATAAATATCTAGAAACTCAGATCTGAAAAAAAATCGTGAGGAAGCTAATGTAAGAGACTGGTTTTGGCTTTTATTATGGTAAAAGGGTGAGACTGGAGTGATGGTCCCCTTTAATGGTTTAAACTTCCAACTGGCACAAAAGTAGGGAGCTTCTAGGTTTTCTGAGCACCTTGCCCAGATTTAGGGCAAGAGAGGAAGAGGTAACGGTAAAGTTTGAAAGTTGTAAGCAGTCAAACATCAGAATCTTCCTCATAGTAAGCATATCATATTTTCATCTTAGCTTTTGGAAGTCTGACTTATTTGAGATCAACTTTGTTATATAGTCACATGACCTGATGGTGATAGTTGTTTGCTTGAGTTATATGATACTTCTCAAGGTAGGTAGTCAAAGGAATTATTTCTACTTATCTAATATTTATGAGAATATAGATGTGTGTTTGGGCATATGTTTGTGTATTTCTGCATGTGGGTGTAAAGCTTGACATTCTGCCACAAACAATGTAAATTGTTCCTTCCACATCTTGCTTATGAGTCTCCCTAACTTGCTGTACTTGAATTGACACATTAACAAGTGGTTGAAGCTAAACAAGTCATTCAAAAAGAATATGATTATTTAATTCAAATCAACGTTGTAGAGTCTTTGGCCTTCTGAAGAGACCCAAGAACCTTGGAATAAAAAGGGGATTCATAGAATCACCACCACACATTCTACTACTACCCATAGCTGTGCTCAAGATTACACAAGTTTTTAGTATCTGTGTGAAGCTTTCATCAGGCTTCGAACGAGGAAAAGATAAAAGAGGTGCCAACCTGGAAGGTGGAAGTTAGTCAATCTTAAGGAAAAAGGGGGAATAAGAAAGACATCTGAAGAAAGAGGCTTCTTTTGGTCTATGCAACAAAGGAAGGACAAAGAAGACTCATGTTAAATGTATAAAGACACTTGTAAAAGTTCGGGCTGCTATAATAAAATACCATAGAGTAGTGACATAAACAACAGATATTTCTTTCTCATAGTTCTGGAGACTGGGAAGTACAAGGTTGAGATGCTGGCCAACTCAGTGGATGAGAGCCCACTTCCTGGTTTGTAGGCAGCTGCCTTCTTGATTATGCTGACATTGTTTCCTTAGCCACATGCATGTGGATATAGAGGGAGAGATCTCATCTCTCTTTCTCTTCTTTTTTTTGTCTTTCCATCGGAACTTTATTTATTTTTAATTTTTAATATAAATTTATTTATTTTAATTGGAGGTTAATTATTTACAATATTGTATTGGTTTTGCCATACATCAACATGAATCTGCCACAGGTATACACGTGTTCCCCATCCTGAACCCCCCTCCCTCCTCCCTCCCTGTACCATCCCTCTGGGTCGTCCAGAAAAGCAGCCCATTGTCTTAGAAGGAGTGTCTCTTTCTCTTCTTACAATGACACTAATCTTATTATGAGGGCTCCAACCCTCATGATCTCATCTAAGCCTAATTACCTCCCAAAGGTTCCACTCTAAATACCATCACATTGTGGTTTAGTGCAAGACATGAACTTGGGAGGAAGAGTATATTTAGCTCATAACATTTTATCCCTGGCCTCCCAAGATTCATGTCCTTCTCACATATAAAATACTTTCATTCCATCCCAATGGATTCAATGTCATAATCCATTCCAGCATCAACTCTTAAGTCTAAAGTCCAAAGGCTCATCTAAATATTATTTAAATTAAATATAGATGAGACTCAAGGTATGATTCATATTGATGAAAATTCTCCTCTGGCTGTGAAACTGAAACCACGTTATGTGCTTCCAAAATATAATTGTGTCATGAACATAGGATAGACATTTCTATTTCAAAAAGGAGAAAAAACAGGAAAGAAGGAAGGGGTGATAGTTCCCAAGCAAGTCCAAAACTCAGCATGACAAATATAATTAGATCTTAAGAAGCAGTCCTAAGATGGCAGAGGAATAGGATGGGGAGATCACTTTCTCCCCCACAAATTCATCAAAAGAACATTTGAACGCTGAGTAAATTCCACAAAACAACTTCTGAATGCCGGCAGAGGACATCAAGCACCCAGAAAAGCGGCCCATTGCCTTCAAAAGGAGGTAGGAGAAAATATAAAAGACAAAAAGAGGGACAAAAGAGGTAGGGACAGAACTCCATCCTGGGAAGGGAGTCTTAAAAAAGAGAGAAGTTTCCAAGCACGAGGAAACACTCTCACTGCCAAGTCTGTGATGAGCCTTGGAACCAAGGAGGGCGACATAACTGGGAGGAAACATAAATAAATAAATAATTAAAACCCACTGATTACATGCCCAATGGTAACTCCTCCAGCAGAGAAGCAGCGCAGACGCCTGCATCTGCCACTAGCAAGCTGGGGCTGGGAAGGGAGGCGTGGGCTGCATTGCTTAGAGTAAGGACCAGACCTGAATGCCCCAAGGTCAATTTGAGGGAACTAATTTGGGCTAGCAAACCAGACTGTGGGATAGCTACCACACAAAAAGCCCTAACCTAAGACACCATCAGGCCCGCTCACAGAACAAAGGACTGAGCAGAGCTAGCCGGCTACAGACTATCCCCCTCCGGTGACAGGCAGCAGAAGCCAGAAGGGGGC
Source organism: Budorcas taxicolor (assembly GCF_023091745.1). Taxonomy (NCBI): domain Eukaryota; kingdom Metazoa; phylum Chordata; class Mammalia; order Artiodactyla; family Bovidae; genus Budorcas; species Budorcas taxicolor. The sequence goes on from NC_068935.1 coordinate 77,296,060, forward strand.
AATCATGGCCCCAGAGAGGCATTATCTACCAAACTGCAAGCAGGCTTCATTGCTAATTGAGACTTCTTGGGATTCTGGACGGTCAACATCCGCCTGAGAAGGTGTTGCCAGTTGTACACCCAGAAAACCAGGTGGCATGGACAGGGGAGGAGATAAGTTGCAGCGACTGCACTTGCCAAACACCTGGTCACCTGAGCTGCTTGGACCTGGGAAGGGCACAAAATGCAGGCCCAACCGAGTCTGCACCTCTGAGGACTACCCAAGTACCTAAATCAGAGCGGCTTAGACCTGGGAAGTGCATACAACCCAGGGCCAAGCCTCAGACAGTTCCCAGCAGAGCAACCTAAAGCCTAAGCACTGTTGACAGGGAAAGCACACACACTGTGAGCAGGGCAGGCCCAGTGTGGCTGAGACACTGCGAACACATGCCAGTGTTATTTATTTGCAGCATCCCTCCCTCCCCACAGCATGACTAAACAAGTGAGCCTAAAAAAGTGTCCACCACCGCCCCCTTGTGTCAGGGAGGAAAGTAGACACTGAAGAGACCAGCAAACAGAAGCTAAAACAGAGGGAACCTCCTTGGAAGTGACAGGTGCAATAGATTAAAACTCTGTAGTTAGTACTGACTACATAGGAATGGGCCTATAGATCTTGAGAAATATAAGCCAGATCAAAGAACTATCCAAAAAATTAACTGACCCCACACTGCACACAATAACACCAGAGAAAATCCTAGGTATATTTTTACTATCATTCTATATTTTTTTAATTTTTTTTAATTTTTAAGTCCTCTATTACTCCTTTAATTTTCATTTTTATAACCTACTATTACTTTGCAAAAAAAGAGACCCTATTTTTTACAGCAAACTTCATATATATATATATTTTATAATTTTTGTGACTTTGTTATTTTTTCTTTAATATTGTATTTTTGAAAATCAAACTTCTACTCTTTAATCTTTGCTTTTTGGTATTTGTTATCAATTTTGTACCTGTAAGAACCCAATCTTCAGTACCCATTTTTACTTGGGAGCGAGATTACTGGCTTGACTGCTCTCTCCTCCTTTGGACCCTCCTTTTTCTCCACCAGGTCGCCATTATCTCCTCCCTCCCCCTTCTCCTCTCTATCCAACTCTGTGAATCTCTTTGTGTGTTCTGGACTGTGAAGAACACTTAGGGAACTGAATGTTGGCTGGATCTGTCTCTCTTCTTTTGATTCCCCCCTTTATCCTCCTGGCCACCTCTGTCTCCTTCCTCCCTCTTCTTTTCTATGCATAACTCCATGAACATTTCTGAGTGGTCCAGATTGTGGAGCACACATAAGGAAGTGATTACTGGCTAGCTTGCTCTCTCCTCTTTTGATTCCACCTCATCTCATTCGGGTCACCTCTATCTCCCTCCTCCCTGTTCTCTTCTCCATGTAACTCTGTGAACCTTCTGGGTGTCCCTCACTGTGGAGAAACTTTTCATCTTTAACCTAGATGTTTTATCAATGGTGCTGTATAGATGGAGAAGACTTGAGGCTACTGTAAAAATAAGGCTGAAAACCTGAAGCAAGAGGCTTAAGTCCAAATCCTGAGAACACCAGAGAGCTCCTGACTCCAGGGAACATTAATTGATAGGAGCTCATCAAATGCCTCCATACCTACACTGAAACCAAGCACCAAGCAAGAGCCAACAAGTTCCAGAGCAAGACATACCACACAAATTCTCCAGCAACACAGGAACACAGCCCTGAACTTCAATATAAAGGCTGCCCCAAATCACTCCAAACCCATTGACATTTCATAAGTCATTACTGGACACTTCATTGCACTCCAGAGAGAAGAAATCCAGCTCCACCCACCAGAACACCGACACAAGCTTCCCTAACCAGGAAACCTTGACAAGCTACCCGTACAAGCCCACCCACAGCAAGGAAACTCCACAATAAAAAGAACTTCACAAACCGCCAGAATACAGAAAGGCCACCCCAAAAAACAGCAATATAAACAAGATGAAGAGACAGAGGAATACCCAGCAGGTAAAGGAACAGGATAAATGCCCACCAAACCAAACCAAAGAGGAAGAGAGAGGGAATCTACCTGATAAAAAATTCTGAATAATGATAGTGAAACTTATCCAAAATCTTTAAAACAAAATAGAATCACAGATAAATAGCCTTGAGAAGATGCAAGAAAGGTTTATCAAGGACCTAGAAGAAATAAAAAAGAGTCAATATATAATGAATAATGCAATATATGAGATCAAAAACACTCTGGAGGGAACAAATAGTAGAAAAAAAGAGGCAGAAGATAGGATTAGTGAGGTAGAAGATAGAATGGTAGAATTAAATGTATCAGAGAGGAAAAAGAAAAACGAATTAAAAGAAATGAGGACAATCTCAGATACTTCTGCGACAATGTTAAATACCCCAACATTCGAATCGTGGGAGACCTATATTGTCACCCTGCTTATTTAACTTATATGCAGATTACATCATGAGAAACGCTGGGCTGGAAGAAACACAAGCTGGAATCAAGATTGCTGGGAGAAATATCAATAACCTCAGACATGCATGTGACACGACCCTTATGGCAGAAAGTGAAGAGGAGCTAAAAAGCCTCTTGATGAAAGTGAAAGAGGTGAGTAAAAAGTTGGCCTAAAGCTCAACATTCAGAAAACGAAGATCATGGCATCCGGTCCCATCACTTCATGGGAAATAGATGGGGAAACAGTGGAAACAGCGTCAGACTTTATTTTGGGGGGCTCCAAAATCACTGCAGATGGTGACTGCAGCCATGAAATTAAAAGACACTTACTCCTTGCAAGAAAAGTTATGACCAACCTAGATAGTATATTCAAAAGCAGAGACATTACTTTGCCAACTAAGGTCTGTCTAGTCAAGGCTATGGTTTTTCCTGTGGTCATGTATGGATGTGAGAGTTGGACTCTGAAGAAGGCTGAGCACCGAAGAATTGATGCTTTTGAACTGTGGTGTTGGAGAAGACTCTTGAGAGTCCCTTGGACTGCAAGGAGATCCAACCAGTCCATTCTGAAGGAGATCAACCCTGGGATTTCTTTGGAAGGAATGATGCTAAAGCTGAAACTCCAGTACTTTGGCCACCTCATGCAAAGAGTTGACTCATTGGAAAAGACTCTGATGCTGGGAGGGATTGGGGGCAGGAGGAGAAGGGGACGACCGAGGATGAGATGGCTGGATGGCATCACTGACTCAATGGACGTGAGTTTGAGTAGACTCCGGGAGTTGGTGATGGACAGGGAGGCCTGGCGTGCTGTGATTCATGGGGTCACAAAGAGTCGGACACGACTGAACAACTGAACTGAACTGATATATGTTGTCTACAAGAGACCCACCTCAAAACAAGGGACACATACAGACTGAAAGTGAAGGGCTGGAAAAAGATATTCCACTCAAATAGAGACCAAAAGAAAGCAGGAGTAGCAATACTCTTATCAGATAAAATAGACTTTAGAACAAAGGCTGTGAAAAGAAACAAAGAAGGACACTATATAATGCTCAAAGGATCAATCCAAGTAGAAGATATAACAATTATAAATATATATGCACCCAACATAGGAGCACCGCAATATGGAAGACAAATGCTAACAAGTATGAAAGGGGAAATTAACAATAACACAATAATAGTGGGAGACTTTAACACCCCACTGACACCTATGGATAGATCAACTAAACATAAAATTAGCAGGAAAAACAAACTTTAAATGATACAATAGACCAGTTAGACACAATTGATATCTATAGGACATTTCACCCCAAAACAATGAATTTAACCTTTTTGTCAAGCATACATGGAACCTTCTCCAGGATAGATCACATCCTGGGCCATAAATCTAGCCTTGGTAAATTCAAAAAAAACTGACAAGCATCTTTTCTGACCACAAGGCAGTAAGATTAGATCTCAATTACAGGAGAAAAACTATTAAAAATTCCATCATATGGAGGCTGAACACACACTGCTGAATAACCAACAAATCACAGAAGAAATCAAAAAAGAAATCAAAATATGCATAGAAATGAATGAAAATGAAAACACAACAACCCCAAACCTGTGGGACACTGTAAAAGCAGTGCTAAGAGGAAGGTTCATAGCAATACAGGTGTATCTCAAGAAACAAGAAAAAAGTCAAATAAATAACCTAACTCTACACCTAAAGCAACTAGAAAATGAAGAAATGAAGAACCCCAGGGTTAGTAGAAGGAAAGAAATCTTAAACATTAGGGCAGAAATCAATGCGAAAGATAGAAAACAGACCATAGCAAAAGTCAACAAAGCGAAAAGCTGGTTCTTTGAGAGGATAAATAAAATTGACAAGCCATTAGCCAGACTCATCAGGAAACAAAGGGAGAAAAATCAAATCAATAAAATTAGAAATGAAAATGGAGAGATCACAACAGACAACACAGAAATACAAAGAATCGTAAGAGACTACTATCAGCAATTATATGCCAATAAAATGGACAACGTGGAAGAAATGGACAAATTCTTAGAAAAGTACAACTTTCCAAAACTGAACCAGGAAGAAATAGAAAATCTTAACAGACCCACCACAAGCACAGAAATTGAAACTGTAATCAGAAATCTTCCAGCAAACAAAACCCCAGGTCCAGACAGCTTCACAGCTGAATTCTACCAAAAATTTAAAGAAGAGCTAACACGTATCCTACTCAAACTCTTCCAGAAAATTGCAAAGGAAGGTAAACTTCCAATTCATTCTATGAGGCCACCATCACCCTAATACCAAAACCTGACAAAGACGCCACAAAAAAAGAAAACTACAGGCCAATATCACTGATGAACTTAGATGCAAAAATCCTTAACAAAATTCTAGCAATCAGAATCCAACAACACATTAAAAAGATCATACATCATGACCAAGTGGGCTTTATCCCAGGGTTGCATGGCTTCTTCAATATCCACAATCAATCAATGTAATTCACCACATTAACAAACTGAAAAACAAAAGCCATATGATTATCTCAATAGACACAGTGAAAGCCTTTGACAGAATTCAACATCCATTTATAATAAAAACTCTCTAGAAAGCATGAGAAGAAGGAACATACCTCAACATAATAAAAGCTATATATGACAAACCCACAGCAAATATTACCCTCAGTGGTGAAAAATTGAAAGCATTTCCCCTAACGTCAGGAACAAGACAAGTGTCCCCACTTTCACCACTACTATTCAACATAGTTTTGGAAGTTTTGGCCACAGCAATCAGAGCAGAAAAAGAAATAAAAGGAATCCAGATTGGAAAAGAAGAAGTAAAACTCTCACTGTTTGCAGATGACATGATCCTCTACATAGAAAACCCTAAAGACTCCACCAGAAAATTACTAGAGCTAATCAATGAATATAGTAAAGTTGCAGGATGTACCAATCAACACACAGAAATCCCTTGCATTCCTATCCACTAATAATGAGAAAATAGAGAAATTAAGGAAACAATTCCATTCACCATTGCAATGAAAAGAATAAAATACTTAGGAATATATCTACCTAAAGAAACTAAAGACCTATATACAGAAAACTATAAAACACTGGTGAAAGAAATCAAAGAGGACACTAATAGATGGAGAAATATACTGTGTTCCTGGATTGGAAGAATCAATATATTGAAAATAAGTATACTACCCAAAGCAATCTATAGATTCAATGCAATCTCTAGCAAGCTACCAACGGTATTTTTCACAGAGCTAGAACAAATAATTTCACAATTTGTATGAAATACAAAAAACCTTGAATAGCCAAAGCAATCTTGAGAAAGAACAATGGAACTGGAAGAATCAACCTGCCTGACTTCAGGCTCTACTACAAAGCCACAGTCATCAAGACAATATGGTACTGGCATAAAGACAGAAATATAGATCAATGGAACAAAATAGAAAGCCCAGAGATAAATCCACACACATATGGACACCTTATCTTTGACAAAGGAGGCAAGAATATACAATGGAGAAAAGACAATCTCTTTAACAAGTGGTGCTAGGAAAACTGGTCAACCACTTGTAAAAGAATGAAACTAGAACACTTTCTAACACCATACACAAAAATAAACTCAAAATGGATTAAAAATCTAAACGTAAGACAAGAAACTATAAAACTCCTAGAGGAGAACATAGGCAAAACACTCTCTGACATAAATCACAGCAGGATCCTCTGTGACCCACCTCCCAGAATATAGGAAATAAAAGCAAAAATAAACAAATGGGACCTAATTAAACTTAAAAGCTTCTGCACAACAAAGGAAACTATAAGCAAGGTGAAAAGACAGCCTTCAGAATGGTTGAAAATAATAGCAAATGAAGCAATGGACAAAGAATTAATCTCAAATATACAAGCAACACCTGCAGCTCAACTCGAGAAAAACAAATGACCCAATCAAAAAATGGGCCAAAGAACTAAACAGATAGTTCTCCAAAGAAGACATACGGATGGCTAACAAACACATGAAAAGATGCTCAACATCACTCATTATCAGAAAAATGCAAATGAAACCACAATGAGGTACCATTTCACACTAGTCAGAGAGGCTGCTATCCAAAAGTCTACAAGCAATAAATGCTGGAGAGGGTGTGGAGAAAAGGGAACCCTCTTACACTGTTGGTGGGAATGCAAACTAGTACAGCCACTATGGAGACCAGTAAAAAACTGGAAATAGAACTGCCATATAACCCAGCAATCTCACTGCTGGGCATACACACCGAGGAAACCAGCATTGAGAGACACGTGTACCCCAATGTTCATCGCAGCACTGTTTATAATAGCCAGGACATGGAAGCAACCTAGATGTCCATCAGCAGATGAATGGATAAGAAAGCGGTGGTACATATACACAATGGATTATTACTCAGCCATTAAAAAGAATACATTTGAATCAGTTCTAATGAGGTGGATGAAACTGGAGCCTATTATACAGAGTGAAGTAAGCCAGAAAGGAAAACACCAATACAGTATACTAATGCATATATATGGAATTTAGAAAGATGGTAATGATAACGCTGTATGCAAGATAGCAAAAGAGACACAGATGTATATAACAGTCTTTTGGACTCTGTGGAAGAGGGCAAGGATGGGATGATTTGGGAGAATGGCTTTGAAACATGTATAATATCATATGCGAAACGAATCGCCAGCCCAGGTTCGATGCATGATACAGGATGCTCAGGGCCTTGCACTGGGATAACCCAGAGGGATGGTATGGAGAAGGAGGTGGGAGGGGGTGTTCAGGATTGGGAACATGTGTACACCCGTGGTGGATTCATGTTGATGTTTGGCAAAACCAATACAATATTGTAAAGTAATTCAGTTCAGTTCAGTTCAGTTCAGTCGCTCAGTCGTGTCCAATTCTTTGCGACACCATGAATTGCAGCACGCCAGGCCTCCCTGTCCATCACCAACTCCTGGAGTTCACTCAAACTCATGTCCATCGAGTCGGTGATGCCATCCAGCCATCTCATCCTCTGTCATCCCCTTCTCCTCCTGCCCCCAATCCCTCCCAGCATCAGAGTCTTTACCAATGAGTCAACTCTTCGCATGAGGTGGCCAAAGTACTGGAGTTTCAGCTTTAGCCTCATTCCTTCCAAAGAAATCCCAGGGCTGATCTCCTTCAGAATGGACTGGTTGGATCTCCTTGCAGTCCAAGGGACTCTCAAGAGTCTTCTCAAACACAGTTTAAAAGCATCAATTCTTTGGCACTCAGCTTTCTTCACAGTCCAACTCTTACATCCGTACATGACTACTATACCTCCAATCAAAATAAATAATTTTATATTTAAATAAAAGGTCTTAAAGCAGGGGAATAATCCTCTTTGATTCAATGCTCCACCCTCCAGGGCCACTGGGGAGGCAACTATGACTCACTGGGGAGCTCCACTCCTCCAGCTAGGCAGAAAAAAGCCCACATGGCTGTCTATGAAGGCCTAGCCCATGCTGCAGCTCTCTGTAGTGACTCTGCCTCTTGAAACTAAGGTAGAGATAGGTTTCTACTCCAGGCCTGTGCACTCTGGGCCTTTGGTGGGAGTAGTAGCCCTGATGATCTCTGAATTGTTTTTAGGATTCTTCTTCCTTTTACTTCAGTTCTTGGTGATGGTCCACTTCCTGGCTCGTGTACAGCCATTGTCTTTTTTATTGACTGATTGATCGATTGAAATATAGTTATTGTGTTAACTTCATGTGTACAGCAATGTGATTCAGTTATATACATATATATATACATATAACTGAATATATGTATTTTCCATACTTTTCAATCATAGTTTATTGCAAGATATTGGATCTAGTTCCCTGTGCTATACAGTTCAGTTCAGTCACTCAGTCATGTCTGACTCTGCGACCCCATGGACTGTAGCATGCCAGGTTTCCCTTGTCCTTCACCAACTCCCAGAGCTTGGTCAAACTCATGTCCATCGAGTCGGTGATGCCATCCAACCATCTCATCCTCTGTCATTCTCTTCTCCTCCTGCCTTCCATCTTTCCCAGCATCAGGTTCTTTTCCAGTGAGTCAATTCTTCACATCAGGTGACCAAAGTATTGGAGCTTCAGCTTCAACTTCAGTCCTTCCAATGAATATTCAGGACTGATTTCCTTTAGGACTGACTGGTTGGATCTCCTTGCAGTCCAAGGGACTCTCAAGAGTCTTCTCCAACACCACGGTTCAAAAGCATCAATTCTTCAGTGCTCAGCTTTCTTTATGGTCCAACTCTCACATCCATACATGACTACTGGAAAAATCATACCTTTGACTAGATGGACCTTTGTTGGAAAAGTAATATCTCTGCTTTTTAATATGCTGTGTAAGTTGGTCATAGCTTTTCTTCCAAGAAGCAAGTGTCTTTTAATTTCATGGCTGCAGTCACCACCTGCAGTGATTTTGGAGCCCAAGAATATAAAGACTCTCACTGTTTCCATTGTTTTCCCATCTATTTGCCATGAGCTATACAGTAAACCTTTATTGTTTATCTATTTTGTATGTGGTTGTATGCATCTGTTAATCCCATACTCCCAATTTATCCCTCCCCCACTTACCCTTTGGTAACTATAATTTTGGTTTCTATATCTGTGAGTCAGTTCCCAACAGGCGCCTTCTTTGATGTGTGTTCAGATAGAGTTTCTTCAGTGTGTGTGTGTGTGTGTGTGTGTGTGTGTGTGTGTGTATGTGTGTGTGTCTGTGTGCGTAGATCATTTCTATCTTCCTCTTCTTGTAAGGATACTATCAAATTCATGAGCACTCCATCCTCATGACTTCATAAAAGTTGAATCAGTTATCTCCCAAAGGCTCTACCTCCAAATACTATTAGGTTGGCGCAAAAGTAATTGCACTTTTGGACCATAAACTTTAAATCATTATAACTAGGCTCAAAGACATCTTTATTAATCAAAATAGGAACCATTGCAATCAACACATTTTTGCCAACAAGAAATAAGTTTGCTTATTCCTGTAGCATAAAAACCATGCTTCAGGATTTGATGAACTCTTGGAAAGCATTTTCTGCATCCTCCTGGTTGTAGAAGCATTTCCCCTGCAAAAAGTTGTCAAAATGCTTGAGGAATTGATAGTTGGTTGGCGAGAGGTAAGGTGAATGTGGAGGATGAGACAGAATTTTAAAGCCCAATTCATTCAAGTTTTGAAGTCTTGGTTGTGTAACATGTGGTTGAATGCTGTCATAGGAAAGAAATGGGCCATGGGCTCTTTCTGTTGATCAATGCTGGCTGCAGGCGTGCAGTTTTTCATGCATCTCACTGATTTGCTAAGCATACTTCTCAGATGTAATGGTTTCGCCAGGATTCAGAAAGCTGTAGTGAATCATACAAGCAGTACACCACCAGTGAGCATGACACACACACACACCCACCCCGTTTTTGGTGCAAATTTGGCTTTAGGAAGTGCTTGGAGTTTCTTCTTGGTCCAAACACTAAGTTGGTCGTCAGTGGTTGTCATATGAAATCCACTTTTCATCACATGTCACAATCCAATCAAGAAATGGTTTGCTGTAGTTGCATAGAATAAAAGAAAATGAGATTTCACAACCTTTTTTTGTTTGTTTGTTTTTCAGTCTGCTCAGGAGGCACCCACGTATTTAGCTTTTTCACCTTTCCAATTTGCTTCTAATGTCAAACCACTGTAGAATGTTTGACGTTGAGTTCTACAGCAACTTCTAGTGTAGTTGTAAGATCATCAGCTTAGGTGATTGCTCACAGTTGGTTGTTGTCAACTTCAGTTGGCCAGCCACTACACTCTTCATCTTCAAGGCTCTCATCTCCTTTGCAAAACTTCTTGAACCACCACTGTGTTGTACATTCATTAACAATTCCTCCTCCAAATGCATTGCTGGTGTTGTGAGTTGTCTCTGCTACTTTACAACTTATTTTGGACAAGAAAATTGCTCAGATTTGCTTTTTGTCTAACATCATTTCCATTGTCTAAAAGAAATATAAAATAAACAAGTAATAAGTCCTTAATCAAAAATATAAAGTGAGAGCTATGCATTAAAATGATGTATAACATGACTATATTTATTAAGAATGTATTCTAATATCAAGTGGCAAATTTCAACAATGCAAAAATCGCAATTACATTTGCACCAACCAAAATATCACACTAGAGATTATGGCTTTAATGCAAGAATATGGGGAGGATACAGGCATTCAGTATATAACAGTGCCTCAGAACCTAGAATGAGATAGAGAGCTAAACCAATAGGAGGGAAATCAAGGATAAGGTGAGATGCAAAGGTCATATTTTTGAGTATCAATGATGAAAGCAAGAAGGAGGAAAATAGGGCTATCCAATGAGCTATCTAATTCTATCCATATAGTCAATCCTTTTGTGATTCACATGTTAAAATCTGCGTTGGCCCCAGCCTGGTGAGAGGCCCTTATTTGTGGGAATTGGTGCATTGCTATAGCAAGGGACAGTAAAAAGATTCCTTCCTTCTTCATTTTAAGAGGCAGATAATGTTTAAGTGCCTAACTTTCCAGTACGAATCTTCATGTAAGCTATGTGTCCACTTTGCCACAGTCACCAGGCTGTCAGATTTTAAAATAACCTCATCTCCAATTTCTACTTGAAAGTTTTAACTATAAATTTAAGGAGTGACACAGGCACTGACTTACTTCCCTGTTTATCAACCAGCTATTCAGAAGACCACTGTGGTACAAGGTATCAACTTTAGAGTTAGACATATCTGAGTTTGATTCCTACTTCAACTGTGTTCCAGGGGTGCACCCTTGTGAAATTTCCTTTAATCTTCCAACCAGAGTTTCTTCATCAGTTCAGTGGCAGGTAAAGTAAAATGGAACAGATTTAAAACCCATAATTGAGGCAGCAGGGGAAAAAAAAAGTATACACAAAAAGGAAAATCATATGTTAATGATATCAAAAAATGCAGTGTAAAAAAATTGTTATTCTTCAGTTGCTAAGTCATGTCCAACTCTTTGTGACACCATGGACTGCAGCATGCCAGGTTTCCCCATTCTTCACTCTTAAACTCATGTCCATGGAATCGATGGTTTGCTCAAACTCATGTCCCTTGAGTCGATGATGCCATCTAACCATCTCATCCTCTGTCGGCCCCTTCTCCTCCTGCCTCGAATCTTTCCCAGCATCAGTCTCATTTCCAGTGAGTCAGCTCTTCATATCATGTGGACAAAGTACCTGGAGGTTCAGCTTCAGTATCAGTCCTTCCAGTGAATATTCAGGACTGATTTCCTACAGGATTGACTGGTTTGATCTCCTTGCAGTCCAAGGGACCCTCAAGAGTCTTCTCCAACATCACACTTTGAAAGCAACAATTCTTTGGTGCTCAGCCTTCTTTATGGTCCGACTTTCATATCCCTTGATGGCTACTGAAAAAACCATAGCTTTGACTAGATGGACCATTGTCAACACAATGATGTCTCTGCTTTTTAATATGCTGTCTAGGTTTGTCATAGCTTTTCTTCCAAGGAGCAAGCATCTTTTAATTTCATTGCTGCAGTCACCATCTGCAGTGATTTTGGAGCCCAAGAAAATAAAATCTGTTGCTGTTTCCATTTTTTCCCTATCTATTTGCCATGAAGTAATGGGACCAGATACCATGATCTTCGTTTTTTATTTATTTATTCTAATTGGAGGCTAATTACTTTACATTATTGTAGTGGTTTTTGCCATACATTGACAAGAATCAGCCATGGGTGTACATGTGTTCCCGATCTGAACCCCTCTCCCACCTCCCTCCCCATCCCATCCCTCAGGGTCATCCCAGTGCACTAGCCCTGAGCACCTTGTCTCATGCATTGAACCTGGACTGGCAATCTATTTCACATATGATAATATACATGTTTCAATGCTATTCTCTCAAATCATCCCACCCTCACCTTCTCCCACAGAGTCCAAAAGTCTGTTCTTGAAATTTGAGTTTTAAGCCAGTGTTTTCATTCTCCTCTTTCAACTTTATCAAGAGGTTCTTTAGTTCCTCTTCACTTTGTGCCAGTAGGGTGGTGTCATCTGCATATCTGAGATTATTGATATTTCTCCCAGCAATCTTGATTCCAGCTTGAGGTTCATCAAGCCCAGCATTTTGCATGATATAATCTGCATAGAAGTTAAATAAGCAGGGTGACAATATACAGCCTTGACATACTCCTTTCTCAATTTGGAACCAATCTGTTGTTCCATGTCCAGTTCTAACTGTTGCTTCTTGACCTGCATACAGGTTTTTCAGGAAACAGGTAAGGTGGTCTAGTTTTTCCACCTCTTTAACAATTTTCCACAATTTGTTGTGATCTAGAAAGTCAAAGTTTTTACATAGTCAATGAAGCAGAGATTGATGTGTTTTTTTTTTTTTTTTGGAATTCCCTTGCTTTTTCTATAATCCAACAGATGCTGGCAATTTCATCTCTGGTTCCTCTGCCTTTTCTAAATCCACCTTGTACATGTAAAATTTCTCAGTATGGTATGAATATACCACACCTATTTACTGTGCCATTTACCTACCATAGTATATTTTGGTTTTTCCCAACTTGTGCTATTACAAATAAAGTTACTATAAATAAATGTGTTCTGATTTTTGCGTGAACATGAACTTCCATTTATCTAGGATAAATGCCCAAGAGTGATTTTGCTGGGTCATATCATAGCTACAATTTTTTTTAAGAAAATGCCGAACTATTTCCAATAATAAATGCTACACTTTACATTCCAACCATCAATGTATGACTAATTCAGCTTCTCTGCATCTTTGTTAGCATTTGTTTTAGTCACTATTTTTTTTATTTAGCCTTTCAGAAAGCTGTGTAGTAATATTGTGATTTTAATTTTCATTTCCATAACAGCTAATGAAGTTGAACAGCTTGTCGTGTTTATTGGTCATTCCTATATCCTTTTCAGTGAAATGTCTGCTCATGTCCTTTGCCCATTGTAAAAAATATTTATTTATTTAGCTATGCAGTGTCTTAGTTGAGGCATGCAGGATCTTTAGTTGTGTCATATGATATGTGCTTTGCAAATCTTTTCTCTTAGCATGTAGCTTTCTATTATCTTCACGCTGCTGCTGCTGCTACTAAGTCGCTTCAGTCGTGTCCGACTCTGTGTGACCCCAGAGATGGCAGCCCACCAGGCTCCCCCGTCCCTGGGATTCTCCAGGCAAGAACACTGGAGTGGGGTGCCATTTCCCTCTCCAGTGCAGGAAAGTGAAAAGTGAAAGTGAAGTTGCTCAGTCGTGTCCAACTCCTAGCGACCCCATGGACTGCAGCCTACCAGGCCCCTCCACCAAGAGTGCTTAAAAGAGCTAGTTATCAATTTTTATTTTCAGTGTTAAACCAGTCTTCCATTCTGAGTGAACCTTTACTTGCTCGTGATGGATTATCCTCTTTTATGTGACAGTAGATTAAAATAGATAGTATTTTATTAAGGTATTTGGATTTATGCTAATGAATAATATTGATCTGTAGTTTTCTTTTTAATGTCTTTGTGAATTTTAGTAGCTGACCTCATAAAGTGAGTTAAGATGTGTCCCCTCCTTTTGCTCAATGATATCCTGGATGGCAGGGGAATTTGGGGGAGAACGGATACATGTATATGTATGGCTGAATAGCTTTGCTGTCTGCCCGAAACTAGAATAGCACTGTTAATCAGTTATATTCCAATATAAAATAAAAAGTTATAAAAAAGATGTGTTCCCTTCTTTATTTTCTTATAAAGTTTGTGTATGTTTGATATTAATTTTTGCTATGTATTGATTGGGTTCACCAGTGTAAAATATTGAGGACTGCCTAAAAATTGTTTAATGACAGTTCATCGATTACATCAGATCTTTCAATGGGTTTCTTCTGTGTTCTCCAAATTGTAAATAAATGGTACTCATTTACAGATTTATAAGTGGCTGATTGTGGCATGTGTTTTTGGCTTGTTAATTTTATCTAGTAAGTAATATGCATGATCACTCTGAAATATATAAATTGAAAATTCCTTAAATTCTCTGGAGGTCTTTATGCTCTTCCAAATTCTTTACTCTTTCTTGGAAAATGCTATGTTTCAATTTCTATGAAGGGCAGCTGAGGAAGTGGAAAATCATTCTAATGTGAAAAAGAACAACCTGAGGTTGGGGGTGGTGTGCTATGTTGGTGAGGTTCTGTTTAAGGATATGTGCTTAGTTGCTCAATTGTGTCTATTTGCAACCCCATGGACTGTAGCCCACCAGGCTTTTCTATCCGGGGATTCTCCAGCCAAGAACACTGGAGTGGATTGCCATGCATTCCTCCAGGGGATCTTCCCAACCCAGGGATCGAACCCAGGTATTCCGCATTACAGGTGGATTCTTTACCAGCTGAGCTACAAGGGAAGCCCAACCTAGCATATACTCATATCCAAAACAATTGTTAATAGAAAGAAAATTTTCATAGGCTATGATAAAATACATAGGACCATAGGATGGTTAATTTAATGTGTCAACTTGGTTAGGCCATGGTATCCAAATATTTGTTTGAACAGTATTCTAGATGTTTCTGTGAAGGTATATTTTAGAGAGATTAATGTTTAAATCAGTAGACTTTGAGTAAAGTAGATTACCTCCCATAGTGTGTGCCTCATCCAATCAGCTGAAGACTACAGTAGAAAAAAGATTGACCTTCCTAGGGGAGATGGAATTCTGCTGGAAGACTGGTTTTGAACTTAAATTGTAATTCTTCCTTAGGTCTCCAACCTGCCAGCCTACCCTGCAAATTTTGGACTTGCCTGGCCTGATAATCGCATAAATCATTCCTTAAAATCAATCACTCAATCTACATATAGATAGATATTGATATTGATTATATATGTAAAATCAATATATTATAAGTATATATAACCAATATCAATATATGTGATATATATGTGCATTATATATACATATATATGTATACATATACATTATATATACATATACAAATAGTATACATTATATATATAATGGAAGCAAGGTCCAATGCTGTAAAGAGCAATATTGCATAGGAACCTGGAATGTTAGGTCCATGAATCAAGGCAAGCTGGAAGTGGTCAAACATGAGATGGCACGAGTGAATGTAGACATTTTAGGAATCAGTAAACTAAAATGGACTGGAATGCGTGAATTTAACTCAGATGACCATTATATCTACTACTGTGGGCAAGAATCCCTTAGAAGAAATGAAGTAGCCACCATAGTCAACAAGAGAGTTTGAAATGCAGTACTTGGATGCAGTCTCAAACAACAGAATTATCTCTTTCAGTTCCAAGGCAAACCATTCAATATCATGGTAATGCAAGTCTTTGTCCTGACCAATAATGCTGAAGAAGCTGAAGTTGAATGGTTCTATGAAGACCTACAAGACCTTCTAGAACTAACACACAAAAAAGATGTCCTTTTCATTGTAGGGGACTAGAATGAAAAAGTTGGAAGTCAAGAAACACCTGGAGTAACAGGCAAATTTGATCTTGAAGTACAGAATGGAGCAGGGCAAAGGCTAACAGGGTTTTGCCAAGAAAACGCACTGGTCATAGCAAACACCCTCTTCCAACAAACCAAGAGAAGACTCTGCCAATGGACATAACCGGATGGTCAACACTGAAATCAGATTGATTGTATTCTTTGCAGCCAAAAATGGAGAATCTCTATACAATCAGCAAAAACATGACCTGGAGCTTACTGTGGCTCAGATCATGAACTCCTTATTGCAAAATTCAGACTTAAATCGAAGAAAGTAGCAATGACCACTAGACCATTCAGGTATGACATAAATCAAATCCCTCACGATTATACAGTGGAAATGAGAAATAGATTTAAGGGACTAGATCTGATAGACAGAGTGCCTGATGAACTATGGACGAAGGTTTATGACATTGTAGAGGAGACAGGGATCAAGACAATCCCCAAGAATAAGAAATTCAAAAAAAGCAAAACGGTTGTCTGAGGAGGCTTTACAAACTGCTGTGAAAATAAGAAAAGGGAAAAGCAAAGGAGGAAAGGAAAGATATACCCATTTGAATGCAGATTTCCAAAGAATAGCAAGGAGAGATAAGAAAGCCTTCATCAGTGATCTGTGCAAAGATATAGAGGAGAACAATAGAATGGGAAAGATGAGAGATCTCTTCAAGAAAATTAGAGATACCAAGGGAACATTTCATGCAAAGATGGGCTCAATAAAGGAAAGAAATGGTATGGACCTACCAGAAGCAGAAGATATTAAGAAGAGGTGGCAAGAATACAAAGAAGAACTGTACCAAAAAGATCTTCATTACTCAGATAATCACGATGGTGTGATCACTCACCCAGAGCCAGACATCCTGGAATGTAAAGTCAAGTGGGCCTTAGGAAGCATCACTATGAACAAAGCTAGTAGAAGTGATGGAATTCCAGTTGAGCTATTTCAAATCCTGCAAGATGATGCTGTAAAAGTGCTACACTCAATATGCCAGCATATTTGGAAAACTCAGTAGTTGCCACAAGACTGTAAAAGGTGAGTTTTCATTCCAATCCCAAAGAAAGGAAATGCCAAAGCATGCTCAAACTGCTGCACATTTGCACTCATCTCACACTCTAGTAAAGTAATTCTCAAAATTCTCCAAAACAGGCTTCAACAGTATGTGAACTGTGAAATTCCAGATGTTCAAGCTGGTTTTAGAAAAGGCAGAGGAACCAGAGATCAAATTGCCAACATCCGTTGAATCGTTGAAAAAGCAAGAGTTCCAGAAAAACATCTATTTCTGCTTTATGGACTATGCCAAAGCCTTTGACTGTGTGAATCACCACAGACTGTGGAAAATTCTGAAAGAGACAGGTATACCAGACCACCTGACCTGCCTGTTGCAAAATCTGTATGCAGGTCAAGAAGTAGCAGTTAGGCTGGACATGGAAAAACAGACTGGTTCCAAATAGAAAAAGGAGTACATCAAGGCTGTATATTGTCACCCTGCTTATTTTACTTACATGCAGAGTACATCATGAGAAACACTGGGCTGGATGAAGCACAAGTTTGCCAGGAGAAATATCAATAACCTTAGCTAGGCAGATGACACACCCCTTATGGCAGAAAGCGAAGAAGAAATAAAGAGCCTCTTGATGAAGGTGAAAGAGGAGAATGAAAAAGTTGGCTTAAAGCTCAACGTTCAGAAAACGAAGATCATGGCATCTGGTCCCATCACTTCATGGCAAATACATGGGGAAACAGTGGCTGACTTTATTTTTTCAGGCTCCAAAATCACTGCAGATGGTGACTGCAGTCATGAAATTAAAAGACGCTTACTCCTTGGAAGAAAAGTTCTGACCAACCTAGACAGCACATTAAAAAGCAGAGACATTACTTTGTCAACAAAGGTCTGTCTAGTCAAGGCTATGGTTTTCCAGTGGTCATGTATGGATGTGAGAGTTGGGATATAAAGAAAGCTGAGTGCCAAAAAATTGATGCTTTTGAACTGTGGTTTTGGAAAAAACTCTTGAGAGTCCCTTGGACTGCAAAGAGATCCAACCAGTCCATCCTAAAGGAGATCAGTCCTGGGTGTTAATTGGAGGGACTGATGCTGAAGCTGAAGCTCCAATACTCTGGCCACCTGATGCAAAGAACTGACTCATTTGAAAAGACTCTGATGCTGGGAAAAATGGAAGCCGGGAGGAGAAGGGAATGACAGAGGATGAGATGGTTGGATGGCATCACTGACTCAATGGACATGAGTTTGAGTAAACTCCAGGAGTTGGTGATGGACAGGGAGGCCTAGGGTGCTGCTGTCCATGTGGTCGAAAAAGGCTGGACGTGACTGAGCAACTGAGCTGAACTGAAATAATACATTATATATAAAATCAATATATTTTATGTCTATTCAATCAATATCAATATATAATATGCTGATACTATATAATATATACTATATATTGATATTATATACTATAATATTATATATAATCAAAAACAATATATAATACATGTCATTATATATTATATATAATGTCAATATATATTATATATATAATCAGCATCAATATATATTACATATCAATTCTTTACCAGCTGAGCCACAAGGGAAGCCCAAGAACACTGGAGTGGGTAGCCTATCCCTTCTCCAGGGTATCTTCCCAACCCAGGAATCGAACCAGGGTCTCTTGCATTTTAGGCAGATTCTTTACCAACTGAGCTATCAGGGAAGCCCCAATATATTATATATTGATGCATATAAATATATTATATTGTAATATATAATATCAACAAATATTTTGCATATATAATATATTTTACAATATACATTGTAAACACAATATATGATATTATATATATTACATATATAATCAATAACTGTCTATATGTATATATATTTATGTATATATATCAGGGCTTCTCAGTTGTTAAAGAATCTGCCTGCAATGCAGGAGACTCAGGTTCAATCCCTGACTGATTGATTTCAAGGCTGTGACATATGTGATTATGAGGCTGGCAAGTCCAAAATTTGTAGGGTAGGCTGGCAGTTTGGAGCCCTAGGGAAGAGTTGCAGTTTGAGTTCTAAGGCAGTCAGTCTCCTGGCAGAAGTCCATCTTCCCCAGGGAGGTCAGTCTTTTTCATATTAAAGCCTTCAGCTGGTGTGCCTAATGGGAGGAGAGGGGAAGACAGAGGATGAAATGGTTGGATGGCATCATCAACTCAATGGACATGAGTCTGGGTAAACTCCAGGAGCTGGTGATGGACAGGGAGGCCTGGCATGCTGCGGTTCATGGGGTCACAAAGAGTCGGACAAGACTGAGCGACAGAACTGAACTGATACCTATATCTATCTATGTCTAATATCTATCTATATCTGTATATCTGTATCTATATCTATATATAGAGAGAAATTATTGGTTTTATTTCTCTGGAGATCCCTAATACAGACCTCAATTCCTGGTTATCACAAATGAACTGTTAAACACACTTCTTGGTATTTCATTCATACTAATTGTCCCTCAGCAGCTTTCCCAATGGAAGTAAATCCCATGATAATATGAATTTTTAATGATCAGCTCTCTATACAGGTGATAGATTCTTGGAGCTAGTATCACACACACACACACACACACACACACACACACACACACACACACATATATATATAAATAATATCTTCTGCTTGGTTTAACATGTATATTCTCATTCTGTTGTGACTGTAACAATCAAGTGTTCCTAGACTCAGCAGCCATTGATCATTCCAGAGCAGATGAGTCTGAATTAGGAATATCTATAGTTTCTCTCCAAAAAAATCATAGACATGCACAGGAACTCATATATTCCCATTCTTTAAAAAAATTCAAAACTATACCAATGGTCAACAAATACAGAGTGACAATTCCCCCTAAAATTGACCTGCTGGTTATTGCAATCTCTGTTTCTTTTCAAGGTATTGCTGTCTAAAATGTCTGGCACATAGCAACCCTTCAGGAAATGGCATTGCTTCCAGTCCTGTCTTGCACCTCCCACAAAAGACATAGCTGTTGTCTGAACTAAATATCAGAGTTAGCAAAGCAAGAACTTGAAAATATAAGCACAAGAAACGAAATAAACGTATGCCAACATTATACCTGTCTCTCTGGCAGGCGCTAAGGTGAAGCCCAAGATATACCTGTTTAGATAAATCCACAACTTGATCAGTTTTCTGAATTCCTGCCTTATGTCCCAGCTCTCCTCTCAAGGCAGTTACATGACAGTCAGAATGATTATGTAGAACATAACTTCGTTTTTCCCAGATAAAAGGCAGCCAGACCCAGACAGCCTGCCCCCAACTCTCTTGTAAAATCAGGACTCATCTGTAGATGTAAGTATGCACCCAAACTATTTACAGGTTAAGTCAGCAGCAGGTCCCCAAACTTTGGTTATATTGCACAAATTTGAAAAGAAAGAGTAAAGCACATTACATGGTATTTTGTGGAGGAAATAGATTCCATCTACTCTGACATTATTATTTCAAACCACCAATTCTATATTGGGTATCTACAATGTTTCAGGCACTGTGTGATCTCTTTTTCCGGCATGACCTCAATTACTCCTCACAACAACCCAGTCTACTGGGTTTTAGTATCCTTATTCTCCTAATGAGGAAGCTGAGGTTTGTGATGATGAAGCAGTTTGCCTAAATTTATCCAGAGCTAGGCAATGCCCGAGCCAAGAATTATCTAAGGTATTTTCTGCAAGCATGTTTGATGCACTTTTCTCTAAGATGTTCTTTCTGAAGGGCATATGGGTCCTATAGTAACCAAATGAGATCTCTCAGTCCACAGAGACACATGGGGCCTCCATTATCACCATCGGCAAGAAGTGGTGTTGGATGGAAGTCACACATGTATGCACGGCACACCATGGTCAAAGGAAAGATAATGTAACTGGGGACTGGCAATAGACTCTGAGGCTATCTATTCAAGGGAAGAGCTAGTGTTTTGTTTTGTTTTTTCTTTCTTTCTTGACTTTTGATGTTGTCAAGATGCCTTAAACAAAGAGTATTCTTCTCACTTGAAATTTTTTAACAGAAATGGATTCAGTATTTTGTCATTTGAAAGGCAGTTAACTCATGGATTCTGATATTTCCATCCAGGTAACCTAACTGACCCCTTGAAGATTTCTTTAGGATTGCTGTTGTGTTTTAGCCGCTGAGTTGTGTCTGGCTCTTTTGCGACTCCATGGACTGTAGCCTGCCAGGCTCCTCTGCCCATTGTCTCCTGCCTTGGCAGCCGGATTCTTTACCACTGAGCCACCAAGGAAGGTCTCCTTTAGGATTAGCCATTGGTATATTTCCAGAGAGGCAGCACAGTGTAGTGTTTAGGTAGGTAGGTTTAGTCGCTCAGTTGTGTCTGACTCTTTGTGACTCCATGGACTGTAGCCTGCCAGGCTCCTCTGCCCATGGGATCATCCAGGCAAGAATACTGAAGTGGGTTGCCATTCCCTTCTCCAGGGGATCTTCCCAACCCAGGGTTCAAGCCCAGATCTCCTGCATTGCAGGCAGATTCCTTACTGACTGAGCCACCAGGGAAGCTGCAGTGTAGTGTTAAGATGCACAAACGCTAGAGCTGAGGGGCCCGTGCTGAAATATCAGGGTCTGCCACTTACTAGCTGTGTAGATCGGCTACTTATTCCTCCTCCACGCTTCTGTTTCCACCTCTCCAAAATAGGGCTAACAATACTACCAACACCATAGGATTTCTGTGGGGATGAAGTTAATAAATACACATAGCAAAGTTGGCACTCTTGAACGTTGGCCTTTTGGAGCATCCAGGCGAAGGGATCAGTGGCGAGTCTTTAATTGAGGATAGCCTCAGGTGTCAGCATATATCAATCCAGCTCAATACAGCAGATGCCTTTTGAGGTCTTCTGTGTTTTAGGCATTCTTCTAACCATTTGAGTAGAGCACAAAACAAAACAGACACAAATCACTTGAGCTTACATCCTAGTGGAGTGAGAGGGAAGCCATACACCAAATAAATCACTAAGATGAAAAGATCGCTTTCTCACAACATTTTTGCCACCAGGACACAGGTGTTGTGAAAACCACCGCTAAACCTAAGCAAAAATGGGAAAGGAGAAGACCCACATCAACATCGTTGTCATCGGGCACGTGGAAAGTGTACCACTACTGGCCATTCGATCTACAAATGTGGTGGGATCGACAAGAGAACCATTGAAAAGTTTGAGAAGGAGGCTGCCGAGATGGGAAAGGGCTCCTTCAAGCATGCCTGGGTCTTGGGCAGACTGAAAGCTGAACATGAGTGTGGTATCACCATCGATATCTCCCTGTGGGAATTCAAGACCAGTAAGGGCTATGTGACCATCATTGATGCCCCAGGACACAGAGACTTCATCTGTGTCATTACAGGCGTGTCCCAGGCTGACTGTGCTGTTCTGAGGACTGCTGCTGGTGGTGGTGAATTTGAAGCGGGTGTCTCCAAGAATGGGCAGATCCACGAGCATGCCCTTCTGGCTTACACTCTGGGTGTGAAACAACTAACTGTTGGAACTAACAAAATAGATTCCACTGGGCCACCCTATAGCCGGAAGAGAAATGAGGAAATTGTTGAGGAAGTCAGCACCTACAGTAAGAAAACTGGCTACAACCCTGACACAGTAGCATTTGTGCCAATTTCTGACTGGAATGGTGACAAGATGCTAGAGCCAAGAGCTAACATGCCTTGATTCAAGGGATGGAAAGTCACCAGTAAAGATGACAATGCCAAAGGAACCACACTGCTTGAAGCTCTGGATTGCATCCTGCCGCCAACTCACCTGACAAACTTGTGTTCGATCCCCCAGGACATCTACAAAATTGGTGGTACTGATACTGTCACCGTGGATCAAGTGGAGATTGGTGTTCTCAAACCTGGCATGGCGGTCACGTTTGCTCCAGTCAGCGTAACAACTGAAGTCTACTGAAATGCACCATGAAGCACTGAGTAAAGGCCTTCCTGGGGACAACGTGGGCTTCAGTGTCAAGAACGTGTCTGTCAAAGACGTTTGTCATAGCAATGTGGCTGGTGACAGCAAAAATTATCTTGAACCATCCATCCCAAATCAGTGCTGGATATGCACCTGTGCTGGACTGTCAAGCAAATCACATTGCTTGCAGTTTTGCTGAGCTGAACGAGAAGACTGATCGTCATTCTGAAGATGGCCCCCAAATTCTTGATGCCACCAATCATGGACATGGGTCCTGGCAAGCCCATCTGTTGAGAGCTTCTCAGACTATCCTCCTCTGGGCCATTATGCTGTTCATGACATGAGACAGGTGATTGCTGTGGGTGTCATCAAAGCAGTGAACAAGAAGGCAGCTAGAGCTTGCAAGGTCACCAACTCTGCCAAACAAGCTCAGAAGCCTAGATGAATATTATCACGAACACCTGCCAACCCGGTCGTAGTGGGGGAAGAATGGTCTCAGAACTGTTTGCCTCAACTGGCCATGTAAGGTTAATGTAAAAAACTGGTTAATTATAACCATGCATCACAAAACCTTCAGAAGGTGAGGGGAATGTTTTGTGGACCATGTGTTTTGTGCGTGGCAGTTTTAAGTAATTAGTTTTTAAAATCAGTGCTTTTCCATAGAAACAATTTGACCAAAAATCTGTCACAGACTTTGAGACCTATTAAAAACAATGGCTGAAAAACTTGTGTCTCCTTTTGGTCAACACTGTAACTTCCTATAGTACTACTTAGGTAAGATTTGCCCATAATCTATCTCTGGTGAAACAAAAGAATTTTATATTTCTCGGTTGGAGCTTCAGGTTTCTTAACCTTGTATAAGGAGAACTCATCTGTTTAAGTACATCTTAAAAAGTGTTGGTGTGACAATTCATAGGTTAGGATAGATGAGCAAAGAGTTACTATGTTTTATATGAAAGCAAGTTTGTAAGAAGGTAAAATTTTATAACGCGAAAGCTCATGTTGCATATAAAATCTTTTATGGTTACGTAAATATTGAGTAAATCAGTTACGTCAAATTTTAGTTTCCCGGTTTTGAGAATGTGCATTCCGTTTATGATATTTAAGTAATTAATCTCAAATGTGAGGCTTAAACAGAATTGAGCACTGCCCTGCTAGAATTAATTGTATCTAGAGTCTAGTAAAAATAAAAAATAAAACAGATATTAGATGAAAGTGCTATAGAGAAAAGAAAATGTCTAGCTCTCTGGACATAAAAAATGGTACCTTTATAAAGCCCTTCAGGATCCATGCCAGGTTGATCAGAGAGTGTTATGCTTCTTATAATGAGACAATGAAGAGAACCATAAATGTGAGAAGTGTGCATCTGCTGAGACCTATGCTTTGCATTTTGTAAAGAGAATAACATTTGGATGACTTCTGAACTATTTGTTGATCCATCAGAAAAGATCACTCTATCATTTCCAAGAAGTCAGTATAAACGTCATGACACAGCTCGTCTCTTATTCAAAACTACTTGCAGTGAAAAAGCAAATGGATTTAACTAGGGCTCTTGAAATGAGATGTTCCTGAAAGAAGGATGTCAACAAGAGGACAGGACTAGGAAAATCTAGGCCATCGCTTCCATATAGAAATATAAAGTAAACAACAATATACAGACCAAAGTATCTTGGAAAGTACTCCAAAAACAAAGAGTTACAACAACAAGGTGAACCTCCTCAGAAAAGATTCCACTAAAGATGATAGGAAAGTCCGTGGCATTTTGTCTTACACTTGCGTAACCACCTTCCCAACAGAGCGAACCATGATCAGGGGGTAGCCTCCTAAATTCTCACTAAAAGATAACAAGGCATATGAAGATACAGGGATACCCGGCCCATTCAGGGGAATAACAAAAATATCCGGTAACTCACCATGAAAACTATATGCCTAAGTCTTACTTGAAAAAGAATCCAAAGCTATCATCTTAAATGCTGGATGAGCTAAAGCGGGAACACATATAGTAGGTTAAAATAAACCGGGGCACTAGCATTCCTAGTGCTGCTTGCCAAGTTATGCCCTTGTCCGTCCACTGGATCAGTTGGCAAGTGGCAGCATCACAGCCAGGGGGTCCCCTTTCAAAAACTCTCCTGAAATGAAAGAGGGAGAGAGGAAGCCTCAGCACCTTGGCCCTTGGGCCTGGGATCTGTCATCTGTGGTGGCATTGACACCCATCTCTGTATCCCTTGTGGCCTCACACCACTTGCCCTACCTATATTTGGCCAGACCAGTTTCATATCAGGAAAGCCTTTGGCACCGCCAGGAAGACTTCTCTCAGCCCAGACTTGGAAAACATGCAACTCCTGTTGGGCGGGAGGCTTTGGACTCCCTGCTGGAAGAAATAAAAGGATACTGCTCACCATTGTCCTAGATCAGAGGTACGTGCATGTCTGCTCAGTTGCTAAGTTGTGTCTGACTCTTTGTGACCCGATGGACTGTAGCCTGGGCGTTCCAGAACCAATAAAGCACACTTCCTGCCCCAGAGGTGAGAGTCTGGGTGGGACAGTCATGCAAATTAACTTACCAGAGGTGACAGTTCAGTTATGCAAAATGCTGTGATGCAGAAAAGTCCCTGGCATGTTTCTGTGCACAGCAGAGAGGGGACAGGTGACCAAGGGCTGGGGTGATCCTGGAGCAAGAAAGGGCTCCTTACGGAGGTAGGAATATCAAAGACTAGAAGGACAAGTGCGAGATGAAAATGGGAAATAGTGGTTTCAGAGGAGAGCTGTAAGTGCAAAGGCCTTGAGACAGGGCAGGACTGAAAGTGTGTGTGTGTGTGTGTGTGTGTGTGTGTGTGTGTGAATGGGGAGGGTGACTGAAGGCAAATTTGAGACATACTGTAGAGAGAGATGAGGCTGTAGGAGAAAAACAGAGTTCAGATGTTCAGGTGGAAGGTCTGGGCGATAAGAGACAAAATCCTGGCTGAAAAGGGGCTCTTACCAAATCATCTCATTGGGGTATGAGGGATCCAGGACGAAGTCTCCACTCCACTGGTCTGGAATGTGTCTTGAGCTGCTGTCCTGTACAGATGTCTATCCTGTATAAATGGGGCCCTCTAAACGCACCATCTCTAGGGAATAATGAGAATGTCAAGGTGATTCCCATCTCAGCTGTTTCACAGAAGCCAGTGACCAGGGACTTTCCTCTGTGGCCTGAGGGAGCCAGAGACCAGTGCATAGTGAGAGTGTTGATATGAGTTTCTCCAGACTACAACAAGGAAAGCAGAAGAAAGTTTTGCATGTTTAGTAGACATGACATCAGGGGAAAGAGGCAGAATTGCAAAGACAGGACCTTGAAAACGGGCAACTGAGAAAAAGGAATGGAATGAGGGAGGGAGGGAGAAATGAGAGTGTTTGTGCCTTTGTATCCCTTGATATTGCTTCAGAATTGCATCTAACTGGGCCTGCCTCCCTCACATCAGAAGTTCTATAAAAGTATCTGTTCAGATAAGCCTCCCTTCCTGAAGAACAAATGCTTTTGTACTACTTGATAGGGAAACACTTTTCCCTGGATTGGTTTTTTGAGCACTGGACCCTCCAGGATGACTGGGGAGCTTCTGCGAGGTGGGTGCAGGGTCTCAAATCAACTATGTTAATACTCCTGGCTGCCATTCACTGAGGGCCTAGTATGTATCAGACATCCTGTCATGTGAGTTACAAATAAACTGGCAGTTATCTTTCCAACAGTCTTGTAAGTTGAGTATCAGCTAAGTGTTACAGAAGAGCAAAACTGAGCCAGGGACTTCAAGTGATTTGCCCAAGGTGACACAGATGATTAGTGCCAAAGCGGGAAAAGTGCCCAAAGTGTGGGCACATCCTTCACCACCCTGGCCCCTGAGAAGCTCTCCCAGGCTGGGTCAGGCCTGTCTCCTCTCCCCAGCCCCTAGAGGTTCCCGCTCTCTTCAGTATTACTTACTACTGCATAACAAGTCACCCCCAAACGTGGTAGCCTAAAATGATACCGTTATTTTCTCCAGCCTTTGTGCAGCAGGGACCCAGATATGATTTAACCAGGTCCTCCTTTTTCTATCTCTCACAAGGCCATGATTAAGGTGTTAGTTCAACTATGGTCTCGTCTGAGGGTGTGACTGGGGGAGGGTCGACTTCCAAGCTCACTCATGTGGCTATCGGTAGGATCCAGGTCCTTGTGCGTTATTGGACTGGGGGCCTCAGCTCCTCTCTGGTCTGTCGTTGGCCAGAGACTATCATCAGATCCTTGCTACATGGCCCTCTCCATCAGAGCAAGAATGCAAAATGCAAACTGAACCAGAGAGAGAGAAGGAGAGGGAGAGGGAGAGGGAGAATGAGTGCCAACAAGACAGAAGTCACAGTCTTGGTATAATCTAACCTCAGAAATGACATGTCATCACTTTTGCCAAATTCTGTTGATTAGCAGCAAGTTACTAAGTCCAGTCCACACTCAAAGGGAAGGATTATACAGGGACAGGAGTGCCAGGATGCAAGGGTCTGCAAAGCCATTTTAGAAGGCTGTCTACCACGCTTGCTCTCTGTATCCACCTCAGTATAGTGAGCCCCTGCAGGTATCAGCAGCTTTGATGTGGAAAATGGTTGATGGGTCACCTTGGAGAGTCCTGTGTGGTCTGGTGATCCTAGCCAGCTCCCAGTAGACCCATTGGATGAGTCTCGTCAGGAGTCAGTTCTGCATCGTCTTGCCTTCCTCCCCATCCCCATCAGTCATACCTGGTCACTGAGCCCAGGGGGTGTGATAGCAGCTGACAAGGGACCAGCCCTCTGTGTGAATGGAACACTCCTATCCCTTAAGCAAGGCTGGGACTCAGGGTGGTGCTCTTGGCCTCTCTTGGTAAAACAAAAGGAGAGCTCAGCTCTACCACTGAGACAGGGCCCACTTCAAGAGAAGAAATTTATAGATGGGAGAGGGCTGAGTGCTGAGTTATCTGGAAAAGCTGCTGAGATGTTCTTGTTTTTGCCCTCTGAGTTCGGATTTAAGGTTGTAGAATCCTCCAAGTTCACCAGGAGGCATCAGGGGACCCTTTCCAAGGCGATATGGAGTCATCCATAGAGGAGGCAGAATGGCTGTGAAGCTACATCTGCATAAAGACATAGGGTTATTCAAACACCCGGGAGGGGGACCTACTTCAGGGAGGACATGAGTGAGTATGAGTCAGGGATGTGTGTTCAAGATATTTAATTCAAAACTAGAGAGAGTCGTAAAGCACTTATGGCAAAGTGTTATTAAATAAGGGTGGTAGCTGTTATACTAGTCTCTCTGTTTTTCTGCAGATTTGAAATATTATAATAGAAAATACTCCAAAAGGTGGAAAACAGCTGAGGAGAAACTCTCAGAGCCCCTGCATCCCACATTTCCTTGATGTGGCTCAGAGCCAAGCACAGCAAGTGGAAGGGGCCTGGAGGACTTGGGAGTTTCCAAGGACATGGAGTATGGAAGCCTTAGGGCTGGACTTCCCTAGCAGAGACTAAGCCAGGAGCAGAACAGTCCCCGAAGAGCCCAGGCTCTTCTCAGTTCTGGGAAGCACTCACCAAACACAGCTCTTCCCCTATGGCTGTTTTCCTGCAATACATACCAAGAGCAGCTTACAAAAGGACAAGGCATCATAGTATGTGATCAACAACCTGAGGTTATAGATGAGATTGTGTGCTGCAGGGATTCTTCCTAAGGGTGGGGTGAGGGTCTTTGGGATCAGTGGCTCTAGTGTCTCTAAAAGCTTTGAGTTCTGTGACATCTTCTATCCTTTGGTCCCAGCCACCCTGCCCGTTTACTCATGATCCTTGTGGTCCCACCACGCCCCCACCCCCACCCCAATGGCTATCACTCAGTCACACCCAACAGCCGCCCTTTTTGAAATGTTTGAAACTAGTAGAACGATTACTGTCCATCAAACACATTCCTATCCCAACAGTGACTGAGAAACAAGCAGTTCTGCTCTGGTACAGGAGTACTGACTCTTATGGCTAAGGAATGGGCTAGCTCCCTCCTCCAACATGTCCTCCCCTCCCCCCACCAACAGAGGCAAGCCATATAACCACAGGAGGTGGATATGGATGTGGAAAGGGACAATAAATATCATGGAGCCAAAACATCAAGAGTGCTGCATTCATTTTAAGCCCAGGGACAGAGAAACTGGGAAGATGGGGCAAGTGGTAGCTTGATCACCATGCATGGGTCTGTGTCTCTGTGTCCTGAGGTCTCAGCTTCCCAGTGTCTGACGTCCTCCCCTACAAAGGAAAGCAGAGTGACAGCTGAAGCCTTGGGAACCCTGGGGGAAGGCAGGCCTGGCCTGGGGGCTCTCTGGGCCAGGCAGGAAGGGGCAGCATGTTGGCTTGGCTGTGAGCAGTGAGAGAGGCAGAGGCTGGCTCTGAGCCTCTCACCTGAAGGACTTGGTGAAACAGGCCAGGGCTCTCTGGAACTGGCTCCTCTAGCAGGCTTCCTAGGTAAACCTGTGCCCAGGTTTGGATGGATTCTCCATGGCGCTGACAAAACACATGAAGGGCTCAGTGCCTTTAGCTCAGCCAGTCCTGTCCTAGAAAAGAGAGAAAAAACACCCTGGCCAGCGCTAACATTCATTCCTTCTTTCAGCAAGCGTTTGTTGAGGGCCTACTGCGTGCACACCAGGGTCACTTCTAGGCACTGGGGATACAACAGTGAACTCTAGAGACCTAGATCCCAGTCTTCCTGGAGCTGATGATCCGGGGTGCTGGAGAAAACTCACAGTCACCAGGTTGGATGCCAGTGAAGTTCACATTTTCTGTGACGTGCAGTAGGCATGTCATGTCTGAAAGGGCTTATTGTCAGAGGCCAACAGAGCTCTTCATCATTTTGCTGGGTGGAAAGAGGCTAAGGGTCTGTCCCCTCCTTGAAATCCCATCCCTGCCTCCCTGGCCTGGATTTCCACTACCCCACCCTGGAGAGAAGTACACTGTGTTCAAGCAGTTGAAACATTCTCCGGCACTCCTCCCGAGTACTGAGATGCCTCATTGACTAAGATCATTGTTTCCCTTCCTGCTCCCTCACTCTCCCTTTGCCCTGCTCTGCTAAGTCCCTTCAGTCGTGTCCGACTCCGTGCGACCCCACAGACGGCAGCCCACCAGGCTCCCCCATCCCTGGGACTGTCCAGGCAAGAACACTGGAGCGGGTTGGCATCCCCTTCTCCAATGTATGAAAGTGAAAAGTGAAACTGAAGTCGCTCAGTCGTGTCCGAGTCTTCGTGACCCCATGGACTGCAGCCTACCAGGCTCCTCTGCCCATGGGATTTTCCAGGCAAGAGTACTGGAGTGGGGTGCGTCCTCTTAAACCCACTCTAAACAGGCTTCCAGCCCCACCATTCCACTTTAACACAGATGCTTACATGCCTAATTGAGAGTGATGGCCCCCATTTTTTTCGTTACTCTATACATGAATATATAAGCCTGAAGACTTATGGAAAGACTAACTTGCACGTTGTTTATTTTCCTTCAAACCCAGGTAATTGTCGATCGTACTTCCCTTCACCAGCCCCATCCTCGTATCGGGAAACTCAGTTTGTAAATGAGAAGGCACTGCCAAATCCCTGAAACTGCCCTTGAATTTGCAGAGAGTAGAGCCACAGCTTTGCTGGGGATGCACAATCAAACTCCAGATTTCTCTTCCCCGAGGTAGTGGAAGCCAAGGTGGGGCAGTTGAGGGAAGCACGGATCTAGAAACCGGTGTTTCTCAGGCTGCTTGCTCGGGTAAGGCTCAGGATCAGCCCTTGGGACCCTCGCAAGGTCCAGACCTTGAGGATGCCCAAGGGTGTGTCCAGGGCTTGAAAGAGGTTTTGTAGAACACTGTGATGGGTCTTATGGCGGTGACACCTGAGCCCCTAGGGCTCTAGTCTAGGAAGCATCAGTTGTCCCAGTGTCTTTCTATTTCTCGTCTGTTGCAGGAAGAAGAAGGAAAACGTGGAGATGCATAGTAGGGCCAAGAGATTATGGTTGATCAGTCTCTGCTAAAGGGCGCTTCTAACAACCTGCACCAATTCACACACCCAACATCCGTGTATGTTACACTTTTGATATCATTAACTTTTATCAATTTGCAGTTTGAATAGTAGAACCCCATGTTATTCTGTTTCCATGATTTCTTCTGGTGTTGAGCATTGACATTTGTATTTCTGTAAACAACTTGTTCAGGTCCTCTGCAAACTTTCCTATTGTTATTTGTTTGTGGGTATGTGTTTCTTGAGTTGTTTCATCAGAGTTCTCTGTGTAATGCAACTATGATTCTTTAGTGTGTTACACCTGAAGAGTGTGTTTACTCCCAGCCTCTCACTTCTCTTTTCATTTTGTTTCCTGTGTCTTCTCACATGGCTTTTCATTTGGGGTGTACATACTGGCTGCTTTATTTAGTCCTCACCACAGCCATGCAAGGTTGGTAAGACTCACCCCAACTGTCAATACCTGAAAACAAGTCCTTGAGAAGGTGCAGTGATTTGCTCCCTGATGCCAACCTGAGATCCTCACCTACGTGCGTGCAAGAATCAAAAGCTGTGTAATGAGTTGGGCCCCTGACAGGTTGTCAGCCAACACTAAAGCCCCTTCACCTCTGCCTCCTCCCAGGCACAGAAGGAACAAAGCACATAGCAAAACTAGAGCCTTTTACCCGTAGAGGAGCATGCCTACTTTTTAACCTCCGAGACAAGGTATCTCAGAAGAATGGGACATGATAACAGGCCCGCTGAACAGAAGGAGATATGGGAGCCAGGACCAGACCCATCCCTGACTGTGACTTAGGCTAAGTAACTGTTTCTCTCCTGGTCACTTCCCTAAAACCAAAATGATAGTTCTGGCCCTCATTTCACAGAGTTGGGTTGGGGGGAGATCTTTGACCTTAGCTGGGTTAAAAGGGAAGGAGATGTGTTATATCTGCAGCAGTCGTTTCGGCAGCCCATAGCTTTCCTCACGGCAAGCTCTCGGCTGTTGCGTGTATTCGTGATTTTCACGTAGATGGCTTCTGGGACGGGTTGGGGGCGGGGAATGGGGGTACAAGTGAGATCCAAAGCCTGCCCAAAGTGCCTGACCCCAAAGAAACTGCTCTGTGGGCTCCGGGCCTGGTTCAACACCTGCTGCTCTGTGGAAAGGGCATCCCACTGAATCCTCACAGCCTCTCTGTGAGACAGAAGCTGTTGTTCCAGTAAGTCCCTGGACTCATCCTTCCCCCGCACCCAAAGTCCCTCTCAACCCTCCAGGAATGTTGTGGATACTGACGAGGTAAATCCAACAGTACTGGGAGATATTAGAAAGCACCGAGAGTGGTACAAGTCCAACCCAGTTCAGTCAATGGCAGAAGAAATGGAGCTGCTTTTAGTCCATTGCAATGGATGGTAACTGCTGCAACTCTTCATTATTAAATGCCCACTGGTGATCCTATGCCTGGTAGTGTTACCGCTGAGTTTGAACCCCACCTTCACACCATACACCAAAACATAACACACTTATTATGCGCATTATCATGTATGTAGAAAAATAAAGGAGTGAAGCAGCATATGTATCCACTCCCAAGTGGCATGGAATTCAGTTGATCTCTGTCATTGCAAGCGTATTTAAGGTAGCTTTCCACCATCCCATCAGCTCTGTGAATTTTAGTAAGAGTCTAAGTCTAGACCTGATGTCTTCAGCCCCTCACTTGAGATCCCTCGCTTTGGTGAATGGCAACCCCAGGCCACAGGTCACTCAAGCTGGAGACCTGGGTATCAGCCTTGGCCCCTCTTTGTCCCTCCACTCTGGTCCACCTAAGACTATCTGTCCTGTGTAAAACATATCTGAAATCATGTCACTTCCCTCCACTCCCTTGTCCACTACTTTCAGCACACACTTAAAAACCAACAAGTGAGTAGGGGCAATTTCTCTGTCTGCCTGTCTTTTGTCTGTGGTTCAGACCAGGAGTGTCTGAGGATGGGCAGTGAAGAACAAAATCGACTGACAGGGTTGTGGATATAAGTAAATCCCACCTTGGCCCCCACTGGCAGGATGTCAGTACATTTCCTCACACCGGAGTCACGGAAAAAGAGAGTCCCTCTTTATGCCTGGCGCAGGGAGGATGGGCCAGCCTTTTGTGGTTGGGGTCCTCAAGAGTGTGCTCTCAGGGAGGTTGGAGGGGGCTTCAGGATGGAGGGGAGACGTGTACACCTGTGGCCAGTTCATGTTGATGTATGGCAGAAGACCATCACAATACTCTGAAGTAAGTATCCTCCAATTAAAGTAAATTAATTAATTTAAAAACAGAAAAAGAGTGTGCTCTCCGTTGAATGATTGAACTCCCTGCCTTGGGAAACTGAGGACCGCACACTGGGGGGGTCTCAGTGAGATGCAGCTTTCCCCATACTGTAAGAAAATGGAAGATTAATATGATTTGATGGGGACCTCAAAGAGGTCCACCCTCTTATTATTCTGTGCTTGAAAGGCCCACCATTAGACTCCAAATTTTGCATGAGATCTGTGGTTTTCAGAGCACTCTGAGGTGTGCCTCAGAGGTCTGTGGAACTGCCTCAGGGAGCAACAGGTAAAGGGTACAGCAGATGTTGTTTCTTTTTCCACTGGATTACCACCATCATTCTATTCACATGAATAATCCCCCAGTGTGGTGTGATGTGGTGTGGTATGGTATGAGATTGGACCTTGAGTAGTGGCAACTGTCTCCAGGTGATCCAGTCACCTAGGAGTGCTGACCCTCTGGTGTTTTAGCTTTGTTGGGTGTAGGACTGCAAGTACCGAATCGCTGTCCCCGAGAGGATGAACCGTGATACAGAGCAGACTGGCAAGGGCCTTTGCCCCAGACCAGCCAGGGACAGAATTCTGACTCTGCCCCTTGCTGGTGATGTGATCTCAGAATGCAGTTCACACAACTCCCCTTGTTTTGGAAGACCGGAGAATAAACTGAATACCTAGGAAGCCCCTGTAACGCAGCAGGCTGTGTGATGTTTGGCAGAACTGAAGAAGAATGTTGCCCCCTTCCTAAGGTTGACCAGGATTCACTGGGGTATAGCACCAGAGGGAAAGAGGGTGGCTGGGTAGAAAAAGGAAGAAAAAGAAAAAACTCAAATAAACCATGCTTAATCTCGTGCTCACTCATAGGCTCCAATGGTCATCTGTTCACCATAAGAGCCAGGAGGTCCCGCTGAGCCCACACTGTCTCTTGAGGAACCGCCCACTTTCTTACCTACCTGAGCTATCCCTAGGGTTCAGGGATTGCGTCATGATGCATTTGGGGCTCAGAGGGATGAATGCAAAGGAGGAGAGCTCAGAACTTGAGCTCAGTCATGGTTCAGAAACAAAGATGGAAAACTGATGACCCACACCTCTCCCTAATGCTGACCTGTCTGTCCACTTCCTCCACGCAGTTGTCCTGTGTGTTCTGATGGTTCATCTGACTGTTCAAGGGGTAACAGGGCTCCTCTTGAGATGCACAAGTTCACTCATTCCTAGTCATGGCTGACAGGAGGAAGAGTTGTATTTGATGCTTTCCAGTTGATTCTGAGCCCTCCACAAACAGAGAAGGACCGACCAGAAGCCTTAAGGATGCACACAGCTAGGAGAACACGACTTAGTGAAAATCCAGGCAAACATTTCTTTAAGTGCCAAGCGCAAACGAGAGGAAGGACCTGCTCAAGGACTTGCAAGAGAGATTATGGTCCTCCCAGGTAGGGAGAACGGGGATGCTAATGGGGAGGCATATGGGGCAACAGCCTGTGGGTCTGGGGCCAGCAGAGGAAACGATCTCCTGCTGTGAGGCTGCAGAATCCAAAGGCCTGTACAAAGTGGGAGGCAGGTAGGGCCACATGGTGCATCAAAGCCAAGAGGGGCTGAGAGGGGTGACGGCAGCCTGAGGTAAAATCAACAGCAGAGGTGTTCCTTTCAGGAGATGATGTATATAGTGTTGTATATGGGTGTCAGTCGGTGTCTGGCCAGTAGTCGGCAGATGGCTCTGGGCCTAGAGGGCTTGGAAAATGTTCGGGTCAGATTTGAGAAACCCAGCCAGGGTGGGGTTGTGCCAAGGGTGAGGAAGAGAGGTGAGGACTCCTTGGTGCCACGTCCTGCTATATAAAATCTCATCTCTGTTGCTTGGGTTTCAAGTGGGGCTTCCGAGCCCTGCCCCATGTTTATCCACCAGATTTCACCATATAATTCCTTGTTTCCACAAATATTCACAGCTTAAACACACACACACACACACACACACACACACACACACACACACACACGGACGGACGCGGACACAGACACACACTGTAAGCCTCGGTGGTGTCCAGTGACTGACGTGAGAAGTAACAGCAGCTACAAAGGAGCAAAAGCCCAGCAGGCTCCCCAGACCCTGGGAGTTGGAGCTTCTCACGTCTTTTGGACAGGATAGAGCCTCAGGATATGAGATCTCAGCTCCTTTGGGAGAAGCAGTGATATGGAACAGAGCACCCCCATGAGTTAGGGCCCAGCCCAGGAGAACAGAGCCAGGTGGGGAAACGGGTGGATCCTAGGCCACCAGGAATAGCTGCTGAGCTACCAGACCTAAAGCCAACCAATCACACTATGCTTCTATACCTGTGGGTTCCATCTTTGCTGCCCCCCAGGGATGTAGGAAAAGGGCTGTACAGCAGCTATCTATCAGACTCCCAAATGTGGTTTCCTACCAGAGCGTTATACCACCTGGGATTCATTAGTGCTCAAAGGCATTGGGCCTCTAAATAACTAAAGGACAATTACTTCACATAGCAGGTGCTGTTCAAGCACTTTTCTCCCCACTCCTGGCCTTGAATAGGGGACTACGTGACTTAAGAGAAAAGAATATTTGGCGTGTGCCAGTTATCCTCTTTGATATTGAAGAGCTCGTCCTATATGTTTATCTGCTGCCTGGTGATTTTGGTGTTGCAGCACCTAACAGGGCCTTCATATGTTGTTGGGTTGCTGCTGCTGCTGCTAAGTCACTTCAGTCATGTCCGACTCTGTGCGACCCCATAGATGGCAGCCCACCAGACTTCCCCGCCCCTGGGATTCTCCAGGCAAGAACACTGGAGTGGGTTGCCATTTCCTTCTCCAGTGCATGAAAGTGAAAAGGGAAAGTGAAGTCACTCAGTCGTGCCCGACTCTTCACGACCCCATGGACTGCAGCCTACCAGGCTCCTCTGTCCATGGATTTTCCAGGCAAGAGTACTGGAGTGGGTGCCATTGCTTCTCTGTGTTGTTGGGTTAAAAGGGACAAATATGTCCCTGGGACAGACTTGCCTTACTGATATTATGTTGCAATACATACCAAGGTCACCTTAGGAAGGAAAAAAAAAAAAAACAACCCTCATCATATGAAAACGAATAATCTGCAGATAGGGACGAAGTTGCCTGTTGAAGGGGCTGTCTTGTGGTGGAGTGTGTGTGCTTGGGAGTTGACTCTATGTATGTGGGGCTAAGAGTTTTTCTTTGGATCTAGAGATTTTTCTCACCAGTACCTCCCCCATCCCCTTCCATATAACCACTGTGCAGTTGTTCTCAGACATGAAGACTCCCTGTGGTGTCAAGAGAAGAGAGATGTTATTCCTTTCTTATTCCTGGCTTAGTCCTTCCCCATGAGGGTCAGAGCTCTCTGCTGTGGAAAATTCACTCTTTATTGGCTGAAGTCTATTGCAACCATGACCGAGGAATCAGTGGCACTGCCCCAAGAAGGAGCTAGTACAGCCTTAAAGGGCTAAGTGAAATGCCATCTCCCACCCTTCACCACCCCACCACCACCACCACTGACAACCCCCAATCCACCGGAGGCTGGAGCCAGTGTTGAAAGCTTCATAGTCGTAAAGGTGAAGTGAAAACAGTCCAGTGTGCCAGTATTAATGTCAGGCCCAGTGACCGAGAAACTGGGGAAAGTAGGGATAGGTGGCAGCAGCGGGAGCTTGGTCACCGTTCATGGGTCTGTGTCTGTGGGTCCTGAGGTCTCAGCTTCCCAGTGTCTGACGTCCTCCCCTACAAAGGAAAGCAGAGTGACAGCTGAAGCCTTGGGAACCCTGGGGGAAGGCAGGCCTGGCCTGGGGGCTCTCTGGGCCAGGCAGGAAGGGGCAGCATGTTGGCTTGGCTGTGAGCAGCGAGAGAGGCAGAGGCTGGCTCTGAGCCTCTCACCTGAAGGACTTGGTGAAACAGGCCAGGGCTCTCTGGAACTGGCTCCTCCAACACCCTTGGGGACCAGCAGGCTCCCTGAGCAAGCTTGTGCCACTGGATGGGTTCTACATGGTGTCAGACAAAACCACAAATTCCTCAGTGTCTTTAAGCTGGCTCTTCGTGTTCTGTAGGAAAAGTGACAGAGAGACAGAGAGGGCGAGAGGGAACGGCCTCATCCTAATCTCCCTGCCTTCCCTGATATTCATTGCCTCATTCAACAAGTAGCATGTACACTGCAACACTGTTCCAGATGCTGGGGATACAACCGTGACCTCTACAGACCACATCCCAGCCCCAGGGGCTGACATTCCATGACACCAGAGGGAAAGCAGACTTGCCAGGCCAGGAGGTGGAAGGAAGGGAATGAAGAGCCTGCTTCTAGGAAGGTGTGATGTGTGTGTGGTGACCGACGGGACTTCTTTGAAGAGACCAGCTAAGCTCTTGACTCTGCTGTGTGCTAAGAGGCTGAGGAGCTGGCTCCTCCACATCCTTCCAGCCCCTCTGGCCCCGCCCTGTCTTTCCTCCCTCCTGCAACCCAGTGCAATGTGCTCAAGAAGCAGTGGATACATTTCTGGTATGTGACATCCCTTCTGTTGTGTGTCTTACTCCCACCCTTCCCTTCTCTTTGTCTCTCTTTTTCTCCTTTCCACTGAACCTCCCAGCAAGCTCAAGCCAGGTTTCTGATTGCTGAAGAAAAAAAGCAGATGGTGAGTTGTCATTTGGTGGGGATGTGATAGACAGGGGTGTGTATGTGGACCCTCCCCACATTTAGATTCATAGGGTTGTGTACCTAAAAGCTCCAGGGAGCTATATGGGTCCAAATGGGTTATCAAAGAAAGGAAGGTAAACTTGTTGATGGCATCCACAGCCCAAATCAAGAGCAGAGCTTTTCCTCTCGGG
Organism: Budorcas taxicolor; assembly: GCF_023091745.1. Taxonomy (NCBI): domain Eukaryota; kingdom Metazoa; phylum Chordata; class Mammalia; order Artiodactyla; family Bovidae; genus Budorcas; species Budorcas taxicolor. The sequence continues at coordinate 77,334,047 of NC_068935.1, forward strand.
TGGCGGGGGTGGGGGCGGGTTATATGAGATGCCACGTCTGTGAGACAGTCAGCTTCTGGTGGGTGGTGGACAGGTGATTTGGGGCCTGGTGGGTGGGGGCCGGTCTTAGAAAATGTGAGGGACAGAGGGGAAGGGGAAGGGCCTGGCCTGGACTAAGCTGAAAGCAGAACAACTGAGGTGAGAGCTCCTTGTTACCTAGTCCTATGTTATATGAGATTCTATCGTTGACACTTGGATTTTAAGAGAAGCTGCCTAGTTGTGGCCCCTGTTTATCACCTAGAACTATGAGGCTCTGCTCCACCGACTTCAAGGGAGCCCCCTACACACAGTAACTAGAAGGAAAAGAGGATATAGGTGGCCTAAGAGTCTTTATCTGGTTTTTGAAACAATGGTGTTGCTTAGGAAGACATCTTTCATATACATGTGAGGATACAGGACTGATTGATTGTCTCCCGGAGCCTACCACAGGTCATGGTCTGAGGTGACAGAAATGGATGAGGTTCTGTTACTGCTTCAAGTCATTCAGTGGGAGAGAAGCCACAAAAAAAAAAAAAAAAAAGGCAAAAAGGCAGAAAACCCAGGATGATAACAATAGAGGGAGATGGCTATGAGAAGATGGAGGAGGGGCAGCCACCAGCCTTGAGAGCTGGAATGGAGTCTTAGAGACTGCCCAGAGAAGGCATGCCTGAAATGAGTGAAGAAAGAAGTTGGCCAGGAAATAGAGAAAGGGGAGAGCTTTGCAAGCAGTCGCCCAAGACAATAAAGTGCAGATTTTGCAACTGAACATAAGTAGACTCAGGTTGCTCTTCTAGAGTTTCAGTGGAAGGTCAGTCATGTGGCTTAAGAATAGAGGTAAAAAGTGGTGCCACACAGAGATACAGAGCCCTGGCTTTTGAGAAGCAAAAGATTTTGAGTATTGTTAACTTTCATGATGATCCGTTGATTATTTATCCTTTACGATTCAGTTTTGGAATGAATGTTCTACCTAAGATATCTTTGCCTGACCTCATGGCACAAAGGTTTTCTCCCATTATTGTCTTGTAGCTTTACAACTTACACTTAGCTCTATTATTTATTTTGAGGGTTTTTTGCATGCGGTGTGAGGTATTGACGTTTATTGGCGGTTTCCATATGGAGATTCCCTTTCTCCAGCTCTATTAGTTAGTAGAGTTATTATCAGCTAATTTAATTATCTTAGCACCTTTTGTCACAAATCAACTGACCATATTTTTGTGTACATCTGTTTCTGCACTTTCTATTTTATCCACTGATCCATACATCTGGTTTTACGGTAATACCACACTGTCACGACTACTACAGGTTCACATTAAGTCAGGGAATTTGGTACCGTAAGTCCTCCATCTTTGTCCTTTTCCAAATGGCTTTGGCTATTCTATCTCCTCTGCATTTCCATATAAGTTTTAGAAATAACTTTTCATTCTAATTATGATTATGGCAAATCGATAAATGAATCACTAAAGACTTGACATCTTAAACCTTCTGGAGTCTTCTGATCCACAAACATAGTATATTTCCATTTAATTTGCATCTTCTTTCATTTTTCTCAGCAATATTTAATAGGTACCTGTATACGAGTCTTGCACATACTACATTAAGCGTCTTAATAAGCATTTCATTTGTTTTAGTGCTATTGTAAGGGATATTTAATTTTCTTCCATCTCCAATCATTTGTTCCTGGTATGCTGAAACAGTGAGCCGGCTCTCGCAGCCGCCCGAACTCCCTGACGTTCAAGCTGGTTTTAGAAAAGGCAGAGGAACCAGAGATCAAATTGCCAACATCCGCTGGATCATGGAAAAAGCAAGAGAGTTCCAGAAAAACATGTATTTCTGCTTTATTGACTATGCCAAAGCCATTGACTGTGTGGATCACAATAAACTGTGGAAAATTCTGAGAGAGATGGGAATACCAGACCACCTGACCCGCCTCTTGAGAAATCTGTATGCAGGTCAGGAAGCAACAGTTAGAACTGGACATGGAACAACAGACTGGTTCGAAATAGGAAAAGGAGTACATCAAGGCTGTATATTGTCACCCTGCTTATTTAACTTCTATGCAGAGTACATCATGAGAAACGCTGGACTGGAAGAAACACAAGCTGGAATCAAGACTGCCAGGAGAAATATCAGTCACCTCAGATATGCAGCTGACACCACCCTTATGGCAGAAAGTGAAGAGGAGCTAAAAAGCCTCTTGATGAAAGTGAAAGAGGAGAGCAAAAATGTTGGCCTAAAGCTCAACATTCAGAAAACGAAGATCATGGCATCCGGTCCCATCACTTCATGGGAAACAGATGGGGAAACAGTGGAAACAGTGTCAGACTTTATTTTTGGGGGCTCCAAAATCACTGCAGATGGTGACTGCAGCCATGAAATTAAAAGACGCTTACTCCTCGCAAGAAAAGTTATGACCAATCTAGATAGCATATTCAAAAGCAGAGACATGACTTTGCCGACTAAGGTCCGTCTAGTCAAGGCTATGGTTTTTCCTGTGGTCATGTATGGATGTGAGAGTTGGACTGTGAAGAAGGCTGAGCGCCGAAGAATTGATGCTTTTGGACTGTGGTGTTGGAGAGGACTCTTCAGAGTCCCTTGGACTGCAAGGAGATCCAACCAGTCCATTCTGAAGGAGATCAACCCTGGGATTTCTTTGGAAGGAGTGATGCTAAAGCTGAAACTCCAGTACTTTGGCCACCTCATGCGAAGAGGTGACTCATTGGAAAAGACTCTGATGCTGGGAGGGATTGGGGGCAGGAGGAGAAGGGGACGACCGAGGATGAGATGGCTGGATGGCATCATGGACTCGATGGACGTGAGTCTGAGTGAACTCCGGGAGATGGTGATGAACAGGGAGGCCTGGCGTGCTGCGATTCATGGGGTTGCAAAGAGTCGGACACGACTGAGCGACTGAACTGAACTGATGCTGAAAGTGAGAGGACTTTTTCCCATTCAGCTTCTGTCCCGTAACCAGGTTAAATTGCATATCAGATCTGAGAGATGATTTTGTTTTCTGTAGACTCCTAAGTATTTTCTAAGTATTACTAAGTATGATCCCTTTAATATATTGTTGGATTCGGTTTGTGCCTCTAGGTGTTCTTGACAAATGCCATGAGGGGAAAAGGATTTCAAACTGGGTAAGCTCTGAGTCGGAGAAAGCCACCCAAGTGGGGTCTTCTAGGGAACTACCAGACAGGACGAATAGTGACCTGGGAACGTTATCTGGGAACAAGTCTCTGCAGGAGGGCTGTCCCATTTCTGCTCCCTCTGGTGGCTGTCAGGCTGCCGGTTTTCACCATGATTGCAGGCTGTTAGCATTCCAAGCTGAGCTTCCCTTGTGGCTCAGCTGGTAAAGAATCCGCCTGCAATGCAGGAGACCTGGGTTCGATCCCTGGGTCGGGAAGATTCCCTGGAGAAGGGAAAGGCTACCCACTCCAGTATTCTGGCCTGGAGAATTCCATGGGCTATAGAGTCCACAGGGTCGCAAAGAGTCGGACATGACTGGGCGACTTTCACTTTCAGCATTCAAAGCTACCTCAGGGTTGGATAGAGCGGCATGAGAACAGGACTACTTCAAATGTCACCTAGCTCACTCTTCCTACTGAGATTAGGCTGTTTTGCTAGAATAAACATACCTGAGGTTGTTGCATACTTTGGTGAATTTTTAGAGTTCTGCCAACACTGATTCTGAACCCCTTTTCCAGTTTTCTCATGGCTTTAAGAGAGGAGAGAATCGTCAGCAGTCCTTCTGACATTTTGGTTGACTTCCTGTACAATCTTTCACTGCGCTTGCCTATCAGCATGTTTGCTGCTGTGCAGTACACTGCTTGTACTTACATGTCTCTCAAGAAATAACTTTTCGGGTCACCAACCATGTGAAAGGCTCCACAACAGAAGGTCAAAGCAGAGATGTATAAGACACCATCTTTGATTTCAAAGCTGTCACTCTCAAATAGATTCCATTTAAATGGAACATTTGAAGCATAATGATTGCCAAGCCTATGTCTGAGCACCAAATTATATCCTAGTTCAGTTGAACGGGGATTATTTTTGGCCAACATGCCTTAACTATAACCAGGCTTTCACCTAGATATTTGACAGCAAGCCTGACTAATATCTCTGGTCACTGTTAATTTCACCTCTAGTCACTACAGGAAGCTGAGAGCTTCAAGGGAATAAGAGTGCAGACGGGGAGGGGAGTGGCTGCCGCTATTACCCATATGAAGAGTTAGAAACAGAGATTCATTTGAACAACCAATCTTGGTTTTCATAATTCCATAGCATCAAGTTAGTATTTTCCACTGAAATGGCTTGTTTTTATATTGATGCAGCCCACCGCCCTTTTGGTTATTGATAAGAGTTTTGGGTGAAAAGTAGGAAGGACCCAAGAGACCACTCTCTTCACACCGTGGTATGGAAATATAGCTCCATCCTTCTCCTTTTGAATCAGTCTCTGCATATCTGACGTGGTCATCGATCAAAGATCCTCAATGGCAGTCTAAAACCCCAGTTTACATGCAATATGTGTGTCTGTAAAACCCTTTGAACCAAGGGAGGTGCCTGCTAATTTATTCACAGCCAGTTTGTTCAGGGCTTGATTTCTGAAGATATCCTGGTGCCTTTGATAAATATGTCTGGAAAGAGCACCCCGCCCCACCCCGCCCGCCACAATGAAAATATAATATTTAAGAGAGACAATTTTTAATTGAAAACTTGGCCCTGCCACTTCTTAGCTTTGGGCAAAGTACTTAGTCTCTCTCAGCCTCAGAGTCCCAACTGGCCAAACTGAGGATAATACCAGGGGGGTTGCAGGGATTAAACGTGGCAAAGTTTGTAAAGCATTTAGTTTACTATCTACACTAAATAGCAATTAGCTAATGCCCCCTCCTCCCACAAATGTTAGCTTTAATTACCATCGATCAACCTCTGAACTGCCATGAACACACAAAATCTGTAAGAGTGACCCACCTTAAGAGGTTCAGAATCCATTTGTCTCATTTGGCCAACCATGAGCTCCTCCTGCCATGTGTTTTCACAGATGAAGAGTGGCCTGGCGAGAGAGAGAGAGAGAGAGAGAGAGAGAGAGAGAGAGAGAGAGAGAATCCCTTTGTTTAGGACTTTCCCTGTTATGCTTTGTGATGGTGGTGACCACAAAATTTGCATCTCTCCTAAAATTAGTGGAGAGGGGGCTTCTCCACTAAAGCCCCTAGTATAGCGCAGTTGGTAAAGTATCCGCCTGCAGTGCGGGAGACCCTGGTTTGAGCCCTGGGTCGGGAAGATCCTTGAGAGAAGGGCTAGGTTACCCACTCCAATATTCTTGCGCTTCCCTTGTGGCTCAGCCGGTAAAGAATCTGCCCGCAATGCGGGAGACCTGAGTTCGATCCCTGGGCTGGGAAGATCCCCTGGAGAAGGGAAAGGCTACTCACTCCAGTATTCGGGCCTAGAGAATTCCATAGTCTGAATTCTCAAGGGACTGAAAACTTTCCCCATAGTCCGTGGGGTCGCAAAGAGTCGGACACGACCTAGAGACTTTCACTAAAATTAGTGAGTTTACCGAGTGACCAATTTGCCACATTTACTGGATTTCTTGATTGTCACGTTAGCAACCTTTACGGGAATAGCTGGGCTTCCCAGGTGGTGTTAGTGGTAAAGAACCTGCCTGCCAATGCAGGACACATAAGAGGCATGGGTTCAATCCCCAGGTGGAGAAGATCCCCTGTGGGAGGGCGTGGCAACCCACTGCAGTATTCTTGTCTGGAGAATCCCATGGACAAAGGAGCCTGGTGAGCCACAAGTCTATAGGGTCACAAAGAGTCAGACACGACTGAAGTGACTTAGAAACAATCATTTTTATTTTAAAGATGAATAATACGTTTCTGAATATTAACTCAACAAAGTAGATATACCTTAGACATTTGGAAAAATACCCAAAATTAGGGACTGAAAACTTTCCCCATGAAAGTATCATTCTAACCCAAAATTTGGGTTTTACCTATGATGAAACTTTTTAAATTATTCCTGATTTATCTGGGAATATTCTGAATGTTATTTTCTATCTTTTCAAGCCACATGGAGTGTGTGTGTGTGTGTGTGTGTGTGTGTGTGTGTGTGTGTCCGTATTTTCAAATGGGTTATCAGATAGAACTGCTTGTTTCTTGCATTGATAATTTTTAATCAAAGATAGGTATGTTAAACTCAAAAACTATATTTAATTTTGATTTTAAACACTGTTATTTTAAGTTGGACTAAAATTAATTAACTGAAATTGAATTTAAATTGAATTTTAAACTTGAACATGAGCTAAAAGTCAAAATTTATGATTAAGTTCATATGGACAACTCTGCTTCTGGGAAGACAGAGTGGATGAACGTTTCCTCTTCTTCCCACCAAGTACAACGTGGGGAGGAGAAGGTGGATCAACTAAGGATCTCAGAACCAGAGAAAGGACACGGTGGTGAGTTCCCTGGGTTTTCTTTCTGCATCATATATCCCAGGCTTGGAGCTGAAGAAGCCAGCTACTGAGAGAAATGCCGAAAGGTGGATACAAAACAACGGTGACAACTACAGCAAGCCACAGCAATGAAACCCAGCCGAAACAGAAAGAAAAGTCTGCGCTCTCTAATGTAAGGATCAAGAATGACAAGATAGAAAAGGTTTTGTGCGTGAATGCTCTACTCCAGCCAAGCAATATGGAAAGGAAAAAAAAAAAAAAAAAAAGGATTGTGGCCTGCCTGCCCCTCGCCGCCCCTCTCCCCCGCCCCTCCCCCACGCCAAGCCAAGAAGATCTAGCGGGGAAGCTAGAATGCCACGTTTTACAGGCGGAAACAGGAGCCACCTTCCCCTCTTCACCACATCCGTGGAAATCAAACGCATGGAGATTCTGGAATTATGCCTCCACTAGGCAGCAAGATAGCAGTCCTCCCCATCCCTGCTGGGATGATTTCAGTACTTTCACCACCACTCAGTAGTAAGGAGGCCGCTCAATCTGTGGGCTAAAGTTTTCCAGCACATTAAGAAATGCCTTGAACTGAATGGAGATGATTACAAACCATACCCAAATTTGTGGGATGAAGCTAAAGCATTGCTGGAAGGGAAATTTACATCAGTAAAGGCTTACATTATGGAAAGGGAAATGCACCAAGTCAATAATCTAAGTTCTCACCTCAGGAAACTAGAAGCAGCAGCAAAATAAATCCAAAGCAAACAGAAGGAAGGGGATACAGAAGATGACCGCAGTAATCAATGAAACTGAAAACAGTAAAACAACAGAGAAAATCAATGAAACAAAAATCTCGTTCTTTGAAAAGATCAATAAAACTTACCAACCTCCAGCGAGTCTGACAAAATAAACCCACAGTGATTCACTGCATTTACTGAATGACTTCAGTGACTATGTTCGTGAAATACTCTACTTTAGAAACCACGTGTAAAATAGATAAACCAGTGCAAGTTTGATGCATGAAGCAGGGCACCCAAAGCCACTGTTCTGTGACAACCTAGAGGGATGAGGTGGCGGGGCGGAGATTGTGGCGGGGGACAGAGGTGGGAAGGGTGTTCAGGATGGAGGGGACACACTTATGGCTGATTCATATTGATGTATGACAAAACCCGTCACGATACTGTAAAGTAAATTTCCAACATAACAGCTGGATTGATGTCCTTCATACAGAAACTATTTTGGGGTAACCTTTTTTTGCAATTAGCTCAAATTCTTTTCTAAGTGATAGAAATGATTCCCTGATATCTACTCCACAAGTTCAAAAATTTTTAGGCTATAATCATATCTTTGCAGATTGCAAAGTCCTTGGAGAAAAAAAAAATGTACCCAAAATATTAATCGGCCAAGATTTCATGCAGCATGACTCATGAGGAGAAGGTATTTGAAAAGTAAGGTGTTTGAAATTTTTCCTTCTCCACGGGGTCTTCCCAACCCAGGGATCGAACTCGTGTCTCCAGGGTCTCCTGCATTGCAGGTGGATTGTTTACCTGCTGAGCCATTGGGGAAGCCCTATTTCCTTATTTATTTATTTATTTATTTATTTATTTTTTACTATATCTCCATTTAAAATGTCTGTGTGTGAGAGAGAGAGTGAGTGCATATGTGTGAGCGTGTGCCCAAGATCCAAGCTACTTTATAACTGGCCAAATTTATAACCCAGGTTCTCTTAATAATTGTTAAAAACTGTGTCTAGTTAACGCTGAACAGTTACTTCCGATTTCAGGCAACAGATTTTGTCGTTCTCTTTGGACTGTTAGAGGAAATTCTTTTTGAATTCGTCTTATATTTGCTTACATTTCTCTTCATACTGTTCACTTTGTTTTCTTCATATTTCTTTGAACACAGCAAATAAATAGCTTTTCCTCTTTACTTGTTGTTGCAAACACAGCAGCCGCAGCAACAACAACAATGGAAGGGGTTGGGAGGCTGAGGTGCTCAACTTTACAGCAAAATGCCCGCTAATTAAAAATAGAAAGGAATTTCTAGAAAACAGAAACAGAGATTCGCCATGTTTCCGACCACCAAAGCAATAATCAAACCAGACCCAGAGCCCTGAATAAAAGCTAAGGCCGGGAGGTGAGAACGTTTTTGGAGAACAGACTACCCACATGGGATCAGAATATCATGCCACAGACTGCTTATAAAATCAAAAAGGTACCTCTACCATGAAACGATCTCTACAACAACACCTTAAATAAGTGATCAGACTCAGTAATGCCAACTGTAGCAATGACAGCTAGACAAACTGAACTTGGGGGCCTACAGATGGGAGGCTCACGACCTATTTAATATCCTTGCCAAGAATATTAAATCTGAAGACATAAATCTAAACAAGAGGAAAATATCAGGCAAAGGCATACTGTGGACACTTGACAAGCAAACGAGCCCAGGCTCCATGACGTGAAACTGTCATTGCCGTGGAAGATTTAAGTTGAGGGACTGCTTGGGACTGCAGGATACTAAAGAGACATGACAACTGAATGCAGTGTGTGATACTTGATTGAACTGTGGATCCTCAAAAGGATATTATTGGGACAATTGGGGAAATTTGACTATGGACTCTATATGGACTTAGATAACACTATCACCTCATTGTTAAATTCCTTCGACGTGATAACAGTACTGTGGTCAGACGGAAGAGTATCCTAGTTCTTAGGAGACAGATTCTGAAGTAATTGGATGAAGTGTTTGGAACCGTTACGTGGTGAAGCAAAAAAGAAGAAGAAAAAGAGAGCGAGAAAGCAATGGGATAGTAGGAATCTAGGTAAAAAGAATGCTTACTCTTTATGCATTTTCAAAATAAAAAGCTGAGGAAAATGGATTGCTCGTGTTTTAGAGTTATGCATTGAAGTATTTCCCAATAAAATAAGAAAATTTCTGATGTTTTCTTGAAAATAGTCCGGGAGAGGGGTAGGGGAGAAGGTATGTGCGAATCGAGTTTGGCTATAAGTTGTTGCTGGTTGCAGTTGGGTGATGGGATAATCGGAGGTTCCTTCACTCTTCTCTCGTGTACAATGGTTCTCAGAGTGTGGTTCCCTTCCAACAGCATCTGCATCACCAGGGAACTTGTCAGAAAAGGACACTCTGGGTCTCACTCCAGAACTTTTAATCTGAGACTATAGATGTGGAGCTCAGCAATCTGTGCTTTAACAAGCTCTCTGTGTGATTCTGCCGCAAGCTCACATTTCAGGACCACAGCCCTACTGTCATGAACTTGGAGACTGAAAATTTGTATACAAGCTCTATTTGCAAGGGTTTGAAATAATCCACAGTATATTTTTTTTAATTAACTTATTTTTTATTGAGGGATATTTGCTTTACAGAATTTTGCTGTTTTCTGTCAAACCTCAACATGAATCAGCCATAGGTATACATATATCCCTTCCCTTTCGGAACTCCCTCCCATCTCCCTCCCCACCCCACCCCTCTAGGTTGATACAGAGCCCCTGTCTGACTGTCCTGAGCCATACAGCAAATTCTCGCTGGCTATCTATTTTATATATGGTAATGTAAGTTTCATGTTACTCTTTCCATACATCTACCCTTTCCTCCCCTCTCCCCATCACAGTAAAATTTTTTTAAAGTAAATAAAACAGGCCTCCGAGCTTAGTGGTCAACCTAGTTTAGTGGTCAAGTTTTAATGAAAAGTTTCAAGACAGATAATACTAATCTTACATGAACACTGCCAGAGGATAGCAAAGAGGGCAACTAAGTTGCTCCACTTAGTAGTCTATGAGACTAGAAAACCTTGACCCTGGAACCAGAGATTATGCTCTGAGGAGAGAAACATCAAGTCAATCTTGCTCATGAACAGAAGACAGGCAAATTCCAGGCAAAACTTTAGCAAAGGGAGCCCACCAGTGTACGCAAAAGATGATACACTGTGATGTATAGCTACGTCTATCCTAGGAGAGCAAATCTGGTGGAAGGGGGCACGAGAGAGGCTTGGGTGTTGCTAATATATTCTGCTGCTTGCTCCAGGTGCTAACTGAATGCATATGTTTAATTTTTGAAAACTCACTAAGATGCACACACATGACTTTGATTCTTTTTTGATTATAAGATATACTTCACTAAAAAATTTGAAAGCAATCTTATAAATAACCCTCATTATATTAACAGATCCAAATGAATAGAGTCCTGATCATTTCAATAGAGGCCCCCCAGTTAAAATCCAATTGTCTGTTCATGATTTTTAAGACAAACTTATTAAACTAGAAATATAAGGGATGCTCCTTAATCTGATAAAGGGAAAGAAGGAAAGAAAAAGAGAGAGGAGGGAGAGAGAGAGAGAGGAAGAAAAAAGAAACAAAAGTGAGAAGGAAGAAATTAAAGAGGAAGGGAGGAAAGACAGTAAAAGGAGAAAGAGAATGAAAGAGAGAAAGCAAACAATGAAACAAACACAGAAAGCCCGTTTTAATATGGACATGTTGGCAACATTCTGTTTAATATTAGGAACAACCCAAAGATGCCCAGGTTTGCCATCTCCATTTGACCTTGTAGTGGATGTCCTAGCCAGCCAGTAAGGAACTTGTAAACTGATTATCTTACTTCTGTTGCTCACAGATTCACAGAAAACTGCAGACCACCTATAGACACATGATAAAATGTCACAGAGTTTAGCACGGTGGCTGACTTTGAGATCAATATATATATATATATATATTTTTTTTTTTTAAGTCAAATGGATTTCTATAAATTAGATAGAGATAGAAAATGTCATTTTGAACAGATATCAAGCACCAGAGCAACAAGATTCCAGAGAATCTTGAAAGTGCAAGTCGCTCAGGTCATGTCTGACTCTTTGCGACCCCATGGACTGTAGCCCACCAGGCTTCTCTGTCCTTGGGATTCTCCAGGCAAGAATACAGGAGTGGTTTGCCAGTTCCTTCTCCAGGAGATCTTCCCGACCCAGGGACCGAACCCGGGTCTCCCGCATTGCAGGCAGATTCTTTACTGTCTGAGCCACCAGGGAATATCTTGGGATAAATACAAAAAGGATGTACAAAATCTGAAGGTAAAAAAGATAAAACACTAAGCTGAAGGATTCCAATGTTAAAGAAGACCCACAAAAATAGAGAGCCATTCCATGTTGGTGACTAGGAAGGCTGAATATCATAAAGATAGTCAATTCTCCCTTAACTGATCCACAGATTCAATGAAAATGTAATCCAAATCTACCGCAGATGAGTTTTCAGGGAACATGACATGCTGATCCTGACATTTACATTTTTGAGTTTAGGAAGGACAAAAGGCAAAGAATAGCAAAGATATGCCTGGAAATGATGAATAAGGTGTGAGGACTTGTCCCACCAGAGATCAAGATGTCCTACTAACAGACAAAAAGGAAGAGAGCATAGTACTGGCCCAGGAATAGATCGACTTATCTGTGGAACAGAACAGGGAACTCAGAGACACGAATGAAGACCAGAACGACTCCACACACCGCCAATTGTTCCCTGGGGCTGCGATATCGGATTTCGAATTGAGAATCCCTGACATAGGAATACGGAGGGATCTTAAAAACACAGGCCGAATTTTGTACAAGTAATTTACAGAATACCAAGGATGCCTGTTTAAAATGCTTGCATATACAGTATTTCACGGGGCTTCCCAGGTGGCGCTAGTGGCAAAGAATCCTCCTGTCGACGCAGGAGACTTAAGAGACATAGGTTGGATCCCTGGATCGGGAAGATCCCATGGAGAAGGAAATGGCAACCCACTCCAGTATTCTCGCCTGGAGAACGTCATGGACAGAGGAGCCTGGCGGGCTATAGTCCACAGGCTCGCAAAAGAGGCGGACACGACTGAAGCAACTTAGCACACAGTATTTCACATCCAAAAAGCAAAGAGTTTGGGAAACAAGGTTTGGGGAGCACAAAGCTCCACTTCATTTCCGGAGTCGAAAGGCAGGCTGGGTAAAGCCACCCAGCAGGCGGAGGAGTGTGAGGGAGGTGAAGCGAGCGGGCGGGGCTTCAGTCGTGACCTTCAGACGAACCTGAAGCTCATTGGTCACTGACCGCAGCGGTGGGAGGTGAAAAGCAGAGCTGGAAGCTCATTTGTCTTTTGAAGGAAGGGCGGGAAAGCGACTGAGAGCTGGGTCTTCCCTCGGGCCTCCTGTCCCAGTAGATTGATCCTGACCTGCTGGAGGCTGAGGTAACCATAGAGTGGCATCAGGAATAGGACCCTCATTCTCCGCACCTCTTCCTTCCTCCCTCCCTCCCGCTCTGGATCCCCAATCCCTCTTCTCTCCTCCACCTCCGCAGGGTACCTGTATCCCACCCCGCCCCACCCCTCCCCCCACTCCACACCCCACACCCCACCCTTCCTCGGCTGAAGTCCTGTGAGATGATCGCTTGCTCCAGACGCCTGACCCCTGGCCTCTGGCCGCTGGGGCAGGGCTTATGTCCCGCCACCCCCACCGCCGCCCACCTCATGATTCTGAGGTGGGGGTGACAGGGAACGGTTGGGTAACCCGAGAGGAGGGAGGTGGCGACCTCTGGGTTTGGGAGGAGGGGGTGCTGTGCTCAAGCATAATTGTTGACGTTGCTGGAGAGGAGCAGGGAAGATTGTTGGGAGGCTGTGGAGGGAATGCGTGGGTTTGCATGAAAGCAGAGAGGGTGTGCTGCTGCAAGAGGACAATTAGTGCAGGGAGGAGTTGGCTGTTGACTAGATCAGGGTCTGGCGTTCGACAGGGGACTCAGCAAACATCTACTTGGTACGTCGATGAGGGGAGGAATGAAAGTAATCATTGACAGAAGGGCTTGAGATGCAGCAGAAGTATAAGATTTCATGATATGATATGATTTCAGGGTGTCACTTTAGAGAGGGAGCAAGAAAGTAATTAAGATTTTGATAGAGTACAAGAAAAAATTGGAATGGAAGATGAGAGGAAAATTGAATGTAGGGCATACATGAGACCAATAAAATAGAATTGAGTGCAGGACATAAGAATCATGAGTAGGGAGTGGATGAATGCAGGAGGTGAGGAAGACAATTGTGGAAAGGGATGCCAGGAATAGTAGTTGGGCATAGCAGAGTACAGGATGATAAACATGAGACAGGGAAGTAGTATTTGTTGAAGGAGGCATGAGAGTGCATGTGTATGCCTGACGGGGTCAGGGGTCCGTGTGAAGTGAAGGTGAGCAGGGGGAGTAATAATTGGATTGGAAGTATACAGGACCCACGCCCAGAGTTTCTTGGAACTGGCCTATATGTGAGTGGGGCTTCCTGGGAAGGAGGCTACATGAGCAAGAAGGGAGGGTGCAATCTCATTTCAGCAGTGAGCTGGATGGAGAAGAATCCAGCCACCTCAGATGGGGTTTTCCAGGGGCAGAGGAAGTACGTAGAGGGTAGGGGATCATGTGGCCACCCTGACCCCCACTCCTTGCCCTAGAACCATGGATCCCAATGAAATGCCTGCTATGCCCTGCTCCCTCCCCGACTCCACCACTGGACTTGAGACCAGAGCCCCATGTGGGATTGAACTTGGCCCCAGAAGATCTATAGATCACTGTGCCCGCTGCCACAACCACGGCATCACTGACCAAATCAAGGACGAGGAGCACCTCTGCCTCTTCCAGGCCTGCGAGTGTGACAAGTGTGTTCCCTTCTCGTGAGTATGGCATCTGACAAGGGGAGGGGAGTAGGCCTCCTCTAAAGGTGACTGACCTTAGACCCGCAATCCTCCCACTTTAGGGAACACTACAGCATCTTGCCTGCTGAACGTGACTTGAAGGTGGAGCAGGGGCCATACGTAAGGAGGCGCCCGACTCGAGGACGGATAAGGAGCGGGACTACCTCTCCCAGAGCTCACAGCCGTGCCAAGAAGTTGGGCGCTCGAGCAAGAGTCCCCAGTGAGTGTCTCTGGCCAGGGAGGCAGTTGGAGTTTCGGGTGTAGGGAGCATGCGTAGTTCTGTCACCAGTCATATCACCCAGTTTCTGTGTGGCTTTACTCCTTGGGAAAGTTACTCTTCAGGCCTTAGCTTCCCCAACTATAAAAATGCCATCAGTATTACCTACCAAGTGTTGGTGGGAAGGAGAGATCTGGGAAATCAAAAAGGGCCTAGAGTGGGACAGGTTGGGGGTGAGGTAGAGTGGGATGGGGTCAGAGGGTAAGGCTCACCTAAGCCGTCCCCAGCGTCTCACAGTTGGGAAGGAGAACATCACGCCTCAGCTCGAGGCTCACCCCTGTGCAATCCCCGAGGAGGAGTCCGGGGCCAGTGTGGGAAGCTCTGACCTCAGCCACTGCTCAGAGCCCTTCCTGTGTCCTGAAGACCTGGGTACCATCTCTAACCCTACTACAACTTGCCATATGACCCTGAGGGAACACTACTTCTCTATGGGTCTCATAGTCCTCAGTCCCAAAATGAGGACGAGGACTAGGTGGTCTTGAAGGTCTTCTCAGCTCTGGCATTCTGGGCTCCTATCCTTGTCCCCAAATATGCCCACATCTCCTCTCCATGGCTGGCTTGGTTCCTGACTCCAACCTGTGCTCTCTGTTCCCGCAGACGATCTTCCAAGGCGCTCTGCTGCTCGGTCAAGTCTTGGACTCTTTGTCTCTGTCCTGGACTCCAGCACCCTTGAAGAAGCAACTAACAATTTCTCTTTTGAGGAAGTCATACAGATCCCCTGCCCTGCCCAGCAGGTGAGTAGAGTGAGAAAGACCACGGGGCTACTTGTATATTGTGTTACTGAGTGTCCAAACCTTCTGCTTAAGGCTCTGGAGCTAGAAGGAGGAGATGGAGGCAGTACAGGGCAACTGGGGGCGGGGGGCGAGGTGGAGGAAGGGGAGGAGGAGCAGGCATCTCAGACTTAGGGGCAACAACAGGGCTCTCCCAGCTTTGCCTTTCCCAATTTGCGAGACTTTGGACAAGAGACTTTACATATCCGAGCCTCTATTTCCTACCAGTGTGCTGAGAGGGGACAGTGTTCTACACCTATAGAGAACTGCCGACCCATTGGGAAAGACCCTGATGCTGGGAAAGATTGAGGGCAGGAGAAGGGGGTGACAGAGGATGAGATGGTTGGATGGCATCACCGACTCAGTGGACATAAGCTTGAGCAAACTCGGGGAGATAGTGAAGGACAGGGAAGCCTGCCATGCTGCAGTCCGTGGGGTCACAAAGAGTCAGACATGATTTAGCAACTGAACAACAGCAACAACATAGCATTGAAAAGAGGACCAGCACAAGGCCTGCCACATCGCAGGCCTTTGACAACTGGAGGCTGTTATTCCACATGAAACAAATAGATGGAATAGAAGCTTCTGCTGAGAAGGGGAGCCGTAATGGTGAGGGACACCATCTCGCCCAGGCCAGAGTCTAATAACCATCAGAGAAAGTGTCCTGGAGAGGAGTCAAGCTGGCCCTTCAAGCCCCTTGGGGATTGGGGAATATAAGGGCAAGAACCAGTCCCCGGACAGGAACAGTAATCACGTCTCTCCAGGTGCCTTGCAGATTAAAACGCAGACACCTCTGATTTCCCATAAACTTTACTGTTGCTCCAGGAGTTTTAAAAAAGCTGAGAGGAATTAGTGTCTCTGGAAAGATACAGGAAAAAGAAAAAATGGAAAAGAAGACAGGCCAGGCAGGGGAAGCGACTTGTCTAAGCCACAACACCTAATGGCCATTCAGATTCCCACATGCAGATATTGTAAAATCTTGGCCCCCTCCCCACTGGTAGTACGTGCCTGCCAAAGGGATAAATCCCCTGGTCTCTCCTTTCCTTGTCCCTAGACACTCAACTCTGATCCTCCAGCCCCACGCCACCCTTAACCCCCTTCTACTGCAGCCACAGATTCTGGGAAGATTGTGGCCTCCAGAACCCTGGCAGGGGCCAAGCTTAGTAAGGAGAAGAGCAGAAGGCCTCAGGGTAGCTGGGGACTGAAGGGGCATGGAGGGAGTGTGGGTTCCCAGCTCCCATTCTCTGACATCCTTTGTTTTCAGGCTCCCGAAGCTTCCAACCAGGCCTCGGTTTCTGCCTCCTCAGAGTGGCAGCGAAAACTGGAAGCAGCCGAGGCTCTGCTGGCTCTGAGAGAATCTTCCTAGGCCCCTTCTGGCACCATCTCTCTGCTCCAGCCCTGCGTTGCTCCAGGTAGCCTGGTCTTTGAAAGGAGAACAAGGGGACAGCTGGGAAATGGGAGGCTGTTGTGGTAAGCAGGGGCTAACTGGGAAGTCAGAGTTAGAGGGAGGTAGGGGGGTTGAACTTCTTTGGACCCAGGCTGCCAAGCTCCTCTGTCGGACTCTCGAAGTGGCAGTAGGTGGTTGTCCAGAGAATCACTGAGCGTTTATTGAGCACTGTCCTCCAAAGCAAATGTTCACTGCCCTGATGTCAAGAAATAAGGAAACTGAGTCCCTGAGAATGGCAGGGACTTACCAAGGGCATGCAGCATATCAAGTGGAAGAATCAGGTCTCCTGACTCCCAGTCCAGAGTTTTCTACCCAGACTCCTGCAGTCTGCTGTGATCTGGGGAGGACATGTATAGGTGATAAGTGTCTGGTAGAGAAGGAGATCTAGTTCCTGCCTTCAGGGAGCTTCCAGTCTTGATGTGGAGCCTGGATGCCTCCACAAGTCATGTTTTGGGGCTGAATCTCAATGATGAGCCTGGAGAAGAAGGGCAGAGGAGAGCTAGACACCTGGGAAGGCTGAGGGGGAAGGCTGGGCACTACCAGATCAAAATGGACTGTGATATGGAGTGTGAGTGAAGCAGGCAACCCTGGAGGAACTGCTAGAACATGATGGAAGAGATGAGCGGGGAGAGGCTACCAGTCACGGAGGTCTGCATGCCAGGCTTAAGAGGTTCGGCCAGCAACTGTGGGTGGTGAGGGACCAAGGACTGTCTGAGCTAGAGAGGAGCATGTGTGGAGACCCTAGGCTTGACAAAAAGAGATGTGGTTGCTGTGATGGAGGGATTGGAGGAAGCAAGAATTGAGATGGGCAAATCAAGGAAGAGTTCTGTGCAATATAGTCCAAGGTGACACAGCTTTGACTGGGTGGAACAAAAAGAGGGGAGAGCTGGGAGGACAAATGGATGTGACCTGGCCCTGACCCTTTTTTTTGTGTGTTGACAGCTCCTGATGGAGATAAAGGACTTCAGCCTTCTAGCCCCTCTCTTTGACCCAGGCCGGCCAGCTCCATTTCTCTGCCTCTTGGTCACCTGGGGTGCATCTCCCTCTTGAACTAGAAGCCCAGAAGTGGGGAACTCACTAGAATGCTGTCAATTTATGCATTTGCAAAATGCTTAATGTCCAAAATTCTTACTGCATTTTTATTTTAAAAAGCGTTTAGGCTCTTTTATAAGCTTTTAGATGGTTTTTATTATATGGGACAATTCCTTGACTGAGGGTGGATATTCCTGTACCTCCATCGTTTACTCTCTTGGATCCTGGGGTCTTATAATGTCTCTTATGAAAACAGGGTTTTGCCATCTAAGCTGATCAGTCTCTAAGTAGGGTTCTGTGTGAGTTCATCTGTTCATCTGCCAGAGGTTATTTTGATTCATGATTGCAAACTTACCAGCATGCTCATGTACTTATCCATGCATGTGAAAATCTGAGGATGTTTTCATTTTGTGTCTAGGTTTGTGTATGTGAGCAAATAATAAACCTTCATTGTAAGGCACTGAAATATAGGTGTTGCCTGTTACCACAGTATAACCTAGAGTACCCTGAGTTTACCATGTTCAAGTCACTTTTCAAAGGGACAATCACTTTTCTCAATAACTGGGATTTCTTAACATGGCTCGATAAGGAAATGGTAGAGAGAAAAATGGGTAGGAGATTTACTCATTCAGCAAGTAAGTGCCTACACCCTGCCTGGCATTGACTGCTTCCAGTTGTCCAGAAGGCCACAAATTCAGATGTCCGCAGGATCAAGCAGGTTATATAAATGAGTAGAGCAAGCCAGATGGGGTCTGGCCAATTGAGAGTGCATGCTCTACCTAAGGGGGCAGCTGTCACTTGGCCCTAGCCAATTGTTGCCATGCAGGAATGCAGACTCATTGTGCCACATCTCTTGATTTTTAAAGATAAGACGAAACTCTAGATTTCTATGCAAAATATCTCAATTTTGAAATGCTGGCTCTGGTTTCCTCTAAACTCTTTAAATGGGCCAAACAAAAACTTCCAAGCAGGCCAACTTTGGCCAATAGAATGCTGGTTTGATTCTAGTCCAATACGTATTTTACAGTGGGGAGAAACTAAAGCCAATCTGGACAAGAAGACTCAAAGAGGGGAAATTAATTAGATCTGGGACCTATTTTGAAGGACCCAAGAGATACAAAGAAGAATCATTATCATTTGGTTAGTCTGTGTTCACTGAACACTAAGCTCATATAACCTCACAGTAGTTCTGTAAGCTCAGCATTATTATTACCCTTTTACACATCAGGAAATGTACTCAAAGAGGAAAAGTAACTTGCACAAGTGCTTGAAGGGAAATTTTAAGGCAAAGGTGGTTGGTGAGGGGGAGACTCCTTTCTCTTTGATTTGCCCTAAATTAGCTAATAAGTTTACTTTACTTTTTTTTTCCTTTTTTTTTTTTTACAAAATGTCCAGTGAGAGGTTCGAAACTTGAAGCGGCAGACACCCAGCTAGGAGGGTCTTTCAAAAACCATCCCTTTATTTTGTACTCAAAGTAACATTCTGTGGTAATCAATCAAATCTTACTTTCACCTGTTTCTCAGTCCTCTGCTGATGTTCAAGATCCTGCCCACCCACCCTCACCATACCCCCACACGTGTTGAGCTATACCTTTTTTTTTTAAGTCTCTGAATGGCATAGTATAGGCATCTTAGGATATTGTTATACATGTTAGACATCAAACATCTCTTGTGAACTATCCTTTGGTCACTACTCCAGTTCACACGTTTAAAATATCACTTTACATAACAGTGTGAGTTAGCTCTTGACTCTGATATGTTGTATGACAGCATTGATTAGGTCTGAGGATATCCATCGCACCAGAGCATCTGCAGAGTGGATTAGTCTCAACCAGTGCTACGCAGGTAAATGATTAACAACAGGCGCTGGGGGAAGAAGGAGGGTTGCATGAACCACCCTGTGTTGTAGCATTTGCCAATTTCAAGCTACCAACGAGATGTCCTTTGATGCAGAGTTGGGAAGAGATGGATTTCCATCATTCAATTACAATAAATATACATAATCTCAAGAGCACAGATAATAGTAAAACGTAGGAAAGTAATTAGAAATCGATGACTTTTGATCATGTAGTATGTTCATTTTCAATATAATGCATATGTAATGCATTTGTTACTTTATACATTTTGGAGAAGGCGATGGCACCCCACTCTTGCCTGGAAAATCCCATGGACGGAGGCGCCTGGTGGGCTGCAGTCCATGGGGTCACGAAGAGTCGGACACAACTGAACGACTTGACTTTCCCTTTTCACTTTCATGCATTGGAGAAGGAAATGGCAACCCACTCCAGTGTTCTTGCCTGGAGAATCCCAGGGACGGGGGAGCCTGGTGGGCTGCCGTCTATGGGGTCGCACAGAGTCGGACACGACTGAAGCGACTTAGCAGCTTAGCAGTACATTTAGTTTTAATAACAGCTGTGTTTAACAGCTGGCTCACGAAATTCCTGACAATGTGATACTCGCCTTTTATGTTCCAGTAAGAGTCCTCTCCAGCACTCTACTGCTTTCAGCTCTTGCCCAGAAAGGCATCTCTTTCAACTTAGGTCACACTAACACTGCAGGGCTGCTGCCACTGGTTTCTGACCAAGAACAGCCTAAAGTGTGGGGAAAGTACTCGTTATTGATTTTTAAAAATCAAATGATCTGGAACAAATATGGAGCAAAATGAGTTGTCAGCATTGTTTATGAGCAAACATGCCTTGTCTGGTAAAGGCCAGAATAAGCAAGACTCATGCAGGGATGTTGTTAACAGATTTCTTAAAGGTTAAACGGATGGGGCAACTGATGTTCCCTGGCCATGGGATCTGTATCTCTCATCAAGAGACAGACATTCACTACCCTCCCTCGTCTTTCTCAGACAAATGCTGCATAATCTACACAAACTTCTCCACCTTGCCTTTTTTTCACTTAAAAATATGCCCTTTGTCGTTGAATACAGGCACCATGTTACACAGCAGATCTCCAGAACATACTCATCTTGTACAACTGTAACTTTATATTCGCTAAACAACTACTCTCCATAGCCCCCTTCTCCCATCCCCTGGAAACCACCATCCTATTGTCTGCTTCTGTACACTTGACTATTTTCGAGGCTTCGTGTAAGATGTATTGTGGGCTTCCCAGGTGGCACAGTTCTAAAGAATCCGCCTGCCAGTGCAGGAGACACAAGAGACACATGTTCCATCGCTGGGTTGGGGAGATCCCCTGGAGAAGGGAATGCCAACCCACTCCAGTATTCTTGCCTGGAAAATCCTATGGACAGAGAAGCCTCCCAGGCTACAGTCCAGGGGTTTGCAGAGTCAGACACTATGGAGCAGCTGAGCACTTTGCCAGGTTCTAGGGTCTTAGTCTCTCTTAGTTTTGGTCTCTGCCCTGGTTGGTTGAGGTTGGTACAGTGGCTTGTTCAGGCTTTTTTGTTTGGAAGGCATTGTGCCAGAGTTCTGGTGGGAGGAGGTGAGCTTTTTCCTCTTTTGGTCAGGGCTGTGTGAGTTGGTGTGTTTTGGGATGTCTGTGGGAGTCCTATCTGCTGATAACTGGATTTGTGTTCTTGTCTTGCTTGTTGTTTGGTTGAGGTATCCTGTGCTAGGTGCTGCCAGCTATTGGGTGGTGCCAGGTCTTCAATACAGTTGGAGTCTTTCTTGGGAATTCTTTTTAATTAACACTCCCTCGGTCAGGAATCCTCTGGCAATCTAGTGTCCTAGACTCAGCACTACAACCTCAGAGGCTCAAGCCCCATCTCTGGTTGAGGAACTAAGTCTCCACAAGCCATTTGTTATGGCAGTAAAGGGTCTTAAAACAATCAAACAAAACAAAACTAAACAAAAAACAAGAAACAAAAATGAACCTTTTACCAATGGCAAATGCAAAATCATTCAAACAGAAACAAAAACAAAGAAATACACACACACATAAAACCAAAACAATCTAAAGAAAACAAAGTACAAGGAGTGATCTGGCAAGCAAAGGAAACCAAAATGATACAACAAATTACAAACAAAACTAACTAAAACACAAAACAAGACCGAAGTAGAATGCCAACTGAGGAATAAAGCAAACAAAACAAAACAAATTGACAAACATGGTGAAAAAAAGAAGAAAAGAAACAGAGAAGCAAAGTTAAATAGAAGCATATAAAAATTTACATATCAAAGAATGACTACAAGAAGAAAAGAACAAAACTCAAAACAAAACAACAAAAAAAGACCACAGAACCACAGAAAGCCAACTTTAGAAGTACATAAAGGAAATAAAAAGTGTGACTTAAAAAGTTCTAAAATCTTAGATAGAGTTAATAATAACACAACCACAGCAACAGAGGAAAAAAATCCAAAACAAATTATAGAATGAAACAAGTATAATATTGTATATGAAACAAATCGCCAGTCCAGGTTCGATGCATGATACTAGATGCTTGGGGCTGGTGCACTGAGATGACCCAGAGGGATGGTACGGGGAGGGAGGAGGGAGGGGGGTTCAGGATGGGGAACACGTGTATACCTGTGGCAGTTTCATGTTGACATATGGCAAAACCAATACAATATTGTAAAGTAATTAACCTCCAATTAAAATAAATAGATTTATATTTTAAAAAATGTAAAAATAATTACAAATGTTTTTCTCAGGTCTTAGCTGTCAGTGTCCTTTCCCTGCTGTGAGCCACAGCCCACCTCCACCTCCCTAGGAAGCCCTCCAATACTGGGGGCTGCTGGTCTCTGGACCTGCTATGGGGATAGCTCAGACTCTAATCTGGCCCTACTCCTGTGTATTCTTGACTCCAGTGTCCACAGCTGTCAGAATTAGGGCATTTTCTTTTGTGGAAACATGCAGCTTCCTTTTATACATTGCATAGACATGAAGTTTACCTAGTTGATCATATGGATTTAAACTGCAGATTATACAGCTGGCAAAAAGATTTTCATTCCTCTTACTTAACTATTCCACCCCTGGAGCTCAACTGTGGTTTTATCCCCACCTCTATATGTGGGTCATCCACAGGAGTTTGCTCCTGAGGCTGCCCTGGAGGACTTGGGTCTGCCCCAGTGAGGACCAGGTGTGGAGGAGGCATGGCTACTTGGACTGCAGGGACCTTGGCAGCACTAGGTGTTCAGGGAAGCCAGCCATCATGGGTTCAGGTGATATGGTGCTATTAGGCTTTTTTCCTTGCTTCTGGCGTCTCTGCCCCATGAGAACTGAGCATGGAGGCAGTATGGCTGCTTGGATAGTGAAGATCCCAGTGGCATCAGGTGTGTAGTGAAGCCAGTGGCCATGGGCACAGAAGATATGGTGCTATTATAATCCTTTTCTAGCTTCTGGCAACTGACACTCAAAGTGCCTCCCTGGCTGGTCCTTCTCTATTGCTTGGCACAGCAGGCATTCAAAGGACCCCCCTGGCTAGGGTCCTTCTCTATTGCTTGGTGCATCAGGCACTCAAAGGGCCACTCTCTCTGTGGTCTTTCTCTATTGGTCAGCTGCTGGTTCCAGTGTGTGGGGACCACACAGTGATGGCTCCACCCCCTGCACATGATTCAACAGTAGCACCCTGCCTCCATGGCTGCCCAGAGTTCCTCCAAAGGTATTCCCCACTATGAACTCCTCCACCCCATCCACTTGGGCCATCTCCCTGCAGTCAACAGCAATCCTTGCCCTGGGATTGGTCTCCAGTCCTTGTGTTTATATCCCTGTCTCTCTCTTCTTCTTGGAATCCCATTGTGTTTATAACAATCTTTTTGATAGCTCCCCATAGGCTTTCCTCACTTTTTTCACTTGTCTTCATTCTTTTTTTTCTATTTCTTCCTCTGACTCAATGATTTCTGATGAATTGTCTTCAATTTCATTGATTCTTTCTTCTCTCTACTCAAGTCTGCTGTTGAATTGCTCTCACCGAAATTTTTGGTTCAATTATTGTATTTTTCACCCCCAAGAATTTCTAGTTGGTTCCTTTTTGTAGTTTCTGTTTTTATTGCTATTTTCATTTTGTTCAGGCATCCTTTACATGATTATTGTTTAGTTGTTTATGTGTGTTTTCTTTTAGCTCTTTGAATATCTCTATGCCAGTCAGTTAAAATTCTTTCT